>NC_083095.1:178766648-180185978 GCF_949774975.1 Lagenorhynchus albirostris
CTGGTAAAAAATTTCAAGGGATACATAAGTTTTCTGGATACTTGCGGGCCCCTTTCCTTTTGAAAGTTTAGAGCTCCAATACCCTCAGTTCTACTGGCAGAATTAGGATGGACTTAGAGGGTCCTAAACGTGACCGATTCACTAAGGCGGGGGGCTACAGCTTGCAGCAACGTGCTCGGCAACTTAATCCTACGCTAAAAGAGGGCAGAGAACGAAAAAGAATGGAATACAAACTCTCCCGACATTCGTAGTTACTTTCAAGGTGGATTGTGTATTTTAAGGCTGATGGGAACGTCTGGTTTTGGGAGCAAAAAGAAGAGAAGGTAAGTGTTTGTCCTTGTATCCACCAGTTCGTAGAGAAACAATGAAAGAACAAAGGGAACCACTTCTCCATCTGAACATTTTCTGAATATCCCTCCGTTTCAAGCCAGAAAGCTTGCGAGAGGATTCGCTTTACTCTACCGTAAGCAGTTGTTGCTAGGCTTGCTGAACTAAGAAAGAGAAAGAAGTTGATCGGCAGTGTAAATATAGACTAAATAATAATAATAAAGGCTCGCTGTGGCTAATCTCCACAGCTCCAGTCGCAACAACTTAGAGCAGAAGTTGCTAAATGCAGGAAGGGAAAGCCCAAGGAAGAACCTTTACAGATTTCAAACTCAGTCACTTGAATAGCCTTACTTGCTTTTTGAAATGATTTCTGTGCACAAAATATGTAGGTTACTGTCTATGGGAAAAAAGAGCGGCATACTGTTTAGCTCGAAAAATGTTCTCTATTGCTATGTGGAAAAAATTTTTCTAAAGGAAAGGGGATTCAAGAATTGACACTACTGTTTGCTGGTAGAAGAAATGGCAGCAGCGGTGGCTGGGAAAGGAGAGAGAGTCGTATTTAAATGTGTTTGCTTTTGGGTATGGTGGTTATCGGCAAGTCTGCCTTTGTGGGTCTGTGTGGCTGAATGAGTAAGTGACCGAGTGCAGTCGGCATTATATAAATGGATCGGTGTGTGGGGGCAGCCCCCACAGCCGACGAGCACGTGAAACACACATTTTTTTACTGCCCCCCAAGCGGCGACCAAGCCCCTCTCCACCCCACCCCCAAATCCGTATATTACCTGCCCAGTTACAGTGACACATGTTTATGTTTATAGTCCTGGTTTGTAGTAGTGTCAAGAGCCGCAGCAAGAGAAGGGGGAGGAGAGAAGAGAGGGAGGAGTAAATGCAACCACCCCCACTTGTTGTTAAAGCAAATTTACTGCGTTATTGCAAGCCCGGTACGGGGGGCTGGGAAGTGAGTTGAGAGGAAGGGTAGAGTTGGGTAGTGTGTTGGTGGTGGAAGGGGGGGTGGGTGGGGTTAGGAGATACGGGATGGAGCTCCTCTGCTCCAGCGGCCCGGGAAAAGCAGCGCGGTCAATAGGGGAGCATGCTGGCGCGGTCGAAAACAAAAAGGTTCCTCCTGCTCGTTGCGTTCACGTGGGGGGGATCTGCACGCAGGGCTCCAGGGCCCTGACCTCTGACCCCGGCTCCTCTCCGCGCTCTCCCGGTGCCGCGCGGCCACTTTTTACCCAGGATCCCTCGCGCGGGCCGCGCTCGTGCCGAGCTCGAGTCCTTCTTAATCCTCCATTCCCCGATTTCCATCCCCTCCCCCTCCCGCCGCCAGCCCCGGGGGAGGATTCTCCGGCAGGGAACCCCCGCCCCACCCCCACCCCGAGAGCCCAGGCCTAGGCGGCCGCAGTCTGACCGGGTGGGGCGGGGAGTGCAGAGCCGGCCTCCCCTGCCGGGCCGGGCCTGCGGGGGAGGGGAGGGAAGGGGAAAGGGAAGGGGGGAGGGGATCTGAGAGGAGGGGGCCCGGAGGCCCGGCCCCGCTGCCCTGCGGCGGCCTGGACCTGTTGACTGCTATTGGTCCACCTCGTCCTGCGCCCTCTCCCTGCCCGCCGCAGTCCCGGTCCTTCTGCGGAAACGTGGGGAGGAAATAAGGATGGCTGTTCTCTCCGCCTCCCTCCAACTTTAGTTTTTTCTTAGGGGATGAGAAAGCAAAGTAATCTCATCCGCTGCGCCATCCTTTCTCATAAAGTACCGTCATGCGCGGGCCCGCCGCCCTCCCGGCCCCCGCTATTTAAAACCTTCTCTCTTTCCCAGACTAGCTCCCCTGCCCGGAGCCCGAGGGCCCTCGACGCCCCCGCTGCGCCTCCCCCCGCCTGGCCTGGCTTCGTCTCCAGCGAATTGTGTTGCTTTTCTTCCCTAGAAGCTTACTCGTCCACGTTCCACTTTTTTACCATCCCAGGAGGCGTAAGATAAAACCTCTGATTTGCTGCGTGCTGCCGGACACATTCTCTGCCCTCTCATCAAAATGCACTTGATGGAGAGTTTAAAATAACAATATTTAAAGGAGGAAATAAAAAGAGAAGAGAGTTCTTTTGCCAGGTTAGACGACATAAATGCGTTAAAATTAAAAAAAAAACGTATTTAGAGTTAAAGGTTTTATGGGATTTGCTGTAGTTCCGTCTAGGTTTTGGATTTCCTGGGGGAATCTTTTCCTGAGGGAAATAGCAAATGGAAATTAAGGTGGAAGTGAGACATCTCAACCACTTCCGAAAATAAAGGAGAAATTTAGAAAATATATTAAGGAAATAGCGGGAAGGCGGCCGCAGCGAAAGCTGGAGTAGCCGAAGGCAGCGCCTCGGTGTCTCAGTCGGAGAAAGGAGGGACAGCCCGGGGACGGGAAGGAGGCGCGCGGCGGCGGGGCGAGCGGCGGGCCGGGCCGCAGCGCTCGGGAGGAAGGCTGAGGCCGGCAGTGAGAGCGCGAAACCGCGGGCGGGGAGGGCCGCGGTGGGCGGGGGCGGCCGGGCGCGCGGCCGGCGCCGCCGAGGAAGCGGGAGCCGGGTCCCGCTCGCCCGGACGCCCCCATTGTTCGGCCCTCGTGCGGCAGTTCGCCGAGTGCGTCCTTCCCGAGGGAGGGGTCCCCCGGCCCGACTCGGCCCCCACCCCCACCTCCCCGAACTGCAACGCTTGGGCCGGGTCGGGTCTGCGCGGCAAGTTTTATGATCAGTGTCGGCCGGCGAGGGGTTCCCAACTCCAGACCGCGTAGGAAGGAGGCTTTACAACGTGCCGCTAAATTGGAGGAAGCTGGGCAAGGCTGCGACTCACACACGGAAAGAGGAGGGAAAGCAGCATAGATATGTTTGCAAAGTGATAAGTAGATAGAGACAAATGTGGGCGATTTTTTTTTCTGGATCTGGAAAGTTAGAGCCCATCATATCCTATTTTAAATCTCTTTAAATGTATGGATTCGAAAATGAATGTCGGGATTCAAAGGAGTTCGGAAAAGCACGTTTCGCTGTCTCTATTTGTTATTATTCAGCTCTTTGTTGTATACAAGGAGTCTAATTTTAAAAGGCTGGGTTGAGCTACCCCTAACAAAAACAGGCTTGGTTTCTTAACGTGAAATGCATTTTCAAAATAACAGTGAAATTCAAAAGGGAAAAACGTGTCATTAGCTTTTATACCACGTTTTAGAAAGAAATAATTGTAAGCAACCTACGAAACTCTGCCTGTTTTCCTTTGTGAGGCATGTGGAAAAAATATTTCTGGCAAGCATCACAGTTTTAAAAAATGAAGATTTCCAACAAGTGCTCGCGAATCTTGAAGACAAGACCAAAGTCATCGTGCGTGAAAACTCACGGAGAAATAATTTCAGTCCTTTTGCCCAAACCTTACTGGGGCAAGACAGTAATTTCGACTTAGATTGATAATAGACTTTGCGGAAATTCCTTCTAAAATGCCCATTACTAGTCTGTGTATTATACAGCACTGGTTTCCCAAGGTGGATTTTTAAAAACCAATTAGAATTGATCTCTAGTGGAATATTATATTTACACGTCATCTTGAAAACATCATTTGACAAGAGTTTTGAATTACCAGAAAGAAGTTAACAGATGATGTTCATAAACAGCCTCTGTTTGAAAAGAACCCTTAAGAGTCAGTTAAAGGTAGTGGTGGTTGTGATTTTGCATTTGAAATGCTATAGAAGTGGTTTGCATTTTAACACTTTCATTTTGCGGATCTTCCTAAACTTGCATTTCCTCACGGAAATCATTCAGTTATTTCGAGATATAGGGAGAAATTCTTATATAAGAAATCATTTGAGGTGTAACTATGGAAAGGTTTGAACGGAAAAAAAATTGGTGTTGAAATTAGATATTCTCAATCTGTTCATTCCTCCCACACTCATCCTCCCATCGTCCCCCTCCCCAACTACTTGGATTCAATTTACATTTTTTATTTATAAGTCTTTGGATGTTTAGAATAGCTTTATAAGTTTATCTGCTATGTAGTTGATTGCAGAAGGTGAATCTTTTTACATCTTTTAGTGTTTCAGGCATTTGGGGGTTTTATTTAAATTAAAAAAAATATGTTGCAAGTCATGATATACTTGTGAGAAAAACAACAAATGGGCGGAAAAAAAGGGCATGAATGGGGGTGGGGATGGAGAGGGACAAGAAGCGTTCCAGGTCAGTCTTTGTAATACCTTTCTTTAGTTTTCTGTCATTATATTTTCCACTTCTGCTTGCATCAAAGATCATTGCTTTTTAAATTGGGGTAAATTGCCACCATATAAAAATTACCTACAGTTTGGCTGTTACGCGCCACAGTAAAGACTGACAAAAAGTGATCGGAGGCTTGTGTGTTTAATTCGCCAGGAATGTTAAGCTTCATAAGATGCACCCTATGGGGCCATGGTGGTATTTGGCACTGTTACTGTACAATTCCAAGAGGTAAATATACACATTATAGATTTAAAAAATCTAAGATGTACTAGGCAAACAGTTTATTGATTGAAGGAATAAAAAAATGAATTTGTCAACCTCATTCTTTCTGGGACACAATGCAGTTAATTAACATATTCTAGGGCTTGTTTCTGGATTTGGTAAGCAGTGGCCCCTTTCAGAGAGGAAAACATTTAAATCTTAAAAAGTAGTCTTCTTTGGTCCAAATAGTATTTAGCAATTCAGTTTAATTTCTGATTCTTCTTTTTTTTCAGTCCAAGATATGTTTCATTTCTTGCAAGGTTCTCTTCCATTTCAAAAACTGATTTTCCTCTTTTCCATGTCCAGAATCTTTTCACTTGGATAACCTTATTGTATCCTATAAACAGACACTTAAATATGTCACTTTAATCACACTTTAATTATAACAGAAATGCAAATCTTCAGTGTCAGTAAAAAAATGGGAACATGGACCTTACACTCCTGCCCTTACATTATATTGATGATACTCTGAAAAGTCTAAAGTGTAACACCTTTAAGTATTATTGCATCATGGAAAAAAATAGCCCAGCTCTGAAATGTTATTGGGGTTTGTGTAACGCCTAGAGGATCTAAAGGCATCTTTTAGATATTATTTTTCTGTTGGTAATTACACGGTGTTTTACCCAAAAATGTAAATATAACCAATGCATATCAATTTTATAGCAAAAGGCGTGGCTCTGAAGCCAAACACAGGATTAACCAAACTAAACCCTTTAAAGTAAATATTAGGCCTTGATTCTTAAAAAGATTTTAAAATTTAAATTACATACAATTTAAATTTCAGAATTACCTAACTAAACTTTTTAACAATTAAGTGTATGTAACAATAATATTAATTATGATTGATTCTAAGTTAGAGTCTGTTTTGTAAGAAAATGACTTTTACATGGAGAGGTGGTTAACAGTTGAGGGCTATTTAAATACAGACAATTCTAAATTACCCGGTAAATAAAAACTCTTCACCTATATTAATTTCAACTATTGAAAATCTTTAAAGCCAATTTATCTGAAAATTTCCTAATCATTACTTAGAAATTTTAGTTCAGGTGTACATACAAAATAAAGCCTTGCTTTACTCTGAAGAATAAAGCTCAGACAGCAATTAACTTTTAAACACCAATACTGTACATTAAATGAATATTTATTGTGGGCCTACTACGTGCAGGACACTTGCTAGGCGGTATGGTGAGTTTAAAAAAATCACCTAGTAAGATTAATATGCTTCGTTAAATGGAATTTTCCAAAAGCCATTAACGGAATATCAACTGAAAATATAATTGAAATGAATACCTTTTAATGAAATTTCTGATAGTGCTCCATGATATAGGTGCCATGCATGGGTTTGTACCTATAAAGACACAATACTCACTTATTGTGAGATAAATAACAAAACTAGTATCACAAATACCTCAATATTTTAATCATACTAGTATAAACATATGGCTCATAAACTTTTCATGTAAAAGGTAAGAAACCTTGGATACCAAATGAGCAAAACAAAATTTTATTCAGAGATTCCTTTAGAAGAGGGCGTATCTTAAAGTTTGTGCAGATCATAAGGAATTGCCTTATTGCTTTTTCCAACTAATTTATTTAGAAAGAAAATTATAGTTTCTGATGAGGTTTAGTAGATGAATGAATTCTGATAATTGCTTTTTGTTTAAAAACCTAGGTATCAGAGCCAATACAGAATTTTAAACACTTTATGGAAGTTAAGAATCTGAGTTAAGGAAAGTGCATCTAGTCTTAACATAGAAATATACCTCAATTTCTATACCTCATTAAAGAAATATACTTCAACAATGGGTATAATAGACTAAACATAACAGGCAAATAGCAGAAGGCAAATAAAACTTCAATTTAAAAAGGAGATAAATATAAGCAATATTAACCTAGGAACCAAGTTTGGTTTTAAATATTTCGTTCGTAAGTATCTACTAATGTAAATGATTATGGAAAAGCAAATCCAAAAATTTGGTGCCCAGGATGAGGAATAAAGAAAATTATAAGAAGATATATTACCCATACAGGAAGAAAATATAGTTTCCCATTATAGTAGGGTTAGAGGTTACATCATAAAATACTTTACTTGAGTTTTTTGTGGTTTACCTCAGATGATTAGTTCAGAGAAACAGATGAGCCATTACTGAGTTAGCTGCTGTTGTTATGTGAGGAAGTATACTGGGACCACAGGCTTTTGTTTTATTCTACAGGTACTAGGTGTACTTTTTCAAAGAATATTTTGAGAATGTGGAATCAGATTTAAAGGATAACATTATTTTAAGATTGAAATTGTACTTTTCTATGAAGTTATTCTATAAATCCCATGAACTTTTTTTTTTTTAACATTACCATGTGTTGTTAAAAACTTGCTCAAACTTTAACGATTCTGGCACTTTATAAGTTGTATCCATTCTGAGTTATGAGAATTAGCATAATCAGCCAATCATACACATACATATAGCACAAAGGACAAATATAACTTGCTTACTGCTGTATTTCCTGTATCTAGTAAATGTTCCCTGGCTCACAGTAAATGTTCCATAAATATTTACTGAATGAATAATTAATTGTATCTCTGAACTATTTTGTAATGTCTGTTATTCTTATCACCTAATATTTTTTAGAAATATATTAAATATTATACTTCTGATATATAACATAAGAAAAAGTTCTATATCTGGTACATGAGTTAAAATTAGAATGACCTATTTAGCTCATTATGTTTTTTCTTACAGTTTTCATAACATTTAATATGTTAAATATCAGTTTTAAATAATTTGACTTATATTTTGTCAACATTTATATGTACATCTTTAATAAAATTTCTTCTTCAGATACTATTATTTATATATAGGCCTGTTCTTAAGAAATAGTGTATTTTCTCTTTTTCTAAATTTCAAAAATGTATTACAAATGATGAACTTTTTTGTTTTGTTTTGGAAACAGTAAGCGTTTACCTACATTTCTTCTATTAAGTGTTACAGGATAGGGTAAAGTACCCATCTTTCTTTACATATAAATTAATTCCATCACAAGAACTAAGCTCCAATGCATTAAAAATAAAATGAATGTATTTTAAAATAATTTATTTCATTAAGGTTCGACTGCAGTGTTTAGCAAGGGAAATTTCACATTAATTTTAACTAAAAATTACTCTTCATTAAGAGTGTGAACCTGATCAGGAATTGGATGTTGAACTGGTATCCCTTGTAAAGGGGTAAAGATAAGATATACAGTAGAGATACACAAAACAATATAGATTTGTTTGAACACGGTTTTAGTTTTAAAAATATTAGTGGTATTTTAAGAACATCATTATTATATGTTTGGAAATTTATTATTACCATACCCTCCAAAAGAAGTTGCATTTTATAAGTATGTAATCTTGTAGTCACCTTTTTAAAATGCACTAATATAACTAAATTCTCATTTTTTGGTCTCTTTAGTGTACATTTTTCCCCTATCTTACACTTCTAGATTTGCATTACTGTAGCCATCTCACTTCGCTTTTAGAATGTTTGAATATATTTGCTGATATATGCTTGCATTGTAGTATATCTATTATAATTCTTAAATAGATTTCTAGCAATTAATTTGCAATAGAAAAAGCAGCCATGCCACCAATTTTTTTTTTTCTTTATGAGAACACTTGGAATGCTTTTAGAACTTAAACCATTATCTTTTGGTGACTGACTAGGAGAACTTGGGTTCCTTCATCTTTTAGCATTTTATATAACTGCATTTCCCAGATCCCCACATTATATTGCTAATTCCTGATAAACAGTCATTTTGTACCTGTAAGGTATTTATCAAAGTCATGAATTCGCCTTGTAACTATGCTTGTCATTTAAACAATCTATCTATATTCCTATTTCATGCTAAACTTTTTTGGCCTAAAATCAATATTGGACTAAAAAGGATACATAGGGGGTAGGGCAACAGCGGAAGATTTCACAGCTCAAAACTGCTCAATATCCAGCTAATTATTCAGATAGGCCTGATCCATTTTCTATTTGTATGTGAGTGAGCTCCCATCTTCCTGCCACTTAAGTGGCCTTAATAAAAAATTGACAAATTTTCAAGAGTAAATTTGGAGTACAGAGCCAGATCAGAGAAATCCTCAATTGAAAGGACTCCACTGTCACATGGTGTTAGAGATCATTTGGTGCCTGACTAGAACTTGGGTTCCCTCAAACTGCGATTTCCTGATCCTCACATTATATTGCTAATTCCTGATTAACAACCGTTTGTACTCCTACACAGCAAGTTGCGGGTAGCATAGGTGTTCCCTCTTCGAATACAACCCAACCTAGGCTTTTGACCCTGTCTGTGATGCACTTTCAGTTGTCACTGGGCCCAGTGTGGTGTGTAAACGGGCAGCCGACTTGGTGGCACTTCCACTGGGTGAACTTTGGGTAGAGTCCAGGATGTGAACTTAATGGGTGGAAAGGCTTCGGCACTACAGTGAAGTTCGCGCGGCCAACTGCAGGAAGCCATGCTTCATTGCACCCTTCATGGAAGTTGGCCGACTTGCCCAACCCTTGTTACCCACGGGCCAGTTGTTGAGGAAAAGGCCTGCAGGTAGGTTCTCAGATGCCCGCTGGGAGTCCCCTCCAGCTACTCAGACAAAACTCGTCCTCCCTGCCGGTCCTCGGAATCCTCCCTTCCCACACTCCCTCCCGCCGAGGCCTCTTCGCGACGTGCACACGCAGCCCGCGCGGCCGGCACTGCAGAAGACGGCCGCAACGTCCCCGCCCCCGCGTGCGCGCCCCCGCGCCCTCCAGTTGGCTTGTTCCGGCCTCGGCGCGCCACGGGCTCCCCTCGCCCCCTCCCCCTCAGCACACCTCGGCGGCTGCGAGCGGCGCGGGGGAGGGGAAGGGGCCTGGAGGCAGGCCCGGGCTGCGGGCCGGACGCGGCGACGCGCACGCAGGCCTCGCCTCTCCCGGGCCTTTTCCCTCACGCCGGTCGCCGGGCGGGCGCGCACGCCGAGTGACGCTCGGAGGAGGAAGCGCAACCCCCTTCCCCTCCCTCGCTGCCCCTGGCCCAGCGGGAGCCCCCCCAGTGCGCCTGTGCGGAGGCCTACTTGATTATGTGTGCCCTCTCCGGGCTCCAGCGTTAGCCGCCGGGTGGAGGTGGGGAGGGAAGAAGACGAGGAGGAGGAGGCGGAGGAGGCGGTGGAGGGGAGGTGGGGGGAGTCAGCAAGGACATGGCTCCTGACTCCTGTGCGGAACGTGAGTGACTGAGCGGCAAAGCCCGAGTGAGCGAGCGGCCGAGCGGCGGGCGGGGGCCGGGGCGCCGGGAAGGGAGCGGGGGCGCGGGGGGACTGGGCGGGGGGAAGCACTCATTGGCTTGCATGTGTTTTTTAATGGTCCCCCCCAACTCCCTCTTAGATGGTCTCTAGCGACCGGCCCGTGTCACTGGAGGACGAGGTCTCCCATAGTATGAAGGAGATGATTGGAGGCTGTTGCGTTTGCTCAGACGAGAGAGGCTGGGCCGAGAACCCGCTGGTTTATTGCGACGGGCACGGCTGCAGCGTCGCGGTGCATCAAGGTAAACACCCAACCGCCCTCCGGGCCGAACCCGGCCTCTCCCAACCGTCACCACTTCCCCCACCTTGGCAGCAACTGCCAGTTCCCCTCCCGCCCCTCCCCCCGCCCCGCCCCCGCCCCCGCCCCGTTCTGCGGCCGGGGATTGACTCGGAGGGTCGGCGGCGGGGCGGAAGGGGTGTGGGCTGCGCATGTGGGAGAAAGTGTGTGTGGCCTGGACTGTCATGTGATGCTGCGTTCACTCTCAAGTGTCATTCGGCCGCCGCCTGCGCCCGGAGCCGCGGGTCTGCGGACTCTCGGAGGCGGGGGTCGGCGGCGAGGGGGTGTCGGGGCCCGGGCGCGCGCCCCTCGGCCGTGGCCCCGCGGCTGTGGGTTCGGGTTGGGGAGTGGGGAGCCCCCTCCCCCTCCCGCCGCGCCGTCTGCCGCAGTGTCTGGAGACTTCCTGTACCATGGAGTCGGGCTCGGGAGCGCGGCGCGCAGCGCCGGGGCGGATCCGGAGCTCGGGGGTCTGCCCTGCCGCTTCAGATTGGGGGGGGGAGGGCGCCGGCTGCCGCACCCCAAGCTTTCTGGCCGAGACCTTGCTGCCGCTCCTGCGGACTGGAGCTTCCCGCGGAGAAGAGGCGGAAGGCCGTCGCCGCAGTCGCGCCGCCGCGGGCGCGGCTGGGCTGAGCTGCTCGGGGTGGTGGATGAGGCTGTTGAGTGGCCTCATCGGGCCCCTTCCTCAGCTTCAGTGACTGGACAGAAGAGGAGGTGGTGGCGCCGCCAGTGACTCGGGGAGCATCTTAGTTTGTGTCTGGGTGTTTCCATTGGGTGAGTTTTGGGGATATACAGAAAAGCCGAGGACACTAGTTAAGGTAGTTTTCTGGCCGTTTGAAGGTTCTGACTTTTTCCATTTCACGTGGTAAGGAATTGAGGCTGAAAATTTGGGGGCCGAAAAACAGGTCACTTTTTTTGGTGGCTCTTGTACTCCCCTTGTTGTGCACCAACCCGGCCCCCCTTCCCGTTTCTAAATGTGGCGTTGAGTGAGGCAGAGATTCAGTAGTGTATCGGGCGCTACTAAACGAGAGAAAGCCTGAGCGTAAGGGACTAAACTGTATTCTTTATAGAACGGAATCTCAGAACTGGGAAGGGGGACTTAGGAGATAGTGAGTAACCGAACCTGAGCATGCATGTATCCCCAGTTCTTTTAAAGAAGGGCGGAGTTGCACAC
Source organism: Lagenorhynchus albirostris (assembly GCF_949774975.1). Lineage (NCBI taxonomy): Eukaryota > Metazoa > Chordata > Mammalia > Artiodactyla > Delphinidae > Lagenorhynchus > Lagenorhynchus albirostris. Next base: position 178,778,210 of record NC_083095.1, read on the forward strand.
CTTACTCTTCTAAGGAGTGAAAACCATGTGTATTAAGACTAGGTACTGATTATAAGGTCTCAGAACTGGTATAGTGTATTTCCGTTATAGTGTTCATTGGCACTTGTAGAGAGGTATTTCTTATGAATTGGATGATAAATGATGCTAAGTAGTCTCATCTCCCAATTTAGAAGGTGTTCATTTAAGTGTTAAAATTTCTTTTTTAGAAGTATTTCTGAATTAAAATACAAGTTTTTGGGCTGTGATGCTGTATTTCTTGGCTGATAGAATATTTTTACTCCGATACATTTTAAAAGGGATTAGAAGTTTAGCTTTTGGAGTTTTAAAAATTTGTGCTGATTTTATATTCTTTAAGTGCTTTCCAATATTTGATATATTTTCAAGTTACCTCTGAGCAAGCTCATTCAAGAGAATGTCAGTTGGATATTAGTGTTTTAAGGTTTTTGGAAAATGTTAAGTTTTGAGTTAGGTAAATGTTAATATAAAAACAGTTTTGTACGCAACTAGACTGTGATTTGGATGTGTGATATACAGATCACTTGTTGGAACATTATATGTTAGAAATAAACGTGTAGTTTACTTTTTTTTTCTGACGGGTTTATTGAGATGTAACTCACATACCATACAATTAACCCACTTAAAGTGTACAATTCACTGGTTTTTAGTATATTTACAGTTTTGGATTTGTTACTACAGTCAATTTTAGAACATTTTCATCACCCTAATAAGAAACCTTGAACCTGTTAACAGTTATTCCCCATTTCTTCCTAACTCCCCCAGTCCTAGACAACCAGTAATGTACCTTCTGTCTCTATAGAGAGATAGACAAAGGTCTATTCTGGACATTTCATTTAAATAGAAGCATTTTACTTTTAACATTACATTTCATTTTCTTTCCTGCAATGTCTTGTTTGTTTTGAAAGGTGATTTGGAAATAATTTTAACTTTCATGTATCTAAAATGCTTGCTATTTAAATTTCAGGATATAGCAATGAATTAATTTGAGTTATTCTATGTAAAGAAAAATGTTAAATTTTATCTAATATTTTTTCTGTTATAAAAATAAAATTTGTGTTTATACTTTTTAATTGAAATAGAATAGAAAAAGATTATTTTTCTAGTATTTAGTTAAAATGTCACAATTTTAACTAGGTGATAAATTATAAACATAAATATATCATGTTTAAGTTCTTTACAAAGCAGGTGGTTTATGTGAATAGTTTCAGAGGTAATTACTTTAATAGGGCTTTGAAAGGGTATTTGATTTTACATAATTATTCAAATCTTAACTTACTTTAAAACATTTATTTCCCAACAGCTTGCTATGGCATTGTTCAAGTACCCACTGGACCATGGTTTTGCAGGAAATGTGAATCTCAGGAGAGAGCAGCCAGAGTGGTAAGGACTGTTTATCAAAAACATTAAAATACTTCAGTGAGTAGCTTAGGATGCTACACACTCATGTTTCAGTTTGAAGGGTTTTCAGTCTTTTGTTCAAATATTGAATTTGGGCCAAGTATTGACTTACAGTTTTAAACTGGTTTTATAAGATCTGAAAAACAAATTGAATCACATAAGTATATACTGATGGATATTTAGAACAGGTAAAATATAAAGTTGTATTTGGGCTTTCTTAGCCGTGCCTACTGGTTTGAGGGTTAAATTGGCTAATCATAGTTGGAATATAATGGCAGTAGGACATAAGTAAGTTATATTGAGATAATTTTGCTAGGTTCTGTTTACTGAGTTAAAAAAAGTGTTTAATGATTCATATTTCTTTTTACTATATCTATACAGGTAAAGTTTAACTTTGCTCAGTATTTTCAGACATTCAGTCCCTTTGGCAAAGCAACATAAAAATCTTCCTTTTTTTGACTTGGCTGGCTAACCTTCTTTCTGAACACTTCTGTAAACCTTCTGTAAGAATGAGGGAGGAATGTTTATTCTTTGTGGCCAAAATCATTTTTCCAGTTGAACTTCTGGAAATATGAGGGAGAAAAAGATTTAATCTTCATTAATCACATGAAAGTATTACCATTTGCAGTGTGATAGTTTCTTCCTTTTGTTGTTGACTAGAGTATGTGACAGAAGGTAGAAAACAAATATTTCAACTTCTTTACCTACATGGATAGTATGAACAGAAGCTTTTATTTTTGTCTGGGCAATTTTTGATCAGAAATAATGGCTGAGTAGCTTATATAGGATTGTGAAACTCAGAGCAATATTCTGTTGATGTGTTTTCTTTGTGTGTGGGAATGCACTGTACCAGAGTTTCAGCTATTCTAGTGTTACAGAAATGGGAACTGGCAAGTGGAGGATGAAATTAATAATGAAAATTTTAGGACTTAAAGTATGTATAGGTTTACTCTGTCTTTTTTCCTCTTTGTAGCATGTTATGGTTTGGGGTTGATGGGTCACCAAGCAAAGGAAGTTATGCTTTAATTTGTTAGTAAACACTGACAGTAAGGTGAGGCTCTTCCAGGGGATGTCACAGTAGATACATGGCCAGAGAAAGATTAGAAAGTAGGAAAGTGGGTATCAAGAGAGGGAGGATAAAGAGTTGAATGGGGAGTGGTAAAATGGCAGCATTATTTGCCTCAAATGCCACTTGTTGCCTGTTTCTATTTCTTTTTCCTCTCTGAGGTCATGGTCAGGATATTTAGGTGAATAAAGTATTTATCTTAAAAGGTATATAAAGGTATATTGGAGGACCCATTTTATTTTAGCTTTATTTGGTAGGATGGTGGGGGTCGTTAATGAAAGAAGAGGCACAGAGTCTTCTAAATTCCTGTAGTGTACAATTATACAAGGTAGGATTGTTTGTAAAAAACAAAAACTCATTCCAAGCTTAAATAAGCAAAGAAAGGGCATTTTGTTATAAGGATATAGTAGCCAAGAAACCTAACCTGAAAATGTACCCATGAATTAGAACGGGAATGGAATTAGTTTTAATATTATTTCTGCTTTTCTCTGTGTGTCTGCTTCATTCTTTTCTTTTCTGCAGATTTTCTCTGCTACTTACTCCAAAAATCAAGTTAACTTTTTTGATTGTTTACCATTTGTCAGATACTGTGCTGAATGTTCTATACCAATTATTTTCTTTACCTATCAAATATATGAGGTAGATATTCTGTTACTTTCATTTCATAGATAAAGATATCGTACTTTTTTTTTTTTTTTTTGCGGTACGCGGGCCTCTCACTGTTGTGGCCTCTCCCGTCGCGGAGCACAGGCTCCAGACGTGCAGGCTCAGTGGCCATGGCTCACAGGCCCAGCCGCTCCGCGGCATGTGGGATCTTCCCGGACCGGGGCACGAACCCATGTCCCCTGCATCGGCAGGCGGACTCCCAACCGCTGCGCCACCAGGGGAAGCCCAAGATATCGTACTTTTAAGAGAAATACATATCTAGTTGGAGTCTGGGCTGTGATGAAGCTCTCAACCAAGGTGTTGTATATTGCCTCCTGTGGTGAAAGATGGCCATACTTCAGCTCTTAATATTTTCTGTCTCCTGTCTCAAGAGACTAAATCGCAGTGTGAATCTCATGTTCCTCTTGGGGGAAAAAAAACTGTCTTGGCTTGTCTAGTTCTGGACCAGTTAGCTAGCCATGGCTAGACAATAGGGTTGAGTTGCTCAGACACAGGGAGATCTCTGTGGGTTTGGGATAGCTCACTTTTCAGAAGAGGGGGAATTATGAACTGGTGGTACCTTGACAGATACTGAGGAGTAAAAATCCAGAACAAATAAAGTATTTTTAGACAAGAAATTTGGTTGTATATAGAATGGCTTTGAAAGGGGAGGTTAGAAACTGAAAGTCTTAGGATACTGTTACTATAAAAATGTGAGAGTAGAAAGGGAGGGAGTAGAAAGAAAGAGGGAGCATTTTGAAGGAGGAAATGACAAATGGATGTGGGGTGAAGGAAAGGGAATAATCAGAGATGATTCTGAGATGTCAAGGTTGAGCACTCTGGAATGGTGATACCATTAACAGTAGCAAAGGAAGGAGAGCAAATTTGAAGAGTAAGGAAAGTTGTTTTGGGCATGTTGGTTTTGATGCCGCTAGGATTTTTCATTGGAAATTTAGGGTTAAAGTAATGAGGACAAGTTAGAGTTGGAGCTGCACAGAAGGAAGATTGGGAAACAAGTGACATTTTTTGTTAGAGAAAAGAAGAGTGAAGACAGAACTACGGTGAATGTTCACATTTGGGAGAGTAAGAACGAGTTTCCAAGGATGGATAATGAACTGTCAGGAAAGGAGAACCTGCAGGGTCCAGTAGCAACAAAGACAGTTTTTTTTTTTTTTTTTTAATATTAACATTGTATACCCATTTTATTTTTTATTTTATTTTTATTTTTATTTTTTTTGCGGTACATGGGCCTCTCACTGTTGTGGCCTCTCCCGTTGCGGAGCACAGGCTCCGGACGCGCAGGCTCAGCAGCCATGGCTCACGGGCCCAGCCGCTCCGTGGCATGTGGGATCTTCCTGGACCGGGGCACGAACCCGCGTCCCCCGCATCGGCAGGCGGCCTCTCAACCACTGTGACACCAGGGAAGACCCCCATTTTATTTTTAATTTGTTTTTTAAATTAATTTATTTTTGACTGTGTTGAGTCTTCGTTGCTGCGCACGGGCTTTCTCTAGTTGTGGCGAGCAGGGGCTACTCTTTGTTGTGGTGCGGGGACTTCTCATTCTGGTGGCTTTTCTTGTTGCGGAGCACAGGCTGCAGGTGCGCGGGCTTCAGTAGTCACGGCGCGCAGGCTGTAGAGCGCAGGCTCAGTAGTTGTACACGGGCTTAGTTACTCCGTGGCACGTGGGATCTTCCCGGACCAGGGCTCGAACCTGTGTTGCCTGCATTGGCAGGTGGATTCTTAGCTGCTGCGCCACCAGGGAGGTCCACAATTATTTTTTTTAAGAAAGAGTTTTTGATAGTGACATTGCTGCCAAGGATGCTGAAGGACTAAGATAAGTACTTGAGACAGCAATTGTAGTTCTCTGGTTTGGGCAGAACCCTCATGATAGGGCATCGAAAAGAGTAAGGATTGCAGGGTTAGATTGAATGTTGAAAATAAGGAAAGAGGAAAATAAAAATAGATGGGGAATTGAGGGAAAGTTTGGTTGGTTTTTAAGGGAAGCTCTTTGTTAGGCATTCATTGTTCGGAAAAAACACTCGAATTGCTTTATTCACCTCAAGTGAATAAGAATTTTTTTTTTAAATTAATTTATTTTTGGCTGCGTTGGGTCTTGGTTCCTGTGTGCAGGCTTTCTCTAGTTGCAGCAAGTGGGGGCTACTGGTCGTTGTGGTGCAAAGGCTTCTCATTGGGTGGCTTCTCTTGTTGTGGAGCACGGGCTCTAGGGTGCGCAGGCTTCAGTAGTTGTGGCGCGTGGGCTCTAGAGCACAGGCTTAGTAGTTGTGGCACACGGGTTTAGTTGCTGCACGGCATGTGGGATCTTCCCGGACCAGGGATCGAACCCGTGTCCCCTGCATTGGAAGGTGGATTCCCAACCACTGTGCCACCAGGGAAGCCCAAGAATTTTTATTGAAATATTTTCATTAGACTTCATTGTTTACTAACTGCTGTCACAGTGTTTAGAGGTTTTGTTTTTAAAAATAAATTTATTTATTTTTGTCTGCATTGGGTCTTCGTTGCTGAGCGTGGGCTTTCCCCTAGTTGCGGTGGGTGGGGCTGCTCTTCCTTGTGGTCTGCAGGCTTCTCATTGCGGTGGCTTCTCTTGTTGCGGAGCACGGGCTCTAGGCATGCGGGCTGCAGTAGTTGTGGCTCGTGGGCTCTAGAGCACAGGCTCAGTAGTTGTGGTGCACAGGATTAGTTGCTCTGCGGCATGTGGGATCTTCCTGGACCAGGGCTCGAACCCTCGTCCCCTGCATTGGCTGACGGATTCTTAACCACTGCACCACCAGGTCAGTCCCAAGGTTAGAGGTTAAAACACTCATTGATGACTGTTTTTTTTTTTTTCCTTTAATAAATTTATTTATTTATTTTTGGCTGCATTGGGTCTTTGTTGCTGTGCGTGGGTTTTCTCTAGTGCGGTTTTCTCTAGTTGCGGGCTTCATACTCTTTGTTGCTATGCGCAGGCTTCTTATTGCGGTGGCTTCTCTTGTTGGGGAGCGTGGATTCTAGGCGCGCAGGCTTCAGTAGTTGTGGTGCGCGGGCTCTGTAGTTGTGGCTCGCTGGCTCTAGAGCCTCGACTCAGTAGTTGTGGCGCATGGGCTTAGTTGTTCCGTGGCATGTGGGATCTTCCTGGGTCAGGGATCAAACCCATGTCCCCTGCATTGGCAGGTGGATTCTTAACCACTGTGCCACCAGGGAAGTTCTGATGACTGTTTTTGTATTTAATGTGTATGTGTTCTTTTTTTTTTAAATTAACATTTTTAAAAAGTAAATTTATTTTATTTATTTTTGGCTGTGATGGGTCTTCACTGATGCGCATGGGCTTTCTCTAGTTGCGGGGGGGGGCGACTCTTCATTGCGTCACGTGGGCGTCTCATTGCAGTGGATTCTCTTGTTACAGAGCATGGGCTCTAGGCACGCAGGCTTCAGTAGTTGTGGCACATGGGCGTAGTTGCTCCACGGCATGTGGGATCTTCCTGGATTAGGGATCAAACCCATGTCTCCTGCATTGGCAGGTGGATTCTTAACCACTGTGATACCAGGGAAATTCTGATGACTGTTTTTGTGTTTACTGTGTATCTGTTCGTAACTACCACAGGCTGAAGAGATTTATTAGAAATTTTACCTACTTATACAATTTTAATGAGATACAGAGAGAGGATATTTAATTTAATTTATTTATTTATTTATTTTTGCGGTACGTGGGCCTCTCACTGTTGCGGCCTCTCCCGCTGCGGATCACAGGCTCCAGATGCGCAGACTCAGCGGCCATGGCTCATGGGCCTAGCCGCTCTGCGGCATGTGGGATATTCCCGGACCGGGGCACGAACCCTTGTCCTCTGCATTGGCAGGCGGACTCTCAACCACTGCGCCACCAGGGAAGCCCGAGAGAGGATATTTTAGATATTTAATTATTCTGCTTGGAAAATGTGTTGACAGTGCATTGTGTAATAAATAAAATGGCCAAAAGCTCATTAAGTATTTGCATTGTTTACGTCTTGCTCTTCTTGCTCTAAATGAAAGATGATTCCTTTCCTCCAGGAGGTGAGCTGTAACTTTCTTCTATTGCTCTGCCTCTCTTTATTTCAGTTCTTCCTGGCTTTTTACATTGTTCGGGAGGAACCACTGGATGGACTCAAAACCAGGGCTTTAGGGATTGATCTAGGGATGCACTATTTTATTTTTAAATTTTTTTCTTATTGAGATACATAATGCAAATAAATTACTATAAATCTGTAAAACCATATGAAATACACTTAATCACAGTAAGTATATTTAGATTTAATTCTACAAATTAAAATTATATTAATATGCATTTGATTATCACGAGTAGTTCTGAGCAGTATAAAACATAAAATGACCATCTGTGTGTTCCCTACCCAGAATGAACAAATGTCCATTCTTCATATTTGCTTCAAATCTTCCCTTCTGCTTAAAAAGAACAATAAATTAAAAAATTAAGTTGAAGTACTATTTGTATTCTCCCCAGTCTGGGTCAGCCATTACCGTTTTAATGTCTGTGGGGCCAGTCTCTGTATATGTTTTTCTTGCCAGTTTTTTTTTTTGCGGTACGCGGCCTCTCACTGTTGTGGCCTCTCCGGTTGCAGAGCACAGGCTCCGGACACGCAGGCTCAGCGGCCATGGCTCACAGGCCCAGCCACTCCGCGGCATGTGGGATCCTCCCGGACCGGGGCACGAACCCGCGTCCCCTGCATTGGCAGGCAGACTCCCAACCACTGCGCCACCAGGGAAGCCCTCTTGCCAGTTTTATTGAGCTATAATTGATATGTAACACCAGAATGTTTAAGGTGTACAATGTAATGATTTGATATACGTATGTATTGCAAAATGATTACCACAGAGGGTTTAGTTAACATCCATCACCTCACCTAGTTGCAAATTGTTTTTTCTTTTGATGAGAACTTTTAAGATTTATTCTTAGCAGCTTTCAAATACACAATACAGTGGTGTTAACTACAGTCACCATGCTGTACATTACATCCCCAGAGCTCCCTTATCTTATAACCGGAAGTTTGTGCCTTTTGACCACGTTCACCCATTTCCCCCAACCCACTACCCACTGCATCTGGCAACCACCAATCTGTTCTCTGTTTCTGAGTTTGGTTTTTTTAGGTTCCATATATAAGTGAGATCATATAGTATTTGTTTTTTCTGTCTGACTTGTTTCATTTAGCATAATGCCTTCAGGGTCCATCTATGTTGTCACAGATGGCAGAATTTCCTTGTTTTTAAGACTGAGTAATAGTCCGTTGTATATATATATATATCACCATCTATGTTTTACTCCTTCTTATTACACGCATATATCCATACACACCACCAACTAGTGTATTATTTTACAGGAATGGTAAATTCTATATGTGTTCTGTGATTTGTGACATAGCTACTTGTGACATCACTACACTGATATATATTGATCTAGTTCGTTCTTTTTATCTGCTTTTTAGTATTCTGTCACAGAATGTACTGTAATTTATTTAATTCCTTTATTGATTGTCATTTAGGTTTCCAGTTTTTCATAACCACAAATAGTGCTGCAGTGAACATCCTTGTAAATATAGTGAAGCTTGGTTTTTTAAAAAAATGTAGTCTAAGAATCTGTATTAACATGGTCTACAGATTATTTGTTTACATTTATAGTAATGACTGATACATTTGGGCTTCTTAAATTTTTATTTTGTGTTATCTATTTTGTGTTATCTATTTACCATGCTTATTTTTTTTCCTCTTTATTTTCTTCAGTTGGAGTGATTATTCTTTATTCTTCTTTTAAAAAATCTGGTCTGATTTGGAGGTTATATGTTCCATTTCTTTTCTTTTAGTGATTGCCCTTAATATTTTAATGTGCATACTTTATATTTTTTCTGTGAGTCTAAGATTAATCTTTTTCTTAAAAAATTAATTAATTGATTTTGGCTGCACTGGGTCTTTGTTTCTGTGCATGGGGCTTTCTTTAGTTGCAGTGAGCGGGGGCTACTCTTCGTTGCGTTGCGCGGGCTTCTCGTTGCAGTGACTTCTCTTGTTGCGTGCAGAGCACAGGCTCTAGGTGCACGGGCTTCAGTAGTTGTGGTGCACGGGCTTAGTTGCTCTGAGGCACATGAGATCTTCCTGGGTCAGGGCTCGAACCTGTGTCCCGTGCATTGGCAGGCGGATTCTTAACCACTGTGCCACCAGGGAAGCCCTAAGATTAATCTTTGTACTCCTTTTGAACAAAACCAAGGACCTTAGGACACCTTATGTTCACTCTCTTTATCTTGCAAAATCAGTGTTATTGTTGTTTACATTTTTTTTTTTTTTTTTTTTTGCGGTACGCGGGCCTCTCACCGCTGTGGCCTCTCCCGCCGCGGGGCACAGGCTCCGGACGCGCAGGCCCAGCGGCCACGGCTCACGGGCCCAGCCGCTCCGCGGCACGTGGGATCCTCCCGGACGGGGGCACGAACCTGTGTCCCCTGCAACAGCAGGCGGACTCTCAACCACTGCACCACCAGGGAAGCCCCTGTTGTTTACATTTTAATTCCACCTTATTTTTTTTTTTTTAAAGAATCAAGTTTATTTAGTTATTTATTTTTGGTTGCTTTGGGTCTTTGTTGTTACACGTGGGTTTTCTGTAGTTGTGGCGAGCGGGGGCTACTCTTCGTTGCGATGCATGGGCCTCTCATTGTGGTGGCTTCTTGTTGCAGAGCACGGGTTCTAGGAGCACGGACTTCAGTAGTTGTGGCACGTGGGCTCAGTAGTTGTGGCTCATGGCCTCTAGAGTGCAGTCTCAGTAGTTATGGTGCACAAGCTTAGTTGCTCCACGCCATGTGGGATCTTCCCAGACCAGGGATCGAATGCATGTCCCCTGCATTGGCAGGTGTATTTTTAACCACTGCGCCACCAGGGAAGTCCCTATTATAGTCTTAAGGAGTATATTTATTTATTTGAATATTTAAAACATAACTTATTTTGGCCTCTTGCCTTCTGAGACGGCCCATGCTCTGTCTATGGAGTGGGTTTCTGCCTGAATAAAACCTTCTTTCACTTTAAAAAAAAAAAACTTTATTAAGAAAGAAGTATTCATTATTTATTTATTTTGGCTGTGCCAAGTCTTAGTTGTGGCATGCGGGATCTTCAATGTGGCATGCGGGCTTCTTAGTCGTGGCCAAAACGTACTTTTTATAAAAATAAATTTATTTATTTATGGCTGCGTTGGGTCTTCATTGCTGCGCGTGGACTCTCTCTAGTTGAGGCGAGTGGGGGCTTCTCTTTGCTGTGGTGCACGTGCTTCTCATTGCTTCTCATTGCAGAGAGGTGCACGTGCTTCTCTCTAGGCATATGGGCTTCAGTAGTTGCGGCACGTGGGCTCAGTAGTTGTGGCTCGTGGGCTCCAGAGTGCAGGCTTAGTAGTTGTGGCGTCTGGGCTTAGTTCATCTGCGGCATGTGGGATCTTCCCGGACCAGGGCTCGAACCCGTGTCCCCTGCATTGGCAGGCAGATTCTTAACCACTGCACCACCAGGGAAGTCCCCAAAACATACTTACTTTAAAATTTCTCAGAGATTCTGGAATTCTTTCATTTTTTTTGTTTTTTAACTGTGGTGGTAGATGTCTTCACATACTTTGTAATTTTTGACTGTGAGTTAATCGTTGTTTTCTTTCTTGGGATTCCTGGTCCTCTAACCTGGGTTTGTGGAGGTGTCACTGAGGGAAGTTTTTGCATTTGCTCTGTAACTGTTAAGAATTGCTTTTGGCTGCTAGTAACAAAGACCAGATTACAGATTAATCTGGCTTCTACAGATTAGCAATTTACAAATTTACTGATTTCTTATTTGAAAGGAGTTGAGAAACTCCTTTGAAGCTTTTATGATAGCTCTGTGAGGTCTTTATTTATTTAGTCTGCACCACATGGCATGCGGGATCTTAGTTCCCTGACCAGGGATTGAACCTGTTCCCCCTGTAGTGGAAGCATGGAGTCCTAACCACTGGACCACCAGGGAAGTCCCTCTGTGAAATCTTTAGGGATCAGACTTACTTTCTTTCTCCTATACCAACCTTAGCAGATAGTTTTCATTTTCAGCATTGTTCTACGGTCACAGCATGACAGTCATTGTGACTGAAGAGAGGTGTTCCAGGCAGAAAGAAGGGAGGGCAAGGTTGAAAGTGGTTCTCCTCCCAGCTGAGTTATCCTCTTGAATGAATTTTCTCTAGTCTTAGTGGTCCAGTCCATGTTTTTTTGAGATAGATTCCCCTTCGGTAGGATTGGCCTTTTCCATTTCCTGTCCTTACACAGCACATCTAGGGTCTGTGCTGGTGTCATAGTCAATCCCAGCCTCTAAGGTATATATTAGATCAGGTATCTTCATTGACTGCCTCAGCTTGAACTAATGTTGATTCTTTTAGCTTTTAAGTTCTTTTTTATTTGTACCACAAGAAGATTTACCTTTATCTACATAATTAAAAATTTGTTTTCCAATTTATTTATCTTACATACCTCTGACTTAAGAGTACAAGAAGCCAGGATGGGGCGTCTTCAGTGGCAGTCTAAAAAAGGTATTGTGGGGCTTCCCTAGTGGCACAGTGGTTGAGAGTCCGCCTGCTGATTCAGGGGACATGGGTTCATGCCCCGGTCCGGGAGGATCCCACATGCCGCGGAGTGGCTGGGCCCGTGGGCCATGGCCGCTGAGCCTGCGTGTCTGGAGCCTGTGCTCCGCGCAGGTATTGTAGGGGCTTCCTACAGGTATTGTAGGGGCTTCCCTCGTGGTGCAGTGGTTAACGTAGGGACATGGGTTTGAGTCCTGGCCCTGGAAGATCCCACATGCTGAGGAGCAACTAAGCCTGTGTACCACAACTACTGAGCCTGCACTCTAGAGCCTGCGAGCCACAAATACTGAGCCCGTGTGCCACAACTACTGAAGCCCGTGCACCTAGAGCCCGTGCTGTGCAACAAGAGAAGCCACTGTGATGAGAAGCCTGCACACCACAGTGAAGAGTAGCCCCTGCTTGCTGCAACAAGAGAAAAGCCTGCGTGCAGCAACGAAGACCCAATACAGCCAAAAATTAAAAAAAAAAATTATATATAACTTTTTTCGTTTTATTCCTGTACGAGCTTTTTAGCCTGTATGCTTTATTTATTTATTTAAAATTTTGTTTTTGATGTGGACCACTTTTAAAGTCTTTATTGAATTTGTTACAGTATTGCTTCAGTTTTATGTTTTGGTTTTCTGGTCGTGAGGCATGTGGGATCTTATCTCCCTGACCGGGAATCGAACCTGCACCCCCTTGCATTGTAAGGCGAAGTCTTAACCACTGGACTGCCAGGGAAGTCCCAGCCTATATACTTTAAATAGAATGCCTTCAAAGTTTAACATTTGCTAACGTTTTTTTCACTTACTGATGATTCATGTCTACTCTTTGCTTTTAAATTCAGTGTAGCATCCTGAGTTCCTATAGCTTTGAAAGAGGTGATTTTAAAAAGTTAACAGATTTAGTGCTTACCACCATACATAAAATAGCAAATAGCCAATTTCCGTTGTCTCACTTCTTGAATTCCTTTCTTTTACTGTGAGAAAAACTTAGCATAACAGCTGACATGAAGTAGGTGTTTAGTACTTGCTTGTATCCTTTTCTAACCTGCCTACATAACTAGTAAGAGAAATGAAAACATTGGGTACATTGATACATTGCCCATTGTACCTATTTATTCCATTTTTTGTTTAGATTTAATTTTTATGTTTATCAAAGTGAAAAATGCACAGTCAGTAGTACCAAAAGATTCTTTTGCACACACAGTAAAACAGTACCTTGCTGCTTGACTCTTGATGAGGAATGTAGAAGCAGCTATTCTTTTTTTTTAAAAATAAATTTATTTATTTTTATTTATTTATCTTTGGTGGCACTGGGTCTTCATTGCTGTGCGTGGGCTTTCTCTAGTTGTGGCGAGCAGGGGCCAATCTTTGTTGTGATGTGCGGGCTTCTCATCGCGGTGTCTTGTCGTGGAGCACAGGCTCTAGGCACGTGGGCTTCAGTAGTTACAGCACGCAGGCTTAGTAGTTGTGGTGCATGGGCTTAGTTGCTCTGTGACATGTGGGATCTTCCTGGACCAGGGCTTGAACCTGTGTCCCCTGCATTGGCAGGTGGATTCTTAATCACCGTGCCATGAGGGAAGCCTGAAGCAGCTATTCTTGACATACCAGTTTTAGATGTTGTCTTTCAGTATATCACAAATTTTGGTTAAGTCAGGAGTATTAAACAGAAAATTTTACGTTATTATGACTATTTAAGTATTTTGTTCATTTCTGAGCCAAAAGCATACTAAGATTGTTTTCTTTTTAAATTTTTTTTTCCCTGGGATTAATAATTGTCTTGTATTTTCATTTTCCTTGTGTTCTTTATTTAAGGCTAAATCTTTGCATACTTTCTAGTCACTTCATGTAATTTTCCACTTGTTTAATGAATCAGGTAGTCTATAAATGCAATTTTCTATACATTATAAAATTCCAAAAAGGAAAAAAGTTTTACCATCTTACTTGATGGATAGTTTGCCTGAGTATGGAATTCTTTCTTGGTTGGAAATAAGTTTCCTTCAAAATTTTGAAGGTATTTCTCCATTACTTTTTAGCTGTCAGTGTTTCTTTTAAGAAGACCAGTGAAGTTCTGATTTCTAATCCTTTATATGTGATTGTTCTCTCTGGATTTGGTGTGTTTTCTGTGGCCAGTTTACCAGCTATTTCTCATGGTAGTTAGTGTACTGTCCCTCACTCATTGTACTGGGCACACAGTGGCCCTTTCAATTTGGTAAATCGTGTTAGGGAACATGAGTTGAGTTAAGGGAGAATTTTTTGGAATTATTTTTGACAGTTCCTCAGTTCTATTATCATTGTTTGCTTTTTCTGTATTTTTCTTTATTTGGATGTTGGACCTTTTGAACTGATCTTGCATTTAAGTTAATCTATTTCTTTCTGTTTTACTTTCTGAGGCAGTTTCTTACTTTGTTTTCCATTCTTTCACTTAAATTTCTAAATTCTATTATACTTTTAATTTCCAGAGGCTCTTTTATGCTTTCTGAATGTTTATTTTTTATCCTCTGCTTTTGTTTCTTAAGTGCAATATTTTCTCTTAATTCTCTGAGGATGTTAACCAGATGGTTGTTTTTGTTTTGTTTCAGTGTTCTGAAGTTTTCTTCTGCTCCTGCGACTCTTTTCCTCAGAGTTCCTTTGTACCATTTGTTTTGGCCTGTCTTGTTACGGACTTTGCTTACAAATCTAGTGACTGGTAGCCGTACATTTGAATTTAAGACAAGCTCCTAATGAGGTGACTGGAAGTTCTGTGTGTGTGGCAGAAATTGTTGGCAGATTGGCTTCATTATAGGTGTCTAGCTGGGTTCTTTTATTGGGATGCCACCAACTGGTTAGTTTATTCAGAGAAAAATCCTCCAGTCAGCTGTTTGGGATTCACAACCTGGTTACCAGTATTCCTTGAGGCATTGGTTGCTGGAATTTCACGATCTAGAACTAGATTTTTCAGTATGCCTTTGCTCAGATGTCTCCAGGTCCAGATTTCCTTTTGCTTACCCTTTGTGCAGTTTTCTCGGCTGTGGGAGAGAGAGTTACCTGGTAGTGTGTAGAGAAGGGATTGTGTGGGGGGGGTGTTGATTATCTTTCCGGTTTTAGGTTTTATCTTATCCCTCGTCGTGTTTTGAGCCCTACTTGAACCCGTCCCTCTCAGGGGCATGCACCACCACTGTGATGTGGCGCCTGAGGTCCCTCAGCTGGGGCGCCGTGTGGCCCGAGACGTGTTGCTTTTGGACTTGCCTTACTGCAGCAGCCTTTTCTCATCTGCTAAGTCATTTGCTACTCTTTTCCGTTTAGCTTCCAAAGTTTTAGAACTGTTGTCTTTCTTTATGTTTGTTTCCCTTTTGTGATTTGTGATTTTGCCTTTTTTATGTCATTCAGTGGAAGGAGAGGAGTTAGTTTTCAAGTGGAATTAACTGCCTGTTCTCATGATGTAGTCTTTTCCCACTTCTTCCAGGGTCTTGTTTTTCCTTTTAGTCTGTCCTTTTTACTTGATTTTTTCCCACGCAGCTCACAGTCGTTTTTCAATCTTCCCATGGATTTTACTTTCCCTTTACATTTTTCACCTTTTACTTGCAGGCTTCCTGGAAGAATAAAACCATTAGTTGTTATCTCTGCTTCTTCAACTGCCTACTGTGGTCTAGCCTTCCAGTTGTGCTTAATGATTAAGGTGTAACTTAATCGTATTGTTTTTTTTTTTTTTTGGTCGCACTGCGTGGCATGCAGGATCTTAGTTGCCTGACCAGGCATTGAACCCGTGCCCCCTGCAGTGGAAGCAAGGAGTCTTAACAACCACTGGGCTGCTAGAGAAGTCCCTTAATTGTCATTTTAAGCAGTAGCATATGAAATCAGCATTTGCTGTAACATTCTCATTATGGACACTGGCCGTTTTGTCTTTCAGTGACCCTTATATGAAAATCCATGTACAAGAGATTCTTTTAATAATTTAGCATAAGGAAAAGTGTCTCCCAGTAGAATCTGGTATATTTCCTCCTTTTTGACAGCTCTATGATATGTATTCTGTTTTTCTTTTTGTTCTGGCTATCAGGCAGCCCAGAACCAAATCTGGTCTTTAGTTACATCAGCTATGTTAATCTGATTATTGATATATTTGTTTTCTCCTCCTCGTCCTGTGGGATTTAGGACTTCACCTCTTATCTCTGTTTCTCTGCGTGTTGATTTCATTCTCTCATACTACAGACTCTCTACTTCATGAGGCTGGAACCATGACTGCTGGCAGCTCTTGGCTCTCATCTTCCTAGCCCCTTCTACCAGAAGAAGGGGCTGTCTTGAAGAATCCTGGGAAGGACTCTGATTGGCCTGTCTTGGATCATGTACCCACCATCCCTGTGGCTGGAGTGGGGAGGGTGCTATGAATGACAACCCTCACTAGAACTACATAGTTGGAGTCAGGGGTAAGAGCAGTTTCCCTAAATCAGGGGATGTCCCTCATACTGGCTTTCACTGTTCATTTTTCTGTTTTTTTTATTGTTATAATACAGGTCCTTTATTTGTAGTCTGCCTCAAATCCTTTTCTGAAAAAAATTTTAGGTATGAATAAGTAAATAAAATATCACAAATTGCTGTTCATTCATTCTTCACATTGTTACATTTGACTCTTAAGTCTCCCACTCTATTGATTTTGCTATTAACTTCACATGGCCAAATTCAAAAATTTTTTTTCACTTTTCATTATACTTGATCTACTTTCAGCATTTAAAACTATGATCACTCATCTTTCTTGCAACTCTCTTTACTCATAACTTCTGATAAACTGTTTTCTACTTGTACCTCTTTAAACATTGCCTTTTGGATTCCTATTTGGCATTACGTATTTACTTGTTTAAAATTTATGTTAGATGATTACTTTTCTGGCCGTTTATTTGATTACCTCACACTAGGTAAACTTAGACATGCTGATGGATGCCTCGAGGCATCACTATCACCTGAACAATTTTCTAGTCTTTAGATCCATATTTGCAGTTGGCTTTTGGATATCTGTTTAGATATCCTAGGCATCTTAAATTTAATTTCTCTACTTCTGTAGTCACTGACATAATCTTGATTATTTTTTTGTCTAGATTATTTCAACAGCTTAAATTATGTAACTTTTGGTTAGATAATATATTGACATGGCTCAAAAAATATAAAAAGATACACAGTGAAAATTCTTCCTAAACCTGCCTCTTATTTGCCCAGTTTAGCTTTCCATCTTTCTCTGTTGTTACTAGTTTTTAATTCATTTTTCTAGTTTATTCATGTATGTATATATTTCTACATATATAGACTCTTGTTTTTCTTCCTTTTCTACAAAAAGGTAGCATATTACACACTTTTAGAGTGAACTTTTCTCCCTGTCTTTTTACCTCTCTCCTTTCAGTACTGTCCCCCTCCCCAACATTTCAAGATTATCTCCTATAAAGCAAATATCATTGTTATTTCCCAATTTCCTATAGTGTTACTTAACTGTTGGCGCAGTGAAAATTCTTTTGTCAGGTCCACAGTATTTACACTCTCACACATGTGCACAGGGTATGGCTGGGTAACCTCCCCCACCGCCCCCCGGCCCCAACAATAAAAAATTTAGTTCTGTAGTTACATAGTAGGGTCAGAAATTTATGGTGGTATTGCTCAAGAGACAAGTAGAAATTATAGCTGCCCTAACATGATGTAAATTTTTCTTTTTCCATCTGTCTTGTCCCTACCCCTCCTATTTTCACTTTCTGCACTGTATCCTCCACATAGCCATGAATAGACAGATAACCCCAAAAGATTACTTCAACATTTTATTTTCAGATGCTACAAGTGCTTTTCTGTTCTCTGACTCCCAAAGCGCAGAGTATTTGTTATCTTCTAAAAAAAATTTTGCTCTGATTTTAGTATAGTGCAGGCCTACTCATTTTTGATAATTAGGGAAAGAAAGAAAGATAACTGGAAAAAAAAAATCCATAATCCAGGGCTTCCCTGGTGACGCAGTGGTTGAGAGTCCGCCTGCCGATGCAGGGGACGCGGGTTCGTGCCCCGGTCCGGGAGGATCCCAGGTTCCGCGGAGCGGCTGGGCCCATGGGCCGTGGCCGCTGAGTCTGCGCGTCCCGAGCCTGTGCTCCGCGGCGGGAGAGGCCACAGCAGTGAGAGGCCCACGTACCGCAAAAAAAAAAAAAAAATCCATAATCTCATGCAGAGATATCCAAGTAGTATGGTATGGTTAAGATCATGGGCTTTGGAGTCAGACGGACTAGATTTATGCCTGTGCAATTTTATCTCGTAAGCCTCAGTTTCCTCATGTGCAAAATGTCATGGAGCTCTAATAACGTGCCAAGTAGTGTCAGGTGCTTAATACAGAGGAATACATCACTTCACCCTCTCAACAGGACAATGAAATTAGAGGTACTATTTTAATCTCAATTTTTTTAATGAGGAGGCAACTTGAGGCAAAGAGGTTTAATGATTTGTTCAGGGTCACATAAAAATGGGTAAGCCAGGTTTTGAACCCTGGGCTCTCCAGAGATGATGTTATTTATTTATGGGCTCTCCAGAGATGATGTTATTTATTTATTTATTTAGCTGCATCGGGTCTTAGTTGCGGCATGCAGGATCTTCATTGCGGCATGTGGGATCTTTCGATGCGGTGTGTGGGCTTCTCTGGTTGTGGCATGTGGGCTTCTCTCTAGTTGTGACACATGGGCTCCAGAGTGCACAGACTCAGTAGTTGTGGCGCACAGGCTCAGTTGCTCCGCGGCATGTGGAATCTTCCCGGATCAGGGCTTGAACCCCTGTCCCATGCATTGGCAGGCAGATTCTTAACCACTGTGCCACCAAGGAAGTCCTTGGTGTTATTTTAGGATAGGAGAAAGTGAAATAGCATCAATATGGTAGGATTAGGAAGTATATTATCAATAATAAGGACACTATTCCCTCATGTTTGGATCATTTCTGAGGTTCATTAGTTTCTGCTATTGTATGTGTACGTTTTAACCCCCGTAGTTCCTAGCTGATTCCTTTTGTCTTTAAAATTAGGATAGCGTGGACTTCCCTGGTGGTCCAGTGGTTAAGACTCCACGCTTCCACTGCAAGGGGCACAGGGTTTGATTCCTGGTTGGGGAAGTTCCGCCGTGCTGTGTGGCCAAAAAAAAACAAATTAGGATGGGGTAGTTTAGATGAGCTGTATCTCTGTACATGAAAGTTTCATTTCACTTAAGACTTTCCAGGGCTTCCCTGGTGGTGCGGTGGTTAAGAATCTGCCTGCCAACGCAGGGGACACGGGTTCGAGCCCTGGTCTGGGAAGATCCCACATGCCATGGAGCAGCTAAGCCCGTGTGCCACAACTACTTGAGCCCATGTGCCACAATGACTGAAGCCCGCACATCTAGAGCCCGTGCTCCGCAAGATGAGAAGCCACCGCAGTGAGAAGCCCGCTCACCACAGTAAAGGGTAGCTCCAGCTCGCCGCAACTAGAGAAAGCTCGTGTGCAGCAACGAAGACCCAATGCAGGCAAAAATAAATAAATAAATTAAAAAAAATAAAAAGGACTTTCCAGAAGCTTTTTTTATCTTCACTTCTTTGGCAACATATGATTAATATTTATGGATGTTTGAGTGCTTTTGGCGACTGACTTTTGGGGGGAAGTGCTAGTTTTCTCAGCCAAACACACTCCATCCTTTGTGTTTCTTTGATATATGGATAATGTATGTCAAAATATATTTCTTTTGTCCTTTGCACAAATAGTTGTGCATTATAAACCGTAAGAGTATTGATACTTTACTCATATTCAAACAAAGACTCCTAATTTCTTTGGACCAACCCTGTGCATTTTAATTTACTTTTCTCACTTGTGTGTGTTTATGTGTAGAATTTTCATCACCTATTATTATTTTTAAAAGATTATTTTTGGCTGTGTTGGGTCTTCGTTGCTGTGCGCGGGCTTTCTCTAGTTGCGGCAAGCGGGGGCTACTCTTCGTTGCGGTGTGCAGGCTTCTCATTGTGGTGGCTTCTCTTGTTGCGGAGCATGGGACCTAGGCGCACGGGCTTCATTAGTTGTGGCTCGCAGGCTGTAGAGCGCAGGCTCAGTAGGCGTCCAGGCTTAGTTGCTCCATGGCATGTGGGATCTTCCCGGACCAGGACTCAAACCAGTGTCCCGTGCATTGCAGGTGGATTCTTAACCACTGTGCCACCAGGGAAGCCCCTCATCACTTATTTTATTTTTTTTACTTATTTTTAATTGTAAGATCTGTGATGCAAAGAAAAGAGGGTGTACCCAGTATTGGACACTTAAAATAATAAAGTCAGTATTCATATATTTAGCAACCAAGCTTAATAAAGAGAGCATTTTGCCCATACCTTTGACTCTTGTGTGCCTCCCTTTGAGCACATTCCTCTCTTCACCTGAAGGAGAAACTGCTGAATTTTGTGTTAATTGTTCTTCCTTTACTTCTAAACAGTATTTTATTTAGTTGTGGCTGTTTTGAACTTCATGTGAATGGAGTAATGCTGTATTGATTTTTTTGATTTACATTTTGTTTTTGAGATTCATCTATTTGATGCATATAGCTGTAGTTTATTAATTTCTTTTGTTCCATGATTTCAGCATTTGAATTACACCAGTGTCCATTCTCCTGTTGATGGCCATGTAGATTTTTGTCTGTGTTTTGCAATTTATGAACACTTTTGTGAATATTCTTGTACATTTGCAGGAATTCAGCTCACTACTAATCAAACTGCTGGGGT
The DNA here is from genome assembly GCF_949774975.1 of Lagenorhynchus albirostris. Taxonomy (NCBI): domain Eukaryota; kingdom Metazoa; phylum Chordata; class Mammalia; order Artiodactyla; family Delphinidae; genus Lagenorhynchus; species Lagenorhynchus albirostris. Next base: position 178,798,629 of record NC_083095.1, read on the forward strand.
TGCTCCAAAAAGGGTCATAAAATCAATTTAGTGGGGAGCAACCAGCATTAAAAAATGAACTAGAGCAGAAAAAAATTGACAGTGCAGTTTTAGTATTCTGTGTAGTGGGGTTGCAGTATAAAACATATTTCTTAGAGTGGTTCGTGGTCAAAAAAGCTTGAGAAATGTTACTCTAGGATATGTACGAAGAGGTGGAGTTGCTGGGTTGCCAGGGAGGCCACTCCTTTTTTAGAAGTGGTTATTTCACTTTACTTTCCCACCAGTGAATGGCTTTTTTGCTCTACATCCTTACCCAGTGCTTAGTATGTCAGTCTTTTTAAGTTTAGTCATTTTGGTAGTCTCACTGTGGTTTTTACTTTGCAATTCCATGATTACTAATGATGGTGAAACCCTTTTTGTATATTTATAGTCCATTAAGATTTTCTTACTTGTGACTTGCAGATGGCTTCTCTGTGTCAGTGGTTCATTTTTTTATCCTTTTAATGCAAAGTTCTCAATTTCACTGTAGTCAAAATTTTCAGGTGGGTTTTTTTTGTTCTCAGGGTTTTTTTTTTTTGGTGCTTAGTGTTTTTTGCAACCTGTTAAATCTTTTACTAACTTGAGGGCATGAAATGATTTTCCTATAAAAGAATTATTTTTTTAACTGCTTTTTACATTTAGGTCTGTAACCAACTCATCTGGATTTGATTTTATGTATAGAATGAAATGGGGGAAAAACGTATTTATTTTACGTACATTATATATTTATATGTTTTATACATATTGTACACATAATATATATTACATATTATGTTAAAGAGGAACATCCAGTTACTTTAACACCATTCTTTCCACTTTTGCTGTACTGTGCCACTGTGTCATGAATTAGCAGTTCATATATGTGTATATTTGTTTCTGGACTTGCTGTTCTGTTCTTTATGCCGATACCAGTTTTAAAATTACTCTAGCTTCTACTTTTCTTTTTTACTCTAGCTTTTTAAAGTCTGGACATATGTCAGATAAAATTAGTATTTCCCTCTTGTCTTTTTCTTCTTTTTAATATTTTGCCTCTTGCTCTTTGCATTTGATAACCATTTAGAATCTTATTGTTCCATGAAAAATCCATTTAGTGTTTTGATTAGCTTTGCATTGATTCTGTAAATCAATTTGAGATATCTATTTACAGTTTTGAATCTTTCAATCTATGAACATAGTAATGTCTAGTTGTTAGGTTTTCTTTTTTAATTCTGATAAAATGTATACAACAAAAAATTTACCATTTTAACTATTTTTGAGTATGCAATTCAGTTCAGTGGCATTAAGTACATTCATAATGTTTTACAACCATCACCAGTATCTATTTCTGGAACTTTTTCATCATCCCAAACAGACACTCTGTACCCATTAAAGAAATCCCCCTACAACCCTCTCCCCAGTCCCTGGTAACTTCTAGTATTCTAGTTTCTATTTTATGAAATTTGTCTGCTATAGATGCCTCATTTAAGTGGGATCATGCAATATTTGTCCTTTATTTCACTTAGTTATTAAAGCATTTAATGTTCATCCATGTTGTAGATGCGTCAGAGTTTACTTTTTATGGCTGAATAATAGTCCATTTTATGTATGTACCACATTTTATTTATCCATTCATGCTTTGATGGACTCTTGGATTGTTTCTACCTTTTGACTATTGTGAATAATGCTACTGTGAACATTGGTGTACAGATATCTACTTGAGTCCCTCTTTTCAGTTTTTTTGGGATCTATACTAGGAGTGAAATTGCTGGATCATATGGTAATTCTATGTTCAACTTTCTGAGGAACTGCCAAAATGTTTTTCACCATGGCTGCACTGTTTTACGTTCCTATTGGCAATGCATGAGGGTTCCAATTTCTCCACATCCCCTCCAGCTCATTTTTTTGATAATAACCATGTTAATGGTATGAAGTGGTATTACCTCCTTATGGTTTTGATTTGTATCTCCCTAATGGTTAGTGATGCTGAATGTCTTTTCATGTGCTTTTTGGCCATTTGTAAGTCTTTGGAGAAATGCCTATTCAATTCTTTGCCCATTTTGTATTTGGGTTGTTTGTCTTTTTGTTGTTGAATTGTAAGAATTCTTTATCTAGTTTTGGATCTAGACCCTTATCAGATATACGATTTACAAATATTTTCTCCTATTCTGTGGGTTTTTTCATTCTTAGGCTGATGTTCTTTGATGCACAAAAGTTTTAATTTTAATGATGTTCAGTTTATCTATTTTTGTTTTTTGATGCCTGTGCTTTTGGTGTCATGTCCAAGAAATCATTGCCATATCCAGTGTCATGAAGATTTCCCTTACATTTTCTTTCTCTCTCTCTCTCTTTTTTTTTTTTTAACATTTTCTCTTTTAAGTGTTTTTTAAGTTTTAGCCCTTAACATTTATTTAGGTCTTTGATCCGTTTTGGGTTAATTTTTGTATATGGTGTAAGGTAAGAGTCCAACTTTATTGTTTTGCATGTGAATATCCAGTTTTCCTAGCATCATTTATTGAAAAGGTGATTTTCCCCCATTGAATGGTTTGGCATCCTTATCAAAAGTCATTTGACTGTAGTACATGCAAGGATTTATTTCTGGGCTCTCTATTCTCTTTGATATGTCTGCCTTTATGCCTGTACAGACCACTTTGGTTACTGTAGCTTTGCAGTAAGTTTTGAAATCAGGAAGTGTGAGTCCTCTGACTTTGTTCTTCATTTTCATGATTTTAGTGTCTATTCAGGGTTCCTTGAGATTCCAAACGAATTTTAGGAATAATTTTTCTATTTCTGCGTAAAATGTTCTTGGGATTTTGGTATCAATTGCATTGAATCTGTAGATCACTTTGGATAGTGATGACATATTAACATTCTTCCAGTCTGTGAACTTATATTTATTTGTGTCACTTTTAATTTTTTTCAGCAACATTATGTAGTTTTCAGTGTATAAGTTTTTTGCCTCTGGGTAAGTTTATTCCCAAGATTTTCTTTCTTTCTTTTTTGATGGTCTTATAAATGCAGTTAATTGTTTTCTTAATTTTCTTTTCGGATTGTTCGTTTATAATTATATTTTATTTATTTATTTTATTTATTATTTTTTGGCTGCATTGGGTCCTAGTTGTGGTATGCGGGATCTTCGTTGAGGCGTGTGGGCTTCTCTCTAGTTGTGGTGTGTTTTCTCTTTCTAGTTGTGGTGCACGGGCTCCAGAGCGTGTGGGCTCTGTAGCGTGCAGTGTGCAGCCTCTCTAGTTGAGGTGTGAGGGCTTGGTAGTTGCGGTGTGCGGGCTTAGTTGTCCCGTGGCATGTGGGATCTTAGTTCCCTGACCAGGGATTGAACCCACGTCCCCTGCATTGGAAGGCGGATTCTTTAACACTGGACCAGCAGGGAAGTCCCTACAATTTTTTTTTTTAATCAATATTTTTTTAAAAAAAACTTTTTATTTATTTATTTATTTTATTTTTGGCTGCATTGGGTCTTCGTTGCTGTGTGGGGTTTCTCTAGTTGTGGCGAGCGGGGGCTACTCTTTATTGCAGTGCACAGGCTTCTCATTGTGGTGGCTTTTGTTACGGAGCATGGGCTCTAGGCGTGTGGGCTTCAGTAGTTGCAGCATGCAGGCTCAGTAGTTGTGGCTCATGGGCTCTAGAGTGCAGGCTCAGTAATTGTAATGCATGGGCTTAGTTGCTCCGTGGCACGTGGGGTCTTCCTGGACCAGGGCTCGAACCTGTGTCCCCTGCATTGGCAGGCGGATTCTTAACCACTGTGCCAACAGGGAAGTCCCCTACAATTATTATTATTATATTTTTAAATAAATTTATTTATTTATTTATGGCTGCATTGGGTCTTCGTTGCTGCGTGTGCGTTTTCTCTGGTTGCGTCAAGCAGAGGCTACTCTTTGTTGTGCTTCACGGGCTTCTTATTGCAGTGGCTTATTTTGTTGCCGAGGATGGGCTCTAGGCATGCAGGCTTCAGTAGTTGCAGCACGCACACTCAGTAGTTGTGGCTCACGGGCTCTAGAGCACAGGCTCAGTCGTTGTGGTGCACGGGCTTAGTTGCTCTGCAGCATGTGGGATCTTCCCGGACCAGGGCTTGAACCCGTGTCCCCTGCATTGGCAGGTGGATTCTTAAGCACTGCGCCACCAGGGATGTCCCTACAATTATTTTTAAATTAAACCTTTTGTGTCAAATGTAGAGTCACATACAGGTGTAAGAAATAATATAATTACTATTTACCCAGTTTCCATTTATCCATTTTCCCCAATGCTAATAACATCTTGAAGAACTGTAGGATGGTATCCCCACCAGGATATTGAAATTGATGCAGTTAACAAACAGAATATATCCATTACCACAAGGATCCCTCATGGTACTCTTTTTACAGCTACACCTGTTTCCTTTCTGCCCCCAGGCTTAGTCCCTTGTAACTACTTATATATATATTTTTTTAATTATTGTTTTTTGTTGAGGTATAGTTGATATATAATATTATGTGAGTTACAGGTGTATAACATAGTGATTCACAGTTTTTAAAGGTTATACTTCATTTATAGTTATTATAAAATATTGGCTATATTTTCTGTGTTGTGCAATTATATCCTTGTAGCTTATTTATTTTATACATAGTAGTTTGTAGCTCTTAATTCCCTACCCCTGTCTTGCCCTTCCCCACTGGTAACCGCTAGTTTTTCCTCTGCATCTGAGTCTGTTCTGTTTTGTTATATTCATTAATTTGTTTTGTTTTTTAGGTTCCACATATAAGTGAAAGCATACAGTATTTGTCTTTCTCTCTCTGACTTGTTTCACATAGCACAATACCCTCCAGGTCCATCCATGTTGTTGCAAATGGCAAAATTTCATTCTTTTTTATGGCCAAGTAGTGTTGCATGGTATATATATATATACATGTATATGTGTGTGTGTGTAATGTATGTGTCACATCTTCTTTATCCATTCATCTGTTGATAGACACTTAGGTTGTTTCTGTATCTTGGCAATTGTAAATAATGCTGCTGTGAACATTGGGGTGCAAATATCTTTTCAAATTAGTGTTCTTATTTTCTTCAGGTGTATATCTAGGAGTAGAATTGCTGGGTCATATGGTAGTTCTATTTTTAGTTTTTTTAAAAACCGCCATACTGTTTACCACAGTGGCTGCACCAATGTACCTTCCCACTAACGATGCATAAGGGTTCCATTTTCTCCACATCCTCACCAACATTTGTTGTTTGTGTTCTTTTCTTTTTCTTTTTTTTAAATTTTTAAATTTATTTTTGGCTGCGTTGAGGCATCGTTGCTGTGCGCAAGCTTCCTCTAGTTGTGGCGAGCGGGGGCTGTTCTTTTGTTGCTGTGTGCGGGTTTCTCATTGCAGTGGCTTCTCTTGTTGTGGAGCATGGGCTCTAGGCGTTTGGGCTTCAGTAGTTGCAGTGCGTGGGCTCAGTAGCTGCTGCTCATGGGCTCTAGGGTGTGTGGGCTTCAGTAGTTGTTGTGCTTGGGCTCTAGAGTGCAGGCTCAGTAGTTGTGGCGCACGGGCTTAGTTGCTACATGGCATGTGGGATCTTCCTGGACCAGGGATCGAAACCGTGTTCGATCCCTGCAGTGGCAGGCGGAATCTTAACCACTGCGCCACCAGGGAAGTCCTTATTTATTTTTAATTTTATTTTTGGCTGCGTTAGGTCCTCACTGCCACGCGTGGGCCCCCTCCAGCTGCGGTGAACGGGGGCCACTCCCCGCCGTGGTGCGCGGGCCTTTTACTGCGGTGGTCTCCCCGGCCACGGACCATGGGCTCCAGGCACGCAGGCCTCAGCAGCTGCAGCATGCGAGCCCAGTAGCCGTGGCACGCGGGCTCCAGAGTGCAGGCCCAGCAGCTGTGGCGCAGGGGCTCAGCTGCTCCGCAGCACGTGGCGTCCTCCTGGACCAGGGCCGAAACCTGTGTCTCCTGCATTGGCAGGCGGACCCCCAACCACTGCGCCACCAGGGAAGTCCGCATTGTTGGTTTTTACAAATATGTATAGGAACTTCCCTTGTGGCGCAGTGGTTAAAAATCCGCCTGCCAATGCAGGGGACATAGATTCGAGCCCTGGTCCAGGAAGATCCCACGTGCTGCGGAGCAACTAAGCCCGTGTGCCACAACTGTTGAGCCCGCTAGCCTGCGCGCCTAGAGCCCGTGCTCCGCAACAAGAGAAGCCACCGCAACAAAAAGTAGTCCCTGCTTGCTGCAACTAGAGGAGGCCTGCACGCAGCAATGAAGACCCAAAGCAGCCAAAAAAAAAAAAAAAAAAAGTATATTTTAGAATAACCTGTCTTTATCTGTCCAAAAATCTTGCTAGAATTTTGATAGGATACCATTAAACTGAATATCAATTTGTGGAGAACTGACATCTTTACTCTGTTGAGTGTTCTAATCCATGAACGTTCTGTGTTTTTCCATTTATTTAGGTCTTCCTTGTTTTTTTTTTTTTTGTTGTTGTTCAGTTTGGCATAGTTTTCAGTCTATAAGTCCTGTGCATGTTTTGTGGATTTATAAGTATTTAATTTTGTGGGAAGCAATTGTATATAATGTTGTATGTTTAATTTTGGTGTCCATGCATTTATTGGTAGTGTTTCGAAATAACAACTGATTTTTATATGTACCTTGCATCCTATGACCTTGTTGAATTTACTTATTCTGGGAGTTTTATTTTCTGATTATTGTGTCATCTGCAAATAGGGTTATTTTTATTTCTTCCTTCTCAATTTATATGCCCTTTTATGCTTCCCTAATTGTTTTGACTAGAAATTTCAGCACCATGTTCATTAAGATTGTTGAGGGTGGACATACTTTTTTCTGACCTTAGGGGGAAGGCATTCACTCAGTGATGCAAATCACTAAGTAGGATGTCACTAAGTAGGTTATTTTGTAGATGTTCTATATGCAGTTGAGGAAATTTACCTATTTTCCTATTATTCTCAGCTTTTTGAAAGTCATGTATGGGTGCTGAATTTTGTTAATTATTCTGCATCAATTGATGCATGTAATCTTTTTCCTTTAGCCTGTTAATATGGTAGATTACATTCACTGATTTTGCATTTTTTTTTCTTTTCTGCGATATGCGGGCCTCTCACTCTTGTGGCCTCTCCCGTAGCAGAGCACAGGCTCTGGTCACGCAGGCTCAGCAGCCATAGCTCACGGGCCCAGACGCTCCACGCCATGTGGGATCTTCCCGGACTGGGGCATGAACCCGTGTCCCCTGCATCGGCAGGCAGACTCTCAACCACTGCGCCACCAGGGAAGCCCCCAGAGAGCTCTTTCTTACTGTACTTTTCAGTTCTAAAATTTCCATTTTGTTCTTCCGTATATCTTCAGTTTTTTGCTAAAGTTTTCTAGTTTTCATTTTTATGTTCATAATTGTGTATTGAATAATTTTTATCAGGGCTGCTTTAAAATCTTCATTAGATGATTCTAACATCCATGTCAGATGTTAAAATTACAAACATCTTGGAATCCCCTGGCAGTCCAGTGGTTAGGACTTTGTGCTTTCACTGCCAAGGGTGCGGGTTCAATCCCTGGTCGGGGAACTACGATCCCACAAGCCCCACTGCACAGCCAAAACCCAAAAAACACAAACAGAAAGATTACAAACATCTCAATGTTGATTTTTCATTGAAACTTGAACATTTTTGTATTATGGGACTTTGCATCTTTTATAAACCTGTTTTACCTGGCTTTCTTTCTCTGACATTTGTCTGACGGGAAGAGTGAGGACACCTTCTCCTTATAGCAGGTAGGGGTGAAGTTCAGGTTTCCTACTTGGCCTCTGTTGACATTTGAGGGACACTGCTTATTAATGCCAAGCAGAGTTCGGAGTTATGGCTCCATACTTGATCTCCACAGTGGATGTGGTCTCATTTAACACTGTGTTTTGGTGAAAGGCCTGATTCTGTGCTTGACTTTTACTGATACCATACCAGTGAGGACAGGGTGGGTTCCCTCATTACTGCCAGATGGGGGTGGAAGTCCAGGCTTCCCGTGTTGTCTTCATCGATAGTATGGGGAAAGGTGCTCATTACCTACCTGTTAGTGAGGATGAAAGTTCTGATTCCTTACTTGACCTGCTCTTACACTATTCCAGTGGGAGTCTTCAGCTGATTTATAGAATCACAAAGGTGGATGTCTAGGTTTGTTCCCCACTTGACCATTGCAGGAGTGGGTAGCGTCAGTTTTTCCTGTGATGAGCAGCTACTGTCTAACAGTTTTCTTTCTACCTATTATGCCCTCTTCCTGGTCCTTTGTCTAGAGAGAAAAGCCTTTCATTGGGACTTTTTTTTTGGGCTCTGCTTGGTGGTGCTTTTGGGTTGCTGAATTCTTCCATACCAAGAGTGAGATATATTAGGCAAAAAGAAAGTCCAGGGAGCTCACTGCCATGTTGTTTCTTGGGTCCTGTGGTCTCTAGTTAATTTGCCTTCTCACCACCTTTCAGAATATATTTATTTTATTTTTAGTGTTCACAGTTTTTGCTTGTACTTAGTAGGAGGAATAGGAAAAAGTACTTCTTTCTATTCCATCCTCCCAGAAATGGATGAAGTATAGCCTTTGATTTCATCGTTCACTGTATTGTTTTTTTGCGGCATGCGGGGTCTTACTTCCCTGACCAGGGATTGAACTACGCCCCCTGCAGTGGAATGGCAGAGTCAGGGAAGTCCTTTGTCTTTTGTTTTATATTACATTGATTTCTGTTCTGATCTTTATTCTTTGCTTATCTAGGTTTGTAAGGTGCAAGGTGAAGTTATTGATTTGAGTTGTTTCTTTTCTAGAAAACAGGCATTTAGTGCTATAAATTTCCCCCTCATTTATTGCTTTTAACTGCCTTCCACAAAGTTCAGTAAATTTTTTTTTTCATTTTCATTTATTTAAAAATACTGTATATTTTCTTTTTGGATTTCTTCTTTGACCCATTGGTTATTTAGAGGTATATTTGGATTCCAAATATTGAGATTTTTCCATCATTTATTTCTAAATTAATTACATTATGGTCAGAGAAAATTCTTTTTATGACTTAAAATCTTTTAAATAGAAGAGATGTTTCATGGTCCGAATATGATTGGTCTTGGTAAATGTTCCCTATGTCCTTGAACAGAATATTGTGCTAGTTTGTATTAGTGTTCTATAAATGTCACTTAACATCAGTTTGGTTGATGCTATTTTTCTGGTTGATAGTATTGTTCAAGACTTCTGTATCGTTACTGATTTTATGTTTATTGGTTCTATCAATTATTGAGAGAAGTTTGTTGAAATCTCCAAATATAATTGTGGAACTTTTCTTCTTATAGTTCTGTTATTTTTACTTTATGTTTTTTGAAGCTGTTATTAGGTGAATAAATGTTTTGGATTTTTCGTATCTTCTTAATGAGTTATACCCTTTATCTTTGAGAAATGATCCTCTTTTTTTGGTGATAATATTATTGATTTTAAATTTAAAAATTTTATTTTGTTTAATTTTTGGCTGCATTGGGTCTTCATTGCTATGTGCAGGCTTTCTCTAGTTGCGGCGAGTGGGGGCTACTCTTTGTTGTGGTGCGCGGGCTTCTCATTGTGGTGGCTTCTCTTGTTGCGGAGCGCAGGCTCTAGGTACCCAGGCTTCAGTAGTTGTGGCACATGCTCAGTAGTTGTGGCTCGCAGGCTCTAGAGAGCAGGCTCAGTAGTTGTGGCGCACTGGCCCACTTGCTCCGCGGCATGTGGGATCTTCCTGGTCCAGGGCTCAAACCTGTGTCCTCTGCACAGGCAGGCGGATTCTTAACCACTGTGCCCCCAGGGAAGTCCCAATATTGTTGATTTTTATTAATTCTACTTTATATGAAATTAATATAACCATTTCAATTTTCTTTGATTCTGCAGTATGTAATGTAATATGTCCTTTTTCTCTGGCTGCTTTAAAGATCTTTATTTCTGGTTGTAGGCGATTTGATCATAATATGTTTTGGTTTACATTTCTTCATGTTTTTATTGCTTGGTGTTTATTTAAAGAGTGCTTTGTCTTAGCTATTAAGTTTTCATCAAATTTGGAAAATGGTTGATGTTATTTCTTCAAGTATATTTTTCTGTATTATCTCCTTTGTGGCTTACGGGCCTAGCCGCTCCGCAGCATGTGGGACCTTCCCGGACCGGGGCACGAACCCGCGTCCCCTGCATCGGCAGGCAGACTCTCAACCACTGCGCCACCAGGGAAGCCCCTCTATTCATTTTTTAAAAGTACTTTTTTCTGTTTCATTTTGGTTAGTAACTGTTACTTGATTTCATGTGCTGTAAATCTCATACAGTATGTTTTTCCTCTTAGACCTTAATGATTTTCATCTTTAGAAGTTCACTTTTTTTAATTTGATGTTTCTACTTAACAAGTTTAATATTTCCTCTGTCTCCTTGAACATATGAACTGTATTCATAATAATTGTTTGAAAGGACTTGTATACTAATTCTTCTCTTTTCAAGATTGACATTTCAAGGTTTGAATGGTTTTTGTTTTATTATGGCGTATAATTTCCTGCTTCTGTATATGTCTTTTTTTTCTTTTAGTTGTTGTGAATTTTATCTTTTTTTCTTTCTTTTGGAGCAGAGAAAAATTTATTTCAGGGCCATGCAAAGAGAACAGGCAGCTCATGCTCAAAAGACCCAAAGTCCCCAATGGCTTTCAGGGGAGCAGTTTTAAAGGCAACATTTGGGGGTGAAGGCTGTAGGATTCATGACTTTCTTCTCATTGATATGTTGTGAAGTAACAGTGTGGTGTTTTAGGAATCTTAACCATCAACTTTGTGGTCCAAACAGTCTGGGGTCTAGTGCTTGTGCTCAGCAGGTAGTCGCCACCCTCCACCTGAGTGTGGGGGTCTCAGTTCCTGTAGAATGACTGGTTTCAGGACTTAATGAAGCTCAGGTTCTTGATGTCTCATCGCAGAAAGAATTCAGTGAGAGACAAAGTGATAGGTAAAAAGTGGATTTATTTAGAGAGAAACACACTTCACAGGCGGAGTGTGGGCCATCTCAGAAGGTGAGAAAGGCCGTGAATTTTATCTTGTTAGATTCTCTGTTTTATAAAGTATGCCTAAAAATATTTTTGGACTTTGTTCTATGACATGGTTAAGTTACTGGAAAACAGTTTGTTGCTTTTGGGTCTTGCTTTTATGTTTTGTTTGAATGGACCAGAGCTAGGTTTAGTCTAGGTTAATTTTTCCCCTCCTTCTGAGGCATTATGCTTCTTAGTACTCTAATGCAGTATGAATTAGTTGGTTTTCTATTCTGGCTCTCGAGAACAGCCATTATTTGTATCCTTGTGTGAGGTGTGGGTGCTGTCACTTCTAAATATTTGGTGGTTCTTTCCCTGGCCTTGAATAGTTCTCTCACACCCAAGTGCTGATTAGTTACTCAACATATTGTAGGGTGAGCCTCTGTAGATCTCTTCATTTTTCTCTCTCTCTCCAGCTTTCTACTCAGTGCTGGTCTCCCTTGTGAGCTCTAGCCACCTTGGCTTCCTTGGACTCCCAGCTCCATTTCCTCAACTTGGGGAGCCCACAGGTTCTGCCTGGGTTCCTTCCACGGCCTGGAGACTCTCAAGGCAGTAAGCTGGGCAAATGTATGCTTGTGTTATTTGTTTCTTGTCTCCCAGGGATCACTGTCTTTTGTTACATGTCTAAAATCCTCAGTATTATTGTTTCATACATTTTGTTAGGTTTTTATTATTTAATGCAGAAGGCTAAATCTGGTCTCTTTCATTCCACCTTGACTGGAAGTGGTATTATTGTGGTTTTATTTTGTGTTTTCATATTGACCAGTGATATTGAACACATTTTAATTTGCTTATTGACCATTCATGTGTTTCTCTTGGGAAGAGTTTGTTTAAAGCTTTAGCCTTTTTCCTTCTTTCTCTCCTTATTTTTTCTTTGTCTGTTTTTTCTTTCTTTTTTTTTTTTGCATTGCAGAAGGTCCTTATATGTCTTGGATACCAGTCCTCTGTTAGATAAGTGTTTTGTAAGTACTTTCTCCAAGTCTGTTTTTTCCTATTTATTTTCTTAACTGTGCCTTTTGATGAGCAGAAATGTCTAAGTCTGATGAAGTCTAATTTATCAGTTTTTTCTTTTATAGTTATTGCTTACTGTGAGCTAAGACACTTTTGCCTAACCCTGAAGTCATGAAGGTAATTTCCTTTGTTTCCTCTAAAACTTTTTGGTTTTGCTAATTTATATTTAGGTCTGTGATGCATCTCAAATTAAGTTTTATAGGTTTTTTGCATAATTGTTTCTGCACCATTTTATGAAAATGTAACTTAAAAAAATATTTTTTGGCTGCATTGGGTCTTCGTTGCTGCACGTGGGCTTTTCTCTAGTTGCGACGAGTGAGGGCTTCTCTTGTTGCAGAGCACGGGCTCTGGGTGCGCAGGCTTCAGTAGTTGTGGCATGTGGGCTCAGTAGTTGTGGCTCACGGGCTCTAGAGTGCAGGCTCAGTAGTTGTGGTGCATGGGCTTAGTTGCTCTGTGGCAACTAAGAGAAGATCTTTATGAACTGTATTCATAATAATTGTTTGAAAGGACTTGTATACTAATTCTTCTTGTCATTTCAAGATTGACCTTTCAAGGTTTGGTTTTTGTTTTATTATGGGGTATAATTTCCTGCTTCTGTATATGTCTTTTTTTCTTCTAGTTGTTGTGAATTTTATCTTTTTTTTTTTAAAGGGATCCCACCAGTTGTGGTATCTTCCCGGACCAGGGCTTGAACCCATGACTCCTGCATTGGCAGGCAGATTCTTAACTACTGTGCCACTGGGGAAGCCCTGCACTATTTTATTGAGAAGAGTTTCCTTTCCTCACTGGGTTGCTTTGGTGAAACATTACATGGCTGCAGAAGTGGGTTCGATTTCAGAAATCTTTATTCTGTTACACTGATCTGTTTGTCCTTATATCATTACCAAACTTTTGATTATTTGTCACTTTATAGAAAGTCTTGAAATCAGATTTGCAAGTCTCAGTCTTTTTCATCTTTTTCAAGATTGCTTTGCTAAGTCCTTAGCACTTCCATAAAAAGTTTGATATTTGCTTTTGCATTTCTCTGAAAGGCTGATGGGATTATGATTGCAATTGCTTTGAATCTGTAGATCAATTTGAGGAGAATTGACATGTTGACAATGTTAGATATTCCTGTTCATTAGTATGGCATATCTCTCCATTTAGTTAGGTCATCTTTGTGTTTTCCTGAGCAGTGTTTTGTAGTTTTCAGCCTTTGGTTTTGCATGTCTTTTGTTTTTAAAGTTATTTTTATTTAGAAATATTTCATGTTATTTGATATTATTGGAGGGAGTATTTTAAAGAATTCAATTTTTAGTTATTCTTAGTATATGGAAATAGAATTGACTTATGTTTATTGATTTGTGTCTTAACAACCTTAACTCATGTTGGTTCTATGAGTTTTTTTGGTAGACAATTTAATTCGATTTTTCTAATAGTGATCACGTTATAAAGCTTTTTACCTCTTTCCAATTTGTATTTTTATTTTCTTCCCTTATCACATGCACTTAGGTCTTGGTCCCATTCTTTGGGGGAAAGCATTCAGTTTTATGCCATTAATTATGTGAGCTGTAGACTTTTATTGATGATCATTATCAGGTTGTTTTAAAATACAGGTTTTATTATTGCTTAAGTATGGCAGGGAAGGCTAACAGATCAGGAGATGATTGCCATTGAAAAGATAATTTGTTATACTCACAGATTCTCCAGAGGAGGGCGGGTATACCACAGCCTAGGAAGACACATGGGGAAGCACCCTAATTAGGATGCAGCAGGTGTGAACGGGGTGGGGGTGGGGGGAAAGTAAAGGCAAGAGCCTTTATTTTGGTTTCTGTGGGAAGAAATAGTGAAGAACTTGTAATCAGGTTTAGGATTGTCTAGTTTGAATAATATCAAGGGCTTTGGGGTATGGGGCCTGCCCCTAGTTGTCTGGTACCTGGCCCTGGGGTGATTAGGGCAGGGGAATATAGTAGCCAGTGTAAAATAGATAGAGATGGTTGGGGGTATGAGCTTTGAGTTGGTTGGTTTGCATATGAAAGCAAGCTGGGGAGTTGTTTGCTATCTCCAGGAATTAGCTAGCCTTGGGAGGGACAGCCCTCCAGGGTCAGCAAGGCCTCCAAGTATCAAAAATACAGAATGAAAAGGTATGATTAACAGGTTGAGTAGGATCTCTTCTCTTCCTAGTTTTGTGACAGTTTATGACATGAGTGGATGTTGTTTTGTCAAATGCCTTTTCTGCATCTTTCGAGATGATTATGTGATGTTTTTGCAGAATTAATATTTTCATATGTTATATCAACCTTGTATTCCTGGGATAAACTCTGCTTGGTCATGGTGTATTATTCTTTTTTTGTATTGCAGTATTTACATTGCTAGTATTATTATTAAATATTTTTGCATCTGTGTACTTCAGAGATGTTAGTCTGTAATTTTTTTTGTAGTTTCTTTTTAGGTTTTGGTAGTATTGGTATATTCATTAGTATTTTTTGTGCTGAACTTAGAAAATGATTTCAGAAGTAGTCTATTTTCTAGAAGTGTTTGTGTGAGATTGATTCTGTTTTCTCCTTGGTGTTTGCTGGAATTTACCAGTGAAAAAATCTGAGCCTAGAGTTGTATTTTGGGGAAGGATTTTTTTTTTTTTTTTTTTTTTTTTTTTTGCGGTACACGGGCCTCTCACTGCCGCGGCCTCTCCTGTTGCCGAGCACAGGCTGCGGACGTGCAGGCCCAGCGGCCATGGCTCACAGGCCCAGTCGCTCTGTGGCATGTGGGATCCTCCCAGACCGGGGCATGAACCCGTGTCCCCTGCATCGGCAGGCGAACTCTCAACCACTGCGCCACCAGGGAAGCCCTTGAGGAAGGATTTTGATGATGGATTCAACTTAAGGGCTCTTCAGATTTTGTTTCATCTTGTCAATTTTGGTAAATTGTATTTTTCAAGGCATTTTTCCATTTCATCTAAGTTGTTGAATTGGTTAGTGTAAAGTTAATAATCTTTGGTTTTTTAGTATCTGTGGGTTCTATAGTGATAATTCCTCCTTTATTCCTGATATTGGTAATTTTTGTGTATGTTTTAAATTAGTTTAGCTAGAAGTTTATCAACTTTATTTTTCCAAAGGACAGTCTTTGATTTAAAATTTTCTTTAGTGTTTCTATCTCATCTTTTTCTGCTCTTTACTATTTACTTTCTTCTTCTCACTTTGGGTTTAGTTTGCACCTTTGTAGATTCTTTAGGTGAAATCTTAGGTTATTAATTAATTTTATAGCTTTTTCCCCTAGCATGGTCAGGGAACATACTTTGTAAGATTTCTTTCTTTCCTTATTTTTTTAATTTTATTTTTGGCTGCGTTGGTCTTGGCTGCTGCTCGTGGGCTTTGTTGAGGTGCACGGGCTTCTCATTGCAGTGGCTTCTCCTGTTGTGGAGCACAGGCTCTAGGCCCGTGGGTTTCAGTAGTTGCAGCATGCGAGCTCAGTATTTGTGGCTTGTCTCTAGAGCGCATGCTCAGTAGTTGTGGCGCACGGGCTCAGTTGCTGCATGGCATGTGGGATCTTCCCAGACTAGGGCTGGAACCCGTGGCCCCTGTGTTGCAGGCGGATTCTTAACCACTGCACCACCAGGGAAGTTGCCTTCGTATGATTTCATTCCTTTTAATTCATTGTGTCTTATTTTGTGGTGAATGTACCATAGTCACTTGAAAGGAATGGACATTTCATATAGATGGAGTCATACACTGTGTGGTGACTTTGTGTGAGCGGCTTTTTGCTTTTAGCAAAATGTTTTTAAGGTTCGCTCATGTTTTAGCATGTATTAGAACTTTATTCCTTTTTTTGTTGAATAACATTCCATTGTCCGGATCTGGCACATTTTATTTGTTCACTCAGTTGATCGGCATTTAGATTTTATCTATATTTTAGCTATTCTGAATAATGCTGTTTTGAACATTTCCATACATGTTTTTTGTGTAAATGTATGGTTTCATTTCTTTTGGGTGTGGAATTTTTGACCCATGTGGTAACTGTGTTTAACTTTTTGAGGAACTGCCGAAGCAGCCACACCATTTTAAACTCCCATCAGCGATATATGAGGGTTCTGATTTCTCCACAGTCTTGCTAACAGGATTTGTTTATCTTTTGATTTTAGCCATCCTCGTGGTATCTCATTGTGGTGTTGATTTGTATTTCCTTTTTTTCTTTTTTATAAATTTATTTATTTTAATTATTTCCTTTTGGCTGCATTGGGTCTTCGTTGCTGCGCATGGGCTTTCTCTAGTTGTGGCGAGTGGGGGCTACTCTTTGTTGTGGTGCACGGGCTTCTCATCACAGTGGCTTCTCTTGTTGTGGAGCACGGGCTCTAGGCACGTGCGCTTCAGTAGTTGTGGCATGTGGGCTCAGTAATTGTGGTTCATAGGCTCTAGAGTGCAGGCTCAGCAGTTGTGGCGCACGGGCCTAGTTGCTCTGCAGCATGTGGGATCTTCCTGGACCAGGGCTCGAACCTGTGTCTCCTGCATTGGCAGGAGGATTCTTAACCACTGCACCACCAGGGAAGCCTGATTTGTATTTCTTTAATGAATGTTAGACATCTTTTCACAGGCTTGTTTTGGTTATTTATGTGTTTTCTTTGGAGAAATGGCTATTCAGATCCTTGCCCCAGTTTTTAATTAGGATATTTATCTTTTTTTTTTTTTAAGATTTTATTTATTTTTTTAGGCCATGCCTTGCAGCATGTGGGATCTTAGTTCCCCAACCAGGGATCAAACTCGAGCCCCCTGCAGTGGAAGCATGGGGTCTTAACCACTGAACCACCAGGGAAGTCCCTATATATCTTTTTATTATTGAGTTATAGAGCTCTTTATATTTTCTGGGTATAAGTCCCTTATCAGATATATATCTTGTAAGTATTTTATTCTATGGGGTTTTTTACTTGATGGTATCATTTGCAGAACAAAAAGTTTTAGGTTTGGAAAATTACAATTTATCTATTATTTCTCTTGTTGCCTCTGTTTTTGGTGTTGTATCTAAGAAACCATTATCCAGCCCTGAGTCATGAAGAATTTACTCCAGTTTCATTCTAAGAGTTTTATAGTGTTAGCTCTTACATTTAAGTATATGATCCATTTTGAGTTACTTTTATATATCATATGCATAAGGGGTCCAACTTAATTTTTTGCATGTAGAGAATTTTTAATGTACCAGTTTTATAGAGCTGTTTCTGTTTGCATTAGTTTCTTAGTGTTTCTCTAGCAATTTCAGCATATTTCCTTACCTTTTTTACAGTCTATTTAGCGTACCCACTTATAGTTAATATTGTATCACTTCTTGTAAAGTGTAGAAATCTTGTAACTGTAGAGATTCTTTTACATCACATCACCTCTGTCCATTGTTACTTATGCTATTGTCTATTGTCATATATATTAGAGCTACATATATTATAAACCCCAGAAGACAGTATTACAATTTTTGTTTTCAGTAATCATATGTATTTTTAAGAATTTAAGAACTAAAAGTCTTTTATATTGGGTTGGCCAAAAAGTTTGTTCGGATTTTTCCATAAGCTCTTACGAAAAAACCCAAACGAACTTTTTGGCCAACGCAATATTTACCCAGATATTTACCATTTATGGTGTTCTTCTTTGCCTCCTGAAGATTTGTGTTTTTCATCTAGTACCATTTCCCTTTATTCCGAAGAATTTCTTGTAGCCTTTATTGTAGTCTGTATCACCTGGTGATGAATTCTGTTTGCTCTTTCTTACCTAAAAACGTCTGTTTCACCTTCATTTTGAAGGATATATTAGATACAGAATTCTGGATTGACAGTTCTTTTTCTTCAAGCACTTTAGAGATGTTTGTTTTACTGTTTTGACTTCCATAGTTTATGATGAGAGATCAGCTATTAATTCAATCACTGTTTCCCTGTCTTTGGTGTGTCCTTTTCTTTTGGCTGCCTCTTTTTTTTTTTAATTTTTTTATTTTATTTTATTTATTTGCGGTACGCGGGCCTCTCACCGCCGCGGCCTCTCCCACCGCGGAGCACAGGCTCCGGACGCGCAGGCCCAGCGGCCATGGCCCACGGCCCCAGCCGCTCCGCGGCACGCGGGATCCTCCCGGACCGGGGCACGAACCCACGCCCCCTGCATCGGCAGGCGGACTCCCAACCACTGCGCCACCAGGGAAGCCCTTGGCTGCCTCTTGAAGACTTTTGTTTGCTTTTCATGAAGCGGTTTTGCTTGTTTGGGATTCACTGTGCTTCTGGAATCCATAAATTTGTCTTCAAATAGAGGAAATTTTCATCCATTGTTTTTTCAAAATTTTCTTTACTGCCATATTCTCATATTCATATTCTCTCCCTCACCTCCTCCTCCTCTTCCAGGCCTTCAATTATACATGGTGGCTTCTTGATACTGTTCAATAGGTCCCTGAAGCTCTGTTCATTTTTTTTACCATTTTCTCTTTTTCAGATAGATCCTATCTATTGATGTAGCTTCAAGCTCACTGACTCTTTCCTTTGTCATCTTGAGTCTGTTGTTAAGCCCATCCAATGAATTTTTCACTTCATGTATTATATTTTTAAGTTTAAGAATTTTTATTTAGTTCTTTTTTGTTTTTAAAGATTTATTTTCTTTATTTTTGGCTGCATCGGGTCTTATTTGCAGCACGCAGGATCTTTGTTGAGGCATGTGGGATCTTTTGTTGCAGGGCGTGGGCTTCTCTCTAGTTGTGGCCTGTGGGTTTTCTCTTCTCTAGTTGTGTCACGCAGGCTCCAGGGCATGGGGGCTCTGTAGTTGTCATGAGTGGGTTCCAGAGCACATGGGCTCTGTAGTTTGCGGCACGCAGACTCTAGTTGAGGCGTGCGAGCTCAGTGATTGTGGTGCTCAGGCTAAGTTGCCCCGTGGCATGTGGGATCTTAGTTCCCCGACCAGGGATCGAACCCGCATCCGCTGTATTGGAAGGCGGATTCTTTAACACTGGACCATCAGGGAATTCCCTGTTTAGTTCTTTCCTTTTCTTTTCGTTTTAATATTTATTGACTGATTGATTGCTGCGTTGGGTCTTTGTTGCTGCGCATGGGCTTTCTCTAGTTGCGGCAAGCGGGGGCTGCTCTTCGTTGTGGTGCGCAGGCTTCTCATCACGGTGGCTTCTCTTGTTGCAGAGCACGGGCTCTAGGCGCATGGGCTTCAGTAGCTGTGGCACACAGGCTCGGTAGTTGTGGCTCATGGGCTCTAGAGCGCAGGCTCAGTAGTTGTGGCGCACTGGCCCAGTTGCTCCGCAGCATGTGGGATCTTCCCAGCCCAGGGCTCAAACCCATGTCCCCTGCATTGGCAGGTGGATTCTTAACCACTGTGCCACCAGGGTAGTCCACTCAGCAATTTTTGAAGTAGAAATTCATTTTATGATGGATTTAAAAATATTTGGTAGTTTTCAGTTTATTGCAGTTTTTATCTCTGTTAGCATTAGATGATTTCATCTTTGGCCATCAGGAGCCTCTTTAGGTTGGACCATAGGTCCTTTTCATATGACTAAAGCAGTCTTTTATAGCTTCCTTGCTATTTGATAGAATGAGGTATTCAGGGCATACTTGACCTAGACCTGGAATCATCCACTTCTTTCAGCAGTTCTGGTTCCTTTGGGAAATGCTGTATGGAGACCCCAGCCTGGGTGCTCTGGGTGCTTATTTCTACTCTGGTAGTCACGAGTCTTTCTAAAACACAAGAAAAAATAGGTTAATTAATATGTATTTTTATCTTTTGCCTAAAAGAAGTAATGATGGTAAATGTTTTATCCTACACATACTTTTTTTTTTTAAAGAAGATGTTGGGAGTAGGAGTTTATTAATTAATTAATTAATTTTTGCTGTGTTGGGTCTTCGTTTCTGTGAGAGGGCTTTCTCTAGTTGTGGCAAGCGGGGGCCACTCTTCATTGTGGTGCGCGGGCCTCTCACTGTCGCGGCCTCTCTTGTTGCGGAGCACAAGCTCCAGACGTGCAGGCTCAGTAGTAGTGGCTCACGGGCCTAGTTGCTCCACGACATGTGGGATCCTTCCAGACCAGGGCTCGAACCCGTGTCCCCTGCATTAGCAGGCAGATTCTCAATCACTGCACCACCAGGGAAGCCCCTCCCTACACATACTTTTTTAATGCCACAATTACATCTTTTATATAATATGAGGAAGATCAAACTTAAAGCTTGAATTTATTCTTCTTATTTAGCCTATACTGTTTATAAAAAAATAATTATTATCTTGTTGCTTTCTGTAATACAATGGTGTTCGAAGTCTGAGTAAACCATTATAGCTGAATGGCTTTTTTTGTTGTTGTTGTTTGTTTTTTTGTTTTTTTTTGCGGTACGCAGGCTCAGCGGCCATGGCTCACGGGCCCAGCCGCTCCACGGCCTGTGGGATCTTCCCGGACCAGGGCACGAACCCGTGTCCCCTGCATCGGCAGGCGGACTCTCAACCACTGCGCCACCAGGGAAGCCCTGAATGGCTTGTTAATAGCCACAGCCTCCTAAAAGTCATTATTTTGGGTGAACTTGATTAAGTGAAGTATACTGAGTTTTATATTTTGGAAAATAATCTAAAGTAAAGTAGGAAAAGTATTTGGAAATTGATGCCTGTGTTATAAAGATGGAAAGTAGTTGCATGCTTTCTTAGTATACTACGTGATGTAAAAAAGAAGGAACCACCTTATATAACTTGCGCTTGTTTGGACCGTTTCAATTAAAACGTTTTTCCCCCCCTTTGTTAAAATGTGAGATCTTGGAATCCAAAAAATAAAACAAATGAATGTATATAACAAAACAGAGGGACTTTCCTGGTAGTCCAGTGGCTAAGACTCCGCATTCCCAGTGCACGGGGCCTGGTTTGATCCCTAGTCAGGGAATTAGAAGTCACATGCCACAACTAAAGATCCCGCATGCCTCAGTGAAGATCCTGCTACCCGATGCAGCCAAATAAATAGTAAAATAATATAGAAACAAACAAAACAGAAACAGACTCACAGATACCAAGAACAAGCAAGTGTTTACCAGTGGGGAAGGAAGGAGCAGGGGAGGGGCAAGGCAGGGGATTAAGAGATATAAACTACTATGTATAAAATAGAAAAAAAAAAAGTAAGATCTTCAATGTGTGTGTTTTTTTTTTTTTTGGTCTCCTTATAATCTGTGTACTCTCTTACAGGATTTACTTGTGCATTTAAACAGTACCTCTCACTTATTAAATAAGAATGCATCTGTGGAACTTTAATAGTAACATGTACAGCTGCAGCCTGCCCTGTGAAACTTTTCAGGTTGGATTAGTTTACTGTAGGGTCTGGAATCTCTATTGTCCAGAACCTGATACTTTTTTCCTGAGCTTAGGGTATAGCCTCTAATTATAACTTAACCTTCTTTGTCTGTAGTTATTTCTTTCTCTCAAGTCTTCTATATATCTATTTTTACCTTTAGTAGAAGACTAAAGGTAAAGACATAGTAATAGTATTTTACTTATTAGCATGTAGTTCTCTTTTAGAATTTTCTCCTCTGCATTTTATAACTCATTTAAAATATTTGTGAATATAGCATTAGTTCCCTCATTGTTATACAGTTGGACTTATAATAAAAACTTTATAGTCATAAACAGTGATGTAAAATATTTCTGTACACATGTCTTTTCATATCTTGAAATTAAAGTGTGTAAGTGATATGAAGATGACATAGTACTTAATAATTGCCATTTCTATCATATTTTCTTTGGCTCTGTAGAAGTGAAGTAATTGAATCAGTATTTTTCTTTTTTTATAATGAATGATACTATTGTCTTTATTGTAAATTTCATATAGTACATTGATTCTCACAGAATGCTTTCATTGAATTAAAAAATATTTTTAAATATTTATTTGGCTGCATTGGGACTTAGTTGTGGCACGCGAGATCTTTGTTGCGGTGCGCGGGCTTCTCTCTAGTTGTGGCGTGCAGGCTTCTTTCTAGTTGTGGTGTGTAAGCTCCAGAGTGCGTGGGCTCAGTAGTTGTGGCGCATGGGCTTAGTTGCCCCGTGGCATGTGGGATCTTAGTTCCTTGACCAGGGATCGAACCCGTGTCCTCTGCATTGGACGGCGGATTCTTAACCACTGGACCATCAGGGAACTCCTATTTGTAGACTTTAATGATGGCCATTCTGACCAGTGTGAGGTGATACCTCATTGTAGTTTTGATTTGCATTTCTCTAATAATTAGCGATATTGAACATCTTTTCATGTGCCTGTTGGCCATCTGCATTTCCTCTTTGGAAAAATGTTCAGTTCTTCTGCCCCCCTTTTTTTTAAAAAAAATTAATTCATTTATTTTTGGCTGCATTGGGTCTTTGTTGCTGTGCGTGAGCTTTTTCTAGTTGTGGCGAGCGGGAGCGACTCTTCATTGCGGTGTGCGGGCTTCTCAGTGTGGTGGCTTCTCTTGTTGCAGAACACAGGCTGTAGGCATGTGGGCTTCAGTAGTTGTGGCATGCGGGCTTGGTAGTTGTGGTTCGTGGGCTCTAGAGCGCAGGCCCAGTAGTTGTGGCGCACGGGCTTAGTTGCTCCGCGGCATGTGGGGTCTTCCGGGACCAGGGCTCGAACCCGTGTCCGCTGCATTGGCAGGCAGATTCCTATCCACTGTGCCACCAGGGAAGTCCCCTTCTGCCCATTTTTCAATTGGGCGGTTTTTTGATGTTGAGTTGCATGAGCTGTTTTATATATGTTGGGTATTAACCCCTTATCAGTCACATCTTTGCAAAAATTTCTCCCATTCATTCAACCTCCCATTCAGCAGGTTGTCTTTTGTTTTGTCTATGGTTTCCTTTGATGTGCAAAAGCTTTTAAGTTAATTAGGTCTTATTTGTTTATTTTTGCTTGTGTTTCCTTTGATTTAGGACACAGATTAAAAAAAAACTGGTGTGATTTATGTCAAAGAATGTTCTGCCTGTTTTACTCTAGGAATTTTATAGTATCTTGCCTTAAATTTAGGTCTTTAATCCATTTTGAGTTTATTTTTGTATATGGTGTTAGAGAATGTTCTAATTTTATTCTTTTATATGTAGCTGTCCTGCGTTACCACCACCTTTTGTTGAAGAGACTGTCTTTTCTCCATTGTGTATTCTTGCCTCCTTTGTCATAGATTGACTATAGGTATGTGGGTTTATTTCTGGGCTCTCTATTCTGTTCCATTGACCTATGTGTCTTTTTTTTTTTTTTTGCCAGTACCATACTGTTTTGTAGCTTTGTAGTACAGTCTGAAGTCAGGGAGTGGGATTCCTCCAGCTCTGTTCTTCTTTCTCAAGATTGTTTTGTCTATTCGGGGTCTTTTATGTTTCCATAGAAATTAAAAAATCATCTGTTCTAGTTCTGTGAAAAATGCCATTACTCATTTGGTAGGGATTTCATTGAGCCTGGAGATTGCCTTGGGTAGTATGGTCATTTTAACAATATTAATTCTTCAATCCAAGAACATCTTTCCATCTGATTGGGTCATCTTCAGTTTCTTTCATCAGTGTCTTATAGTTTTCTGAGTACAGGTCTTTTACCTCCTAGGTATTTTATTCTTTTTGATGCAGTGGTAAATGGGATTGTTTCCTTAATTTCTCTTTTTGATAGTTTGTTGTTAGTGTATAGAAATGTAACAGATTTCTGTATATTAGTTTATTTTTGGCTGCATTGGGTCTTTATTGCTGTGCGTGGGCTTTCTCTAGTTACGGCTAGTGGGGGCTACTCTTTGTTGTGGTGAGCAGGCTTCTCATTGCGGTGGCTTCTCTTGTTGCAGAGCACAGGCTCTAGGTGCGCAGGCTTCAGTAGTCGTGTCATGCGAGCTCAGTAGTTGTGTCACGGGCTCTAGGGCGCAGGCTCAGTAGTTGTGGCATACAGGCTCAGTAGTTGTGGCACATGGGCTTAGTTGCTCCGTGGCATGTGGCATCTTCCCGGACCGGGACTCGAACCCTTGTCGCCTGCATCGGCAAGTGGATTCTTAACCACTACGCCACCAGGGAAGTCCTGTATATTAGTTTTGTTCCCTGCAACTTTACTGAATTTCATTGATGGGCTCTAGTAGTTTTTTTTTTTTTTTTTTCTAGTAGTTTTCTGGTAACGTCTTCAGGATTTTCTATGTGGAGTATCATGCCATCTTCAAACAGTGGCATTTTTACTTTTTCTTTTCTAATTTGCATTCCTTTTCTTTCTTTTTTTTGTTTTTTTCTTTGATTGCTGTGGTTAGAACTTAGAAAACAATGTTGAATAATGAAATTGGGCATCCTTATTTTATTCCTGATCTTAGAGGAAATGTTTTCAGCTTTTAATCATTGAGTATGATGTTAGCTGTGGGTTTTTCATATATGGCCTTTATTATGTTGAGGTAGGTTTCCTCTCTGCTCACTTTCTGGGGAGCATAAATGGACGTTGAACTTTATCAAAAGCTTTTTCTCCATATATTGAGATGATTGTATGATTTTTATTCTTCAGTTTGTTAATGTGTTATATGACACATTGATTAATTTGCAGACATTGAAAAACCCTTGCATCCCTTGGATAAATCCCACTTGATCATGGTGTATAATTCTTTTAATGTATTGTTGGATATGGTTTGCTACTGTTTTGTTGAGGATTTTTGTATCTATGTTCATCAGTGATAATGGCCTGCAATTTTTTTTTTTTTGGTGATGTCTTTGTGTGGTTTTGGTATCAGGGTGATGGTGGCCTCATAGAATGACTTTGGAAGTGTTCCTTCCTCTGCTGTTTTTTGGAATAGTTTAAGAAGGATAGGTGTTAACTCTTC
This sequence comes from Lagenorhynchus albirostris, assembly GCF_949774975.1. Classification (NCBI taxonomy): domain Eukaryota; kingdom Metazoa; phylum Chordata; class Mammalia; order Artiodactyla; family Delphinidae; genus Lagenorhynchus; species Lagenorhynchus albirostris. The sequence continues at coordinate 178,823,404 of NC_083095.1, forward strand.
TTTAAATATTCGAATGTTTGGTAGAATTCATCTGTGAAGCCATCTGGTCCTAGACTTTTGTTTGTTGGGAACTTTTATTTTTTATGTATTTTAACTTTTTTGTTTTGGCTGTACTGCATAGCTTGCGGGATCTTAGTTCCCTGACCAGAGATTGAACCCAGGCCCTCAGCAGTGAAAGTGCAGAGTCCTAACCACTGGACTGCCAGGGAATTTCCTGTTGGGAGTTTTTAAGTTACTGATTCAATTTCAGTACTTGATCTGTTCATATTTTCTACTTCTTCCTGCTTCAGTCTTGGGAGACTGTACCTTTCTAAGAATTTGTCCATCTCTTCTAGATTTTCCATTTTAGTTGTGTATAGTTGCTAGTAGTAGTAGTAGTTTATGATGCTTTGTATTTCTGTCCTGTCAGTTGTAACTTCTTTTTCATTTCTCATTTTATTGATTTCAGCCCTCTCCCTTTTTTCTTTTTAATTTTTTTTGGCCACACGCCACAGCATGTGGAAATTCCCTGCACAGGGATTGAACCTCTGCCCCCTGCAGTGGAGGTCTTAACCACTGGACCACCAGGGAAGTCCTCCCTTTTTTTCTTGATGAGTTTGGCTAAAGGTTTATCACTTGTTTATCTTTTCAAAGAACCAGCTTAGTTTTATTGATCTTTTCTGTTGTTTTTTCCATTTCTGTTTCATTTATTTTTGCTCTGATCCTTATGATTTCTTTCTTTCTACTAATGTTGGGTTTTGTTTGTTCTTCTTTCTCTAGTTGCTTTAGATGTAAAGTTAGGTTGTTTATTTGAGAGTTTTTTGTTTCCTGAGGTACAAGCTTGTATTGCTGTAAACTTCCCTTTTTTTGCAACTGCTTTTGCTGCATCCCATACGTTTTGTATCATCCTGTGTTTTTTTTTCTTTTTTGACCACATCACGTGGCTTGCGGGATCTCAGTTCCTTGTCCATGGATTGAACCTGGGCCATGACAATGAAAGCCCGGAATCCTAACCACTAGGCCACCAGGGAACTCGCTGGATCATCATGTTTTTGTTTTCATTTGTCTCTTGGTATTCTTTGATTTTCTCTTTTGATTTCGCTAGTGATCCATTGGTTGTTTAGTGGCGTATTGTTTAGCCTCCACGTGTTTGTGTTTTTCATAGTTTTTTTCTTGTAGCTGATTTCCAATTTCTTGTAGCTGATTTTTCTTGTAGCTGATTTCCAATCATAGTGTTGTAGAAGATGCTTGATATGATTTCAGTTTTCTTAAAATTTACTGAGGCTTGTTTTGTGGCCTAGTATGTACGCGATCTATCCTGGAGAATGTTGCATGTGCGCTTGAAAAGAATGTGTATTCTGCTTCTTTCGGATGGAGTGCTCATATATATAGATATACATATCTATATATATCAATTAAGTGCATCTGCTTTAGTGTGTCATTTTAGGCCAGTGTTTACTTAGTGCTTTTCTGTCTGGATGATCTGGCCATTGATGTAAGTGGGGAATTACAGTCCCTTACCATTATTGTATTCCTGTCAATTTCTCATTTTATGTTCATTAGTATTTGCCTTGTATATTTAGGTGTTTGTATGTTGGGTACGTATACTTTTACAATTGTTATATCCTCTTTTTGCACTGATCCCATGGTCATTATGTAGTGTTCTTTGTCTCTCATAACAGTCTTTATTTTAAAGTCTGTTTTGTTTGATACCGGTATTGCTGCTCCAGCTTTCTTTTCATTTTTCCATTTGCATGGAATACCTTTTCTATCCCCTCACTTTGAGTATTTGTGTGTCTCTAGATCTGAAGTGAGTCTGTTGTAGGCAGCATATATGTGGGTCTTGTTTCTGTATCCATTCAGCCAGCCCATGTCTTTTGGTTGGAGCATTTAGTCCATTTACATTTAAGGTAATTATCGATATGTATGTTCTTATTGCCATTTTGTTGTTTTGGATTTGTTTTTGTAGGTCTTTTTTTCCCATTCTTCTTCTTCTGTTGTTTTCTTCTCATGATTTGATGACTATCTTTTGGGTTATGGTTGGATTTCTTTTCCTTTTTCATGTGTATATCTATCATAGATTTCTGGCTTGCAGTTACCATGAGGATTTGGTATAGCAGTCTATATATATATACGGGATTGTTTTAAGTTGCTGATCTCTTAATTTCAAATGCATTCAAAAAACCCTGCATCTGTATTCTCCTCCCTTCATGATTACTGTTTTTTTTTTTAAAAAATTAATTAATTGTTGGCTGCATTGGGTCTTCATTGCTGCACGCAGGTTTTCTCTCTAGTTGTGGCGAGTGGGGGCTACTCTTCGTTGCAGTGTGCGGGCTTCTCATTGCGGTGGCTCCTCTTGTTGCAGAGCATGGGCTCTAGGCACGCGGGCTTCAGTAGTTGTGGCTTGCAGGCTCTAGAGTGCAGGGTCAGTAGTTGTGGCACACGGGCTTAGTTGCTCTGCGGCATGTGGGATCTTCCCGGACCAGAGCTTGAACCCGTATCCCCTGCATTGGCGGATGGATGCTTATCCACTGCACCACCAGGGAAGCCCATGATTACTGTTTCTGATATCATAGTTTACATCTAATTGTTTTGTGTATCCCTTAACTGCTTATTGTGGATATAGATGATTTTTAGTACTTTTGTCTTTTAACCCCCCTACCAGCTTATTGCGTGCTTATTCACTATTTTATTTTAATTTCTTGCTCATATTTTACTGTGTAACTCATTTATATTACTATATTATATGCTTCAAACCTCTTTGGAGAGTAAGATAGGGTACAAATAATAAGTATCATATATGATTTCTAGGAATGTAGTCTTCACAGTAAGGCAGTGCCACTGAAACTCTTTATTATTTTTACAATTATTTCAGTCCTCTTGTCAGTAGTGAAAAGAAATGGCAATACTGGCTTGGTGTTTATTTCTGGTTTTAAATTGTGGGAGTGGTAGAGAGGGATCCATAATAATTCTGAGTATCATTGGGCTGTGAATAAAAAGAGTAACTAGAATAATTAGAGCAGTTCTTTTCTTCCAAAGGCAGGTAAGCACATGTGAGATCATGCCTTCCTACTTGAATCAAAATTCTGAATTTGAGTTTGGCTCTTTATTTCAGGAGAAACCAGATCCAACTGAGTATGTAATAATCCTGGTTGATTCTACTCAGAAAGCAAAGGAGTAGAGGCACAGGTTAAAAACTGTGCCCCAATCCTATGTTGAGAGAATCTTTTTATTTTTATTAATATAACATTAGAAAAAAAATTGTGGCAGGAATTTAAATGTTAAGTAAAATTACTTTTTAAAAGTTGTTGTCTGGTACTCTGAGGAAGACCAAATGTCAAGGAGAATTACTTTGTGAGGATCTTTCTGATACACTCTTGGTGGCAACTAGTACAAATGCCACTACCATATTTTTAATAGTTTTCAAGTTACAGGGAAGATGTTATACTTTGGTAATCTGAAAAATCTCTTTGTTTCCCCCCCCCTTTTAATAGAGATGTGAACTGTGTCCTCATAAGGATGGAGCTTTAAAAAGAACAGATAATGGCGGTAAGTGCAGAGAATTCTGAGAAAAATTTTCTTGAACACTGGAGTGCAGATGTATTTTAAAATACCTGGTAATTCATATTATATCAAACTGTTTGCTGCTCAAATATTTTTAACAGTACTGGATGTAATTTTTAATTTTTAAAAATTGAAACAGCTTTTCTACTTTCTGGACAAACTTAAGTTTTGTTTTGTTTTGGTGCAGAATGATCCAGATACTTCTAATTAAAATCTTGATTTTTTTTTTTAAATGGATACAGTTTCTTATATTACTGTTGGGAAAATAAGCCACTCTTTTTTTTTCTTCGTTAGAGATAAAAATCTGTTTTATATTCTTTTCCTCCTGTTTTGCGTATTGCTAGACAAATGATGTTTTTAATGCATGTTAATTTTAACACCCTGTGGATCCTTGTTGCTTGAATATAAACAAATTTTGACTTTTCTTAAATTTTGGTGTGCTTTCATAAGACCCCTTTTGTATTTCTAATTTTTATTTCCATTTTTATTTTATTATTATTTTTTAAATAAATTTATTTATTTATTTATTTATTTATGGCTGTGTTGGGTCTTTGTTTCTGTGCGAGGGCTTTCTCTAGTGGCAAGCGGGGGCCACTCTTCATCGCGGTGCGCGGGCCTCTCACTGTCGCGGCCTCTCTTGTTGCGGAGCACAGGCTCCAGACGTGCAGGCTCAGTAGTTGTGGCTCACGGGCCCAGTTGCTCCGCGGCATGTGGGATCTTCCCAGACCAGGGCTCGAACCCGTGTCGCCTGCATTGGCAGGCAGATTCTCAACCACTGCGCCACCAGGGAAGCCCCATTTCCGTTTTTAGTTACCTTTCTTAGAGAAATCCATGTTTCTTTATAGCTCAGTACCATTCTTAAATGTGTAGACTTCAATTTATTAAACTGTGGCATTTTATGAAAATTAAGTAACTGATGGAGAAACTCAAAATAGTAGAGATAAAACTAGTACTATTTATTAGTATATACTTCCATTTTCGGAAGCCAGCTCTAAAGTATTTTTGGCATAGAATAGTTTCATGGCATGAGTAAATAAACGGGGAAAATACAATGTTTTTGACTAGCACTATATACATATATATAAATATTTAAATCTGATGTTTAGACTATAAGTCACATTATCCAAAATTTTAAATATTAAAAATCCTCGCTCCTACCCCTGTACACCATTATCTGCACAGTTTCTCAGTACAGTTTCTGCCACCAACATAGTTGCTGTTACTACGTTTTTGGATACACAAATAAATATGAGGAAACAAAAATTTTCTGCAATTTTATACAAATGGATGAATATTATATATACTCTCTTGCATCTTAAGTTTTCCTGAACAGTTTATCTATTATTAGTATAGAGCTTTCTTTATTATCATATGTTATATAATCAGCTGCCTGTTTCTACTCTTTTGCTTTTATGACTAATGCTTGTATATATATATGTCATTTTGCTTCTGTGCAAAGACATCTGTAGGTTTTTATTAATTCCCAACAGTTGAACTGTTGGGTCAGAGAGATTTTACAATTAATTTTGGTAGATATTCCCCAATTATTCTCTTTAGTGGTGGTACCAATTTGTGTTCCCAGCAGCACACATCTTTTGTAATCTAGTAGATGAAAGTTGGTGTCTCAAACCATGCATTTTGCATTTCTCTTACTATGAGTGAATCTGAGCATCTTTTCATGTTTTTAAGAGCAATTCAACTGGTATTGTCCCATATGTGATCTGTTCTTTTTCTGTTTGGTTGTTGATTTTTTCCTTTTTGATTTGTTGGAGCTTTCATAGGAGTACTTCATATATTAGGCTTTTGTGATGAGTTGGACTAGTTTTGGCCCTGTTGTTGATCTTGCTCATGTGGCTTTTTCTCATGCAGAAAATTTTGATTTTTATTTAGTTGAATTTCTTAATCTTGTCTTTCTTGGTTTCTGTGTTTTGAACCATTAGTTAAGGCTTTCCCTACTTCAAAGTTATAAAGGAATTCTTTCATGTTTTTCCTTAAGCTTTTTTTTTTTCTTGGCCACAACGCATGGCATATAGGATTGTTCGCTGACCAGCGAGTGAACCTGTGCCCCCTGCAGTGGAAATGCAGAGTCGTAACCACTGGATCACCAGGGAACTCCCTCTTCTTATATATATATATTTATATATATATATATATATATATATATTTTTTTTTTAGTAAATTTATTTATTTTATTTATTTTTGGCTACGTTGGGTCTTTGTTGTGTGTGGGCTTTCTCTAGTTGTGGCGAGCAGGGGCTACTCTTCATTGCGGTGCGTGTGCTTCTCGTGGTGGCTTCTCTTGTTGTGGAGCAGGGACTCTAGGAGCGCGGGCTTCAGTAGTTGTGGCACAGAGGCTCAGTAGTTGTGGCTCGCAGGCTCTAGAGTGCAGCCTCAGTAGTTGTGGCGCACGGGCTTAGTTGCTCTGCGGCATGTGGGATCTTCTTGGACCAGGGCTCGAATCTGTGTCCCCCTGCATTGGCAGGCGGATTCTTAACTACTGCACCACCAGGGAAGCCCCTCCCTCCTTTAGTATTTTTATAGTTTCTTTCTTTCTTTTCTTTTTTAACAGTTAATCTTTGATACATTTGGAATGTATGCAGCAAATACAATGTGAGGTATGGTTCCAACTTAATTTTTTCCTAGATGCTAAAATGCTACCATTTGTCCCATCACCATTTATTGAACAGTTCATTTTTTTATATTGATTTGCAATGCCATCTTTGTTATAGTCTAAATTTGATGTGTATTTAAAAAATTCTGACTAAATTGTGTTCCAAAATTATTTTGGAGCCTGGAATGCATTTTATTTTAGAAATGCCAATTGTATTTCCAGACTGGTTAGCGAAACCTCACAATGTACCTGATGTATATAGTATCAGTGATGCTGTTCTTTAATATCTAATACCCCTTTTTCATACCAGAAAATATGTTCCAAATTTTAGTTTTGTTTTTCTGGTGATCAGGATTAGGAATTTTTCAATTTAACTGTTACTTTTCTTCAGTGTTAATCACTCCATAGTTCTCAGTTGTTGAAGGTAAGTGTTTTAACATAGATCGGTGTGTGAAAAGTGGGTTATTATAGGCAAAGGGAGAAGTAAATGACAAAAGACACAGGTATATCAGGGATTTGCATTGTAGAGTTTGAATAGTAGGCCTTCTGAGAGGTGGAGCTGATGGTATAGGCAAGATTTTCTTTCTTTTCCCTTTCCCCTGCTCATCCTTTTCTTTCCTTCCTCCCCTCCCCTTGCCTTGGCTTGCCTTCCCTCCCTCCTTCCCCACCTTCCCCCTCCCTCTTTCTTCCGGCCCCTGCTCCACCCTTTCATACTAAGGACTTGATCCTGTTGATTATGGGGAGCCACTGAAACTGAGGAATAACGTATGAGTTTTCTGTTTTAGAAAGATCACTCTGACAGCGTTGTGGTAAATGGATTGGAAGGACATGAGACCAGACCAACTATAAAAAAGAAAGGCAGAGCTGGATCATAAGTGCATTTAACATGCTTAAAACCAGCTATATGGCCTAGCGGGTGGGGGGAGATAGAAAAAAAATAAATTATGGAGGTAATTCAGTCTGCCATTTTAGTCACTGAGCTCTAGGCAAACCTATATGGAAATCCCTTGTGAATTATTGTAAAGCTTTCCCAACCATCGCTGACAAAGACATGAAGTATACTATTATTGAGGGGGCCAGGCAAGAGGTGGTGTCGGCTTACTTATATTCTTGAAGAGGAAGTTTTAAAGTGAGTTAAGGATCGTTGATAGATACTATCTGATAGCGCAGCTAGAAGAACTTGAATAAAGCAGTGTTGTGTATTCAAAATGACGTACAGTGTCATGCACTTTCTCTATTGGGATTTTAAGGGGTTTTTCAAGGATAGTTTTGATTATACATACTGTTTTGGGTTTTGTACTCTGATGTTAGAATCTACGCTCCACAGAGGTAAGACTCTGCTTTATTGTATTAAGTCCAAGGGAGAGATACTGAGGAACTGTTTGAGTCAGAAGTAGGAGGAGGGATAAAAATGAGGGAATGGACATCAGAGATACTAAAGTGGTAAATTTTTACAGGTATATTAAAAAAAATACTTTTATTATTGAAAAAATGCTTTTATTATTGAAAAATTTCAAAAATACTTTTATTATTGAAAAATTTCAAAATATTATTGAAAAATACAAATAGAGAGAATCCCCACCTTGGTACCTAGCTTTAACAGTGACCAAGTCATGGCCAGCTGTTTCTTCTATACCCTTCCCTACCCCAGTCTTCTGATTATTTTGAATTCTGTGAGCATTTCTAGTTTACGTGTATATTTTAAAAATGCACAATATATTATCACACCTAAAATAATTGACAGGGATTTCTTAAACCCATCAAATATCTAGTCATTGTTCAGAATTTCCTGACTGTCTCCTGTTTTCTTTTATAGTTGTTGAATCAGGATCCCGTAAGGTCCATAAGCTGGATCCAAATAAGGTGCATACATTGCAGTAGCTTGGTATGTCTCTTAGGTCTCTCTGTAATCTCCTTTGTCTTCTTTCCCCCATTTGTCAGTTTACTTATGGAAAAAATCTAGGTCATTTGTCCTGTAGAGTTTGTACACAGCAGACTTTGTTGATTAATCTTAGATGGGGTGTGTGTGTGTGTGTGTGTGTGTGTGTGTGTGTGTTAACATGTCACTTTGTTCCATGTATTTTCTGTACATTAGTAGTTAGATATATTCAGAGACTTGATCATAATCAGTTTATTGTGGGGACAGTCAAGAATACTTCATAGATAGTGTTGTATATTTCCTTCAGGAGGCATATGATATTTGTTTTGTGTGTGTGTGTGTGTGTGTGTGTGTGTGTGTGTTAACAACTGTTTATCAGTGTCTAGATGCATTTTCAGATTCAGCAACGTTGCAGTCTGTATTAGTACTTCATTCCTCTTTATGGCTGATTGATACCCCATTGTATATATACAGGCCACATTTTATCTGTCCTTTCATTCGTTGAAAGACATTTGGGTTGTATCCATCTCTTTGCTGTTGTGAATAGTGCTGCTGTGAACACTGGTATAGATGTTAGAACATTGGTATTTTGGGGGGTATATACTAGTGGCATTGATGGGTCATATGATGCTTCTGTATTTAACTTTTCAAGGAACCACCAAACTGGTTTTCATAGTGGCTACACCATTTTTACATTCCCACAAGCAGTGTATGAGGGATCCATTTCCTTCTCATTATCACCAACACTTAATATTTTCTGAATTTTTAGATTATAGCTATCTTAGTGGATATGAAGTGGTACCTCATTGTGTTTTTTTTTTTTTTTTTTGTGGTACGCAGGCCTCTCACTGCTGTGGCCTCTCCCGTTGCGGAGCACAGGCTCCGGACGCACAGGCTCAGCGGCCATGGCTCACGGGCCCAGCTGCTCCGCGGCATGTGGGATCTTCCCGGACCGGGGCACAAACCCGTGTCCCCTGCTTTGGCAGGGGGACTCTCAACCACTACGCCACCAGGGAAGCCCTCATTGTGGTTTTGATTTGCATTTCTCTAATCATGAATGATGAGTGCTTGTTGGCCATTTGTAAATCTTCTTTGGAAAAATACCTGTTCGTATTCTTTTTTTTTTTTTTTTTTTGGCTGTGTCGGGCGTTCCCCGACCAGGGATCGAACCCATGCCCTCCTGCAGTGGAAGTGTGGAGTCTTAACCACTGGACTGCCAGGGAAGTCCCCCTGTTCATATTCTTCGTCCATTTTGTAATTGGGTTGTTTGTCTTTTTTTTTGTTGAGCTATAAGAGTTCCTTTACATCTTCTGGATTCTAGACACCTATCAGAGATGCATGATTTACAAATCTTTTCTCCCACTCTGTGGGTTGTTTTTTCATTTTCTTTATATTGTCCGTTGATTCACTATAGTTTTTAATTTGATGAAGTCCAATTTATCTAATTTTTCTTTTGTTGCTTATGCTTTTAGTGTCCTAAGAATCCATTACTACCCGAAGTTATAAAGATTTTACACCCATTTCCTTCCTTAGAGTTTTATGTTTTTAGCTCTTTTTAGGTTGTTGATCCATTAAAAAAATTTTTTTTTCTTTATTTTAACAGACAAGGAAGTTGACACACTTCATGGTTGAAGTCCTAATCCCCAGCTGCTCAGAATGTGACTACATTCAGAGATAGGATCTTTTTTTCCTTTTTCTTTTGGCTGTGCTGTGCAGCATGCAGGATCCTAGTTCCCCAACCAGAGATCGAACCTGTGTCCCCTGCAGTGGAAGCACAGAGTCCTAACCACTGGACTGCTAGGGAATTCCCCTGTTGATCTGCTTTGAGTTTTTGTTTTGTTTTGTTCTTTTGGCTGCTTTGGGTCTTTGTTGCTGCGTGCGGGCTTTCTCTAGTTGTGGTGAGCAGGGGCTACTCTTCGTTGCAGTGCACGGGCTTTTCTCATTGCAGCGGCTTCTCTTGTTGTGGAGCATGGGCTCTAAAGTGCAGGCTCAGCAGTTGTGGCGCATGGGCTTAGTTGTTCCATGACATGTAGGATCTTCCTGGACCAGGGATTGAACCTGTGTCCCCTGCATTGGCAGGCGGATTCTTAACCACTGTGCCACCAGTGAAGACCATTTTGAGTTAATTTTTGTATATGATGCGAGTTAGGGGTCCAACTTCATTTTTTTTTCTTGTGGGTATCCAGATGTCCCAGCACCATTTGTTGAAGAGACTGTTCTTTCCCCCATTGAATGGTCTTGGTATCCTTGTTAAAAATCAGTTGGCTATATATGCATGGGTTTATTCCTGGACTCTATTATATCCTATTGCTCTTTTTATGTATTCTTATGCCAGTGCACACTGTTGTGATGACTGTAGCTTTGGTAATAAGTTTTGAAATTGGGAAGTTTGTTCCAATTTTACTCTTTTTTTTTCAATATTGCTTTGGCTCCTTGTGTTCTATGGAAATTCCATATGAATTCAAGGATTGTGAAAAAGGCCATTGGAATTTTGGTAAGGGGTTGCATTGCATCTGTAGATTGCTTTGGATAGTATTGCTGTCTTAACAATATTAAGTCTTCCATAATATGAACACAGGATGTCTTTCCATTTATTTATGTCTTTAAGTTCTTTCAGCAATGTTTTATAGTTTTCAGTGTAAAAATCTTGAATGAGATCATCCTGGCCTGTTGTAGACACTCAATCCAATGACAGATGTCCTTGTGAAAGTATGTGGAGGCACAGAGATGGGGAGATGGCCATGTGAAGACTAAGGTTAAAAAAACAAAAGAGTAAGGTGGACATTGGAGTAATGTAGCTATAAACCAAGAAATGTCAAGGATTGTGAGAGCCACGAGGAGGTAGGAGAGAAGCATGTTGATTTTGGACTTAGAGCTTCCAGAACTGTGAGAGAATGTATTTCTGTTTTCTTAAGCTACCAAATTTGTTGACATTTTTTATGGCTGTTCTAGGACACTGATACACTTGTTTTGAGAATATTTGCATTTATATTCATAAGGGGTATTGGGCTGTTATTTTGTTTTCTTATGTTTGTCTGACCTTGGGGGCATTTGCTATCATACTGGCCTCATAGAATGAGCTAGGAAGTGTTCCCTCTTCAAGATTTTTGGAAGAGTTTGAGAAGGATTTTTGTTAATATTTCTTTAAATGTTTGGTAGAATTCACTTATGAAGGCATCTGGTCCAGGGCTTTTCTTTGTGGGGAGGTTTTTGCTTGTTGGTTGATTCAATCTCTTGTTATAGGTCTGTTCAGATTTTCTCTTCCTTTTTTTTTGTGGTATGCGGGCCTCTCACTGCTGTGGCCTCTCCCGTTGCGGAGCACAGGCTCCGGACGCGCAGGCTCAGCGGCCATGGCTCACGGGCCCAGCCGCTCTGCGGCATGTGGGATCTTTCAGGACTGGGGCTCGAACCCGTGTCCCTTGCATCGGCAGGTGGACTCTCAACCACGGCGCCACCAGGGAAGCCCTGATTTTCTCTTTCTTGAGTCAGCTTTGTTAGTTTGTGTTTCTAGGAATTTGTCCATTTCCTATAGGTTATCTAATTTGTTGGTCTGTATTTGCTCATGGTGTTCTCTTATAATTCTCTTTCCTTTTGTTAAGGTCAGTAATAATGTTCGCACTCTTATTTCTGAATTTAGTAATTTGAGTCCTTTTTTTTCTTAGTCAATCTAAAAGTTTGTCAATTTTGTTGATCTTTTCAAAGAACTTTTGGTTTTGTTGATTGTCCCTGTTATTTTTCTATTCTCATTTTATCTCTGATTTTTACACCTTTCTTCCTTCTGCTGGCTTTGGGTTTAGTTTGCTCTTTTTCTAGCTCCTTAGCATAGGTATATAATTAGTTTATGAATTTGAGATCATCTTTTTTTTTTTTGATTAATTAATTAATTTTTGCTGTGTTGGGTCTTCGTTTCTATGCGAGGGCTTTCTCTAGTTGTGGTAAGCGGGGGCCACTCTTCATCACGGTGCGTGGGCCTCTCACTATCGTGGCCTTTCTTTTTGTGGAGCACAAGGTCCAGACGCGCAGGCTCAGTAGTTGTGGCTCACGGGCCTAGTTGCTCCGCGACATGTGGGATCCTCCCAGACCAGGGCTCGAACCTGTGTCCCCTGCATTAGCAGGCAGATTCTCAACCACTGCACCACCAGGGAAGCCCCATTTTTGCTTTGTTTTAAACAGCTTTATTAGGAGATGGTTTATGTCATGTGTTTCACTTATTTGAAGTGTGCAACAGTTTTTTTTTAAGTATTTACAGTTATGTGCAACACACCACAGTCAATTTTAGAACATTTTCATCACTTCAAAAAGAAACCCTGTTTGTTTGTTTTTGTATAGGACAGGGAACTGTATAAATATCTTGTAATAAACTATAATGGAAAAGAATCTGAAAAACAATATATATGTATATAAAACTGAATCATTTTGCTGTACACCAGACACTAAGACAAAATTGTAAATCAGCGATACTTCAATTAAAAAAACAAAAGAAACCCTGTATTTTTAAACTATCACTCCCTTATCTGTCCACCCTACCCCATTTCACCCCCTCAAGCATCTTCTTTCCAACATAGATATTTACAGGTATGAATTTAACTCTGAGTGCTGCTTCCTGTGTATCACATGAGGTTTTGTATATTGTGTTTTTCATTTGTCTTAGGGTATTTTCTAGTTTCCATTGTGGTTTCTTCTTTGACTCATTGGTTATTTAAGAGATATTGTTTAATTTCCATGTATTTGTGAATTTTCCAGTTTTCCTTCTGTTGTGGATTTGTATTTTCATTCCACTGTGGATTGATAAAATCTGATTTCAGATCTTTTCAAATTTATTGACACTAGTTTTGTGACCTGAATTAATTGTGATCTTGGAGAATGTTCATGGGTATTTGAGAAGAATGTGTATTTTGCTGTTTTTATTTCAGTGTTCTATATATATATATATTGGGCCTAGATGTATTGTAGTGTTATTCAATTCTTCGATTTATTTACTGATTTTCTGATAAGTTCTATCCATTATTGAAACTTGGGTACTGAAATTTCCAGCTATTACTAAAGAATGGTCTGTTTCTCCCTTCAGTTTTGTTCATTTTTGTTTCATGTATTTTGGAGCTCTGATGTTCGGTGCATATATGTTTATCATTGTTTTATCTTGGCGTTTTTAAAAAAATTTTTGACTGCTTTGGGTACTCATTGCTGTGCACGGGCTTTCTTTAGTTGCGGTGAGCGGGGGCTACTCTTCGTTGTGGTGCATGGGCTTCTCATTGTGGTGGCTTCTCGTTGTGGAGCACAGGCACAATAGTTATGGCTCGCAGGCTCTAGAGTGCAGGCTCAGTAGTTGTGGCGCACGGGCTTAGTTGCTCCACGGCATGTGGGATCTTCCCCGACCAGGGCTCGAACCCATGTCCCCTGCATTGGCAGGAGGATTTTTAACCACTGCACCACTAGGGAAGCCCTTTGGTGTTTTTTAAAAAATAAATTTATTTATTTATTTTTGGCTGTGTTGGGTCTTCATTGCTGCACGTGGGCTTTCTCTAGTTGTGGCAAGTGGGGGCTACTCTTCTTTGCGGTGTGCGGGCTTCTCATTGCGGTGGCTTCTCTTGTTGCGGAGCACGGGCTCTAGGCGTGCAGGCTTCAGTAGTTGCAGCACGTGGGCTCAGTAGCTGTGGCCCACAGGCTTAGTTGCTCCGTGGCATGTGGGATCTTCCTGGACCAGGGATCGAACCTGTGTCCCCTGCATTGGCAGGTGGATTCTTAACCCTTGTGCCACCAGGGAAGTCCCTCTTCTTGGTGTTTTGACCTGTTTTTCAATATATAATGTTCTTCTCTGTTCCTTGTAACAGGTTTTAATTCTTATTTCATTTTCCATATATATATTTCTAGTAGCTATCCTGGGGATTGCAATTAACTTCTTAAACTTATAACACCCTGAGAAACACCCAGGTTAGGGGATACAAAGGCAAATGCCTTGAGTCAGTCCTTTGGGTTCTTTCTGTCCCCCTCCCACAGTTAGGTCAAAACTTAAAATCACAGTTCTTTGAGAACAAGCTCTGCTCAACCTCTTTTGGAACCAGGGACCAGAGTTTGGCACTAGGAACGTGGGGTGCTGTCTTCAAGACCATTGTCAAGCCAATGAGGGGTAGAGCCAGGGCAAGTAAAAATGACGCAAAACTCTTACTGTTTTTAAGTTGCCTCTTTCTTTTTTTTTTTTTTGTTTGGTTTTGGCCACGCAGTGTGGCATGTGGGATCTTAGTTCCCCGACCAGGGATTGAAGCCATGCCCTCTGCAGTGGAAGTGCAGAGTCTGGACCACTAGGGAAGTCCCAGGTTGCCTCTTTCTTTATTTTTTACTTGGGTGCATAAACTTTTGACTATCTTCCAGAGTTCTGACAAAGTTGATTGTGACATTTTATTCTCCATTTTCTGGTGTTTCTGTGACAGCACAGGCTCTTGGAGATGCCATAAGTCCAAATGCTTCATTTTTAACTCTTATTTACCAGTTTTCAAGAGACAGGTATATTATTTGGTTGCCAGTAACAGAAATAGATTCTGGATAACTGAAGCAAAAATAATATATGAAAAGATATAACTCACAGACTTCAGGAAAAATTGAGTGCTCGAGTGTTTGCATTTTGGAGTGACTGGAACCAGAAATGAATAGAATCTCCTGAAGCGTGGTATTCTAACAAGAAGAGGAAATGGATACTGAATAAGCTTTTTTTAAAAAAAATTTATTTATTAAATTTATTTATTTTTGGCTGCGTTGTGTCTTCGTTGCTGCACCCGGCTTTCTCTAGTTGCAGTGAGCGGGGGCTCCTCTTATTTGCGGTGTGCGGGCCTCTCATTGCGGTGGCCTCTCTTGTTACGGAGCACGGGCTCTAGGCACACGGGCTTCAGTAGTTGTGGTTCATGGGCTCTAGAGCGCAGGCTCAGTAGTTGTGGTGCACAGACTTAGTTGCTCCGCGGCATGTGGGATCTTCCTGGACCAGAGCTCGAACCCATGTCCCCTGCATTGGCAGGCGGATTCTTAACCACTGTGCCACCACAGAAGCCCGTGAATAAGCTTAAATCATGGCTATCTACAGTAGTATCATATGACTTAATGGATGTGGGTTGAGATGAGGGAAGGGAGCTGCTCAGATTTCTCTGTGGACAGCTGAATGTTGATGGTCTTAACTGAGGTAGAGAGTGTTGGGCAGAGGGTTGTTTTGGGAGTAAAGATCAATGTTGAGATATACTTTTCATGTGTTGAGTTTAAGGTGATGGTGAGATTGCTGAAAAATGTATATGTCAGTAGGAAATTGGATATAATTACCAGCTTTTAGCTCTTACTGTTCCTGCTTCCTTACCATGTAGTTTCCTTCCTGGGGAGGTTACTGCATTCTTGATATCTGTCCGGAGCTATTTTCTGCATACATAAACATTTTTTACACAAATGTAGGATATAGTGTTTTATGAATTGCTTCTTCATTTAATAATATACCTTGGAGATCATTGCACATAAGTAATAAAAAACTCTCATATACATCTGCAAGATACTTAATTGTAAAAATGAACCGTAATTTATTTAACCATTCTCTTGATGAACATTTAGTTATTATTATTATTTTTAAACAGTACTGCAGTGAATAACCATGTACAATGTAATCATGGATAAGTGGGTGATTAGCTATAGGCAAAAATTCCTAGAAGTGGGATTGCTGGGTCAGAGGGTATGTGCATCTGAAATTTCAGTGGATTTTGCCTAATTCCCCGCTATTGAGATGTACTAATTCACAGTATATTCACAATACATGCAAAGAGCCTGTTTTCATCATATTTTCCTCAGCACAGTTGCATGACCACCCGAGTCAGTTTCAGTTCTGGATTGTTGGTCAGACTCACAAGTCACAATCGGCTTTTCCAGCACCAAATATACTATAAAGGAAAAGCATACTCTGTTGCGATACAGAGGCCTCCAAACTCTGATGCAGGTTTTGATGTTTCCAGCATTTTGATTGTAAGGTTGACAAGAAGCTAATGCGAGTGCAGGTCCCATTAGCAGAGGGAAGCCTCCAGGTTTGGGGACCCTCAGTTTAAATATGCCTACTTGCCATATACCCTCTGTATCTGTAAGTGGCTAGCTCTTTTATTTTAATGTAGTATAGACTATAAATTATAAGTTATACAATATACATTCCTGACAGCCAAGTACAGCAGGCTAAAGAGCATTCTTGGATACATTATTAGTACATGGCAGACACTATAGGACTCTCGTCTATCTTCAGGGTTGATCTTGCAAGAACTGTGAAGATATTTTCTTCAGGGGCCTGAAAGAGAGATTCAAAATACAGCTTTTAACTCTTTCCATCTGTCAGTATTAAGAATCTTTTTATATTTGCCATTCTGGTAGGTAAGAATTATGTAAAGCTAGCCTTAATCTGTATTTCTCTTATTATGAGAGAAGTTGAGCAACTTTTCATATGCTTAAAAGCTATTTGTATTTTCTTTATGTGAAGTATTCATTCATATTGTTAGCTCATTTTCCTCTTGGTACATTCCTCATGGCACATTTTTTTTTTAATATTTATTTATTTATTTTGGCTGTGCCAGGTCTTAGGTGCAATATGTGGGATCTTTTAGTTGCAGCATGTGGACTTCTTAGTTGTGGCACACGGACTCTTAGTTGCGGCATGTGGGCTTCTTAGTTGCGGCATGTGGGCTTCTTAGTTGTGGCATGCGGACTCTTAGTTGTGGCATGCATGTGGGATCTAGGTCCCCCACCAGGAATCGAACCTAGGCCCCCTGCCTTGGGACCGCAGAGTCTTACCCACTGGACCACCAGGGAAGTCCTGGCAGATTTGTTGTGTAAGAACTCTTAATGTATTATGGAAATTAGTCCTTTGTCTGGGGTATTGCAGAATTTTTTCCTCCTAGATGGTGGTTTGTGTTTTGATTTTGCTTTTGGCCATACAGAAATTTAAGTTTATAATCATGCTTATTATTATTATTAACAAATATTTTCCTAATTTTGTAGCACACTAGAAGGACTGTTTTCTACACCAAGATTATTTTAAACTTTTTGTACATTTTTTTCTAGTAGGTGGTTAAAAAAAAATTTAGATTGTTGATCCATCCAGAATTTATTGTAATGTAAGCTGTGAGGTATGGAGCTATTTATTTTTCACCTAGATGACTATCCATTTGTTCCAAATACCTATTTTGAATAATCTGTTTTCCCTTGTTGATTCCAAACGACACTTTTTTAAATACAAAGTTCACATGTGATTTGACTTTAATTTCTGGACTTTCATTGTATTCAGTGATGTGTCTTTTTATGGGCCAGCACCACACTGTTTTAATTGTTTTAGTTTTATATCTTGCAGATATAGCCCTTCCTTATTACTGTCTTCCTCCTCCTCCCTTCTTTTTTCTTCTCTCCCACATTTTCTTGTCTTTAAAATTTTTTTTAATTTAAAAAAACTACTAATGGTGTTTTGGCTCTACTCGTTTAATTTTCCTTTAGGAAACTTTTTAATCAGTTTGTTTAATTTGTTTTAATTAATTTTTTGTTTTGGAATAATTAAAAAAATTAAAAAAACAGATTTAATTAATTAATTAATATTTTGCCTGCGTTGGGTCTTTCGTTGCTGTGTGCGGGCTTTCTCTAGTTGTGGCGTGTGGGCTTCTCTCTAGTTGTGGTGCATGGGCTTCTCTCTAGTTGTGGCACTTGGGCTACAGAGCGTGTGGGCTCTGTAGTTGTGGCACGCGGGCTCCATAGTTGCGGTGCATGGGCTTAGTGGCCCTGCGGCAGGTGAGATCTTAGGTCCCCAACCAGGGATTGAACCTGCATCCCCTGCATTGGAAGGCGGATTCTTAACCGTTGGACTACCAGGGAAGTTCCAGTTCCTGTATACCCTTTACCCAGTTTCTCCCATTATTAACTTTTTACATTACTGTGGTATATCTGTGAAAACTAAGAAACTGACAATGATATATTACTATTAACTGAATGCTACACTTTAAAACAGTTTTCATCAATTTTTGTCATTAATGTCCTTTTGCATTTAGTTGCCATGTCTCCTGATCTCCTCTGGTCTATAGCAATTTCTCAGTCTTTTCTTGTTTTTCATGACCTTGACAGTCTTGAGGAATACTGGCCAGGTACCTGTTGAATGTCCCCAATCTCCATTTGTCTGATGTTTTTCTCATGATTAGATTGGATTTATGGGTTTGGGGAAAGAATACCACAAAAGTTAAGTCCTTGTCTCATCATATCTTATCCAGGGTACAGATATCCATATGAAATCACTGATATGAAAAAAATACTCAACATTACCACAGTGAGATGACAGGACACCCATTAGAATGGCTACTATTTAAAAAAAAAAAAAGCAAACCCAGTGTTAGTGAGGCTGTGGAGAAATTGGAACCCTTGTACACTCTTGGTGGAATTGTAAAATGTTGTAACCGCTATGGAAAACAGTATGGAGTTCCTTCAAAAAATTTAAAAAGGACTACCATAAAAAAAAATGATCCAGCAATTCCACTTCCAAGTATATATCTGAAAGCAGAGTCTCTTAAGAGGTTTGTGTGCTCATGTTCATAGCAGCACTATTTGCAGTAGCCAAGAAGTATAAGCAACTCAAATGTCTATCAGTGGATTAATGGATAAGCAAAATGTGGTATATACATAAAATGGGATATTATTCAGTCTTAAAAAGGAGGGGAATTCTGCAGTGTGCCACAACATGGTTGAACCTTAAGATCATTATTGTTAAGTGAAATAAGCCAGTCACAAAGGACAAATACTGTATGATTCCACAATATAAGGTGCTTAGTTAAATTCATAGAGACAGAAAGTGTAATGGTGGTTACTAGGGTTTGGAGGGAGGGGTAGAAAGGGAATGGGTGTTTATTGGATATTGATTTGCAAGATAAAAAAGTTCTGGAGATCTGTCTCACAACAACGTGAATATACTTAACATTACTGAACTGTACACTTAAAGCATGGTTAATACACTGAATTTGGTTATGTGCTTTAAAAAATTACAGTAAAAGTAAATCTTTATCATCTTATTTATTTATTTTTTGCCTTAATACTTTGGCCAGGACTTACAACACAACATTGAATAGAAGTGGTGATAGCAAGCATTCTTTTTCTCCATTTCAAAGACATTGTGTTGAGCATTTCACCATTAATTATGCTGATATGTGTATATTTTATTAAAAATTTTTTTTTTTGTTGTTGTTTTTTGGCCACACCACGGAGCTTGCAGGATCTTAGTTCCCTGACCAGGGATTGGGCCATGGCAGTGAATGCGCTGAGTCCAAACTACTGGACCACTAGGGAATTCCCTGTTTTGGTTTTTTCTTGGCTTTTGTTTAGTTTTTGGGTAACTATTTCTACCCTGATACGAGTTTTTTTTTTTTTTTAATCAAGAATAGATACACACTACTATATATAAAACAGATAAACAAGGACCTATTGTATAACACAGGGAACTATATTCAATATCTTGTAATAACAGATGATGGAAAAGAATCTGAAAAAAGAATATTATATATATATATAAAATACGTCTGAATCACTTTGCTGTACACCTGAAACTAACACTAACATTGTAAATCAATTGTACTTCAATTAAAAAAAAAGAGAGGAGATATTTTTGTGTCTACTGAGATGATATAATTGTTCTACCTTATTCTGTTAGGAATTGATTCAGTTTTGAATGTTAAATATACCTTGTTTTCCTAGAGTAAGCTCAAATTGTTATTCTGGGATTCAGTTGGCTATTTATAATTTTGGCACCCGTGTTTACGAGGGACATTAGTATGTAATTTTTTTTTCTTATTATGGCCTTGTCAGATTTTGATTTCAACGTTATGAGGATGTCATAACAGGTTAGGAAGTATTCTCTCTTTTTTTATTTTCTGGAAGCATTTGTATAAGGTTGGCACATTTTATCCCTGGTGTTTGATAGGATGCTCTGGCAAACCTGTCTGTGTCTTGAGTTTTCCAAAATTATAATTATGTATTTATTTTCTTTAGTGATTAAAGAACTGTTTAAAATTTCTTTCTTTCTTTTTTTTTTGCGGTACGCGGGCCTCTCACTGCCGTGGCCTCTCTCGTTGCGGAGCACAGGCTCCGGATGCGCAGGCTCAGCGGCCATGGCTCACGGGCCCAGCCGCTCCGCGGCATGTGGGATCCTCTCGGACCGGGGCACGAACCCATGTCGCCTCCATCGGCAGGCGGACTCTCAACCACTGCACCACCAGGGAAGCCCCTAAAATTTCTATTTTTTATTGTGGTTAGTTTTGATAAGTTATACTTTTGGGGAATCCATCAGTTTCACATCTAAATTTTAAAATTACTGGCAAAAGTTCTTCATTACCTTCTTACTATCTGCAGAGTTAAAATGTCCTTGGTTATTAGTGCCATCTCTTTTTTCCTAAGTTAGTCTAGTGATGGGTTTACCCATATGTCTTTATTTACAAGAAGCTGTTAATACTTGCAAATATTTTTATTTTCTTCTACTTTTTTGGGGTTTATTTAGCTATTTTTAAAAATTTTAAGATGCAAATTTATTTAGCTCATTAAGTTCCAGTCTTTCTAATACTGCTTTAAAAACCTTATTTCTAGGGAGAAATTTAGTTTAACCTACAACTTAGATATTATTTTTATCATAAGTTAAAACTTTTATAATTTCCTTTCTAATTACTACTTTGACCTATTGATAATTAAGATGTTTATTTCTTAATTTCCAAATACATGAGTATTTTTATCTTTATTATCGATTTCTAGTTTAATTTCACCATTGTCAGAAAACATACTCTTTGATTTTAATCCTATGGAATGTTATCAGACTTGGTTTATGGATAGGATATGGTCAGTTTTTAAAGAAGTTCTCTGTGTGCTTTTAAAAAGTTCTGTGGTTTTGGAATGTAGTATTTTATATAAATCTGCATTTACATAAAATTTGATATTTGGTTTGTTGCATTTGATATTTGGGTTGTTAACAGTTTCCGTATCCTTTCTGATTTGTTGAATGTGTTCTATCATTTACCAAGAAAGGTATGCTAATATTTCTCATTGTAATTGTGTAGTCTCAGTTTTTGCCTTATATGTTTTGATGATGTTATTAAATGCATGCATATTTACTATTACTCTCTCTTACTTAAGAATTGATTTTTTTTTCATTGTGGAATACTCTTTTTCTCTGGTGCTATTTTTTACCTCAAAGTATGTATATTTCAACTTATATTAACATAACTACCTCAGCTTTCTATCAGTTTTTGTTTTCAAATGGTATATCTTCTTTTTAGTTTTAATTTTTCTTTATTTGAATGTGTTAGATTTGTCTCTTGTTAACAGCAAATAGTCGCCTTTTTCCCTAGTCAAACAGTTTTTGTATTTTAAGTAAATTTTAGTTTGTTTACGTTTAATGTATGCACGTGGGTTTTTGTGTGTTTGTGTGCATGTGTGTGTATTTGTATTTGAATTTACACTTTCCATTTTACTAAATGTTTTCTATTTGTTTTTCTTGTTTTATGTTCGTTTTCATTCTTGTCTTTTTTTGAATTACATGTTTAAAAAATAGACTTTATTTTTTAGAGGAGTTGAATGTTCCCAACAGTATTGAACAGAAGGTACAGAGATTTCCCATATGTCCTTTGTCCCCACAGATGCATAGCCTCTCTCATTATCAACATCCCCCACCAGATAGGGACATTTGTTACTATTGATGAACCTATAATGACACATAATTATCATCCAAAGTTTGTTATTTACAGTAGGGGTCTCTCTTGGTGGTGTACATTCTCTGGGTCTGGACAAATTAATAATGACATATGTCATTATAATATAATATAATATTATATTATTATAATATCACACAGAGTATTTTCATGGCCCTGAATAACCCTTTGTGCTCTGCCTATTCATCCCTCACTACCTCCTAAACCCTGAAAACCACTGATCTTTTTATGGTTTTCATAGTTTTGTGTTTTCTAGAATGTAATATACTTGTAATCATATAGTTATGTATCCTTTACAGATTGACTTCTTTCACTTAGTAATATGCTTTTAAGTTTCCTCCATGTCTCTTCATGGCTTGACAGCTCACTTATTGTTAATGCGGATTTATTGTTTGTCTGGAGGTACCTCATTTTATCCATTCACCTGTGGAAGGACCTCTTGGTTGCCTGTTAAGTTTTGGAAATTATGAATAAAGCTGCTGTAAACATCCATGTGCAAGATTTTGTGTGTACATGAGTTTTCAACTATTTTTGTAAATACTAAGGAGCATAAGCTTGATTGTATGGGAAAGGTATGTTTCATTTTTTTAATAAATAGCCGAAGTGTTTTCCAAAGTATTGTACTCTTTTGCATTCTCACTATCAGGGAATGAGAGTTCCTGTTACCCTTCACCCTTGCCAATAGTTCGTGTTGTCAGTGTTCTGAATTTTGGCCATGTTAATAGGTGTGCAGACGTTCCTATTGGATTACTTCTTATTCTGTTCTACCCCTTCTGTTAGCTTGATAAAATTTAATATTTATATTTGCTTTTACGCTCTTTCTGAACCCTATGAATTTGAAATTCATTTATTAAACTCCTGACATAAATCTTATTGTTGTTATGTACTTTAATTCTCCATTTCTTCAAAAATTGTAATATTTTTGTCAGATTTTTTATGCAAGGGCTATAATAGTCCTTTGAAATGAAAAGGTTTGTGTAATAGGTGTTACTTTCTACTTGAATGGTTTGGCAGAATTTACCAGCTAAACCTTTTAGTGTTAGAGTGAAACTTTTCTCGGGAAGATTTTTTGATAAAAAAATTATTTTTGAAGAGTAAGTATATATAGTATTTTTTTATTAACCTGTTAATGTTTGTTGGATCAGTAGTGTGTCAGTAGTCATAACCCTATTTTTATTCTTAATATTGGTAATATGTGGTCTCAGCTTTTTGTTTTGCTTTATTTTGTTTTTGTTGTTTTCTTGGTTTGGGTTTTGGAGTTTGGTGTTTGGTTTTTCTTTAACCTGTGTACCTAGAATTTGTCAGTTTTGTTAACCTTTTTAAAGAAATAGTGTTTGGCTTTAATTTTTAAAGTCATCTGCCTGTTTTCTGTTTTACTGATTAATCTTTATGATTTCCTTCTTTCTACTTACTTTGTATGTATTTAGCTCTAATTTTTAAATTTCTTCATGGGGCACTTTAGGTCTTTGATTTCGGATCTTCTTTTCTAGTAAAAGTATTTAAAGCTGCAAGTTTCCCTCCTAACACTTTTGCTGCATTTCACAAGATTTGATATGTTGTGTATTTGTTGCCATTCATTTCAAAATGTTTTCCAAATTTGCCTTGTGATTTTTCTCTTTGATCCATAAATTATTTAGAAGTCTATTATTTATTTGCCATATATTAGTGGTTTTGCTAGATAGCTAATTATTGTTGGTTGCTAATTTAATTTCATTGTGGTTAGTGATTACACTCTAGATGATTTTAGTCCTTTAAAATTCACTAAGACTTATTTTAGGGCCCAGCATATGGTCTGCGTTGGTGAATGTACCATATGTATTTGAAAAGGCATCTGTATTCTACTGTTTTTTAAAAAAATATTTGTTTATTTATTTATTTTTGGCTGTGTTGGGTCTTCATTGCTGCACTAGGGCTTTCTCTAGTTGAGGCGAGCGGGGGCTACTGTTTGTTGTGGTGCTCGGGCTTCTCATTGCAGTGGATTCTCTTGTGGAGCACGGGCTCTAGGTGCGCAGGCTTCAGTAGTTGTGGCATGCAGGCTCAGTAGTTGTGGCTTGTGGTCTCTAGAGCGCAGGCTCAGTAGTTGTGGCACATCGCTTAGTTGCTCCACGGCATGTGGGAGCTTCCCGGACCAGGGCTCGAACCCCTGTCTTCTGCATTGGCAGGCGGATTCTTAACCACTGCGCCACCAGGGAAGTCCCTCTACTGTTGAATATAGTGTTCTAATTAGTTAGATCAAGATGCTTGTTATAGGTAAGCTCTTTTATGTATTTATTGATTTTTTTCATTCTTTTTTTTTTTTAAATAAATTTATTTATTTTTGGCTGTGTTGGGTCTTCGTTGCTGCGCGCAGGCTTTCTCTAGTTGCAGTGAGTGGAGGCTACTCTTGGTTGCAGTGCGCAGGCTTCTCATTGCAGTGGCTTCTCTTGTTGCGGAGCATAGGCTCTAGGTGTGCGGGCTTCAATAGTTGTGGCTCGTGGGCTTTAGAGCACAGGCTCAATAGTTGTGGCACATGGGCTTAGTTGCTCTGCAACATGTGGGATCTTCCCGGACCAGGGCTCAAACCTGTGTCCCCTGTGTTGGCAGGCAGGTTCTTAACTACTGGACCACCAGGGAAGCCCGATTTTTTTCTTTTTTTGGTCTAGTACACCTGTCATTTGCTGAAAATGGTGTGTTAAAAATCTGTTATGATTGGAACGTTGTCAGTTTCTTCCTTTAATTCTGTCAAGTGTTGCTTCATGTATTTTAAGGCTTTATTATTAGGTTCATACACTTTTCTAATTGTTATGTCTTTCTATTAAATTATTCCTTTATTGTTATGAAATGTCCCTTTCTATAGAGTGTTTTATAGTGTATATTTGATTTCAAAATAGTCACTCCAGGCTTTATATTCTTACTGTTAGCAGGGTATTTAATTTCCCATCCATTTGCTTTATTTTCTTTAAACTTATCAGAGTCTTTGTTTATTAAAAGTGTTTCTCTTATAGGCAGCATATCATTTGGTCATTAAAAAAAAAAATCTACTCTGTCCTTTTCAGTCTGTCTTTAATCTTACCTTGTCCCATCAACTGTTGTGTATAAATGATATAACATTTAATGTAAATTAAAATTTGGATTGAGATCTATTTTAAGATTTTTCTTTTAAAAACAGGTTTATTCAGATATGATTGACTTTCAGTATATGACATATATTTAAAGTGAACAATTTGAAAAGTTCTGACTAATGTATGTACATGAAACCATCCACCCAATCAAGTCAGTGAACATATCCATCATTCCTAAAACTTTACTCTGATTTCTTTTACTATATCTGAACCACCTGTTCCTCCTTTCAGCCTTGTCGCAGGTAACCAGTGTTCTGTTTTCTGTTACCATAGATTAATTTGCATTTTCTAGAGTTTTATATAAATGGAATCTATACGTGTGTTTGTGTGTCTAGACACACAAATATATAATAGACACATACTCTATGGGTAAATAGGAATGAAATGGCTAGTTTATAGTAAGTGCATGCTTAATTGTTTAAGGAGCTGACAAACTCTTCTAAAGTGGTTGTAACATTTTACATTCCTATCAGGAGCATGTGAGAGTTCCACTTGCTCTGCATCCTGTTCAACACTCAGTATATAGTCAGGCTTTTTTTTTTTTTTAAAGTTGCCATTAAAGAAGTGTACAGTTGGTATCCTTGTGGGTTTTTTTTCCCAGGTATGTGTATATGTACATCTTTGAGATGATTTTCTGTCATCGGTTATTACAAGATATTAAATATAGCTTCCTGTGTTATACAGTAAATCATTTTTGCTTATCTGTTTTATGTAGTAGTGGGTATCAATCCCATACTTTCATTTATCTCCCCCCCTCCCCCTTTGGTAACCATAAGTTTGTTTTCTATGTCTGTGGTATCTTTGTAGTTTTAATTTGAATTTCCTTAATGAGTAAATAAGTTTGAGCTCCTTTTCATGTGCTTGCCATTCTCACATCTCTTTGGTGATGTGTATGTTCAAATCTTTTGCCCTTTTAAAAAAAAACCAGTTCTCTATTGTTGATTTTTAAAATATAACAGCTTTATTCATCTATTATACAATCAACTGAACCATTTAAAGCATGTAATTCAATGTTTTTTTACAGTATTCAAAGACTTGTGCAACCATCATCACAATTAATACTTTCATCCAGCCAAAAACATACACTAATCATTAGCATTCACTTCTCACTTGCCTTCAACACCTCCAACCTAGGCAGCTATTAGCTCAGTCTCTGTCCATTTGCCTATTCTGGACATATCGTATAAATGGAATCTACAGTATGTGGTCCTTTGTGACTGGTTTCCTATTTTTGACTTTTATTCATGTTGTAGCATGTATCAGTACTTCATTTGTTTTAATTGCCGAGTGATATTCCAGTGTATGGATATGCCAGATTTTGTTTATCCATTCAACAGTGGAGGGATATTTGGGGTTGTTTCCACTTTTTTTTTTTTGGTGTATGTGTAAATATGTTTTAATTTCCCTTCAGGTTATTCTTAGGAGTGGAATTCCTGGGTCATATGTTAAAACTGATACCCTTTTGAAAAATTGCCAGTCTATTTCCCAAAGTTGGTGTACCATTTTACATTCCTGCTACTGGTGTGTTAGATGTCCTATTTCTCCAGATCCTTGTCAACGCTTTTTAATGTTTGTCTTTTTTATTTTAGCCATCCTGATAGATGTGAAGTGGTATTTCATTTTTTGATTTGTATTTATTGAATGAGTGATGATGTTGAACATGTTTTCATGTGCTTATTGACCACTTATTTACGTGTGTTCTGACAATCTGTGCCTTTTAATTGGAGTGTTTAGTGCATTTACTTTTAGTGTGATTAATGATGTGGTTAGATTTAAATCTATCATCTAGATACTTGTTTTCATTTGCTCCAACTGTCTTTTGCTCTCTTGTATTCTTTTTTGGCTTTTGATTTTTATGATTCTATTTTATCTTCTTTGTTGTGTTACTAGCTATATATTTTGTTTTGTTGTGTTACTCATTGCCTTAGGGTTTAAAGTATAATAAATCTTTTCCTCAGTACAGTCTACCGTCAAGTGATGTTATTATTCTATGTCACCTATAGTATAAGACCCTCAAAATAATACAGTTCCATTTCTCTTTTTTTGGCCTTTATGCAATTGTTGTCATGTGTTTATCTTTGTTATAAACCCCACAATGAATTATTAATTTTGTTTAAATAATTATTTGTTAGACTCTTCCATGACTCTACTTAACTTTTTAAATATATGGAGTAAAGTTATAGTAACTGTTTTATTGCTTTTTCTGTTAATTTTATCATTTATATCAGTTCTTGATTGATTATTCTCATTGTGGGTTGTGTTTTCCTGCTTCTTTGCATGCGTGGTAATCTTTGAATGGATTCCAGACATTGTGGATTATACTATTTTGGGTGCTGGCTTGGTGTGTGTATGCAATTTTAAAAACAGATAACATTAACATAACAAAATTAACTATTTTAAAGTGAACTATTCATTGGCATTTAGAACATTCATGACGTTGTACAACCACCACCTCTACGTAATTGTAAAATGTTTTTAATCACCTCAAAAGGGAACCCTCTACCCTTTAAACATTTGCTTCCTATTACCCTCATTTCTTGTCTAACTCACTGGTTGTTTAAGACTGTGTTATTTAATTTCTAAATATTTCTAATTTTTTCATTTCCCTCTTTTAATGATTTCTAGCTTCATTCCACTGGAGTTGGAGAAGATACATTGTATGCTTTAATTCTTTTTAAATTTATTGAGATTTATGTTCTAACATAGAGTCTGTCTTGGAGAATGTTTCATGTGCAATTGAGAAGAATGTGTATTCTGCTGTTGTTGGGTTGATTGTTCTTTTAGGTTTAGCTGGTTTATAGTGTTGTTCACATCTTCTGTTTCCTGGTTTATCTTCAGTCTAGATGTTATATCCATTATTGAAGGTGGGGTGTTGAAGTCTCTAAGTATTAGAACTGTCTATCAGTTCTGTCCATTTTTGCCTCGTAATTTGGGGCTCTGTTGTTTGGTGTGTGTGTTTTTAAACTTTTAACACTATAATTTTAACACTGATGAATTGACTTTTAAATTAACATATAATGTCCTTGTTAGTCTCCCTCCCTCCTCTCTTTCCCTCCCTCCCTTCCTCTCTCTCTCTCTCTCTCTCTCAACAGCTTTTGACTTAAGGTCTTTTTGTGTGGTATTACTGTAGCCATCAAGGTCTGGTTTGGTTACTATTTGCATGGAATATCTTTTTCCATCCCTTTACTTTTAATGTTTGTGCCTCTGTATCCAAATTAAGTTTCTTGTAGACAGTATTCAGGCAAAGCTTGGAGATACTTTGATTTTGGTTCCAATCACTGCAGTAAAGTGAATCACATGAATTTTTTGGTTTCCTTCTGCATATAAAAGTTACATCTATACTCTACTTTATTAAGCGTACAATAGCATTATGGCTTAAAAAAAAACAATGTACGTGTCTTAATTAAAAAATACTTTATTGCCAGAAAATGATAGCCATCATCTGAGCCTTTTTTTTTTAACTTTCTAACACAGGCTTTTTTGAAACATAATACTAATACAGAAAAGTCTGCAGATTATAAATGTATAAGTCAATAAATGTTCACAGAGTGAGCACATTTATATAGTCAGCACTAGATCAAGAAACAGACCATTACCCCAGAAGCCCTCATGCCCCCCTTTTAATCAAGGGTAACCAGTATCCTGACTTCTTACAGCATCATAGGTGAGTTCTGTGTATCTTTGAAATTTAGTAATTGGACTCATTTAGTAAATACTTTTTGTGTGTCTGGCTTCTTTTGCTCAGCATTATATTTGTGAGATAAATTCAGTGAAAGTATGTAATTTAAGTTTTTTTTGAATTTAATTAATTTTTTTATACAGCAGTATAGTCATCAATTTTATTAGTCTTCTTATTAGTCATCAATTTTATACACATCACTGTATACATGTCAGTCCAAATCTCCCAATTCATCACACCCCCCCCACCCCCCGCCGCTTTCCCCCCTTGGTGACCATATGTTTGTTCTCTACATCTGTGTCTCAATTTCTGTCTTGCAGACTGGTTCATCTGTACCATATTTCTAGGTTCCACATATATGCGTTAATATACGATATTTGTTTTTCTCTTTCTGACTTACTTCACTCTGTATGACAGTCTCTAGATCCATCCATGTCTCTACAAATGACCCAATTTCGTTCCTTTTTATGGCTGAGTAATATTCCATTGTATATATGTGCCACATCTTCTTTATCCATTCATCTGTCGATGGGCATTTAGGTTGCTTCCATGACCTGGCTATTGTAAATAGTGCTACAGTGAACATTGGGGTGCATGTGTCTTTTTGAATTATGGTTTTCTCTGGGTATATGCCCAGTAGTGGAATTGCTAGGTCATATGGTAATTCTATTTTTAGTTTTTTAAGGAACCTCCATGCTATTCTCCATAGCGGCTATGTCAGTTTACCTTCCCACCAGCAGTGCAAGAGGATTCCCTTTTCTCCACACCCTCTCCAGCATTTGTTACTTGTAAATTTTCTGATGATGCCCATTCTAACTGGTGTGAGGTGATACCTCACTGTAGTTTTGATTTGCATTTCTCTAATACTTAGTGATATTGAGCAGCTTTTCATGTGCTTCTTGGCCATCTGTATATCTTGTTTGGAGAAGTGTCTGTTTAGGTCTTCTGCCCATTTTTGGATTGGGTTGTTTGTTTCTTTAATATCGAGCTGCATGAGCTATTTGTATATTTTGGAGATTACTCCTTTGTCCGTTGATTCGTTTGCAAATATTTTCTCCCATTCTGAGGGTTGTCTTTTTGTCTTGATTATGGTTTCCTTTGCTGTGCAAAAGCTTTTAAATTGCATTAGGTCCCATTTGTTTATTTTTGTTTTTATTTCCATTACTGTAGGAGGTGGATCAAAAAAGATCTTGCTGTGATTTATGTCAAAGAGTGTTCTTCCTATGTTTTCCTCTAAGAGTTTTATAGTGTCTGGTCTTACATTTAGGTTTCTAATCCATTTTGAGTTTATTTTTGTGTATGGTGTTAGGGAGTGTTCTAATTTCATTCTTTCACATGTAGCTGTCCATTTTTCCCAGCACCACTTATTGAAGAGGCTGTCTTTTCTCCATTGTATATCCTTGCCTCCTTTGTCACAGATTAGTTGACCATAGGTGCGTGGGTTTATCTCTGGGCTTTCTATCTTGTTCCATTGATCTATGTTTCTGTTTTTGTGCCAGTACCATATTGTCTTGATTACTGTAGCTTTGTAGTATAGTCTGAAGCCAGGGAGTCTGATTCCTCCAGCTCTGTTTTTTTCCCTCAAGACTGCTTTGGCTATTTGGGGTCTTTTGTGTATCCATACAGATTTTGAGATTTTTTTTTGTTCTTGTTCCGTAAAAAATGCCATTGGTAATTGGATACGGATTGCATTGAATCTGTAGACTGCTTTGGGTAGTATAGTCATTTTCACAATATTGATTCTTCCTATCCAAGAACATGGTATATTTCTCCTTCTGTTGGTATCATCTTTAATTTCTTTCATCAGTGTCTTATAATTATCTGCATACAGGTCTTTTGTCCCCTAGGTAGGTTTATTCCTAGGTATTTTATTCTTTTGTTGCAATGGTAAATGGGAGTGTTTTTAATTTCTCTTTCAGATTTTTCATCATTAGTGTATAGGAATGCAGGAGATTTCTGTGCATTAATTTTGTATCCTGCAACTTTACCGAATTAGCTCTAGTAGTTTCTGGTGGCATCTATAGGATTCTCTATGTATAGTATCATGTCATCTGCAAAGGGTGACAGTTTTACTTCTTCTTTTCCAATTTGTATTCCTTTTATTTCTTTTTCTTCTCTGATTGCCATGGCTAGGACTTCCAAAACTATGTTGAATGATAGTGGTGAGAGTGGACATCCTTGTCTTGTTCCTGATCTTAGAGGAAATGCTTTCAGTTTTTCACCATTGAGAATGATGTTTGCTGTGGGTTTGTCATATATGGCCTTTCTTATGTTGAGGTGGGTTCCCTCTGTGCCCACTTTCTGGAGATTTTTTATCATAAATGGGTGCTGAATTTTGTCAAAAGCTTTTTCTGCATCTATTGAGATGATCATGTAGTTTTTATTCTTAAATTTGTTAATATGATGTATCACATTGATTGATTTGTGTATATTGAAGAATCCTTGCATCCCTGGGATAAATCCCACATGATCATGGTGTATGATCCTTTTAATGTGTTGTTGGATTCTGTTTGCTAGTATTTTGTTGAGGATTTTTGCATCTATATTCATCAGTGATATTTGTCTGTAATTTTCTTTTCTTGTAGTATCTTTGTCTGGTTTTGGTATCAGGGTGATGGTGGCCTCATAAAATGAGTTTGGGAGTGTTCCTTCCTCTGCAATTTTTTGGAAGAGTTTGAGAAGGATGGGTGTTAGCTCTTCTCTAAATGTTTGATAGAATTCACCTGTGAAGCCATCTGGTCCTGGACTTTCGTTTGTTGGAAGATTTTAAATCACAGTTTCAATTTCATTCCTTGTGATTGGTCTGTTCATATTTTCTGTTTCTTCCTGTTTCAGTCATGGGAGGTTACACCTTTCTAAGAATTTGTCCATTTCTTCCAGGTTGTCCATTTTATTGGCATCGAGTTGCTTGTAGTTGTCTCTTAGGATGCTTTGTATTTCTGCGGTGTCTGTTGTAACTTCTTTTTCATTTCTAATTTTATTGATTTCAGTCCTCTCCCTCTTTTTCTTGATGAGTTTGGCTAATGTTTTATCAATTTTGTTTATCTTCTCAAAGAACCAGCTTTTGGTTTTATTGATCTTTGCTATTGTTTTCTTTGTTTCTGTTTCATTTATTTCTGCTCTGATCTTTATGATTTCTTTCCTTCTGCTAACTTTGGGTTTTGTTTGTTCTTCTTTCTCTAGTTGCTTAGGTGTAAGGTTAGGTTGTTTATTTGAGATATTTCTTGTTTCTTGAGGTAGGATTTTATTGCTATAAACTTCTCTCTTAGAACTTCTTTTGCTGCATCCCATAGGTTTTGGATCGTCGTGTTTTCATTGTCATTTGTCTCTAGGTGTTTTTTGATTTCCTCTTTGATTTCTTCAGTGATCGCTTGGTTATTCAGTAACGTATTGTTTAGCTTCCATGTGTTTGTGTTTTTTACGTTTTTTCCCGTGTAATTGATTTCTAATCTCATAGCGTTGTGGTTAGAAAAGATGCTTGATATGATTTCAGTTTTCTTAAATTTACTGAGGCTTGATTTGTGACCTAAGATGTGATCTATCCTGGAGAATGTTCCCATGCACAGTTGAGAAGAAAGTGTTATATGCTGTTTTTGGATGGAATGTCCTATAAATATCAATTAAATCTATCTTGTCTATTGTGTCATTTAAAGCTTGTGTTTCCTTATTAATTTTCTGTTTGGATCTGTCCATTGGTGTAAGTGAGGTGTTAAAGTCTCCCACTATTATTGTGTCACTGTCGGTTTCGTCTTTTATAGCTGTTAGCAGTTGCCTTATGTATTGAGGTGCTCCTATGTTGGGTGCATATATATTTATAATTGTTATATCTTCTTCTTGGGTTGATCCCTTGATCATTATGTAGTGTACTTCCTTGTCTCTTGTAGCATTCTTTGTGTTAAAGTCTATTTTATCTGATATGAGTGTTGCTACTCCAGCTTTCTTTTGATTTCCATGTGCATGGAATATCTTTTTCCATCACCTCACTTTCAGTCTGTGTGTTTTCCTAGGTCTGAAGTGGGTGTCTTGTAGACAGCATATATATGGGTCTTGTTTTTGTATCCATTCAGCAAGCCTGTGTCTTTTGGTTGGAGCATTTAATCCATTCACGCTTAAGGTAATTATCAATATGTATGTTCCTATGACCATTTTCTTAATCGTTTTGCGTTTATTTTTGTAGGTGCTTTTTTTCTCTTGTGTTTCCCACTTAGAGAAGTTCCTTTA
This sequence comes from Lagenorhynchus albirostris, assembly GCF_949774975.1. NCBI lineage: Eukaryota > Metazoa > Chordata > Mammalia > Artiodactyla > Delphinidae > Lagenorhynchus > Lagenorhynchus albirostris. Next base: position 178,856,162 of record NC_083095.1, read on the forward strand.
GCATTTGTTGTAGAGCTGGTTTGGTGGTGCTGAATTCTCTTAGCTTTTGCTTGTCTGTAAGAAAGAGACAATCTGAATGAGATCTTGAATGAGATCCTTGTCAGGTAGAGTAATCTTGGTTGTAGGTTCTTCCCTTTCATCACTGTAAGTGTATCATGCCACTCCCTTCTGGCTTATAGAGTTTCTGCTGTGAAATCAGATCCCGCAAGTCGTGCTGGCCGGGTGGGGGGGAAAAAGTAAGGATAACAATAACAAAGTGAAAAATAAAATTAGACTAGGGAACTAACACCTATGTTAAAAAAATACAAAAATAAAGATATAGGTGAAAGAACAACCAAAAGGTAAAAGAGAACCACGATAGTAAAAAAGAGGAGGGAAAAAAAAAAAGTAAGAAAGGTGGAAAAGGCCTTGGCTTTGGAGGGCGGGGCCGAAGCAGGGGTGAGGTTTGGGTGGCGGGCGGGGTGTATGCTTAGTACCCACAGGGGTGGAAAAGGCCCGGGGTGTGTGTGTGTGTGGGGGGGCGGCTTAGGCTCAACAGAACAGAAGGGGCCCAGGCATGCCTCCTGCCTCTGGTCTCAGAGGCTGGGGGACCCCACCTGGGAGCCCAGAAGGCTTTCTGGCTTGAGTGGATGGGGTAGACGCCTTCCTCTCCTGCTCCTACAGTCATGGAGGGCCCCTTGCGCCTGCCTCTCCACATCTCCCCAGCCTTCCTCCTATGCCCCCAGGGCCAACCCAGCCCAGCGGGGACCTTTGAGAGCATAGGACCCGGCCTAGCCCGAGACGGGCAAACATCCCCGGCTAATTGGGCAGGGGAAATGCTGGGCCTGTTGCCCCCTGATCCGAGCCCCTGAGGGTCCCTCCAGGCGTGGATACCCTTCCCCCCCTCAGCCACCCCTCAGGGGTGCCGGTCCTGTCCGGCCTCCACTTCTCCTCCCCCCTCAGTGCCCCCACATCCTACCGGTTTTCTTGGGGGTTCTTCCCGTCTCCTTGGGCATCAGGGTCCCTCACTGGTGTCTGGCAAGTGCCCCAGTTGTGGGGAGATGCGCGCTCTGCATCTTCCCACACTGTCATCTTGACTCCTCTCTCTAACCTTACAAAATTTACTTCTTAATTTTTAAAACTTTGAAATTATTGTTTGATCCATAGGCTGCAGAATGGAAAATATGTTAACAGGCCTGAAAGCAACATAAAACTCATTGTACATCTCCATTAGCGTTCTTGGGTGATGAGGTACATTGTCATTGAGCAGTATTATATTGGAAGGAATCTTTTTTCTGAGCAGTAGATCTCAACTGTGGGCTTAAAATATTCAGTAACCCATGTTGTAAACAGATGTACAGTCGTCCAGGATTTGTCGTTCCATTTTTAGAGCATAGACAGAGTAGATTTAGCATAATTCTTAAGGATTCTAGGAGTTTTGAAGTACTAAATGAGCATTGGCTTCAACTTTAAGTCACCAGCTGCAGTAGTGCCTAGTAAGATAGTCGGGGGTATTGTCAGGGCCCTTGAAACATTGAAGCCAGACACTGGCTTCTCTAGCTATGAAACTCCTAGATGTCATCTTCCAATTGAAGGCTGTTTCATCTACATTGAAAATCTGTTGTTTAGTGTAGCAACCTTCATTAATTATCTTCGCTAGCTCTTCTGGATAACTTGCTGTAGCTTTTGTATCAGCACTTGCTGCTTCACCTTGCACTTTGATGTTACGGAGGCAGCTTCATTCCTTAAACCTCATGAAACAAACTCTGCTAGCTTTATACATTTCTTCTGCAGCTTCCTCATCTCTCTCAGTCTTCTTAGAATTGAAGAGAATTAAGGCCTTGCTCTGCATTTGGCTTTGTTGTGGCTGGCTTGATCTTCTATCCAGACTCCTGAAACTTTCTCCATATCAACAATAAGGGTGTTTTGTTTTCTTATCATTTGTGTGTTCACAATAGTGTCACTTTTAATTTTCTTTAGGAATTTTTCCTTTGCATTCACAACATAGCTGGCTCTTTGGTACAAGAGGCCTAGCTTTCAGCCTCCCTTGGCTTTTGACATGCTTTCCTCACTGAGCTTAATCATTTTTAGCTTTTGATTTAAAGTGAGAGATGCGCAATTCTTCCTTTCGCTTAAACACTACTTGAATTGAACACAATTTCAGTATTATTGTGTCTTGGAATAGGGAGGTCTGAGGAGAGGGAGAGAGATAGGGGAACAGCTGGTCAATGGAACAGTCAGAACATACAACATTTGTTGAATTAAATTTGCTGTTGTGAATGGGTGTGGCACCCCAAAACAATTAAATAGTAACGTCAAACATCACTGATCATGGATACTATGACAAATATAATAACGAAAAAGCTGAGATATTAGGAAAATTACAAAATGTGACAAAGAGGCATGAAGCAAGCAAATGTTGGAAAAATGGTGCCAGTAGACTTGCTTGATGCAGAATTGCCACAGACCTTCAATTTATAAAAAATGCAACATCTGTGAAGAGCAGTAAAATGAGGTATGCCTGTATAGTTGGAGCATTGTGTTTTTTTTTTGTTTTTTTTTTGTGGTGCGCGGGCCTCTCACCGTTGTGGCCTCTCCCGTTGTGGCTTCTCCCATTGTGGAGCACAGGCTCTGGACACGCAGGCTCAGCAGCCATGGCTCATGGGCCCAGCCGCTCCACGGCATGTGGGATCCTCCCGGACTGGGGCACGAACCCATGTCCCCTGCATCGGCAGGCGGACTCTCAACCACTGCGCCACCAGGGAAGCCCTGGAGCGTATTCTTAATTCACTTAGCCAATCTCTCTCTCTTGTTTTTGACGGGATAGTTTAACCCGTTTCCATTTAAAGTAGGTACTGATAATTTATGCCATTTTACTATTTTTCCTGTACGTTTTATGCCCCCCTTTGTTCTTCTATTTCTCCAATACTGCCTTTTTTCTTAAATTAATTTTTTTGGCTTTGTGCCCTTTTGATTGCCTTCCTTTTTTTTTTTTCTTTTATTTTCATTTCTTTCTTTCTTTCTTTTTTTCGTTTCCTCCCCCAGCATGCGGGATCTTAGTTCCCTGACCAGGGATTGAACCCGTGCCCCCTGAAGTGGAAGTGTGGAGTCTTAACCACTGGACCACCAGGGAAGTCCTGCCTTCCTTTTTTTTTTTTTTTTTATTTTAAGATTTATTTTAGGCTGCGTTGGGTCTTAGTTGTAGCATGTGGGATCTTTGTTGAGGCACATGGGATCTTTCGTTGCGGCGTGAGGGCTCTTTGTTGTGGTGCGCGGGCTTCTCTCTAGTTGTGGTGTGCGGGTTTTCTCTTCTCTAGTTGGGGCTCGCAGGCTCCAGGGCGTGTGGGCTCTGTCGTTGTGTTGTGCAGGTTCCAGAGCACATAGGCTCTGTAGTTTGTGGCACGTGGGCTGTAAGTTGAGACGTGCAAGCTCAGTAGCTGTGGCGTGTGGGCTTAGTTGCCCCACATTATGTGGGATCTTAGTTCCCTGACCAGGGATTGAACCCATGTCCCCTGCATTGCAAGGTGGATTCTTTACCACTGGACCACCAGGGAAGTCCCCCGCCTTCCTTTTCTTTTGTGTATATTTTTAAGGCACAGTTGACCTTTGAACAACATGGGAGATAGGGGCACTGACCCACTGTGTAGTCAAAAATCCAAGTATAATGTATAGTTGGCCCTCTATATATATGTGATTCCTCCATATCCAAGGTTCCACATCCACGGATTCAACAAACTCTGGATTGTGTAGTACTGTAGTATTTACTATGGACAAATTGCATGTAAGTGGACCTGCACAGTTCAAACCTGTGTTTTACAAGGGCCAACTTCATTTTCTTGCTGGTTTCTATGAGGATTACAATTAACATCCTAAATTTGTAATAACTTTGAATTTTTTTAAAAAAATTATTTTTGGCTGCGTTGGGTCTTCGTTGCTGTGCGTGGGCTTTCTCTAGTTGTGGTGAGTGGGGGCTACTCTTCGTTGCATTGCACGGGCTTCTCATTGTGGTGGCTTCTCGTTGCGGAGCACGGGCTCTAGGCGTATAGGCTTCAGTAGTTGCGGCATGTGGGCTTCAGTAGTTGTGGCATGCAGGCCTTAGAGCGCATGGACTTCAGTAGTTGTGATGCATGGGCTCTAGGGCATGCAGGCTTCAATAGTTGTGGTGTGTGGGCTCACTAGTTGTGGGTTGTGGGCTCTAGAGCACGGGCTCAGTAGTTGTGGCGTACGGGCTTAGTTGCTCCGTGACACGCAGGATCTTCCCGGACCAGGGTTTGAACCCGTGCCCCCTGCATTGGCAGCCGGATTCTTAACCACTGCGCCACCAGGGAAGTCCCACTTTGAATTGATACCAACTTAGCTTCAGTAGCATACAAAAAATTCTGCTCACATTCCCCCACCTTTCTATTGTTTTTTCAAAATTTGTGTCTTTATACATATCATGTGCCCATTAACATAGACATATAGTTATTTTTTTCATGCATTTGTCTTTTAAACCATGCAGGAAATACAAAGAAAAGTTACAAATCAAAACTATCATAATGCTGGCTTTAATTTTTACCTATATTTAACTTTTACTGGCGTTAAAAATTTTTTTTGGTACGGCTTTTAGTTACTGTCTAGTGTTCTTTCGTTTAGCCAGAAGGACCCCCTTTCCAATTTCTTGTAGGGCAGGTCTCTTAGCAACAGATTCCCTCACCTTCTGTTTCGTTGGGAATGTCTGTCTTTTTCCATATTTGAAGGATAGCTTTGCTTGATTTAGAATTCTTGGGTGACAGGTTTTTTTCTTTCAGAAATTTAAAAATGTCATTGTACACACCCTAATGGCCCCTGTTGAATTCGGTGAGAAATTTGTTGTTTAATCTTACTGAGGATTCTTTGTATGTGACAAGTTGCTTTTCTGTTAATCTTTTAAAGATTCTCTTTTTTCTTGGCTTTTAGCAGTGATTATTATTTTATCTCAGTGCAGATCTCTTTGTGTTTATTCTTCTCGTGGTTTCTTGAGCCTCTTGAATGTGTAGATTCACGTAATTATCTAATTCGGAAGTTTTTGGCCAATATTTCTTAAAATATTTTCTCTGTTCCTCTTTTTCCTTTTCTTCTGGGATTCCCATTGTTTGTATGTTAGTAGGCATGATTGTGTCCTACAGGTTTCGTAGGAACTCCTCTGCTCCCCTTTTTTAAATGATCCTGAAACTGGATAATTTCAATTGGTCTACCTTTAAGTTTACTGAGTTTTTTTCTTTACCTACTCACATCTGTTGTTGAGACCCTCTAGTGTAGTTTTCATTCTGGTTATTACAATTTTCAATGTCAGTGTCTCTGTTTGGTTCCTTTTTGAAATGACTGTTGATTCTGTTGAGACATCATTGTCCTGGTGTCCTTTAGCTCCTTGACCTTGCTCTCCTTTATCTTTGAGCAGATCTAAGACAGTTGATTTAAAGTCTGCACTAAATGTCTATGCTTCTACAGAGACAGATTCTCTTCAGTTCTCCTGTGAATGGGCTGTACTTTCTTTTTCTTTGCATGCTTTGTAACTCTCTTGAAAACTGGATGTACTGAATATTATGATATGGTAACTCTGGAAAGTGGGTTCTTTACTCACGGTTTAATTATGTTGCTTGCTGTATGCTGCAGTTATTTGCCTTTTTAGTGGTCTTCTATGTAATTTTTAAAAAAGTGTACATTCTTTGTCACTTTGTTCTCTGAAGTCTGTTTCTGTAGTTTGTGTTCAACTAGTTTTTTGACAGAGTTTTGCTTGAATACCAGGTGCCAAAATAGCGAGAGAGAGGGAGAATCAAAAAGAAAAAAAAAAAAAAAAGGAAAAAAGCAACACCTCTTCCAGTCTTTGCAGATTGGCTCTGTGCTAGGACTGTTCCTTCAGTGGCTAGCCAGTCTTCTTACCACTCTCTCTTACTTAGCCTTCACTCCCTACTTGCCCTGTACCAGGAGATAGACCAGAGATGAAAGGTTAGTGTCTCATCAGGTCTTTTAGGAATATGCATCCTGCCCTGGGCATGTGGTGCTGTCTAAATTCCCTAGAATGAACAGACACTTTCCAGTGCCCCAATTTCCAAGAGAAACTTTGTCCCCAGCTTTTCCTCTTAGGCTCTTGGTACTAGGTTATTTGCTTGAACCATGATCTTTCGCCCCAGGGACCTGTGGGTATTTTGTCTGCCTTACAGTGATTTGAGGATACCCACCACTTTTCTGCCCTGAGTGAGTTCTGAGCTTGTCAAAAGAATAAGCATGTTGTGTCAGTTCTTCAGTAGCCAACAGACACTTTAGAGAAACACAATTCCTTGCAAATAAAGTCTGCTCTGCTCCTTCTGAAACCAGAAGCTGGGGTTCTTCACTGGGAATACAAGATGCTATCTTCAAGACCTCTGCTGAATCCATGGGTCAAGAGAAAGTAAAAATTCCCAAAGCTTTCCTGCCTTTTTTTTTTGGGGGGGGTGCGCTGCGTGGATTGCGGGATCTTAGTTCCCTGACCAAGGACTGAACTTGGGCCCATGGCAGTGAGAGCACTTGAGTCCTAACCGCTGGACCTCAAGGGAACTCCCCACTTTCCTGCCATTTTTTTTTTTTTTTTTGCTGTACGCGGGCCTCTCACTGTTGTGGCCTCTCCCGTTGTGGAGCACAGGCTCCGGACGCGCAGCCTCAGCGGCCATGGCTCATGGGCCCAGCCGCTCCACAGCATGTGGGATCTTCCCAGACCGAGGCACGAACTCGTGTCCCCTGCATCGGCAGGCGGACTCTCAACCACTGCACCGCCGGGGAAGCCCTTTCCTGCCATTTTTAAGTTGCTTTTTTCTGACTGAGCGTTTGCTTGGTTGCTGCAAACCTTTCACTTTCTTTCCCAGAGTCCTGACAAAATTGGTTCTGATAGTTTCTGCTTGACTTCTTGATGTTTCTGTGGTGGAATGTGCCCTTGGAGCTGCCTTCTCCCCCATTTTTGCTAACATAAATCTGGACATTTTTGCATCCCTGTAAGTCTCCTTGAGTTTTGTTCTGAAATACAGTTATGTTCCTTGGAAACAGTTTGATCTTTTCAGGTCCTGCTCTTATGATTTATTCAGTGGGTCCAGAGCAGTGCTCAGTCTAGGGGTACTTATTCCCACTACTGAGGCAAGACCTTTATGAGTCTTTTACCCAGTGAAAGCCCTGTGAGTTGGGAGTTCTTCCAGTCTGGCTCAGGGAACAGGCACTGTTCCTAGACCTTTGTGCCAGCTGGATAGTGCTCGCTCTAATCTTTTCGGCTGGTTCTTTTTCCAGCCTCAGGTAATTTCTCTACTCACATGTTCTCTGTTTAATACTCATGTAGTGCTGTTTCTCTTTCTCTGTCTTTGAGTGTTCTCTCTCTGAAGGGCTTTCATTTCTGGTACTTGGCTTTGCCAATTTTAGCTTTCTTGGTCTCACCCATCTCCTATACTTTGAGAGTGTCCTGGGCTTGGCCTCAGTTTCTCTCCCTGAGTCTTGGCCTGGAAGAACTCTCAAGACATTAAGAGGGGGCAAACAGAGGGCTCACCTCATTTGTCTATTACCTCTTTGAGATTGTTGTCTTTCTGTAGCTGATACACAGGTATCTTGAGAACCACTGTCTAAATTATTTTGTCCTTTTTTTTTTTTGAGTGTGTGGGGTATGCATTGTTTCATGCAGGAGGATAAATTTGGTCCTTGTTATTCCATCTTGACCAATCTCCTACTATTTCTCCTTAGCCTTGATTTTTTTCTCTTATTTTATTATTCTTCTGTTCCCTCTTTTCTTCCTTATTTGTGATTATAATGAATATTTTTAACATTGCATTTTAATCAGTTTAATAATGCGGTTATTTAATATTGCATTTAAATGTAATTGTAAATTAAATTACCTTTTGGGCCATATCTCTTTCTATATATACAAGTATTAATATCTGTGTAGTGGTTGCTCCAGGGATTACAAATTTCATACAAATAAGTTCAGTCTACTATGTGTACCACTTCACACAAAATGTAGAATCCTTGAAACTGTATAGATCTCTTTTACCTGCTCCTTCCCCAATCTTTGTTATAGTTTTACACACATTGAAAACTTTACAAGACAGCATTTTAACTTTTGATGTAAGCAGTCATATGTATTTTAAGTGAAAGGAGGTATTATGATTGTTTTATCAGCCAATAATCTATCAAAAGTACCTGCATGTTTATCATGCTTCATTTTCCCCTTCATCTTGGAGCTTACTTCTTGGGTCATTGTTTTCTGCCCGAGGAAAATTGTTTGGTATTCCCTTTAATGGAAATTTGTTTAGAGATATTTTTTGGCTTTGTTATTTATCCAGTTCTTTTAGTGATAACTTCCCTTTGGGTTATATTAAGATTTTTATTTCTCTTTTTGGTTTTCTGTAGTTTTATTAATGTGCCTATGTGTGGATTTATATTTATTTACCCTGGGATTTATTGTGGTTCTTCAGTCTATGACTTGCCATCTTTCTTCTGTTTTAGAAAGTTTTCAGTTATTATCATTTTTTAAAAGATTTATTATTTATTTATCTATCTATATCTATTTATGTGTTTATTTTTGGCTGCATTGGGTCTTAGTTGTGGCATGCGGGATCTTCATTGAGGCATGCAGGATCTTTGTTGAAGCATGCGGGATCTTTCGTGGCGTTGCTTGGACTCTTTGTTGTGGCGTGCGGGCTTCTCTCTAGTTGTGGCACACAGGCTCCAGGGCGTGTGAGCTCTGTAGTTGTGATGCACGGGCTCCAGAGCGTGTGGGCTCTGTAGTTTGCAGCACACGGGCTTTCTAGTTGAGGCGCATGAACTCAGTAGTTGTGGCACGTGGGCTTAGTTGCCCCACGGCATGTGGGATCTTAGTTCCTTGACCAGGGATTGAACCCGCGTCCCCTGCACTGTAAGGCGGATTCTTTACCACTGGACCACCAGGGACGTCCCAGTTATTATCATTTTAAATATTGCTTTTGTACCATTTTTTTCCCTCGCATATTTCTCTGGGACTCTAATTACATGTGTGTTAGGCCTGCCCATCATGTTGTTTTCGTTTCCTGTCTTTTTGTATTTTTCATTTTTTTTTTTTTTTTTTTTTTGTGGTACGCGGGCCTCTCACTGTTGTGGCCTCTCCCTTTGTGGAGCACAGGCTCCGGATGCGCAGGCTCAGCGGCCATGGCTCACGGGTCCAGCCGCTCCGTGGCATATGGGATCTTCCCAGACCGGGGCACGAACCCGCGTCCCCTGCATCGGCAGGCGGACTCTCAACCACTGTGCCACCAGGGAAGCCCTATTCTTCATACTTCTGTGCTAATGTTCTGAATATTTTCTTCTGACCTATTTTGTTGTTGTTCTAATTCTGTTTTCAGCTAATGGCTGTTTTCAGCCATTGTTAATCCCATTTATTGATTTTATAATTTTTGTTTTTACTTCTGTAATTTTTTGATTTAGAGTTTTCAGTTCTTTGAAGAAATTTTAAATTTTGTGTTGTGTGTATTTGAACATAATAAACATACTTTTTATAAATGTCTGTATCTGAAACTCCAAAATACAAATATGTTTTGATCTTCATGTTTCTACTGGTTTTCATTCATGTTGTCTTGACTCTCATGTGTTTAGTATTTTTCATTGTGCCGAAAATGGTAATGAACTAGTATTAGAAATTATTCGTAGCCAAAATGACATTGTTTTTCTCTAAAGAGGATGTATATTAGCTTCTGTCTGGTGTCTGGGGGCACTTGTAATTTAGGGTTATGTGAGTCAAATTTCAGAGTTTGAGATGATCAAAGCCCAGCTGCAGTCTCTGGGTGGGCCTATGTACTTTTAGTTTATTGTCATTCCTGGCTTGCAGCCCCTCAGTGTTGCCGCTGAAAGAGGGAAGGGATTTACTAGTGTTCTTCTTTTCCCTTAGTTGTCTATGGATGTAGATCCCTGTACTTTTCAGCCTTCTGAGTTTGTCAGAAGTACCTTTCACTCTCTCAGCTGCTTTCTTTGAAATAGGCAAATGTCCCCTGGGTGACAAAATGGTCAAAAGTTGTACTAAACTCCCTTGACTTCCATCCTTTTGAAGTTTTGGCCCAGTAATTCCTTACTATGACATCAGCTCTTTGATACCTTTAGTCACATTTTGAAAATTAAAAGAAACAGCATTTAATATTAATATTTAAATTGATAAATTGTTAATATATTTTAAGTGAAATCTTAAAATAGTAGAACAATGATCGTTAGTATTAGTGTTTAAAATGTCAACATTTGTATAACAGTTAAAAATTTAATACTGACATTTAAGATTTAAAGTATTAAAATTTTTATTATAGGTTTTCAGCTATAAAACTTCATACTTTTAAAATTAATTAATCAATTAATTAATTTTTGGATGAGTTGGATCTTTGTTGCTGTGCGCCGGCTTTCTCTAGTTGCAGCCAGCAGGGGCTACTCTTTGTTGCTGTGTGTGAGCTTCTCATTGCAGTGGCTTCTCTTGTTGCGGAGCAGGGGTCTACGCACTGGGCTTCAGTAGTTGTGGCACGTGGGCTTCAGTAGTTGTGGCACACGGGCTCAGTAGTTGTGGCACACGGGCTCAGTAGTTGTGGCTTGTGGGCTCTAGAGCACAGGCTCAGTAGTTGTGGCACGTGGGCTTAGTTGCCCCGCAGGATATGGGATCCTCCCTGACCAGGGCTCGAACCCATGTCCCCTGCATTGGCAGGCGGATTGTTAACCACTGCACCACCAGGGAAGTCCCAAAACTTCATACTTTTATAGTGGTTCTCAGAGGAATTATTGATCTGAATTATTCAGTTTACTCTTATGAAAAGTGTCAGTGCCAGCATCTGAATTAAAAATTTCCCTTGGGGGGCTTCCCTGGTGGCACTGTGATTGAGGTTCTGCCTGCCATTGCAGGGGACATGGGTTCGAGCCCTGGTCTGGGAGGATCCCACATGCCACGGAGCAGCTAGGCCCGTGAGCTACAACTACTGAGCCACATCTGGAGCTTGTGCTCCGCAACAAGAGAGGCCGTGACAGTGAGTACCCGCTCACCGTGATGAAGAGTGGCCCCCTCTCGCCGCAACAAGAGAAAGCCCTCACACAGAAACGATGGCTCAACACAGCCAAAAAAGAAAAAAAAAAATTTCCCTTGGGGAGTTCCCTGGTGGTCCAGTGGTTAGGATTCTGGGCTTTCACTGCTGTGGCCCGGGTTCGGTCCCTGGTCAGGGAACTGAGATCCATCCAGCGAGCCTTGTGGCACAGCCAAAAAAACCCCCAAAGTTTCTGTTTATTTGTGTTACTGTGTGTATTAACTGGAGAAACGACTAAGAGCCTTATCAGTAGTGGTTTGATGATCAGTCAGTAGTGATAATTTGTTAATGTTTTTGTTGTGCATTTCCTAAAATGGACATTTAAGGGACCTGTTCATAAAGTTAATAATTTAATTTATCTTTGAAAAAGCTTTATTGAAAAATGACATTATTTTTGTTTATTTTTAGGTTGGGCTCATGTGGTTTGTGCCCTGTATATTCCAGAGGTACAGTTTGCCAATGTTTCAACAATGGAACCAATTGTTTTACAGTCTGTGCCACATGATCGTTATAATAAGGTATAGTACATATTATTTTATTGATGTTTGAATATAATTTTTTTGTTTTAAAACTGGGAAGTATAAAGGAATTTTTAAATTTTGTTTTATTACAGCCCTTCATTAAAAAATTTAAATTAAATGCCTCCATTGATTTGGAAAAAGTGTAATTACTGTGGTAAACTACAAGTATTAAAATATGTTATTAAGGTCACAGGAGTACAAAACAAACACACACAAACAAAACTATATTACCTTTTACATTAACCTAAGTATTTAAGCTTCTAACATTTTAATCTGTATAGATTTGTTCTTTTTTTAAAAAAAATATTTATTTATTATTTTGGCTGCACCAGGTCTTAGTTGTGGCACTTGGGATCTTCGTTGCAGCATGCAGGATCTTTAGTTACAGTATGTGGAATCTTATAGTTGCGGCATGTGGACTTCTTAGTTGCGGCATGCAGACTTCTTTGTTGTGGCATGTGAACTCTTAGTCGCAGCATGCATATATGCCTGGTTCCCCGACCAGGGATCGAACCCAAGCCCCCTGCATTGGGAGCGCAGAGTCTTACCCATTGGACCACCAGGGAAGTCCTTAGATTTGTTCTTTAAGAATTACTAACTTTTATGTTCTTTCAGACATTGAGGATCTGTTAAATTTGAATTAATCATTATTTGGTATAATATTTGTTATGATGCTATGATGCTACACATCCTGGATGCTACACATATTGTCTTACCACAGGATATTATTTGCTCATCTCTCCTCTCCACATTATTTCGTTCCCCCGAGACAGGATTTTTATTGTTGCCTTTTTTTTTTTTTTTTTTTGGCGGTACGTGGGCCTCTCACTGCTGTGGCCTCTCCCGTTGCGGAGCACAGGCTCCGGATGCGCAGGCTCAGCGGCCATGGTTCACGGGCCCAGCCGCTCCACGTGGGATCCTCCTGCATGCCCTGCATCGGCAGGCGGACTCTCAACCACTGCGCCACCAGGGAAGCCCTATTGTTGCCTTTTTTAAAAACCTTAGTTAATGTTCACTTTTTTCCTGTATCTTTTTATTAATTTAGTACATTTATATTATTGTTTCATTCTCTTGCATATTATTGGATGATTTTTTTCTATTAACCACTGTGTCTTTAAATATAGTGTTACCATTTTTAACTAAAGGTACCTGTTGATTTATTCCATTGGTGAAGAAAGTGTCACTGCAGCCAGTTCTAAGGTTTCAAAATACTAAACATTTTGTAATGTAGATCGTTAGTATTTATTAAAAAAAAAAATGGAAAATATGGATAAAAAAATAGGAAAATGCGAGACAGAAATCATCTAAAATCTTTTTTGTGTGCATTTTTACATATACTATATAACTGTAAAAAGTTTGGATCATAGTGCTCATACTGTTCTGTTTTTGAAACTTAATAACCCTGAACATCATTTTTTGTTAATAAATTATATTTTGCCATTATTTCTAGTGGATATTTAGCATCTAATACAAAGTATTATTAGTTTTGATAAAATATAATTTATTAGGAACGCCTTAGGAACACCTTCTTGTTGAAGAGCCTCACTTGGTGTTTGGCATGTACATACCAGCCAAATCTCTGTGTAAACGAGTATGAACATTTTGGAGGCTTCAGTAAATATATTGTGTGAAGTTGTTCTAGAATGTAGTTTCTCATTTATTAATCACACTAGTTATATGTGAGAGTGCACATAATCTTATATCCTGTTAAGTGCACTGTATATTACCATTAAAACAGGCTTTGCTATTCTTTTTAGTGAAAAATATTAGTGTTTGAATGATATTCTTTGAATATTGGTAAGGTTAGATATTTTAAAGTTTTTTAAAAAGGTTATTCATGTTTGTTAATTGATCTTGAATAGCTCTTCGTTCAGTTTAATATTGTAATGTTTTAATTTTTTCTTACAAAATGTTTTTTATATTGGAGATGTTATTTTTTATTCTTATATACTTGCTGTGGATGCTTTTGCCCATAACTTAACATTTTCTGTTTATTTTTCATTAAGTCTTGATGGTTTTTATTGTTGTCGGTATTCTAGCAGGTTAATTTCTTCTAGTTTGAAGTTTAAAATTTTTATGTAATTTACACAACTACTCTTTATTGTTTCTGCCTTTGTTGCCATGCAAAGAAAATCTTTCTCTACACTAATGTCTATTTTTTTAGTACTTTCAAAATTCATTTCTAAAAATACTTGTTTTTTTCCTTTCAATTTTGAAATAATTTCAAACTTAAATTAAGGTTGCATTAATAATACAAAGACTTCTTCCTCTCCTAAACCATCTGAGAGTAATTTATCATATAACACCGACACCTCTGAATGCTTTAGTTTGTATTTCCTATAAAGAAGGACTTTCTTCTGCATGACCAGAATACAGCCCAAATCAGGAAATTAACATTTATGCATTATTACTGTCTAATCCAGAGACCCCATCATTATTTGCCTAATTTTCATTCATGTTTTCTTTTTTCCCTTTCATAGCAAAAAGATCACAGATTGCTTTTTGTCTCTTACGTCTCCTGAATAGTAACTCAGTCTTTCTCTGACTCTCATAACTTTGATACTTCTGAATGGTATAGGCCAGTTATTTGTAGAATGGATTTTTATAATGTTTCCACATGATTAAATTCAGATTATGTGTTTTTGGCAGGAATATCACAGACACGATGCTATGTTCTTCTCATTGCATCCTGTCAGGTGGTACATGATTTCAGCTTTTCCCATTACTGGTGATTTTACCTTGATCACTTGGTTAAGGCAGTGTCTACAAGATTTCTCCACTGGGAGGTTAATCTTTATTCCCTTTATAATCAGTAAGCATTTTGTGGGGAAGTACTTTCTTTTTTTTTGCGGTACGCAGGCCTCTCATGTTGCGGCCTCTCCCGTTGCGGAGCACAGGCTCCGGACGTGCAGGCTCAGCGGCCATGGCTCACGGGCCCAGCCCTCCGCGGCCTGTGGGATCTTCCTGGACCGGGGCACGAACCTGTGTCCCCTGCATCGGCAGGCGGACTCTCAACCACTGCGCCACCAGGGAAGCCCCGGGAAGTACTTTTTATGTAAATATCTTGTTCCTTGTGCCTTTTACTCACTAATTTTAGCATTCATTGTTGTTTCTTTGCTTAATTAGTCTATTAGATTGATGGCAAGTGGTGGTTTCCTAATTCCATCTTTTACATTCATCAGGTGGCATTCCATTTTAAGGAAAAGCTTTCTCCACTCTGCAATTATTTATATTAGTATGGACTAATATTGACTTACATGTTAATATTTTATTTTAATGGGTCATTCCCCATTACTGTCACTTATTGTGATGTTCATATTGTCTCAGGTTTGGCCAGTGGTACCTCTTCATGTGGGTTCCTGTGTCTTTTGACATGGTTCTGTCATTGTTTGAGCACTTCTTTACTTCTGACATGACAGTATGTTCTAGGCACATCTTGAACCATTCCTTGTCTTAGCCCTAGAATAACATTTCTCCAGGGAGCCTTGATTTGTTTTAGGTGAGAATGGTATTTAGAAACCAAAGTGGACACTAGGTGTGCTCATTGCTATTAGGATGTTGCTACTTCCAGACCCTCTCAGTGTGTATAGATGCAGAGATAAACGCACATTCACATCTATATCTTCTTTATATTTTGAAGTTGGTGAGGTCACATAGATACTTCTGATTTAGTATATGGATCTATGTATTAAACACAAACATATCTATATGTATTTCTGTATCTGTCTGTCTTTGTATCTATTTATCAAACCATAAACTCCTAGGAATTTCCTAGTAATTTCCCTAAACCTAATCCAACAGCACAGGGTTCATTCTAATGTTTTTTTGTTTTTGTGTTATGACTCTCATGCCAGACAATGAGAAACGTGACTCCCATTATCCTCAATATATTTATTTGATCATTCTCTCTTATATTGACAAATCTTCTGTTGCTGCCATCCCATAATACAGAGGCCAGCCTAACCATTTTCAGGCTCAGACCTCACTCTGGGTTGCTGCTGCTTCCCTGCATGTCTGCCTTTATTTTTTAAAACCATTTTGGGGGTTTGACACCCAGCTTCAGTCCAGAACTACCCCTTCTCCCCTCACTTTGCTCACTTTGCTCAGGTTCTTACAACTCACTTGGACACTACCTCCACCCCAGCCCCCAACACTCTCATGAGCGCCAACACTACTGGGGCTCTGATAGTTGAGTTGGCCTGCCCCTTCCTTCCCAGGATAGATGCTAGCATGCTTGGCCCCACCTCATGGCTTTAAGACTAAAGTACTCAAGAAGTAAGGGAGGGAGTATAGAGGCAGAATGAATTAATTTAGGTATAAATCTTCTATCCACTTAGAGTTAATTTTAGAATATGGTGAGATGTGTGTGTAATTTTTCCCCTCCCATGTGGTTTAGTCAACCTTTTCAACACTATTATTGAATAATCTATGTTTTGCACAGTGATTTGAAATACTGTTTGAATCATTATTAAATTCTTGGCTATTCTTGACATTTTTTCTGTTCCATTGATGTGTCTTTCTATTCTTAGTCTACTACCACACTGTTTTAAATTATTATGGCTTTAAATACATCTTGGTACATGGTAGAACAAATATTGTCATGTATTTCTTTTTTTAGATGAACCTTAAGAGTAACAATACAATTTTAATTTTACTGGTGCTACAGTGAAATACTATTTTGGGGAAAAATTGATCTTCTTGGAATATTGCATCTCCCCTTCCAGAAGCATGGTGTATCTCTCTGTCAAATTTTTTCCTTATATGTTTCTTGGATTCTTATGGGTGTTGGTCTGTATAGTTAACCTTAAAAAGAATAATATTTTGTTCGTGAATATTCAGTATGGTTAATAGGGGACATGGAATTCTGAAATGATAGGAACAATGGGAAAATGGATTGTTGCATTTTGGAAGACATCAATCTTTTTTTTCTCTTTGGGGGACGTGTGGGGGCATTCCCTGACCAGGGATTGAACCTGGACCATGGCAGTGAAAACGCCAAGTCCTAACCACTGGACTGTCAGGGAGCTCCCCTGGAATACATCAGTCCTTAATGAGTGGTAGTAAAGGATAATGTGGAGATTATTAATAAATGTATTGGGCACTTAAAATGGACCTGCTTTGCATTGTGCTAGACGCTAAGAGTTCAGAGTTTCATAAAATACAGGGTTTATCTCCATGTGACACTTAGACAGTCAAGTAAATATATAACTACGATGTATGAAAATAATAAGAAATTATAAATAATAAAAAATCTGAATAGAGTATTATGGAACATAATGAAAGGAGGGATTATTTTTGTCTAAGGAATTGAATAAGGCACACAAAGATATTATATAACGGCTGTGCATAATAATAAGAAATTTGACCTGTGGAAGAAAGAATCAAATAATAATTCTAGACAGAGGAAGTAGCATAAATTAGGGTAATAGGTACAAAGGGGAGGTGCTAGGCAGTTCAGAGAATAATAAATCCTGTGTGGCTGGAACACTGTAAGATTTAGAAGAAAAAAAGGAAAATTTCTAGACTATTTGTATAGTATATCCAGTTGCAGAGAACTCACTGTGTTGACTTATTTTGTTAAAATTTCCACGTCATTATATATATAGTGGCCAGTTTCTGTACCATTTGTCATCAGATTCTTGTTTTTATTTTTTGACCTCTCATATTTTCTTGTATCAATTCCTTATTTCACTAACATATACATTTTGTTAATAAATGTGAGTGGCATATGTCACCTTTAATTACGTTTCAATAATTTTTAAGAAATGGGAAGATTGGGGCAACATAGATATTTGGGAACTTTTTTGGGTGGTCTTGTGTTCTTTAGAGTCAAGGAAGCATTTAGTTTAGAAAGCTGCAATTTCCATAGAAAGTATTTGGCAGATGATGGGTATATCCTGGATTTATCCTTTTGAATAGCTTTTATTTACTGAATGGCCATGAAGGAATGAGTGTTTATAAGTATAGGAAGGATCATAACAGACCAACCAACCAAACCAAAAATACTATAAAACATGGTGTCATTGAACTATAAGAGGATAACGGTAGAGGAAAACTTAGAAATTGCTAGCCCAACTTCCCTTTGTCTTTTTTCTAAAGGAATAGATGTGGAAAGCTATTAAGAATTTTTTTTTCTTGAAGTATAGTTGATTTACAAAGTTGTGTTGGTTTCAGGTGTATAGTAAAGTGATTCAGTTATATCTATGTCTGTATACACATACATACATATATATGCTTTTTCAGATTCTTCTCTGTTATAGGTTATTACAAGATATTGAATATAGTTCCCTGTGCTATACAGTAGGTCCTTGTTGTTTACCTATTTTATATATAGTAGTGTGTATATGTTAATCCCCAATTCCAAATTTATCCCCCACGTGGGGTGTGTGTGTGTCACATGTTCTTTATCCATTTATATGTCGATGGTGGACATTTATGTTGCTTCCATGTCTTGGCTATTGTAAATAGTGCTGCTTGGCTATTGTAAATATGAACAGTGGGGTGCATGTGTCTTTTTGAGTTATAGTTTTCTCTGGATATATGCCCAGGAGTGGGATTGCTGGATCATATGTTAACTCTATTTTTAGTTTTTTAAGGAACCTCCATACTGTCTTCCATAGTGGCTGCACCAGTTTACATTCGTACCAAAAGTAAATGCCTCATCTCTTGTATCTAGGCTGCTCTGTAACTTGTTTTGGCTAATAAAGTGCGGTGGAAGTAACATTGTGTGACCTCTCTCTGTGGCTTGATGATCTGTTTTCTGAGTCCATTGGGGTGGCCCTGCCCCTTCATCCTCCTCTAATGATACCTTATGTTTAGGTTGAGGGCTAGAATATTGGGTGATTTGGTGCCACAGAGGTTGGTTTCTTTCTGTGCTCTTCCTTTTACCACACTTTTGTCCCACCCGTTAGTGCTAGACTGCTGTCGTTTATTATTTGATGTTTTGGGCTTTTGATTTCTTGGTGGTTTTGGTCCAGCCTCAGTCCTTGGTGGGCTCTGTATATCTGGGCCTCAGGGTTTCACCAATTCATTGCCTCCTGCCTTTGGCAGACTTTACATCTGTGGAAGGCCTTGGGAGGGAGACAGCTTCCTGTCTCTCCCCAAGTGTTAGAAGATCTCCGATAACAGATCCTGGGGTCAGGAATTTTTCCTGCCCCTTGTTTAGGGGAAAAAGATTTTCTCCTTTGTCCTCCTAGCCATCATGGGTCTTTACTTATGCCCTGGGTGTGACAGGATTTGCTGCCAATCCCCCAGACGCTCAAGGCTTTTGAGAGTAGTGTCTGGGCAAGAGATGGGATTTCATATCTTTGCCTCAGTGGCACCTGATCCTCTCCTTCATGCCTGCACCACCAAGGGAGATTCTTTCTGGTTGTTTTGTCTCCTTGCTTCCAGTCTTCCCCAAGAGCTCCTTGTAAATCTTCATGGAGTAGAGCCTGTGAGTGAGTGTGAACTCCTGTCTGTGGTTCCAGTGGTTCTGTACTACTGCAGTAGCCCACAATCAGCCTTGAGCAATTTGTTAAAATTTTAGCTGGTTTCTTATCTGCATGTCTTCCTCCACATTTTCTTCCCTTGCTCTGTCGTTAGTGGATAGTCTGAGTGTCTTGTGGTTTTTAGGCAGCTGAAGGAGAGTGTGTCTGCCCTTGGATTTCAAACTATTTGGTTGCCTTTGCAGGTGCAAATCTTTCATAGTTTCAAGAAAAGTTGTGGGTTTTATAGTTTAAATGGCTTTTTCTTGATAGGTTTAGAGTGATGTTCTTTCAGCTCTCTACTTTTTAGGTAGAGGTGGAATTTGGCCCCTGAATCCTTTTGATATGAACACTGTTTCTTTTATTCAAAATATTAGGTCAAACTATGACTTTTTCCCCTCTTAAAATGAAAGTTTTCAGGCTATAAGTTTGCCTCTGAGTATAGCTTTATTCACATACTTGACATTTTATTTAGATGCGATTTTGTTGTTTGGGATCATTTTCTAAATAATCCTCAAGTTAGTTTATAATTTTTCTTCTCGATCCAATAGCTATTTAATTGCGAAATTTAAAATTTGCAAATCACTTTTTTCCTCCTTTGATTCATGTGTCTTGGAAGCTCTTGTTGGTTGCATGTATATATGCTTATAATTGTTATATCTGTTTTATTATTATAAAATCTCTCTCAACAGTCTATTTTTCTTTTTTTTAAAATAAATTTATTTATTTATAGTAGTGGACATGGGCTTAGTTGCTCCATAGCATGTGGGGTCTTCCTGGACCATAGATCGAACCGGTGTCCCCTGCATTGACAGGCAGATTCTTAACCCCTGCGCCACCAGGGGAGTCCCTTAACCGTCTATTTTTTTGTCTGATAATAAACCACTTGTATTTGCTTGCCTTTTGCATGGTATATCTATTTTCATCCTTTTACTTTGAACTTACTTGTGTCTTCAAATCTAAAGTATGCATTGCCTTGTGTTTGCTTGCCTTTTGCATGGTATATCTTTTTTCATCGTTTTACTTTTAACTTACTTGTGTCTTCAGATCTAAAGTATGCATCCTATAGATGGCATATGGAACTTTTTTTTTTTTTTTTTTTTTGCGGTACGCGGGCCTCTCACTGTCGTGGGCTCTCCCGTTGCGGAGCACAGGCTCCAGACGAGCAGGCTCAGCAGCCATGGCTCACGGGCCCAGCCACTCCGCGGCATGTGGGATCTTCCCGGACCGGGGCATGAACCCGTGTCCCCTGCATCGGCAGGCGGACTCTCAACCACTGTGCCACCAGGGAAGCCTGGAACTTTTTTTTTTAATTCAGTTAATCAGTCTCTGCCTTTTGATTGGATTATTTTCATATTCAGTGCTATTAATGTGGTTGGGTTTACATCTGCCGTTTTACTTTGTTTTCTTTTTTACTTTTTTTTATTAACAGCAATGTTTTGTTTTTTTGGCTGTGCTGGGTCTTCGTTGTTGTCTGTGGGCTTTCTATAGTTGAGGCCAATAGGGGCTACTGTTTGTTATGGTGCGTGAGTTTCTCATTGCAGTGGCTTCTCGTTGCAGAGCGCAGGCTATAGGTGCATGAGCTTCAGTAGTTGTGGCTCACGGGCTTTAGAGTGCAGGCTCAGTAGTTGTGGCGCACAGGCTTAGTTGCTCTGTGGCATGTGGGATCTTCCCAGACCAGGGATTGAACCTGTGTCCTCTGCATTGGCAGTCAGATTCTCA
The DNA here is from genome assembly GCF_949774975.1 of Lagenorhynchus albirostris. NCBI lineage: Eukaryota > Metazoa > Chordata > Mammalia > Artiodactyla > Delphinidae > Lagenorhynchus > Lagenorhynchus albirostris. The sequence goes on from NC_083095.1 coordinate 178,876,904, forward strand.
ACCACTGCGCCACCAGGGAAGTCCCTTAATTTGTTTTCTTTGTCTTGTGACTACTTTGTTTTTTCTCTTTGTACAGTACCTTCTTTAATGTTTATAAGTGGATGTTTTCTGGTGTACCGTTTTCATTCCTTTCATGATTTTTAAATTATATTTTCTTGGGTTATATTCTTAGTGGTTGCTCTAGGGCTTACAATATTCATCTTAACTTACCAGAATCTACTTAACTCCAGTAAGATATAAAAAATTTATAGCATTCATTTTATTTCTTTCCTCTCCACCTTTGTGCTATTAGTATTATAGATATCATGTCTCTATATATACTACAAGCCCCAAAGTAGTTAAAATTATTGCTTTATATAATCTTACATTTTTTAAAGAAGCTAAGAGATGAAGACCACAGATATATTTATAGAGTGTGTGTTTTCCTGTTTACCATTTTTATTTCTCTTCATTTCTTCCTATGGGTTCCAGTTACCATCTCGTGTTATTTCCTTACTCCAAAATAACTTATTCCCACTCTCTTTCATTGTGTCGTCATTGTCACATATATTACATTTCTATATGTTATAGTCCCAACAATACAATTTATGGACATTGTTTTATGTGATTGTTTTTTAAATTAAGAGAATGAGAAAGAAATATCTCATCATACTATCTTTTATCATTTCGTATATAATTACCTTTGTCAGAACTCTTTCTTTGTTTTTTAATTGGTCTATATATTTATTTATTTACTTATTTTTTTTTGCGGTACGCGGGCCTCTCACTGTTGTGGCCTCTCCCGTTGCGGAGCACAGGCTCCGGATGTGCAGGCTCAGTGGCCTTGGCTCACGGGCCCAGCCGCTCCCCGGCACGTGGGATCCCCGGACTGGGGCATGAACTCGTGTCGCCTGCATCGGCAGGCGGACTCTCAACCACTGAGCCACCAGGGAAGCCCTATATATTTATTTTTTAAAATTTCAGCTTTATTGAGGAACTCTTTGTTTGTGTGGATTGCAATTACTGTCTAGTGTCACTTAATTTTAGCCTAAGGAATTTCTTTTTGTAGTTCTTGTTAGTGAGGTTTGGAGCAACAAAGTATCAGTTTTTTTGGGCCTGAGAATGTTATTTTGCCATTATTTCTGCAATATAGCTCTTCTGGATATAGGATTCTTGGCTGATAGTTTTGTTCTTTCAGCATTTTGAATGTTATTCCACTGCTTTCTGTCCCCTATTTTATTCCTAATGAAACCTCAGGTTTACTTGTATTTGATGATCCATTTCCCTCATTTCGCTTTCGAGATTTTCTCTTTATTTTGCCTTTCAGCATTTTGAGTGTCCATCTGTTTGTATTTATCCTGTATGGAGTTTGGTGAGCTTTTTGGATGTGTACGTTATTGTTTTTCATCACATTTGGGAAGTTTTCGACCATTATTTCTTCAGGTACAGTTTCTATCCTTTTCTTTCCTCTCCTGATTTTCTCATTACACATCTGTTAATGCAGTTAATGGCATACCACGTTTCTCTGAAACTGTTCTTTAGGTAGTATAATCTAAAAAATCTGTTCCTTAGATTGTAAATTCTCTATTGATCTATTTTTAAAGTTGATTCTTTCCTTACTGCCAACTCAAATCTACCATTGAGCCCTTTTAGTGTGGGTTTTTTTTTTTTTTTTTTTTCTGTACGCGGGCCTCTCCTGTTGTGGAGCACAGGCTCCGGACGTGCAGGCTCAGCAGCCATGGCTCACGGGCCCAGCCGCTCTGCGGCATGTGGGATCTTCCCGGACCGGGGCACGAACCCGTGTCCCCTGCATCGGCAGGCGGACTCTCAACCACTGCGCCACCAGGGAAGCCCCCCTTTTAGTGAATTTTAAAATCGAGAATTTCTGTTTGGTTGGTTTTGGTCTCCTAAGTCCAACATCTTGGTTCCCCGCAAAGACAGTTATCGAAGCCTGCTTTTTTTTTTTCTTATGAATGGGTCATACTTTTCTCTTTCTTTGCATGTCTTATAATTTTTTGTTGAAAATTAGACATTTTATTTTATTTATTTTTTTGGCTGCGTCGGGTCTTAATTGTGGCACACGGGATCTTTGTGGAGGCACGTGGGATCTTTTTCATTAAGGCACGTGGTCTGCTCAGGTTTCTCACTAGTTGCGGCGCGCAGGCTTGTCTTTAATTGTGGCGTGCTGGTTTTATTTATTTTTTCTTTCTCTCTATCTAGTGATGCGTGTGCTCTGTAGTTTGCGGCACGTGGGCTCTCTTGTTGAGGCATGTGAGCTCAATAGCTGTGGCATGTGGGCTTAATTGCCCTGCAACATGTGGGGTCTTAGTTCTTCTACCAGGGATCGAACCCACGTCCCCTGCATTGGAAGGCAGTTTCTTTACCACTGGACCACCAGAGAAGTCCCTAAAAATTAGACATTTTAGATAGTAGCCCCTCTAGAGAATGAGTCTTCCTTCTCCTTGTAGAGACAGAACCTCTGCACTAGTGCTCTGGAGCTGGGGATGGTGACAGCACTTTGCTTCTCCTGAAGAGGCACGTGTACTCTGACAGGGTGCTGGAAGGAGGGAAGGGTATAGTAGCCCAGCTTATCCCTCCTAGCATGGAACTTCCATTCTGCTAGCAAGCTGGGGAAGGAATGATAGGGCCCCAGGAAACTTGGCCTGTTTTTAGGGTGGGAGGCTATGAGTTGGAGCTACCAGGATGAGTAGTAGTATGAGAGTCACTGGAGACCTGGCCCTCCTCGGGTAAAATTGTAGCCTTAGACTAGGATCTGTGGAGAGAGGGAGCCCTCATCTTCTTGACAGCGCCACCCAGAAAGGAACTTCCATCACAGGAAGCAGTATGTGGGGGTGGTGGTGGTGATGGGGGCAGATCATGGCTCAAATGCCACCGGCGCTCACTGTTCTTATTGAGATTTAGTAGATTGTCTTGGGTAAAATATTCTGCTTTCTGCATGTCTTCAGGACAATTTTCAGAGACTTTATTATTTTTCTTTATTGAAGTGTAATTGATATACAGTACCATGTAAGTTACAGATTTTCAATATAGTAACTCATTTTTTTGTAACTCATAATTCTTAAAGGTTATACTACATTTATAGTTATTATAAAATATTGGCTATATTCCCTGTGTTGTACCATATATCCTTGTAGCTTATTCTATACAGAGACTTTAAATGGTTCTTTTTCACCTATGAAATGGTTAATTTACTGAGGAGAGGATCCGTGGACCTCTTCACTCTGGTATTTCAGAAGTCTGGAAGGCCTAACTTCTTTAAAAAAAAAAAATCTGTCATAATTTTAGTTTTATTGAGTGGTCAAATGATGGTGTCTTTTCACTGTCAGCTCTGTTGGAAGTTACTGAGATATTCTTTGAGGCCTATTTGCATATTTTCCCTGAATTTTGCCATTTAAAATGTTACTGTTTCGGGACTTCTGTGGGGGTGCAGTGGTTGGGAGTCTGCCTGCCAATGCAGGGGACACGGGTTTGAGCCCTGGTCCGGGAAGATCCCACATGCCGTGGAGCAGCTAAGCCCATGTGCCACAAGTGCCGAGCCTGCGCTCTAGAGCCCATGAGCCACAACTGCTGAGCCTGTGTGCCACAACTGCTGAAGCCCATGCGCCTAGAGCCTGTGCTCCTCAACAAGAGAAGCAACTGCAATGAGAAGCCTGTGCACCACAATGAAGGGTAACCCCCGCTCACTGCAACTAGAGAAAATCTTCACGCAGCACCGAAGACCCAATGCAGCTAAAAATAAATAAATAAAATAAATTAATTTAAAAAAAGTTACTGTTTCAATCTGCTCTGTACTTTTCTTTTTAAAATTTTATTAATCATTTATAGGCTAAAAGATGTATGTTAAATGTTTCCATTGTAATTGTTTGATATTGCCTTCTGGTAATTTGAACAGTTAGAGATGCTCTTTTTAAAAATTAATTAATTAATGAATTAATTTGGCTGCATCAGGTCTAAGTTGCGGCATGTGGGATCTTTTGTTGCGGTGAGTGGGCTTCTCTCTAGCGTGGCACGTGGACTCTAGAGTGCATGGGCTCAGTAGTTGCAGCATGTGGGCTTAGTTTTGTTGCAGCGAGCGGGCTCTTCGTTGCGGTGTTTGGGCTTCTCTCTAGTTATGGTGCAGGCTGTAGAGCGTGCAGGCTCAGTAGCTGTGGCACGTGTGCTTTGTTGCCCCATGGCACATGGGATCTTAGTTCCCCAAGCAGGGATCGAACTCGCGTCGCCTGCATTGGAAGGTAGATTCTCAGCCACTGGACCACCAGGGAGGTCTCTAGAGATGCTCTTATTCAGTGTGTCTAGGTTAGTTTTGTTGTAACTAAGGATTTTACTTTTTAGAGATATAAGATAATTTTTGTAATTCAGTTCAGTCTGAATCCATGTCTTTCAGCAGAGGAGTTGAAATTCATTTACCTGACTTTACTATATATTACTCTTTTTTTGAAACTGTGTTCTTATCAATATTGTTGAACGGTGTTATTTGGCACCACAGTGCATAGTGGGGGAAACTTCTCCAAATTTAAAAATACATGTGGTCCTATTGAAGTTTGCTAGGTTATACCTTGTTACTGTTGAGAAATTGGTTTCTTTTTAGAATTGTATCATCTGAGTATATGTAGTTAGGCATTAATGTTTGTATACTCAACTTACAGTCAGTTGATAATTTTATTCATTATACACTTGTAGATTGCCATTTTTATAATTTAGTCTTTCATGAATATGTGGTGCGGTCTATCAGCTATTTTCAACTGGGAGAAGGACCAGATAGATGTCAAAGTTGCTGGGAGTGTTCATTGGCCAATACCTCTTGGGGACATCTCTGATCTCCTAAAGTGTCTTCCTCCCAGGCCTGTTTTGTCAGGTTGGCAGGGCTGAATGATAGGTCATGTGGGATTTTGTGGACAGTTGGAATGACCTAAACCTTGCTCACTCATTTAGGACTGTCCTTCACCTCTAAGTCCCAACTCCCTGTATCAACCTCCTTTATTTATGCTTACTTCCAGCAGAAAAGAAAGCAAACCTCTTTTTATACCTTTGTTACAGGAATCAGTTAAATATTGGTGAGGAGGAGTATATTAATACTGAGGTGGGGTAGGCTGTGTCCTGCCCCCTGGCCTCAGTTCCTGCGAAGATTCTTCTTATCTTGTGGGGTTTTTGAGTCTAAGGAAACACTGCCTTGTGAAATCGTACTAGGACCGTTTATGTCTGTATTGATGTTTTCATGTTTGGAAAAATTAGATTACAGTCAGAAAAAAAATGAATTCATGATTTGGAGTAGGTTAGATAGTAAACCTGATCTTGACTTCTGAAGATAACTATAAAATCCTTATTTGTGTGAAGCACTCGTAAAGTTTTTGTTTTCTTTTCAATTTGTTTTGTTTCTTTACCCTAAGACTTGCTACATTTGTGATGAACAAGGAAGAGAAAGCAAAGCAGCCACTGGTGCTTGCATGACATGTAATAAACATGGATGTCGACAGGCTTTCCATGTGACATGGTAAGTATGTTTCTGTCATTGTACAGAAGTGAAATTGGGAATACCTTGTAAGTTAAAAACTTAGGTACCCAAATATTATTAAAGTAAATTTTGTTAGGATAGTGTCTATGTTTATATTTACTGTAATAAAGATAATTCTAATAATTGAGTGTATTTACCAGAGTCCAGTAGGTGGACCCTGGTTCTAGTGCCTTATTCAGTTACATTTTGTTTAAAATACTTCTGTTGGTTACCTACCCTTGGATTTGTCATTAGGATTAAAAGAGCTGATGTAGATAAATTTAGTGCAGTACCTGAAATACTAGTAAGGATTTAATGAATGATAGCATTTTTTCACTGTCTGTGTTTCAAGAGGGGAAAAAAAAGCAATCGCCATGATTCTCAGTATTATAGTGGCTGTTCCTTAAAAAGTTACTTAAATTTTTTTTAAATAACATTCTAGTTTTATTTTGTTCATGTTTCTTTTCAGTTTTTATCCATGTACCTATTTGTTGCATAATTTGTTAAAATCACAGTTTAAATGTAACATTGTTTTTTGATAATTTTTTCACCAAAAATTTTGGTAAGATGATATAGTCCACTAGCAACATGGAAATGGCTGCATTATATCCTATCAAATGTTAGTATTTTATTTAATGTTTCACCAATTTGAGACACATTGTTTCCAAATTGTTTTATAATATGTGGTGCTGTAAAGAACATTTTGTGCATTCAACAAACATAAATGTAATTTCCTTAGAATAGTAACTAATGATAATTAATAGCTATTATGTATTGAGTATTTACTATGAAGTGGGCACAGTTCCATGGAGTCGGATTTCAGGGCAAAAATTGTGAACATTATTATTGTTCTTAACACGTGTTACTAAATTTTTGGAGGCAGTGTAAATTGATACTAAAACTTGTACTTATATGTTTTTTTGAGCATAAAATTTCAAAAGCACAAATTATCCTAAAACAAAACATTCAACATAATAGACAACAATTAAAACTAAAAGTTTGGCGAGACTTCCCTGGTAGTCCAGTGGTTAGGACTCCACGCTTCCACTGCAAGGGGCACAGATTCGATCCCTGGTTGGGGAATTAAGATCCCACATGCTGTGCGGCCAAAAAAGTATAAATAAAATAAAAAATAAAAGTTTGGGTGTAACTCATATAGTTATTAATTTTAAAAATCAGTCTATATTTATCAGCCAGTATAGGAACAGGCTTTATTTCCTGAGCTTTTAGTATGTGGATTTATGAAGTCCATTTTAGATTACTTTTGGGGAATGGAAAATACATATATTTTAATATTTATTTATTCTTTTGGCTGCGCTGTGTCTTAGTTGCGGTATGCGGGATCTTCATTGCAGCCTGCTGGATCTTTAGTTGCGGCATGCGGGATCTTTTAGTTGTGGTATGTGGGATGTAAATCCCTGACCAGGGATTGAACCTGGGCCCCCTGCGGCATGGGCCCCCTGTGGCATGGAGTCTTAGCCACTGGACCACCAGAGAAGTCCCATGGAAAAGATTTTTGTTTCTTTTAAATTCTCTTAATTGAAAAATGGACAGAAGACCTAAAGAGACATTTCTTCAAAGAAGAAATACAGGTGGCCACTAAGTACGTGAAAAGATGCTCAAATCACTAATTATTAGAGAAATGCAAATCAAAACTACAGTGAGGTACAACCTCACACCAGTCAGAATGGTCATCATTAAAAAGTCTACAAATAACAAATGCTGGAGGGGGTGTAGAGAAAAGGGAACCCTCCTACACTGTTGGTGGGAATGTAAGTTGGTACAGCCACTGTGGAAAACAGTATAGAGGTTCCTCAGAAAACTAAAACTAGAATTACCATATGATCCAGCATTCCCACTCCTGAGAATATATCCAGACAAAACTGTATAATTCAAAAATATACATGCACCCCTACGTTCATAGCAGCACTAGTCACAATAGCCAAGACATGGAAACACCCTAAATGTCCATCGACAGATGAATGGATAAAGAAGATGTGGTGTACACACACACACACACACACACACACACACACACACACACACACACACACACACACACAGAGTGGAATACTACTCAGCCATAAAAAAGAATGAAAGAATGCCATTTGTAGCAACATGGATGCAACTAGAGATTATCATACTAAGCAAAGTAATTCAAAAAGAAAAAGACAAATACCATATGATATCACTTATATGTAGAATCTAAAACATGACACAAATGAACCTATCAATGAAACAGAAACAGAATCAGGGACACAGATAATAGACTGGTGGTTTCCAAGGGGGAGGGGGATGGATTGGGAGTTTGGGATTAGCAGGTGCAAGCTGGTATATATGGAATGGATAAACAACAAGGTCTTACTGTATAGCACAGGGAACTATATTCAGTATCCTGTGATAAACCATAGTGGAAAAGAATGTACATATGTGTATAACTGAGTCACTTTGCTGTAGTACCTCAGTAATTAACACAACATTGTAATTCAGCTATACCTCAATAAAAAATAAAAAGAATTCTCTTAATATTGTATTTAAATTTCCAAAGATGAAAGACCTTTTTTGGGTATGAGATACATACTAGTACTTTAATTTTGGAATGTTAAAAGTGGAAGGTCAAATTGACAAGATAATGATTCTAAACTTTAGCACTTCGTGTTTTTTAAAAATATGAATATCATAGCTTTAGGTTTCAGTTCCATTTCTTCCATTGTTTTTAACTAGAAAAACACAGTTTACGTTTCTCTTACCTACTGTACTATGGTATGACTTGAAGTATTTTCCTTCTAACAGTATGTAATCTGCATCATATGTCATGTCAGCCCTTTAGACGCCTGGCCTTTCCAGTTGTACCTGTGATAGAGATTGAAAAAGTAAAATGAAGTGTTAAGTTTGGGGTGTGGAGATATCTTAAAAGAAATTTAATGTCTGCTTGGTGACATAAAACGTGAATAAATCTTCATTCTTGTTAGAGATGGATAAAAAGTTTATTTTAAACCATGTATATAACTTTAAAAATATATCAGTCATAGGATGGGATGAAATGTTCTTGGTCTCAGCTAGAGTAAAGCCTTTTATTTTCCCTTTTTCTCTTAGGAGATGTAAGGTTTTCTTATAAACCCTACATGCTTGGAAGTGAATTTTAAGTTTTATATATATCTATATATATAATATATAGAGATATATATACACACACCATGGTTTGAAATTTTGTTGATATACTTGGCTTTCTTTTTCAGTGCTCAGTTTGCAGGACTACTTTGTGAAGAAGAAGGTAATGGTGCAGATAACGTTCAATACTGTGGCTACTGTAAATACCATTTCAGTAAGCTGGTAAGAGTTTGTCTTGAATTTAATTTTAAAATGATAATAATTAGTTTTGACAATAGAGTTGAGTCTTTTATAGAAAAGGCATAATAGCCATTACTTTTTTGGTTGCTTATGCTTCAGATTAAGTTTGCTTAGCGTGTTCTTTGTTGGGAATTAAAAGCTCTAGTAATTTTAAAAGATTTTGCTTTGCTTGGGTTCATTTATGAAGGTGAATATTCTACTTTAGAATATATATTAATAGTTAATAGTAAATGTTGGTATACATTTAGTAGAAAATACAAATGTGTAAAGAACTCTTTGTAATTTACCACCGTTTTCAGTTAATTTAATTTTTGATGTTTGATTATGTATTTTGTGATTATCACTTGTTTCTCATCTTTTTGCTTTATTACTATTACCCATTTTATTATTTATTTTCATTTTTATTTACTTGGAGATAGTAAACCTGAAACAAGGCTCTTTTGTAACTTCTTGGTTAAAGATCTTGAGAAAAATATATTTAAATACAACTTTGGAAATATTTTAGATTTGATCACTCTTTACTGTCACATAGTAGCATGGATGAGTTAGTATTATTTGATTAACCATTATGTATTTTGTGTCCATGTTCCTTTGACAGATCAATATTTCCTTAATGCCCCATTGTCTATTTCTCAGTCTTTAGTGGTATCAGATTTGTATACTGAAAATATAAGGCTTCTTTGTTTTTCTTTAGTGTCTCATTGTTATTTTTTATTGTTACCTCTCCCCTGTGAATAGGACTATTTCTTTCTTTTTTAAAAATAAATAATATCATTAGGGGCCCCTTTCTTAAGAAATGAGCAAATCATGACTCCAGTATTCTGGTTTGTGCATATAAAATATTTAAGATTGTACATATATATTGTTTAATATTGAAGACTTTGATTTATTTTAATGACTGTCAAAGAACATTGAAGTGTTCTAAGAGAAATCTTGAGATAGTAAAATTGAAAATTTGCTTTAAAACCACATTGGAATGTTCATTTTCTAAATCAGAGATGATATAGATAAAATATAGAAATAATGAAAGTGGATTTTGACCTTTGTGTAAATAGAATTTTTTCATTGTTACTTATTAATATGCTGTTATCCCATTTGGTGGTTGGGGGAAAAAGTCTGTTTAATAATTTAATAAGATTGTATAAGATCTATGTTTGCATGGAATTTGATCATCTTTTATAGTCACTTTTATCTAGTTTAATTAGTTATGGTACCACCAAATTTTAACACCTCCAGTAACTCTGTCATACTTTATTATGAATCTGTGTAAGTATTTTAAATAGAAATGTGTAATAGTTTTAGTAATGCTTTGAAAAATGCATGGGTCTAATGCTGACATTTCCTTTCATTTTTTTTTTTTCTATATGAACTGCAGAGACAAATTTTTAGAAAATCGTATGCCTTAATACTGAACGTATGAGATTAAAAGGCTTCTTGCTTTTCCTAGTGGCATAAAGTAACTCTTCAGATATTTTCTTTTCTTTTCTTCTAGTCTTGGCATCCTTTTTCAATATGGCATTCTCTATTTTTGGTTGAAACATCTTCAGTTTTTTAAACCAGATGTTGAAAACTGTAGTTGATCTCTTTAATGAGGTGGTTTTGTAATAAAATGACAAATAAGCTACTGCTTGTTTGAAAGTATAGTCTGTTTTCACACTTTTTAATAAACGTACAAAAACATGGCATTAATCTTAGATTTAGGGTTAGATTTTCCTTTATAATGCAATATATAATATATGGATGGTGTCTGGAGTATATAGTTTGAAATAGACTTTTTTTTTCCTTCAGTAGACATTTTATAGTACTTCACACTTGAATTGGTTTAAACCTAACAAAAGATTTCAAATTTTATATACATATACCTATATGTATACATATTTTCTTTTTTAGAAAAAGAGCAAACGGGGATGTAATAGGTCATATGATCAAAGTTTAAGTGATTCTTCCTCTCACTCTCAGGATAAACATCATGAGAAAGAGAAAAAAGTAAGTGGATTTGTTGTTGCTAAATATGTAGCACATCTACTTAATAGATTTTTTTCCCGTTTTTAGATAAAATTAAGTTTCTTGATAGCTGAATGAAAACATTGAAATACTGAAAAATTTTGGCTAATACAGAGTATTAAGTCAAAGAGTAGGTTTAAAATAATACGCCATATTTGTGAATATGGTTGTACCCATTTCAACTGAAAAATTGAAATATTGAAAACTTTATTGAAGGCATGTGAGGGATTTCTTGCATGTGTTACTCTGGTCATCTTTTGAAATCTTTGGGTAACTTTAGCAATAATGGTTTGTTGCTAGATATTATTAACTGATTATTTCACATGTAAGTAAAAATCTCATCAGCCTTTTCCCTTTATAATATAGAACAATTTTGAAGTTCTATATATTCTTGACTGTTATTTTTTCCCCAGTGGTACTAATGGATTATTTTTTTTTTTAATGACCAAATGTCATACCATTTGTTTGAGAATATTCTGTCTTTTAATTAAAACACTAAAAGCTTGCCTAATACTAATCTGTCTTCTTCTGACTTACCTGTTTTCTGCTTACATTTTTACTTATTGTAAAGGATATGAGTAATTTTTAGTGAACTAATGATAAGTACTGTAGAGTCATTCATAGGACATATTGCCCACATAAGAAAAGGATACTGCTATGGATTGTTTTCAACAAAGTGAAGATACAGAGGACTTCTTCAATTAGGAAAGAATATTACTTTTAAACAGTTGGTATAAACTAGTTTGGAAGATATTTCTACAGATTGTGTGAAAAACTAAATCACTTAACATTTTCATGTTTGTAAATACTTAGGAATTTGGTTAGAATTTGTTTCTTTTTTCAAGGTAAACATTTTGAAAGCTTAAATTTTTTGTTTTGAGATTAATTTTCCAATTATTAGTGAATAATAATTATAACTTTATATTCTCCTTCCGAACATTTGTTAGGTTTATATATTTTTGGTAGATCTTAGGCAACAAGTACACATATTCATTTTGAGTTCTTTAACGAGGTGGTTTTGTGATAGTGACAATAGTAGGGTTTGATTTTGCTGTTTATTGTTGCTTGTGTTGCTCATGGAAAAATGGCAGATTTGGTTTAATTAGCAGTTTTTGTAACAAGCATTGTGAGATTCTATTTAAACTTTTTAATCATGATTGAGGAAGTCTTAGGTAGGGCTTATTATAAATTGTGAAAAGGGAAGTCATACCAATGATGTTCTTATATTCTGCCATTTCATGAGGATTATCTGTTTAAAGAAGTATTTGCTGTATGACCATATTTATCTTAATCTATGCCCTGTCATGTTATTTTTAATTAATTAATTTATTTATTTATTGCCCGCGCCGTGTGGCATGTGGGATGTGGGATCTTAGTTCCCTGACCAGGGATCAAACCCGTGTCCCCTGCATTGGGAGCGCGGAGTCCTATCCGCTGGACCACCAGGGAAGTCCCTGTCATGTTATTTTTAATGGACAATTATTAAATGTAGTACAGTATTTAATAAATACGGTACTGGTGACTATTTATTTATTAATCTTTTTTTCCTTCTAGGAATGAATTAAAGTTTTCATTTTATGAGTTTTTGCAGTCGTTGAATACTGTATTAAAAAACAATGTATTAAGTTAGTCAAACTTGTTTAACTTTAAATTCTAGCTGTTGGTATTTTCATTAGTATATAAATACTATTTGAATTTTACTTTTAGCACGTATAAGTTTAGTACAACTTGATTTTGTTGTCAGACTTAAAATCAGTTTGTGCATTTTATTTTCTAATAATTAAGATTTTCTGATAATCTATAAAGGCTGTGAGATAAACATACTATAAATTTATTATTATTGTTAGACTTGTTTGCTTGCCTTAGGAATATTCGGGGAGGGACTTTTTTATTATGGTATGATGTTAAGTGATGACGTAGCTGTAAAGATAGGGTGTTACAGACTGTCTTTCTCTTCATCCCTCCTTACCTCTTTTAAGACTTTAACATCTAATAGGGTTGTCTTGAAAATATGCATATTGTGTTATAAAATGTTTTGACAAGTAGTACTTATAATCTATTTGGATTTTACTAATTTAAAATACTATATATTATGAACTAAAATTTGGTGATATTGTTCATAAGATATGTTAGAATCATGTTCCCTGTGAATTCTTTTATCCGTGTTCATTCTGTCACATGTTTATTAAGTTATAAATAAGTGATGATAAAGAATATTTAATACTAAATATTGTATTATCCAACTCACTTATTTTTAAATCAATTTATAAGTTAACTTTTTATATATAACTATAAGAAAATTAAAAAATATTGGACTGGCCAAAAAGTTCGTTCGGGATTTCCATAAGCTACAAAAACCAGAACGAACTTTTTGGCCAACCCAATATTTAGCCTTCGCTTTTGAGAGAATTTTTGTGTGGCCTAAGATATATTATTACTGGTTAGATATTAACTGTGAAATGCCAGCAAGGAGAGAGGAAAAGCTAATGGTGAGATATACCTTTGAATTAGAGACAGTTTCTCTAAAAATTGGCTTATATATTTTTAAAAGAATCAAAGTACATGTTTGAAATGAATGAAAAGCTATGCATATTATAGGAGGGTCTTAATTCAATCATGAAATAGTTTGGATCATGATCATTACTATTTAAGAAGAATATCTTCTAAGACTATTAATGTCAATTAATGCTCATTGTAAAATAGAATTTTTTTTTTTAAGCCTAGTGTTTTTGTGTTTACAGAAGCACTGCCATAGAGTGAGATGTGGGCAAAAGTTAGGAAATGGAGATGCATATCAGACTTGGAGACATGCCATTGTTTTGCGAGGCTGCGAGCTTCAGAAAGGATATTTTCTCTAAAGGCTATGTTGGAGGTCATCATTTAGAAATCAGTGCTTATTTTTTGCATTGAGATAATCTGTACCAGTTCATTTGATCCTCACTTTATGCTCTTCCCACTCATCAATGTTAACTTATATTGTATCAGTAGTACAGTATTATGCTAGACTAGACTTACAATACATTACAGCCACATTAACATTAGTGGCAGTGTATCTTATGGAAATTTACTCAGTTCCAAATAGGTATGACAGAAATCCAGCTGTCCCCTACTACAATTAGAGGGATTTATCTCCCATCCTGTACTCCACCCCCTTACTTGCCCTTGGTTCCATTATGTTATTAATAACTGGCAACAAATGAAGGAGTTATTGCTAGTATAAATACTGTTAGGGTGCTTTGGGAGGTTGGGGGAGATAGGCTTTTTGGTTAGTGTTTTGTGAACCTCAGGGAATTGACTGGACTTCCCTTTTGTTTAGGACTGTTCATCTCTTCGAAGAGAACTGGGCTACTTCTTTGGTCCTTGGAGGAATAAAACTCAATCACAGAGCTGTCATTACTTCTCTGTATTTTTGGTTTTTTTTTAAGTTTTCAGTTTGAGAGTCACCCTTTACACACACACACACACACACACACACACACACACACGCACACACACACACCCTTTTTGTACTTCCCTTTGGAAATCTTCCACTCAGGTTAAAGCTTTAAGCTTCTATGTGTGCAAAGAGTTAAGAGGGGGGAGAGGGCAGGGCTTTGCAGGAACAGTAATTTAGAATGTTTGGAGTGTGTGGTGGGGCCGAAGAGTGACAGGAGATGAGACTATTTAATTAAGAAGGTCATTTCCACAGAAGTAGAGAACAAACGTATGGACACCGCAGGGGGAAAGGGGGTGGGTGGGATGAACTGGGAGGTTGGGATTGACATATATACACTAATATGTATAAAATAGATAACTAACGAAAACCTGCTGTATAGCACAGGGAACTACACTTTGCTGTACAGTAGAAACTAACACAACACTGTAAAACAACTATACCCCAATTAAAAAAAAAGTTGTCATTTCATGAATAGTTTTATAAGTAATGCTAGTTTTATCCTTCATCCTGGGGTGTTGGGCAGCCAGCCAGAAGGATTAACATCTTTTTTTTTTTTTAAACTTTTGATTTTGCAGTAATTTTAGACTTGTGGGAAAAGTTGCAAAAATACTACACATTATTTCTCTGCACCATTCACCCAGACTCCCAAGATGTTAGCATTTCATCCTGTTAGCTTTATCATGTCCTCCCTTCCTCTCCCGCCTTTGCCCTCTTTCGCTCACTTTTCTATGTATAATCTTTTTTCTGAACTTGAGACAGTAAATTATAATGCCCTGTTAGCCTAAGTCCTTTAATGTGTAGTTTTAATAAAAGGGGAAATTTCCTACATGATTACAGTACAATGATCAAAGGCAGTAAATTAACATTGTTGCAGAACTATTAGATCTATAGATCCTATTTGAATTCCACCCACTAATGTCCTCCATACTAACTAAAAGAGGGAGACTTTTTTAGTTCTGGTTCAGAATCCAATCCAGGATGACACGTTGCAGTCAGTTGTCCTGTCTCTTAGTTTTTCCCAGTCTGGAATATTTCCTCATTCTTTCTTTGTCTTTCCTGACCCTGACACCTGACATTGTTTCAGGTTCTCTGAGGCTCACTAAATCTTAACAGTGGATTTTACAGTCATACCCTTGCTTTGCTCTCATATAGTGGTTTTCTGACAGTAGCCTAGATTTTATGTTTTTCTGGAAGCTAGTCCTTACTTTAGCATTGTTTGCTGTCTGGAAAGACTGGCAACTTATAAAACCAGCAGGTCTTGGTTCCTTTTTTGTCAGTGGTTTTCCTAGTTTATCTCTATACTGCTTTTTACTATAAATAGCAAAAAGACTGCACTTTCAACATATTACCTAGAAAATCTCCTTGTTAAATCATACAACACATTGAGTACACTTTCTCTTTTCCATGTTACCATGGGCATAATGTTGCTAAATGTTGTTACTACATAACAAGAACCCCCTTTCCTCTAATTTTCAAGTACATTTTTTTCTCTTTTAAGCCCTCCTTAGCAGCCTCCTGAAAGGCTAGGAATAGTCTCTTCCATGCTCGTTAGGCTTTCACGCATCATCTCCTAAAAATTCTTCCAGCTCCTGCCCACTGAGAAATAGGGTAATACCTGGAGGAATATGTAAGATTAAGGTATGGTAATGGACAAAGAAGAATATTGTCTTGCCCTGTTTGGGGGGTGGTGGGAGGGGTGGAAGAAAAGAGGTGGCGTGTATGTGAGTAACTTCGCTACCTGAAAACTGGGTTCGCCTCTTGGTGGGTGTTGAGCCAAAAGACACAACCAAGCCAAAGACTGGGAAGGGGGAAAGATTTATTATTTACAGCAAGTAAGGAGAACACCAGGGATCTCTCCCAAAGTGGTATCTCTTCAACAGCAGAAGTGGGGAAGTTTTAAGTCAAGGGTACATGCATATTCATGAAGGGGCTTGAGCAGAGGAGAATTCAGCATAGAATTGGGGCAGAAGTTGAGAGTCCAAGCTTTAGTTGATTAAAGTCAGGAGGGGTCAGAAAAGGTCGACATCATCTGTTTCATCCTCCACCTTGCGTGGGGGGCCTTAATTTCTGCAGAACTCAAGACAGGTATCAGATTGTTATGTATATCCCTTGAGGAGGAACTAGGACCCTGTTTTATTGCTGAACTACTTGTTTCTTTTTTAAAAAATTAATTTATGGCTGTGTTGGGCCTTTGTTGCTGCACGTGGGCTTTCTCTAGTTGTGGTGAGCAGGGGCTACTCTTCCTTGTGGTGCGTGGGCTTCTCATTACGGTGGCTTCTCTTGTTGCAGAGCACAGGCTCTAGGCACACAGGCTTCATAGTTGTGGCATATGGGCTCAGTCGTTGTGGCTCGTGGGCTCTAGAGCACAGGCTCAGTAGTTGTGGTACACGGGCTTAGTTGCTCCGCGGCATGTGGGATCTTCCCTGACCAGGGCTCGAACCCGTGTCCCCTGCATTGGCAGGCAGATTCTTAACCACTGCGCCACCAGGGAAGTCTTGAATTATTGGTTCTTGACTGCATTTCTGTTACCAAGTCCAAGCTCGCTCTACTTGCATCAAGACAGGCCAGTGAAGCGCAGACGAGGTGTTGAGGCAAGGAATACAACTTTATTCGGAAAGTTGGCAGACCAAGAAGGTGGCAGACTGGTGTCTCCGTAAAACCATATTATATATGGGGTTTGGATGCCAGTTTCTTTTATAGCACAGAGAGGGGGAGATGAGGAAGTAAAGTAAAAAGGCTGTAAGTTTTGCAAATATCCCCTGGAATGGCCAGCCTCTGTGAGGGAGTGTGTTAATTTCTTCTTTCTTGCAGCCATCCACAGGCGGGCAGGGTCAGATTGTCTCCCGGTGAGCTGAACAGAGGCACTTTAGTTTAACATTCAGGCAGAGGGGCAGGGTTCCCTGAGGCAGGCCATTATATATGATTAAAATAACAAAAGCAACAAAAAGCAAAGGTTAAACAGATCGAACTTGCAGTCTGATTTAGCTCTTCCCTGTTAATTTTCCTTTGTTCCTGCATTTCCCTCATTTCCTGTAAGATCAATAATTATGGAGACCTGTTCCATTGCGGCCAGGCTTAGATCACAAAATGGCTTAGGCCAGAAATGGCTTCTCTTATGTCAAGAAAGCCATGCCTGGTTCTCTTTCTCCGAGACCCCCTACCCGATGTGCTTACAACTTCGGGTCACCTGGATAGTGGAGCAGAGAAAGTAGACGAGGGCAGAATCCTAGGGGAGATATTGCTAAGCAGGTTGGGTATTAGGATAAGGAGACAAGTTATTTTCAAAAGTGTTTAAAGTGAAACTAGGGAATGGGGCATATAGATTTGGAGGAAGTGTTGGAGCAAGGGCCTGGAAGAACTCAGTGAGGTCCCAAGAACAAGTTAAGAGAGTGAGTTAACTTCAAGGTTGTGAAGAAAGAATAGATCATCATAGTGGTTGAATATTTCATTGGTCTGTTTTGGCATCAGTTGTTGGGAGACAGTTCTCCATGGGACTCTGACATTTGTACACGTCTTGTGAGCAGAGACTTCAACTGCCTTTGTTTATCTTTTCGAAGTTTTTATATAATAAATAGCCTTGGAAAATGGAGGCACCATCCAGAGCAAGGGCAGAGTTGCATATAGTCTTGGGAGATACAGAGATAATACCTCTTTCTGGGGTAATTGGCAGGCATGCTTACTGTTCAGAATTGGGTTCCCTAAGCCCAAGATTGCTCTCCTTAAATGCAACCCCCTCTGTGTGCAAGTGTCATCTGGCCTCCTTCGGGTTATCCTGTCAGAATTGGGGGTTGGGGAATGATGCAAATGCTGACACTCTGGCTACTGCTATTGCTATGAGTAATAGAGCCCTCTGTGTCCAACCCAGGAGTCTTGTGTCTTCTTCCAGCACTCATGAAACTGGTGGGCTAATTGTTAGCTTGTAAGTACGGTAAGATCTTAGACCTTTCAAGTTTTGGGGCACAAGATGTGATTATAGGCATACCAAAGGAGAATCTTAAGTGAAAGCCATTGGAACTGAGAATGTTTGGGGACCCTGAGGGTTGTCCACATAGGATTGGCCTTATCTGTTTAACACACCCACTCTTGTGGTCCGGAGTATTGGGTTACTGTGGTTGAAGATCTTAGCAAGGTCACAAGGAATAGGGAAGAGTTACCTAAAGAAAAATAATGGGCAGACAAAAACAGGAGATATCTGTTAATAAATGATGGAGCAAGGATTTAAGACCAGGCATGCCTGACTCCAAAGTCTGTGGATCTTTTTTTCACAAGTCTTTCTGCCTTTTACGTGGAGGTTTAATAATCACACTTCTTTAAAAGTTAGATAAATCAGATGTATTACAAATTGAACTTTTTTTGGTCTTAGTACAAATGGTGCAGTTTTCACGTGTTCTAAAAAGAATTCTAATACAAAGAATCTCTCGTGAATCCTCTGCTTTGTTCCAGGAAGTTCTTACTTAGACTAGCGTTTGGGAGAAGAGATTTATAAAGAGCTTGTAACTTAGGAGGGAAAGATTCCTTGTCAAAAGAGGATTAACAGCCAAGTTACAAGTAGATGTGAACAGCCTTTTTGAAATTTTGCTTGAATTTAGATATTAAAGATAAACATTAATACAGTTTGCATCAATTAAATACCATGCCCATGAAATGGAATTTTGTGACTAATTAAATTGGCTGAGGGACTAATTTCTTTATTCAGTAGAGTTACTATCTTTTATAAACTTGAGATTACACATAATGTGAAGACTTAATTCATTTAGGTGTTTAGAGTTGAATTCCAACTGTCTAAAATCTTAGAATTATGGTGACTGTAACAAATATTTTCCATTAATAGTAAAAATTTGTTAATATACTTATTTCCTATGTTACACTATCTAGTTTAATTTCCTTTTCCATAGATGAAGAATAGGGACATTAATGTTTAATTGAATTTAATAAATGTGTATGTAGCATCTACTTTATATAGTCCATATCCAAATATTTCCTGTTGTCCCAATAATGTTCTTTGTAGCTGCCTTAAAAGAAATTGATCCAGGATTCAGTTAAGTGTCAAACATCGCATTTAGTTACATCTCTTTAGTCCTCAAGCTTTTCTACCTTTCGCAATGTTGACATTTTTGAAGGTTCTATACTAGTTGTTTTGCAGCATGTCCCTCAACTGGGATTTGTCTTTTTCATTTCCTTTTGATTAGATTTATGTTAAGCATACTTGGTAGAAATACCACATGAGTGGTGTATTGTTCACAGTGCCTCATAACCTTTTTTTTTTTTTTTGCTATCATTGTATCATATTCTTTCAGTGGGGATGGTATTTAGAAACCCTTTTTCTTTGGAGTAAGTCCCTGTCCTAGAATGGACCCTTACCTGGAAGGTTAATTGAGACCCTACTTCAGCCCTTCTTACAGGAGGCTGCTTGCATTTATCTGGTATTGGCCATTGCAAAACCCTTTCTTGTTTCAGCTGCTGTCCTCAAATTAGCACTTAGTGCTTTGCAGTGGATACCGTTGGTGATTTTGTGGTTTTCTTGTGGTTTCCTTCTCCCCTCACAAATGCTGTTACCATGCAGATCTTGTAGTTCTTTGTTCCACTCTGTTTGTATTTTGGGGTTGATGGAAATACTTTGACACTTGGTTTTGTTGTAAAATGTTATTCCATGGATTTTTGGTTTTCCTAAATTGTCTGTTTTTATATGGGGATTCAGAGAGATTGAGAAACTACTCTGTTGCCACCATCTTTCCTTTGTTAATTTCTTTCTTGTTCTTTTATTATTTGTTTATTTTATTTATTTTATTTTTGGCTGAGTTGGGTCTTTGTTGCTGCACGCGGGCTTTTCTCTGGTTGTGGTGAGCTGGGGCTACTCTTTGTTGCGGTGCGTGGGCTTCTCATTGTGGTGGCTTCTCGTTGCGGAGTATGGGCTCTAGGCTCATGGGCTTCAGTAGTTGTGGCACGTGGGCTCAGTAGTTGTGGCTCATGGGCTCTAGGGTTCAGACTCAGTAGTTGTGGCACATGGGCTTAGCTGCTCTGTGGCATCTGGGATCTTCCCGGATCAGGTCTCGAACCCGTGTCCCCTGCATTGGCAGGTGGATTCTTAACTACTGTGCCACCAGGGAAGCCTTTTCTTGTTACTTTAAAAGGGGGTTCACTATTCTTGTATCTTCTTTTATTGTCTGTTTATAAAGACTATTGACTTTCATATGTTAATCGTATATCAGTTATCTTATTGTCTGAGGTAGTAGTAGTACAAAGTACTTTTACAGTACTGTTGTACCAAATACTTTGTGACATAACAGTTGTATTTTAAAAGCAAGTGATTTTGTTTTGTTTGGTTTGTTTCTGCTATTCCCTATTTTTTTAAAATAAATTTATTCATTTTATTTATTTATTTTTGGCTGCGTTGGGTCTTTGTTGCTGTGTGCAGGCTTTCTCTAGTTGTGGCGAGCGGGGGCTACTCTCCCTTGTGTGGGCTTCTCATTGCCGTGGCTTCTCTTATTGCGGAGCACAGGCTCTAGGCGTGCAGGCTTCAGTAGTTGTGGCACGCGGGCTCAGTTGTGGCACACGAGCTTAGTTGCTCCGCGGCATGTGGGATCTTCCCGGACCAGGGCTCGAACCCGTGTCTCCTGCATTGGCAGGCGGATTCTTAACCACTGTGCCACCGGGGAAGCCCCTGCTATTCCCTATTTTTAAACTGAAAAAATAATCTCAGTTGTAGCATTTCAATTAAGTGGGGGAATGGATGAAGAAAAAGTAAACAGTGTATAGACAGAATGTAGTATATAAACAGTTTGGGGCAGCTCTCCAACTGCTTAAACTTCTCTGTGTGAGCTTGTTTCAGTTCTTTAATGATAGTGATAATGACAAGGGCCCTAGGTTTCTCTCTGTCTGTAGTAGTTATCACTCCTGATTTTTAAAGTGGTAGAATATACATAAGATCTACTGTTTAAACCATTTTAAAATGTGCAGTTCAGAGGCATTAAATACATTTATATTGCTGTGCACCCATCACCACCATCCATCTGCAAAACTCTTTTCATCTTGCAGAACGGAAACTCTGCAACCAGTAAGCAGTAACTCCCCCTCCCCCCAACTCCCCCCTCAAGCCCCTGGCAGCCACTATTCTACTTTGTGCTTTTAGTAATTTGACTACTCTAGATTCCTCTTATAAGTGGAATATTCTGTTATATGTACATGCCACATTTTGCTTATTCATTTATTTGTTGATGGAGACTTGGGTTGCTTCCACATTCTAGCTGTTGCGAATGAATAAAGCTGCTGTGAACATGGGTGGGTATACAATAACTCTTCAAGCCTCTGCTTTCAGCTCTTTTGGGTATATATCCAGAAGTGGAATTGCTGATCACATGGTGATTCTGTGTTTAATTTTTTGAGGAGCCGCTATACTATTTTCCATAGCAGCTGTACCATTTTACATTTCTACCAACAGGGTTTCCAGTTTCTCCACATCCTTGCCAACACTTATTTTTTGTTTTTGCTTTTCTCAGTGGTAGTTTTGTTCCTTCATTATGATAAATTATTTGGTCTTCAGCTCTTTGTTTATTTTCTTGGGGCTGATTATTGTTAAATAAACTTTGTCTCATAGTTACATTAGAGGAAAAGTGAGAGGAGTACATTCAAATGTAAATTTTTATTGATTTATTGTGAAGTTCTAGACTAGACCACAGTTAAGTAAGTTAAATAGCCACATGTGGCAAGTAGATACCATATTGGAAGCATGGCTTTAGAAGATAGTGAGAGCCTGGTTCATGTTTACGGTTTCTGGATAAATATTAGTGTTACCTTGTTTAAATTATGAAGTGTTTTTATTCAGTTTTTTGTTTTGTTTACTTCATCATGAAGTAAATGTGGGAATCACGTGGGCACTAAAAAGCTTTAGGTTCAACCACTAATAGGTAAGGAATTACTTTGTACTAAGTCTTCCAGGTAACCAGTAGACTGGAAAGTTTTTGTGATAAAAAAATAACGGGCATAATAATAATTTATTCTTTTTTAAAATATTTATTTATTTGGCTGTGTTGGATTTTAGTTGCGGCACGTGGGCTCTAGAGGGCATGGGCTCAGTAGTTGCATCGCCTGGGCTTAGCTGCCCTGGGGCATGTGGGATCTTAGTTCCCCAACCAGGGATCCAACCTGCATCCTCTGCATTGGAAGGCAGATTCTTAACCACTGGACCACCGAGGAAGTCCCCAATAATAATTTATTCTTAATTGATGAATTATTAGGTGACTCTGCTTAGAGGATAGTTACCTATTATGATTCTGTGTGGTAAAATCAATCACTCAATAACGTTTTTACTGAATAAATTGTTGTGTAGGCCTATTTTTTTTCAAACCTTAATTGTCATATGTAAACACAGCTGAATTTTTTTAAAAGAAATGTGAAGTGGTAGTGGTTTCTGAAATTGAGTACTGCTAGCTTAGGTTAGGCTGAATGGTTAAAATAAATATACACGTGAGTCAGAGCGAGATTGGTCCAGTGAGAAGAAAATAAAGTCCTTGTGGAAATTTGGCAGAAGTTTCCTGTGAGGCAGTAGGAAATGCTAAATGAAAGCAGTGTTATTTTAGAAACGTTTTGAATGTTGTCATTGATTTTTCTTAAGGAGATATGAGAGGACAGTGTTCTCAATTACATGAACAATATCTTCAGAGTACAAAAGCTAGAAACTTCATAGTATTTTGAACATGGAGAAGGTTCAGTTTGTTGAAAACATGGGGTAGGGGAATAAGAATGATAAGCGTGAAAATATAGGTTGGGGCCATTTATGACAATTTCAGTAAGAGGAGTTTGCATTTAATAGTGGTATGAGGAAGATTGTTCACCCAGTTTTGTATGAGGGGACAGAATTTGTGAACTACTATGATGACTGATAGTTCTGTTTATAACATTTATCTAAGTTTTATGTATTTGTCTTCCCCATTGAAACAATGGAATTTCACCATAAATTTTTGTCCTGTTTACGTTTGTATTATCAGCATTTGTGTACTGAATAAATAAATAATTTTACTTAATAAGTAATTGAAATAAGGAGACCAGTTTGTAGAATGATGATGATGACAACTACAATGACAACCAAGCAGCAATAATTAACATTTACTGTATGTTAGACCTTGTTCTAGGTACTTTACATGTATTATTAACTCATAGAATCCCCAACAACAAACTTGTGCGATAAGTACAATTATTATTATTTTTTACAGATATGAAAACTATGCCATAGAAGTTTAACAGCGTGCACAAGCTAATAGTGAATAAGATAGAGCCAGATGTGAACCCACATAGTCAGGCTCCTGAGTCCATGCTCTTTAACCACTATATTATGTTGCTTAAGCACGTTAGCCTGAATCAGATTAAAAGTAATGAAGTCTAAACTGAGTTTATATGAATGGAAAGATACGGGAAATGATATTCAAGGCACTGAAGCAATAAAATCTATAAGGCCCGGGATCTGATTGGTAGTAGTGGGGCAAGGGGAAGAGTGCATTGTAAGTGATAGATGGTTACAGGCTGTCTTCACTAGGGGACATGCTACCACCATAAATACAAGTAGGGCCTTGAGGAAAAAATAAACATTATAATTACTCATTATAATGAGTAAACATTATAAAAAGGAGGAACTGATAATTCTGATTTTAGTCACATTAGGTCTGGTGGAATGGGAAACGTTTTAAAGGCAGTTAGAAGTGTGAGACTGGAGTTTGAGATGGGTTAGGCTAGATGTATATTTGATTCAAATAAGTGAAATTATTATTTTAAGAGTTGTAAATTATGATTAATATTGTAAAATAAGGAGATTGATTTGATAGTAAAAACGAAGCGTTGTCAGAAAGACTTAAGTGATGAGGCTTTGCTTGGACTGAGGTATTGGCACATTACACGTAACAGAAGGGAAAAACAATTTGTTTGAATCATATTCTACCCATTGCCTCCAAACAAGCTTTGGTTTTTTTTTTAAAACATTATTCTATGTGCTCCAATTATTCTTTTTTTGTCAAATAATGATGCTCTTCAGTTTTCATCTTCTTCTTTTCTTTCTTCCATCTCAGTTCAAGTCCAGCACTTAGTTCTGGCTTTCTCATGAAGCTAGACTTTGTCTTGTGTGACTCACGCTGTATCTTTTGCTTTGGATATCTTTTACACAATTTTCTTATGTTTTCATTTCACTTTTTTACTACTAGTTGTCATTAGTATATGTCTAACTGCCAGGCTATATTGTGTTTTGTTTTGTTTTTTGTTTTTGGCCGTGCTGTGTGGCATTTGGGGGATAGTTCCCTGACCAGGGATCAAGCCCATGCCCCTTGCAGTGGAAGCTCGGAGTCCTAACCACTGGACCACCAGGGAATTCCCTACATTGTGTTTCAAAACTGATCCGTATCTTTTGTACTTTACTGTTTTTTCCACAGTGCCTAAAAATATGGTTTCTTGAACACAGTGAAACCATGTGAAATGCTTGCTTTTTAAACAAACCCAGAGTTTTAAGTATAGGAGTAATGAAATAAAGGTAGTATTATTGACAACTTTTGAGTAATTAAGAACTGATTTGGGAGGATTTATAGTTTTAGTTGCATTGACTATACTGTAGTAGTTACATATACATTTATAGGAATATGAAACTGGAGCACAGGATGTTAATGGAGTAAGAGGGGTCTGCTGAGGTCATGAAAAGGGATAATCTCTGATGAGACGTTGAGAAGGGATGGACTTTTATCCATGGAAGAAGAAAATGATTTAGTATTTAATGTTGCAAAATGGATATACTTGTTAAGCAGGCAGAGAGTTGTTGAAGTGAGCATTAAATCATTTATTATTCATTCCTTTGTGTGATTACATAGTTTGTTTCCTTAACTTTTTCAGCCTCTAGAGTATGCCCACATCCCTTGCTTCATGGCCCACTTCGTCTCTTTAAAGCCAGCAACGTTGCAGCTCTCTGATCAGTCTTCCGTAGTCATATATCTTCCATTGACTCTCTTCTTTTGCCTCCTTTTTTCACTTTAAGGATCCCTGTGATTGCATTGGGCCTGCTGGATAATCCAGGATAAGTAAATATACTTATATATGCAAAGTGCCTTTTGCCATGTAAGGTAACATATTTACAGATTCTGAGGGTTAGGGTTTAGACGTCTTTCAGTACCATTATTTTACCTTCCACAGAAGTGTTGTCTGGTGCTGTGAGAATGGCTTGAATTCTGCCTCCTAGTGCAGTGATGACATGTATTTTTGGATCAGTTTAGCAGGTACTGAGGCTGAATAGCTGCTGCAACCCAGTGCATACCACATACCATTTGGTTTCGGTTTAGTTGAACTAGTCAGTGAACCAAGCTCAGTGTTGAAGGGAAGCTCTATGAATTGAGGTCCACATTAAGCCAACAGCTTTGCATCAGGTGACAGAACAGAGGTAGCTGTCACATTTTAAATACAAAGCTGAGATGCTGATGGGACCAGGGCAGTTGTGTTCTTGAATATACCATTTCCATTTGGCAAGTGAGGAATTTGGGGCCCTTGCCACATTGTTAGTCGTTAAGTCTGACTTAATATTAGACATCATAGGCTGGAGAGTCACATTGTTCTGTGGGTCTAGTTTTGACAAGAGCCCACTGGCAAGCTAATAGCTACTTTTCAAAAAGGGGTGCCCCTGATAGCTGTGTCAGGGAGGCAACAAATCTAGAACCCCAATGGGAGCCTCTGGGTAGAGGCTTTTTGCCAGAGTCTCAAATGAGCAAAATCATCAGTCACAAAACTTGTAGCTCAAGTGCATAATGAGGATTGTGGGGCACTGAAGGTAGAAAGTATTAGCTTCCTTCTTCCCACTGTGAATCTTTCCACTGATGCTGGTGCCTTTTTCTGCCATAGGTCCCGGTAAGATAGTAATCTGGGTAACTCTGTGTGACAGAACCATAAAATTTGTGTCTCTGCTGTCTCCAAATTCTCCAGCATACTTGGATGGGCGCCTGTGGCCCTTACTTGATTTCTCTTTGGGGACTGGGAAGTCCTATCCTCATCTCTAATCATTTTTCTTATTAAAGCAACTGTGATCACCTTAAAGGCTGAGGAGGTTGAGGAAGAGTGAGAGACTCGGGGGGTAGAGATGGCTCCACACTGTTAAATTCACCTTTGGGTTTAGTTTCAATTTCCAAGGGCATGACGGCTGCTGGTGGGTTAACCAAACAAATTTCCCGTGTTTTCAGCATTCACAGTGCTCCATATTGTGACATCCTCATGGGTGACTCCATTTATTTCAGCCCAGGGGACCCCGTGATTCAGCAGCCACTTTGCACTCTCTGGTCAACTTGATTTTGGCTCACACAGTAGGAACCCGTTTTGGAGAGCTCTTCTCAGTCCAGGGTATCTGCCACCCAATGCAAAGTTAAACTCTCAGGTTTTCACCTAGTTTCAATAAGGTGCTAGTTTCATAAAGACTGGGAGAGTTTTTCAGGGTGGCAGTGGTGATTGGAAGAATTTTTCTAGATTTCTCATTCTCCAGTGGGTCATCTTTATTATACTGTAAATGCTTTATTAATATTGTAAATCCAACCTGGGGCATCGAGAGCCTGAATACTACTCTTCTAAGTCTCAACTGTAATTTCTTATGGGTGTTGGTCTGCCTCTGGGAAATCTCCCTGAGATTTCCTGACCAAAGCTGCCTTATAGCAACCAGGATCCACTGCAAAAATATCTGAAGTCTTTTATTGTCATCTCTAATTGAATTTGAAGTTGGCTCGATAGATCGCAGGTGGTATTGAGCTGTGAGGCAACCCAGCTATTGCCATTCTTCCTTAACATACATTAAGGCCCCTCTACCTGCATTTTTCAAGTGAACCAGGGTTCCTATGATTCACCTTGTTTCTGCCCATAGTGATTGCTTGCCAGTTTCCCTCCTTTCATGCCCAGTATAGGTGAGTGGCTCTGTTACTGTTGTCTGAAAAGGGTTAGAACTTTCTGTTCACTAGTTACTATTACGGTAGGATGGAACTGAAGCCAACTGCCAGATTGGTGAGGAAATCATCCTACCTGAAGGTTTTTTTTTTTTTTTCAATTGAAGTATAGTTGATGTACAAAATTATATATGTTGCAGGTGTACATATAGTGATTTACAGTTTTTAAAGTTTATACTCTATAGTTATAAAATATTGGCTATATTCACTGTGTTGTACAATATATCCTTGTAACCTGGAGGAGGTTTTAACAGCCACCTCCTCAGTTCTTCCTCATTATCAGGCAGTAAAATGAAGGACCATTTACTACTTGATTGACCATATGATTTGCTCAATGTTTGTTAGTCATTCCCACAGACTTCCCTCAAATCCCATTAATTGGCCCTTGAGGCCCTTATTCTTCCTCTTCCAGAAAGCCATGTCTCTAACAGCATCACATTCCTATTACCAAACTGTCAAGAACTTTGAAAGAGGTCTGTGATTTTACTCTACTTATAAGGTAACTAGTTAGGAGACAAGAAAATTCTGAGTCAGAGATGAAGTATAGTTTATTACTTAAAGCAGTAGAAGTAGCCAGAGTATCAGTGTTTCTGCACTGCTCCCCCAAGATCCAGTTTCCATAGGGCAGTGCAAAGAGGACCAGATGACATCTGCTCATGCAGTCTTTTGCATTGCAGTAGAGGTGATCTTAGGGCACCTGAATCTTTTGTAATAGCCAGTAAGTGTGGCTGCCCTTTGCTCCTAAGGTACACATTCTGTTTTCTAAGTCTGATCATTATATGAACAACCTTGAAAAGATAGTTCAGAATGACGGGCAAGTCATTGCCTCATTCTCAAGACATACAGGAACAGTAGAGACTCATGTAAGAACTTTCTCCTAACACATGACAATCTTCAGATTATGAGGATTAATACAATGTTTATTTTTCATTCACAGCTAAGTCCAGAATGGATGTTGCAGACAGCTTTCTTTCTTATAAGGCATGAATCAGGAATTTAAGTTCCTTCCACCTTGTGACTCGGCCTTCTTTTCATTGTTCCTTCGTGGCTGCCGTGTTCACTTGCATTAATCTCTGGAAGAGGAAGGAGCATGGACACTCAATACTTGGGGCTATGAAGGACCAGGCCTAGAGGCAGCACACGTCGTTTTTCATTCAGATTGCGTTTGACTTCAACCCAGTTGAGTGACACATTGAACTGCAAAAGGAAACTGGGAAATATCTAGTTATACTCTGAATAAGAAAAGGAAATGGGTTTGGTGAATAGCTAGCTGTCTCTACCTCATTTTAGCCCATTCTTTTTGTTAAGCCATATGTAATTATTAAAAAAAATTCAGGGCTTCCCTGGTGGCGCAGTGGTTGAGAGTCCGCCTGCCGATGCAGGGGACACAGGTTCGTGCCCTGGTCTGGGAAGATCCCACATGCCGCGGAGCGGCTGGGCCCGTGAGCCATGGCCGCTGAGCCTGTGTGTCCGGAGCCTGTGCTCTGCAACAGGAGAGGCCACAACAGTGAGAGGCCCGCGTACAGCAAAAAAAAAAAAAATTCAAACAAGACAAAGCATTTAAAAAAATGCAAGTTAATTAAAAAAAAAAAAAAAGACCCACTCCAGAATCCACCATCCAGAAATAGCCATTATTACTACTAAGTAAATTTTTATATATAGATAGCTATATAATCCAGATTTTTATATATAGATGGAAAATAGATTTTAAAAAGGGTAGTTAGAGCAATAAAAAATATTAAAATGATATAATACCTTAATTTTTAAAATATTAGTTAGATTTATTTGGCTATATAGAAGAAAAAGAAAGTGAAGCAAAATAGATAATGTTGAACTTCATATAAAATTTCCTTACCACAAGAGATATTATTTCCTTAAATTTATACCTTGAAGCTTAATAATAGAGATTACAAAAACAAACAAAACATTGAGAGGTAAGGTTGTCTTTCCAGTTCAGATGCTTTTAGCTGTAACAGAATATTGCTAAAGCAGTAGGAAATTTATTGTTTTGCATAAGATGTTCAGAGGCTTTTCTAAGATTAGTTAATTTAACAATAGCCAGTTCAACAGTAGCAGGGCATTGTTGTCTTTCTTTTGGTTCTCTTGGCTTTTCTAGGCATAGTTGTAAGGTCATTACAGTTGTTCCAAGGGTCATGGCCTAACACTTGAGCATCTGAAGGCAGGAAGGGAGTACGTTTTTAAGAGAGAGAACATTCCCAGCCATCTCACAGAAAATTTACCCTTCTGTTTTATTATCCTGACCTAAATCTATCCTGGACCTAAGGCAGTCAGTGGGTAGGGAGGGTAGATTTATCTAAATTGACTTAGATATACCATGTTCACCTCTGGGCTGGAGTTTGAGGATGTGAGAGGGTGATTAGCCAAAGAAAACCAGACTTTGTCTACAAGGAGAGGATTTATGTGTAATTACTATTTGGTGGCAAACTATTTTGTTTTAACTACATGCTTCAAAATCTGTATTGAGCTCCTGCCTTGAAAGGCTAACAGCATCCCCATACTCTTCTCATTTCCTGTGCCCTCCAGTTTGTTTGTTTTTCAAAGATCTTTATGTTATATTTTTCAGGTCTGGGGCATTCTCTTCTGTAAACACAATCCTCAGAGTTGTTTTAGGGATTTGTTCTGTATTTTTAAAAAATATTTATTTATTTATTTGGCTGTGGCGGGTCTTCTTTTTTTTTTTTCCCTGCGTTGGGTCTTAGTTGCGGTGCGCAGCGTCATTAGTTGTGGCATGCGGGCTCAGTATTTGCAGTGTGTGGGCTTAGTTGCCCCATGGCATGTGGGAAATTAGTTCCCCGACCAGGGATTGAACTGGTGTACCCCACTTTGCAAGATGGATTCTTAACCGCTGGACCGCCAGGGAAGTCTCGCTCTGACGGGTCTTAGTTGTAGCACATGGGCTTCTTAGTTGTGGCGCATGGGATCTTTTTTTTTTAGTTGTGGCATGTGGGCTCTTAGTTGTGGCATACAGACTCTTAGTTGTGGCATGCAAACTCTTAGTTGTGCATGTGTGTGGAATCTAGTTCCCCAACCAGGGATGGAACCCGGGCCCCTGCATTGGGAGCATGGAGTCTTACCCACTGGACCACCAGAGAAGTCCCATTTGTTCTGTATTTAATTTAAATTTGTAGGATGGTCACTACCAGTCCTTTCACCACAGCTTCTCCAGTGAGTTCTTTATATCATGTCTTAAATTGGCAGAACTTTATTGTTCAGTATCTTTTTTCAAGAATAAGTTCTGCAGACCTGTATTCTGAGTTTGTTCATAATGGAAAGTATTTCCTTATTGTCCTAATTTTTGAATTGTATCTTGGCTATATATAATATCATTAGGTCACACTTTCTTTCCTTTTAAGAATTCAAGCAGTGGACCTGGAGAGTATTGCTGTGGGGAGGACCAGGGACAGTCCCACCCCCCTGACCCCCTTGCAGTCAACTGAGTTTAACTACAGTAAGTCTTGCCGTTGAACATTCTGTAACTGAATTTTTCAGAATGCGTTTTTTCCAATTTTTATTTTGTGGGCTTTTATGTTTGAATACATCTTCTGTTCTCCATTCATTGGATTTTCTACTTTAGGGACACAGGTTATACTTATGTTTGATTATCTTGTTTTATGTAGCTCTTAGTTCCTCTCTAACCCCCCACCCCCCTTTTATTCTTGGCCACGCTCCGTGGCTTGTGGAATCTTAGTTCCCTGACCAGGGATCGAACCCGGGCCACAGCAGTGAAAGTGCCCAGTCCTAACCATTGGACCCTCAGAGAATTCCTTCTAACCACTTTCTTTTTTTTAAAAAATTTTTATTGGAGTATGGTTGCTTTACAATGTTGTGTTAGCCTCCACTACACAACAACATGAATCAGCCATCCACATACAGATATCCCTTCCCTTTTGGACATAACCACTTTAATATCTGCTGATTTTTCACTTGCATTACTAGGATTGTTTCATGCCCCTTTTTAAGCAGTATTTTTATTCTCAAGAATGTATATTTTTTTCCTTGCTGATTCTATGTTATTTACTAATTCTGTTTTAGTTTTTAAATTACTTTGGTTGTATAATCCCTATCTTTGACCTTTTTTTGTTTCATTATCTCATTTTTGTGCTTTGTTCGAAGTTTTATTTAGCGTGAAGCAGTTTTGAGAAATATCTTCAAATTGCATTTTTTTAAAAAAATTGTATTTATTTATTTATGGCTGTGTTGGGTCTTTGTTGCTGCGCGTGGGCTTCCTCTAGTTGTGGCGAGCGGGGGCTACTCTTCGTTGCAGTGAATGGACTTCTCATTGCGGTGCCTTCTCTTGTTGTGCAGCATGGGCTCTAGGAGCGCGGGCTTCAGTAGTTGCGGCTTGTGAGCTCTAGAGCGTAGGCTCAGTAGTTGTGGCACACGGGCTTAGTTGCTCTGCGGCATGTGGGATCTTCCCGGACCAGGGCTCGAACCCATGACCCCTGCATTGGCAGGCGGATTCTTAACCACTGCGCCGCCAGAGAATTCTGAGAAATATCTTTATGCTGAGTTATATTTATTTGTAGGGTAAGATTTTTGGTTCTCTTATGCACGTTGTGTTCTTTATATTGTTTCGTTTTTGGCTGTGATTTCTTTGCCATGCAACTTTTTTCCCTCTTGCTCATTTTTGTGAGGCTCTTGTAGATATTTGCTCCACTATAGTTTAGGTAATTTCTTGAATCTCTTCTCACCATTTTTGAGACTAGGGTTTGAGGGCTAAGTATTTTGCCTTTTTCTGACGCCAGCGGGAATGGCAAGGATGCAGTGTAGAAGCTCAGCTGGGGCAGTATAGTTTTTGGTAAAACCTCAGGCTCAGCTTTCTTTTCTAATTTTTGATTAAATGTCTTATACTAGATTTTAATCTCTTAACTGTGTGGGGGTATCTCATACAGTTAAGAATACCCTCTGATTTTATATAATTCACTCCTAGCCTAGATCCTTTACTTCCAAAGAGTAAGTACTCTCTCTTCCTCTAGTTTTTCCTGTTTCTGCCCTGAAGCTTGCACTACTCTTTAGGCAGAGAACAAATTAAGTAGGCAGGAAAACAAAACGAAAAGATTGCTTCTCTGCAGAATGAGGGGTTTTTGTGATATTCTCAGAATTTTAACTAATTTTGGAAGCAGGATTATTAATAGCTGAATTCTATAGTTCAGTCCAGGGCATTTTCTCCTCTATTTCTGAAGTCTTCTATTTCACTGCTTGCTTGCCAGTTTTTGTTTAATGCATTATTATCTGCCTCTGCCAATCCCCCAGTTTTGGTTGCTGTTTGGTTTGTTGTTTTCACTGGTTTTTGTTTGTTAGATTTTGAATCGTTAACATTGGAAAAATTTGATGTGATTTCAGATCACCATTTTTTAAGCGTTAGGAGTTATTAAATCTAGACACACTCTCCTTACTAGAAATTTAATTTCTAATATTGGGCTTCCTGATGAACTCTTCTTTGCACTTAGTGATGATGAAATTCTTTCCTACATATGAGCAAATCTTTGTTGATAATTTAGAATTTTTCTGGGGAAGTAATAACCTCAAGCCAAATATTGCATTCCTTTTAGAATTCACTTTCTGATTTACCCCCAATATTTCTACCAGTTGTTCAGTGATTGCACGTGTACTTTTCAAACTCTGAGATATCTGATTTCTCTGTGTCTGAAGACATGAACTTATTTCAGGTGTTATCTCTACTGTATTGTACTTTAGTTTTCCTTTAACAGTTAATTTCTTTACCCATTCCAGTTTGAACACTGGAAACATTGGATGTCTCTTAGTTGTTTATCTTGCTCTAAACTTAGGTTAAAAACTCCTGTATCGTCCCTAACTTCTACATGGAAAGTAGTTCATTCTGGAGCTAAAGCTACTTTAAAATGGAAACATTTTCTCTCCCTTCTTTTGTATCTTTTCTTCTTTTCCCTACTCTTTCAAATTTCCTTTTTTTTTTGTTTTTTGGCTGTGTTGGGTCTTCGTTGCTGCACGTGGGCTTTCTCTAGTTGCGGTGAGCAGGGGCTACTCTTCGTTGTGGTGCATGGGCTTCTCATTGTGGTGGCTTCTCTTGTTGCGGAACACGGGCTCTAGGTGCGCGGGCTTCATTAGTTGTGGTGTGTGGGCTCAGTAGTTGTGGCACATGGGCTTAGTTGCTCCACAGCATGTGGGATCTTCCCAGACCAGGGATTGAACCCGTGTCCCCTGCGTTGGCAGGTGGATTCTTAACCACTGCGCCACCAGGGAAGTCCAAATTTCCATTTTATAATTCGTCATCATGGGTAACTTACCTATATTTTTATTTAAATTAAAAATATATATATATTTTTAAAGGTTTCAGTTAACTTTCTTGGGAGGTGTAGGTTAAAGTCTATTTTGTGCTTGTTTAAGCCATTCCTTTGTGATCTGTAAAAACAGATCCTTACAGGGCTGTTTTAAAGATTAAATGAGATAATATATATATTTGTAAATTACAAATTGCTACAATTCTGATTATTTTTATTGTTAATTATACACACTAATATATTTAGGAGTGACACTGGTTGTCCTTACCTATGGTTTTACATAAAAATATTCAGTATTTGTTTATTTCCTTCTGGTTGGTACTCTCTTTTAGCATAAAATTTTATTCACTTATTTATTAAATTTATTTTTTATGGAAATAATATAGTTGATGTAAAGTATATTAGTTTTAGGTGTACTGTGTAGTGACTTGATATTTACATACATTATGAAATGATCGCCATAATAAGTCTAGTAACTATCTGTCCCTGTACAAATTTCTTAACAATGTTATTGACCATATTCTTTATGGTGTGTATTATAGCCCCTTTGCTCACTTATTTTATAGCTGGAAGTTTTCTCCCCCACCCCGCTCAGTTTGTTCTCTGCATCTGAGTCTGTTTTTGTTCGGTTTGTTTGTTTTGTTTTTTAGATTCCACATAAAAGGAAGGTCATATGGTACTTGTCTTTCTTAGTCTGACTTATTTAACTTAGTGTAATACTGTCTAAATCCATTCATGTAAAATGGCAAAATTTTATTTTTTTAATGGCTGAGTAATATGACACGCACACTGTCTTCTTTATCCATTTATCTACTGATGGCCGCTTAGATTGCTTCCATATCTTGGCTGTTGCAAATAATGCTGCAATGGACATTGTGCATATGTCTTTTTGAATTAGTGTTTTTGTTTTCTTTGGGTAAATACCCAGAAATGAAATTGCTGGATCATATGGCAGTTCTATTTTTAATTTTTTGAGGAATCTTCACATTGTTTTCCATAGTGGCTGCACTAATTTCCAATACCACCGACAGTTCACAAGGGTTCTCTTTTCTCTGCATCCTTGCCAACACTTACAATTTGTTGTCTTTTTGATGATAGCCATTGTGACAGGTGTGACGTGGTATCTCATCGTGGTTCTGATTTACATTTCCCTGATGATTAGTGATATTGAGCATCTTCTCATGTGTCTGTTGGCCATCTGTATGTCTTTTTTGGAAAAATGTCTATTCAGGTCCTCTGCTTATTTATTTTGTTTTATTTTGCGGTACGCGGGCCTCTCACTGTTGTGGCCTCTCCCGTTGCGGAGCACAGGCTCCGGACGCGCAGGCTCAGCGGCCATGGCTCACGGGCCCAGCCGCTCCGCAGCATGTGGGATCTTCCCGGACCGGGGCACGAACCCGTGTTCCCTGCATCAGCAGGTGGACTCTCAACCACTGCACCACCAGGGGAGCCCCCTCTGCTTATTTTTTAATTGGGTTGTTGGTTTTTGGATGTTGATTTATATGAGTTCTTTGTGTATTTTGGATATTAATCTCTTATCAGATACGTTGTTTCCAAGTATCTTGTCCCATTCAGTAGGTGGCCTTTTCATTTTGTTGCTGGTTTCCTTCACTGTGCAAAAACTTTTCATTCTCAGTTTGATGTCCCTTTTGTTTATTTTTGCTTTTGCTTCCCTTGCCTCAGGAGACATATCTGGAAAGATTCTGCTAAGACCAGTTTCGAAAAGCATGCTGCCCATGTTTTCTTCTGGTTTTATGGTTTCAGGTCTTCTTTTTAAGTCATTTTGAGTTTATTTTTGTATATGGTGTAAGAAAGTAGTCTAGTTTGACTCTTTTGTATGTAGCTGTCCAGTTTTCACAACATCATTTATTGAAGAGGCTGTCTTTTCCTCATTGCATATTCTGGCCTCCTTTGTTACAGATTAACTGACCATGTAAGCATGGGTTTATTTCTGGACTCTCTGTTCTGTCCCGTTGATCTGTGTGTCTGTTTTTGTGCTAGTACCATAGTATTTTGATTACCATAGTTTTGCAGTATAGTTTGAAATCAGGGTCTGTGATACCTCCAGCTTTGTTCTTCTTTCTCAGATTTCTTTGGCTCCTTGCATAAAATTTTAAAGCAGAATTCATATCATATTAACCATTTCCCCAAATCTTTAAATATTCCTTTAGAACATGCTTTTTAAGTGGCCATTACATGGTTGTATAATAATTTTTCAACCACATCTGTGTCACTGGACATTCAGATTGTTTTCAGGTTTTTTATCATTGCAAATAGTAGCATAATAAACTGTATTTAATCCTTTGTTCACTTCCTAGAGGTGAAATTACTAGATCAGATAAAGTATTCATGGTTTCTAACTCTTACCTTTAAAATGGTCCTTTGCATTTTTACATTCTCTCAAGTAATGTATGCAGGTACTCATTTCACTGTAACTTGGGCAACATTGGGTCTTATTATAAACAAAAACCCAACAATTTTGATCACTAGGTAATAGAAAAATATTACCATTAAGTTCTCTAGTAGTTGGGTTGCACATTCTTTGTTATTGTTGTTTAGTGACTCAGTTTCTTTTATAAATTGCCCTTTGTACATTGTTTTATGGCATATATATTTTTTCTTACTGATTTATAAAAAATTTAAACAGCACTGAAATACGGAACATATTAACTCACTTCTCAGTTTGTTTTTAGCTTTTTAATGGTTTTTAAATTGATGTAGAAGTATTTTGAATTTGAATAGCTAAAACTGCCTTTTCCATTTCTGATTTTGTTTTTAATCTTATTGGAGTATAGTTGCTTTACAATGTTGTGTTAGTTTCTGCTGTACAACAAAGTGAATCAGCTGTATGTATGCATATATCCCCATATCCCCTCCCTCTTGAGCCTCCCTCCCACCCTCTGTATCCCACCCCTCTAGGTGGTCACAAAGCGCTGAGCTGATCTCCCTGTGCTATGCAGCAGCTTCCCACTAGCTAGCTGTTTTACATTTGGTAGTGTATATATGTCAACGCTACTCTCGCACTTCGCCAGCTTCCCCTTCCCCCGCTGCGTCCTCAAGTCTGTTCTCTATGTCTGTGTCTTTATTTCTGCTCCACCACTAGTTTCATCAGTACCATTTTTTTAGATTCCTTATATGTGAGTTAGCATACGGTATCCATTTCTGATTTTTTAGTGAGTTTTTTACTCTTAGAAAAAGTCTTTCTTTAAAGTTTTAAAAAATATTTTCTTAAACCTCTTAGATTATTTTAATTTTTATTTAACTATTTAAAGTAATCCATTTGGATTTTGTCTTACTTTGTATGATACTTTCCCCTAAATTATTAACCAGTTATTGTAGTACCATTACTAAATAATTTCAGTCTTTCCTTGCTGATTTGGAATCCCATCTTTGTCATATGCTAAATATTTATATTAATTGAATATTTTCCTGGAATTTCCTTTTGTTCTATTGTTCTATTAAAATCAGCCTATCTTTTTAGTGTGAAAGTCATTAGACTGTGTTGATTCATATCTTACCGGCCAATATTATGAATATAATCTATTGATAGCCTCTTCCACTGAGCATTTGAAATCCTCATCTCAGGATGTATTTCTTGGCGTATTACAAAGGACCAAAGTTCTGTGTTATTTCATGATGAGTTCCATACATTCACATTTTCATAGATTTACACATGCATACTTTACTTTTTACTCTCGTGTGCTTTCCAAGATTGTAGAGATTGTTTATCTTGTTCTTATTCAGACTCTTTACATGATGACTGGGATCTAAGGGGGCAAAGGTGAAAGACGTAGAAGACTTCTCAAGGCTCTTCTTGGCTCCAGAACTTGTACATGACATCCTATTACAAAGAATTGGAGGCATGAGTCCTTATGATCTGTCACAGTTAAAATATCTTCATAGTAAGAAAGTTTCCTAAAAAAATCTGAATAAAAACTATTATTGTGTTATTTTACATTTTCTTTTACTAAAGTATTAACATTGCAGTCAAGAGGTATCTAATGTACTTATTAAATCAGGAGTTAAAAGCAAAGAATGGCAGTACTCTTGGGTATTGCAGTAAAACATCTATCCTTAATTTTTATGCTTTTTGTTTTGCTGGTGTGTATTCTCTTTTAGGGCAGAGCCAGTGATATTACTCTTTCATGCCTTGAATAGATTAAGTTCTCTGAATGTTTAAATTTATGAACTATTGCAAATAAGTTGAATTAACTAAATAGTAGTAAACTTCACACCCAATACTGACTCTTACCTACTGATTCAAACATCTGAGAGTGATTTCGTTAAAAATTTTTGGTGTTAAATAAGGTTGGGCTCCTAATATGTAATTAATTTCTTATTAATTGAATTCCTTTGTTATATTTCAATTCATCAGTTTTAGCAGAGATAACTAATTCATCTATTTTTGGAGTAAACCTCAGAAAGAATTTTTTGCCTGAGTTTCTATGCTCTGTTTTGTAGTTTGTGGGCCATAGAATTTAATGCATGGTGTTGGAGAATCCGACATCATTATGATGTGATAGTGCATGTCAAAGTGCTATGTAAATTTTAAAGTGCTATTTATGAAATGTACGCAACAGTATTTGGTGTTTTTAACAGAAGAAAAAGTTTGTCAGATATAAAAGTAGCAAATAATTGTAGACTTTAGTTGTTTATATATTGTTCTACGTTGGTCAAGGATAAGGGAACTGAAGTCACCTTAAAATAAGTTATACTAGTATTACTATATATTTTAATATATAGTAATATATATAGTAATGCCATAAGTATATTACTAGTATTGTTTATATATAAAATAATATGATCATGGTTAGAAGTGATTGTTATTTTTGACAAATATTTGTTAACATTGTAAATTACTTAAACAATTATATAGAAATCTCATCTTTGTTATGTATATGTGAGTTATGATTTAAATTTAAATTGGATTTTACTTCTATTCACTTTTAGAAATATAAAGAAAAGGACAAACACAAACAAAAACACAAGAAGCAACCAGAACCATCACCTGCATTGGTTCCTTCCTTGACTGTTACTACAGAAAAAGTAAGTTTTAAGTGTCATATTTTGTTCTACATAATAACTAGTTATGTGCTGACTTTTACCATTTAACTAGTTATGTGCTGAAGTTTGAAAATACTTGAGGAAGTGTCCTGGTTCCTTCTAAGCATTTCCACCTCTCTAACCCTACATCAAGTGCTTTAGGTTTTCTATTCTTAGTCCTTTATTCTATCTTCTGTTTATTCTATGCTGATTTCTGAAGAATGTTAAGTGAGGATAACAAGTGGGGGGCATCATTGAGATGTAAACTTTGGGCTGTGCAGTGGGCTTTGTCCACCTGTGCTTTTGAATTTTGGCTTCATCACTTACAGACCAAGCTCTTAGGTTAATTAACCTCTTTGTAACTCAATTTCATCATTCGTTAAAGTGGGGGAGATAATTGTTGGAATTGAATGAGGTAATGCATATGAAGCAGTTAGAACAATGTCTAGTTCATAGTAAGTATTACTTAGTAAATGTTAAATATTATTAAGATTATAATCATGTGGGTAACAGGAAAACAAGTGGGGATGGTGCTGGGCAGTTGGGACAGAGTAAGAAAGGGAGGTGGGAGGGGTGCAGTAGAAGAGGCCAGGATGAGAGACCAATCACATAAGGCTGTATAAGCCAGTGGAAGGACGTAGTTTTTAGTCTGAGTGTAAAGATAGCCATTAGAGCAGCGGTCCCCAACCTTTTTGGCACCAGGGACTGTTTTTTTTTTTTTAATTAAGTTATTTATTTATATTTTAATTTTTGGCTGTGTAGGGTCTTCATTTCTGTGGGAGGGCTTTCTCTAGTTGCGGCAAGTGGGGGCCACTCTTCATCGTGGTGTGCGGGCCTCTCACTGTCGCGGCCTCTCTTGTTACGGAGCACAGGCTCCAGATGCGCAGGCTCAGTAGTTGTGGCTCACGGGCCTGGTTGCTCCGCGGCATGTGGGATCTTCCCAGACCAGGGCACAAACCCGTGTCCCCTGCATTGGCAGGCAGATTCTCAACCACTGCGCCACCAGGGAAGCCCCAGGGACTGGTCTTGTGGAAGATAATTTTTCCACAGATGGGGGGTGGTGGGGTGATGGTTTCAGCATGATTGAAGCGCATTAAGTTTATTGTGCACTTTATTACTGTTATTATTACATTGTAATATATAGTGAAGTAATTATACAACTCACCATAATGCAGAATCAGTGCGAGCCCTGAGCTAGTTTTCACTTGCCACTAACTGATAGGGTTTTGATAGGAGTCTGCAAGCGATTGATTTATTATGGTCTCTGCAGTCAAACCTCTCTGATAATGGTAATCTGTATTTGCAGCCCGCTCCCCAGTGCTAGCATCACCACCTCATCTCCCCCTCAGATCATCAGGCATTAGATTCTCATAAGGAGCACGCAAGCTAGATCCCTCGCGTGTGCAGTTCACCGTAGGGTTTGCGCTCCTATGAGAATCTAATGCCGCTGCTGATCACAGGAGGCGGAGCTCAGGCAGTAACGTGAGCAGTGGAGAGCGGCTGTAAATATAGATGAAGCATCGCTTGCTCGCCTGCCACTCACCTCCTGCTGTGCAGCCCGGTTCCTAACAGGCCACGGACTGGTACCAGCCCGGGGATTGGGGACCCCTCTGTTAAAGAGTTCTGATCTGAGATGTAACATGGTGTTACTTAAGTTTTGTAAGAACCTGTGGCTGCTTTGTTGTAAATGGACTATAGAGAGTCAAGAATGAAAGGAGGGAGGCCATTAGGAGGTTATTGCAATAATCCAGAAAGGGATGGTGGTGACACTGGGGGGTGGTGAAAGGTGATCAGGTTATGAATACATTCAAAAGTAGAACCCACGTAACTTTCTTATAGATAAAAAGTGTAAGAGAAAGAGGATCCAAAGATGATTCCAAAGATGTTAGCCCACATAACTAGAAGGAATGGAACTGCTGTTGACAAAGATGTGAAAGACTGTGGGTGTGGTAGGTTTAGGGGAAGAAGAGGAATTCAGTTTTGGGTATGGTATTTGTTCTTTTTAAAATTTTTTAAAATTGAAGTATAGTTGATTTACAGTGTTGTGTTAATTTTTTCTGTATAGCAGAGTGACACAGCCATACATATATACATTTTTTTTTCATATTCTTTTCCATTATGGCTTATCACAGGATACTGAATATAGTTCCTTGTGCTGTACAGTAGGACCTTGTTATTTATCCATCCTATATATAATGGGTTGTATCTACTAATCTCCAAACTTCCAATTCTTTCCTCTTCCACATCCCTGCCCCATGGCAACCACAAGTCTGTTCTCTATGTCTGTGAGTCTCTTTCTGTTTCATAGATATGTTCATTTGTGTCGTATTTTAGATTCCACATATAAGTGATATCATCTGATATTTGTCTTTCTCTTTCTGACTTTTTTCGCTTAGTATGATAATCTCTAGGTCCATCCATGCTGCTGCAAATGGCATTATTTCATTCTTTTTAATGGCTGGGCAATATTCCTGTGTGTGTGTGTGTGTGTGTGTGTGTGTGTGTGTGTGTTTGTGTTTAGGGTTGTCCAAAAAGTTCGTTGGGGTTTTCCTGTAAAATCTTACGGAAAAACCGGAACAAACTTTTTGGCCAACCCAGTATATACCACGTTTTTTAATCCATTTGTCTGTTGATGGACATTTAGGTTGCTTCCATGTCTTGGCTATTGTAAATAGTGCTGCTATAAACATAATGGTGCATGTAGCTTTTCGAATTATAGTTTTGTCTGGGTATATGCCCAGGAGTGGGATTGCTGGATCATATGGCAACTCTAGTTTTTGAGGAACCTCCATACTGTTTTCCATAGTGGCTGCACCAATTTACATTCCCACCAACAGTATAAGAGTGTCCCCTTTTCTCCACACCCTCTCCAGCATTTGTTGTTTGTAGACTTTTTAATGGTGGCCCCTCTGACTGGTGTGAAGTGGTACCTCATTGTAGTTTTGAGTTGCATTTCTCTAATAATTAGCGATGAGTATCTTGCAAAAGTGGTTCTAGAGGGAACATATCTTAACATAATAAAAGCTATTTACAACAGAGCCACAGCGAATGTAATACTCAGCGTTGAAAAGCTGAAAGCATTCCTGCCGAAAACAAGACAAGGATGCCCACTCTCACCACTTCTCTTCAGCATAATATTGGAAGTTTTAGCCACAACAATGAGACAAGAAAAAGAAATAAAGGTATTCAAACTGGTAGGGAAGAGGTAAAGTTGTCATATACACAAATGATATGATGCTATATGTAGAAAACCCTGAAGACTCCACACAAAAACTGATGAACGAATTTAGCAAGGTAACAGTATACAAGATTAACATACAGGAATCAGTTGCATTCCTTTACAGTAACAGTGAAATAACAGAACAGGAATGCAAGCAAACAATCCCTTTTAAAATTGCTTCCAAAAAAAAAAAGAAACTTAGGAGTGAACCTTACCAAGGAGGTAAAAGACTTATATGCTGAGAACTACAAAACCTTAATAAAGGAAACTGAAGATGATTCAAAGTAATGGAAAGATATCCCCTGCTCTTGGATTGGAAGAATTAATATTGTTAAAATGGCCGTACTACCCAAAGCTATCTATAGATTTAATGTGATCCCTATCAAATTACCCATGACATTTTTCACAGAAGTAGAACAAATAATCAGAAAATTTATATGGAAACTTTATAAAAGACCCAGAATTGCCAAAACAGTCCTGAGGAAAAAGGACAAGGCAGGAGTTATGACTCTCCCAGACTTCAGACAATACTACAAAGCTACAGTAATCAAAACAGTATGGTATTGATACAAAAACAGACAGGTCAGTGGAACAGAATAAAGAGCCCAGAAATAAACCCACACACCTATCTATGGGCAACCTTCGACAAAGGACGCAAGAATATACAATGGTAAAAGACAGTCCCTTCAGCAAGTGTGTTGGGAAAGTTGGACAGCTGTATGTCAGTCAGTGAAGTTAGAACACACCCTTACACCATACACAAAAGTAAACTCAAAATGCTTAAAGACTTAAATATAAGACAGGACACCATAAAACTCCTAGAAGAGGAC
Organism: Lagenorhynchus albirostris; assembly: GCF_949774975.1. Taxonomy (NCBI): domain Eukaryota; kingdom Metazoa; phylum Chordata; class Mammalia; order Artiodactyla; family Delphinidae; genus Lagenorhynchus; species Lagenorhynchus albirostris. The sequence continues at coordinate 178,919,501 of NC_083095.1, forward strand.
ACAGGCAAAACATTCTCTGAAATAAATCGTAGCAGTGTTTTTTTAGGTCAGTCTCCCCAGGCGATAAAAATAAAAGCAAAAATAAACAAATGGGACCTAAATAAACTTATAAGCTTTTGCACAGCAAAGGAGACCATAAACAAAAAGACAACCTACAGACTTCGAGAAGATATTTGCAAATGATGCGACCAACAAGGGCTTAATTTCCAAAATATACGAACAGCTCATACAATTCAACAGCAACAAAAAAAGCCTGGGATTTCCCTGTTGGTCCAGTGGTTAAGACTCCATGCTGCCAATGCAGGGGCCCTGGCTTTGATTCCTGGTCAGGGAACTGTATCCTGCATGCTGCAACTAAAGATCCCACACACTGCAATGAAGATCCGCACTCGGCAGCAAAGATCCTGTGTGCCTCAAATAAGACCCAAGATACAACTAAGCTTATACTTTTCCAAATTCTGCTCTAAGGGATTGATAATAACTGTAACAGTGAGACCTAGTGAGTGATAAGGTCTGATGTTTTGAGGTTTTATACCTGGAGGGCTTTAGAGAGAGAGAGGGGTTTAGAATCAGCATGGAAGAGCAAGAGAACCCAGCCCACCTGCATAGCCAGTGAAACCAGAGTAGAGTAGCTGGAGTAGAGTATCCATTACTTGAAGTAGCTGTGAGGTAAACAGGGTGTTCAGGGTGACCCCTGATTTTCTTAGAGCAAGAATCTGCAGGGAATATTCTGAGAAAAGGTTGAGCTTATTTATTTTTTAATATTTATTTATTTATTTGGCTGTGCCATGTCTTAGTTGTGGCATGTGGGAATCTAGTTCTCTGACCAGGGATCGAACCTGGGCCCCCAGCATTGGGAGTGTGGAGTCTTAACCACTGGACCACCATGGCAGTCCCAAGGTTGAGTTTAATATAGCAGCTTTTCTTGATCATTCTGAGTTCCAGAGAGAACAGTGGAAGGGTTTCAGCTGTTGAAGAGGGAGCAGCGGGGGTGTGTGGACAAAATGTTCATGGCTGAGTGGGAAAGACGGAGGAGAGGATTAAACTGGATTCTGGGCTTTCTGTTAGTGAGTGGCAAAGAGGCAGGTGAGGATTGACCTGGAGTCTGTCTTTTGGTAAAGTCGTAATCAGATTAACCCTTGGAGATTGAAGGAAAATAATCTGGTGAGGCCTTGAGTATGTATGTATGTATGTATGTATGTATGTATGTATGTATGTATGGCTGTGTTCAGTCTTCGTTGCAGTGTGCGGGCTTCTCATTTTGGTGGCTTCTCTTGTTGCGGGGCACGGGCTCTAGGCACATGGGCTTCAGTAGTTGCAGCCCATGGGCTCAGTAGTTGTGGCTCACGGGCTTAGTTGCTCCGCGGCATGTGGAATCTTCCCGGACCAGGGATCGAACCCGTGTCCCCTGCATTGGCAGGCGGATTCTTAACCACTGCGCCGCCAGGGAAGCCCAGGCCTTGAGTATTTGAAAGGGGCAGGTAGTGTGGGCTCCTTCTTGACCTGGTGGATGGATGGTAGAGGATTTGAGCCATAGATTCCTTTTAGGAGGAGAGTGTTCCTTTACTGTTGGTGCACCACACTTTTTATTACCTTCTATTGATGGAAACATAGGACTATATCAAGGAATGTAAGGCTGAGTTTTCTTTTGATCTTCAAGGCTCCTTTTAGATCCCATGGTTAAAATTTGTAGAGCACATTTGAGCTTCCCTGGTGGCACAGAGGTTGAGAGTCCGCCTGCCGATGCAGGGGACGCGGGTTCGTGCCCCGGTCCGGGAAGATCCCACATGCCGTGGAGCCACTGGGCCCGTGAGCCATGGCCGCTGAGCCTGTGCGTCCGGAGCCTGTGCTCCGCAACCGGGGAGGCCACAACAGTGAGAGGCCCGCGTACTGCAAAAAAAAAAAAAATAAAATTGTAGAGCATATTTAAATTGAGTCACTGGGAAGTTTAATTTACTATTGCAGTTTTTAAATACCTGTACTATATAGCCAGTTTTTTGTTTGTTTGTTTGTTTGTTTGTTTTTTGCGGTACGCGGGCCTCTCACTGTTGTGGCCTCTCCCGTTGCAGAGCACAGGCTCCGGATGCGCAGGTTCAGCGGCCATGGCTCACGGGCCCAGCTGCTCCGTGGCATGTGGGATCTTCCCAGACTGGGGCACGAACCCGCGTCCCCTGCATCGGCAGGAGGACTCTCAACCACTGCGCCACCAGGGAAGCCCTATAGCCAGTTTTGATTGTACATTTTTGAACCTTGCATTTGTCATTTCTTACACCTTAAGGCAAAATTCCATTTTGTTTATTTCTTTATTAACTTAGAATCGACTCTGCTGGTCTTAGAATTTTTAATTGTACTCTATGTATAATTTTTAACCCTTTTTTGACTCTAAACATTTTTCAGGCTAGGAATTAGCAGCAGGTAAATACCTCGATGTCATGTCAGTGTGATGTCACTGTAATCCTTTAAATACTGCAACGTTAATTTATCAATATAATATTTTCACATAAATCCTTGATAACCATGGTAGTGTACTACTGGTGATACATAGATATATAAAAGTCACTAGGAACAGAGTAGGATTTTCATATTAATCATTAAGATTGTATATATAAGTGTCCTTCCTGGAAAACATAGCTTGTTGTTTCTGTCATTGGGAGGTTTAGGTTTTTAGGTATAAGGGGATTAGATGGAACAGATGGGATTAGATTCTGCAGAGACTTGAATTAAGGGAATCCTTTAATATAATACATCAAGTTGAGAAAGCAGAAAAGGAGGCTCACCTTGTGTTTGTAGGACAGCATGGTCGCTTCCCCTGATTTCCTCAGTTTGGTCTTTCTGAGCACTTCAAATCTGTTTCCTTCTTTCCATAGTGTTAGTAGAAGGGTGTATTGTCAAGGAAGGATAAGAGAAGAAAGTCTTAGCTCTTTACCTTGTGCCGATTTGTTTGGTGTCCGTGTTATTTTTCTGAAAAAAATATTTGAATGAGGGAAAGCCATAGTTAAGTTCTGTTTTCTTGTATCTCTTGGCCTTTCAGTAAGTATAACTTTTAAATAAAACTGTTACAGTTTATACTGTTTTTCTAAGATTTTTTGATAGTAGAACAAACATTTTTCTGTAAAGTAGGTTAATTGATTTCTTAATGTTTAAAAACTTCTAATATGCTTCTTTAAAGATTAACTTTTAAAGAAATCTGTAGAAGTTTTAACTTACTAAGAAATCCAGGTGTAGATTTATCCACTATGTTTTTAGTATATGTCAATCTCTGTTCTTTTCTTGTGTTATTCAGCAACACAACACCCTTGAATGCTAATCATGCTTAAACAAATTTTTTTGGAGACTTAATTTTTAAGGAAATACACACACATACACAATAATCTTATGATAATAAAAGTATTCAAAATTTTATTGTATCAAATACATTGGACCTTCTGTTAGCTTTCTTGAGGTAAAATTGACATACAATAAATTGCACATATTTGAAGTGGAAAATTCCATAAATTTGTGAATTGATTTGCTAAATGATTAGCAAAAGTTTCCTTGTGATTTAGTGTAATGCCCTTCTTGCCTTCACACGACTACCCTTGCCCTGGCAACTATTGTGTTTTCTGTCACTGTAAATTAGTTTGAATTTTCTAGAATTTTAAAAATGGAAACATATAGTATGTACACTTCTTTATCTGACTTCTTTCACTCAGCATAATTATTTTGAGACTCATCCATATTGTGTGTATGAAGAGTTCATTCCCTTTTATTCCTGACTAGTATTCTGTTGTATGGGCTTACCATAATTTGTTAATCCATTTAACAATTGATGGACATTCAGGTTGTTTCCAGTTTTGGGCTATTAAAAATAAAGCTTCTAGGAACATTGTACAATATTTGTATGGGCATGCACTTTAATTTTTCTTGCATAAATACCAAGGAGCAGAATAGCTGGGTCACATGGTAGGTATGTCCTTAATTATTTAAGATAGTGTCAGACTATCTTCCAAAGTGGTTATACCATTTAACAATTCTACCATCAGTGTACGAGAGTTCTTGTTCCTCTATGTTCTCTGCAACACTTGGTATAATCAGTTGTTTTAATTTTAGCCATTCTAGTTAGGTACGTATCAGTTTCTCATTGTGGTTTTGATTTGCATTTCCTTAATGACCTAAATTATGTTAAACATCTTTTCATGTGAATAGTTGCCATTTATTTATTTTTTCCTTTTTATTGGTTTGTTTGTTTTCTTATTACTGAGTTTTGTGAGACATTATATGTTCCGATGCAAATCCTTTATCAGATATGTTATATGTTTTCTTTTAGAAGTTTTATATTTTTATGTTTTACATTTAGGTCGATGATCCTTTTTGAGTTAATTTTTGCATATGATGTGAGTTACACATCAAAATCCACTTATTTGAATACTGATATTCAGTTTTTCCTGAGCCATTTGTGGAACAGACTGCCCTTTCTCCACTGAATTACCTTTACTCCCATTTGTATAAAAACAGTTGACCATATATGTATTGGTCTATTTCTGGACTCTGTTCTGTTCCATACCACACAATCTTGATTACTGTGGCTTTATAATGACTCTTGAGGTCAGATAGGGTCCACTTCCAACTTTGTTCTCTTTCAGTTGTTTGATCTGTTCTAGGTTCTCTGCATTTTTATATGAATTTTAGAATTGTCAATTTATAGAAATAAAACTACTGGTATTTTGACTTGAACTGTAATGAATCTTCAAATTGTTTTGGGGGATAATTGATCCCTCAATAACATTGAGTCTTCTAACCTGTGAACACGTGTGTGTGTGTGTGTGTGTGTGTGTGTGTGTGTGTGTGTACCCAACATCTTCTTTATCCATTCATCTGCCAGTGCACATTTAGGTTGTTTCCGTGTCTTGGCTATTGTAAACAGTGCTGCAGTGAACATTGGCGTGCATGTATACTTTCGAACCAAGTTTTTCTCCAGATATATGCCCCGAAGTGGGATTGCTGGATCATATGGTAGCTCTATTTTTAGTTTTTTAAGGAATCTCCGTACTGTTTTCGGTAGTGGTTGCACCAAGTTACATTCCCACTGACAGTGTAGGAGGGTTCCCTTTTCTCCACGCCCTCTCCAGCATTTATTATTTGTAGACTCTTTGATAGCCATTCTGACTGGTGTGAGGTGATACTTTGTTGTGGTTTTGATTTGCATTTCTCTAATAATTAGCAGTGTTGAGCATCTTTTCATGTGCCTTTGGGCCGTCTGTATGTCTTCTTTGGAGAAATGTCTGTTTAGGTCTTCTGCCCATTTTTTGATTATGTTGTTGTTTTTCTGACATTGAGTTGTATGAACTGTTTGTATATTTTGGAAATTAAGCCCTTGTTGGTTGCATCATTTGCAAACATTTTCTCCCAGTCTGTAGGTTTTTTTTGGTTTTGTTGATGGTTTCCTTCACTGTGCAAAAGCTTTTAAGTTTGATTAGGCCCCATTGTTTATTTTTGCTTTTATTTCTTTTGCCTTGGGAGACTGATCTAAGAAAATATAGTTATGATTTATATCACAGAATGTTTTGCCTATGTTTTCTGGGAGTTTTATAGTGTTATGTCTTACATTTAGATCTTAAAGCCATTTTGAGTTTATTTTTGTATATGGTGTCAGAGTGTTCTGATTTCATTAATTGACATGAGGGTTTCCCAGCACCCCTTGCTGAAGAGACTGTTTATATATTTTTAATAGATATATTGATTGATTTTTTTTCCTTTTTAATCTGTTAATATGATGAAGTACGTTGATTTTCCGAGGGTTGATTTTCCAGTGTTGAAAAACCTTGCATTCCTGGGGAAATCCCACTTGGTCTTGATGTATTACCCTTTTTATATACTGTTTGATTCTACTTTTAGAAATTTTACAGGAATTTTTGCCTCTGTATTCATGAGGGATATATATATATATTTGTTTGTTTTTGTTTTTGTTTTGCGGTACGCGGGCCTCTCACTGTTGTGGCCTCTCCCGTTGCGGAGCACAGACTCCGGACGCGCAGGCTCAGCGGCCATGGCTCACGGGCCCAGCCGCTCCGTGGCATGTGGGATCTTCCCGGACCGGGGCACGAACCCACATCCCCTGCATTGGCATGCAGACTCTCAACCACTGCGCCACCAGGGAAGCCCCAATGTCTTTGGTTTTGGTGTTAAAAGGAATGCTGGCCTTATAGAATGCATTGCAGGTATTCACTCTTGTTTTCTGGAAGAGTTTATGTAAATTTGGTAATATTTCTTAATGTTTAATATTATTCACTTTTTTTTTTTTTTTTCTTTTTGCTGCACTGCACAGCTTGTAGGATTAGTTCCCTGACAGGGACTGAACCTGGGTCCTTGGCAGTAAGAGTGCAGAGTCCTGACCACTGGACCACCAGGGAACTCCTGCTAGTATTCTCTTTTAAGGCCATCTGGGCCTAGAGTTTTCTGTAGGGGAATGTTTTCAACTGTAATTTCATTAAAAGAAAATAGATACAGGGCTATATTCAGGTTATCTATTTCTTCTTGAGTGAGCTTTGACAGTCTTTTCTCTTTTTTGTAACCAGGCTGGCTATGAATTTTTATGATCTTAAATTATTACCTTTGGGTTCCAGTGATTTTTCTCTGTTGTTATTATGTTTTATATTTTAGTGATTTCTGTTCTAATTTTATGTTTTCCTTTTAACTGCTTGCTTTGGGTTTCTTTTCCTCTTCATTTTCTAATTTATTAAGGTGTAATATGAATTTATTCAAGACCTTTCTTTTCTCTAAAATAGGCAGCTTAAAAAAAACTTTATTTTTTAGAGTGGTTTTAGATTCAGAGAAAAATTGGAAAGTAAAGAGATTTCCTATATAACTCCTGACACCTTCCCCCACTGTCAGCATCCCACGCCAGAGTGATACATTTGTTACAATCTGTGAACTTCCACTGACACATCATTAAGGCTTAAAATCCACAGTTGGCATTAGGGTTCAGTTTTTTTTTTTTTAAACATCTTTATTGGGGTATAATTGCTTTACAATGGTGTGTTAGTTTCTGCTTTATAACAAAGTGAATCAGTTATACATATACATATGTTCCCATATCTCTTACCTCTTGCATCTCCTTCCCTCCCATTTCTCTAGGAGGTGGGTCAAAAAGGATCTTGCTGTGATTTATGTCATAGAGTGTTCTGCCTATGTTTTCCTCTAAGAGTTTGATAGTGTCTGGCCTTACATTTAGGTCTTTAATCCATTTTAAGCTTATTTTTGTGTATGGTATTAGGGAGTGACCTAATCTCATACTTTTACATGTACCTGTCCAGTTTTCTCAGCACCACTTATTGAAGAGGCTGTCCTTTCTCCACTGTACATTTCTGCCTCCTTTATCAAAGATAAGGTGACCGTATGTGGTGGGTTTATCTCTGGGCTTTCTATCCTGTTCCATTATCTATCTCTCTGTTTTTGTGCCAGTACCATACTGTCTTGATTACTGTAGCTTTGTAGTATAGTCCGAAGTCAGGAAGCCTGATTCCTCCAGCTCCGTTTTTTGTTCTCAAGATTGCTTTGGCTATTCGGGGTGTTTTGTGTTTGCATACAAATTGTGAAATTTTTTGTCCTAGTTCTGTGAAAAATGCCATTGGTAGTTTGATAGGGATTGCATTGAATCTGTAGATTGCTTTGGGTAGTAGAGTCATTTTCACAATGTTGATTCTTCCAATCCAAGAACATGGTACATCTCTCCACCTATTTGTATCATCTTTAATTTCTTTCATCAGTGTCTTATAATTTTCTGCATACAGGTCTTTTGTCTCCTTAGGTAGGTTTATTCCTAGATATTTTATTCTTTTTGTTGAAATGGTAAACGGGAGTGTTTTCTTGATTTCACTTTCAGATTTTTTCATCATTAGTGTATAGGAATGCCAGAGATTTCTGTGCATTAATTTTGTATCCCACTACTTTACCAAATTCATTGATTAGCTCTAGTAGTTTTCTGGTAGCATCTTTAGGATTCTCTATGTATAGTATCATGTCATCTGCAAACAGTGACAGTTTTACTTCTTCTTTTCCGATTTGGATTCCTTTTATTTCCTTTTCTTCTCTGATTGCTGTGGCTAAAACTTCCAAAACTATGTTGAATAAGAGTGGTGAGAGTGGGCAACCTTGTCTTGTTCCTGATCTTAGTGGAAATGCTTTCAGTTTTTCACCATTGAGGATGATATTGGCTGTGGGTTTGTCATATGTGGCCTTTATTGTGTTGAGGAAAGTTCCCTCTATGCCTACTTTCTGCAGGGTTTTTATCATAAATGGGTGTTGAATTTTGTCGAAAGCTTTCTCTGCATCTATTGAGATGACCATATGGTTTTTCTCCTTCAATTTGTTAATGTGGTGTATCACATTGATTGATCTGCGTATATTGAAGAATCCTTGCATTCCTGGAATAAACCCCACTTGATCATGGTGTATGATCCTTTTAATGTGCTGTTGGATCTGTTTGCTAGTATTTTGTGGAGGATTTTTGCATCTATGTTCATCAGTGATATTGGCCTGTAGTTTTCTTTCTTTGTGACATCCTTGTCTGATTTTGGTATCAGGGTGATGGTGGCCTCGTAGAATGAGTTTGGGAGTGTTCCTCCCTCTGCTATATTTTGGAAGAGTTTGAGAAGGATAGGTGTTAGCTCTTCTCTAAATGTTTGAAAGAATTCACCTGTGAAGCCATCTGGTCCTGGGCTTTTGTTTGTTGGAGGATTTTTAATCACAGTTTCAATTTCAGTGCTTGTGATTGGTCTGTTCATATTTTCTATTTCTTCCTGATTCAGTCTTGGCAGGTTGTGTATTTCTAAGAATTTGTCCATTTCTTCCAGGTTGTCCATTTTATTGGCCTAGAGCTTTTGTAGTAATCTCTCATGATCCTTTGTATTTCTGCAGTGTCAGTTGTTACTTCTCCTTTTTCATTTCTAATTCTGTTGATTTGAGTCTTCTCCCTTCTTTCCTTGATGAGTCTGGCTAATGGTTTATCAATTTTGTTTATCTTCTCAAAGAACCAGCTTTTAGTTTTATTGATCTTTGCTACCATTTCCTTCACTTCCTTTTCATTTATTTCTGATCTGATCGTTATGATTTCTTTCCTTCTGCTAACTTTGGGGGTTTTTTTGGTTCTTCTTTCTTTAATTGCTTTAGGTGTAAGGTTAGGTTGTTTATTTGAGATGTTTCTTGTTTCCTGAGGTAGGATTTTATTGCTATAAACTTCCCTCTTAGAACGGCTTTTGCCACATCCCATAGGTTTTGGGTCGTTGTGTTTTCATTGTCATTTGTTTCTAGGTATTTTTTGATTTCCTCTTTGATTTCTTCAGTGATCTCCTGGTTATTTAGTAGTATATTGTTTAGCCTCCATGTGTTTTGATTTTTTACAGATTTTTTTTCTGTAATTGATATCTAGTCTCATAGCGTTGTGGTCGGAATAGATATTTGATACGATTTCAATTTTCTTAAATTTACCAAGGGTTGATTTGTGATCCAAGATATGATCTAGCCTGCAGAATGTTCCATGAGCTCTTGAGAAGAACGTGTATTCTGTTGTTTTTAGATGGAGTGTCCTATAAATATCAATTAAGTCCATCCTGTGTAACATATCATTTAAAGCTTGTGTTTGTTTATTTTCATTTTGGATTATCTGTCCATTGGTGAAAGTGGGGTGTTAAATTCCCCTCTTTTTATCCTGTTACTGTCAATTTCCCCTTTTATGGCTGTTAGCATTTGCCTTATGTATTGAGGTGCTCCTATGTTGGGTGCATAAATATTTACAATTGTTACGTTTTCTTCTTGGATTGATCCCTTGATCATTATGTAGTGTCCTTCTTTTTCGCTTGTAGTAGTCTTTATTTTAGTCTATTTAGCCTGATACGAGAATCGCTACTCCAGCTTTCTTTTGATTTCCATTTGCACAGAATATCTTTTTCCACCCCCTCACTTTCAGTCTGTACGTGTCCCTAGGTCTGAAGTGGGTCTCATGTAGACAGCATATGTACAGGTCTTGTTTTTGTATCCATTCAGCCAGTCTGTGTCTTTTTGTTGGAGCATTTAATCCATTTACATTTAAGGTAGTTATGGGTATGTATGTTCCTATGACCATTTTCTTAATTGTTTTGGGTTTGTTTTTGTAGGTCTTTTCCTTCTCTTGTGTTTTCTGTCTAGAGAAGTTCCTTCAGCAGTTGTTGTAGAGCTGGTTTGGTGGTCCTGAACTATCTCAGCTTTTGCTTGTCTGTAAAGGTTTTAATTTCTCCATCAAATCTGAATGAGATCCTTGCTGGGTAGAGTAATCTTGGTTGCAGGTTTTTCTCCTTCATCACTTTAAATATGTCCTGCCACTCCCTTCTGGCTTGCAGAGTTTCTGCTGAAAGATCAGCTGTTAACCTTATGGGGATTCCCTTGTATGTTATTTTTTTCCCTTACTGCTTTTAATGTTTTTTCTTTGTATTTATTTTTGATAGTTTGATTAATATGTGTCTTGGAATGTTTTTCCTTGGATTTATCCTGTATAGGAGTCTCTGTGCTACCTGGACTTGATTGACTGTTAGCTTTCCCATATTAGGGAAATTTTCAACTATAATCTCTTCAAATATTTTCTCAGTCTCTTTCTTTTTCTCTTCTTCTGGGACCCCTGTAATTAGAATGTTGGTGTGTTTAATGTTGTCCCAGAGGTGTCTCAGACTGCCCTCAATTCTGTTCATTATTTTTTCTTTGTTCGGCTCTGTGGTAGTTATTTCCACTATTTTATCTTCCAGGTCACGTATCCGTTCTTCTACCTCAGTTATTCCGCTGTTGATTCCTTCTAGAGAATTTTTAATTTCATTTATGGTGTTGTTCATCATTGTTTTTTGCTCTTTTGTTCTTCTGGGTCCTTGTTAAAGTTTTCTTGTATTTTCTCCATTCTATTTCCAAGATTGGATGATCTTTACTTTCATTACTCTTAATTCTTTTTCAGGTAGACTGCCTATTTCCTCTTCATTTCTTTGGTCTGGTGGGTTTTACCTTGCTCCTTCATCTGCTGTGTGTTTCTCTTTTGGGTCTCCTTTTCACAGGCTGCAGGTTCGTAATTCCCGTTGTTTTTGGTGTCTGCCCCCAGTGTGTAAGGTTGGTTCAGTGGGTTATGTAGGCTTCCTCGTGGAGGGGACTGGTGCCTGTGTTGTGGATGTGGCTGGATCTTGTCTTTGTGGTTGGCAGGACCGCATCAGGTGGTGTGTTTTGGGTTGTCTGTGACCTTATTATGATTTTAGGCAGCCTCGCTGCTAATGGGTGGGGCTATGTTCCTGTCTTGCTTGTTGTTTGGCATACGGTGTCTAGCACTGTAGCTTGCTGGTCGCTGAGTGGAGCTGGGTCTTAGCGTTGAGATGGAGGTCTCTGGGAGAGCTTTCACTGTTTGATATTATGTGGAGCCGGGAGGTCTTTGATGGAGCAATGTCCTGAACTTGGCTCTCCCACCTCAGAGGCATTGGCCTGACACCTGTCCAGATCATGAAGACCCTTTCAGCCACACGCTCGGAAGAAAAGGGAGGAAAAAAAAGAAAGAAAAAAATAATAAAGTTATTAAAATAAAAAAATTATTAAAAATAAAAAAAATTAAAAAAAGAAAGAAGAGAGCAACCAAACCAATGAACAAATCCACCAATGATAACAAGCACTAAAAAGTATACTTAAAAAAAAAAGAAAAACAGACAGAACCCTAGGACAAATGGTAAAAGCAAAGCTATACAGACAGAATCACACAAAGAAGCATACACATACACTCTCACTAAAAGTGAAAAATGAAAAAAATATATATCTGTATATAAAAAAAAGGAAGAGAGCAACCAAGTCAGTAAACAAATCTACCAGTGATAAGAAAGTCTGAATATTAAACTCTAAATATTAAACTAAGATAAACATAAAATCATAAAGGAATTAGATGCAGAAAGCAAAGTCCAAGTCTACAGTTGCTCCCAAAGTCCACCGCCTCCATTTGGGATGATTCTTTGTCTATTCAGGTATTCCACAGATGCAGGTACCTTAAGTTGATTGTGGAGATTTATTCAGCTGCTCCTGAGGCTGGTGGGAGAAATTTCCCTTTCTCTTCTTCGTAGCTCCCAGGGTTCAGCTTTGGATTTGGCCCCGCCTCTGCGTGTAGGTCGCCTGAGGGCATCTGTTCCCCATCCAGACAGGACAGGGTTAATGGAGCAGCTGATTAGGGGGCTCTGGCTCACTCAGGCTTGGGGGAGGGAGGGGTGCGGATGCGGGGAGAGCCTGAGGCGGCAGAGGCCAGCGTGACGTTGCACTAGCCTGAGGCGCGCCGTGCATTCTCCCGGGGAAGTTGTCCCTGGATCACGGGACCCTGGCAGTGGCGGGCTGCACAGGCTCCAGGAGGGGAGGTGTGGATAGTGACATGTGCTTGCACACAGGCTTCTTGGTGCCTGCACCAGCAGCCTTAGCATCTCACGCCCATCTCTGGTGTCCGTGCTGATAGCGGTGGCTTGCGCCCATCCCTGGAGCTTGTTTAGGCGGTGCTCTGAATCCCCTCTCCTCGCGCACCCCGAAACAATGGTCTCTTGCCTCTTAGGCAGATCCAGACTTTTCCCCGGACTCCCTCCCTCCCGTCTAGCCGTGGTGCACTAATCCTCTGCAGGCTGTGTTCACGCTGCCAACCCCAGTCCTCCCGCTCCCAGCGCTCCGACTGACCGAAGCCCAAGCCTCAACTCCCAGCCCCGCCCGCCCCGGCGGGTAAGCAGACAAGCCTCTCGGGCTGGTGAGTTCCGGTCTGCACCAATCCTCTGTGTGGCAGCCTCTCCACTTTGCCCTCTGCACCCCTGTTGCTGTGTTCTCGTCTTTGGCTCTGAAGCTTCGACCCCAGCAGCCCCTGTCACCACCAGTGAAGGGCCTTCCTAGTGTGTGGAAACTTTTCCTCCTTCACAGCTCTGTCCCAGTGGTGCAGATCCCACCCCTATTCTTTTGTCTCTGTTTTTCGTTGTTTTCATTTCCCTACCTTGGTACATGGGGCGTTTCTTGCCTTTTGGGAGGTCTGAGGTCTTCTGCCAGCGTTCAGTAGGTGTTCTGTAGTTGTTCCACGTGTAGACGTATTTCTGATGTATTTGTCGGGAGGAAGGTGATCTCCACATCTTACTCCTCCGCCATCTTGCAAGTCTCTATAATTCTTTTTATACATTTTTGGGTTTGATTTGCCAATACTTTGTAGAGAAGTTTTGCATCTATTTCATGAGTGATATTATTCTGTGTTTTCTTTCTTATAATGTCTTTATCTGTTTTGATATAGTATTGCTGTCCTCATAGAGAGAGTTAGGAATTATTTCTTCTGCTTCTGTTTTCTGGAAGAGGTTGTAGAGAACTGGTATAATTTTTTTCCTTAAGAATTTTGTAGAATTTAACAGTGAACCCATCTGGTCCTGGTGCTTTGTGTGTTTTGGTGGGATGCTTAATTATTAATTAAATTTCTTTAATAGATATAGGTCTGTTCAGATTGTCTGTTTCTTTTTGTGTGTAAAATTCCTTGATTATCCCTTAATGTCCATGAGATCTGTAGTTAATGTTCCATCTTTCATTTCTGAACTACTGTGCCACCAGGGAAGTCCCTGCCTCATGTATTTAATGTTTTGTTTTTAGGCATATACACATGAAGGATTGTTGTGTCATCTTGTAGTCTTCATTCCTTTGTTGTTATATAATGTCACTGTTTATCCCTGTTAACTTTCCTTGCTGTGAAGTCTACTCTGTCTGAAATACAGCTATTCTTGCCTTGTTTAGATTAGTGATAGCATGTTATGCCTTTTTCCATCCATTGATTTTTTTTTAAATCATGATGTGTCTCTATATTTACTGTACCTGAGTCTTGCTTTTTGATCCACTCTGACAATTTCTGTTTTTTAATTGGCATATTTAGACCATTTGTGTTTAGGAGGATTGTTGATACAGTTAGGTTAGTATCTACAAAACTTGTTACTGTTTTTTATTTGTTCTTGGTCTTTGTTCCTGTTTTTGTCTTCCACATGTTTTCTGACTTTTGTGGTTTTAACTGAGCATTTTATACGATTCCATTTTCTTTTCATTTCTTAATATATCAGTTATACTTGTTTTCCTTCATGGTTGCCCTCATGCTCGCAATATATCTTTACGGCATATCTAAGGCGTCTTTCAGTAACACTATACTGCTTCATGGTAGCACAAGTACCTTATAATAACAAAATATTCCTAATTTCTCCCTCCCATCTTTTCTGTCAATGCTGTCATTCATTTCACTTACACATGAACATACATAAGCATATGAATGCATAAAACTATATAATCAAATACATCATTGAGCAAGCTGTTAAGGTCAATTAAGAATTAAAAAAATCAAAGTTTAATTTTACCTTCACTGATTCATTCTCTAATGGTATTTTTTATGTAAATCCACGTTTCTGACCTGTTTCATTTTCCTTCTCTCCAAAGAACTTTTCACATTTCTTGCAAGGCAGTCCTACTGGCAACAAATTCCCTCAATTTTTGTTTGTCTGAGAAAGTCTTTGTCTTTCACTCTTACAGGATAATTTTGCAGTGTGCAGAATTCTAGGTTGTTTTTTTTCTCTCAACACTTTAAATATTTCACATCACTCCGTAGTTTGCATTGTTTCCGAAGAGAAGTCAGATGTAATTCTTATCTTTGCTCCTTTGTAGTTAAGGCTTTCCCCCCTTCTGGCTTCTTTGAGTGTTTTTTCTTTTATCTTTGATTTTCTGCATTTTGAATATGATATGCCTAGGTGTTGTTTTTGTTTGCTTGCTTGCTTTTTGGCATTTATCTTGCTTGGTATTCTCAGAGCTTCCTAGATCTGTCATTTGGTTTCTGACATTAATTTGATTAAATTCTTAGTCATTATTGCTTCAGATATTGCCTCAGTTCCTTTGTTTTCCTTCTGGTATTCCCATTACACCTATGTTACACCTTTTGTAGTTGTCCTGTGGTTCTTGGATATTGTTCTTTGTTTCATAGTTTCTTTTTCTCTTTGCTTTCTATTTTTGGAAGTTTCTATTTTCATATCCTCACTCTCTGAGATGCTTTCCATAGCCATGCCCAGTCTACTAATGAGCGCATCAAAGGAATTCTTCATTTTTGTTATGGGTTTTTTAATCTCAAAGAGTCCTTTAAAATTTTTTTTTAGAATTTCTTTCTGCTTACAATATCCATCTGTTGTTGCATGCTGTCTATTTTTTACATTAAAACCCTTAGCATACTAATCATAGTTTAAAAAATTTCTGGGTTGGTAATTCCCACAGTCGTGCCATCTCTGTCTTTGGTTCTGATGTTTGTTCGTTCTCTTCACACGGTCTATTTGCCTCTTAGTGCACCTTGTAGTTTTTTGTTAAAAGATGTATATGATTTACTGGATAAAAGGAAGTGTGGTAAATAGGCCTTTAATAATGTGATGGTAAGAGGGACAGGAAGCATTCTATAGTCCTATGGTTAGTTCTCAGTCTTTTGGTGAGCCTGTGCCCCTGGACTGTAAACCTCACAAGTGATTCTCACCCCCTACCCTGCTTTGCTGGGACAGGATACTGTTGGGGGTTGTAGTTGGGTATTTCCCTTCCTTCACATACTTGAGGCTCTGATACAACCTCAGCAGGTTATGCTCTGGTAAAATATATTCTCCTGATAACAGGCCTTATTAAGAAGAACAGAATACCTTGGCATATTAGAATAGTTCCTTTCTGCCTCCCCTGCTGGAAGCATGAGTGTATATTTTTCTTCTGGTATTCACTGTCAAGACTTGGTAGAGCTCCTGGAGGTAAAACTTGAAAAGTGTGAGGAGTTCTTTTTTTTGGGGTTTTTTTTTTTTTAATGAGACCTATCTCTGCCTTACCTTTATCTTTTTTAAAAAATAAATTTATATATTTTATTTATTTATTTTTGGCTGTGTTGGGTCTGTTGCTGTGCACATGTTTTCTCTAGTTGCGGTCAGCGAGGGCTACTCTTCATTGCGGTGCGTGAGTGTCTCATTGCAGTGGCTTCTCTTGTTGTGGAGCATGGGCTCTAGGCGCGCAGGCTTCAGTAGTTGTGGCACACAGCCTCAGTAGTTGTGACTCCCAGGCTCTAGAGCTCGGGCTCAGTAGTTGTGGTGCACAGGCTTAGTTGCTCCGCAGCATGGGGGATCTTCCCTGATCAGGGCTCGAACCCATGTCCCTTGCATTGGCAGGCAGATTCTTAACCTTTGCACCAACAGGGAAGCCCCTCCTGGAGTTTTTAATCTCTCAGACTTGTCCACACTGAGCCTTCAACAATTTGTCAATTATACTTGAGGTTTTCCTACCCTGATACTGGTTGCCATAGAGATTTCTGTTTGGGTACGCTCTGATTCTCTGTATCTGTCTGTCTGTCTCTCTAATTTTGGTGGCAGTGGTTTGCTCTGTGACCTCGCTTCTCTGATGGATCTAAGAAGAGTTATTGACTTTTCAGTTTGTTAGGCTTTTTACTTGTTAGGATGGAATGAAGACTTCAAAGTTCCTTATTACATGCTGACCAGAAAGTGCTAATATGGACATTTAATGCTAAAAACTTTGTTCTAAGCTCCACTTGCAAATTGTATGTTGTATTTTCATTTTTACTTAGTTGAACAAATACCTTAAGGTTTCTTTTTGATTTCTTCTTTGACCATAGGTTACTTAGAAGCATTTTATTTACTTTTGAAATATTTAGGGGTTTTTCACGTATCTTCTTGTTGATTTCTCATTTAATGTCTTTGTGTTATAATTTATTTTAAATTTTTTTGAGATTTTCTTAATGACACAGAACATGGATTATTTTGTTTTTCTGTGTGCTTTTCAAAAGGATGTGTATTCATTCTGCTCTTATTGTACGAAGTTTTTCTATAAATATCAGTTAGGTCAAGTTGACTTATATTGTTTAAGTTTCTTTATATCCTCATTTTTTTTGGTCTATTTGTTCAGTCAGTTATTGAGAAAAAGAATGAACCTCTCTTACTATAACTATACATTTTGCTGTTTCTTTGTTTTCTCTATTCAGTTTTTGCTTCATTTATTTTGAAGGTCTCATAATTTGCAGAAACATTTAGGATTTTTATATCCTCTTGATTAATAGACCTCTTTATCCTGGTAATATTTCTTGTTCTGAAGTGTACTTTGTCTGATATTAATGTTGTGAATTCAGCTTTCTTTGGATTAGTGTTAGATTGATACGTGTTCCCCATACTTTTAATATCTTTCTGTATTTATGTTTTAAATGGGTGTCTTGTAGACAACATAAAGTCTTGAGTTTCTTTTTTCACTGTTACAATCTCTGTCTTTCAGTGGGGATGTTTAGGTAATTTACATATAATGTGATTATTGATATGGTTGTATTTAAATCTATCCTTTGTTAGTCCTTTTTAATTTGCCCATTATTTCTCATCTTCCTATTTTCTTTTTTTCCTCATTGAATATTTTGTATGATTGCATTTTGGCTGATTAGTAATAATTGTATTTTTTTATTAGTTGCTTTAGGGTTTATATATCTTTAGCTTGTCACAGTCTGCCTTCAAGTGATATTATACCATTTCACATATTATATAAGAACCTTACAACTGTGTACTTCCATTGCTACCCTTTTGGCTTTGGGCCTATTTTTGTCATGTTTTAAAGTTTTTACATATTTTATAAACCTCACAATTCATTGTTATTATTTTTGCTCTAGATCATCAGTTACCTTATAAAGAGACTTAAATAATTAAAAAATCTTCTGTATTTATCCATGTAATTACTGTTTCTAGTGCTCTTAATTACTTTGTGTACATCCACATTTCCTTTGTTGTTTTCCTCCTGCCTGAAAGACAGCCTTTAGCATTTACTATAGTGTTAACCGCTGGTGATTAGTTCTTTCAGCTTTTTTATCTGAAAAACAATTATTTTGCCTGTGTTTTTGAAAGGTATTTTAGCTCGGTATAGAATTCTAGGTTAATGATAGTTTGTTTCTTTTAGTACATTGAAGATTTTACTCTTCTCTTTTCTAGCTAGCATCTTTTTCATGAGAAATCTGTTTTCATCCTTATTTCTTAGCACATAGGCATATTTAACCGCCCCCCCAGCTGCTTTTATCATTTTCTGTTTATTGTTGGTTTTTAGCGAGAAGCCATATGATTATGATGTGCATTCATGGCATTTTCTTTATGTTTCTTATACTTGGGGTTAGTTGATCTGTAGGTTTATAGTTTTCATCAAATTTCATAGTTTTTCTATTATTTCTTTATTTTTTTTCTTTTTTCCCCCTGCTATTATTATTTTTAAGTCCCTCCCCCCTGCTTTTTTTTGGGTACTGCAATAGCATGTACATTAGGTTTCTTAATGTTGTCCCACAGCTTACTGGCACCCCTCCCCCCTTAAAAAGTTTTCATTCTTTTTGTGCTTCATGTTTGATAGTTTCTGTGCTGTATTCTAAGAATTGGGCTAGTGAAAAATGTGACTTTTATGGGAGACTTGAATAGTATATAATTAAAAAAAAATTTTTAACAAGCATTATTCTGTTTCACCATGTTGGTGAAAGGCAAAGCTATTGGTTGTTTTCCTTCCCTCTGCCTCCTTCTTCCAAACATGGATTACAGAGCCTTGTAGAATAAAACCTAAGGCAACCATACCTTTAAAATATAATAACTGCTATTTCTTTGGTTACCTCTGATAGCCTTTGATTAATTATGAGTCTAAAAATTTCTATTTGAAGTTAGAAATATTTTTTTGTTCCTAATTAATGCTATTTAGTAGGTATATAGGGTTTGCATCTCATCTGAGGACTAATAATTTTAGTTGGCCATGAAAGAAAAATCAAACACATTGTAGATGTCTATTTTGAAAGTTCATTAAGTTGCCTGTAAATCACAAAGTGTTTATGCACTTCTCTAAAGACTATCAATATAGCCAGATATCCAATTTTCTCTCTAGTGGAAAATAAAAAAAAGGAAGGCTATATTTTACTTAGTTGAGTACCAATTGATGTAGTTAGTTTGTATTTTATGATCAATTTACATGAATATGTATTTTTAAGCACTATAGTGGCTCTCAGAGCAATGACATGCTAATGATATGAGAGTTACTTAGGTTGTGAAACTGACTGAGGAAACAGGTTTGTGATGTTGGGGGCATGTATAAAATTTTTTTTAACTGTTAGAATCTTCAGCTAAAGTTATTTTTGTTATTTTTTTTTTTCTTACTAAGAAACCTGTGGTATCTTTTTAAAAAATTTATGTATATTTTATTTATTTACTTACGGCTGCGTTGGGTCTTTGTTGCTGCACGCGGGCTTTCTCTAGTTGCAGTGAGTGAGGGCTACTCTTCGCTGTGGTGTGTGGGCTTCTCATTGTGGTGGCTTCTCTTGTTGTGGAGCATGAACTCTAGGCAGGCGAGCTTCAGTAGTTGTGGCGTGCGGGCTCTAGAGCGCAGGCTCAGTAGTTGTGGTACACAGGCTTAGTTGCTCTGTGGAATGTGGGATCTTCCGGGACCAGGGCTTGAACCCGTGTCCTCTGCATTGGCAGATGGATTCTTAACCACTTGTGCCACCAGGGAAGTCCCTGTAGTACTTTTTTTTTTTTTTAAAACTTACAAGGTGTTGAGGTTTGTAAAAAATAAAATGTTATGGTTTTATTTAATATGACTTTGGTCACTGAAATTTGTGTAATTTTCATTAAATGCTTTCTTTGTAATACCTTCTCTTCCAAATATCATGTTTTCATTGAATTTATGGACATATTTATACTTCAGGGGTAAGCCAGTATATTCTACTAAATGACTGGGAAAATTGACCAACCCTAATTTAGGTTGTTATGTGGAAACAGCATATTTCTGTTGTTGGTATTCTACCCAGTTTTCTCTCCTTTTCCTTATTTGACACATAGAGGACTTGAATGAAGAACACCATTGTGGTTTTTTTAGATGACTTTTAAACTTTACTAGGGTCAAATGAGTGGGTTGGAAAATCTCAGGATCAACTTAAAATATTGGAAAAGTGAAGTGTCAGGTGATTTTGAAAGTGACCTGTCTGGCTGGGAAAGGTAGTCATCCATGAAGTTTAATCAGCTTAAATATGATTGTTTTGTTAAATGGGAGTGTGTTTCCTCCTGAAATTTAGTTTGAAAACCTTTTTCTTATTTGTGGATTATAGTTTATTACAATAGTGATTAGTTTTTTATGAGATCATAATGTCTCTTGTACTTGATGGTGAAAATCTGTTCTTGGCAGTGAGATGCTGTGGGGTGCAGCAGCAACACTGGGCAAGTAGCAGAAGAGTAGTAGTAAAGATTTGGTTTTCAAAACAGTTGAAGTTTCCTCTTACTCCTTTTTTCTGAACACTGATTTGCTAACAAACCTGATTTTTATTGTCACTTTTTCATTTTTAAAATTTTTCTGATGTTTTGTACTGAGTGGTTGTTAATATGTGGCAGATTTCAGTTTTGCATATTTTCAGATTTTTCACTTGTGTTACATTGGAGATATCAGATAGAAGTATTAGAAAATTATTTATTTATTCAACAGAAATTTAGGGCTAGTTATAGTTCAGACACCAGTTTAACAATGGCAACAAAAATCCCTGACCCTTTGGACCATATAAATCTTTTTTTAAAAATTAATCAATTAATTTATTTTGGGGTGTGTTGGGTCTTTGTTTCTGTGCGAGGGCTTTCTCTAGTTGCAGTGAGTGAGGGCTACTCTTCATTGTGGTGCATGGGCCTCTCACTGTCGCGGTCTCTCTTGTTGCGGAGCACAGGCTCCAGACACGCAGGCTCAGTAGTTGTGGCTCACGGGCCTAGTTGCTCCGCGGCATGTGGGATCTTCCCAGACCAGGGCTTGAACCCGTGTGCCCTGCATTCGCAGGCAGATTCTCAACCACTGCGCCACCAGGGAAGCCCCCATATAAATCTTTAATTTCAAAGCATGTTGATTAATTTACATCTGGCATCACACTTTAATAGTCATTTAATTTGTCATTATTTGCATGCACCTTATATTAAAATGATTATTAAAAACTGGAAACTGTTTAAGTTTGTCTTTATCTTGCTTTGTTTCCCTACCATAACTAATTATAGGGGGTGATTGTGAATCAATTTTATGGTATAATTGTACTTCTAATTTTTTTAGAAATCTTAACTGTAAAATGTAACTGTTTCCTCAACTTAATACTGGGAAGAAATCTTTTCTGTTTCAAGGTTTTAAATATTTCTCTTTTGAAAAGCAGCCTTCATCTGAATTTAAAAAATTCTTGCTCTGACCTATGCTAGATCTGTATAATATCAAGGATATAGTCCAGTAGTGAAATTGTAGTACCTTACTTCTCTCTAGTTGTTGCCTTTCAGTGATGAACACTAAAGCTGATTTTAATTTCATGTCTAAGAAGTAGATTGTTCTTGTTGAAAATTATGTTGCTTGAGAAACAAGTATCTTCTGTATTACTTACTGTGTGTCACTTAATAAAAACAACTAATATGTACTTTTACTAATCGCTGCAATTTGATGCTCAGTCATATTATAAATTATCTACATTTTTAAAAGAAATATTTGTACCAGACTCTAAATTGTTCTTACATGATTTTCTTAGGCAGAGTGACATGTTTTTATAACTGAAACTTTCATATGTTTATCTTTCAAGTCCAATAATTATTTATTATTAATGTGCCATCTTTTTTTCCCCCTGTAGCCAAATTGTAATCAGTTCTTTTTCCTTTTACTTCCTTTCTCAATCAAAATGTTAGACTTATACAAGCACTAGCAGCAACTCTATATCTGGATCATTGAAGCGCTTGGAAGATACTGCAGCACGATTTACAAATGCAAATTTCCAGGAAGTCTCTGCGCACACTACTAGTACAAAAGATGTTTCAGAGGCTAGAGGGTCAGAGGGCAAAGGGAAGAAATCTTCAGCTCACAGCTCAGGTCAAAGGGGAAGAAAGCCTGGTGGAAGAAATCCAGGAACGACTGTATCAGCAGCTAGTCCTTTCCAGCAAGGTATTAATTATGATATTTTAGTTGAAATACTTGTTCTTGTGATGATCAATAGTAGTTAAGTTTTATAAAAGAATTTACCTTTTACTTATAACTATTGGATAATTAGAGATTATTTTATGATTAGTTGCTATAGTAAGATTACTTTAAAGACTAGTATTCCTTCTTCAAATGTTTCTGGGAACTTTGCTTTCTTTTTGTGTTATGACCTGTGCTTCTAAAGTTGAACTGTAATTTTTTTTAATGTTTAAATAGATGTGGAATAAAGTTTAAGTCTGAGGAGAAAAACAATAAAAGCTGGAGTTTTCCTTTCCTTTCTGCTCAACAGAAAAGTCATTCTAATTTATAAATTGTTTTTGTCTTTTCCAGTTGAACACTAAAACGGTTAAGGTATACATTTTCAATAAGTGAATAAGTACTCAGTAATTTTTAGGGGAGCTAAATAGTTCTCGGTAAATAATACTTGCTGATTATTAATGCATTTATTATAAAGCTTGAAGATGAAAGTAGAATTCTGCTCAGCCTCCATATCTTTTGGTAATTATGGCTGCTGTATGTACAGGATGCCCAGCTAGTTTTGAGTTTTAGTTAAACAACAAATTATTTTTTTCAGTGTGTGTCCCATGCATTTATTTGGGACATACTTATACTGAAAAATAATTTGTTGTTTAACTGATATTCAGAATTAACTAGGCATTTTGTGTTTTATATGACAAGTCTGTTTTATGGAGAACAAAATAACTCAGCTAAACCTTAGAATACATTAGCCCAATGTTCTAGGTTTTTATTTTGAAATAAATATGTTGAGAAATGTAAGTGCTAAAACTGTTCGAGACAAATACATTTAGTAAAATAAAGGCCTCCTCTCCCTCGCCCCCACCCCAGCCCTTTGTCCCCTAGGAGTAAATGAGGGAAAAAGTTGTCCTTTTCTTTACCCTGTTAAAGCTTTTGCTGACAATAAAAATTATGCCCATAATCTACCAGGACATAATTTGAATATGTAGAGAGATGCTGTCTGCTGACCTCTTCATTAAAAAGTATATTCATATATTTTTAAACTAAGTTATTTTGTGCTTCAAGATTTTCAAGTCCTAGATTTTTTTTTCTTTTTGCCTCATATAACAAAAAGTTAGACAAGTAGAAAAGAAATGAAATGCTAAATTTGCTGTTTTATGTTTAATAAATTTACTGTATATTATTTTTATGATACTTTGGAAAACAAATAGTAAAACTGTAGTTTTTGGTTTTTTTGTTTGTTTGTTTTTGCCACCTGGGTTTCGGGATCTTAGTTCCCTGACCAGGGATCAAACCTGGGCCACGGCAGTGAAAGTGCCAAGTCCTAACCACTGGACCACCAGGGAATTCCTATAAAACTAAGTTTTAATGTAACTTCATTCACGTTTTGAATGTGATTAGCAGAATTCAGTCATCTCTTCTCTATAACTAAGACCTTATTTTGTACTTGTAAAATTGCATTGAGTTTTTAATGTTATCTTTGAAGTACTAATTCATTTAGAAAAGCGAGCTCTCATTTTCTTAAATTTCACAATATTGGAGAGTCTTTCCCTGCTTCTGTTAAGATATGGTAGAGAACGTGTTATGTTTTTATATCTGAAGTAATATCCTGAAAAGTTTTAAAAGTTGAAATTTAAAGGTAGGGCATTTAAGGTAATTTTTTTTTTAAATTGCAGGTAGTATGTGAATTTTAGAAAATACACATTTAAAATATTGTGTATACTAAGTGTTTTAAAGTATTTGCTATGCTGTCGTGAGCTTTTAACACCAGCTGTAAAAACAAAAATGTGCAGAAAAAAAAACAGATGGTGACAGATCAGAATGGATAATAAAGAACTTCTTTATAGCTGTTAATTAAGTGGCAAATTGCAGTTATCCTTAAATGATTGATGTAATGTAAATGGCTTCTTAATATGTATATATTTTTTTTACACAGAAATGGCCTGAAAATGGTCACATCGGTACAAGTAATTTTGTAGATTAATAAGGCAGATATTCTCTTGAAGGAGTTAAATTTTAGAACTATTAATTTTTTTAATGAGCCATTTTAGAAGAGCTTAAAATTTAAAAACCAAAACCTTGAGACTTTAGTTAAAAAAATTATTTCTTA
Source organism: Lagenorhynchus albirostris (assembly GCF_949774975.1). Classification (NCBI taxonomy): domain Eukaryota; kingdom Metazoa; phylum Chordata; class Mammalia; order Artiodactyla; family Delphinidae; genus Lagenorhynchus; species Lagenorhynchus albirostris. The sequence goes on from NC_083095.1 coordinate 178,943,589, forward strand.
TGTGTAGGGAAAAAATATCTTTGTAAATATTTAGGCAGATTTATGTGTGATTACTTACGAATGTTCTCTACAGTAAAATTTAACACTTAGCTTGGAATTTCCTTTCCACTGCCAACAGAACACTTTATTTTGAGCTTTCGTTTCTTGAAGACATTAGGTAAAACATGACATAGTTTAGTTTTATGAAACACAATAGATGTTGGTCAAAACTGAGTCTAAACACTTGTTACTTCATTTGGCAAGCGTGGCGAGAGTGTTTGATGAAGTGGGATGGTGGATCGAATTTGTTTCAGCCCAGCCATTAGTTTTAACCTGGTAAATAAGAACCTTGAGGTTTTTATATCTCATAATGGCACGGTGGGCTTACTAATATTCTTTAAAGAGTGGGGAAAAAATAAGCAGTTGTGAGAGATTCATGAGAGGTGCCCCTCCTATGATTTTACTTTCATAAAAGCAATAGCAGAATATAAGTGGCTGGTTTCTTTTCTTTATGCATCTCCGTGGGAGGTGGACTGGGAGAATGTGAGTTATATAGATTAGGTTCCATATGATGATGATTATATCAAATCCGTGTTTTGGTGGGGTAGATATAACTGAAAGATAACATTCGCCAACATTATCTTGAAGTTAAAACTCAGAACTTAGGACCTGAGCAACATCTTTTGGATCTTATTGTATGTTGGGAACATTTATAATCATACCTTCAATAATTGCAAGAAAGGAAGTTCCCAAAGCCATGCAGAGTTCAATCATAGTCATTTCAGAGTCTCCTTGAGACTTCGCTTTTCTTTGGTCCTTCCTCAAGCATACACAAGGCATTTGGGGGAGAGTAGAGGAATGCTGCCATGGTAAAAGGTAGGTTAAATAAAGCACATCTTATATCTTGGTAATTGTACAAGTAATAGCGTATAATTCAAGAGTTAATATTCAGTTTAATAACTATAAAAAGTATTTTTAAAACATAATTTTATAGATAAACTTGATTTCAGTAATAATCCTTAAAAAATCTAGCTTTGTTACATACTGATGTCCTAAGTTTTATAATTTTTTTCATCCTCTCTTTTTGATGATTGTGTCATTTCTACTGCTCATGGGAACTTTTGCATCCAATTTTTTCTTTTCCTACCCCATTTTTTTTTTTCCCCCACTACAGGCAGTTTTTCAGGAACTCCAGGCAGTGTAAAATCATCTTCGGGAAGTTCAGTACAGTCTCCCCAGGATTTCTTGAGCTTTACAGACTCAGATCTGCGTAATGACAGTTACACTCACTCCCAACAGTCATCATCAACCAAAGATGTACATAAAGGAGAGTCTGGAAGCCAGGAAGGGGGGGTAAATAGTTTTAGTTCCATAATTGGTCTCCCTTCAACCTCAGCTGTTATTCCGCAGCCTAAAAACTTTGAAAATTCACCTGGAGATTTGGGTAATTCCAGCCTTCCTACAGCAGGATATAAGCGGGCTCAAACTTCTGGCATAGAAGAAGAAACTGTAAAGGAAAAGAAAAGAAAAGGAAATAAACAAAGTAAGCATGGGCCTGGTAGACCCAAAGGAAACAAAAGTCAAGAGAATGTTTCTCATCTCTCAGTTTCTTCTGCTTCACCAACGTCATCTGTAGCGTCAGCTGCAGGAAGTGTAACCAGCTCTAGTCTCCAGAAATCCCCCACGCCGCTCAGGAATGGGAGTGTGCAGAGTCTTAGTGTGGGCTCCTCTCCACTTGGTTCAGGTAGGCTTGCCCCTTGTTTTCTCCCTCCCTCCCTCTCTCCCTCCCTCCCTCTCACCCACCCACCCACCCACCGCCACTGCCACTGCCACTGCCACCACCACCAAGCAAATTTATTTAATTTTATTTTTTTCAAATTTTATTTATTTTTGGCTGCATTGGGTCTGTTGCTGCGCACGGGCTTTCTCTAGTTTTGGCGAGCTGGGGCTACTCTTCGTTGCAGTGTGCAGGCTTCTCGTTGCAGTGGCTTCTCTTGTTGCGGAGCACGGGCTCTAGGCACGTGGGCTTCAACGGGGTTAGTTGCTCCACGGCATGTGGGATCTTCCTGGACCAGGGCTCGAGCCTGTGTCCCCTGCATTGGCAGGTGGATTCCTAACCACTGTACCACCAGGGAAGTCCCCACAAATTCATTTTAAACTATCATTATGATAATACTGTGAGTTGCTAAGTGACGTTTAATTATCTTAATGAAAAGTGTTACGATCTTAGGAGGACAGTTCGGTCTTTGGAAAAGACATTTGGCACTAATCCAGTTTTACTTAATATAGGCTAAATAGTTAAAAGATAAATTCTTAAAAGATTTTCCTAGCTGTTATTGATTTAGGGAAATTTTGTGTGTGGGAAATCATGTTTTTTACTGATTACTCATTACTTTGTGAGGGCAGTGTCTGTGGTACATCTGTGGCAGAAAAATATGAATTTGTATCCCTTTTACCTCACCAGTAGGTAGACAGAAATTTAGGGAGAAATTCCCATAAATATTATTTCACCAAAATAAATGACTTAAATTTAGACTTGTCAAGTTTTTTTTTTTTTTTTTGTGGTACGCGGGCCTCTCACTGTTGTGGCCTCTCCCGTTGCGGAGCACAGGCTCCGGACGCGCAGGCTCAGCGGCCATGGCTCACGGGCCCAGCCGCTCCGCGGCATGTGGGATCTTTCCAGACCGGGGCATGAACCCGCGTCCCCTGCATCGGCAGGCAGACTCTCAACCACTGTGCCACCAGGGAAGCCCTAGGATTTTTTTTTTTCTTAAACTTGAGTTTTAAAATCACTCTGAAGAGTGTATGTATCTTGTTAAAGCCATACTTAGGAAATAAGATTAGTTGTTGAAAACTATTTGAGGTAATATATTATTTAATCTTACACATTTTAATAAAAGTTTTATGACTAGATCAGAGCACTCTCTCACTGATAAGCTTAGTACTAAAAAGTCTATGCTTATCTAGAAGAAGCTGGCTAAATGCCATGAGTATTTAGGAATTACGCCTTCTTACCATAAGTTAAGAATTGCTAACTGCTGTTGAAACTTAGCATGTGCTGCACACTGTCTTAAGCACTTGACAAGCATCAAGTATTATCGCTCATTATATAGAAGAGGAAACAGAGACAGAATTCTCACAGCTCTAAGTGGTGGAGCTATGCATTTTCCTTGATTCCAGAGACACTTAATTATAAAATTCAAGGGATGTTTGCTGATGAGGGTGTAAAACCTTGCTACTATACTGTCAGTCATGCTTTAAGCAATGGGATCAACAAGAGAGTTTGAGCCAATAATTTAACTTGCAACAATAGTACCTCCTACTAGTATCAAAATGTTAATTTTTCCTTTGGCCTAATTTTCGATTGAGAAAGCACTTAGTAATTTTAAGAGCAGAAAACTCGCTCCTGTATAAATAAGTCAGAAGGAAAAAATGTGTACCGTGTTATCAAGAATTGTTTTCCATGATGCCCTTTTAAAGATTCATGTGCAAGTAACAATGCAGGTGACCTTGTAAACACCTGTTAATTATAAGGTTAGACTGTAACAAGCACTATAATCCTAGCTCCAGGAGGTTAGGGGCTGTGTTTGTCATGTTCATTACTGTCTCCCCACTGCCAGCACAGTGCTTTGACCATGATAAATGCTAAACATTAAAAAACAAAAAAAAGAATGAATACTATTACTGAGTATTCAGTAATACTATTACTGAGTAATCACTGAGAATGTTATCATGTGTTTGGTAGTATCCTGTGTGATTTTGTACTTGTCTTTCAAATGTTTTTGCCAGGTTGCAAGTGAAATTATTTATTGTAAAGCTTTTCACGTATCAATAGTATTACAGACCAGTTTTAGGATATATAATTAGTTGGAAAAGACCATGGACAAGATGAAATTTGAATTGTACTTTGGAGTAGGCAGAAAAAGAAGGCCAACGTTATTATCAGAAAAGATAGTAAAGGTATATTTGAAGGGTAAACTTCATAGAAACAAGAAGCTTGTGTTTGTGGGATAGTTAGAAGTAATGTTGATTAAATAGAGCAGGATGAGTTTATGGAGAGTTGAATGCCAGGCTGAAGAAATCAGACTTTGAGGCTAGTGGTCTTTCTTCTAGAATTAGCATTCTGGACTTAATTCTGGCAACTTACTATTAAAAGAATTTTAGAGTAATCAAAATTCTCTCATGACATGTTCAAATTATAGTAGAGCATATGTAGCAAGATATTTATTCTAGGAGGCCTAGATCCAGTCAGAATAGAAACCCAGAAAACACCTCTAAACTTGTCTGATCAAGGGTTTGTATTGTAAGATTTTTATTAAATCACAGTACATCCTGATAAATGACCTACTGTTTTATACTGACTTGTACAAAATGTTTTAAATGGCTACTAAAGGTTGTAAGTTTTGGCTTACAAATTATATTAAACTTTTGATTGAATTCTTTCCTACGTATGTTCTTTTGAGCTCTTAATAGGCACCTGGTCTTTTGAAACATTGAAAATTAAGATGTTGAAAACATTGAATATTTTGGAAGAGTTGACGTGCTGTATTTGTCCTTTTCTGTTTTCCTTTTATTTATTTATTTGTTTGTTTGTTTTTGGCTGCGTTGGGTCTTCGTTGCTATGCACGGCCTTTCTCTAGTTGCTGCAAGCGGGGGCTACTCTTCGTTGTGGTGTGCGGGCTCTAGGTGCATGGGCTTCTGTAGTTGTGGCTCTCTGTCTCTAGAGCGTAGACGCAGTAGTCATGGCGCATGGGCTTAGTTGCTCCGCGGCATGTGGGATCTTCCTGTACCAGGGCTCAAACCCGTGTCCCCTGCATTGGCGGGCGGATTTTTAACCACTGCACCACCAGGGAAGTCCCTGTTTTCCTTTTTATCTCAACCACATTAGGAGAGTTTATGATTTAGTAAAGTGAAGGTTAGCATTTTTTCTTCACAAAAATCATCATCTTATTTTCTCTGAGAAAAGTTTGGTATTCGTTAAATGATGGTGGTTTAACATTAATTTCTTTTCTTTGGGCACGCTCTGTCCTTTCAAAGTATAGGGTTCCCTGTTTTTTGTTTTTTAAACTCAGTCTCTAATTCTTTAATAGAATGCCTCTATACCTTTCTCAGTTAAGATACCTGAAATCTATTTCAGTGATAGAATTCTTTAGTGGTGATACATGCTATAAAAGGAGATTCTGGAAAGGCAGTCCTTTGGTTGTGAGACTATGTACTTAATCTTAAATTGTTCCTGATTTCACAAAGACAAGTTATTACTATGAGTAGATCGCCTCAATAGAAGTTTCTTCTGGCTTCTCCTGAAATATGAAGGTTATGAAAGTTTAACTTGAGCCTGTGTAACTATGAAAGGGAACTTGTTAAATGTATCCCTGTTTATGTCATATCTACTTCTGTTGGTAAAGTGAAACTGAGGAGTCATTTTTTGATAAAATATTTTAATTAGAAATAGACTGATTCTGTAAACAGGTAAGGGAATCATATAGATAAAATATTAATCTAATAAACTCATGAGAGTAGAGTTACTAACACAGTATTGTAGATGAAGGAGTAGTTACAGTTAGTGAACATAATTCACATCTAAATGACTCAGGTTCATGATTTTATATACATTGATTATATTGGGTTATAAATGAAAATCATAAAGGATATTGGATGCTGCTAAGACCAGGATATACCTTGGAATTTGCTTTCTTAGAAAATCCCCTGATTTTGTTTTGGCTTTTGATGATCTGAAAATTTGCTGGCCCTATGTCATGGCTGTCTTTCTATAAAAGTACTAGATCAAAAGCCAGAATAGCCATATTCCAGTTTTTTGTCCCCACTGAGAAAATCCTTCTGCATGAGTGTCCTTTGATTATTTTTTAGGACCATTCCAAACAACTACCATTTCTCTATAATGTAACATGTCTATCTCTTTAATAGCCTTTTAAAATCTCACTTGTATTGCATTTGTTACTGAAGCATTAAGGTGGCAAATTCTCCCACCATGACTCATTTTCGAGGGTCATCTGGAAAGGACTTACACTAAACTGGCCTAAGTGTTTGATTTTTTAACAGTATCTAATGTCAAGTTCTTTTAACATTACAGTGATTGCAAGTGAGTGCTGGCTTCCTCTACCTTGCTTTGTCTTTCTTCTTAATCTCAAGTTATTCAGAGTGGGCCAATGATTAGACTTGAGTTCTGAGGTAGATGTGTGAGTGATGGTTGCCTGGAAGGCTCTGCTGTGCACATGGTTCCTAGAAGTCATGTTTTTGGTTAAGTAATAGCCAGAGAATTCCTGCGGCTTCCTGCGGCGGCTTGCGGGATCTTAGTTCCCCAGCCAGGGATCGAACCCTTGCCTCCTGCAGTGGAAGTGCAGAATCTTAACCACTGGGCCGCCAGGGAGTTCCCAGGCCAGGAATTTTGAGTCAAAGCCTTAGCACTGGTTTTATCGATTACTTTTCCTTTGGAGTGTCATATGGAAATTTATTTCCCATTTCTGAGCAGATTTTGCTTTTAGCAGTGTTTTGTTGCTTCATGTCACCCTCTGCTCGTTCTCCTCATTTGGGTGGAGTAAAAGAATAAGAGTAATGGCTTTTCATTCATTATCATCATCAAAAATGAAAGGTAGAAGAAAGTAAGCAGACTGTAGTTTAATGAGTTTTTTATTGTTATGTAAGTCATAATGGATTTCTGCTCAGATATAAACTAAATAATTTTCATACTTAAATTGTAATTTCTAATTGAACATAGCATTCAAATGTGTTTGATACACTGTTCTCATCTAATGAATTACATAAAGCACATTAGTTTATCTCATTGCCTAACTCTACTTCCTCATAGAAGTGAATCCATTTATTCTTAAATGCTTGTTATACAGATTCATTTGTAAGCCCTTCTGTCTTTTCCTCATTCGTTGCACACATATACATGCACACACATTTCTACACTGTCCTGTTAAGATTTGTGAGAATGCCATCATGTTTGGTCCTCCTACCCCTTATGTCCCAATTACTGGCTCATAATTTCTGTTCTTGCATTTCTGTTTGCCCTGCTCAGCTAGACTTTTAGGTGAATGTTTTCCTGTTTTTCTGGCCTGTTTCTTTTCTGCCCTTAACTCACTGGCAACTTCTTTGCTGATTTCCTTTCTCCTCCCTCCCAACAGAAATTTCCATGCAGTATCGGCATGATGGAGCTTGTCCAACAACTAGTAAGTTGTATAACTGGGTTGGTAACCCAGACTTTTTGACTCCTACTCTAGTGCTTTTTCTAGTATATTATGCCACTTCTGAACCTTTAAATTTTAATTTTCTCAGATGCAGTTGGTTCTTAATTGAATAGATTTCTTTCTCCTACAAAGGTAGCTTAACTTGCTGCTTTGTCCTGTGTTCAGGATCCATATTAGAGTCAAATTGTGACCAAATTTTGTTGATTGCTGACCTTTTAATATGGTGCTTCCATTGTAGAATTGTGACTTCTGTTCCCCAATGAAGTAATATTTCCAATTTTTTTGTTTTTCACTAATCTTAATGTTAATATTTGTATATTGTCTTTAGATATCTTTTTTTGCTTAGGCCTCTGCATATCTTGAGCCTATTATACTAAAGTCTAGGAATTGAGAATGTTTGATCAGGTTAGATGATAAAATGAGGTTTTTCGTTATAATAAATACTATTAAGTGTGACCAAAGGTGGATTTACCTGTATAGAATTGCATCTTATAGATACTGACTTTCAGCCAGAAAGACATTACATAGTTAGACTACTAAATGTCTTTTTAAAAGTAGCTTTATTTATTACTAAGGAGATTTGTCATCATTATGACAGTATATCTGACATGTTATTTAAATTTAGTAGGTACTATATTGGCAAGTGAAATGCAGTATCTAGAAATTTATACCATGTGAAGACTGAGCCAAGCTTGTAGTTTTAATGATTTAAGCAATGATCCAAGGTAGATTTACTGAGATTTTATTATACTGATGCAGCCTATGCCTATGTATTTCTTTTGTGTGTTTGAGAATGATCTTAACCTGAAGTCCTTTTTTCCTTACTTGAAAGCTTTCTCAGAGTTGCTGAATGCAATACACAATGGTAAGTTTTATTAGAATCTTCTCTGGTGGTTCATTTATTACAAAGGTTGCCTTTTGTAGAGATTCCCAATTGAAAGCTTGCATGTTCCATTGATGAAGTGAAACCTAGCTCTGAATCAATTGTTCAGCACCTTAGTGAAAACTTTTTGTGGATTGCCTACAGGAGGATTATAGGTCAACTTAGTTCATCAGTTTGGCTTCTGTTGTCTCTTTGTAAGGCAAAATGGTGATAGTGTTGTTCTACCTTTATGAAAGTCATTTTTCTATTTTTGCAGATAGTTTTTTCTAGTTCTTATGAGCTCTGGCTTGCCAGTGCAGTTGGTGATTGGTACCTACATCAGGAATTTGCTGCTTCTTCCACAACTGGGAATGTGAATTTTATTTTTAGGATTAAAATAATAATAATAGTTTTATTATTCTATTTCTCTATTCCATTTAGTGAATAAACATAAGATAACCTTTTACATTATGTCTAATTTGAGGCCAGGTTTTTACAGGGACTTGCATCTTTTGCAGGATTGGGTTCTGAAATCAGAATATAAGGCAAATGCTATCATTTTTTTTAACTTTTAAGATATAATTATAATGGAGTTTATTTTTGCAAAAGTGGTAGGGAGTTTCTTCAGTTCCAAGAACCTTCCTTAATTATTTGCTGTTTAAAGAAAATTCTTGAATCTAGTATCATCTTTGTTGATTATCTTTTTTAGTCATTAGCTGACATACCTCTTATTTGTTCAAGACTGTTTAAATGATTCCAAGCAGTTTTCCCAACACATTTTCATTAACTTTCTGAAATTTTGCATATTTTGCTAATGTAATTTAATTTGCACGTCGTTTTGCATTGCATTTGGATTAAATTGTCAGGTGTTTACAAATCTATAGCCAGCAAGAGACTAATGGCACGATGAACAGGCATAGACACTGTGTTGATTTGAGGGCTAGTGTGGTTGGGATGGGAAACCCATAATGAGCATTTTATTGATGGGTACATTTTTAAAATAACTCTTGCTTCCCTGTGTAACCTGGAACTGCAGACTCTTAGAATAAATATTCCAGATAAAAAGGAACTCTTGAATATTGGGTATCTAGAGGAAAGGGATTAGAAGCATTCTTAAGAATAAACCAAATATGTTACCATTCTTTGATAGGAAAGTATAAAACATTATTTTCAGTTTGCATAGGTAAATTTAGACTTGCTCTTTAATTTTGGAATATTAGAATTTGGAGGCATGCTGAAAGTTTGAAAAGAGTATATTTGGGGTAAAAAAGGAAGTAGATACTGTTGGGAGCCACCTAAATCCTTTGTCGTTATTACCTGACATAGTACTGGGTTGTATTAATTTAACAGGCAAATTGTCATGTTTCTTTGCATTGGTGAATGAAGTTAATGTCATGGGATTAATATAATGAACACAGGTTTTCTTTAAAATCTTGGGTTATTTTGTAACTGGAAATTTGACCCCCATCACCCATTCCATCCCATCCATTGATGGACATTTAGGTTGTTTCCGTGTCTTGGCTATTGTAAATAGTGCTGTAGCGAACATGGGGGTACATAGATCTTTTTGAATTAGTGCTTTTGTCTTCTTCAAATAAATACCCAGAAGTGGATCCATATGGTAGGACATTTTTGTTTTTTAAAGGAACCTCCAAACAGTTTCCCAGTAGTGGCTGCACCAATTTACATTCTCACCAACAAGGGTTCCCTTTTCTCCACATTCTCACCAATACTTATTTCTTGTATTTTTGATAATAGCCATTCTAACAGATGTGAGGCGATATCTCGTGACTCTCATTTGCATTTCCCTGATGATTAGCGATGTTAAGCATCTTTTCATATGTCTGTTGGCCATCTGTGTGTCTTCTTTGAAAAAATGTCTCTTCAGATCCTCTGCTCAGTTTTTAATCGGATTTTGTTTCCCTCTTGAATTATAGGAGTTCTTTATATATTTTGGATATCAACCCCTTATCAGATACAATTGACCCTTCAACAGTTGAAACAACTAGGGGTTGGGGTGCTGACCCCTGAGCAGTTGAAAATCAAGTACTGCTATCTCTGCCTCAGAAACAAAGGAAATGACAAATGACTCACCCAAAGCAGGAAGCAGAAACAGTTTAGATAGAATCAAAACTTAAACCCTGGTTCATTTGATTCCACGTATTATGATTTAGAAGCACACACAAACTTTCCCCCACACTTAAAGATTTGTAAAATGAAAATACAGGTACTATGATTTTTTTTTTTTTTTTTGCGGTATGCGGGCCTCTCACTGTTGTGGCCTCTCCTGTTGCGGAGCACAGGCTCTGGACACGCAGGCTCAGCGGCCATGGCTCACGGGCCCAGCCGCTCCGCGGCATGTGGGATCCTCCTGGAGTGGGGCGCGAACCCGTGTCCCCTGCATCGGCAGGTGGACTCTCAACCACTGCGCCACCAGGGAAGCCCCAGGTACTATGTTTATTGAAAAAAAACAAAACATTAAGTGTACTTGCACAGTTCAAACCCATATTCAGGGGTCAGCTGTGTATGATTTGCAGATATTTTCTCCCTTTTGGTAGGTTGCCTTTTCATTTTGTTGATGGTTTCCTTGGCTTTGTGGTAGCTTTTTACCACTTGTTTATTTTTGATGTATTACCACTTGTTTATTTTTGTTTTTGGTATCAAGTCCAAAAAATCATCACCAAGAGCAATGTCAAGGAGCTGACTGCCTATGTTTTCTTATAGGAGTTTTATGGTTTCAGGTCTTACATTCAAGTATTTAATCCATTTTGTCTCTTTTGCCACAAATTGACCGTATACGCTTGGGTGTATTTCTGGGCTCCCTGTTCTGTTCCGTTGATCTATGTGTCTGCTTTTATGCCAGTACCATACTGTTTTGACTAGTGTAGCTTTGTAATATAGTTGAAATCAGGGAGCATGATGCCTCCAGGTTTGTTGTTTCTCACAATTGCTTTGTCTATTTGGGGCCTTTTGTGGTTCCATACAAATTTTGGGATTGTTTTTTCTATTTCTCGGAAAAGTGCCATTGGAATCTTCATATGGATTACACTGAATCTATGGCTTCCTTTGGGTAGTGTGGACATTTTAACTATTAATTCTTCCATCCCGTGACTACAGAATATCTTTCCATTGTTTGTGCCTTCAATTTCTTTCATTAATGTCATTTAGTTTTCAGTGTAGAGATCTTTCACCTCCTTGGTTAAATTAATTCCTATGTATTATTCTTTATGATGCAGTTGTTAGTGGGATTGTTTTATTAATTTCTCTTTCTGATAGTTTGTTATTAGTGTATAGAAATGCAACTGATTTTGTATATTGATTTTATATTCTGCAACTTTACTGAATTTGTTTATTTGTTTAACGTTTTCTTTTGTGGAGTCTGTAGGGTTTTCTATATATAGTATCATGTCATCTGCAAATAGTGACGGTTTTACGTCTTCGCTTCCAATTCGATGTCTTTTATTTTGTTTTCTTGCCTAATTGCTCTGGACTTATATTTTTAATTACAAAGACAAGTGTAGAATTGGCACCTAGTGAAGTAATATTTAGCCTGTGGAGGATTGAAGGAGAGTTGCTTGGACTTAGTTGGAAAAATCCATATGTTTGTGTTTTCTCCTTTTTCAAATGTATTCCATTTTTTTGGTTTTAATTGTGGTAAAATACACATAATATAAAATTTGTCATTTTAACCATTTTTAAGTGTACAGTTAAGTAGTGTTTAATATATTCACATTGTTGTACACCCAATCTCCAGAATTTTTTAATTTTACAAAAACTGAAACTATAGTCATTAAACAACAGCTCCCCATTTCCCCTTCCCCCCAGCCCCTGACAACCAGCATTTTACTTTGTTTGTATGAATTCAACTACTCTAGATACCTCATGTGAGTTAGAATCATGTAGTATTTGTCTTTTTGTGACTGACTTACTTCACTTAGCATAATGTCCTCAAGGTGCATCCATGTTATAGGATGTGTCAGAATTTCCTTCCTTTTTAAGTCTGAATAATACTAATACTGCATTGTATTATATACCACATCTTACCATTTATCTGTTAAGGGACACTTGGGTTGCATTCACCTTTTGGCTGTTGTAAATAAGCTGCTTTGAACATGGATGTTCAGATATCTTTTCAAATCTCCATTTTACCCAGAAGTGCAATTGCTGGATCATATGGTAGTTATATTTAAAAATTTTTTTAATTGAGGTATAGTTGATTTACAATATTATATTAGTTTCAGGTGTACAACATAGTGATTCAAAATGTTTATAGATTATACTCCATTTAAAGTTATTATACATTATTGGCTATTATACATCCCTGTGCTGTACAGTAGATCTTTGTAGCATATTTATTTTATACAGTTATATATATATATATACATATATATATATGTATATATGTATATATATATATGTATATATGTATATATATAATTTTTTTTTTTGTGGTACGCGGGCCTCTCACTGTTGTGGCCTCTCCCGTTGCGGAGCACAGGCTACGGATGCGCAGGCTCAGCGGCCGTGGCTCACAGGCCCAGCTGCTCCGTGGCACGTGGGATCTTTTCCGGACCAGGGCACGAACCCGTGTCCCCTGCATTGGCAGGCGGACTCTCAACCACTGTGCCACCAGGGAAGCCCAATATACACTTATATTTTTAATTTTCAAAATCTGTTTCCAAGGTGACTGCACCATTTTAAAAATTCCCACCAACAGTGTACAAGGATTCCAATTTTTCAATATCCTTGCCAGATGACTGCACCATTTTAAAAATTCCCACCAACAGTGTACAAGAATTCCAATTTTTCAATATCCTTGCCAACACTTAATTGTTTTTGCTTTTTTTTTTTTTTGATAGTAACCATCCTAATGGGTGTGAGGTGTCAAATGTTAGCTTAAAATTTTTTTTCTTCTTCATTATATTGAGTATCAAGCAATAAAAACTGTGAGACTTGTCTCTGGGGGGAGGAAAGAAAAAGAAGAATTTACATTCCATTTTATTCTTCTGTATTTGTTTTTTATGGTTGCTCTAACAACTTATCACAAACTTAAAGCAGAACAAATTTATTACAGTTCTGTAGAAGTCTGACATGGACCTCACTGGGTTAAAATTAAGGTGTTGGCAGGCTTTGAACCTTTTCAGAATTTCTAGAGGAGGATCTCTTTCCTTATATTTTCCAGTTTTGGGAGGCTGCCTGCTCTCCTTGCCTTGTGGCCCCCATCCTCCATCTTCAGAGCCATCAATTATGGGGAAGTCCCTCTAATGCTTCAGTCCGTCTGGTTCTCAGATACACTTTATGAGAACTCTTATGATTAGGTTGGGCCCACCCAGACAATTCAGGATAAGCTCTGCATCTCTGGGTCCTTAACTTAGATAAATTTGTGTAGTCCCTTTTGCTATTTAAGGTAACTTATTCACGGGTTCTGGACATTAAGGCATGGACACCTTGGGGACAGGTGGGGGGGCATTATTCTGTATACCATGTCTGCTCACAATTATTCTAACTGCCATACTTTAAGAAGATGTTACTAAAATCATTTCCAGGGTTAGGATTTATTAGTACATGTATTTTTTGAATAGTTTTGGTTTTAGCACCTTTTTTGTTAGCTTTTTTCCGATAAATTACTAGTGACCAGTTCTGGTTGCCAATTCCCGGAGACAGGTTTTTATCTTACTTGATTTCATTTCAGAGAAATTGTTGGCCATTCTCTTTTTTTTTTTTGTGGTACGCGGGCCTCTCACTGTTGTGGCCTCTCCCTTTGCGGAGCAAAGGACGCGCAGGCTCAGCGGCCATGGCTCCCGGGCCCAGCCGCTCCATGGCATGTGCGATCTTCCCAGACCGGGGCACGAACCCGCGTTCCCTGCATCGGCAGGTGGACTCTCAACCACTGCGCCACCAGGGAAGCCCGGCCATTCTCTTTTGAAGCTTTCTGTATTCCATTATAGCATTCACCTCTATCTTTTTTATAAATTATAAAATACTTCAAATTTATAGAAAAGTACAGAGATTATGAATTTATTAGAAATATAACACCTGTTAATATTTTGCCATATTTTCATACATCCTTTTTCAGCTTTTATTCTGAAATATTTGATACATTGAAAGCAATATGTATAAGTTATGTGGCCACACTAATAAAATGAGCACTCAGGAATCTACCACCAATTTAAGAAATAGAATGTTACCAGCACTGTTGAATATAGTGCATGCTTTTCACCATTGCATTCCCCAAGGTTAATGACCATCCTGAATTTTGTTTATCATTCCTTTGATTTAATTAATTGTTTTGCATGTACGTATAAAATTACACCCCTTATTTCTTTTTCTTTTTTCATACTTCTCTCATCCTTTTTCAGAGTAAATGGTTCTTGTTCTACTTCTCCAGTATCTTATCTTTTCCCCCCAAAATTTTTAATGAAGTAAAATTTATGTAATATAAAAGTTACAGTTTTAACCATTTAAAAGTATATAATTCAAAGGTTTTTGGTACACAGTTGGCCCTTGAATAACTCAGGGGTTAGGGGCCCTGACGCTCCTCACATGTAGAAAAATTTGGATAAAATTTATAGTTGGCTCTTTGTATACAGCTTTCATCCTTATTGTCAGTTTTGCATCCATGGATTCAACCAACCGAGGATCATGTAGTAATGCAGTACTTACTGTTGAAAAAAATTCACATGTAAGTGGACCCATGCAGTTCAAATCCATATTGGTAAATGGTCAACTGTATTCATAATGTGGTGCAACTGTAACCACTATCTAATGCCAGAACATTTTTAAAAAATTTTATTTTATTCATTTATTTAATTTTTGGCTGCATTGGGTCATCACTGCTGCACGGGGGTTTTCTCTAGTTGCTGAGAGCGGGGCTACTATTTGTTGCAGTGTGTGGGCTTCTCTTGTTGTGGAGCATGGGCTCTAGGCGCATGGGCTTCAGTAGTTGTGGCACACGGGCTTCAGTAATTGTGGCTCGCGGGCTCTAGAGCGCAGGCTCAGTAGTTGTGGCACACGGACTTAGTTGCTCCGCGGTATGTGGGATCTTCCCAGACCAGGGCTTGAACCCGTGTCCCCTGCATTGGCCGGCGGATTCTTAACCAGTGCGCCACCAGGGAAGCCTAATGCTAGAACATTTTTATCAATCCGGAAATAAATCACATACATCCCAATATATTCCCCTCCCCCTCTATACCCTGGCAATTAGTAATATACTTTCTGTCTCTGTGGATTTGCCTTTTGTTGAGTTGACACTACATGTAGAGGGAGTTTGTGTCTGGTTCCTTTTACTTGGCATAATGTTTTCCATATTTAAGCATAAGTTTTGTCTATGTTGTAGCACATATCAGCACTTCATTCTTTTTTCTATGGCTTGATGATACAAATTATATGAATATACATCACATTTGGTTTATCCAGTCATCAGTTGATGGACATTTGGGTTGTTTCCACTTCTTGACTGGTATGAAACTGCTGTGAACTTTCACACAGGTTTTTGTGTGAACATATTTTTTAAATTTGTCTTGTGTATATACTTAGGATAGAATTGCTGGGTCATTATGGTAACTCCTGTTTAACTTTTTGAGGAACTGCCAAACTATTTCCCACAGCAGCTGTACTACTTTACATTTCCATTAGTAGTATATGAGGGTTCTAACTTCACCACATCCTCACCAAGACTTGTTATTTTCTATTTTTTTTCCCTAGCCATCCAAGTGAGTGTGAAATGGTATCTTATTGTGGTTTCAATTTGCATTTACCTTATGACTAATGAATTAGCATCTTTTCATGTTCTTTTTGGCCATTTGTATATTTTCTTTTGAGAAAAATCTATTTATATCTTCTTGTATCAATTTTTGTAGTTTGGATGTTTCTAAGAATTTGCCCATTTCATCTAGATTTTTAAATCTGTTGGCATACAGTTATTCATAGTATTCTCTTCATAATCCTTTAAAAATATTTTTGGTAATATGGGTAGTAATATCCCCTTTTATTCCTGATTATAGTATATTTGAGTCCTTTTTCCTTTTTCCTTTGTCATTTAAGCTGAAGTTTAGCAATTTTGTTCTTTTCTTTTAATTGGAGTATAATTGCTTTATATGCCATTTTGTTCTTTTAAACCAACTTGTGATTTCATTCTTTTTTTAAAAATAGTTTTCCTGTTCTTTATTGTATTTCTGCTATTTATTTTTTTTCTTCCTTCTGCTTGCTTTGAGTTTTATTTGCTCTTCTTTTTCTGATTCCTTAAGATAGGAGGTTAGATTATTTATTTCAGATCTTTTTTTTGAAAGTAGGTCTTTACAGCAATGTCTTCCTGAGAGTATTGACAGTATCTTTTACGATTTCTTTGTGTACCTCTTGTTTTATTCCCAGTATCCTCTCCTCTACTTATTCACTTCTCATTCTATGCCTATTCTGTTGGAAGATATCTTATTCATACCTACAGATTGAGCAGTCATCTATATTCGTTAGATTGCCAAATCTCTGCCTCCAGTGTAGAATTTTATCTTGATTTTCAGACTCATTCCCAACAACGTAATAAACCTCAGTTCTTCTTACATTCCCACTCTAAGCCTGCTTCTTCTCTGGTGTTCCTTATCTGTATATGATAGATTAAAAGAATTAAAAGTTCTAAACCAGAGTTATGCTAGGGACTTAAAGAAATGAGAGGGAAGAGTTTAGTTTGTCACCATTTGTTTTTTTAAAGGTTTTTCCTGTTATTCATCACTTTAACTTGTCTTTTCCTTTATGTTTCCACTGCTCCTGCTTTGGCAATTCTGCGTAATTTGTTATATGAACTCTTTCAGCAACCTCTTAACCTTTATTCTGTTATCCAGCTCATTCTCTAGGTGTTACCAGAATCTATTAGGGTCTATGTAAAGATGCAGATCAGGGACTTCCCTGGTGGTCCAGTGGGTAAGACTTCAGGCTCCCAATGCAGGGGGCCCAGGTTCCATCCCTGGTAAGGGAACTAGATCCCACGTGCATGCCGCAACTAAGAGGTCTGCATGCCACAACTAAAGATACCACATGCCGCAACTAAGACCTGGTGCAGCCAAAATAAATTAATGTATGAATAAATAAATATTAAAATTTTTTTTTAATAAATAAAGATGCAGATCAGACCATGTCACTGTCTTACTTAAATCCTTTAAGGATTTTCTGGTATTAATGGGATAAATTTATATTGTTTAGCAAGGCATAAGGAGTTTTTCTGGCACTGACCTGCCTCTCCAGTCTCATTTCTTCTCTCCCACTTCTTGCTGCATCAGTATAATCTACTCATAGTTTCCCGATAGACTGTTCTCTGCAAAATCTATGATATAGACTTTGGTTGTGTCTGCTGCTGGTATGGCCTTCCTCCTTTCCTTACTAATGAAAGTAGAATTTAAAACTAAGCATAGATTTATCTCCTACAGAGTTTTTTCCAAAGTCTTTTGATAGAATTATTAACTAAAAAACAAAAACAAAGAAAACACTTCTGGGTTCTTGTACATAGTGATCTAATATTTTCTTCATTCTATTTCTACTGCTCCTCCGGACAGTTGTTTTTGTTTCTGTGATCTATATCTTAGTCATATTTGTCGCACATTTGTGAAACTTAAAAAAAAAAAAGACAAACCCATAAACTCTTCCGTTAGAAAGTTGAAATTCTGAAAAGTTGAAGACTGGATTACTTTCATTATTTACTCTCTAGTATCTGATACATCTCAAAATGTTTTATTATATAGAACTTTATAAAATTAAAATTTAGTATTTCACTGAGACTTGTTTTGGAAACTATAAGAACCAAGGAAATATTGTATGTTTAATAGTCATAGATGTTGAATTTTAAGCATCTATCTTGACTTGGTGTTTCTCATAGAGGATCTTAGGACTTAATGGTGGCGGGTTTTTTGAATGTGTGTAAAATATTCCATAAACTTTTTTTTAATGCATATAAATTTTTCCCTTTATTGTGTGTATTTTTATTTTTTTTATTGGAGTATAGTTGCTTTACAATGTTGTGTTAGTTTCTGTTGTATAGCAACATGAATCAGCTGTACGTTGAAATTCGTGTTTCTCAATAAGGAAATAAGAATATCATCAATACAAAGCAAAATACTTTCAGGAAAACACTTCACCAGTATATTTGTAAAAAATAGGCCCAGTGGGTTGAATTTTATGTCATCAGAGAAATTTAGGAAACTTAAGAGTTGAAGAAATAAAATTATTGTACTAACAGAGGAAAAAGAAAACTGAACAGATAGGAGAAAGATATAATGTAAAAATCTTTTAGTAAATGTTTGAAACTTTTAAGGCAATTTGGAAAGGCAAAATAGTCATTTGACTATTTTAGAAAACGATGTATGGGGGCTGTAAACTTTGAATAGATGTCCATGAAGTGAAGTGCCTTGTATTTCATAACATTTTGCTTTATGGTGGTACCTTGGAACTAGCCAGCTTGAGTAAGAGAATTTAGATTTCACAATATTATTAAACTCTAAGTTTAATTTCTGTTTCATTTGGTAGGTGTATTTAAAATTCTTATAATAATGATGAAACAAGTACTATGTATATAGGGATTACAGTTTAGTTTCATAGTCCAGTTAAAAACTAGCACATCATCAGCCTGGTTTTCATCATCCTATTTCAGGTATGATTTTGCTCTAGTGCTTTCTAGGTGGTTTAATAATTTATTTATTTGTTCATAGTTTTTCTTCCTCACTGGAGTATAAAGCTGTTTAGCATAGGAATTGAGTTTTTTCTTTATTTCATTGGTATTTAGTTCATCATCTATAGACTCTCCATTAATGTTAAATGAATAAATTGTCGTCAGTTACTACACAGCCCTTGAATAGGTTTTATATATTCTTTGTAATGTGTTTATTTTCTTCAGGAATTAAACTTTGCCTTAGGCAGTCTTGTTTCTGTCAGAGTAGGAACTTGGTTCTTTGCTGCAGTAATGGAGTTGCTTCATTTGTTTGTCTTGGCAGTTCTCACTTTTAATATAACTTTGAAATAGAAGATAAAAGTAGCTAGAGAGCTTGGATCTGTTTTCACCACAGTAACATTGCTAATTGATTTCTGTGCCCGTTTCCTACGCTGCTGAATGCCCTTTAATTATGGCACCCGGAATTTGTCACAGCCACGCTCATCAAACACATCTCACTTGATGGAGGCGGCAAAGTAATGCCAACCAGTTATTCATAGATTTCTCCTATAGGATTGAGAGTAATAGGGATGCTAATTGATTTTGGGGGTGAACATTCTCCCTCAAATATGGGATCCTATCCAGGTTTTTTCAGAATAGTTTGTAGGAAACTAGGTTTTTATTCTTCATATGTGTCCCCTTTTCGTTTCAGGGAAGCATTGAGATGTAGGGATTTAAGAACAAAGATGAGTAGTTATCAGACAGAACAGTTCTGTAGTACATCTGTGAATCATTTGAGAGTCACTGTGTGGGGGCTTCCGTGGCGGTGCAGTGGTTAGGACTCCAAGCTTCCAGTGCTGGGGACGTGGGTTCCATCCCTAGTTGGGGAACTAAGATCTCACATGCTGCTCGGCGCTGCCAAAAAAAAAAAAAAAGATTCACTATGTGTAATGAGGCATTACTGATGGCAGAAGCTGTCTCTGTGAACAGTGTGGAGATTGAGAACAGTGGATCTAGATTATTCTAGATCTAATTTCTTTTTAATCACAATAGACTTGTTTTTCCTTCTTACCCAATTAGTTGGTGTGTTATTTTTATACAATAAATTGTTAACATCCCAGGATACAGCAAATGCTGCTGTTTGTTTCAATGTTTGTTCCTGTGTAGGAAGGAATTTGACTGATTACTGTATAGCCTTGCTAAGTAGTATAAGACATATACTATAGATAAGACAGTAAGACTTTTTCTATTTCAAAGCATCGAAGCTACTTTGTCTCTTGGATCTCTTTAAGTTCCTGAAAGGTAGCCTTCAGAGACTCTTAAGTGATAAACAGAGAAGGATATTAACATTTGGATGGTGAATCAGCCACTGGGGAGATAAAGTCATTTTCAGTATGCATGTACTTATAAAGTGAAATGAATTTATAAGCATCTCATTGAAACTCCAAGAGAAGAAGACCCTGAAAAGTTCTTATTGAGTGAAGGAATTAGTGTAAATGGAAATGAATTTATAAGAATTACTTTTTTTTAAAAGAACGTTGCATTTATTAATTTGAAAAGTCGACCCAAATACTCACTGTCCATTTTTAAATGCCAAGGCTATTACATTTCCACTAAGATATATAAATTTGTTTGAAAAAATCACCTTTCAAATGTCAAAAATGTCTCATCAAATACTTTTTTTCAGGGTAGATTCCTTGGCTGTTGAAATGAGAAGCTATTAGCACACATGATTTGTGTTTAGTATATTATAGGTGTGTCCTTGATCATTTATATCCCCTCAGTACTCCGGCAGCTCCCCTTAAACTCTAGTTTCTGATCTTGTCTGTCCATTTATCCTCTCATCCAAAACAAACCCAAATAAAATCTCAGCAGGCCAAATCCCTCTCCATACATGCAGCAGACACTATCCCCAACCCTTCTTCTACCCTGCTGGAAATGGTAAGAAGTTGCTCTTTTTTTTTTAACATCTTTATTGGAGTATAATTGTTTTACAATGGTGTGTTAGTTTCAGCTTAATAACAAAGTGAATCAGTTATACATATACATACGTTCCCATATCTCTTCCCTCTTGCGTCTCCCTCCCTCCCACCCTCCCTATCCCACCTCTCTAGGTGGTCACAAAGCACCGAGCTTTAAATTAATTAAATGGTACTGCCATTGATAATATCTTTATTTAGGGTGCTACCTTTTTATTTTAGTGAAAAATAAATTTATAATGATTGAAAATTCCCCTTCCCCCCTTTTTGACTTTAACCCTACTGAGTTTTCCTCCTCATAATGTCTTAAGTTCCTCAACTTGTCTATCATGGTAGTTTTTAGGAACTGGTTATTAAAAATTCAAAATTAAAGTGTGTCCTTTCTTTAGACAGAGATGACAATTCTACACTAACAAAGCAGGAACTTAAATTCATAGGTATATAGCAAACTCAAGCATGATTCTAAAGGTAATAGTGTTAAATTAATCCTAATGTACCTTGGAAGACTTCACATATAAAGCAGTATTAGAGATCTGTAGTCACAGAAATGATAGCTGAAAGGAATTCTCCATAATTTTGGATGGTTGGTGGGATGAAGAATTTTATGATGTTCTTATTGTTGTACTTGTTTGGATTTGTTATATTAAGACATGGTACGGTGGGTTTTAGGATTCCTTAAACTATTTACCTGTCAGGGTCTAGACACCTTAAGTCTTTGATTTTTTTTCCTTTCTTTCTTTCTTTTTTTTTGCTGTGCGCGGGCCTCTCACTGCTGTGGCCTCTCCCGCTGTGGAGCAGAGGCCCCGGACGCGCAGGCTCAGCAGCCATGGCCCACGAGCCCAGCCGCTCTGCGGCATGCGGGATCCTCCTGGACCGGGGCACGAACCCGCGTCCCCTGCATCGACAGGCGGACTCTCAAACACTGCGCCACCAGGGAAGCCCCAAGTCTTTGATTTTTTAAGAACACTTTCTACAACTGTGACCCTTCTCTCTCACTGAGTGAAAGAAGAATCTGAACCATATTCTATGATTTATAATAATTATCTAATTCTGTAATGTGTCTCTAATACTTCTAGAATAGTTTGAGAGTGAGCGTGTGTATTCTGAATCCACTACTCTTAACCAATTAATGTATGCATCTACTCCACCCCTTTCTCTCTCCTTAAACCCTTAGTTTCACATATTAATAAAAGGAATCTTGCAGGCTGTATCTGCAATACGATGCATTCCTTCTAAAGAGTGTCGAAACTATTTTTCATTTGACAAGTATGTATTAAGTTCTTTCTATATCTAAGATCCTGGTTAGTTGCTTTGGCAGAAATAAGTATATACTGTAAATGGATCCTGCCTTTAGGAAAGATAAAATCTAAAAGGAAAAGAAATGTGTATATAAATAATTTCAAGATACGTAGTTTTAACTTCTTTAATGATCTACAGTATAATAAGAGTTCAGGGTCAGAGGAAATTACTTTCAACTGAGGGAAGGAGATGTCCAGAGAATGTAACATTTTACCTGATGCTTAAAGAGCATGTAGAATTTAGCTATATGGAGAATAGGGATCAGGGCTAGACTCCTAATCTCAGGAATACAAACCAGCACAAGCAGTGGCACATAAATGAGAATACACAGGGGCTTCCCTGGTGGCACAGTGGTTGAGAGTCCGCCTGCCAATGCAGGGGACACGGGTTCGTGCCCCGGTCCGGGAAGATCCCACATGCCGCGGAGCGGCTGGGCCAGTGAGCCATGGCCGCTGAACCTGCGCATCCGGAGCCTGTGCTCCGCAACGGGAGAGGCCACGGCAGTGAGAGGCCCGCGTACCGCAAAAAAAAAAAAAAAAAAAAAAAAGAATAAGCAGACTGTGTAAAGTGATGGTGATACTGCTATTTGCTTTGAATTAAGAAAAATAACACCCTTAGATACTAGGCCAAAGGGTTGAGAGTAGTTAGTGTTTGAGCTGGGAAAAAAAGATAAAACCTGTTGTTTAGGAAGGTTCATCTGGCTGTAGCATATAAAAAGATTAAAAGGAGCTAATGCTGGAACAGAGAAACCAATTAGATTTTTAATATAACGTAGCGAAATGTATTGAGTGCCTGAATGAGAATAATGAAGTCAAACTGATGGGACATATATTACCCAGGAAGAAACTGGTAGTAATTGTCAATGAACTGAATGGCAGGAGCTTGGGAAGGATGGGTATTCATTTACTAACAAGGTGTTTAGGTAGAGACGTTTAGCATGCAAATGGATAGATGAGATTAGAGTTTGCGCATGAAGGAGTATTGATAGTAGTCCTCCACATAGGGGTAAATAACTAAAACTCCAAGATTGGTCAAGGCTGAGAAATATTGATAGAGAAGAAGAAGAAAGGTTGGATCAGGTTTATTTTAAGATAGGAAAGTCAGGGTGGAAAGGAAGACTCTAGAAAGATCAAGGATCAAGACATAAGAGAAGAATATTTGATGGACCAAAGAATGTGGACAGATGGGAAGAGATCAAGTGAACAAGTAGCAAACAAGTAGAAACATTCAATGTAAAAAAACCCACAGTATTCATAATTTTGGATTAATGCATGTTTAAATTAGTAGAAATTTTAAAAGTAGCCTTTTCCCTCCAAAAGAAATGATTGTTACTTTCAGGTATGTGTAGTAACTTGAATGTGTTTACTACAAAAGTGGTATCCTTTTAGTGTACTTCAGAATAATGTTTTAATGATTATATGAGTAACAAATAATGATACCTATATATGTAAAGATTATGGTTCTGAGCTACAGTATTTTCTTTTGTAATACTGTCTCCTGAGAAGTTACCTCCTCTCCTTTTGTCAAAAATGTGTCTGTCTGTCTCTCATTGTATTCTCTGCCTTCGCCTAACTGAATCAGTCACCAAGTGGTACCCTTCTAAATATTTTTTCTAATTAATTAATTTGAAGCTTCCTAGATATGACTTTTATATGTGATTTCTTTATTATTTTCAGACTCCATCTTCTTCTTCATGGCCATGGGTTGGTTCAGATCCTTACTTAACCTCTTTCACAGATTATTGTGATATACTAGACTCCTTTTGGTTTTGTCAGTATACCTAGAGTTGGTCAGGTGGGCTGACCCAAGACACTATCTCAGAAATGAAGGTAGGAAAGAATGTTATTTAATCATTAATGATAAAAACATAAACTGTCAAGAATGCCAAATGTTGCTTGTCTTATTCTTCCTTAAAATAATCTTGGGAAACACATCATAATTGGGAAGTTACTTGCTTAGTGAATCTCCTACCAGAATAAGGAGTTAGTTTATGTTTAAAGACTGTCACCATCTTGATAACATTCTTTTTTCTCTCTTTATAATGCAGTTTATTGCTTTGCAGCTTCCTTTTACATTAATGTCAGGTCATGTGTTTTCTGAAAATCTGTCCCAATCACCTTGATTAAACCTGGAGTTATAGACCATGTCTTATGGTGAGCTGTTTCTATAGATGGCCGATATTACTTGTTTCACATTCATAGGGTCATTTTATTTCAGGATATCTAGATTTATGTATATACCTATTTCTGACAGAATAGTATATTTATGTAATAACAACTCAGTATTGGAATTATGTTTCTCAGATTTCTCTCCAGGATGCTTGTAATATTAGGTACAACTAATATTTTTATTCAAAAGTGTATTAGGAAACTTATATTGAAAGTTGTTCTGCGTGTGTCAAGATTTAGGAGACTAAAAATCTGATCTACCCAGATCAGTCCTTAAAGCAACTTTGGAGAGGAAACAAATCAGTGTAATAAACATATAAAGACGTAAGGGAAAATAATTTGAAACAAAGAAAATATTATAAACGGAAAGAAGTAGAAATTTTAGGTATGGAAGACTATTTTAATGGTTGAAGTAAAGAATGCAATATATGGGATAAATACAGCCAAGGAAGAAAATAATTAATGGAAAGTTCAGATTAAGGAAATCCCTAGAAAGGCAGAGAGGATCTATATATAAAAAATGAAAACAATATCATATGGAGGATAGAAGTAGAATCCAGGTAACAGGAGCCCCAGAAAGGTGGAGAGAGAAGGATGGAGAAGAGGAAAATAACCTGAAGAAATAATGGAGGTAAACTTCCTTAAAAAAAAAAAAAATGAGGTCTTAGATTGAAACAGCCCATGAAGTGTCAAAGAAAAGAGTGAAGGAGGGCTTCCCTGGTGGCACAGTGGTTAAGAAACCGCCTGCCAATGCAGGGGACACAGGTTCGAGCCCTTGTCCGGGAAGATCCCACATGCCACGGAGCACCTAAGCCCAGTGTGCCACAACTACTGAGCCTGCGCTCTAGAGCCCGCGAGCCACAACTACTGAGTCCGTGTGCCACAGCTACTGAGTCTGCGCGCCTAGAGCCTGTGCTCTGCAACAAGAGAAGCCACCTCAATGAGAAGCCTGAACACCGCAACTAGAGAAAGCCTGTGCACAGCAACGAAGACCCAACGCAGTCATAAACAAACAAACAATCTTCATCTGGACACATTATTGGGAAATTTAGACATATCAAAGAAATACATGGGGGCTTCCCTGGTGGCGCAGTGGTTGAGAGTCTGCCTGCCGATGCAGGGGACACAAGTTCGTGCCCCGGTCCAGGAAGATCCCACGTGCCATGGAGCGGCTGAGCCCATGAGCCATGGCCGCTGAGCCTGCGCTTCTGGAGCCGTGCTCCGAAACGGGAGAGGCCACGGCAGTGAGAGGCCCGCGTACCGCAAAAAAAAAAAAAAAAAAGAAATACATGGACTATTGTGAAGTGCTTCTTGGGGAGATTTAAAAGGTCTAAATAGAAGTGATTACTATTCTAAGGAAATGGTACAACATATGAAAAAGCTAGACTTACAGATAGATTTATCATGACAAAAAAAGTGGAAGGACTGGGAATGTGAAAATTATACTCCTATTTCTTGTAGTATCTCCTGGATTTGATTATCAAGTTTTATTTAGGAAGTTTACCTAAGTAACTTGAAAATATATCCAGGATATATTTTCCCAGACACCAAACCCAGGACAACAAATTGTATATTATTATGCATAAATAATAATTACATGGTAAAGGACTGTTGATTCCTTATAATATGATGCTTGTTTTCTTGGTGCTCAGATTCTAGTTGGAAGAGTCAGAAATGTAAATGAGTAATTACAGAATAAAATGTTAGACAAAATTATCATAGTGGATATGTTAAAGATTTATGTTATAGATTTGAGAGTAGTTTTTTCCTTGTCTTCATTTCCTAAAATTGAATATGGTCATTATATTCATTCATTCCATGCCGGGTCGTAGTTGCTGCATGTGGGGTCTTCATTGCAGCATGCGGACTTCTTAGTTGCGGCGTGTGGACTTTAGTTGCTGCACGCGAACTCTTTACTTGCAGCATGCATGCGGGATCTAGTTCCCCGACCAGAGATCGAATCCGGGCCCCCTGCATTTGGAGCACAGAGTCTTACCGATTGGACCACCAGGGAAGTCCTTATGTTTTCAATTAAATCACAAAACATTTTAATGAAGAATGGCAAATTGTTTTAATAGCTGCCACACCTAATAAGATTATGTTCTTCATTTTAATTGGCAATTTTTCTTTTCCTATTAAACCTTCCTTTTAACTTCCTTAAGCTAAAGAAACAGAACAAAAAAAATCACTGTGTAATGAACTTCATGTTTCTCATCTAGGATTATGATTGATACTAATTTATGTGTGTCTTATCTCTTCTTAGTGAAGTACTCTCTTCATTAAACTGACCATATATATATATATATATATATATTTTTTTTTTTTAATGGATGACCACAAGAAAAGCAACAATGACAGCAATTACCAAACACGAAACACACTCATACTATGTCATAATATTGACATTCATTCCAGTAATCCTCCTCTGTAA
Source organism: Lagenorhynchus albirostris (assembly GCF_949774975.1). Lineage (NCBI taxonomy): Eukaryota > Metazoa > Chordata > Mammalia > Artiodactyla > Delphinidae > Lagenorhynchus > Lagenorhynchus albirostris. Next base: position 178,970,148 of record NC_083095.1, read on the forward strand.
CAGCTCCTTTACTTTGCAGTGAGAATTGATTTGTATATTTTTTGCCTCTGAATCCTTGTGGGATTTTTTTTTTATTCAAACAGAAAGTCAAAAAAATTATAATCATCCTCATCAGTTCACTCAGTCCCATGTAATTAATTTTTTTTCATCTTGATCTTTTGTTAGCACTTTTATGAATTCATCAGTTTTCCATTAGAGTTGTGAAAATGCTTATTCATTCAGTTCAGCATTATAGTCAGTTACCAGAAACCTGTACTTGTCAGTCTTTTCCGTGAATTCCTTAAAGATGAAACCCTTTTATAGGAACATATTTGCAAAAGCATCAGAGTACACCCATAACTGTCTGTAAATGACAAAAGACTTAAAGATGACCATGGTTAAAGATTTGATGAAAGTTCATAATAATGCAGTTGACAAGGAAATTTAGTTATTTCTGAGATATACATTTTAAAGTAATAGCTAGAATTATGACTTACAACATTATACCAGAACGTATAAGATTTTTAGAAATTTCATGTAATGTCTGAAACATTTATATTAACATATTTCCATACAAATACTTGAAAGAAAGTTTAATATTAGTTGTTTTTTTCTGTTTGTTTTTATATACTGCAGGTTCCTATTAGTTATCAGTTTTATACACATCAGTGTATACATGTCAATCCTAGTCGCCCTATTCATCACACCACCATCCCCACCCACCGTGGCTTTCCCCCCTTGGTGTCCATACATTTGTTCTCTACATCTGTGTCTCAATTTCTGCCCCGCAAACCGGTTCATCTGTACCATTTTTCTAGGTTCCGTATATATGCATTAATATGCGATAGTTGTTTTTCTAACTTAATTTCACTCTGTATGACAGTCTCTAGATCCATCCACATCTCAACAAATGACTCAATTTCGTTTCTTTTTATGGCTGAGTAATATTCCATTGTATATATGTACCACTTCTTCTTTATCCATTCCTCTGTCGATGGGCATTTAGGTTGCTTCCATGACCTGGCTATTGTAAACAGTGCTGCAGTGAACATTGGGGTGCATGTATGTGTCTTTGAATTATGGTTTTCTCTGGGTATATGCCCAGTAGTGGGATTGCTGGATCATATGGTAATTCTATTTTTAGTTTTTTAAAGGAACCTCCATACTGTGCTCCATAGTGGCTGTATCAATTTACATTCCCACCAACAGTGCAAGAGGGTTCCCTTTTCTCCACACCCTCTCCAGCATTTGTTTTTGGTAGATTTGCTGATGATGCCCATTCTAAGTGGTGTGAGGTGATACCTCATAGTTTTGATTTGCATTTCTCTAATAATTAGTGATGTTGAGCAGCTTTTCATGTGCTTCTTGGCCATCTGTATGTCTTCTTTGGAGAAATGTCTATTGAGGTCTTCTGCCTATTTTTTTTTTTCCTGCCTATTTTTTGATTGAGTTGTTTGTTTCTTTAATATTGAGCTGCATGAGCTGTTTATATATTCTGGAGATTAATCCTTTGTCTGTTGATTCATTTGCAACTATTTTTTCCCATTCTGAGGGTTGTCTTTTCGTCTTGTCTGTGGTTTCCTTTGCTGTGCAAAAGCTTTTAAGTTTCATTAGATCCTATTTGTTTTTGTTTTTATTTCCATTACTGTAGGAGGTGGATCAAAAAAGATCTTGCTGTGATTTATGTCAAAGAGTGTTCTTCCTATGTTTTCCTCTAAGAGTTTTATAGTGTCCAGTCTTACATTTAGGTCTCTAATCCATTTTGAGTTTATTTTTGTGTATGGTGTTAGGGAGTGTTCTAATTTCATTCTTTTACATGTAGCTGTCTAGTTTTCCCAGCACCACTTATTGAAGAGACAGTCTTTTCTCCATTGTATGTCTTTGCCTCCTTTGTCATAGATTAGTTGACCCTATGTGTATGGGTTTATCTCTGGGCTTTCTATCTTGTTCCATTGATCTATGTTTCTGTTTTTGTGCCAGTACCATATTGTCTTGATTACTGTAGCTTTGTAGTATAGTCTGAAGCCAGGGAGTCTGATTCCTCCAGCTCTGTTTTTTTCCCTCAAGACTGCTTTGGCTATTCGGGGACTTTTGTGTCTCCATACAAATTTTGAGATGATTTGTTCTAGTTCCGTAAAAAATGGCATTGGTAATTTGACAGGGATTGCATTGAATCTGTAGATTGCTTTGGGTAGTGTAGTCATTTTCACAATATTGATTCTTCCTATCCAAGAACATGGTATATCTCTCCATCTGTTGGTATCATTTTTAATTTCTTTCATCAGTGTCTTATAGTTTTCCGCATACAGGTCTTTTGTCTCCCTATGTAGGTTTATTCCTAGGTATTTTATTCTTTTTGGTGCAATGGTAAATGGGAGTGTTTCCATAAATTCTCTTCCAGATTTTTCATCATTAGTATATAGGAATGCAAGTGATTTCTGTGCATTAATGTTGTATCCTACAACTTTACCAAATACATTGATTAGCTCTAGTAGTTTTCTGGTGGCATTTTTAGGATTCTCTATGTATACTATCATGGCAGCTGCAAACAGTGACAGTTTTATTTCTTCTTTTCCAATTTGTATTCCTTTTATTTCTTTTTCTTCTCTGATTGCTGCGGCTAGGACTTCCAAAACAATGTTTAATGATAGTGGTGAGAGTGGACATCCTTGTCTCATTCCTGATCTTAGAGGAAATGCTTTCAGTTTTTCCTGATCTTAGAGGAAATGCTCATTCCTGATCTTAGAGGAAATGCTTTCAGTTTTTCCTGATCTTAGAGGAAATGCTTTCAGTTTTCACCCATCATAAATGGGTGTTGCATTTTGTCAGAAGCTTTTTCTGCATCTATTGAGATGGTCATATGGTTTTTCTTCTTCAATTAGTTATCATGGTGTATCACGATTGATTTGCATATATTGAAGAACCTTTGCATCCCTGGGATAAATCCCACTTGATCATGGTGTATGATCCTTTTAATGTGTCGTTGGATTCTGTTTGCTAGTATTTTGTTGAGGATTTTTGCATCTATATTCATCAGTGATATTGGCCTGTAATTTTTTTTTGTAGTATGTTTGTCTGGTTTTGGTATCAGGGTGATGGTGGCCTCATAGAATGAGTTTGAGAGTGTTCCTTCCTCTGCAATTTTTTGGAAGAGTTTGAGAAGGATGGGTGTTAACTCTTCTCTAAATGTTTGATTGAATTCACCTGTGAAGCCATCTGGTCCTGGACTTTTGTTTGTTGGAAGATTTTTAATCACAGTTTCAATTTCATTACTTGTGATAGGTCTGTTCATATTTTCTGTTTCTTCCTGGTTCAGTCTTAGAAGGTTACACCTTTCTAAGAATTTGTCTATTTCTTCCAGGTTGTCCATTTTATTGGCATAGAGTTGCTTGTAGTAGTCTCTTAGGATGCTTTGTATTTCTGCGGTGTCTATTGTAACTTCTCCTTTGTCATTTCTAATTTTTTTGATTTGAGTCCTCTCCCTCTTTTTCTTGATGAGTCTGGCTAATGGTTTATGAATTTTGTTTATCTTCTCAAAGCACCAGCTTTTAGTTTTATTGATATTTGCTATTGTTTTTTGTTTCTATTTCATTTATTTCTGCTCTGGTCTTTATGATTTCTTTCCTTCTGCTAACTTTGCGTTTTATTTGTTCTTCTTTCTCTAGTTCCTTTAGTTGTAAGGTTAGATTGTTTATTTGAGATGTTTCTTGAGGTAGGCTTGTATAGCTATAAACTTCCCTCTTAGAACTGCTGTTGCTGCATCCCATAGGTTTTGGATCACTGTGTTTTCATTGTCATTTGTCTCTAGGTTGAGTGCTTCAGTGATCTCTTGGTTATTTAGTAACGTATTGTTTAGCCTCCATGTGTTTGTGTTTTTTACTTTTTTTCCCCTGTAATTCATTTCTAATCTCATAGGGTTGTGGTCAGAAAAGATGCTTGATATGATTTCAGTTTTATTAAATTTACTGAGGCTTGATTTGTGACCCAAGATGTGATCTATTCTGGAGAATGTTCCATGCCCACTTGAGAAGAAAGTGTAATCTGCTGTTTTTGGATGGAACGTCCTATAAATATCAATTAAATCTATCTGGTCTGTTGTGTCATTTAAAGCTTGTGTTTCCTTATTTATTTTCATTTTGGATAATCTGTCCATTGGTGTAAGTGAGGTGTTAAAGTCCCCCACTATTATTGTGTTACTGTCGATTTCCTCTTTTATAGCTGTTAGCAGTTGCCTTATGTATTGATGTGCTCCTATGTTGGGTGCATATATATTTATCATTGTTATATCTTCTTCTTGGTTTGATCCCTTGATCATTATGTAGTGTCCTTCCTTGTCTCTTGTAACATTCTTTATTTTAAAGTCTATATTACCTGATTTGAGTATTGCTACTCCAGCTTTCTTTTGATTTCCATTTGCATGGAATATCTTTTTCCATCCCCTCACTTTCAGTCTGTATGTGTCCCTAGGTCTGAAGTGGGTCTCTTGTAGGCAGCATATATATGGGTCTTGTTTTTGTATCCATTCAGAAAGCCTGTGTCTTTTGGTTGGGGCATTTAATCCGTTCACATTTAAGGCAATTATCAATATGTATGTTCCTGTGACCATTTTCTTAATAGTTTTGGGTTTGTTTTTGTAGGTCCTTTTCTTCTCTGTGTTTCCCACTTAGAGAGGTTCCTTTAGCATTTGTTGTAGAGTTGGTTTGGTGGTGCTGCATTCTCTTAGCTTTTGCTTGTCTGTAAAGCTTTTGATTTCTCCATCGAATCTGAATGAGATCCTTGACAGGTAGAGTAATCTTGGTTGTAGGTTCTTCCTTTTCATCACTTTTAGTATATCATGCCACTGTCTTCTGGCTTGTAGCGTTTCTGCTGAGAAATCAGCTGTTAACCTTATGGGGGCTCCCTTGTATGTTATTTTCGTTTTTCCCTTGCATGTTATTTTTCGTTTTTCCCTTGCTGATTTCAATAATTTTTCTTTGTCTTTAGTTTTTGCCAATTTGATTACTATGTGTCTCAGCCTGTTTCTCCTTGGGTTTATCCTGTATGGGACTCGCTGTGCTTCCCGGACTTGGGTGGCTATTTCCTTTCCCATGTTAGGGAAGTTTTCGACTATAATCTCTTCATATATTTTCTTTGGTCCTTTCTCTCTCTATTCTTCTGGGACCTCTATAAGGCTAATATTGTTGCATTTAATGTTGTCCCAGAGGTCTCTTAGGCTGTCTTCATTTCTTTTCATTCTTTTTTCTTTATTCTGTTCCACAGCAGTGAATTCCACCATTCTGTTTTCCAGATCACTTACCCGTTCTTCTGCCTCAGTTATTCTGCTATTGATTTCTTCTAGTGTAGTTTACATTTCAGTTATTCTATTGTTTATCTCTGTTTGTTCTTTAATTCTTCTAGGTCTTTGTTAAACATTTCTTGCATCTTCTCGATCTTTGCCTCCATTCTTTTTCCTAGGTCCTGGATCCTCCTCACTATTATAATTCTGAATTCTTTTTCTGGAAGGTTGCGTATCTCCGCTTTATTTAGTTGTTTTTCTGAGGTTTTATCTTTTTCCTTCATCTGGTACATAGCCCTCTGCCTTTTCATCTTGTCTATGTTTCTGTGAGTGTGGTTTTTCTTCCACAGGCTGCAGAACTGTAGTTCTTTTTTCTGCTGTCTGCTCTCTGGTGGATGAGGCTATCTAAGAGGCTTGATGGGAGGGACTGGTGGCAGGTAGAGCTTACTGTTGCTCTGGTGGGCTGAGCTCAGTAAAACTTTAATCCAGTTGACTGTTGATGGGAGTGGCTGGGTTCCCTCCCTGTTGGTTGTTTGGCCTGAGGCCACCCAACACTGGAGCCTACCTGGGCTCTTTGGTGGGGCTAATGGTAGACTCTGGAAGGGCTCACGCCAATGAGTACTTCCCAGAACTTCTTCTGCTAGTGTCCTTGTCCCCACGGCGAGCCACAGCCCCATCTCCCGCCCAGTCCTGCCAAAGTCCTGCTATCAGTTCCCACTTGGCTTCAAAATCTGATTCTCTAGGAATTCCTCCTCCCGTTTCTGGATCCCCAGTTTTGGAAGCCTGACATGAGGCTCAGAACCTTCACTCCACTGGGTTGACTTCTGTGGTATAAGTGTTCACCAGTCTGTGAGTCACCCACCCACCAGTTATGGGATTTGATTTTACTGTGATTGCACCCCTCCTACCATCTCATTGTGGCTTCTCCTATGTCTTTGGATGTCGGGTATCTTTTTTGGTGAGTTCCAGTGTCTTCCTGTCGATGATTGTCCAGCAGCTAGTTGTGATTCTGTGTTCTCGCAAGAGGGAGTAAGAGCATGTCCTTCTACTCTGCCATCTTCGTTCCTCCTCCCATATATATATATATATGTATATATATATATATATTTTTTTTGTTGCCGAGCGCGCGCCTCTCACTGTTGTGGCCTCTCCCGTTGTGGAGCACAGGCTCCGGACGCAGAGGCTCAGTGGCCATGGCTTACGGACCCAGCCGCTCCGCGGCATGTGGGATCTTCCCAGACCGGGGCACAAACCTGTGTTCCCTGCATCGGCAGGCGGACTCTTAACCACTGTGCCACCAGGGAAGCCCTCCCACCTATATTTTTATACTTCGTCTTAGCTAAGTGTTTCTGTAGACAAAATCACACCATGTACGAATTCCTGCCATTGTAGATTCATGATATTACCCTTGAGTGATATTTAAATTGCTTCACAGTGTTAGTACACATCTCTAGGAAGCTCTTAATTTTTGCCATGATTGTTCTTTTTTTTTTTTTAACATCTTTATTGGAGTATAATTGCTTTACAATGGTTTGTTAGTTTCTACTTTACAACAAAATGAATCAGTTATATATATACATATGTTCCCATCTCTCTTCCCTCTTGCATCTCCCTCCCTGCCACCCTCCCTATCCCACCCCTCCAGGCGGTCACAGAGCACCGAGCTGATCTCCCTGTGCTATGCAGCTGCTTTGCACTAGCTGTCTACCTTACGTTTGGTAGTGTATATATGTCCATTCCTCTCTCTCGCTTTGTCACAGCTTACCCTTCCCCCTCCCCATATCCTCAATTCCATTCTCTAGTAGGTCTGTGTCTTTATTCCTGTCTTACCCCTAGGTTTTTCATGACTTTTTTTTTCTTAAATTCCATATATATGTGTTAGCATACGGTATTTGTCTCTCTCTTTCTGACTTACTTCACTCTGTATGACAGACATTAGGTCTCTCCACCTCAATACAAATAGCTCAGTTTCGTTTCTTTTTATGGCTGAGTAATATTCCATTGTGTATATGTGCCACATCTTTTTTATCCATTCATCTGATGATGGACACTTAGGTTGTTTCCTTCTCCGGGCTATTGTAAATAGAGCTGTAGTGAACATTTTGGTACATGACTATTTTTGTATTATGGTTTTCTCAGGGTATATGCCCAGTAGTGGGATTGCTGGGTTATATGGTAGTTCTATTTGTAGTTTTTTAAGGAACCTCCATACTGTTCTCCACAGCAGCTGTATCCATTTACATTCCCACCAGCAGTGCAAGAGGGTTCCCTTTTCTCCACATCCTCTCCAGCATTTATTGTTTGTAGATATTTTGATGATGGCCATTCTGACTGGTGTGAGATGATATCTCATGGTAGTTTTGATTTGCATTTCTCTAATGATGAGTAATGTTGAGCATTCTTTCATGTGTTTGTTGGCAGTCTGTATTTCTTCTTTGGAGAAATGTCTGCTTAGGTCTTCTGCCCATTTTTGGATTGGGCTGTTTGTTTTTTGTTATTAAGCTCCATGAGCTGCTTATAAATTTTGGAGATTAATCCTTTGTCAGTTGCTTCATTTGCAAATATTTTCTCCCATTCTGAGGGTTGTCTTTTGGTCTTGTTTATGGTTTCCTTTGCTGTGCAAAAGCTTTGAAGTTTCATTAGGTCCCATTTGTTTATTTTTGTTTTTATTTCCATTTCTCTAGGAGGTGGGTAAAAAAGGATCTTGCTGTGATTTATATGTCATAGAGTGTCCCGCCTATGTTTTCCTCTAAGAGTTTGATAGTTTCTGGCCTTACATTTAGGTCTTTAATCCATTTTGAGCTTATATTTGTGTATGTTGTTAGGGAGTGACCTAATTTCATACTTTTACATGTACCTATCCAGTTTTCCCAGCACCACTTATTAAAGAGGCTGTCCTTTCTCCACTGTACATTCCTGCCTCCTTTATCAAAGATAAGGTGACCATATGTGCATGGGTTTATCTCTGGGATTTTTATCCTGTTCCATTGATCTATCTTTCTGTTTTTGTGCCAGTACCATACTGTCTTGCTCACTGTAACTTTGTAGTATAGTCTGAAGTCAGGGAGCCTGATTCTTCCAGCTCCGTGTTTCATTCTCAAGATTGCTTTGGCTATTCGGGGTGTTTTGTGTTTGCATACAAATTGTGAAATTTTTTGTTCTAGTTCTGTGAAAAATGCCAGTGGTAGTTTGATAGGGATTGCATTGAATCTGTAGATTGCTTTAGGTAGTAGACTCATTTTCACAATGTTGATTCTTCCAGTCCAAGCACATGGTATATCTCTCCATCTATTTGTATCATCTTTAATTTCTTTCATCAGTGTCTTATAATTATCTGCATACAGGTCTTTTGTCTCCTTAGGTAGGTTTATTCCTAGATGTTTTATGCTTTCTGTTGCAGTGGTTTTTCTCCTTCAATTTGTTAATATGGTGTATCACGTTGATTGATTTGCATATATTGAAGAATCCTTGCATTCCTGGAATAAACCCCACTTGATCATGGTGTATGTTCCGTTTAATGAACTGTTGGCTTCTGTTTGCTAGTATTTTGTTGAGGATTTTTGCATCTATGTTCATCAGTGATATTGGCCTGTAGTTTTCTTTCTTTGTGACATCCTTGTCTGGTTTTGGTATCAGGGTGATGGTGGCCTTGTAGAATGAGTTTGGGAGTGTTCCTCCCTCTGCTATATTTTGGAAGAGTTTGAGAAGGATAGGTGTTAGCTCTTCTCTAAATGTTTGATAGCATTTGCCTGTGAAGCCATCTGGTCCTGGGCTTCTGTTTGTTGGAAGATTTTTAATCACAGTTTTAATTTCAGTGCTTGTGATTGGTCTGTTCATATTTTCTATTTTTTCCTGATTCAGTCTTGGCAGGTTGTGCATTTCTAAGAATTTGTCCATTTCTTCCAGGTTGTCCATTTTATTGGCATAGAGTTGCTTGTAGTAATCTCTCATGATCTTTTGTAGTTCTGCAGTGTCAGTTGTTACTTCTCCTTTTTCATTTCTAATTCTATTGATTTGAGTCTTCTCCCTTTTTTTCTTGATGAGTCTGGCTAATGGTTTATCAATTTTGTTTATCTTCTCAAAGAACCAGCTTTTGGTTTTATTGATCTTTGCTATCATTTCCTTCATTTCTTTTTCATTTATTTCTGATCTGATTTTTATGATTTGTTTCCTTCTGCTAACTTTGGGGGTTTTTTGTTTTTTGTTTTTTGTTTTGGTACGTGGGCCTCTCACTGTTGTGGCCTCTCCTGTTGCGGAGCACAGGCTCTGGATGCGCAGGCTCAGCGGCCATGGCTCACCGGCCCAGCTACTCTGCGGCATGTGGGATCTTCCTGGACCGGGGCACGAACCCGTGTCCGCTGCATCGGTGGGCGGACTCTCAACCACTGCGCCACCAGGGAAGCCCACTTTGGGGTTTTTTTGTTCTTCTCTCTCTAATTGCTTTAGGTGCAAGGTTAGTTGTTTATTCGAGATGTTTCCTGTTTCTTTTCTTAAGGTAGGATTGTATTGCTATAAACTTCCCTCTTAGACCTGCTTTTGCTGCATCCCATAGATTTTGGGTTGTCGTGTCTTCATTGTCTTTTGCTTCTAGGTATTTTTAAATTTCCTCTTTGATTTCTTCAGTGATCACTTCGTTATTAATTAGTGTATCGTTTAGCCACCATGTGTTTGTGTTTTTTACAGATCTTTTCCTGTAATTGATACCTAGTCATAGCGTTGTGATCGGAAAAGATACTTGATAAAATTTCAGTTTTCTTAAATTTACCAAGGCTTGATTTGTGACCCAAGATATGATCTATCCTGGAGAATGTTCCATGAGCACTTGAGAAAAATGTGTATTCTGTTTTTTTTGGATGGAGTGTCCTATAAATATCAGTTAAGTCCATCTTGTTTAATGTATCATTTAAAGCTTGTGTTTCCTTATTTATTTTCATTTTGGGTGATGTGTCCATTGGTGATAGTGGGGTGTTAAAGTCCCCTACTATGAATGTGTTACCGTCGATTTCCCCTTTTATGCCTGTTAGTATTTGCCTTATGTATTGAGGTGCTCCTATGTTGGGTGCATTAATATTTACAATTGTTATATCTTCTTGTTGGATCGATCCCTTGATCATCATGTAGTGTCCTTCTTTGTCTCTTCTAATAGTCTTTATTTTAAAGTCTATTTTGTCTGATATGAGAGTTGCTACTCCAGCTTTCTTTTGGTTTCCATTTGCATGAAATATCTTTTTCCATCCCCTTACTTTCAGTCTGTATGTGTCTCTAGGTCTGAAGTGGGTCTCTTGTAGACAGCAAATATATGGGTCTTGTTTTTGTATCCATTCAGCCAATCTGTGTCTTTTGGTGGGAGCATTTAGTCCATTTACATTTAAGGTAATTATCGATATGTATGTTCCTATTCCCATTTTCTTAATTGTTTTGGGTTTGTTATTGTAGGTCTTTTCCTTCTCTTGTGTTTCTTGCCTAGAGAAGTTCCTTCAGCAGTTGTTGTAGAGCTGGTTTGGTGGTCCTGAACTATCTCAGCTTTTGCTTGTCTGTAAAGGTTTTAATTTCTCCATCAAATCTGAATGAGATCCTTGCTGGGTAGAGTAATCTTGGTTGCAGGTTTTTCTCCTTCATCACTTTAAATATGTCCTGCCACTCCCTTCTGGCTTGCAGAGTTTCTGCTGAAAGATCAGCTGTTAACCTTATGGGGATTCCCTTGTGTGTTGTTGTTTTTCCCTTGCTACTTTTAATATGTTTTCTTTGTATTTAAGTTTTGATAGTTTGATTAATATGTCTCTTGGTGTATTTCTCCTTGGATTTATCCTGTATGGGGCTCTTTGTGCTTCCTGGAGTTGATTAACTATTTCCTTTCCCATATTAGGGAAGTTTTCAACTATAATCTCTTCAAATATTTTCTCTGTCCCTTTCTTTTTCTCTTTTTCTTCTGGAACTCGTATAATTCGAATGTTGGTGCATTTAATGTTGTCCCAGAGGTCTCTGAGACTGTCCTCAGTTCTTTTCATTCTCTTTTCTTTATTCTGCTCTGCAGTAGTTATTTCCACTATTTTATCTTCTAGCTCACTTATCCGTTCTTCTGCCTCAGTTATTTTGCTATTGATCCCATCTAGAGTATTTTTCATTTCATTTATGTGTTGTTCATCGTTGTTTTTTTCATCTTTAGTTCTTCTAGGTCCTTGTTAAATGTTTCTTGCATTTTCTCTATTCTATTTCCAAGATTTTGGATCATCTTTACTATCATTATTCTGAATTCTTTTTCAGGTAGACTGCCTATTTCCTCTTCATTTGTTAGGTCTGGTGGGTTTTTATCTTGCTCCTTCATCTGCTGTGTGTTCTTCTGTCTTCTCATTTTGCTTATCTTACTGTGTTTGGTGTCTACTTTTTGCAGGCTGCAGGTTCGTAGTTCCCATTGTTTTTGGTGTGTGTCCCCAGTGGCTAAGGTTGGTTCAGTGGGTTGTGTAGGCTTCCTGGTGGAGGGTACTAGTGCCTGTGTTCTGGTGGATGAGGCTGGATCTTGTCTCTCTGGTGGGCATGTTCACATCTGGTGGTGTGTTTTGGGGTGTCTGTGGACTTATGATTTTAGGCAGCCTCTCTGCTATTGGGTGGGCTTGTGTTCCTGTCTTGCTAGTTGTTTGGCATAGGATGTCCAGCACTGTAGCTTGCTGGTCGTTGAGTGAAGCTGGGTGCTGGTGTTGAGATGGAGATCTCTGGGCGATTTTCTCCGTTTGATATTATGTGGAGCTGGGAGGTCTCTTGTGGACCAGTGTCCGGAAGTTGGCTCTCCCACCTTAGAGGTACAGCACTGACTACTGGCTCCAGCACCAAGAGCCTTTCATCCACACAGCTCAGAATGAAAGGGAGAAAAAGTAGAAAGAAAGAATTAGTAGAAGTAGAACGAAAGAAAGTAAGAACGGAGGGAGGGAGGACAGAAGGAAGGAGGGAAGGAGTGAAAAAAAGAAAGGAAATAAAGTAAAATAAAATAAAGTAAGATAAAATATAATAAAGTTATTAAAATAAAAAAATGATTATTAAGAGAAAAAAAAAACCCGACGGATAGAACCCTAGGACAAATGGTGGAAGCAAAGCTATACAGACAAAATCTCACACAGAAGCATACACATACACACTCACAAAAAGAGGAAAAGGGGAAAAAATCATAAATCTTTCTCTCAAAGTCCACCTCCTCAATTTGGGATGATTCGTTGTCTATTCAGGTATTCCACAGATGCAGGTACATCAAGTTGATTGTGGAGCTTTAATCCGCTGCTTCTGAGGCTGCTGGGAGAGATTTCCTTTTCTTTTCTTTGTTCTCACATCTCCCGGGGCTCAGCTTTGGATTTGGCCCCGCCTCTGCTCGTAGGTTGCTGGAGGGCGTCTGTTCTTCCGCTCAGACAGGAAGGGGTTAAAGGAGCGGCTGATTCCAGGGCTCTGGCTCACTCAGGCCCTCAGGCCGGGGGGGAGGGAGGGTGGGGCCTGTGGCTGCAGAGGCCAGCGTGACGTTGCACCAGCCTGAGGCGCGCTGTGCGTTCTCTCCCTGAGGAGTTGTCCCTGGATCCCCGGACCCTGTCAGTTGTGGGCTGCACAGGCTCCCCGGAAGTGGGGTGTGGATAGTGACCTGTGCTCGCACACAGGCTTCTTGGTGGCCGCAACAGCAGCCTTTGCATTTCATGCCGGTCTCTGGGGTCCGCGCTGTTAGCCACAGCTCGCGCCTGTCTCTGGAGCTCCTTTAAGTAGCGCTCTTAATCCCCTCTCTTCGCGCACCGGGAAACAAAGAGGGAAGAAAAAGTCTCTTGCCTCTTCGGCAGCTACAGACTTTTTCCCGGACTCCCTCCCGGCTCGCTGTGGCGCACTAGCCCCCTTTAGGCTGTGTTCACGCCGCCAACCCCAGACTTCTCCCTGCGCTCTGACAGAAGCCCGAGCCTCAGCTCCCAGCCCCGCCCGCCCCGGCGGGTGAGCAGACAAGCCTCTCGGGCTGGTGAGTGCCGATCGGCACTGATCCTCTGTTCGGGAATCTCCCCGCCTTGCCCTCCGCACCCCTGTGGGTGCGCTCTCCTCCGCGGCTCTGAAGCTTCCCCCCTCCGCCACCCGCAGTCTCCGCCTGCGAAGGGGCTTCCTAGTGTGTGGAAACCTCTCCTCCTTCACAGCTCCCTCCCACTGGTGCAGGTCCCGTCCCCATCCTTTTGTGTCTGTTTATTCTTTTTTCTTTTGCCCTACCCAGGTACGTGGGGGATTTCTTGCCTTTTGGGAGGTCTGAGGTCTTCTGCCATTGTTCAGTAGGTGTTCTGTAGGAGTTTTTCCACGTGTAGATGTATTTCTGGTGTATCTGTGGGGACGAAGGTGATCTCCGCGTCTTACTCTTCTGCAATCTTCCCGGAAGCCCCTGATTGTTCTTTTTTTTTAAAACTTTTCCTCCCCTTTCCCCATCCCCAGTGTATTAGATGTCTTTGCCTCTTACTCCCAGAAAATCCTTGATCTTCTCATAACTCAGTTCTGCAGCCTACTTGATTTGTGTCCATCTTCTTTTCCTTCTCTCTAGTCCTGCCTACACTCAAAGGCTAATCATTACTTATGGTCTGGATCTCATCCATCCTTTTTTGCCCTCTCAGAGACCTTGCCATTTTAGTTTCCTTACTGTCTCTTTCACTATCACTTATCTTTGCCCATCTACATCTAAACATGCTCTAGTCTTTTCCTCTTGGAAAAAACACCAAAAAACCCAAACTGTCTTTTTTCTTTTTTTTTTGCGGTACGCGGGCCTCTCACTACTGTGGCCTCTCCCGTTGCGGAGCACAGGCTCCAAACGCACAGGCCCAGCGGCCATGGCTTACGGGCCCAGCCGCTCCGTGACACGTGGGATCCTCCTGGACCAGGGCACAAACCCGCGTCCCCTGCATCAGCAGGCAGACTCCCAACCACTGCACCACCAGGGAAGCCCCCAAACTGTCTTTAATCCCACATTCCTATCTGTGTGCCTAAACCTCACATTGTTTTCCCCACACTCCCTTGTTTAAGATCTTCTTGTGCTTCCTCATTGAGGGAATTCATGTCTGTTATCAATTCTGAACACAGTTGTAGCCATTATATCTTAAATTATTACTCTTCTTATTCTTTCTATTCTTGAGCGATTTTTTTTAGATTTTCATCTGTCTTTCATGTCCCTTACCCTCTCGTTTATAATTTCCACTTCTTAATCTCTCTGTGCTGTATCTGTGTAATTTCTTTAACTCTTTTTTGTTCACTCATCATTTCTTTAGCTCTATTAATTAATTGTTTCTATTTAGTGAATGTGTTTTTAAATTTTAGGAATTCTTCGTTGTTGTTTTTTTTAATGGACCTGGTCTGGTTTTGTTTTTCTTTCTTGTTTTTTAAGAGTTTTAGCTCTTTCCTCACATCTAAAAATATTTTTATTTTGAAACAGTGTCAAACTTATAGAAAAATTGCAAATATAGAGAACTTTATTTTCCTCAACCATTTGAGAGTAAGTTACACTCATAGTGCCCCATCAGCCCTTAATACCTAAGTATTTCTTACAAACAAGGATATTCTCCTCCAAAATCATGGTACAGCTATCAAGAACAGGAAATTAATATCGCCATATTAGTAGCATCTAGTCTTTAGACACCATCTGAGTTTTGACAGCTGCCTAAATTTTTGAGGATTATAGGCCAGTTGTTTTGGATTTTTTTTAAGTTACTAGGTTCAGGCTGTTTGTTTTATCTTATTTATTTTTTTTGTTGGCCGCACCACGTGGCACGCAGGGATCTTAGTTCCCGACCAGGGATCCAACCCGTGCCCCCTGTGGTGGAAGTGTGGATTCTTAACCACTGGACCACCAGGGAAGTCCCAGGGTTATATATTTTAGAAGTGATCTTTCCATTGCATTTTGTCACATGGCATATAATGAGACTTTTCCAATGAAAAGGTTTTCTGTCCCCCTTATAATTAGTATTTTGTGGAATAAACTGTGAGACTATGTAAATATTCCGTTCCTCATCAAACTTTCAGTTTATTTCAGTATGGACTTACGGATTTGTATGGGTTATAATCCATTTGTTGTGATGCTTAGATTGTTCACAATTAGGCATTGGGAGCCCTGTAAGCTGACTCCATGTCCTTTTGGTATGTCCCCTCTATTCTTTTAATGCTTCTTTACTTTCTGACACTGCAAGTATATTAGTTTTCTCTTGCTGCTCTACCAAATTACCACAAATATTAGCAGCTTAAAACCAGACAAATTTCTTAGTGCACAGTCAGAAGTCTGGGTTGGGTAAGTTGGTTTCTCTGCTTAGATTCTCACAAGGCTGATGTCACAGTGTTGGCCAGCTCTTACTGTCAGGAGGCTCTGGGAACAACCCACTTCCAAGCTCATTCAGGTTGTTGGTGGAATCCAGTTCTTTCCTTGGAGTGGTAGAACCAAGGTCACCATTTCCGGTCAGTTAAGGGCCTCCCTTAGCTCTTAGAGCCTTCTCTCCCAGCCTTGCACATGTGTCTCTATATCTTAGAGCCAGAAAAGGTGATGATTTGAATCCTTTTCACACCTAGAGTCTCTCTTGACATCCCCTTCTGCCACATTTCCCTTGCTTTTCTCTTCTGCATCTCCCACTGACTCTTCTGCCTTTCTTTGGTTTTTAAGGACTCATTCAATTACACTGGGCCCACCCTCATATTCAGAATAATCCACCTATTTTAAGGTCAGCTGATGAGTACCTTAATTCAATCTGCCAAGTGCCTTCAGAGCAGTACCTAGATTAGTGTTTGATTGAATAACCAGGAGATGGGAAACTTGGGGAATTCTGCTTACCACAGAAGGATATCCCAGGTTCTTCTTTTTTATATAGAATGTTGTTCCTTTCTCATATTTTTGATTTCTTCTCTTAGGTTCTTAATCATTTAAAATCTTTATCTCATAATCTTTATTTGCTGTTTTCTGTTTTCTAAGGTTCTTAGAAGATAGTCAAATCTTAATGTCCGCTAACTTGTGATCAAGGGGATTGTTCTTTCCATGTTTTCTAATTTTGGATTGCAAACTCATTTTCTAGCCTGGGTTGAGGATATATCCCTTCAAAGAGGTTTTGCGTTTGCTTCTGCTAATATATTCAAGTGACGGTACTGCCTGACCCCTTATATTGATTCAGCATTTGGGATTTACCAGACCAGGCAGATGGTGTAAGTTCAGACCCAAAACCTATTTGAAGACAAGGCTGTGGCTGTAAATTCTCAAGGCAGATCTTCTGTCCTCTATCCAAAGCTCAGATCAAATTGGACAAACTTCCTTATTTTATTTTTCTCCCTGTGTATGCCGTGATTTGGGGGTTTTGTGTTTTGTGGGGGTCTTTGGGTGTGGAGTGGAGAAGGGATGGGTTAGTTTTCCCCTGAAAGTGTAGCCATGGGAAAGTCTAAACTATATAATCAGGGTCTCATCAATTTCAGCTTTCCCTCCATCGGAGACCCAAGGTTTTATCTCTTTTCCTTGTGGTGGGCATTAAAGCCAAAGGTCCTAGGCTCCTGACATAGGCTGGCTGCTTTAGGGCAGCTGTTAAAGCCTTTCCTTTTTATTTGGACCCCTTAATTTTTTTTTTTGTGGGTTTAACTATTCACATTTAGGTACTTTTAATTAGGAAGGTTTTTAGGTTGTCGAGTCTGCCTTGTTGCCAGAAACAGAAATTCCCCCATTGATTGATTGACTGATTTTTTAAAACCACTTCATATTGGCTTCTGCAACTACTACTCCACTTGGGTCAGGAATAGCTTTCACACTGTCAAGTCCAAGTGAGTATTTTTCAGTTTTCTTCTTACATGATCATCTTACATCACTTCCCCTTCTCTTCTTTTTCCACTTTCCCTAACTTGGTTGTCCTACTGTTTTGACCATTTCTTTTTAGTTTTTTGTGACTTCTCCTTTATCCTGATTTGGTGTTGAAATTCCTTGGGACTCACTCCTGAGCCTCTGCTTTGGTCACTCCATAATTCTCACCGAATTTAAGTTACTTAAAATCTTTTGTGTAGGGCTTCCCCGGTGGTGCAGTGGTTGAGAATCTGCCTACCAATGCAGGGGACACGGGTTCGATCCCTGGCCTGGGAAGATCCCACATGCCGCGGAGCAACTAAGCTCATGTGCCACAAGTACTGAGCCTGTGCTCTAGAGCCCGTGAGCCACAGCTACTGAGCCCATGTGCCACAGCTACTGAAGCCCACGTGCCTAGAGCCCGTGCTCCACAATGAGAGAAGCCACTGCAATGAGAAGCCCGCGCACTGCAACGAAGAGTAGCCCCCACTCGCCGCAACTAGAGAAAGCCTGTGTGCAGCAACGAAAACCCAACACAGCCAAAAATAAATAAATAAATAAATGAAACTAAAAAAAAAAAATCTTTTGTGTAAAGTATTGCAGTAACAACCTAATTTATCTCCCTGATTCTACTCTTCTGTTTTCTTTTAAGGCATTGTTCACTTTGTATTCAAAGTGATCTCTTAAAAATACTATTATGATCATGTCACTCTTGGTTAAGATGCTTTAATGGCTTTCCATTACTACAAAATTGGGAAGTCCTTTATGGCCTGCAAGGTTTTACCTGAGCTGACTCCTGGGCTGGATTCTAGCTTCTTTTGTTTTTTTAGTTCTCCAAGCAGGGATCAAACCTACACCTCCTGCACTGGAAGCTTGGAATGGGTCCTAATCCCCCTTCAGCAGTCCTAACCACTGGACCACTGGGGGAAGTCCCTAGCTTCATTTTGAGTATCTGTTTCTTTGTTTATTATACCACAGTGGCTGTGTCTGTTAGGGTCCATTGTATGTAAGCCACAGAAGTAGGTTCTGTCGAATGTAAGCAAAAAGTAATTTATTGGATATATACAGTTATTTTAGAGAATTAGTAGAAAGACCTTACTCTAAAACTTTTGGAGGAGAGAAATAAGGGTAGTTTAAAGGGCAAGGTGAACAAGAACTAATAGACTCCTAATATTATTACCATTAGACTAACTTAGGTCTGATCATTCTCTGCCCTTATGAGCATACATTCAAGGTGTAAGTTCCCAGCAGAGACGGTTCGCCTCAGATTGGATTACATGTTCATCCCTGGGCCAGGAGTGCATGAAGTGGAGGACGGGTACTTCCCTAATAGAAAATAGGGTGCTATTTGGAAAAGAAATGGGAAAGAGGTCTAGGCAAGTAAAATTAGAACTTCCCCTAAGGACTTCCTTTTAGTTTATGTGTCACTTTACAAAGGCCTACCCTTTACTGCGAATTTTTCTTTTCTTTTTTTGTTTTTGGTACTGCTAATCTTAAGTTACCCCTCGTATTCTGTCATAGCACATTCTACTTTTTCATCATAGCACTAATATTTGTGTGATTATTTAACGTGTGACTCCTTTACTTTAAGCTCCACGAGTGCAAGGATGGTATCTGTTTTCTTCTTTGTAGCATCTTTAGCAGGAAGTATTGTATCTGGGCATATTAGGTGCATAAATATTTGTAGAATATTGTACAATCAGGTCAACTCTGCAGTATTCAGTTGATATCAAAATGATATCAAAATGATATTCAAAACATTTAAAAATATTTTAAAATGAAATCAGAAAATATGTATGGTAAGTGTAAGAGGATTAAAAATTCTATGTCCAGTATATAGGCAACTATATAGAGCAAAACCGTAAACTCTGCACCAAAAAGTTTGAAAATATATAAAAATATTAACAGTCTTTGTGGTTGATTTTTTTTCCCTACTTTCCCATCTACTTAAAAATTTTAATAATGAGTATGTGTTGTCTTTATGGGTAAATTCAAAAGAAACAACACATAATGAACGAAATTGGGATTGATGCAAAATACTTTACACTGTCTACCAAGTATAGCTTATCAAGTTTAGGTGATTTTAACTTGTAGATGCACTTCAGACACATCTTTCTCCATGGTCAGTTCCACTACCATTTTTAGAGGATCATAATCTTTCATCTAGTTTATGTAATAGCCTCTTAAATGATCTTTCTGTTTCCACTCTTCCTCCTTTCTATTCATTTGCTACACAGCAGTTAGAGGGATGATATTTTAAAAATCCAGTTCTCACTATTCGTCTTTATTGTCTTCCCATTGATCTTTTAAAAAAATATTTATTTATTTATTTTTGGCTGCATTGGGTCTTTGTTGCTGCACACAGGCTTTTCTGTAGTTGCAGAGAGTGGGGACTACTCTTCGTTGTGGTGTGTGGGCTTCTCATTGTGGTGGTTTCTCCCGTTGCGGAGCATGGGCTGTAGGCACGCAGGCTTCAGTAGTTGTGGCTTGTGGCTCTAGAGTGCAGGCTCAGTAGTTGTGGCACACAGGCTTAGTTGCTCTGCAGCATGTGGGATCTTCCTGGACCAGGGCTTGAACCCGTGTCCCCTGCATTGTCAGGTGGATTCTTAACCACTGTGCCACCAGAGAAGTCCCCTTCGTATTGATCTTAAATTCTAAACACCTCTACATGGCTTACAAGGTCCTGTGAGATCTACTTCCCCTCTCTAACCTTGTCTTCTACCACTCTCTCCACTATACTTTAGCCATATTACCTTTTTTTTTAACTTGTCTTTTTTTTTTTTTTTTTGCGGTATGTGGGCCTCTCACTGTTGCGGCCTCTCCCGCTGCGGAGCACAGGCTCTGGTCGCGCAGGCCTAGCGGCCATGGCTCACGGGCCCAGCCACTCTGCAGCATGTGGGATCTTTCCGGACTGGGGCACGAACCTGCGTCCCCTGCATCGGCAGGCGGACTCTCAACCACTGCGCCACCAGGGAAGCCCTTAACTTGTTTTTTGAACGAGCTTTTCTGCTTCATTCTTTGTTCAGTTAACAACTACATACCTAACCTTTAGGTCTTATTATATCATTTCTTCAGACAGATCTTTTCTGCTTCTTAATTTTTCACCCTCATTATACCCTTTCTCTTCCATCATATAGTGTTTGCAACAATTTATAGTCGTGTTTGTTTTTTTTAATATTTTATTTTTTTACTTATTTATTTGGTTACTCTGGGTCTTAGCTGCTGCCAGCAGGCTCCTTCGTTGCAGCTCACGGGCTCCTTAGTTGTGGCATGCGAACTCTTAGTTGCAGTATGCATGTGGGATCTAGTTCCCGACCAGGGATCAAACCCGGGCCCCCTGCATTGGGAGCATGGAGTCTTGACCAGGGAAGTCCCATGTGTTTGTTTTGATGTTTGCCTCCCTAATTGTATATTCCTGGAGAACAGAGATCTTTTCTGTCTTGTTCCCTACTTTATTCTCTGCTCTTAGCACAGTGCCTGTCTTTTAGTACATATGAAGTAAATATTTCTTGGGTGGATGGATAAATGAATCAGTATGTTACTGCCACTCTCTGTATCATTCTGCATCTTTGTTTCTTTTTTGTTCGTTTTTCATTTCATCCTTTAAAAAATTTTTTTTGTTGAAATATAGTTGATTTACAGTGTCTTTATTATAAAACATCCCATTGTCATGAGTAAAAAATGGGGACTGTTTGTGCTGATAACTCCAGTTCTTAAAAGTACCTGTGAAGGTGGCCTAGTTTGTTCACAGCATGATAAATTTGCTAGATCGTATGTGTGCACACACACACATTTGCACACACATGCACACTTGCCTCAAATGAGCAGCCTAGAAACAGAAAAGATAAATCAAGACTCCTAGTCTACACAGCTTATGAAACATAACAATAGCCTCTAAGTGTCTAGTGTGTGCCAGGCATTTAATCCTTACAACCCAATAAAGGACAAGGTGTTCTTACGAACCTCACTTCACCTCGTTTTTTTGTTTTTTAAAATAGATTTATGTATGTATGTATGTATGTATGGCTGCATTGGGTCTTCGCTGCTGCATGTGGGCTTTCTCTACCGGCAGCAAGCAGGGGCTACTCTTCGCTGTGCTGCGTGGGTCTCTCATTGCTGTGGCTCCTCTTGTTGCGGATCACGGGCTCTAGGCATGCGGGCTTCAGTAGTTGTGGCATGCAGGCTTAAATAGTTGTGGCACGCAGGCTTCAGTAATTGTGGCTTGCGGACTCTAGAGTGCAGGCTCAGTAGTTGTGACATACGGGCCTAGTTGCTCCCTGGCATGTGGGATCCTCCCAGACCAGGGCTCAAATCCGTGTCCCCTGCATTGGCAGGCAGATTCTTAACCACTGTGCCACCAGGGAAGCCCCCCACTTCACCTTTAAGGAAAGAAGCTTAGGGAAGTTAAGTTGCTTGTCCAAAGTCACGCAGCTGATCTGAGGTCCAAATGAGCCCCATCCTGCAAGTTTAATTACTAAGCTATACTGCCTTGCCAAATAGAATTTACTCATTCAGTACTGAATGATAATGATAAACATGTATTGCAAATCTAGTATGCCTGACACTGCTCTAAGTACAATACTGGGAATAAGGCAGTGAACAAAGCAGACTCCCATCCTCATGGAGAGTACATTCCAGAGGGACATGGGAAAGACAGTGAACAAAAGGAATAAGGAAAACATGCAGAATGATAAATGTGATAATGAGTATGGAGAAAAATAAAGCAGGGGAGTAGATGGAGGCAGTGAGGGGGTTGCAGTACTCAATAGGGTGGTCAAGGAAGTCCTCTCAGAGAAGGTGCCATTTGAGCTGAGACCTGAAGGGTGCAAAGACATCTGTGAGGAACCCAAGGAAACTTTGGACAGAGGAGGAGATGCAAGCACAGTCTGTCTGGCACGCGCTGACCCTAAGAACCTCAGAGGGGAGCCTTTTTTGGGACAGCTGCACGTTATACCTGCGCTGCTTCTCTCCCTCGGGCGCCCGTGGGTGGGTGAGCAGGTCTCCGTCCTCACCGCCACTGTCACATGTGACGGCTGACCCGGGCTGGTCCTAAGTCCGGGCCTCCTCTCTCTCCAGTTCCATTCGCCAAAATTCATTCCACACGAGGAGCGCTCCTCCTGACAGTGCTCATTCCACACGTCCTCCCACGCCTGGTTACACACAGGTAAAAGTGTGGTAGTGCACCTTTGTTTGCCCATTGGATTAACAAAGATCTAAGGACTAGATAAAATTGAGTGTGAGGTGGAAAAGTGGCACTTGGTCTCTGTTGGTGGAAAGTGTAAACCGGTACAACTGCCCTGAACGGCAGGTGCACAGTATTGTATCCTGAACAGGTGAATTTGAGGGTATTTTCCTTGAGCTTGTGCATTGCAGGATTCAGTTCTATTTAATTAGATGAATGTCACCTTGATTTAGATTAAAATAGCATATAATTTGTAAAAGATGAAAATAGAGTGAAGTTAAATAGAAAGCAGGTACAGAACAATCTAAGGAGGATTATTTGCCTTCTGAAAAAGGATCTAGAGGTCTTAGTGAACGGTTAATGCTGTACCATCGTACCCGGGGTATGAGGGAGTTGAGGTGAGCCAGTGATCCGCATTTTCAGAAAAAGATTTAGAATTCCATGCTTTCCTGACTTGATAGGAAAGGAAAATTTTGATTTGTTCTATTTTATTACAGTAACCTGAGTACCAGTTTCAAAGTGTGATTGCTGCGTTTTTAGCTGTGCAGTTTCCCATTTAAGATCAAGCTAATGCAGTTAGAAAACAGACTTAAGTTTAGAGATTGAAGATCCTCAAACACACCACAGTTTTGCTTCTCAGTATTATACTTTCATGATATATTATTGCATGTGGTAATGGTATTTGCAGTTTTCAAAGTGTAGTACGGACAGTAGAGGACCTGACAATTAAAATACTATACTTCCCTGACTTAAAGATAAATTTTTAACTAGAGCGCTAACTCTAAAATAGCTATAGCTACCATTTATGGCAACTTACTCTGTATTAGGCACTGTTAGAGCCTTTACATGAGTATTCCCCAAAACCTGTAAGGTAGCTATTATCTTGGTTCTTAGAAAAGAACAGTATGGAGGCTCACAAAGTTTAAGATCACAAGGTTGGGAGAGCCAGGACGTTTGTCTCAGTCAAAAACTTGTCCTGTTGTGATTTCAGCCTACTGCCTCCAGCTCGCTTTTGCCTTTTGGTTTTGGGAATTGGAGATTCCACGTATAGTATGCTTTTCGACATTAAAAAAAAATCAGCACTCTACCTTTTAAGGTACTTTGAAAAAGCTGAGTTCAAGTACTTCTCTCTGGAACTCTTCCACCCCAGTCTCTTCCTCTGAACTTAAGTCGTTTTTTGTATCATATGTCCTTATGGTATTTAGCATTTCCCTCCTGTATCATAGTAGCTTGGGAGTACTTATTAGCTGTGCTGTGAGACTATAAGTTCTTTGAAGGATGAATTCCTTTCTGTTCTTTGCCATCTTCATTGCCTTTTTAAAAATTATTATTAGAACCTCAATAAGTATTTGTTGAAAGAACTATGGGGTAAACAACTTAAAACAATTTTTTTTCTTCACCTACGGGCCTGTCCTTTGGAATGTAGGTTTATAAATATTCACTGCATTTATGTGCTCTTTTCTGTCCTCCACAGCCAAACTTCTTAAAAGAGTTATCTTGCCAAAATTTCTTGTTACTTTTCATGACTTCTTTTTCTGGCCTTACCTTAAATGATCAATACAATCATTTGACGTTTTCCTTTGAAATTCTCTTAGGTGGTTTCTAAGATTCTCTCTGTTTCCTTATTTTGTTCTTTGTGGTCCATCTTTCTTTCTTTTTTTTTTTTTTTTTTTGCGGTATGCGGGCCTCTCACTGTTGTGGCCTCTCCCGTTGTGAGCACAGGTTCCGGACGCGCAGGCTCAGCGGCCATGGCTCACAGGCCCAGCTGCTGTGCAGCATGTGGGATCTTCCCAGACCGGGGCACGAACCTGTGTCCCCTGCATCGGCAGGTGGACTGTCAACCACTGCGCCACCAGGGAAGCCCTAACATTTTAACTTTTAATGTTCTTCTTGATTTGGTTCCTGCTTATTTTTTAGCCTCATTTCTTGCTTAAGCTACACGGATGGCACTTATAAGTTCTTAGAATCTACCTGGCTCTGTGGTGCATGTTTCTTCCTCAGAATGCCCTTCACCTCTGTCCTCCAGCTCCTTTAGAAATTAGCTTTAAAGGCACCCATCTCTTCCAGTTCGCTTTTTGACCTCATCCTTTCTCACTCCAGGTCTGGGTTAGATAACCCTCTTTATGCACTCACAGCCTCCTGAGGATATCTCTATCATAATACTCTTCACGGTCTTTTGTAATTGTCTCTTTTTTCCACTAAGCTTCTTGAAGGCGGAGACCACATATCTCGAATGGCTTTGTATCTCTAGGGCTTAGAATAATGTCTGGCAAACAGTGAGCTCTCAGATGTTTGTGGAATGAATGTATTTGTTAAGTGGACAAATTATCATTATTCTGGAGAAATTGTAGATATAAAAAGGATCTTAGGAGCCTCAATTATAGTTGTAAGGCCTTTAAAAATGTCCCAATTTTTGTATTCCCCTTGTTTGAAGATTATAGGTACTTCTATTTATTATGAATCAATAATATTTATATTCTTCAGAACAAAGTAAATTTTACTGTTGATATAACCACTGTGTTTTCTCAAAAATTTTTTTTGACTATGGCATACTTAGGTTCTTTTTTTCTGCTTTCCTCTTGTTTATAGTGTCAAGTTCTTGAGGTCTTATTCCCTCCCACCCTCCCAAGAGCCCTGGTTTATTATAAGATTTCTCAGCCTCCATTGCTATTAACTCTATGGGCCAGATAATTCTTAGTTGTGAGGAGCTGGCTTGTGCATTGTACAATGTTTAGCAGCATCCCTGGCCATTACCTACTAGATGCCAGTAGTACCTCCTAGTTTTGACAACCAAAAATGTGTCCAGACATTGTCATATGTCTCCTGTGAAGCAGAATCACCCCTGGTTCAGAACCCCACTGGTTTATAGAGATTCCTGTCTCTTAACCTTTATCCTCAAAGAGCCTTTCCTTCTCTGTGGACTTTTTGTTATCAGCATAAGAGCATGATCACCCATCTTGGGGGGGGAAAAAAACCCCAAAAAAACCCACAAAACACTTTTTAAAGTAACTCCTAGTTTCTTCTTAACTTTTGCTCATTTTCTCTTTCTGTCCTCTGTCCATCCACTTTTCTAGAGTGAATTGCTTCTACTCTTTCTTTCTGGCTTTTTAATCCTGTGGTGCTACTGAAAATACTTTCAAATCTCTTTCCTCTTTTCCTGTGTTCTCTGAAGTGAATGCTACCACCACCTAGCTTTCCACGTCACCATCATCTCTTAATGCTCTGTTCCCTGGCCACCCCGACTGCTACTTTAGATACCTCATTCGGTCAGTCATAAAGTCCTGTTTATTCTACCTCCTGAATATCTATAGAATCCACCTGTATTCTTTATTTTCACTGCTGTGTCCCACCAGTGGCATCAGGCTCTTTGTTGTTCTCGGAATATCAAGTCTAGTCCTGTTCCATTTTCTTTTCTGCTCTGTAATGTGGATGACCTTTCAAAAACAAGAGTCTCTTCCCATTTCATACCTTCTCAATCATGAGTGCTGGGGCTCTAGTATCTGCATTTTTGAAAGGCTTACCAAGTGATTTTTATACAACTCTAATTTCTTCATTCTCCTATTTCAGAAACATGTCACTGCTCTTAGGAATTCCTAAAACCCTTATTATTATTCTTACAAAGCACTTCCTGATGTGATCTCTGTCTCTTAACAAATCATCTTTGACGTATAAAAAAAGTCTTAGTTTCTTTAAGACAAGTACTTTATGAAAAGTCAGTATTTATACATTTAGTTACTGGGTTTTTTTTGTTTTTTGTTTTGCGGTACGCGGGCCTCTCACCGTTGTAGCCTCTCCCGTCGCGGAGCACAGGCTCGGGACGCGCAGGCAGGCTCAGCTGCCATGGCTCACGGGCCCAGCCGCTCCGCGGCATGTGGGATCTTCCCGGACCGTGTTTTTTTTTTTTGACATCAATAAAATTTATCATTGTGGGAGGGATCAGGAGGAAATGTGGGTATTCTAACATCGATTAATGTTGGTGTCTGTGACCAGTTTGACTGCTAAATTATAAAATATTTAAATAAGATTTTTTTCTTGTAGGTATTTATAGCAGCAGTGATGTAGCAGTATCATTTCCAAATGTAGCATCTGGCTCAGGATCCAGTACTCCTGTCTCCAGTTCTCATTTACCTCAGCAACCTTCTGGGCATTTACAGCAAGTGGGAGCGCTCTCCCCGTCTGCTGGGTCATCTGCACCTTCTGCTGTTGCTACAACTCAGGTAAATTATTATTACAGTGTTACAAAGTAACATGTACATCCATTTGTCTTTTTTTTTTTCCTAAACATCTTTATTGGAGTATAATTGCTTTACAGTGGTGTGTTAGTTTCTGCTGTATAACAAAGTGAATCAGCTATACATATTCATATAACCCCATATCTCCTCCCTCTTGTGTCTCCCTCTCACCCTCCCTATCCCACCCCGCTAGGTGGTCACAGAGCTCGGAGCTGATCTCCCTGTGCTATGTGGCTGCTTCCCACTAGCTATCTGTTTACATTTTGTAGTGTATATATGTCCATGCCACTCTCACTTTGTCCCAGCTTACCCTTCCCCCTCCCCGTGTCCTCAAGTCCATTCTCTACGTCTGCGTCTTTATTCATCCTGCCCCTAGGTTCTTCAGAACCTTTTTTTTTTTTTTTAGAGTCCATATATATGTGCTAGCATACGGTATTTGTTTTTCTCTTTCTGACTTACTTCACTCTGTATGACAGACTCTATCTAGGTCCATCCACCTCACTACAAATAACTCAGTTTCGTTTCTTTTTATGGCTGAGTAATATTCCATTGTATATATGTGCCACATCTTCTTTATCCATTCATGTGTTGATGGACACTTAGGTAGCTTCCATGTCCTGGCTATTGTAAATAGAGCTGTGATGAACATTGTGGTACATGACTCTTTTTGAATTATGGTTTTCTCAGGGTATATGCCCAGTAGTGGGATTGCTGGGTCGTATGGTAGTTCTATTTGTAGTTTTTTAAGGAACCTCTATACTGTTCTCCATAGTGGCTGTATCAATTTACATTCCCACCAACAGTGCAAGAGGGTTCCCTTTTCTCCACACCCTCTCCGGCATTTATTGTTTGTAGATTTTTTTAATGATGGTCATTCTGACCGGTGTGAGGTGATACCTCATTGTAGTTTTGATTTGCATTTCTCTGATGATTAGTGATGTTGACCATCCTTTCATGTGTTTGCTGGCAATCTGTGTCTTCTTTGGGGAAATGTCTGTTTAGGTCTTCTGCCCATTTTTGGATTGGGTAGTTTGTTTTGTTGATATTGAGCTGCATGAGCTGCTTGTATATTTTGGAGATTAATCCTTTGTCAGTTTCTTCATTTGCAAATGAAAGTAAGTTAGATTATAGGGGAGATAAATGAAATAGGGCTTCCTATAGGAATTCATAAAATATCTCAATCTGTATTGACACGAGTGGAAATGATACACACGTTTACATGATATTCATGGGAGAGCACAAAAGAATATGTTGGCACCAACTGATTCTTTTCAATTTCTGAGTTCCTGATTTTGTCCTAATGATGTAAAATAGTAATTTGGGGGGAGCTCTTATTCCCTCTTTTAAAAGTAGGACTTACAAAGTATGAACCACTTTTGGACTTCTGTGGTTTTAAAAATTCCTTTCATAATTTTAAAATCGCAGAAATAATATATGAATATCTGTGGTGTAAATTTTTAAAAACCAGTGAAGGAGAGTATAGGATTAAGAGTGAATGATTCTTTTAAGTACTTATAGGGTGTTCTTTCTTGTGAGAAAGAAGGGATATTTATAATATTATAAATAATGGTGACTATGTTGGTGGTTTTGCATTTATTTATCCTTTTCCTTCATTTTAGATCTGGAGCTTGATGGGTGACCTAGTCTACAGGAATGCTCTAAGAGCCAGAGTCAAACCAGAGAAATCATAATTATATAAATAGAATAGTAAATGGCCACAGCTGCGCACGTGCGTGCGCACACACACACACACACGTGCGCACACACACTCACACACAAGCACGCACACTCACTCCCCATCCCCAACCCCCATGTTTCCTCAAAGGTAATAATTTAAAATTCCTAAAGTATATATATTTTTTCTTTATTTGGAATTCTTTATAATTTTATTATTTTCATTTTACCCAATGCCTCTGATAGTCTCAGAGTTTTAAGAAAATTATGACAAAGACAAATGTCTAGTTATAAACAACTAGTTAAGTAGTTAGTTGTTTGTAAGTTGCTGTAAACTTCTGCTTTATGTATGTGTTCATAATTTCTATTGTACGGGCCTTAGAATATATGTACACTTTTCCAGCATTTTCTGTAAGCTGTACATCAGAGCACAGCATTAAGTTATTTTTAAAGTATGTAGTGGTGCAGTGCAAACGATCACCATTATAATTAGATCAAGAATTAGAATAAACAACAGTTCAGCACAGAAAAACAATGGCATGGTTAGTGGTATTGTCTTTGAAAATGAAAGTTAACAATTTGGTGAACTTCTCAACCTGAAGAAGGGAAGTTTGACTAGTTTAGGAGAGTTTTTCTCTAGCTCATTTCACTAGCCTTGGTGAGATATAGGCATAATGATAGGGGTTTGGGGTTAGAGAGGGTGAAAGGATAAATGAGAAAATGGCTCTTATTAATAGTTTTATCTCTTTTAATTAAGTGTAACCATATGCTGTTGATAGCTTTATATCCTTGGAAAGAGTCTCACATGAACATTTTCAATGTGCATGTTCCTTTCCTTTCTTTCTAAAAGTCTGTTTTAATTACCCTCTGGTTAATTCCAGGCTGAATTAAGCAAAAATCTCATTTCTTCCCATTCATTATATTTGTGGTTTTGGGGGTTGACTTTAGGGAGGTGGGTGGGGGAAGTGGTAGTGAAGAGAAATTTATAGCTAGAGGGAAAATTCCACTTAACATATGACTCAGCTGAAGAACAAAGAAATCATAGTTTCAAGTAATCCAGGATTCAGTCCAATTAAAATCTTCACTGTTTATCCTCCTCCCTGTTTCAGTAAGGTGGGTCTCTTATAAATATGATCATCCAGTGAGACTCCCATGCTGCATGCCGAGACAGCTGCATCTGTGTTTCTGTCCAGCAGTAAACACTTTCTGCCTTGAAGCCGGAGCTTATTTAGCCTGGCTTATCTGGTGCTGCTGTAGCAACCATCAGTCTCCAGGCAACTGAGGCAGGTTGACCTCTGAGTTGAACTGAGTGCAGAACTACTTCAGTTTAGCTGCCTTAGACAATAGTATTGGTGTTGAATGTGCAAAGTGTGAATTTTCTAGGCAATGTGCAAAGGAAAGGATACAGAAATATTTAGAATAAATCGAATGTTTAGATAGAACTCCTAAAATTGTGATGCACTTGGTAATTTAATCTTCTTTCCAAATGACAGAAGTTTATTTCTGTTTAACTTTTGTATAGGCCTTGTATGTTTTCAGATCATGCAATTCACTGTGTTTAGATAATCACACCCTAGCCTTTTATTTAGAGTTTCTTTATAGGTAGTTGATTTAAAAATGAAGAGAGTAGTGCTATAAGTGTGTAAATTAAAACTATCAATGTTTAAAATATAATTATAGAAGCCTTGTTACAATTATTGAGAAAACCATCACACCAGCAAGCAAATGTTTTAAAAAATATAAATCAGAGAATAGAAGTGTTAAATTTGAACGATGTTTTGACTTTCCTCCTTTCCCTCCCAAAACCTTAATGAAAGCAGTAATTTTTAGTGATGGGCTTGGTGCCAGAAGGATAAAAATCCGTAGGTCATTCTTGATCTTTCTGGCCTTGGTTTTAAGTAAGATAGACAGGCCTCTTCTTTGGTTTATTTGCTGTCTTAAGGATTGTTCCCAGGCAAGTGGTCAGGGAAGTAAGATCAGGAAGAGCTAATAGAAATTAAAAACTGAAACTAGATTTGTGCCTTTAATGGGGCAAAAAGGAGACACTTGTAAAAATGTGGGGAGACAAAGTCTGATGCTTAGCAGCCCTAATTTGAAAAAAACCTTTAAAAATGTTTGATAACCTTGTTTTATATTGTTTGATGTCAAATCCTTTTGTTTTATTTGATAAACTTGTTTTTAGGGTAATTATTCCTTCACAGATACCAGCAGTATAGTTACAATTATAGTTCCTTAACATTATTGGAAGATAGAACTGCTGTCCTTGTGATGTTTTAATGATGGGTGCTCTGCTCTTGTATCATGGGTAGAGGTATAAATTAGTTTCTATAGGTGTGCCATTAATATTTCATTTTGCCTTTCAAATTCCACTGTTTCTTAGTTCTGCATTCATTCTGTTTTGTCTTTGGAAGAATCCTGGTGCTTTTGTTTGAAGGATGATTGCTTTAATAGAGTTTAAGACAGAATGTAATGAAAATAATTGTATTCTAATATGTCTTGCATTCTGAGTTTTGCTTTTGGATACAGTCTTCATGTAGATAATCATGGTTCCTTGTTTACTCTGTGTTACTGTTATAAAAATGATACAGGTTTAAAAGTAATTGAAGGAACTTCTAAGGTTTATTTATGTGATATTTACTAAATGCAGATAAATTTAAGTATTTTAAGGGTATAATTTAGTGACTCATGTTTTGCAGATTTCTGTGAGACTTTTACTTCAAGTATCTTAACTTTGGTGTGTGTGTTGGGGAGCTGTCTTAGATATAATCCTGATTTCCTTTCAGATGATGGCTGATAGGGCACTTTTATTCTGTTTGGGAAAATGGTTCAGTTTCCCAGGCCGATTCATCTATCTTTGGAGGAGCTCTGACTTGATTGGTCAGAACGAAAGTTTCATCTATTTTATTTTATTTTACTTTACTTTATTGTTGTATCCTGCTTTTTAATTAATTTATTTATTTATTTATTTTGGGGGTTGCATTGGGTCTTGCTGCACACAGGCTTTCTCTAGTTGCGGCGAGCGGGGGCTACTCTTCGTTGCGGTGCGCGGGCTTCTCATTGCAGTGGCTTCTCTTGTTGTGGAGCATGGGCTCTAGGCACGTGGGCTTCAATAGTTGTGGTACGCGGGCTCAGTAGTTGTGCCTTGCGGGCTCTAGAGCGCAGGCTCAGTAGTTGTGGCACAAGGGCTTAGTTGCTCTGCAGCATGTGAGATCTTCCCGGACCAGGGCTTGAACCTGTGTCCTCTGCATTGGCAGACAGATTCTTAACCTCTGCATCACCAGGGAAGTCCCTGTTATAAATAATTGCATAATGACTTGTAATTTTAAGGAAGTCCACATTCTGAGCAGAATAAGTTTTTATAAGTGCTTTCTAATGTTACTTACTTTTGGATGATGAAGAGGTTAAGTGACATGGATTATGAGCCTCTGTGTTAAGGGGTATCTCTTTGAAAAAACATTCTTAGGAATTTTACTGTGTCTGTTTGTGTGGCACAATGCAAAATAGCAGAAACTGGGGTCCGAAATCCTAGATTCCTGGAGCGTTGCTGCTCACTAGTGTGTCTGTGGGTAGGTCTTTTACATTTGTGGATGTTGATTTTTTTTTTCATATGTGAAATGGAATACTTTAAATACCTGTTCTACCTGCAGTACAGGTATATTCTGAAGTTCAAGCGAGAATAAGTACTTTGCAGACCATGAAGTACTTTGGAATTAATGGTTATTACACCCATTTAGTCATTTCACATACAGCTGTTGACTAAGGTCTTTTCATTCTTAAATTATTTCAATAGCCTCTTTAGTCCTAGGGACTTAATTTCCACCCCAAAAGGTAGGTGATATATTGATTAGATATTGGCCAATTAAGAAACCTGCTTAGAATTGGTGGTTATTCTGCACAGTCCTGTTGCTCAATCATCAGTGTTCATTGATGGTTTAACTACAATTTAATCCCTCCCACTACTTTATAAACTCAATTGTGGGGCATTTCAGCATTAGCCTAAACAATGGTTTTGAATACGTTAAGCTCCTAACAATTAGGGAGCAGTTTGGGGCATTGAATAAAGTGGAATGATGCAATTGAACCTGACAGCTTTAACAGTCAGCCTGCTCATGGGACCTGAAAGTTGTTCACACATGGTTTCTTCTCTCATCACATGCTGAGTATTAAAGCCCGATGGTGGTAGCTGACACAGAAATGGGTCTGTTATCAGGATACATTTTAGAGTACAAAGTTAGGATTGAGTTGGAGAATATATGAAACTTTCTACTGTTCTCCAGTTTTTCCTGGAAACTTTTCTAGTCAAACAAACTGTGCATAAATTATCATTAAAATATTTGAATCCTTACATTATATTTGCTGTATTGCTATGTTATTATAGAATATATAGATTAAGATATCATTGCATAATGAGACAGTACTATCTAATTTTTCTTAGGGAAATGTTTTACTCTGAAATATAGCCATGTTAATATCAGAATATAATGGACAAATTATGTTCTCTAATGAAGTTAATGGAAAAGATGGAAACCATAATAGTTTATGAAAAGAAGTTTTAAATAACAAGGTAAAGTTTGAGTGCTTGCCATCTGCCACGCATTCTTCTCAGCCCTTACGTGCAGTAACTCAAGTCTCACAGTATTCTTATGATGAAGGTACTATTTCTATCTCCATTTTTACAGATGGAAATTGAGGACAGAGAGCTTTAGTCCCTCACCCAAGGTGAGATAGTTTGTCTTATGGCCGATACAGTGATAACAAAGAGTTTTTTCTTGTAAGAGTATGGACGAAGTAGGAATTTTTAAAAATAATACTGTTTAGTGAGCTGACAGTATTTCAGAAGAACGCATTTTTAAATCATGTGTCAGTGTTGGAAAGTTTGAAGAAGAAGCTGCTGTGTTTTAGAGCTTGTTTGAATCATTTGACTTGCATGTTTATTGACAGGTTAATTGTGCATTTAAAAAATGCTTGCTATGACCTCTTCCTATATGATTGAAGCATGAAGTTTCATACTCACCTCTAGATGATGCATTGCTATGATACTTTCCAAAGGTGAAATTTTGATAGGTACTGTTCTTTCAAACCTAATTTTTCTTCTTCATACTTTATTTTTCTGCCTTTACCAACATTAGGGAGGAAAAAAAAATCTACCAAAACAATACCCACTTTTAAGTCTGATACTCAGATAATTGAGTAGATTTAGCCTGATTTTTTCCCTCTCTACTACTAACTCCTTTAGAATGAGCCAAGTGCCTAGGAATTTGGTAGACTTACTTCACTCTACAACTAGAACTCTTTCAAAACTTCTCTGTGGTCCTAAGGGGACATTTGAAATGTAAGAGGTGAACTTCAAGCTGAAATATAATTTTAATCTTGTTAATATTTTAATAGGGTATGTCAGCCTACTTAGGAAGCACTAAATTTCTATGATTTATTTTGAGTTTCACTACTGCCTTGGTCTAGGGACTTGCATATCTTTCTAGATGCTTAACATAGTATGTTATTCTAAATTTGCTAAGGGCATTCTTTGACTCAGGTACTAAGCATATTTTGCTTCACCGTGACTTAGATTTACCTCAGTAATTATTCAGTTTATTTTTACTTTACTTGGCTCTGGGTCCATCTTGTAAAATAATTGTTACACTTAGTGAGACTTTTACTAAGGTATTAGAATAGATATAACATCTTGTGTGAAGTGGTTCCTTCAGTTATTAGTCTTGGGGAGGGAAAAAAGAACCTGTCTAAGGTATCATATATTTGGAAGTGAAAGCAGAAGTTTATTAAGGCAATATGAACTTAAAATTTCATAAAATATTTTTATCTTGATCTAAAACCGGTTTTTACATTTTGAGTAGATGACTTCATTTCATCAGGACACTATAAAGCCAAGTGACCAGTTTTTTGGCAGTCATATTCTTTTTTTTTTTTTAAACATCTTTATTGGAGTATAATTGCTTTACAGTGGTGTGTTAGTTTATACCCTATATCCCCTCCCTCTTGTGTCTCCCTCCCACCCTCCCTATCCCACCCCTCTAGGTGGTCACAAAGCACCGAGCTCATCTCCCTGTGCTATGCGGCTGCTTCCCACTAGCTGTCTATTTTTACATTTGGTAGTGTATATATGTCAATGCTACTCTTACTTCGTCCCAGCTTACCCTTCCCCCTCCCCATGTCCTCAAGTCCATTCTCTACGTCTGTGTCTTTATACCTGTCCCGCCCCTAGGTTCATCAGAACCATTTTTTTTTTTAGATTCCATATATATGTGTGAGCATATGGTATTTGTTTTTCTCCTTCTGATCCACTTCACTCTGTATGACAGACTCTAGGTCCATCCACCTCACTACAAATAATTTCATTTCTTTTTATGGCTGAGTAATATTCCACTACATATATGTGCCACATCTTCTTTATCCATTCATCTGTCGATGGACACTTACATATTCTTTTTTGTTTTAGCTTCTTATTTTGAAATAATTTTGGGGTGTATAGAAAAGTTGCAAAACCAGTACAGAGTTTATGTGTCTTGTGGATACCTTCACTCAGCACCCCCAGTGTTTAACAACTCATACTCTTTATAGTGCCAATAGGCCTGAGAACATATTTGCCCACAGTAGACACTCTCTTTCCCAGGGCAAGATAGAATTGAAATAAGGTATGTACTTCC
The DNA here is from genome assembly GCF_949774975.1 of Lagenorhynchus albirostris. Taxonomy (NCBI): domain Eukaryota; kingdom Metazoa; phylum Chordata; class Mammalia; order Artiodactyla; family Delphinidae; genus Lagenorhynchus; species Lagenorhynchus albirostris. Next base: position 179,004,940 of record NC_083095.1, read on the forward strand.
TTCCAGACACAATTGCCAGTTTTTTGGTTTTTTTTCATTGAAGTCTAGTTGATTTACAATGTTGTGTTAATTTCAGGTGTACAGCAAAGTGATTCAGTTATACATACATATATTTCTTTTTTTTTTTCAGATTCTTTTCCCTTATAGGTTATTACAAAATACTGAGTATAGTTCCCTGTGCCATACAGTATGTCCTTGTTGGTTATCTATTTTATATATAGTTGTGTGTATATGTTAATCCCAAACTCCTAAGTTATCCCTCTGCCCCTTCCCCTTTCCTCTTTGGTAACCATAAGCTTGTTTTCCATGTCTGTGGATATGTTTCTGTTTTGTATATAAGTTCATCTGTATCTCTCTCTCTTTTTTTTTTTTTTAAATTCCTTATGTGAGCTCTATGATATGATATTTGTCTTTGTCTGGCTTACTTCACTTAGTATGATAATCTCTAGGTGCATCCATGTTGCTGCAAATGGCATTATTTCACTCTTTTTATGGCTGAGTAGTAGTCCATTGTATATATGTACCACATCTCCTTTATCCATTCATCTGTCAGTGGATATTTAGGTTGTTTCCATGTCTTGGCTGTTGTAAATAGTGCTGCTATGAACATTGCGGTGCATGTATCTTTTTGAATTATGGTTTTCTCTGGATATATGCCCAGGAGTGGGATTGCTGGATCATGTGGTAGCTCTGTTTTTAGTTTTTTACTGATCCTCCATACTGTTCTCCATAGTGGCTGCATCAATTTACATTCCCACCAGCAGTGTAGGAGGGCTCCTTTATCTCCACACCGTCTCCAGCAATAACAACTGCCAGTTTTTATACCAGGTCTTCTGAAGCAGACCTGTGGTACATTACTAATTTGCTTTTGGTGCACTTTAAAAATCCATGTTCAAAGTGTGCTTTGGAGAACTGTGTATATATTGTTTCCCTTATTCCTTGTTCCAGATTCCTTTTATATAAAAGCTTTCAGTGCCCTTTATGCTTCATAACTAGCTTCTTTAGGTTCTCATGGACTTCCATGAATCTTAATGCTTTCACTTATTAATAATGAAGGTTTTTTTGAGTCTACAAAATGCCAGTCATTATATGTGTACTGTCCTCATAAGTTGTGTGTCTCTTCCCTGCTCACTCACTTATCCTTCTTTATTGCTACTAAGTTGAAGAATGTTTTTACTAAAATGTTGGGAGTTTCTTGGTCCTAAGGTGCCTACAGAGTTATCAAGAGTTTCCAGCAGTAACCGTTGTAAATACCATTTCAGAAGTGTTGGCCAAGCAGTGTCAGACATTTGTGGAATCTTTGGTAGCTCATGTTCCCTGCTTAAAATGATGGTAATGACTTGAATTTTAATGTGGAGTGCTTTAGATGTTTTCATATACCACAGAATCCTACATGGTAAAATTAGTCATTTATTTTGTCTCTCTTGGAAATTTCTTGTTTAGATAAATACAGTAATTTTTAAAAGACAAAACTACCAGATAATTTTTAAACATTCAGAAAATTTGGGAAATTTATCATTCAGGATAATGAAGAATGTATTTCTAATTTATTTTATTATTTTATTATTAATTTTTCCTTTTCCTGCCATCCTTATAAAATACATGTTTCCTGCTTTGGAATCATGCTAACGATGATTGATTCTCTTCCTGTTGATAGTCATTATGGAAATCAGTTATGGTGTGCTGCTTTGCGTTTTGATCCGTTAGTGTAGTGGGCGTAGTGTGTGATTCGGAAAGTAAGATGATTTGGAGACTACATCAAGAAATTTGAAGCTAACGAGGATAAATATAAAGCTCTTGACAGAAGGAACCCTTCCTGAAAGAGAATAGGATCTTTGATTCTTGTCAAGAGACTAAGGCAGCTCATAAAACTGATAATTGGAACTAGAAAAGCAGTTCAACTGGTATGATAATAGTTTTGATTCAGCCAGTGGATGAGTGCACAAACACGAGAGTCAAAGGATAGGGTGCAGGTGCAGAGGCCCCTCCTGTCCATGTACTCAGAGCACAGCCCCACCAGCAGTCGGGAATGCACTCATTCTTGCTGGTATTTTTCTCTCTCCTCTCTTGCTGTCAGCTGTTACTTCTTGCTGCCAACAAAATGTCTCAAGATATTACTTTTTCTTCGTCTTTCTAATTAATTTTCCACTTCTAATCTGTTATATGCTTAGTTGATCTTTTTAGAATTGTGTCTAGAGTAAGTAAGTTCGCTCTGCAAAGAGCATTTTTAAGTGTGAGGTGCCCAAGATTTTAAACTGGGTTACTGGTAACATCTGATCTTTCTGCGTGTCTCTTTGGATTTTTCTTGTTCTAAGTTATTTTATAAGTATCCAAGATTCCCAAGTAGTTAAATTCTGGAGAGGTTAAAAAAAAAAGTCTTCCTATGTTTCCATTTTTGACTCATATTTTATATATTCTATACATGGTAAGTGTCTAGTGTGATCTTTAGGTTAAAGTGCCGACTTAGCTTTTGCCAAGGGCTAATTGATTGTTAAACAGTACTATATAATCCAAACTACTGACTTCGTATACGTATCTTTAATAAGAGGAAAAATGAAGCCCAGAAATTGACCAGTTGAACTTAGACATTACAGTATGAACTATGAAATATACCCTTTGAAACAATGGAAAGCAAGGACAGGATTCTACATCACGGGGACTATTACTATGAATTGTAAAGGCCAACTTTTATGCTTAGGAAGTTGGCTAGAGGCCGAATATTAATGTCAGGGTCTGAGTCTTTCCAGAAACACAGTTTATTCTCTTGTTTATATTTTGCTTGTTGTCACTATTATGTCGTCTTGTTCTCTTTTGTGCAGTTAAACATGTCAAAATGTCCCACATCTTTTGTTCTGCTGTTATTCAGCTGCTTTATATTAAAAATGCCTCAGTTCTTTTAAATTGTTTTCCAGAATTTTGTTTTGCAATAACTACACAATGATTTTGTTTTTATGAAAGGTTAAGTTTGATTTCATTCATGAAAAAGAAAAAGAAATCTACTTTGAAATTCGTGGTTCTGTTAAGTCTGAAAAGTATTTCAGGCTAGTAATAGCCTTCTGTGAGTTAACAGTGTTTTGTGTACAAGAGATTTGCTTCTAAAATGCCACATTTTTAAGGTTATAATATTCTTGGAAAGTGGGAGAAAGTATTCACATCAAAGAAGGCATTTTTATTACTTTGGATTACGCAAGACTTTGGCCAGCCTCCTTAGCTTCATCTGTTTAAGGGTTCATTTTCGCTTGTTTGGCACAAGTCCCAGTGGAGGCCTTCAGAATTGTGGTTAGCAACATGAATGAATCACAAACTGTGGACTAGCTCTTCAGTTCGTAGAGCTGGCTTACTGCCAAAAAGACAGTGCCTTATATGGGGTCAGGGCAAAGCTGTGATTCGTTGAGCCCTGCATTGTATAGAAAACATACTTGTGATGCCTGTTTGCTTTCTTTTAAAATAAAACAAAACAAAACAGAAAAAGCAGCAGGCTTCCAAGTCTATCAGAATAGGAAGTAACAAAATAGTGTGCAGGTTTTACTAATGACAGAGTTAAGCAATAGAAATATGGCTCTGTATAGTTAAAATACTAAAGGTAGAAGTTGGACCTTTTGACCTCCTCAGCCAGCCTGTGAGGTAAGAGATTGAAACATTTGTTAGACATCTGTTGTCTCCCTGCCCTTATTTTGTAAATGGTTTAATAAGATTAAATAACTAGTCATATGTTCACATGGTTACCATGCCACTGGTTTTGGTATCAAATAGGTACTTTGAAATTAAAGCATGAATAGTTAACTTTGTGCCAATCCTTTTTCTTTCTCTCTCTCACTTTTTTATTTTTTTAAATTTAGAGTTATGTAACTTTCCAGAAACTGGAATATTGGAACGGTGAAACAAGAATGAAATTTGCTCTTCAGAAAGTCAGAAATTTTTCTTATATTCTTAGGTTGGAGAAAGTAGTTGTTACTAGTTCTATTAGGAGGAAGAATATTAAGATATTTTTAAGTATAATTCATTTGTCTTTGTAATTCTTTTCATTTAGGCAAATACTCTAGCTGGATCTTCTCTTAGTCAGGCATCATCTCATATATATGGCAATAGAATAAATCCAAATTCATCAATGGCAGCTCTTATAGCTCAGTCTGAAAATAATCAAACAGGTAAGATTTCAAGAATTTTTAAACTCTAAAATTCTGTTCCCTTCCCCCAATGTAATTTTTACCCCCTTCAGGTCATTTGATTTGAAAGATCTAAAGGTGTGGTTAATAAGTAAAATCTAAAGGGTGGGTGGGGGGTGCCCCTCCCTTTTTAAATCAAAAGAATCACAGTTGGAAGTAAATAGTATGCTGTGCTGCAAAATAGTGATGTGCTTTTTTACTGTCTGAAATGTAAATGTTTAAGCAGAGCCATCAGCAGGCAGGAATGCTAGTGTCTCCTGTGACTTTTGTGATTGATGTGTTCAGTGCTCAGTTCTGTGCAATGAAAGTAACATAACACTGGGCTTTTCTGTGAATAGCCTCAATCTTTATTTGCATAATTCATGAAATTGCATTACACAAACTTGGTAAAAAAATCCTGTTAGAGAATTTCTACAGTGTTTAGTAATCCTGTGAATTTTTACCAGTTGACATTTTGTAGCGTTTGCCTCTTGTACTGTTTTAATGAGCCACTGGATTTGCTTTGTCTCATTCCATCCTTAAGGATTTGTTGACATGTCCAAGTAGTCATGCCTGTTTGGGGGAAGGGAATGGGTTTAGCAGTTCACCAAGAATGGATCAGTCATGTCTTTACACTTTAAGGGTCAGAGGTTACCTGACTCAGAATAAGGGGAGGACAACCTTAAAGAGGCCAGATAGGATGATTTTATAAGGAACTAACTGTAGGGGAAATACAAGTTATTTTTCAAGCAGAGATATTCGGTGTTACCTAAGGAATATTTTGAAGAAATTAATTTCTTTTTCCTTTTAAATACAGAATTCTGTATTCCTACTTGTTATTGTCCATTTGGATATTTAGTGTTATGTGAAATGATCCATATAATAGATACACTTTTAGTGTGTAGCTCTATGTAATACATATGTATTTTATGACTTGTCTTGGAATGCAAAGTGTTAAAATATACAAAGCATAAGGATTTGCTGTGATAAGCATACAGATTAGCTGTCCACAGCTGTGATTCATTACTTTAACCGTAGAAATTAAAAGTGGCTGAGGGGAGGGTACTGCAAATGGAAACCACGCTTCTGAGCTGTAAAATTGAAAGGAATGAAAGAACGAACATAATCCATGGCCTTCTCCACCCACAAAAAACGTGTAGGGACAATGCCTTACATGCCACAGTTCAGCAATTCTAAACTAGCAACATACTAGATCTTCTACTTTCATAGGAACTGCAAAGATAGTGGTAAAGGTTTTATGTATGTTTTAGAAAAAATCAGGGCCAGAGCTTAAAACCTGTTATCTAGTGAGAGTCACTTTATCAGCTGTGAAATATTTACACTGCAGATCAAGAACTCGGAGACAATAGCCGCAGCCTTGGTGGCAGAGGAAGCTCACCCAGAGGGAGTCTCTCACCAAGGTAAGCGTTATTTGCACTGCAAAGTATCGGCAAAGGAAACATTTTGCGATTTGGAAACTTCTTTAACTCATATCAGCAGAGCATACATTTGTGAGGCTATAAAAGCATTCTATAGATAAGAAGCATGTCTGGACAGTCAAGAAAAATGATTCTAAATTGACTTGAATATTAATTTAAACACATGGTTAGATTTGTAAGCTTTGTAAAAGATATACCTTTTCTTGGATTTCTAATGAATTTCAGCTCTCTTGTATATTTAGCTCCTGGTACTATTAATGTATTAATTTGGGTAATTCTTTTTGGTTAGAAAATAGTCTTAAAAGTCTCTTAGGGCTTCCCTGGTGGTGCAGTGGTTAAGAATCTGCCTGCCAATGCAGGGGGGACACGGGTTTGATCCTTGGCCCGGGAAGATCCCACATGCTGCGGAGCAACTGAGTCCGTGTGCCACAACTACTGAAACCCCTGCGCCTAGAGCCCATGCTCTGCAACAAGAGAAGCCACTGCAATGAGCAGCCCGTGCACCGCAAAGAAGAGTAGACCCCGCTCGCCACAACTAGAGAAAGCCCCCACGCAGCAACAAAGACCCAACACAGCCAAAAATAAAAACAAAACAAACAAACAAAAACAAACAAAAAAAGTCTCTTAAAGCTGCAGACTCCAGGCTTTCAACTTTGGGTTCCAGTTTTAGCTCTGTTGTGGGCAATGCACTTAACCCTTTAGTCTCTAGTTCCTAATTCAGTAAATGAAGTTCTTGTAGCTCATCTCTGAAATCCCTCTAGTTCTTAAAATTGTCTGAAGCAAAGTATAGCAAATATGTTACATTGTTCTGTGAAATTATCTTAGATATTATATGAAAGAGTTCAGGTACCATTTATTAATATATAATATATAAGGTTATTCCTGCAAATAGCACATTAGGCTATCGTTTTATTAACTTTATTCCACTCTCAACTCCTATACCTTTTTCTAGTTTGTTTTCTCTCTGTTCTCTAATTTTGTAAACTGCCTCAAGCATAGTATTAGATTGGGTGAGAATGGAGCAGAAGGAGGAAGAAGCCCATTCAAGAATCTTTTTCAACTGTGGAAATTTTAAAATTCTATTAAAAATAAAATTTTTTCTGCCATGGCTACCGTAAATATCACTGTTGTTATGTTGCTAATATATATGGGAATGTCTGTTAAGGAACATCTTTAACGTTAGAGAGATTAGTCCAATAACCTCTAATTTTGCTATTTTCTAGTGCTGCATCAGTAGTGCCTTTTTTCTAATCCCTGAGTGAACTAAAGGTAGTATTGTTTTTCCTAATTGAACTCTGCAGAAAATTAAATAGTATTCTTTTGAAACTAGGAGTTTGAAGTACTATTATAACATCATCTGACCAATTTATAATTTATGCTGTGTTACTTCTGTACTGTTTTATTCTTTTTTTTTCAAAGAAGAAAGTTAATGGATTTTTTTTGCTCATATGTTTAGTGGAGGAAGCGTCTCTGTGTTCTCCTTTTTCTTTTTTTAAATTTATTTTTGGCTGCATTGGGTCTTTGTTGCTGCGCTTGGGCTTTCTCTAGTTGTGGTAAGCGGGGGCTTCTCTTCTTTGCAGTGCATGGGCTTCTCATTGCGGCGGCTTCTCTTGTTGTGGAGCATGGGCTCTAGGCGCGCGGGATTCAGTAGTTGCAGCGCACGGGCTCAGTTGCTCTGTGGTATGTGGGATCTTCCCGGACCAGGGCTCAAACCCGTATCCCCTGCATTTGGCAGGCGAATTCTTAACCACTGCGCCACCAGAGAAGTCCCCGTGATCTCCTTTTTTTTTTTTTTTTTTTTTTTTTTTTGCGGTACGCGGGCCTCTAACTGTTGTGGCCTCTCCCGTTGCAGAGCACAGGCTCCGGACGCACAGGCTCAGTAGTTGTGGCTCACGGGCCCAGCCGCTTCACAGCATGCGGGATCTTCCCGGACCGGGGCACGAACCCGCGTCCCCTGCATCGGCAGGTGGACTCTCAACCACTGTGCCACCAGGGAAGCCCCCCTGTGTTCTCCTTTTAAACTTAAAATATCATGCAAGCTACCTAGAAATTATTCAGGATTCCTTACTGCAATTTTGCATTGTGCAGTTCTTCGTGTTTCATTAGCTAAATGGTATTTAACACAAAAAAATGGCACTAAATTACTTTAGCACATATTTCCAACTGTATATTATTCTTTAAAAATCAGCCTGAAATATAATGGCCTAAATTATCCTGGCAATAATATACTATTTGGAAAGGGATGGGCAGCTGTATGTAGCATGTGATGTTTACATGTGGAATAAAAAGCCTCATTTGTTTAACTTCTAATTTAAAGAGATTTTTGGAGAGATGCATATCAGGGATGCGGCAGAGCACTCTCAGGCTGTTGGAAGACCTGAGCTGTAGCCCAGCTCTGTCACTTACTAGCGGCGTATCTTTGGACAAGTCACTAAAGCCCCATCTTGTTTCCTCAGATAGAAATGGAGCCAGTAAGGCAGGTTTTGACTTCTCACTAGGTTGTTGTGAAGTTAACTGGGTGGAAACACTTCAGAAACTCTAAAGCCCTTTACTAATTTATTATATTTTTATGGAGGCTGGAGAACAGAAATGGCCACATTTACTTATTTAAAACAAAAAGTGGATGAGAGAACATAACATGTTCATCTTAATATAAGTGATACTTGTTTTGGAAGAGGTTTAAGTTGTTATCATTTGAAGTACAGATGTAAGACATTTTAGAAAAAATTTGTATAAAGGGCTCAAAAATTGCTTTGGTCTGGATAATGTTCCCTAATTCTAAAAATACTTGAAACTAAGTATTTTTGAATTTATAACAAAATACTCCTTCAAAATTGTTTAAAAATTCTTTTTACTGATATTTGAGATTTTGTGGTTATGAATTAAAATGCTCTCTACTTTATTATAATTGTACAGTGTCTTTCTAGTCCTGTCTTTCTCCCTTTTGTCTTATAAAGTTGCATCAAGTTCTTTTACAGCCTATTTCAGAGATTATTAGTGGTGTGTTTATATATTTTCTAGTGGTTTTTAATTATTGAGCATGGCCAGCTATTCCCTTGATTTTTACCATTTGGGGAGGAAGGATGGTAATTACTAAATTTTAGGGTAGATTATGGTTTTATTGTTCTAACATAGGCAGCCCGGTGTTAGAAAACTTGTACAGGAGAAGGCTCAGCGTAAGGTGAGAAATGTGAATGTGCTTCCTTCAAAGGGTCCTTCTTCTGTTTAACCTGAGGATTAATGTTTCCAACAGGTCCCCTGTAAGTAGCTTACAGATCCGCTACGATCAACCAGGCAACAGCAGTTTGGAAAACCTGCCCCCAGTAGCAGCCAGCATAGAGCAGCTTCTGGAGAGGCAGTGGAGTGAAGGACAGCAGTTTTTATTAGAACAGGGCACTCCTAGTGACAGTAAGTATTCTCTTCTTGTCTTTAAAGAAAGATCAATAGATGGATGGATGGATGGATGAACAGATAGGTGGATAGATGTTGAAGTCACCCTTTATCAACAATAGCATTGAAATTATGATATGTCTTACATAATATGGTGAGAAAGTGTAATGTAGTGGCTCAGTAGAACAAATGCTACAGGTTTACTGCTTGGACTTGAATTTTGTTTTTACCTGTTATTAACAGTGTGATCTTAGGCAAGTTTCTTAATGTCATTGTGCTTTTAGATTTCCATTTGTAGGATGGGAATAATTACCTATATCATAGTATTGTTTTGAGGGTTAAATGACATAGAATATATAAAGAACGTTGCCTGGCTCATGGAATTCACTGGTTTTTGTTACTTTTTATAATTATTAAAATATTGGTACATTGTTTCTCCATTGTACTTTGTTCTAATCAATTTTTAAAAGTTTTACTAAAATATGAGTTATAGCTTCTTTTAGCTTAGTTGTTTGACTCAAACTTGCTCATCTTTGGAGAATTTGTTTTAAAAAATGTGTATAGTCAAGTATGGCCAACTGTCTTGATTTTACAGTTTGGGTGAGAAAGGAGAATAATTACTAAATTATATATATAACTTATATATATTATCTATATCATTTACTTGCTAAATTATGTAATATATATTACATATACATATTTAGTATTTTTACAGTTTTAAGTATTAAGGAGAGCCATGGGTGAAAAATGCCAAACACAAAAACTGTTACTACAGATACTGTTAACTAGAGAAGTGGCCTAATGTTAAGGATATATATATATCTGGGGGAAGGAAATAATAGGTGTTTTGGTTTGGTTTTTAATCATTTTGGGGGTGGGAGGTATAAGCTTTTGCTGCTTTAATTTTTTAAAACAAAACAAAATATTTTGCTTATTGTTACACAGGTGCCACAAATTGGTATTTTTATGAATGGTGCTCTGACAAAAAATGCTAATTGTGAGGAAATTCATGCCAGGATAATCCTTTGAACATGATAGCTGGAGGACAGGTTTAGCTTAGTCTTACTGCATCTCATTTGGGTATACTAAGGGTTTATTTGTGGGATCTTGAAGAGGAGGGATAAAAGTTAAATCCTTGGGAAATGACCGTATGTGTCTGTACCAGTAGAATTGTGTGTTTTCAAGGCCCTGAGGGCATGTTAAACAAATACAACTTTTTAATACATAGAACTTTTAAAGTGTCATTCACTGCAGCATCACACAGGCCTCTCTCTGCTGTGTCGAGAGGGCTGAGAGCTGTGGCAGGAACGGAAACGGTATTTGAGGTGGTAAGGCAGGACAGAAGCTGAGCCTGTATGCAGATGACGTGCCTTCCCATGGAGCCGGGAGAGGGACTGCGGTGCACACACACTGCTCTCTGCTGGGCGAGTGTGGATCCACAGGCCTAGCGGCTGGGCTTCCTAGTCCTGTGTCAGGTGGCTTGCTTAACTCAACCAAGCAACAAACAAATACTTGTGCTCTTTATTTGTGGCAAAGGATATTGGTGTGATTCTTTGCCCTTTGAAATATGATTTTAATGAAAAATCATGGCGAGCACCTTGAATTTTTAATTAGGTTTTCATTTTGATGAAAATAAAGTGTTCTCATGATTTTTCTTTGAGAATGGAAATTACCTGAACTAGGTTGGGTTTTTTTGGTATGTGGCGACAAAGTTTCCACATGGTATATCTAGGAACAGTATCTCTTTATGCTTACATAGGTACAAATATATTATGGTATATTTATATCTACATATAAATTTAGGAATAGAACCTAGTCACTTAGAAATGCTTTATAGAATTTCTACTTTTCTATTTTAATTTATTTCTAAAGTTATTGACACTTAAGTCCATAAAATTACCTAGTCCTGTGTATGAAATTCTTTATTAAAAACCATTCAAATGTCTGCTAGTTTTAGGAATGCTGAAGTCATTACACCAACTTCAAGTAGAAAATCGAAGATTAGAGGAACAGATTAAAAACTTGACTGCCAAAAAGGAACGCCTTCAATTATTGAATGCACAGCTCTCAGTGCCTTTTCCAACAATAACAACAAATCCCAGCCCATCTCATCAAATGCATGCATTTTCAGCACAGAATGGTAAGTATGAATTTATTGTGGATCTAAAGAAAGTAGGATGGACTTCCATTATCTTTTTCATAATAACTGAATGATAACTGGTCACCAGTTATATGCAGATGTAGAAAAGGAATGATAAATTATTTTCTATGAGCATAAAGAATCCTGTTCATGTAGAGAACAAACGTATGGACACCAAGGGGGAAAGTGGTGGTGGGGGGATGAATTGGGAGATTGGGATTGACGTATATACACTAATATGTATAAAATAGATAACTAATAAGAAACTGCTGTATAAAAAAATAAAATTCAAAAATTCAAAAAAAAAGAATCCTGTTCAGTGTTCAATTTGAATTTGCTCTAACTTCTTTAGTACAGAATTTAATGGTAAAATTTAAATATGTAATGATCTCTTTATTGATTTAAAGCCATGATATTCAGTATAGATAAAGATTTTTTTCATTCAAATTGGTCTTAAGAATAACAAGACTTAATATTTAAGTGTTTTTAATGCGGGCTTCAGGGTAAGCTTTTTTAGACAAGCCTTTAATCTTACACATAATGTAATTTAACAGGTAAATAGGTTTCTTTTTCTTCGTCTTTTTTAATCTAGCTCCTACTACTGATTCCTTGAACAGCAGTAAGAGCCCTCATCTAGGAAACAGCTTTCTACCTGATAATTCTCTTCCTGTATTAAATCAGGTAATTTGGGTGTGGTTAGTTTCATTTGTGTGTTTCACTTATGAACAGTAGTATATCACATTAGATGGTTTAAAATTATTTTAAACAGTTTTGCTGTGTTGTTTACAACTTAGTTTCTATTCTTTCTTACATTAGGACTTAACCTCCAGTGGACAAAGCACCAGCAGCTCATCGGCTCTTTCTACTCCACCTCCTGCTGGGCAGAGTCCAGCTCAGCAGGGCTCAGGCCTTAGTGGAGTTCAGCAGGTCAATGGTGTGACAGTGGGGGCACTGGCTAGTGGAATGCAGACTGTAACATCCACCATTCCTGCCGTGCCTGGAGTGGGTGGAATAATTGGAGCTTTGCCAGGTAACCAACTGGCAATTAATGGCATTGTAGGAGCTTTAAATGGGGTTATTCAGACCCCTGTCACAATATCCCAGAACCCTACCCCCCTCACCCACACAACTGTACCACCTAATGCAGCACATCCAATGCCAACTACACTGACTAACAGGTAAGAAACTTACTTAAATACCTTTTGGGTTTTTTAGTGCAACATGGTACCAGTGCTGTCCATACTTTAGATTGGGATTTTTAAATGTGTTCCTTGTTAGATGTACTCTAAGAAATTAAAACCCACCAAACTTAATATATTATACCAAGAGCCATTTATTTTTGACACTTAAGTAATTCAGGTTAAAACAAAATTAAATCACCTTTCGTAACAAAGCATTAGGTATATTCTATACTGAAAATTTCAGTTTTGATCTGTGATGTGTGTTTTAAATGCTAATTTTTCTTATCCCCGTGTATATTGCCTTCATGTGTCATAAATCCTGAAGAAAAGTAATATTATAATGAAGATCACATAGGAATGTTGGTTTCTTAAAATTCAGCTGTGTAATTTTGTTAGCTTTGTTGTCAAAGATTTTGATATAATATGAAGGTCAAATATTTATCTTGAATTTCCAGGGAGTGAGACTCACTGTTTCACTGTAGTGGAATTTCATTTGAATGGCAAAGCCATGTTGTTATTGCACATACTTTTGAGAAATAAGTCATTTTAAATGGATTTGCAATGGATAGTAGTAAACTGTTTCTTCTGGCTCTCTTTTCATTGGTGCTTAATTTTACCGACCATTGGGAATGTAAAAAAAGTTTAGGTCAAATCAATTAGTAGTATGTTTGGATTCTTTCTTTGTTTTAAATATGTGTCACTTAGTGTGGGTTAAATTATCCTTGAATGATTAAAAATAAAGTATTACATGTTCATGTTATAAACACATGTAAATTTTTATTCCATAAAACAACTGAGTGCCTGCTTGGTTTACAGTATAAAGGGAAACAAAACATTTACTGACAATGTGAATTCTTGTTTACCTGTATATGTGCAGAGAGAGAGAGAAAGAGAGATAAAAGAAATTTGTGCATCATTGTTTTCAAAAAGTGTTATGGTTAGAAAGTTGTTAAGTTATTAAACATCAAATTGAAACAATTGTTCATTTTACATTAAAAAAAAACATTAAAAGGTGTACGGTAGAAAGTAAGAATTTTCATCGTTTTTCAGTGCCTCAGGACTCGGATTACTTTCTGACCAGCAAAGACAAATATTTCTTCATCAACAGCAATTCCAGCAGTTGTTAAATTCTCAACAGCTCACACCAGTAAGTTCTTCCTTTTGATAATACTTGATCTTTATTAGGAGCAAGTGATCCAAGCTATAATAACTATTCAGCATAGGTATAGATTGCCCACTTTGTGAAATGACATTGTGCTGTAGTCTGTGATACCTGCAGTTACATTATATTGATTCATTGACAAATACTAGAACGTGGTCTGTGCAGCTCTGGTAGACTCTGTATTTTCATGGAGCTTCATTCTGATAGGGGCGATGGACGATAAATACATACACACCTTTTGGTAGTGATGAGTACTGGGAAGGAAAATGCAGTAGGATAAGGTGGTAGATAACAGTCGGATGAGAGCTATCTTAGATAGGATGGTCCAGCCTCTGAGTAGGTGACTTTTGAGCACACACCTGAATAAAAGTTGAAGGAGCATGACTTTCTGACATGGGGGTGTGTGGAAGAGAACATGCACTCAAGGTGGAGGGACCAGGGCCTGTGTGCTGTGTGACTGGGCTGGTGTGGAGGAGAGCAGTCAGACGGGTGAGCGTGGGCTGCAAGGTTGTGGGCTGCCTTGTTTGGCTCTCCATGGCATGGAATTTAGATTTACCTTAAGTGTGATGGAAAGCCATTGGTGATTTTTTTTTAAAAAACCTTTCTTTGTGGAAATAAACATTCAGGTGTATAAGAAGTAGAGAGTATGGTATACTGATTGCCTAGCTTTAATAATTATCCCAGTTAAAAAACTCTTTTTTCGTATATCCTCATTTTTCCTTTCAGAATTTTAAAGAATTAATTGTAGGGCTTTTGTTTGTTTGTTTGTTATTTTGGCCGCGTAGCATGGCATGCAGGATCTTAGTTCCCTGACCAGGGATCGAACCCGCGCCCCCCGCAGTGGAAGCTCGAAGTCTTAACCACTGGACTGCCAAGGAAGTCCTGTAACTGCAGGGCTTTGAACACAATAGTGACATGACATACAGTGACGTTTAGATTCGCGGGATTCTCTGAAGTCAGTAGGGAATGAAATCTAATGTCTCAGGACTGAGCCCTGGGCACCCTGGAGGAGGAGAGTAATCTAGTCAAGGGTCTAGGGAAAAAGTGGCCAGTGAGTTAGCACAGAGAGTGGTGGCCTAGTTCCGTGTGAAGAAACATTTCAAGAAAGGGAGGACTCAGCTGCGTAGAATGCTTCTGGTGAGACAAGTAAGAACTGCCCATTGGATTTGGGTGTCTGGAGCTTTTTGAGAACGTGGTTTTGCTGAGAAGTGAAAAGCTTCACTGAGTGGTTGGGAAGAAAATAGGAGAGGAAGCGAAGATGGGGTACAGGCAACTCAAGATATTTTACCGTAAAGAGCAGAGAAATGAATCGGCAGCTAGCATTAGAAAGACGTGGTCTAAGGGGGGTAGTTTCTAATCATTTTGAAAATGACAGCGTATGTGTATGTTGATGGGGAATTTTCTGGTGCAGAGAGGAGGGATAACGCCAGGGCAGCAGAGCTCTTCAGCAGAGAGCAGCTTCCCCTGTGATAAGAGGGAGGCAGAGAGGCTGTCGGTGGGTTTTATGACAGGAGGTTGAGGAAACCCACTTCTAATGTTTGTAGTTTTTAAATGGGAATTATAAGTAAAGTCATCAGCTGAGGGGGATAGGGATATTGTAGTTAGAGGAGAGAAGGAAGGTGTGGAACATATCTTGGAGGTGGGGAGAGAACTAAGGCAGATGTGGGAGGGTGTGTCTACCACACCTCACTGCTAGGAGAACACCCATTTAATTAACTTTGGGGTTTCAGCCTTTGTTTGTAACTTCTTTCTAAAATACATCTACCTACTTCCTTGCTTTAGTCAAAAATGTATTGAAAATGTCTGTTTTACAATTCTGGATCATTGTCACTGTCACTGTTCTTAACAGTGGTATAAGGATAGAGTCTATATAAGTTCTTAAACGCTTACACTAAAATGTAATCTTGTTTTCTTATCTCTTGCCTCATCTTAATATGAAGTTCTGGAATTCAGTGTATTTGGGGTTCTTCCTGTTAATCAAGATTTTACTCTAAGAACAGCACATACAGGTGTCTCGTTTCTGGAATGTGGTTGATCAAGGAATTTTTAGCACAAATTATTACCCAGAGACCAGGAAGACTGAGTGGATTAGACTTGACGTTTCCTTTGCAGCCCAGGTTGTGGCGTGAGGTTTGTTTATTTACAAGCATCAAACTTCACATAGTCAGGAGTGGTGCTGTGAGGCACCTCCCTCCTCCCACCTTAAGGAAAACTCTTGCTCCACCTCCTCCTGACCCTCCTCCCCACCAGCTGCTGCCCCATGCTCAGCCCTGTCCATTTCTGCCTGGCCTCCCCTGACCTGGTAACGGCTTCTGCCCACTGGAAACATTTTCTTCCCTTAGCTCCCAAGATACCACATTATCTTGGTTTTCTTCCTACCTAACTGGTTCTTCCTTTTTAGCTTCCTTTTCTGGGTCCTCCTCTTCTCCTCAGCCCCACTCATTTCAGAGCATCCTAGAATTCAGGATCTCCTCCAGCCGCAAAGCTTTAAATACTGTCTGTGCTGATACCAACGTCTCCAGCCCAGGCCGCTCTCTGGAATTTCAAGCTCCCATGTCCACTGCTTACTTAGTTGCCACCACTTGGCTTTCTTAATAGATGGTGCAGGCATAATTAATGTGTCCAAACAG
Organism: Lagenorhynchus albirostris; assembly: GCF_949774975.1. Lineage (NCBI taxonomy): Eukaryota > Metazoa > Chordata > Mammalia > Artiodactyla > Delphinidae > Lagenorhynchus > Lagenorhynchus albirostris. The sequence goes on from NC_083095.1 coordinate 179,021,027, forward strand.
AACTGCTGACCTTCCACATGGCTGCCCCACCTCAGCTGATGCACCTCCATCCTTCCAGCTGCTCAAGCAGTTATTCCTTCACCCCTCTCTTTTTCTGACACCTCACATTGAATCCATCAAGAATCCTGGGTCAGGTTGTGTCGCTCCTCTGTTCAAAACCTTCCTTTGCCTTCCCGCATTACTTTGAGAAAAACCAGAGCTCTCTCGGCCAACACTCCAGGCCCTCATCCTTCTCTGGCCTCCTTCCTGCTCACTGCACTCCGGCCCGGTCTCCTTGCTCATCCTGGGTCATGCTGGGTGTGCCACAGGGCCCCTCGGCACTGGCTAGCACTCTCTCTGCCTGGAACCCACCCACCCCTGCCCCCCCATATCCACATAGAGAATTCCCTCATCTCCTCGTGTCTGTGTCCAAGTGAGAACCACCCTGACCCCCGCCCCTGCTGTCCTCTCTCTTACACTCCTGTTCCCCCCGACCCTGGGCAGTACTCATTTCCTAACATTTCTTCACCCCAGAACAGTGCCTGGCACATCATAGTACGCGCTCAGGGGTGCTCACTGGAAGGCATGGTCTCATAACCACATCAAGAAAGCACTCTTTCTGTTGGCATGAATGAGAACTTTAAAAGTTATTTTAAGTACCCAGAATTATGGGAGGGATTTCACCATGCAGTGCATTTTAAAGCCAAATGCAGGCCACATGGCTGCTCTAAGTTGCCATTCTCCTTGATTATCATGGGCAACCGCATATGAATAGGGGTCTCCTACGTTTGTTTGCCCCATTTTGAAAATAAGGCCATTCCCTGATGATATTGACATTTTACAATAGATGGTTATTATCTAGTGCAGTGTGTTCTTCCAGATGAGACTCTTGTTGTCTTTCTTAGTAGTATGACTTTGCTGTCATTTAAATACCTAACATCAGAGCAAAGAAGAGAGAAAGCAGGCTGTCCTGACGGCCGGGTCTGCACTGGGACTCACCCTCTCCTGCATGTTCTTACCTAAGGAGCAGCACCAGGCCCTTCTGTATCAGCTGGTGCAGCAGCACCACCAGCCTGATCTCCAGCAGCTGCAGATCCCGGCACCCACGCAGATGCCCATCAACAACCTGCTCGCAGGCACGCAGGCGCCTCCGCTTCATCCAGCCACCACCAACCCGTTCCTCACCATCCATGGCGATAATGCAAGTCAGAAGGTAACAGTAAGTGTCTGTGCTTTGTTACAGCTAGTGAAATACCAAAACGAATTTTATTGATTAATCAGAGATGACTGTCCAGCCCCTCTCTTCCTCCCCACCCCCCTTAAAATATATTATCCCCCTGATAATTTCTTCTTAAAACCAGTTGTTTCAGCACCTGGATATTGTAAACACAAAGGACCTAAGCCAATTTATATATCCTCTAAGTATATCAGTTTGAATTTGCATGTAAGGTTGGAAGACTGTTTTATAATTTCAAAATGAAAATGTGTTTTAGTATGGTATGGTAAGTGGTATTGGCCAGTCCAATCAGAAGATAGTAGTTGGTGTTTTGAGAATCTTTGTTTAACTAATTTGTTTAATTATAGAAATAGTCTAGATAATTTAGGAATATTTTTATTATTTTGCTCAGACATGCTAAAATTGAATTATATTTATAATAAAATTAATATATAAACTTTAGGGCAATCCAGTTATTCTACCTGATAGAAAGTAAATCATCACATTTGTAATGAAATTTAAATTCTTTATTAATCTCATGTAAGTGATAGCATCTTACCCTTTCAATGTACAAGTTAAGATAAATAAAAATGGGTGCAGGAACAGTATACTATACATATAGTAGCACACATTTTAAGGCTGTTTCTTTCTATTAATTCTCCCCTTCAATCAGGTCTACTTTACTGGAGTATAGATGTTTCCCCTAAATTCCAGTTCAGGGCAGAACCCTGTTAGAGGAAGGATATTGGGATATAGAATGGAGACTGGACATCAGGAAAAGGAAGAAGGGAAAGAATGAGGTGGGAGACTTGGCAAAAAATGGTGTTAAAAGTCACAATGTTTGCTCTTTCCCATTACTTTGAAAGTTTGCTCTTTACTGTGCTTTTAGTTTTCAGAAACTTTAGTTTGTATTTAGTAACAAGAATTGGCTCAAAATATAGAATTATTGGTTTTCATTAACTCTTCAATGCTTTTTGTTTGCCCCACTGTTCCTCTGACTTCCTGACTGTGAATACTGTCATTATCACAAACCTAGTTTTGCAGACATGGAAAATTTCATTGATTCTGTATTAATTTAGAATTTTTTTTAACCGTTTTTTCCTAAGTTTTTTCTTGTGTTAAAAAAATTATACAGTATGAAATGTATTTTTAATGGAAAATCACAATAGTAAATAAACACTATAAAATAAACAATATTAATTAATGTAGAAAAGCAAGGCTGGGAAATAATATTTATGAGTATCCTGCTATGTGGCAGGCATCTTTGTTAGATACAATAGTATACGTGGTTCCAATCTTTAAAATATTAATAGGCTGTAACCCCATTTTTTAAATAGGGAGATTCAAAGGGGTTAAAGCTCAAAGGACACATAGCACATGTGGGATCAGAACCCAAGACTTTGTTAGTTGATTTTCCACACTACTGTGTTACTGCTTCTGTGGAAAAGTCAGTCTGGGGGGATGGTTTCTACATTCATTCCTTATGAATCCTCCCTCAGAGGGGCACTTCTGTCTTTGTATACTGCTGAATTTAATATAAAGCAACTGAATGTTTAGCAGTAAATTCATGTCTTTATGTTATGCTGAAAAGTAGCCATGCTGACTTTTAGAAAAAAAGGAATAACCGTATATATGACCTTTTATCTCAGTTAAAATTTCAAGTAAGAGGATATTAAGTGGGGGCCAAAAATTCATTTAGCTAATGCATCTTACTTTGTTTGTTTTAACTGCAGAGACTTAGTGATAAAACTGGGCCTGTTGCTCAAGAAAAAAGTTGACACTTGAGAAACATCTAGAAATGGACTATCCTGCTATTCTAGCACTTCATCTGGCTGCTGTTGCAGTCCCCTTACTACACCTATGAAGAAATGCAACAAGAAACCAGCTGCACGACAAAGGATTAATTGCCCCAAGAGCATTCTTGTAAGGCTTTGATTGATTTTCTTGTTGCTTTGTTGCACTGAAATGGAATTCCCATATCCCCCACCCCTCACCCACATTTTTTGAATTTTGAAAGAAAATTTAATAGCTAACTTTTGTCATTGAAGTAATTTACATGCAATGAATTTATCAGCCTAAGAGGAATTTAATATAGTTGGTGTACAACTAATTTTGTTATGAATTGGCGAGATGAATAGCAAAACTAAAGACTTGTTCCATTTTTAAACCATTTGATTTTAATGTAAAAGTTGGAACGTGAAATATGATCTTTTGTTTGGGTTACAGTATGCTTGCTCTGTGAGTCAAAACAAATTTCAAGGAACTGTCTAATTTCTTCTATTGGAGTTTTATTGGTTAAATATTACAAATAAATAGGTCATCCACTTGGAGTTGGCAATCTTTATTATGAAAATTTCCTTTCTAATGGGATTTGGCCAATTTTGGTAATCAAGTTAGAATGGTAAATGTCTGCTTCTGCTAAAGGTAATTTTCTTTTGCTAAATGCTTTTTCTTTAGTGTTAAGACCTACTCATATTTTAAAGAAAGCTTGAGTTCAGTGATTTCTAAGGCTGCTGAGGGAACCAGCTCAATTCAAAGTGAAAGAGGGGCCACTCTGAAACTGCTGGTAGGGTTTGGCCTGAATCAAGTGCCTGTTAGGACCTGCCTTGTGCTGAAGTGGCTCTGGACAGCTGAGCCTGCGCTTTCAGTCCTTGGGAGTAGTAGGGACAGTCGGCGTTGCACCAGCAGCCTTCCCCATGGTTCTGCCTTTATTAAGAACTTTCTATGCCACTGTAGCTAGCTCAGGCAAAACTATTACCTGGGTATTTATCCACTAATGAGTCACAAGAAAAATGAGTGGATTTGGTAAGAATTTTCTTTTTTTCTTAAGTTAGACAACTTCCCATTATTGACAATGATTTGAAACAAACAAAACAAGACAAAAAACCCACCACTGCAGTTCCTGAAACAGGTGAAATCTGTATTACAGCCCTTCCATGTTGGGTATCCCCACTCCTGGTATGACAGTATAGCAGAGTATAAATTAAACAATTGGGGATGTAATCATTGAACTATTCTTAAATGTGTGAATTATTAGTGGAAAAGACCCAGCTGTAATTAGACCTCCACTGTGTACTTAGCTGGAAGAACATGTTAATTCTGCAATATGTCTCTTGGTTAATAAACATTGCACAGTTCTTACCTCATTTCTGTAAATAAGGTTTTGTGAATCTGTTTTGTATTGTGAAAAATTCATAAGATAACATTGATATTTTGATTTGTAATATTTCTAATTGGTAGATTTAATTGAAAAGTAAAATTAATTTATTTTTATATGTTCAGGGGAATTTTAAAGAAAGTCAAATCTTTTGTAGATAATTTAAAAAAATCGGTGTGGTTTATTTTACTTATTTAACCCACTGGTTGTTATTCTGTAACAATTTGTATAAATGGTAAATTTTGAACGTGTTGTTATTTTACTTAGATGTAAAATTCCACATGTATTAAAATGTACAAAGTTTTTGTTAATAAAATTTAATAATGTTTATAACTCTGCTTTTTTTCCAGTTTTATTAAGATATACTTGACATACAGCACAGTATAAGTTGAAGGTGGACAGCATAATAATTTGACTTACATATATTGTGAAATGATTACCACAATAAGTGTAGTTAACATCCATCATCTCATACAGATACTAAAAAAAGAGAATGACAAAAAGAGTGTTTTCCTTGTGATGAGAACTCTTAGAATTTACTCTCTTTAACCACTTTCCTGTATATCATGTACAGCAGACTTCACGACAGTAATCGTGTTGTACTTTTACAGTCCTAGTACTTACTTATCTTATAACTGGAAATCTGAACTGTTTGACCACCTTTGTCCAGTTCCCTCTCCCTCAACCCCCACCTCTTTTCTATGAGTTAAATTTTGTTCTTTTAATAAGATTCTACATATGAGATCATACAGTATTTGTCTTTCTCTGTTTGACTTAATTCACTTAGCACAGTGCCTTCAAGGTCCATCCATGTTGTCACAATAGCAGGGTTTCCTTCCTTTTTTATGGCTGAATAATATTCCATCATACATCATATGTATGTATGTATATGTGTGTGTGTATTGACACATACATATATATACACACACAAATACGTACAGACTCATATACCACAACTTCATCCATCAGTGGACATTTAGGTTATTTCCATATCTTGGCTATTGTGAGTAATGCTGCTATGAACATATAGGGGTATAGATATCTCTTCAACGTAAGTGGTTTTGTTTCCTTTGGATATGTTCCCAGAAGTGAGGTTGCTGGATCAGATGGTAGTTTGATAATAGCCATTCTAACAGGCATGAGGTGATATCTCATTGTGGTTTTGATATGCATTTCCCTGATGATTAGTGATGTTGAGGAACTTTTCAAGGGACTTTTCATGTATCTGTTGGCCATCTGTATGTCTTCTTTGGAAAATGTCTGTTGAGGTCCTTTGCCCATTTTAAAATTGGATTATTTGGTTTATTTTTTTCTGTTGAGTTGTCGGAGTTCTTTATGTATTTTGGATATTAATCCCTTATCAGATACATGATTTGCAAATATTTTTTCCCATTCTACAGGTTGTCTTTTTCAGTTTGTTGTTATATCTTCTTGATGGTTTGACCCCTTTATCATTATATAATGACCTTCTTTGTCTCTTTTTATCATTTTTAGTTTACAATCTATTTTGTCTGATATATGTAAGTATAGCTACCTCTCCCTGCTTCTTTTTGGTTAGTTTTGCTTGAGATGTCTTTTTCTGTCACTTCACTCTCAGTTAATTGGCTTAAAGGCTAAAGCAAGTCTCTTGTAGGCAGCAGCATGTTGTTGGATCTTGTGTTTTTATCCATTCCGTCATTCTTTTTATTTTTATTGGAGAATTTAATCTATTTTTGTTTAAAGCAATTATTGACAGGTATGGACTTGCTGTTGCCATTTTGCTCATTGTTTTCTGGCTGTTTTGTAGACCCATTGTTCCTTGTTCCTTATCCTGCTGTCTTTCTGTGTTTTGATGTCTTTGGGTACCAGTATGCTTTGACTTCTCTATCATGTTCTTTTTGTGTAATTACTACAGATTTTCCCCATGTGGTTACATGAGTCTTACATAAAATACCTTAAAATTATAACACACCCTATTTTAAAATGACAACAACTTAACTTAGATAGCTGTCCTAAGCTTCATACTTTTACTTCTCTTCCCCTCACATTTTATGTTACTGATATTACAGTTTACATATTTTTCATATTGTGTATCCAATAACAGATTTTTATAGTTATGATTCCTTTTACTGTTTGTTTTTTAACTTTTAGAGTTGCAAGTGAATTATGCACCACCATTACCATATTACAGAATCTAATTTTGAATGTATATTTACCATTATCATTGAATTTTATGGTACCTTCTTATATTGTATAATGTTAATTAGCATCCTTTTACTTCCACTCAACTCCCTTTAGGATTTCTTGTAAAGCAGGTCTCCTGGTGATGAGCTCCCTCAGCTTCTGCTTGTTCAGGAAAATCTTTATCCCTCCTTCATTTCTGAAGGACAGCTTTGCCTGATACAGGCTTCTTGGTTGACAGTTTTTTACTTTCAATATTTTGAATGTATCATCCCATCTCTCCTGGCCTGAAGTTTCTTTTGAGAAATCTGCTGATAGTCTTATGGGGTTTCCCTTGTATGTAACTTCTCTCTTGTCTCTTTCAAAATTATTTGTCTTTGACTTTTGATATTTTTAATGTGTTTCAGTGTAGCCCTATTTAGGCTCAACCTGTTTGGGGTCTACTGGGCCTCATGGATCTGTTATTTTCTCTCCCCAAGTTTGGGAAGCTTTTCCACATTATTGCTTTGAACGTACTTTCTGTCCCTTTCCCTTTCTCTTCTCCTGAAATTCCCATAATGCAGATATTGGTTCTTTTGATTGTGCCCCATAAGGCTTTCTTCACTTTTTTTTTCCTTTTGCTCCTCTGACTGGGTAATTTCACATGTCCTGTCTTCTAGGTCATTGATTGTTTCTCCTGCATGGTCGTCTGATTTTGAAGCTCTCTGTTGAATGCTTCAGTTCAGTCACTGTATTTTTCAGCTCTAGGATTTTTGTTTGCTTTTAATGGTTTCTGTTTCTTTGTTCAACTTCTCATTTTGTTCACATATTGTTTTCCTAATTTCGTTTAGCTGTGTGTCCTTGTAGTTCACTAAAGTTCAAGAGGATTATTCTGAATTCTTTGTCTGATAGTTCATAGATCTCCATTTCTTTAGCATCAGTTACTAGTCCACTTTGGTGGTGTCATGCTTACCTGAACTTTTGTGATCCTTGATTCCTTATGTTGGTATCTGAGCATTTGAGTAAGTGGGCTCCTCTTCCAGATTTTACAGGTTCATTTTGGCAGAGACAGTTTATCACCAGTCAGCCCTGTTGGGGTTTCTGGATGTGTCTGCTGGTAATGTTTGTGGGCTGGGGGGGGCTGCTATATCAGGGTCTGCTTTGGGGCAAGGCCACTGCCCAGAACCCTGAGGTGGGGGGCAGGGGTGGTGGTGCTGCTGAGAGCACTTGGATAGGAAAGCTGGCTTGTTTCCCTGCCCTAGTAAGGCTGTAGGATGGGCTTTGCTGTTGCCTGGGGTCTCTGGTCAGGCTCATCAGACTGTCGGGACGGGGTACTCTACCCAGTCTTAAGCAGGGCTCTGAGTTAGCTTCCCTCCCTGGCGGGGCAGCATTGTTTGGGGGCCCTAATTAGGCTAAACTATGCGCTGAATTCCCTGGTCAGACAGGGCCGCCAGTGTTGCTCTGCGGACAGGGAAGCACAGGCTGTGCACTGTTTAAGTGCCACTGTAAGCACGGCTCTCGGATGGGCTACACAGCTTGCTGTGTGCTCTGGTCAGGCTTCCTGGGTGAGAGGGCGGGCAGCTGTATTCAGCAGTGGGTGGGGCTACAAATTAGTTCCCCTGCCCAGGTGGAGTGGGAGAACTGGCTCCAAGACAGGTAAGGCGCTTCGTGGTCTCGACTCAAGCCGACCGGTGTCTCAAGTTTCCTGGCTGAACAGGGCCGCTGGATCTGCTCGTCAGAGCTCTGCCCCTGCTGGGACTCGGCTCCAGGGCTCCAGCAGGGGTGGGCGGTGCGGCTCTGCCGGCGTTGCGGCCGCCTTCCTGGGCAGGGGACCCGCAGAGCTCCACTCGGCGGTGGGCGGGGCTGTGAGAGCGGCCGTTCGGCGCCCTCGGCGCCCTCGTGCCCGCGTCCCAGCTGCCTCTCCGGTGGGCGGGGCTCCGAGTAAACTGCCGCCCGTGCAGGGGCAAAAGCCGGCTCCGGGCCCACAGGCCCACACCCTGCGCCCTGCCGGGCTACCTGGTCGGACGTGCTGCCGCAGCCGGGCAGAGCCGCTGGCAGGAACCGCCGCCTGGGCTTAGCAGGTAGGAGCTCGGTCGGCCGAGTGCCGGTTGTCGGAAGCCCCACGGTCTTCTCCACCACAGATGCCCAGGGGTCGAGCCCCGCAGCTCCCCCGGTGACGCGGCAGGGTGGCTGCAGTAGGGGCTCCCGTGAAGCAGCCCACAGTGCTGGGGCGAGGGCGCTAGATGTCCGCCGGAGGAGCGGTGGGCTCAGGGGCCCTGCTGGGCGGTGCTGGGCGGGCCTGGGGCGGCTCCTCTGACTCTGCCAGGTGAGGTGCGTCGTGGTCTCTGTGGTGCCGGCGGTGCTCCAGCCTCACGCCCGTAGTCTAGGATTTTCTGAGGGGTGTGTTGTCCATGAACAGTTGTTCGTTGTTCTTGTGAGGGCAGTGAGGTCAGGAAGGACCTGTATCTATCACCAGCTTGGTGACATCCGTTCTTGTTTGGAGAAGATGACGCTCCGGAGGCCGTTGGTGCCTCGCGACGATTCGCTCCAGGAGCCTCTGGGCGCTTTGTGCTTCGGCAGCAGGGTGGTTCCATCTTGAGGTTGTTTAAGCTCGCTCGGGAGTAGACGCTGCGCAGCGGCCGAGCACAGCACCTTGTGTCCGACTCTTAGACATCATTAGGTGAGACAGAGAGAGCCCTGCCAACTGCCGCAGCGGAAAGAGGAAGGAAATAATCGCAGTGAAGGTGAAAGGAAGGTAAATTCCGGATGAGAATTACAGCACATCAGTAAAGCTGTATTCATACTTGGTAAAGAGTAAATTCTTGTTTTACACAGTTAGCTTTAACCAGAGGCATTTAAATCAGAGAGAAACCCAGGTGGTTCCCGGCTCTCAGTGTGCATCAGGATCACCTGTGGGCCTTGCAAAGGTTCAGACTTAATTGAAGCAGAATGTACCTCATCTGTGTAACTGGGTCCTCTTAATTAAGAGTTGAATAAACAAGGAAAACTGGTTTAGGCTTTTAACTTTACTAAGGAGCGCATTTTAGGTTCCTGGGAAGACTTCCTTTTTGATACACGAATAGAAAAATGATGATCTGATTCTGCAGAGTCTTGTCTCCCGCAGGTCTGAGGACTCGCCTTCCTCCAGAGGGCCGGTGCCTCGTCCCTGTTAGCCGCTGCCCCAGTCTTCACTCTCCCAGCCCTCCACAGAACGTTAGCCGGCGGTGCGCCTTTTCAGTTCTTAACCACGTGACACTCGTCTGGGCTCTTGGCTTGTGCCTGTGTCTTGGTGTGGCTCCACGTGCTTAAGCCGCTGTTGGAACTTGCCCGAGGTGCTGGGCAGCCCCGTCCCCCCACCGCATGAAATGCGCCTGGGCTGCTGCTTCCTGCTTCCCTGTTGGGTTTTGCTCAGAGACGTTTCTGAGCAGGTACTGCTCGTTGCCCAGCACAGAGCCTCGGGCAGGGGTGCTCGGCATGTGACTCGGGATGCCATGGGCTGGTTCCCGTCTGGACTTCTTTGCAGAAGTGCTGTGGGAGTGTGCTGGGTCATAGGGTCAAGAGCAGGTGCTGGGCGGGAGGGCTGAGAACGCAGGTCGCCAGGTGGCTTTCTTAAGCACTCCATCAACCAAGCAGAGGACAGAATGACCACTGCCCCTGGACACTCCCCAAGACAGACAGCAGAGGCCCTGGCATTGTAGGCAAAAGGTGCCTCACGACAGAATGTAGCTTTGCTTTTAAAAGTAGGGGATGGGGCTTCCCTGGTGGCGCAGTGGTTGAGAGTCCGCCTGCCGATGCAGGGGACACGGGTTCGTGCCCCGGTCTGGGAAGATCCCACATGCCGCCGAGCGGCTGGGCCCGTGAGCCATGGCCGCTGAGCCTGCGCGTCCGGAGCCTGTGTTCCGCAACGGGAGGGGCCACAACGGTGAGAGGCCCGCGTACCGCAAAAAAAAAAAAAAAAAAAAAAAGGAAGGGGATGGACTTTTGTTTCGAATTTGACAACTCTCAGTGAGACACATACCATTAATCTTAAACTTCACTTACTGGAAACAAAACACACACTGATGAAAACCACTTTTGGTATACATCACAGTAGGCCTTTCCAAATGAAATAGTTGTGAACTTTTATAAACATTGGGAAGCCTTTAGATTTTTTCAGATAATTTTACCTTGTGAAGAATTCACGCCAACTGTTGTTCCACTTACAGTCCCACCCCTCACCTTGGTATTGGCAACAAAGGAAATGTCTCTTTCATACCCATCACTGAATGTTTACAATCCCGTAAATTCAGTAAAGACTTCAGTGAACTGTGAGCTGCCTTTGGTCACAGTTCAGGCTTGGTGAGTCTGTCCTCAGGGGCAGAGCCCGGGTGGAGCTGTGACATCCTTGCAGCTGTGGTCACTCTGACCCCCAGACCTCTGGCTGCTTTGGGCACAGATGCAGAACTGGGGAACAGACAAACTGAACTGAACTGGTTTGAAGGTTCAGATGAGATCAAATGGAGGGTGGGGAAGACAGGCACGTTTGGGTCCCGTGGGGGAAGTGACCCCCAAGTAGGATCCGGAAACTGCAGCGGTGTTTCGACCAAGCTAAGGCCTTTAGGGGCAAGGAATGAACAGACTCCATCGCTGGCTTTGGGCTGGAGATGCGTTGTCTTGCTTCTCGGTTCTGTGGGAGGGCTTCTAACCTCTGCTTCCCAGGGAGGGGACCCAGAGGGGCAGACTTCCCAGCGTTGCTGCGGTACTGGACGTGAGGGAGGCCCCAGGCTTCCTCAGCAGAGGGGATGATGGTTGGCTTGGGCACGGGGAGGCTGGTCCCCATCAGGCCAGTGCAGGTGGTACAGGCAACAGCCGCGAGGAGGGTGTGCTGGAGGCTGGCCCTTGGGGACCCTGAGGTTTAGAAGGCAGGTGGGAGATAAAGCGCCTGTACAGGGATCTGAGGACGGGCCGGGAGGGCTCCCCGTTTTCTTGAATTACACGCACTTCATTCCCGAAAAACTTGAGGCTGCAGAAAGTTGAAAGGTGACACCGCCCGCTGCTCATGAGGACTGAAGATCCAACCTGAAAACGCCTCCTGGATCCAGTGCTTAGAAAGTGACGTGACCAGGAGCGGTTTGGGTGGCGTGAGCTGCAGGGGTCAGGGAGGATGGGCTGCACAGCCAGGCCAAGCGGGGACCTCACGATTGGCGGCTGTGAGTGCACAGCGTTCCGGCTGTGCTGGTCCTTCTGAAGTTTGAAGCAAGACGTTCACTTTTTTGCTGATGGAGTTAATTTGGTTTCCCTCAGATTCTGATTGATGCATCTGCTGTTTTTCACTTGGCTCACTGAACAAGCAGACGGATTAATTAGGAGATTTTACATTTTTGGCATCGCCGCTGCTCCTGCCGCAGCGATCTCGCTGGTTCTCCCCCTCCTCCCGGAGCAAGGATGGACAGGTGTTTCCGCAGCTGAACCCTTCGTGTGCGGGCAGTCTGTGAACAAAATAAGGTGCAGAGTTTCTTTGCAAACTCTTGGCCTGGTGCAGTGGTTCTCCTCCCTCCAGCCGCCTGTGAAGGCGGAGTGTGGACTGGGGTCCTGCCCTGGGTGTCTGGGGGCTCCGGTGAGAAACTGCTGGGCCGTCAGGCTGCTTTCCCTGCCCTTCCCAGGCCCTCTGCCCCACCCCACTCCTGACGCCCCCCGTCCTTCCCAGGCTCTGGGCGAAGCCTCGCAGCTGCCCATCGTGGGCCTTGCGGCTATTTCAAGAACTGGCCTGTCCCAGCTGCGGATCAGGTAGCCTTGTTGTTCACCCCGATGTGAGCCTTTGACACTTCAACCGCAGGCGTCAGTGCTCGGTCTTGGGTTTTACTGGGGGCCCAGGGTAGCTCTGTGGCCTTCAGCATCGCAGTGGGCAGGCCCGTGACCTTGTAAACGTCGGCCCTCCCTGCCCGCAGCTCTCACAGCTTCGGGCTTCTCAGGTCCTTGGAAGCTTCTTTACTTTCTTCTGATTTACGACCCATGTTTAACTCCTCCCTCAGAACAGTCTTTCTCCATGACTGCAGCCCTCGTTCTGGTTTGGAGTTAATGTCCAAGCCAAGACCCGGAAGGAGGTACCAAGCGGCCCGGCCTCACCCCAGGCTTTGCTCCCGGAGGAAGGGGCCCCTCCGGCCACTCAGCTGGCTGCAAACAGCTGCTTTTGCTGCTGCCAGGAGCTGGTGCTGAGCGGCGGCGGGGGGGGGGGGGGGTAGGGGGGTGGGGGGGTGGGGGGGTGGAGAGGTATTTGGAGCCGACCGGTCCCAGGATTAAAGCAAGTTTGGGTTCAAGTTTGGGTTCGTCGTCACCCACCCCAGGCCAGAGTTGGCCTCTCTCCTGTTATGAAAACACAGCCCCAGGCAAAAACGTCCACATCCAATGCTTTGGTTCCAGTTTTAACATAACAGGATAGATCTTAGTTTAGCCAGAGGAGAGTTCCAAGGGAGTTTCCTATGCTAGGCCTCTTAAAAACAGGAGACCAGCTTGGGTCAGACGTCTGGAGGCATCTAGTTGTCACTGCAGGAACATCGTCCTTTGTGAGACAGATTGGAACCAAGATAATTTGGGATAAACAATTTGATATTTTATCTTAAATTTTACAAAATATTTCTTTTTGAGTTACAACAGAAAAGAAAGCATGGCAGAGATTGTTCGTGTTCCTTTGTAACTTAGGACATACAAAATTAAAAAACGACTCAGACTAGAAAACAAACTTCTGGTTACCAAAGGGGAAAGGGGGTGGGGAGGGATAAATTAGGAGTTTGGGATTAACAGTTACTAACGACTGTATATAAAGTAGATAACAAGGTCCTACTGTATAGGATAGGAACTGTATTCAATATCCTGTAATAAACCATAATGGAAAAAAATATGAAAAAGAATATATATATATGTGTGTATGTATAACTGAATCACTTTGCTGTGCTTCATAAACTAACACAGCATTGTAAGTCAGCTATACTTCATTAAAAAAGACGACTCCCTCATTGCCGCTCAAATCTTTGTCCATTTCATTTTGTAAAAGTAGGATTTCATTTTAAACTGTACTAACCAAAGATGGGCTTAATTGAGTTGAACTCCTGTAATAATCCAGGGGATACTGACCCTCAGGCTCCTGGCTTATGACAGGTGGTGAAGGCAAGAGGTGAACAGGCAACTTTCCCTACAGAAGAATCCGGTGTCTTTTTGTTCGTTCGTGTAGCAGTTCCTGAAGTGGGAGGGCACGGAGGGCGTGAGGAAGGGAGCTGGACCCGCGGGTCCCTGCTGAGGCTGGAGGGTCCCAGAGCAGCCAGGCCAGGTGCTCAGTGGGGGCAGCGGGAGGAGGGGCTGCCCTGCCCCACCCCCCCCACCAGGGCAGGTGGCGGCCCCGGGGCTGGCCCCTGGCTCTCTCTGGACACACTGGTAGCTTCCCCCTGGGGATCCGATTGCGAACGTGGTTTCCCTTTTTCTGTCCTACATGAAGCCATTCTTTTTCTCCCCAGACCAGAGGGGAAAATAATTGCAGCCGTTCAGTTTTACAGCGTGTTAATTTAGCTCTCTGGTGAATCAAGTCGAAGGCTGAGGGCCAAGCAGTTTATTCAAACAGGAGGCTGGGACTCCTGCCAAGACAGTGGGGTGGCTTCCAGGCCAGCCCCGCCGTGATCCCAGCTACAGGTGGAGCGGCGGGGGCGGCGGGAGGGGAGGCTGTGCGGCAAACCGCTAAAGGGGGCCACGGCCCGGGCAGCTGCGGGAGCGCAGGGGGAGCCTGCCTGACGCTGGCAGGAGCCCCCCGGTCGGGATGGGCCCGACTCAGGCGGGTCCCTGTGCCCCTGGGGGCACCAGGGCTCAGGGTCAGCACAGTCGCTGCGTCCTTGTGCTTTCTCAGCCACAGGCGAGCAAAACGAACGCGGGCGCCTCAGAGCCATCTGGGATGGGGGTGTGGCTCAGAGTCCGTCCCCCCACCCCCCAGGGACCTCTGGGACCAGCCAGCCTCCAGCAGCCCCTCACAGACGGGTGACCATGTAACGTGCAGTCCAGACTGGGTGCACGGAGACAGGTATAAACTGGGACTGTCCTGGGCCACTTGGGACCTGTGGTCACCCTGTGTGTAAGAACATCACAACTTAAACTGTGCCGTGTAAGTGTTAGGGAAAAAACCTAACAACTACGACAACTACCCTACAGGTGGAAGTAAGGCTGAGGTAGTTGGTACGTTAAAGGGATGAGTTCTCCACTTTCAAAGGGGTGGGTGGACTCGGTGTGGGGGCAGGGCTGGCACATACCAAGAGGCACGAGGCCTTTTTAAGGCATCCGGGACATGGACGGGGGAAAGCTGCTTATGACTTACTCTAAAACTGAGATAGGAACCCAGGAGAGACTCGGCCCACGGGGGCAATATTCCAGTCAAAACGGATCCCGTCTTGTGGGGTGGAACGTCTGCCAAGCACACATGGGTCAATCAGGGAGATAAGAGCGCAAGACTTCTAGGTGGTTCCTAAGCAAATGTCACAGAAGCACCAGGTCGTCCACTGGGAACCTCAGTTCTTAGTAACAAAGCATCGTGAGGCACAGGCCTGCCAGCCCCGCCGGGCCCTGGGCAGCGGGTGACAGCACCTGGCCTCGAAGCAGCGCTGGCTGCTGGCGGGAACCTGCTAGAACAGTCAGGGGCTTCGTGAGGACACAGGAGGGAACGTGTGATTGGGCTTAAAAACTGGTGCCGTCGGTGGTGTGAAGAACTGAGCTGTAAGCTTTTGCCCCAGTGGAGAAAGTAAATGTCAATTACTACGGGACAAAGGGCCCGGTTCTCCGGGAAGATGGGGGCAGACACCCCAAGCTGTGTGGGGCCAGGGGGCGCAGGTGGGCGGCGTGTGCTGGGGCCAGGCCAGCGCTTTCCAAGCCCCGCACGAAGAGACACCTCCTGCCGTTCCCTCTGCCAGGGTCTGAGTGGGGTGGGGACTCTGAGGTTGAATTCTGGGCCTCTTTGTCAGAGGCCAAGTCTGAGGATCGTCCTTGTACCACGTGGGCCCTTGGTGGGCTGCAGTCAGAGTAAACACTTGAGCAGAGGCCTGAGTTAACCTTTTCGGGTAAGGAACCTTTGGGGCAACTGGTGAAAGATGTGTACCCTCTCTCCAGAAAACCACACGTCCAAAACAATAAAGACTTTGCATACCTTTGGCAGGGCTCCCAGACCACCGGGGCCTGTACAGTGCCCAGGACTCCTGGGGCCCAGGCTAGGGATTCCCGCCCGCGAGGGACCAAATGAGCGTGGCTGGTGGCCTGTCAGCCCTGCTACCTGCGTCTGCAGCCACTGAAAATGATGGTAACAGGAGGCCTGGATGGTCAGATAGAAAAAGAACATTTATTGTGTTCAACAAGCCAGATTATCATCGTAACAACCTATGCAGCAGCCGCTGTTATTCCCTATTTTTCCAGATAGGGAATCGAGACAAAGAGGTAAGACAAGGCACTGATGTCACACAGCTCGGAGGTGTGAACAGATAGATAAGGTCACAAGGCGGGGCTGAGGGGTGGGTTTAGAGAGCACTTCCCTGGGGCGTCAGGAAGGAGAGGGGGGCCGTGCCTGGTCCCCATGTGACCTGTGTCGGGAACCCCTTTTGGAGGTGCCATTGCTTTCCTGACCGTGACCTCACTCAAGCTGAACCCCACGGGTCTCCTGTGTGCAGCTGAGCTCCTGAGCCCTGCCCCACCCGGCCCACTGGTCCTACTTTAACAAAACTCAGCAGCTCCAGGTCCCCCAAATAGGGGAGGCCACGCAGAAAGGGGCTGGTGGCAGGGATAGTAGAAAACCGTGCTAGAAGACTCCTCCTTAGTGAGTGTGCAAAAGATGAGGTTGGTAGGCAAATTAGGGCATTTCATCCTAAATTGTACCTCTTAAGGCATCTTTGGACCCCTGTGGGTCTCTCCCCACACTGGAAGCCCAGAAATCTGGTCATGGGATTTGGGGGTGCATGCAACAGAAACCCACTTCAAAGTACCATAAGTGAAAAGGGTGATTTCATGGAAGGATGCTCACAGAATGTCACAGGCTGGACAACCAAGCTGTGTGACAAGCCTGACCCTGGACTCGGAGACAGGATGGACCCAAGGCCTGGAAAGCAGCCAGAACAATCCCTTCCTGATTCCCTCCACGCACCAGCTTCTTCCTCTGAGACGTCCCACACCAATGGGGAGTGGGCCTTGGCCCGAAGCGAATGCACAGTAATAACCTCATGGCCCCATTGGCTCCAGGAGAAAGTTCTGGGGCAGAAGCTGTTGGCTCTGGTGCCGCCTGTGACCGGCTCCTGTTTGTTCTTAGAAAGAGGCCTCCTGACATGCAGGCCAGGCAGCCTCTCCCTCCCCGGCTGCCTCCCCTTCCCGACCAGGAAGAGGCTCAGGGGAGCTGCTGCCCGAGGACTCAGTTCATGAAAACAATTACTTGGAACAGTTTCTCCGCTGCTCTTTTTGGCGTCGCAGGGGTGGCAGGTCCTCCACAGCATCAGAGGCGGGCCTACCTGGGGCCACGTGTGTCCTGCTCAGGCTGAAAGGTTACAGAGCCAGTGTGGCTGCTGCCACCCAAACCTTCTCCGGGAATCTAACCTCATTTCAATCCTTAGAGGAAAATGACGTCTTTATAGCATTTTATCAAATCACCTCCCTGAAATGTGTTCTGGTGATCTCTTTTTTTTAAAATTTATTTTTAATTTATTTATTTTTGGCTGTGTTGGGTCTTCGTTGCTGTGTGCAGGCTTTCTCTAGTTGCAGCGAGTGGGGTCTACTCTTTGTTGCGGTGCGCGGGCTTCTCATTGCAGTGGCTTCTCTTGTTGTGGAGCACGGGCTCTAGGTGCGCGGGCTTCAGTAGTTGTGGCTCGCAGGCTCAGTAGTTGTGGCTCGTGGGCTTAGTCGCTCTGCAGCACCTTATGTTCCCGGACCAGGGCTTGAACCCGTGTCCCCTGCATTTGCAGGCGGATTCTCAACCACTGCGGCACCAGGGAAGCACTGTTCTGGTGATCTTAATGGTTTTCAAGTTTAGGCAATCTGTACTTCAGCAAACTGCTTTCAGCCCTGAGCAAATGACAGATTTAAAAAGGAGCACTCAGCTGATGGTGATGGTTCAGTCAAAAGTAACAGCACAAAATAGTGATTTTTAACTCAGGTATTGAAAAGTGGGACCCAGTGTCATCAGATCCGAAAAACCTTGCCTACGTGTTGTCTGGAAATTCTATCCGTTGGGTATGCACTTCTACCAAACCATCCAAACTTAAGAGTTTATTATGTCCTTGTGCATTTAGACTTACTTTTTTCTACATACATGTAACATATGCATATACATACAGTTAAGATAACCCCACACTACTCCCAGCCAGCTAGCTCAATACAAAGCTGGTTTGTTCTCCCAAATACTGGCATCCTGCTACTCATTAGCTGGTGTGATCTTTGGTCAAAGAAACACATTAAGTCTTCATTCTTACACATTAGTTCACTCATATGTTCCTTCAAAATCATCCATTTGCCTCACTGTTAGAAAGCACTATTCAGCTTGTTCCCCAGGAAATTAAACTTTGCAGTGATGAGAGAGAAAATCATCTATAAAATACCCAAATCTGATTTTTTCTCCTTTAACACAGTATTTGTTTAAACAATGTAGCACAACATTTATTTTACATTTTTAATTTTTTTTACTAAGGCACATGACGTATAGAAATAGTGAGGTACAAAATGCAAATTTCTGCATAAGATTTTTAAAATAATCCTTTTGGAAAATAAGGTAAACATCATCTTCCAGAGGATTCAGCTTTTAGCTTGCTTTTTCTTTTGGACCAGTTCAACCAGCAGCTTGTATCTAGCGATACAGTCTTCCTGGAGAGAGAGAGAGAGAGAGAGAGAGAGAGAGAGAGAGAGAGAGATGACAGTTACAATCAGAGTGACCCTCGTGGGGTGAGCCTGCCGTGCCCAGCGCTGACCAAGGGCTGTCCTGTCCACCTGGAATTCCCTGGGTGCCCGGGCGGGAGGTGTGATGTGCACCCTGGGGGAGGGGCTGGTGGTTGCTGTCTGTGGGACGGAGACTTTGGTTACTGTGATGGTGACTTTCGACTCACCAGTGGTACTTAACATTTTAACATTTCACCGTTTCATCACAACACATTACTTCAGAGAAACGAAAAGCCTTGAGGCCAGGCATCCACAACGTCATTCTCATTATGCTTTGCCTCTCCCTGGGGGCCCCTGGGACCTTCCTGCGGTAGGGCCACGTCGGCCCAGCCCCACGGGCTACCGCGGGGAGTGTGCCCCGCTCTTCCTCCGGCTCGTACCAGCCCCGCCGAGGTCTTCCAGCCTTCCAGTCAGGCTACAGAACTCGTAGCTTCAGACGCCAGCTGCCTGTCGCTGTCACCCCTTGGGGTGAGGACCCCTAATGAAGCAGGGGAAGGGCCTCATTGCTCTCTTGTTTATCACAAGGTACTTTCCAGAATCCATTTCTGTTTCTGTTCAAAAACACCCCAAAGGCACTGTAAGCCTTCACTAACTTACGGTCACACGTGAACTGGTTTGTGCTCCACAGCAGACGACTTTACCAGAGGCCCTGGACAGAGAACGGGTGTTCATTCTCTTCCTGGAGTTTTGGCTTAGTAGTGTTCTGAGAGAATCTTCTAATAAGTGCCTCTTCCACATCCCCAAGGGCCACCTGCCTAAAGTGTCACCCTTTCCCTAACAGCCAAGCTGCCCGGCCGGCCCAGCGCTCTGTGGGGGGATGCGGGGACCCTGGGCTCTGAGCAGCAGGCCTGCCAGGGTGGGCGGCCCAGCCCAGCCCCGTGTGGGCCTCAGGCAGAGGCTCCTCCTTCAGGCCCAGGGCTCCCAGCGGCTTGCAGGCCACTTCCAGGGAGTCGCCCTGTAGCGGGCGAGCCAGCAGGCAACCTCCCCTGGACCTGGTTCTGACGTGGAGGCGTAAGGGGAACACCTGCAGGATAATAAACCATGCTGCTCATTCCTCCCTGAACCAGGAAGGTTTCCAACCCCCAAGGCAATGAGTTTCTGAGTGTGCTGTCCGCAGGAATCCACGGTTCCAGCTCCTTCATTTTAAGCCAGTGTCAATTCATCACACATGTAAATGCCTGTGTCCCGACAGATGCTAAAGAAATTCAGGGAAAATAATTACTTCTGGCAAACCAGTTGGAGGGGCTGGGAGGATCTGTGTTTCTCAAATAGATCAACTGCTAATGGTTTATTTTTCTCCCTGGGAATTCTCAACTTCCTCATTTTAAAGTAGGTGATAGATAACTAGACTTGTACGCACGGGGACATCCATGGCCACGAGCTAGATTTTCCGACATCAAATTTCAATTAAAAAAAAAAAGGAATGTAAATGAACATCAGTGTGCCCACAGGCTACTGAGTGATGGGCGGAGAAGGCAAAGGAGACTGGCTCTTTTGATTTCTCGGTGTTCCTGGTGCCTCAGACGAAGCGTATGGCTACGAGGAAAGACGCCCAGGAGGCTGTATCAGGAAAGGCTTGGGTTGAAAACATCACACCGGAGGCTCTGCAGCTCCCAACTGTCGGAGCAGAAGACAGAGGCCGGACAGGGCCTGACTTCCCACAGGGGCTGCCCCCTTCCCTCCTATCTGAGTTGGCATTTGGGAACTCTCTGCAGATGTGTTTAAACAGACACTAAAAGCTGTACACTGGGAGGAAAGGGCTACAGAGGACAAGCGGGATCCTGATCCTGAGGGCAACCTCTCCCTGACCCCGCCCCCAACACTACTTCCAGCCTTTGGTCCACAGGTGCCACCGCTGAGACTAGACAAGTTACACGGCAGAACTGGTGACCATGGCGACGCCGGCCGCCACACGTGTTCCCCGGGTTAAAGAGCTGTGAAGCGCTGGAGGGGCTCGTGATTCTGTGGGAAACCTCCTCGCTGGCTGAAGGGAGCCTCCGCCTGCGAGGGAGGCCTGGCCCTGCGCGGCCCTCGCAGCGACAAGGATGCTGCCCGGCCGTCCCCGCCCCGCCCCCGCCGAGCGAACGCTCCAGAAGGTTGGCGGGATTGCTGTGGGGGCAGGTTATGATCTATGCGTGGGGTTTTCGCTGAGAAAACCTAACTGGTGTGTATAACGATTCAACTTGGCATCTCGACCTCATTTACACTAAGCAGTCGAGTGCAGATTCACAGGCTCTCGGGAGACATCTAGTGGAAGGTAACTGGCAGGTAAGAGATGAGGCGGATAGAAAGACGCGTAGGAGGAGGGAAAGCCGGTGGACCCGCTGCGGCCGCGTCCGTGTGATCTAGACCCGCTCGGAGGCCTTCCTTCCCGGCGTCACCCACCTTACTCTTGGACGGGACACACTTGGCGATTTTGTCCCAGCGGTCAGAGGATCCCTTTGGGTACTGCTGTAATGCTAACTCCAGAAGCTTCTGTTGGCTCTGAGTCCAGGGCTCCTCCGTGGCTCGCGCTCGCTCTCTCTTCTGGCTCTCATCGTCGCTGGACTCGTGCTGTTCCGACATGTCGAAGTCCTTCTGCCTCTTTCCCCGGACCTTCTCCTCCGGCTCGGGCGGCCGGGTTGGCCTCCGCCTCCGAGGCCAGCTCTCCTCCGCGGCCTCCGGATCGGCCTCCTCCTCGCCGTCCTCCTCCTCCAGCTCCCCAGCCTGCTTGGCCTCCTCCCGCTGAGTGATGATGTCGTCCGGCAAGGTGGTGGCGGCCTTGGGGGGCCGGGAGTTCTGGGCTGTGGATCTGAGTTCGGAGAGTCTGACCATCCCTGTGAGAAAGGACACATGGAGGGGAAGGGCAAGGTCAGTTCCGGTTACAAGAGTCAGGACAGCTGCCTTCACCACAGCAGACAGTGCGCTGGGCATTTTGCATGTATTGTATACTTAATGTTCACACTATTCTATAAAGACAGCCATCGTGACCCCAACTGCACAGAGAAGGGAAGTCAGTCTCAGAAGCAGCAGAGGTGGGATCTGAACCCACTTCTGTCTGATTCCAAGCCTTTGTCCTTCCACCGCTCTGAGGACTTCGGGGGCCTCCCAGGGCCAGGTTGCGATCAGAGGATGAGATGGTCTCTTTGAGAGGGGATAAGCGGCTACTCTCGAGGTATGGAAAGATGTTCTTCAGAATCTAGGGTTGTTATTAGTTCCGCGAGCGCAAGTACAGTGAATCCGTCAGACCTCCCGCTGGGCTAACCCTGCACGGGGGACCGCCCCCCCCCCCCAGCCAAGCTGCTTCCTGTGCCACCGCGATGGCTCGCTTGACAGAAAAGCACACTCCTCCTGCCACCCACGGGTGTGTTCAGCCACGCCTTTCCCGCCCTGCTCACACATTCCCGACCCCTCCTGTGCTCTAGGAAGATCTGTCTGTGCCCCACCGCCTTTTCAGGAGCAGGTTTCTGGAGACTGTGTCGGAGGGGAGCGTCTTCCACAGAAGCACGTTGTGCGCTTGGGCCTCCACACGCAGACCAACAGCCGCGCTGGTAGGAGAGCAGTCTGGAAATGCCCTCCTCGCTGGAGACCGCAGAACCGCACGCCCCGTCCTCTCCAGGGGAGACGTTTCGAGATCTCAGGGTTTGCTGGTCCCTAGTAGGTTACATCGAGTGCAGGGACCTGTATTTAAGTGGAGTTGGAAGGTTTAGGAGGTATTTTCTTCTTGGTTCCGAGCAAAAAGTATGGGGACTTGAACAAAATTCCACTTAGTCTTGGAGGAAATGGATTTTTTTTTTTTAAAAAAATTATTTTTGGCTGCGTTGGGACTTCGTTGCTGCGCCGGCTTTCTCTAGTTGTGGAGAGCAGGGGCTGCTCTTCGTTGTGGTGCGCGGGCTTCTCACTGTGATGGCTTCTCGTTGCGGAGCACGGGGCTTCAGTAGTTATGGCATGTGGGCTCAGTAGTTGTGGTGCACGGGCTTAGTTGCTCCGTGGCATGTGGGATCTTCCCAGACCAGGGCTTGAACTCGTGTAACTGCTGCACCACCAGGGAAGTCCCTGGAGGAAATGGATTTTGAGAAACATAGATTCTTGGAGAAGCTGCTTGGCCTGTCCCGAAGGACGCTTTGTGTGTGTGGTGGCAATGGTGCACAGTGTGGGGAAATGGCGCAGACTGGCTTTCCCCTGCATGCCCCCCTCCCCCCAATACTAGAGAAGAACAAGGTTTTTACAGTTCTTCAAACTTATTAAGTACATCTTAGCACCACTGTGTGTGCAGGGCTGCATTGGCTTGTGGGTGCTTGTAATTCGATCCCTTTCACAGAGATGACCAGTAGAGTCCATTGGGCAAAACAAGTTATTATAAAAAGGGATTTATTTTGAAGGCATGGCTTTAGATTAATGGGATGGAGTGGGTGCTGACTCACCTGGGGAGCAGGTAACTGAATCCTTCAGTTGCTTGGCTTTGGTTGTCACCTGTTTCAAAATATAAAAGCAGAGAAAATCTGACTTTCCATATGTCTACTGTAGGTCAAGTGACCTCTTTCATAGAAGGTCCGTGTGAAGGAACAGAGTTTACTGAATCTTAGGCCTGGATGGACCCTCAGTCATCAGTTCAGTCCATTTTCTTAACCAACATGGAAACTGAAGCCCAGAGAGATTAAATGAATTACTCCAAAATATCCATCTAATCAAGTGGCAGAGTCAGAACAAGAATTCAGATCACCTGATTACAGCCCCATTATACAAGGCTGCCTGTGAAGATGTACTAGTTTCCAGAATCACTATACAAACACGTCGTGTTTTTTAGTTAGAATTTCCTGAAAGAGTATCTTTCTTCACTGGAGAATATTATACCATAGGGGTATTATGAACAATGGGGAAATTTACTCTTAAGCTAACGATGTTATAATACAAAAGTCTTTTCTTCGTATCCCAGAAAGAAACCCTAAGAGCACCAAGATTGACACTAGCAGAAGGACCTCTTGGTGGAGTAGTAGATGGACCCAAGACCCATGAGACATTTACATACACAAGTGTGGATCCACAGAAATAATGTTTTCTTTCTTCTGTATAAATGGTATTATATTGTACGTCTCACCCTTTAGCTTGCTTTTTTTAATTTAATGATGTATTGGAGGTCTAGATAGATTTCCCTTTTTAAAACTGAGATAAAATTTACATAGAGTGGAATGTACAGATTTTTAAATGTACATTTCAATGAGTTTTGACCAAAAAAACCCCATGCAACCTACATTCTAATCAAATTACAGAAAGTTCCTGTTATCCTAGAAAGTTCCCTGTGCCCCTAAATCCATCTCTACCCTGCCATAGACAACCACTGTTCTGATTTCTATTATATATAAACAGGAGATCAAAATTAATTAAAAAAAATTAAAGTTGGATAGTTAACTGCCCCAATGCACTTATTAAACAAGCCATCCCATCTCCATTTATTTAAAAGGTTAACTTTATTAAAATTATATTAAAATTACATTTCATTGTATACATGGAATACATACTTTGTATTCTATCCCCTTAATCCATGTAAATCCTTGAACAAACATTTTGCTGCTTTAATGAAATTTGAAAGGAAAACCTCAGAAAGCATGCTCTAACATCCTCAGAGCTCGGAGTTAGAGCTCATATTCAGTTTTGGTTCCACCTCTGATTAGCTGGGTAACCTTGAGCTATTTCCAATCCTCTCTCTCTCTCTCTCTCCCTCTCTCTCATGTATTACCCTCTGTAATATGTGGATAAAACTGCTAATACCTTTTGTCTGGTAGGGATGTTTTAAGTTTGAAATAAGCTCTTAGCATGCTACCTAGCAAATGGTAAAGGCTTATAATTACCTATTATAATTGATGTGGATCATTTGTTTTCCATTCATGCAAAAGGGCAGAATTAGAGAAAATATTTAAAGCTGCTTAGAAACACTCTTCAATTTTATTCCCTCTCTGTGGATGACCTTGCTTCGTATTTTATGGGAAAAAACTTGAAGTTATCCAACATGAGCTTCCCTGACTTCCAACTTTCCCAACTCAAATTTCTGATTGCACCGCCATATATCTTTCCCACATTTTATATAACCTACACATATCCTCTTGTACATTTTGAATCACCTCTGCATTACTTACAATACCTGATACAATCTAAATGCTATGTAAATAGTTGCTACTGTGAGGCAAATACGTGTTTCGCTTTTTACAACTTTCTGGATTCCCCCCCCCACCCCCCAAATATTTTCCATCCGAGGTTGGTTGAATTTGCAGGTGTGGTGCCGACCATACCGTGGGGCTTCCCTCTGTAACTGCCGTTAAGTGTCTTATTTAGACGTCTCCTAGCTCCTGAAACTAAACAACTCCCAACCTAAACTCATCAACTTCTCTGCTTTCCCCCCTTCCTTTTCCTAACAGTACTATCATCCCAGTCACGTAGGGGCAAAACCAAAGAACCAATTTTTGGACTTTTTTCTCCCTCCCCAACCAGCTGCCACGTTCTTCACAATATTGACCCCATGTGTTCCCGTCTCTCTCAGATCTCCACCACCTGTATTAGTCCTTCATTCTCTGACTGAATTAATATAACAGCCTTCTAACTGGTCTACAACTTACTTATTAGCAGTTCCCATGGAATAATATCCCCAAGGCAGAGTTCTGATCAGATACCTTTCATGGCTCATCAATGACCATACAACAAAGTGTTCAATTCTTAACCTGACACACAAGGAAATCCAGTCTGATCTATTTTCTTTCCTGTGTGCATCCTTCCTTTCAGCGAACTAAACAATTAATGCTCTCCAGATGGTCAGAAATTCTCTGCTCTGTACTCTTGGCCATTGTTAACATTTGTCTTAAATGATTTTCTTTTCTTCATCAAACCTCTCCTTAAATATCTATCCGTCCAGAGCCAAGTCATCCTTCGAGATACTTGCAAGTGTGACTTTCTTCTTGAAGACTTCCCAGATGCCCACCACCAGGACTACCAAGTCTGGTGACAATACCTCTCCTTTCTCAATTTCTACTGTATTTTTAAAGATTCTATATTTTTACATCATAATACAATAAAATTACCTTTTCCTCTTCTGTTGCACAGTTCTATGAATTTTAACACATTTATAGATTCATGTAACTATAGGATACACAACCTCCATATAGGATATGGAATAATTCTTTTTTTTCTCCTGCATCTTGTTATTTAACAAAATATTTTGGAGATTATTCCAGAATAGTACACAAAGACCTCCCTTGTTCTGTTTCTTAAGAAACAGCTTAACTGAGATACAATTCATATACTATACAATTCATCCACTTAAAGTGTATAATTCAGTGGTTTTTACTAAATTCAGATATGTGCAGCCATCATTGTGGCCAACTTGAGAACATTTTCATCACTTTGAAAAGAACCCCCATATCCTTTAGCTATCATTCTCCATCCTCCTTATCCCACCCCATCCCTCATCAAGCAATAAGCAACTACAAATCCCTGTCTCTACAGATTTCTCTGTTCTGGACTTCCATATGAATGGAATCATACAATATGTGGATTTTTGTGGCTGGCCTCTTTCACTTAGGGTAACGTTTTCCAGGTTCATCCAAGTTGTAGCATATATCAGTACTTTATTCCTTTTTATTGCAGAATAGTATTCCATTGTATGGATATACCACATTTTGTTTATCCATTTATCAGGTGATAAACATTCGTATTGCTTCCATCTTTTGGCTATTATAAATAATGCTGCTATAAACATTCGTGTATAAGTTTTTGTGTGGGCATATGTTTTCGTTTCTCTTGGGTATATACCTAGGAGTGGAACTGAGGAGTTATATGGTAGCCGTGTTTAACTTTTTGAGGAACTGTCGTACTGTTTTCCAATATGGCTGCAACATTTTACATTCACATCAGCAGTACATGAGTCTTCTGATTTCTTTACATCTTTCCTAAAACTTGTTATTACCCAACTTTTTGTATTATCCCACATCCTAGTGGATGTGAAGTGGTATCTTGTGGTTTTAATTTGCATTTCCCAAATGACTAGTGATACTGAACATTTTTTTTCATGTTTATTGGCTATTTGTATATCTTCTTTGGATAAATGTGTATTCAGATCCTTTGCTCATTTTTTATTTGGGTGATTTGTCTTTATCATTGAGTTGTAAGGGCTCTTTATATATTCTGGATACAAGTCCTTCATCAAATAAATGATTTGCAAATATTTTCTCCCATTCTGTGGGTTGTCTTTTCCCGCTTAGTGGTGTCCTGTGAAGCACAAAAGTTTTAAATTTTGATGACATACACATTTTTTTTATTTCTTTCTTTTTTTTTTTAGTTGCTTGGACTTTTGGTATCCTATCTAAGAATCCTTTTGCCAAATTCAAGGTCATGAAGATTTACCCTTCTGTTTTCTTCTAAGAGTTTTATAGTTTTAGCTCTTACATTTAGGGGAATATTGCAATCTTAACAATGTTAAATCTTCTGATCCATGAACAGGAGATATTTTTCCACTTATTTTGATCTTCTTCAATTTCTTTCAACAATGTTTTGTAGTTTTTAAAGTTTGTATTTTTTGTTAAATTTATTCCCAAGTATTTTATTCTTTTTGATGCTATTGTGAGTGCAATTATTTTCTTTATTTCATTTTCAGGTTGTTCATTGTAGGTATATAAAACTAAAACATTTTTGTATATTTATGTTTACTGCAATCTTGATGTACTAATTCCAGTAGTTTTTTAGTTAATTACTTAGTATTTTGTATACATAAAATCATGTCATTAGCAAATAGGGACAGTTTACTTCTTCCTTTTCAATCTTATTTCTTTTTCTCAGCTAACAGCCCTGGCTAGAACCTCATATAATGTTGAATAGAAGTGGTGAGAGCAGACATTATTGTCTTGTTCTTTATCGTAGCAGGAAAACATCCCCTCTTTCACCAATAAGCATGATATTAACTGTGGGTTTTTAGTAGATGTTCTTTATCAGGTTGAGGCACTTCCCTCTTATTCCTAATTTGGTGAGTGTTTCTATCATGGAAGGATGTTGGATTTGTTAAATGCTCCTATTGAGATGATCTTGTTTTTTAACTCTATTGATATGATTAATTTACATTAATTGATTTGCAGATATTGAATCAACTTTGCATTCTTGGGATAAAACCCACTTGATTAGGGTATATAATTATTTTAATAAGTTACTGGATTTGGTTCGCTGTATTTTGTTGAGAATTTTTGCATCCATATTCATATGAACTATTAGTATGTAGTTTTCTTCTCATGTCTTTGGTTTGGTATTAGAGTAATACTGGCTTCACAAAATGTGTTGGGAAGTATTCATCCTCTTCTATTTTGGGGAAGATTTGTGAAGTTTTGGTATTCATTCTTCTTTAAATGTTTGGTAGAGTTCAGCAGTGAAGCCATCTGAGCCTGGGCTTTTCTTTTTTCTTTTTTTTTTTTTTTTTTGCGGTACACGGGCCTCTCACTGTTGTGGCCTCTCCCGTTGCGTGGCACAGGCTCCGGACGCGCAGGCTCAGCGGCCATGGCTCACAGGCCCAGCCGCTCCGCGGCATGTGGGATCTTCCCAGACCGGGGCACGAACCCGCATCCCCTGCATCGGCAGGTGAACTCTCAACTACTGCGCCACCAGGGAAGCCCTGGGCTTTTCTTTTTGAATAGTTTTTTTTTTTTTAATTACTAATTCGATCTCTTCACTTGTTATAGGCCTATTTCGATTGTCTATTTCTTCTAAACTTGATTCAGTTTTAGTAGTTTATGTCTTTCTAGGAATTTGTTCATTTCATTTATATCTATTAGAAAAACAGGTATCTAACTTCTTGGCATACATTTGTTCACAGTATTCCTTTACAGTCCTTTTTATTTCTGTAAGGTTGGTAGTGATCTCCTTTTTCATTTCTGACTGTATTGAGTCCTTTTTCTTTTTTGTCAGCCTAGTTAAATGTCTGTCAATTTTATTGATATTTTCAAAGAATCAGCTTTTGGATTCATTGACTTTTCTCTATTTCTTTTCTAGTCTTATTTCATTCATTTCTGCTCTACTTTTTTATTTCCTTTCTTCTCCTTCCTTTAAGTTTAGGTTGTCATTTTCCCATTGTCTTAATGTGGAAGATTGAATTATTGGTTTGAGGCCTTCTTTCTTAATAAAGGCATTTACAGCTATAAATTTCCCTCTACGAATTACATTAGCTGAATTTCTTAAATTTTGGTGTGTTGTGTCTTCATTTTTCATTTGTCTTTAAGAATTTTTATTCCCCTTGGAATTTCTTCTTTGATTCATTTGTTGTTTAGGAGTCTGCGGTTTAATTTAGACATATTTGTTGATTTTCCCAATTTCTTCCCTGACACTGATTTCTAATCTCATTCCTTTGGGATCAGAGAATATATTTGTATTATTTCTGTCCTTTTAAACTTATTGAGGTTGTTTGATGGCCTAGCACATGGTCTATCTTGGAATATATTTCAGTTTACTTGAAGAATGTATATTCTGTTTTTGTTGGATGAGGTGTTATAGAGATGTCTGTTAGGTCTAGCTGGTTTATTATCATTCCATTTTTCCTTGTTAATCTTCTGTCTAGTTGTTTTATCCATTATTGAAAAGTGGAGGCATTGAGGTTTCCAACTCTTATTGTTGAATCATCTGTTTCTCTTTTCATCCATCTCAATTTTTGCTAAAAGTATTTTGGTGCTCTGTTATTAGATGCACATGATTTTCACTGTTATATTTTCCTGGACTGGCCTTTTAATTATTATAAAATGTTCCTCTTTATCTCTAGTAATTTTTTTGTTTTAAAGTCTACTTAATCTAATATTCATATAGCCACTCCAGCTTTCTTACAATTGCTATTTGCATGATTATCTTTTTTCTATCCTTTTACTTTCATTTTATTTCTATTTGTGAATCTAAAGTGTGTCTCCCGTAGACCACATAGAGATGAATCATGATTTTTTTTATCGTGTCGGATAATCTCTCTTTTGATTGGATTGTTTAATCCATTCACATTTAGTGTTGTTGATATAGTTGAATTTGATTTCTTTTAACTTTTAATGTCTTTTTTGTTCCTCTATTCCTCTATTATTGTTTTCTTTTGCATAAGTGAGTATTTTCTAATGTAGCATTTTAATTAATGATTTTTTTTTTTTTTTTTACTATATTGAGTTTTGTTTTTTTTAAGAGGTTGCTCTAGGGTTTACCATATACATCTTATGACAGTCAGCTTCAGATTTATACTACCTTAATTCCAGTGATATACAGAAATGTTACTTCAGTATAGCTCTATCCCTCGGCCCCCGACCCCAGCCCCAACCCCAACCATTTTTTGGCCATGCTGCGTGTCTTGTGGGATCTTAGGTCCCTGAGCAGGGATTGAACCCAGGCCCTCGGAAGTGAAAGCATGGAGTCCTAACCACTGGACTGCCAGGGAATTCCCTAGCGCTATTCCCTTTACCCCCATACTGTAGTATGGCCATTATACATATTGTATCTATTCATGTTACAAACTCAGTAATATTCTTATAATTACTACTTTACCATCTGTAATGGTTTACTCAGCCCCATACAGCTTTGCTCCCACCCACCTCCTTTGTGCTGTTATTGGCAAATATATTAGACAAATACTACCTTTCTATATGTTACAGGTCTGACAGTAACATATATCTATTATTTGATACAATTGCTTTCTAAATCAGTTAAGAAGAAAACATTTATTAATACTGTCTTTCATAATTACCTTATTACCTTCACTGGTGTTCTTTTTCATGTGGATTCAAATTACAATCTGGGGTCACTTGTTTTCAGATTGAAGAACTTCAGTTTTTGTTATCTTGAAAATGTTTTATTTTGCATTCATTTTGATAAATAGCTTTGCTGGATGTAGGATTTCTGGTTGGCAAGTTTTTCTTTGAGTACTCTGAATATGTTATTCCACTGTCCTGGCCTACGTGGTTTATGCTGAGAAGTAAGCTGTTAATCGTATTGGTGTGTGTGTGTGTGGGGGGGTTCCCTGTTAGTCACAAGTCACTTCTCGCTGCCTTCAAGGTTTTCTCCTTATTTTTTACTTTCAGCATTTTTATTATGATGCATCCTTTGTGGATATCTTTGAGCTTATCCGACTCAGAATTCAGCATGTTTCCTGATGTATATAGGTTAGCTTTTTTCAATGTATTTGGGAAATTTTCACCCACCATTCTTTGGATTTTTTTTCCCCTCCTTTCTCTCTCTCCTCTCCTAACTCCCATTATGTGTATGTTGGTGTGCTTAATGGTGTCTCATTTTTCTCTGAGGCTCTGTTCACTTCCTCTTTTGTTTTTCTCTCTGTTCTTCAGCTTGAATACTCTCTGTGGAGCATCTCTAGTGAATTTATTTATTTATCTCTGGCCGTGTTGGGTCTTTGTTGCTGTGTGCGGGCTTTCTCTGGCTGTGGTGAGCAGGGGCTACTCTTCATTGTGGTGTGCAGGCTTCTCTCGTTGCAGAGCACAGGCTCTAGGCATGCGGGCTTCAGTAGTTGTGGCACGCGGGATGTAGACCGCAGGCTCAGTAGTTGTGGCACACGGGCTTAGTTGCTCTGCGTCATGTGGGATCTTCCCGGACCAGGGCTTGAACCCTGCATTGTCCCCTGCATTGGCAGGCAGACTCTTAACCACTGTGCCACCAGGGAAGTCCTCTAGTGAATTTTTTTTTTTTTTTTTTTTGCGGTAAGTGGGCCTCTCACTGTTGTGGCCTCTCCCGTTGTGGAGCACAGGCTCCGGACGTGCAGGCTCAGCGGCCATGGCTCACGGGCCCAGCCGCTCCATGGCATGTGGGATCTTCCCGGATCGGGGCACGAACCCGTGTCCCCTGCATCGGCAGGCGGAGTCTCAACCACTGCGCCACCAGGGAAGCCCGAATTTTTAAAATTTCAATTATTGTACTTTTTAACTCCAGAATTTCCACTTGGTTCTTTTATTTCCTTTAAAATAATTTCTATCTCTTTATTGATATTATTTGTCTGATGCAACACTGTCATTATATCTTCCCTTGTTTCTTTCATCATCCTTTCCTTCAGTTCTGTGAACATATTTACAAGGGTTACTTTGAAGTCTTTTTCTGTGAAATCTGACATTTGGTCACTCCTATAGGGCAGCTTCTGTTGCCTTCTGTTTTTCTAATGTACGGGTCATATTTTCCTGTTTCTTTTCATGGCTCATTGTTTTTGTTCAAAACTGAACATTTAGATAATATATTGCAGCAATTCTGGTTAGTGATTTTTCTCTCGCCACACCCCTCCCCAAGTCAGGGTCTGTCGTTGTTATTTGCATGTTTGTTTAATGGATGGCTGGATTTAGCGAAGCCTATGCCCCTCTGCCCCCTACAGCATTAAGCCTCTGATGTCGCTCCTCAGGTACTGCAGGTATGGGTATCCCCAGTCATCTTGGGATGCTAGTGGTATCTGTAGGACTCTCTTCCTCTCTTTACCTAACCACACCCATTAATAAACTACATTAACTGCTGGCTGACGCTTTATTGTTTACAAAATGCCCCAGGGTATAAACTGCTCTACAGTCACATCAAATCAAATTGTGGCTTCTTTGAAGGAATGGTTTCTGAAGGCAATGTGTGATATTTATTCTGACTCCTGGAGGACTCCTCCTAGAGAAGGAGTTATTATCCATGAGTTGGTTTGAGAATCCATGGTTAGTTATTCCTTGTACTGACAGAGGATTCTGAATACAGTACATGTCTTCCTTAGCTTATGATGGAGTTACAGCCCAATAAAGTTTCAACAAGTTTCAGTGAGTTGAAAATGCTTACAATACACCTAGCCTACTGAACATCATAGCTTTTAGCCTAGCCTGCCTTAAACATGCTCAGAACACTTACATTAGCCTAAAACTTGACAAAGTCATATAACACAAAGCCTATTTTATAATAAAGTATTGAATATCTCACATAACTTACTGAATACTGTACAGAAAGTGGAAAAAAGGATGGTTGTAAGTGTGTCAGTTGTTCACCCTCATAATCGCTTGGCTGAGTGGGAGCTGCAGCTGCTGCCGCTGCCCAGCAGCACGAGGAGTATGCACTGCATACGACTAACCCAGGAAAAGACCAAAATTCAGAATTCAAAGTATGGTTTCTACTGAAGGTGTATTGCTTTCGCACCATCATAAAGTTGAAAAATAGTTAAGTTGAACCACTGTAAGTAGGGGACCATCTGCATATGTCACAATCTGGCCTATCCATACCACACAAAACAAATAGCTGCTATAATCTGAGTCTTTCAGATTCTCAGTTCTAAATAATAAAACGAATGGGATGTCACTATAGTCACCTTTGAGCCAAACTTTTCTCTCACTTAAAAAGGCAACTTAGAACCTATAAGAAAGAAGCAAAAAGCACAACTGGTCAACTTTCCAATTCTATGTAGTCCAAGATTTATTTTAATGTTCTATCCTCTTTGCCAAGTCCATATCTCCTGGTGCCATGAGATGGTTGTATAACAATGATAACTCTAAGTGATCCTTTTTTTCTTGAGAATTTCTCTTCTTTTCATTAGTTTCCATCTCAGGAGAAGGCATGTATATGGCAAAATAGTTCTGTTTTGGGGGCAAATTTGGCATCCTCAGCAGATCATTTATTATTCTAGGCAGATTAAGAAGTTTCCAAATAAGTGACAGTCTAATAATAAAGCTCACTGTCCAGGGTGTCTCTGAGTATGGCAGTATGCCACTTCAGGAAAGGAAAGTCATCCTTCAGTGAGCATTGGTCACCACCAATTCTATTTCTTTCCTATAGATCTAGATAACTTCAATTACATGGGTGTCAGTTTGCTTTTTTTTTTTAAAGGTATAATTGACAAATAAGATTGTAAGATATTTAAAGCGAACAACATGATGATATATGTATACATTTAAAAGGATTCCCCCTATTAAGTTAATTAACATATCGATCACCTCATATATTCACTTTTGTTGTTGAGAACATTTCAGTTCTCTCTTAGCAAACTTCAATTCTATAATACAGTGTTGTCAA
Organism: Lagenorhynchus albirostris; assembly: GCF_949774975.1. NCBI lineage: Eukaryota > Metazoa > Chordata > Mammalia > Artiodactyla > Delphinidae > Lagenorhynchus > Lagenorhynchus albirostris. Next base: position 179,054,425 of record NC_083095.1, read on the forward strand.
CTGTAGTCACTATGTTATACATTAGATCCTCAAACCTTATTCAACTTATAACTGAAAGTTTGTACCTTTTTACCAACCTCTCCCTATCTCCCCCATCTCCTAGTCCTGGCAACCACTTTTCTACAATTTTTCTATGAAGCTTTACTTTTTTTTGGCTGAATAATACTCCATTTTGTGTGTGTGTGTGTGTGTGTGTGTGTGTGTATAAACACATTTTCTGTATACATCCAGCAGTTGATGGACACTTAAGTTGTTTCCATACACTGGCTGTGGTGAATATTGTTGCTATGAAATTGGGAGTGCAGATATCTCTTGGAGATAATGATTTTGTTGCCTTTGGATATATACCCAGAAGTGGGATTACTGGATCATATAGTAGTACTATTTTTAATTTCTTGAGGAACCTTCATACTGTTTTCCATCGAGGCTGTACAAGTTTACGTTCCCACCAAAAGTCTACAAGGGTTTTTTCTCCACATCCTCACCAGCATGTTATCTCGTCCTTTTCATAACAGATATCCTAACAGGTTTGAGGTGATATCTCATTGTGGTTTTGATTTGCATTTCCTTGATGATTACTGATGTTGAACATCTTTTCATATACTTGGCCATTTATAGGTCTTCTTTGGAAAAAACGTCTATTTAGCTCTTTTGCCCATTTTAAAATTGAATTTTTTTTTTTTTGGTATTGTGTTGTGTGAGATCCTTATATATTTTGGATATTAACCCCTTATTGGATGTGTCCTTTGCAAGTGTTTTCTCCCATTCCATAGGTTTTCATTTTGTTGATGGTTCCCTCGCTGTGCAGAAGCTTTTTAGTTTGATGTAGTCCCACTTATTTTTGCTTTTGTTACCTTTGCTTTTGGTGTCAAATCCAAAAAAATCAACACCAAGACTAATGTCAAGGGGCTTACTCCCTGTATTTTCTGCTAGTTTTATGGTTTCAGGTCTCATGTTCAAGTCTTTAATCCATTTTGAGTTAGTTTTTGTATACAGTACAAGATAGAAGCCTGGTTTTATTCTTTTACGTGTGGCTGTCCAGTTTTCCCAACACCATTAATTGAAGAGACTATCCTTTTCTCATTGTATATTCTTGGCTTTGTCAAAAATTAGTTGCCTGTACTAGTAAAATAAACCAGTGGATTTATTTCTGGTCTCTCTATTCTGTTTTTAATGCCAGTACCATACTGTTTTGATTACTATCACTTTAAAAGTTGAAATCAGAAATGTGATCCCTCCAGGTTGTTCTTCCTTCTCAAGATTGCTTTGGCTATTTGGGATCTTTTGTGGTTCCATACACATTTTCAGACTGTTTATTTCAGTGAAAAATGCCATTCCAATTTTGAGAGCGTTTACACTGGATCTGTAGATTGCTTTGGGTGGTATGGACATTCTAACAATATTAAATTCTTCCAGTCATGAACACAAAATATCTTTCCATTTATTTGTGTCTCATTCAATTTCTTTCGTGAGTGTCTTGAGAGTTTTCAGTGTATAGATCATTCATCCTCTTGGTTAAATGTAAAACTAGCACTTTATTCTTTCTGATGCTATTGTAAATGGAATTAATTTCTCTTTTTGACAGTTTGTTGTTGGTGTACAGAGTTACAACTGATTTCTGTATACTGATCTTGTAGCTTACGATTTTACTGAAATAGTTCATTAATTCTAACAGTTTCGGTGGAGTCTTTAGGGTTCTCTATATGTAATATCATGTCATCTGCAAATAGAGATGACATTGGAGGTGACATATTCATCACCAAATTTATTTCTCTCTGATAGATCTAGATGACTTGGATAACATGGGTGCCAATTTAGTCATGAATGTTTAGTATTACTTCTCACCTATTCTATAATGAATTTTTCAGTTACTCATTCTGCTTTTATATCATGTGCAATTGTAGAAGGTATGGGCTCTGTCTGGCTTAATGGAGATTTATGACTTTTTTCTAGCCTCCTTTTGGGAGAAGACCTATAGGTCCATACAGACAAGACTTCTCTTCTTCCTCAGTATGTGAACAAATAATATTGTGGGCTACTGGCTTAGGTGGGCTTTTGGATAACACTACCCACATGGGTATTAACAGTTACATGGATTGTAGAATTGTAGGGAAATTTGTTTCATCATGTTCTGATTCCAAGCAGAAAATACTTTTATAATTCTTCTTCTTAATGTAGTTATACCTAAAGCTATCTTTAAAATTCTTATGAAATGGGGGCTCTATGAGCAAATCTGGGATATATAGGTTAGGGTGGAGTGAATGAAAGAAACCTAAAATAGGTTTCATTCCTTCCAGTGAAAACACTGATGAAAGTAACAGAAAATTAATTAACAAAATGAAAACTGTATTCCATAGGGTACAGTTAGGATCAGTGGATAGTTATATAGTGGCACATTTCTACTCAACATACAGAAGAGTTTTCCATTTTTCTGAGCTATATAAAGTGTATACTCATATTCCTGGCATCCTCAGATAACTCAGAAAATAAATGTTGGCTATTAGTGATAACCTCAAGTCATATTTTTCAAATTCTGGCTGACTTAATGATATTTTAAGTATTCTAATAATAAAAAGTATGTAACTGTGAAGTTCATTACAGTTGGACCCTGAGTAACACAGGTTTGAACTGAGCAGATCCACTTACGTGTTTTTTTTTTTCAATAAATATGTACTAAACTACTACACAATCCACCGCTGGTTGGATCTGAGGAGGCAGAACTATGGATACACAGTTGACTGTAAAGTTATATGTGGATTTTCAACTGTGCGGGGGACTGGTGCCCCTAACTGTCATGTTGTTCAGGGATCAACTGTATTTTCATTCAGTTGTATTTAATTTTGGCCAACTTTCTGTTGAATCTAGCACTCGTTATAACCAGGAGCTACTGTAGTTTTCAAATAAAAACGGCACTCTGTTACCTGAACATTAAATAAACCACCTGAAAAATGTTTCCAGCTGGTAGAGAGCAGTGCTGTTCATTCTTATTATTTCTCCAATGTCTTTAAATTTTTCTCTGGATCCTCTGTCTGGATAGAAAATACAAGAAATAATAATAGTGTACATCTTAATCATTGACAAAGAGGGCCTTCCATTAACTTCCTGATCACCTCTGTAAGTAATGTAGATGGCCAATTACTGGGAGAAAATACTTATGCCAACAGACAATAGTGTAGTTTTGCAGATATTTTTAGTCTATCAGCAAGATATTGCAACAAGCCAACATACATTCACCCACTTTCCTCTTTTTTAAATGGGTTACCCAAATTTTTAGCACAAGGAAGCAATTTTACATTGCATTAGCACATTAGCATCTGCTCAAGGGTCACCATCTATTGACTCGCTGCATCTCTAAGCTATACATAAGACAGAGTTAAGCAAATAATTCAGGGTAATAAAAGAAATCCCACCATAAAGTACGATGCTATCCCCAGACCACAGATTATACTGTGAGAAACCAGTTCCTTCATGAATAAAACATCCATGGTATTCAAAGTGAATATCATTGTAACTAGTAAATTAGATCTAGACTTTAAAGTGGATACTGTCCTCTTGGTAAGATACAGGGTTCTGATGAGTGAGTACAAATTACAAACTCAATATATTAGTAATATAGGACACTAAATAAGATCCAGGAGAAAACATATAAGAATGGTAAATGGGAGATATATATAGAAAAATTTTCATGCAATCTGCAAGTATGCTTTGCTTGAATGAATCACTGAGGAAATGAACAAGTGTTCAGTTAGAGCTTAACGAAATGCTGAATATTTCTGTGGTTCAAATATTCAAAGGAAAGCAACTGCTTTTGGAGCTCTCTGGAGTTCCAGCCCCATGGACTGGCCAGTGTCTTGGGACATGAAATACCTTGCTCTCAAATTTATCCTCCTTTGGCCCAGAACCTCAGAAAACCAAGAGATTTCACCTTGAAGATGATATTTGATCTAGGGCATGGCTGACAAAGAATAGTGCTGTCCTACACACAGGGTTAAGGTGTAAAAATCAAGTCTTTGCTGAACTAAGAGGACAGTGTGGCTTAAATAAGAGTCAAACAATCTGGGTTCTAGTTCCAGGCTGCCATTAACTAGCTCTGTGGCCTTGAACTTTTTTTTTTTTTTTTTTTGCGGTACGCGGGCCTCTCACTGTTGTGGCCTCTCCCGTTGCGGAGCACAGGCTCCGGACGCGCAGGCTCAGCGGCCATGACTCACGGGCCCAGCCGCCCCGCGGCATGTGGGATCTTCCCGGACCGGGGCACGAACCTGTGTCCCCTGCATCGGCAGGCGGACTCTCAACCACTGCGCCACCAGGGAAGCCCATGGCCTTGAACTTTTATTTCTTTCTAGAACGCACATCTGTAATAAGTGATTATTATAGTGATTTACAATTGTGTAATGGTTCATAATAACAAAGTATTTTCATGACGCTATCACATTTCACCTGCCAGATACCCCGTGAAATTCATATCACAGGCGAAGAAACTGAAGCTCAGAGTGACATGGGGACCTACAAAATCACACAGCCCATAAAATGGTAGCACAGGACACCAAAGCCAGGTTTTCTTTTAAATTCTGTTCTCTTTCCACTTTACTTCTTTATCCATAAAACAAAAGATTGCATTAATGGTTTCTTTTTAAATCAAATATTCTGTGATTCACTAGATGTGACATTATTTTAGTATTATTATTTTTTTGGCTGCACCACGTGGCACGTGGAATCTTATTTCCCCAACCAGGGACTGAACCCGGGCCCTCTGCAGTGAGAGTGCGGAGTCCTAACCACTGGACTGCCAGGGAATTCCCTAGATGTGGTATTATTAATGAACTATCTTTCAATTTAGGTGAATTACCAAAGATTTATTAAGTATTGACTTAGCATATCACTATACTGAGAACAGTGGTGTATGTATAAGACCTAGTCTTATCCACCTCAAGGAGCTTCCAACGTGGTTATTCCCTTGCATACTCATTCAACAGATTTCCAATTAATTAGGACTGTGCTTATAAGAAAGAAAATCATTGTTTACTGCTTTAAAAGTTTTTTACTTCTAAATCAATGTTGGCTAAAGTAAGGAAAGAGCAATCCAAAACAGGCTTGTGTACTGACAGTTTGGGAGTCTGGCCTCACCTCTCATGAAGGCCAATTCTGTACTACTTTACCCGAGTTACTGCCAATCACCAACTAGGTGAATTTAGTAAAGATTCAAGCCCTTTGTACTTTGATTTCCCCAGTGTGTGTCACAGAGATCTGTTGGTGATACCTGTCACCCTATTGATGTATAAACAGGCTGGGTGGATATCTTGTTTCTCTCTCTCCACTATTCTGTTTGCCCCTCCTTAAGCTGTGTCCTCTGTGGAAGAAGACAACTGAACCAGATAAAAGAAGGACATTCTCTGGACAAGGGTCTGCAAGTAGTTGTTATTACTTTGCTAGAACATTCAAATTAGCCCTCAAGGCCCTTTGATGGGGGAATATAGACAAGCAAAAATATTAATAGATGGCTCTAGAATTCTACTAGTAAAGCTGTTTTCGGTGAGGGGATGGTCTGGCAAGTGTTTCAGTAGAGGCTGAATGTTCCTACTGCCCTCCCGGCCGAGCTGTCGGCTGTCAAGTACCTTACTGTTTTGATTACCATAGCTTAATAACATATTTTGAAAACAGGACATGTGATGCCTCCAAGCTTTGTTCTCTATCCAGATTGTTCTGGCTATTTGGGGGTCCATTGTGGTTCCATACAAATTTTAGGATTTTTTTTCTATTTCTGTAAATCAGTAAAGCTTTTATAATAAAAAAAAAAATTAAAAAGAACGAGGTAGGCCTATATATACTGACATGGAAAGATACAAAATATTTTTTCTTTAGATTTTTAAAAGTAGTTTTAAAAATCAAGGTAATACATGCACACAGCTTTAAAAAAAAAAAAGTCAGTTTACAACCAGGGCTTCTGATGAAAAGCCATGTACCCTACACCCAGAACATGCATTTCTGTTCAGTCTTTTTTTTGAAATTTTAAAATACTTTTTCTGAGCATTGTTTTTTTTAACCATTAAAAAAAATTGAAGTATAAATTTACAATGTTGTGTTGGTTTCGGGTGTACAGCAAAGTGACCTGGTTACACACACACACACACACACACACACACACACACACACTTTTCAGATTCTTTTCCATTATAGGTTATTACAGGATATTGAATATAGTTCCCTGTGCTATACAGTAGGTCCTTGTTGGTTATTTTATATATAGTAGTGTGTATATGTTAATCCCAAGCTCCTAATTTATCTCCCCCCTGCCATTTCCTTTGGTAACCATGAGTTTGTTATCTATGTCTGTGAGTCTGTTTCTGTTTTGTAAATAACTTCATTTATACAATTTTTTAAGATTCCACATATAAGTGATATATGATATTTGTCTTTCTCTGACTTACTTCACTAGTATGATAATCTTTAGGCTCATCCATGTTGCTGCAGATGGCATTATTTCATTCTTTTTCATGGCTGGTAACATTCCATTGTGTTCATATACCACATCTTTATCTATTCATCTGTCAATGGACACTTAGGTTGCTTCCATGTCTTGGCTATTGTAAACAGTGCTGCTATGAACACTGGGGTGCATGTATCTTTTCGAATTAGAGTTTTTGTCAGTTCTGGATATATGCCCAGGAGTGGGACTGCTGGATCGTATGGTAGCTCTATTTTTAGTTTTTTAAGGAACCTCCATACTGTTCTCCATAGTGGCTGCACCAATTTACATTCCCACCAGCAGTGTAGGAGGGTTCCCTTTTCTCCACACTCTCTCCAGCATTTTTATTATTTGTAGAGTTTTTAATGATGGCCATTCTGACCAGTGTGAGGTGATACCTCATTGTAGTTTTGATTTGCATTTCTCTAATAATTAGTGATACTGAGTGTCTTTTCATGTGCCTGTTGGCCATCTGTATGTTCACAGTTCTTCTGATGCTTACAAGTACACATAATTAACTAACAGGCTTTTGGTATATTATATCCTGAATTCAGCCTCTTTTTCCCACCTCTACCAATAAGCCCTGGTCCAAACCACCACTGTCTTTTGCAGGGACAACTGAAATAGCCTCTTACTTGGCCTGCCTTCCTGCTCCCACACTTGCCCTGCCACAGCATCTTCTCCACAGAGAAGTCAGAATGACCCTTTTAGATCTTGCACTCCTTTGCTCAAAATCTGGTGCTTTCCTGTCTCACTCAGAGTAAAATCCAAAATCTTTACCTTGACCAAGGAGGTCCTAGGTGTTCTGGTCCTCCACTATCTCTTGGCCTCATCTTCTGTAATCCCCCCTGCTCACTCCTCGTCAGCCGTATTGACCTCTTTGCTGGACTCTGCACACCCAAAGCAGGCTCTTGCCTCAAAGCCTTTGCAACTGCTGTTCTCTCCACCTGGAACGCTTTCTCAGACAACCTCGCTCCCTCAGTTGCTTTGTGCCTCTGCTCAAATGTTACCTCTTAGAGAGGACTTTCCTCAGAATCCCACTTGAAATTGCACTCCCTAGGTTAGGTCTCTAACCTCTTACTCTGCTTTATTTTTCTTCATGGAGCTTGTCACTGTTTACAATTTTTATTTTACTCCGTATGTTCGTGTTCTTTCCATTGTGCTTCCCTGCCATTCTTTAGGGCAACTGTCTTTGCCTGCATGGTCGCAGCTGAGCTGCAGGCAAATTGGTACTCCAGTTCAGTGGGAGGGAAAAGTGAGCAAGAGCTCCTAGAGACACACATTACTTCAGTTATGTCCCTCTGAGAAGAAATTAGTAACCTAGCCATAGCAGAGCTTGGAGGGCTTGGAAGTGCAGTGTTGCTGGGCAAATATGTGCCTGCCTTCTCTATTACTAGAAAAGGGGATAACATATTTTGATGGACAACTTGCCATAGTCTTCCACAATCTGTTGATTTTAAAAATTGAAAAACCACCTGAAAGTATATAAAATGTTTAAAATATAGCCATTATGTAAGATCTTACATAACTGTGATATGGTAAACATTACTCACTGTAGAGGTAAGTACTGCACTGTGATCGCACTTCTTGTGTCACTTAAAGGAGAATGTTCTCAGTGTCAGATTCTTTTGCTGTTTCTATCGTTCCACTTTTTTACTGCACAGGCAGATTGCGGTTTCTGTAAGTTGAAGGTTTGTGGCAACTCTGTTGACAAAGTCTGTGGGCACCATTCTCCCAGTAGCATCTGCTCATTTTGTGTCTCTGTGTCACATTTTGGTAATTCTCACAATATTTCACACTTTTTCATTATTATTATATTTGTTATGGCGATCTGTGGTCTTTGATGTTACTACTGCAAAAAGATTATGACTCCCTGAAGGCTCAGATGATGGTTAGCATTTTTTTTAGCAATAAACTATCTTTAATTAAGGTATGTATATTTTTTGGACATAATGCTATTGCACACTTAACAGACTACAATATAGTGTAAACCAAAAAATTCAAGTAGGTCACTTTATTGTGATATTTGCTTTATTTCGGTGGTCTGGAACTGAAACTGAGGTATGGCTGAACTTAAATTTGGACTATGCCTTTTTTGTATGGTTTTCTGTTGGTGGAGTTTCTAGTTGCCTTTTGTTCACGTGGTTGCTCTCTCACAGTCTTTTGTTCTCCTGCTCCAGCGTGGACTTTCTGCACTCTTCGCCTGCTGTATTGCCGTGGGGTCTCAGGATTTCCATTCACTGGGCTCAGTCCACTATTCCGAGGATTCTGTGTCTTCCTCTTTGGTGACTTATCCCTCATTTGCTGGAGTGTGCAGTCTCAGGAAACTGTCTTAAGAATGAGAGGTCAATACGTGAGGACCCCACGTATTGACCATCATAGCTGGTTGGTCTGTTCTAGATTCAGAACCCTTCTGCCTTGAACTGTGAGGGCAATGTTCTCTTGTCTCCCGGAATCTAGTGCTGCCAAGCAATCTGCTCTCACTCTGACCTGCCTTACTTTGGAGGCTTCTTCTCCTTAGAAGCTTTAAAGATCTTCTGTGTAGTCTCAGTGTTCATGCGTTGTTGGTCTCAGGTGTTTCTTCATCCTGGAAAACTTCATTGTATCATTTATTGAAAAATGCTCTCATGTCTGTTTTCTCTGTCTAACTGGAACTCCTTTTAATCAGATTTTGACCTTTTGGACTGATTCCCTGTATTTCTTGTCTTTTTGTTCTGCTCTCTAGGAGATTTTCCAGACGATGATTTTCAACCATTCTACTTCATTTATTTGGATACTTATTTTTGTTCTGATTTTTTTCCATAGCACACTTTTTTGTTTTATGAATTCAGTATTTTCTTGACTCTCTAGATCAGGGGTCCCCAACCCCTGATTAGGACCGGCCACACAGCAGGAGGTGAGCAGCAGGCAAGTGAGTGAGGCATCTCACTTCTTCTGACGCTCCCCATCGCTCCCCATTGCTCACATTACTGCCTGAACCATCCCCCCAGCCCCATGTGTGGAAAAACGGTCTTCCACGAAACGGGTCCCTGGTGCCAAAAGGGTTGGGGACCGCTGCTCTAGATGTTAGAAGGTAGGTATAATGAACTAATTCTAGAAGGCTGGTATAACCCTACCTAAAGATATCCAATTAACAAAACACCAAGAATTCTAGAATATTTTTACTTTAAGATATATAAATGCAAGAATCCTAAATAAATTAACAAGTCAAATCCAGCTGTTTATTGAAAGAATAATATTATATGACCAAGTAAACTTTATCTTAGAAATACAAAGGGGGACCTTAGTAATATATTCATCCTTATTAGGTCATATGATCATGTCAAGGGATGTTGAAGAAACCACTGTTAAAATTTCACATCTATAAATTAGAATTGGAAAAATTAAAGTGAAGAAAATTTCCCTAGCATAATAATGGATTTCTCATATCAATGACTAATATTAAAATTAATGACCAAACATTAGGTTTTCTTATTAAAATGTTGAGCAAAAAGTCTACATGAATCACTCTTACTATAATATATCTCTGGAATTGTTAGCTAATACACTCAATATAACAGAAGAAAATGGCAAAGTATTATTTGCAGAAGGTAGGACTTCCCTGGTGGCACCGTGGTTAAGAATATGCTTGCCAATGCAGGGGACATAGGTTCGAGCCCTGGTCCAGGAAGATCCCACATGCTGCAGAGCAGCTAAGCCCATGTGCTGCAACTACTGAGCCTGCGCTCTAGAGCCCATGAGCCACAACTACTGAAGCCTGTGCGCCTAGAGCCCATGCTCTGCAACGAGAGAAGCCACCTCACGGAGAAGCCCGTGCACTGCAACAAAGACCCAACAACACAGCCAAAAAAACAACAACAAAAAACGGTAGGACTATCTATCCTCGAATTATAATGAATTAACACAAACTCTATTCGAAATAAGACCAGTAAGTAAGGAGGCAAGTTATAAAAATCAGTGCCATAGCACGTTTCACTTACTTGATGAGCAATGATGGAAAGAAAACAAACGTTCTGTGTTTATGAGACTATGAGGAAGTGTCCTCTCATACCACCAGGGGCATTGTATAATATTATCACCTCTCTGGAGGCCAATTTTAGAGTCACCAAAGGTTCTAAAAACATCCATAGTCTTGAATCAAGCTTCTCTACTCCTAGGCATACAAGCTAAGGAAACAGATATAAATGGAAAGATGAATGAAGAAAAAAAGGGAAGCAATTTAAGTGACAATCACCTGGGTGCTCCTTAATTATATCCAGACAACATGGAGTATTGTACAGGTGTTTAGAAAGATGACGTGGGTCTTTGTTGTGGAAAGAAGCTTATAGCAAAGTGAAAAGGGCAGGATACAGATTAATACTGTTAAAATTATGTAGTCATATGCCTATATAAGAAGACTAAAGTCTGGAATGACATACAACAAAGTGTGTGTGCGTGAGAGAGAGATTTGATAACACATTATTATCATCTATTAATGTCAGATTGAAAACTGATTATTAGATTTTAGTGACTCATCTAGCAAGCAGAATGGTATAAAGGACCCCTTCCTTTTTAAAAATTTAAGTACCCTTGAAGGTCGTGGGGTTGAGCAGGTGGGGGAGCGAGAGGAGCGGAGATGAGGCTGCTCTGGAGAACCGCTGTGGCAGGGAGCCCGATGCAGGGGGTGGCGACAGTTCTTGTCCCCTTTACAGCCTGTGTAGGACTAGTCTGACTCTAAATAAAAGTAATAGCAATGATACATTTGCCCAAATATATACGAGTTAAATTGCTGAATTCTACTCTGGATAAACACAAGGAATGTTATTAGCTTTGTTAAAAAATTAATGCAAAGTCTATTTTAACTGAGATATACCTAAACTGTAACAACTACTTTACTATTGATGAAGTATTTTAAATGTTAATATATGCCTTTCAGCATTATATATACTATATGTTTAGTTCACTGACAAAAGTTTATTTTCTATTGAATAATCTGCTTACATTTTTTGAAACAACTGCCATAATAACATATAAATATTCCCCCAACAGGTATCTCCTCTCTAGTTGTGGCTATATAAAATAAAATTGGGAATTTTATTATTCTCCCTCCTTTTCACCTGCATATGAAATGCTTCTCTAACTACACATCTCACGGTGGCATTAAGCTAATTACAAAAGTCTGTTTAAATCTATCCACCTATCTTTTGTTTTGCTACCTACCTGGGCCTTTTCCAAGCAGGCAGAACATCTCCAATCAGTCTGTTATCACAACTAGGATGCAGGAGATTAGTGACTATGGAGAGGGGCAGAATCAGTTTACATCCTTACAGGCAAGAGAATGATATTACTGCACAAGCAAGAAATGTGAGGCTTCCTGACCTTAATTTAGAAAACCTGCAGTTAATAATCACACTAAAGTTGGTTTTACATGCCAGACAGGTTTTGTTTCCTGTTTTTAAAATTTGAGTGTTCTTTGTGGTTACCAAAATTATTTGCTAAAAGGCATATATTAACATTTAAAATATCGCATCTATAATAAAGTAAGTCTTACGGTTTAGGTATATCTGAGTTAAAATATACTTTGCATTGATTTTTTTTTACAAAGCTAATAACAAATTCTTTGTATTTATCCGGAGTAGTATTTAGCAATTTAACTAGTGAATTATGACAATTAATACACTGAAAACTCCTTTCTTAATTGAGGAACAAAATGGGTTTTTCACTGTAATCTGTCAACCCAAATAAGGAACATATAGATTCCACCACGGCACACTGTCACCCCTCCCAAAAAGGTCAATTGTTTCTCGAAGGAAAGAGAACTCAGCCTGAAGCTACACATTTAGCAAGGAAAACGGGTCAAAGAACAGATGGTGCAGAGCTGGGGTGAATTGGTACAGGTGATCCGGTCGGTATGTAGAGGTTCCAATAACAGCAAACTCAACTTGGTTTCTTTTTCATAGTGGAACACTTAATGAAAACAAATCTAATTAACACCATACGCCAAAAAAGAAGTCTAAGTGATCTTCTAAAGTGTGGTTAGCTTTCACTTAACATTCTACTAAAGGAACTGTATTAGCCAAACCCATCTTAGCTGCTTCAGTGTAACTCACTGTGTGTTCGGTAAAATGAGTTTTGTCTTCAGACACTTGTTCTCTTTTAGAGAGAGAGTGCTTTACAGTTTGTGTTTGTGTGTATGTTACTGAAATGAAACGTACAGTCTAGCTATGGAGATGATGCTCACAGAATGAAAATACAGTGTGAGTCTATATATGTATATACTGATATAGAAGCAAAGTTACAGTGGCACTTTTGGTGCCCAAAATTTTAGGTTTACTAAGTATTTCCAAGGTACTTTTGGTATTATGAAAATAGAACTAATACTTGGAGGGGGAAAAAAATATCTCAAAAAGTCATGTTTGGGGGCTTCCCTGGTGGTGCAGTGGTTGAGAGTCTGCCTGCCGATGCAGGGGACACAGGTTCATGCCCCGGTCCGGGAAGATCCCGCATGCCACGGAGCGGCTAGGCCCGTGTGCTATGGCCGCTAAGCCTGCGCGTCCGGAGCCTGTGCTCCGCAACGGGAGAGGCCACAACAGTGAGAGGCCCGCGTACCGCAAAAAAAAAAAAAAAAAAAAAAAAATATCATGTTTTCTACTTCCATGATAAAACGAAAAAATATCTATTACATGGAATCAGTCTTCCTTGGGTAAGTATAGAAGAAGAAGAAGAAAAAAACTATGGGATGAATTTGCAAAAGTGTGAAAAGATGCCTTTACCTACACCAAGGCTGCACTAAGACTGCTCTTGTAAGTTACGTCAATTTTCGAGATCTATGATACTAAACAGCCATCCCAAGGCTCTGTTGGTTACATCACGTATATTAGCATTTAAACTTTCATCTCGCTCCTCTTAAAAATATAGATTAAAAATTTAACCAGATTTTAATGACAACAACAAAGTAAAATATTGCTCTATTCAATTTCTTATCTGCCTTTGGAATTATTAACTATAATGTCTCATAGAAATATTATTTAAAAAGTTAAAGGCAGTGTTGGGACTTCCCTGGTGATGCAGTAGTTAAGAATCCGCCTGCCAATGCGGGGGACATGGGTTCGAGCCCTGGTCTGGGAAGATCTCGTATGCCGCGGAGCAACTGAGCCCGTGCACCACAACTACTGAAGCCTGCGCACCTAGAGCCCGTGCTCTGCAACAAGAGAAGCCACCGCAATGAGAAGCCCGCGCACCGCAACGAAGAGTACCCCCGCTTGCCGCAAACTAGAAAAAGCCTGCATGCAGCAACGAAGACTCAATGTAGCCATAAATAAATAAAAAGTTAAAGGCAGTGCTATCTTCAACAGAGACACTAAGTTAGTTAGTGAACTATTCTCTCTCATCAACCAATTGAACTACAAGTTTTGAGGCCCTTTTAAACCAATGCCTGTTTTGTAACTTTCTAAAAAGTATTTCAGTCATTTTTGTTAATCACTATATTAACAGTAATTATACATTTAGAGGATCATAGTACTTAAAACATCAGTAACCATGGAACATCTTTAACCTGGTCAGATATTTACTGATAAGGCATTATTAGATCTTTTACAACCTTGCAACAAGATAAAATGCACATCCCAGTAACATTCTTAGCAGAGGAAAAGGTATCCTTATGGTTTTCCTCCAGTAACCTAAGATAACGGGTCTCATCATGAAATAGCCAAAAAAAAAGTTACAAGATACTAGGGCTAACTTTCCACATGATCAGACTAACTCTTAAGTCGAAATCATGTAAAACATCTTACAAAAATTTGTGTCTTTAAAATGTGATTTAAAAAAGTCCTACCATATGGTAGTAAAAACATTCCTATATAATTTAAAATTCTCAAAGCAGCTCCTATCTGAAACAGAAAAAAAAAAAAAGAAAAAAAACCCAAGAAAAAAAATTGACAGTAATACGTATTATGTTTCTAAATTAAAAGGTTATTTTTTTGGTGGTTGTGCTTATTAATCATTTTGCAGGGTTTTTAAATTGTTCATTATCAAAAAAGGCCCAAAGTATACTAATACAATTGAAGAGAACATAAGAAATCTGAATCTTTGCTTTCAGTATCCTTAGATATTTTAGAGCTATAGGATTTATTTTAAAGTAAATTCTGTAAATATTTACTATCATTTATGAAAATGAGGATCATATTGATGAAAATAAAGACCTCCATTTCAAGTAAACATTTACTGAATATTTAGTATATATCAGGTGCTCTAGTAGGTGCTTTTATAAGATTCTCTGCCCTATATTTCTAAAGTGTTAAATCGAAAACTTTCCCGGTAAACACTGTCTTTTAAATGGTAGGTATTACTGGTCACATATAATCATATATAAAATATATATTGTTTATAGTATATATATAAATCTATAGTTATACACTTCTAATGTACATTATATATAATTATAAAGCTATATGCATAGAACAATTTTTTGGTTAAACAACTTGTCAAAATGAATCGTAGGTATCATCCTTGAAATAAAAACATTATAGGACTATTGCTCATTTAATTAATGCAAACCACCTGTCAACTACCTATAGCAATCTGTACTTCAGTGTTAAAAAGATCCAGCTGAAATGTAACTTCTCTAATTCTGATCAGAGAACTATTTTTTTTCCCCACAGCTAAAGGGGTCACTCGAAACAAAAACTAGCATTGTTTTTCTGTGATTAGGTTACAGTAGCTTAAGTCTCTAAACACCAGAATGCCTCACACAGCTGTTAATTGTAGACCAGGGGACTAGCTGACATCTGCTTCTTGCTTATTTTGTTAACGGTTCACTTCCAGGTCCTTAAAAAGATTGTAGGCTTTCTCCAAAGATAATGTTGGACGCATCTATGTCTGCCTTCTACATAGTTGGCTTATTCTGGTTTGTCACTCTCCATACAGTGCAAATCTGAGTGAACTCACATCTGTCACCGATCGACCCAATTCGTGGGCAATCTTTTCCCATCGACCTGGGGTTCCTCCTGGGAACTTAACCATACTTCTTGTCAGCTGGCTGAGGTCCTCTTCTGTCCATTCAGGTGCCTGCAAAACATTAAAGAAAAAAAATAATTCAGAGAATGTTCGCTAAAACATTTAATAAACCTGTGAAACCAAGTATTGGCATTATGCTTTCTGCAAAAATAACAATGTTAAAACGTATCTACTAGTTTAGGTGAAGGTCTGAGTTGCATATTTAACATTAGAATGCAAAGCTCCCGCAGCCTTTTAAATGCTCCAACGTACACCAAATAATAAAGAAGTACTGTGAACCCAGGCTCTTAAAGACATTAAAAAAAGAAAGACAGTTGTTTTGAAGTGCATTGATTGTGTCACTAATGCTCACAAATGCCTCATGTGAGCTTACCACAGAAGGTCTTGAAGTTTTTAAGAAAAATGATTAAAAAAGCAAAAAAACTTTATAAGTGTAAATGAAAATGTGAACAAGTAAATGGACTGATTCAGAATCAGAACCGAGACAAAGATATATTTTTTGTTCATTCTACGTAACGATATTTAATTCTAAAAAGCATATATTTTCAAGAAGTTAATTTATCAAGTGCTAGCATTTTGTAAAACTTGAGAATAGAAATTAGAAAATCCTGCAGCCAAGACTTAAACCACCCAGTCCATGCAAAGCTACACTTCCTTTTTGAGAAGGTAAATAGCTTCTAAAAGTTGATCAGATTATTAAATTGAATAATAAAATACCTTAAAGATGATAAAAATCTGTTTTTGCAAAAGCCAAAATTCTCAGAGCAAGCATATTCTCTGCATTTTATTCAGCATTACCACTTGGTGAAACCCAAAGTTGAGCAAAGCAAAAGAAACCATCATCAAAGAACAGATAGCCACGTTACAATTATTTTACATTACAGCACTAAACCGTTTCCTACCAGAGGCAGTAGCCACAATGGTACAACACAAGACTCTAGGAGTCAGCAGAGAGATGGAGGAAGCCACCTTATTTTCCTTTAATTAAAAAGAAAGAAAAAAGAAAGAAGGAAGGAAACCTCTGAGACAAATACCTTTTCTAATCACTGTTTCCGATAATGAACAGGCATACATCAGGCCGTATGCATTACAGGACCATCAGCACAGACAACAGCCAGAGGTGAGTGACCCCAGGGACTATCTCCACAGCTACAGCAAAGCTTCTCCCTGACACTAATCCTCCCTGTCATTCTCCCACTGTGCTCTAACCACACTGACATCCGCCTGCCTCACCGCAAGCTTAAGGGGGCCCTTCCTGACTTTTTACTGTCTCCCCCAATCAATGGTTCAAGCGTGCTCTTTTCACCATGTCCAAATGGCAGCTTCACTCATAATCAAAGTGCACTGCCCCTGTTAAAGGGCTTTCCGAAAGGCTCTCCCATTTGCATTCATTTGCAAAGCAAACTACTTTTATTCACTTTGTTCTGCTATCAAGAATGTTCCCTGAAGCAGATAAATTGGCATAAATACAACCTGCCACTTAAGAGTCAGTAAATAATAGCCAATAGTAGGGAGGATTTTATCAATCATTCTATTTTGTATCCACTAAAAGCTGAAAGCCTCAAACATATTCATCAGTACAACCCTTACGAAACATGCATAAATTCCCTTCTATAAAAAGGTAGCCTACACTGAGTATGGTTGGAATTTCCTTGATATTTAATGAATATCAGAAATCTAGTTCTCCATATCAGATAAATTAAAAATTTACACTGAAGGTTTTTTACTTTTTGCTTGTTTGTTTTTACTTAGGGGAAAAAGCATTATTCAGATATTATTTAGACAGGCATAATTGGATTTTCTAGGAAATCACTTTTGCTAAAAAGCTGAAACTTGAATAACTATACCAATTGGCTTCAAAATGCAAAAGTTACAAAGCATTTAAATATAAGCTTATAGTACAAGGTCATACATAAACAGCATTAAGTTGACGCTGCACAGAGATAGAGTATTCCAACCATATAGTGTATCAATGCAATTTCACGCTAAATCAGATCTTATTTCTGCATTAATTATAACAAACACATTTTTGTAGGAAACAAAATTGTCTAAAATGTCAATAATATAAGCCATTCTTTCACAGAGTAAACTAATTCTTTAATCTATTTTTAATAGATTGGCCTTCCAAATATGCTGCATATATCAACAATGGGCATTAAGAATCAATCTAATTTTAATTCCTTGTGAATGAGTCTAAAAGGATAGTGCCACTTTTTTCTGGAAAGGAAAAGATTTAAATCAAATATTTGGATGAATATCCTGAAAAATCATCTACTTCCTTGAAAATCCTTCCTTTTAGTTTCACTGTTATTTCACAGCCATGATTTTATTATTAATATTAAAAAACTAGATCAATAATAACTAGGACCATAATCTGAAATCTTTGAAAGAATCCTTTTAGCAGTTCATTATTCTCTCTCTTCCAGCTGTACGGCACTTTGGTGAATGTGTAATTCCTCAGCAATAGTTGGTTGTGTCTTTAGAAGCAACAGAGCCTACTGTGATCCAGCTACTGCAGCAGCCATGAGGGTGGCCTTGGTGTGAATGTATTCTCCTTGTTCTAATCTGGAGCCAACTGTAGCTCTGAAAGTCAAATGAATGCATACGCATACCGCTTTGCCACTTAAAACCACGTGTGTCCAATACTACTGAGACACTGGGCCAAAAATTCATCTCTACTGTAAAGTAATGGAAGACACCCCATGGGGTGGGGACAGCTGTTCTGACTACACAAGCATTCCAATTTTGCATCAGAAAAGCCCCGCTCTGGGAATAAATCTCCATACTGAATAAAAAATAAAAAGTTTTCAAATTATTTAATATATTTATGTAATGACCCCAAAATATATCTGCTAAAGTAAGAGCTGATATAACATTTAAATTGTATTCTCTCTACCCCTTTGGGATAGATTTTTGTCATAAAACCAGCTAATGTTCAAAGATTCAGTGCCTTTGAAAATCCTTAATATTCTTGGGGATAGGAGTTGGAGGCTGTAGGGGAAAGCACACTGTACCTTTAAAGTAACCTATACATACCTTTCCCCTCACAGAGTTAGACGGTAAAATGTTAATTACAAACTGTCATGCAATTTATTTGGTACTGAAAACTTATGACCCAATTAAAAGAAAAATTTTAAATGTACTTATTTACTGCATTTTCATACTTTATTGAAACTGCCTAATGAAGAATATTTCTGTTGAAATGACTTAATGTAATTTATGTAATTACAGACCTTACAATTTTGGATTCAACAACTTTTAATAGATTCAGCTCAATTCATGCATTCTCAAATTTTACCTAAGAAATAATATCCTTACTTAGTATCACCTAGTTAAAATATCACATATGCATCTAATAATGTGGATGGTATATCTAATGATCGAATAACCTGCTACCTTCTCATTCTACATTCTGTACTGACATTTTGTTTTAGAATGTGCATTTGGCTTTCAGCTATACAATTTTCATTTCCAGTTTGAAAATTGAGCAGTTAATTGACCTTGACTATATATGTGGATAAATGGTATATTAAAAAACGCAAACAACAAAATTAAAAACAAATCACCTCGGGGCTTCCCTGGTGGCTCAGTGGTTGAGAGTCCGCCTGCCGATGCAGGGGACACGGGTTCGTGCCCCGGTCCGGGAGGATCCCACATGCCGCAGAGCGGCTGGGCCCGTGAGCCATGGCCGCTGAGCCTGCACGTCCGGAGCCTGTGCTCCGCAACGGGAGAGGCCACAACAGTGAGAGGCCCGCATACCGAAAACAAACAAACAAAACAAATCACCTCTAATGTCTTTTCACTCTTAGGAGGAGAAACTCTTCTTTGAAGAAAACTTGCAACTCATCCTAAGCTACTTTTATACTGTTGTGATCCTTTAGCAGCAGTCGTTGTGACCAGAAAGGTCTTCCCATCTATGATTTAGCTGCCTTGCCAAAAGAGAGATCCCCTCTGGACCAGTGATCCTAAAGTGTGGTCTGGCGCGAACCGGCAAACGAGTTTGTTACCCACCTGTGACGAAGTTCCGACACTTACAGCAGTTGACCGCTGCCACCACAACCAAGAGCAATCAGCAGGCTCTTCCTTTAGAGACTAGAAGCCAGTTGGGTTAGTTGTCAAGCTAGCATGTGCGTCCCATGAAGTGCGAGCTGCAATCTCGTTCGGCACAGCAGGACTACAGCCTGGTCAGCAGTAGCCGGAAATAATTTTTAAAACCTGGTCCTTCACTATAGATCATTTGAGAAACATTGCTCAAGACAATGCAGATAGTTCAAATTCCTTCTTACCTCCTTTTTTTTTTTTTTTAGGAGCAACAGTAAATACTTGGAGCTCTTGAGAAATGGAAACAAAGATGTTTGATCCATTCCTTTGCAAAATATTTTATGCCACTAAGTGTTGGGGGGGCACTTGGCACGTAGTAGAAGATTATACCAGGTACGGGGAACAGCAAATTGCAGAGGCCTTGAAGTGGGAGCACGTCTAGGATGTCTGAGGAACAGCAAGATGGCCAGGGTGGCCAGAACAAAGCAAGCCGAGGTGGCAGGGGGAGGAGGTGAGGTCAGAGGGGCAAGGAGGTAAAATCACAGCAGGGCTCAGAGGCCACAAGGACTCTGACTCATTTACTCTGCCTGACACACAGCTACTGGAGAGGTTCTTCTCCCTTCGGTTGGTGGAGAGCTTATTTACAAAAGGGGCTATTTACAAAGGTGTGAGTGGAGGGGAGCCACAGGAGCTCGTGCACTGACAGTCCTGACAGCTCAAACCCGCAAGAGAAGACGCCCAGAGTCAGCCTGCTTACAAAGTGAGAGTGAAATCAGGTGCAGGGCAGCAACTGGCCTGAGATGACCACCTCCAGAACCACGGCTAATTAGGTCTGTGATGAGTTACTGCACAGGCCCCACAGTTGATGAGAAGGAACAATATCAGGGTGTGATAAGAATCTCTGAGGTCTTTAATGACAGTACTAATCTCTGCCTTTTTTATTCCTTTACTCTCCTGTGGGGATTCAGAAAGGAGTAATCATAAATGTGATCAAGGGGATATATTTACCCAGAAGAATATGATTTTACCTGAAAGATTTGTGAAGTCTTATTTAAAACTATGATATACATTATTCAAATTCTAACCTAAAGAGTACGTACTAGAATCATCTATTCATGGTAATTTAATATTGAAATAAAGAGCTGACACCATCGAAGATGTTTGACTGCCGATAGCTTTGAAGCCTCCCCTCTCCCGTCCCCCTTGTGCCCCACATCTGGGTTAAAGCCTGAAGGAAGCCTGGGAGGCTGAAACCTCGCACGTCCCTCCGTCCCTCCATCCCTCCGTCCCTCCGTGTGTGTGAGAACCCTCATCCCAGCCCCACCCCAACTGCAGTAAAAAAAATCCCAAACCAGCCTCCTTTCCTTTCTCAGGTAATTTTTGGGCCAACATGGAAAGCCTGCCCTGTTTTCCCCAGAAAGCCTCGTTACATAATCAACCTTTTTGTATTATCTTGGGGGGGGGAGGGGGGTTTTGTGTGTGTGTGTGTGTGTGTGTGTGTGTGTGTGTGTGTGTGACATTATCAGTCCTGACACCGGAACCAAATTGTGGGTATGGAGGTGGTAATGCTGTCCCTGCAAGGTGGCCACAGCAGCTGACACTAGGAGCAGGGTGTCTGGAGGGGCGACCACCACCCGGGGTTATCTCCTCTTGCTTTGGTTTGCTGACTGGATCTGCTGCCTGGTGCTGCATTTGCTGAGTCCTACCAAGCCTCTGTCATAGATTTAACCCACCTAAGTTGGAAGCGTCAGTGATTGGTGTTCACAGAGAAGAGTATGGGATCAAGGAGCTCCTTTAAGTAGCCTTGGGTTGTGTGTCTCAGTCCAGACTCATCTGTGTCTTAGACTGAGTTGTGTGTCTTGATTGATGGACTCAGGAGAAAGACTCTTAACTTGTGAGATACTGCTTGTGTGTCTCAAGCAGGTGGTGTTGGCCCTGTTCTAACGAGGGCTCAGGGGGAAAGAGCTTGGTTAGGCCCACTGGGTAGTCACCTGTATGGAGGAACAGCAGTCCCTATTTGAAGAGCAGTTGAATTACTGAGATTCATGCTCCTAAAGGCAGATGGCTCACTAGGACCCTATAAGATACGTTTGCTTCTGCTGCTTATGTCTCTGTTGCAAAAAAAGACCTTGATCCTCAGGGTTACAGAGAAGAACACCCCTGGCATCCCTGTGGCACAGCCAAGTTGTAAATTCAACTGCTGTCACGGCGAAGGACGCTAACCCTGACAATACTGATTGGAGGCTTTCTGGAGGAAGAAATTTATAAATATGAGCAGTGCAGAGAAGACCTCCCTGAAGGATACCCAGTAACCACCACCACCAAAAAACCCCAAACCAAAACAAAAAAAACCTACAGGGTGAGCACAGCGGTCTGCTAGGGCTGCCGCAACTGAGTTGCTTAGACAACAGAAGTCTATCTCTTCACAGTTCTGGAGGTCAGAAGTAGGAGATCAAGGTGTCATCAGGGTTGATTTCTGATGAGACCTCTCTTTCTGGCTTGCACATGGCCTTTGCTCTGTGTGTGCCCACGCAAAGCGAGGGAAGATCCCTGGCCTCTCTTCCTCTTCTGATAAGGACCCCAGTCCTATCAGATTAGGGCCCTGCCCGTATGACCTCACTTAACCTTAATTAATCACCTCCTTAAAGGCCCCATCTCCAAGTACAGTCATGTGAGGGTTAGAACTTCCGCATATGAAGTTGGGACACAATTCAGTCAGTAACAAGGAGGAAACAAACAAAAACCGAAATGGAAGTCTGTAATTTGGCCCAATTGGTAGCTGAAATTTTACTAAAAGAATTTCTACAACAAAAAGATTAAAAGGGCAGATTGGCTTTTGTACCTCTATAACACTAGTTCTGAATTAGTTTAACGTTTGCTGAAACACAGCAGTTGGATAACCTTCATGGCCTTAATCAGTAACGGGGCTCAAATTACAGTTACACTGGGCATCCCACTAAATTTAAATAAGGTACCCCCTATAATCATCGGGCAGTCACTAAAGGTGATAAAGAGGACAAACAGGTATGCCTTGCCTTAACCACAGGAACTGCTGTCTTGCCTAAATTTCTCGTGGTCACAGAGCCCGTTGTCCTAGAAGGTGCCAGTGCTCATGGACTCTCTGACTCAACGAGTAATAAATACTTGTCACAAATTGTCTTGATAAAATGGAACCCCATGAACCTCTTCTTCCCCCATTAAAATAGTTAATGTGGCCCAGTGTAAATTAAAACAAAGTCTTTCATGGTTGAAACCCTTTAGACAAGATGTATTTAGAGAAGTGGTGAGTATCCCCACTGCTCTGCCATTTAAGAGCCCAGCTCACCCTGCCCTTAAACTTGGGAAGAATGAATGTGCCTCACAGTGGATTACCCATGAGCCTGGATTGCTGTGGGCCGCGTTAAGGTCCCTGTAGCCAGTACTACTGAATTGACCAAATTCATCCAATCAGCGAATGGTAAATATTTTTCTATTATAGAATTTGCTGCATATCTTTTGTTCGGTGCCTATTTCAACAGCCTCTTGACTGAAGTTTGCCTTCCCCTCCAAAGGGCTAGGACATACTTTACCCAGCTCCCAGGGCGGGTAGCTCACAGCCCTGTCATTGCACGCAGTCTCTGAGGGCAAGACCTTAACTACATCCTTCTTTCTCTAGGGACACAGGTATGACATTACCCTGATGATTTCCTCTTTGACACACTCGTTTGGGACATACAAATAATACAAGGTGCTCACAAAAAGAGGATGGGCCACTGCCTCACACACAGGGTAAGGCCCCCCTGCCACCTCGATGAGATTCCTGAAAATTACTGGGGAAACTGAAGGCTGCTCTCTCTGTGACACTGTCAAGAAACAGCTGTTGACTCTCAGCACCCACAACGTCTTTTAGGCTTTTTTTTGTGTTCCAAAGGAAACATATTTCTCATTTACAACTTGTACACAAGCCCATTTATGCTGTTACTTGCAAATTAGCTCACTTTGAATGGGGCCCCCTCTAACAAAGGGCTCTAGAATCTGTCCCAACTGCAAAATAACAGACACTCCTGTTAGTGCCCCCCAGAGACTCCTTCACTGTAGAGGTTTTGGCAACCTTCTCTCTGAGTTAGAATACCAGTTGTGTACAGCTAATTACTTTAAAATGTTAAAACCGTAAGTATTTGGACTGCTAAAATTAAATTTTTGGTCTTTTAAAGAAACTGCTTAAAAAATGAAAAAGAAAGCCACAAACCAGGAGCAAATATTCACAGCACATATCAGAAAACAAGATTTGTATCGCAATTTGTTCATCTCTATTCTCCTACTGATAAACACCTGGGTAGCTGCCGGCTCTGGGTTACAATGTATTATGAATACAGACGCTATGGATATTTGTGTATAACTCTCTTAGTGGTCATGTGTCTTAATTTCTCTTGGATAAATACCTACTGGTGGAATCGCTAGGTCATAGAGAAAGTATACATGTCACTTTACAAGAAACTAGGTAAGTATTTTCCCCAAGTATTGCTTTGCACTCTAACCAGCGATAACTGAGGGTTCTTGTTGCTCCAGATCCTCACCCACACTCGATATCACCAGTTATTTTATTTATTTATTTTAAAAGAATAATCAGGAATTTAGTTATTAATTTAATTTTATTTAATTTTACTTTTTGGCCATGCCATGCAGCATGCGGGATCTTAGTTCCCCAACCAGGGATCGAACCGGTTCCCCCTGCATTGGAAGGACAGAGTCTTAACCACTGGGCCTCCAGGGAAGTCTCCAGTTATTTTGACTGTTCTGGTGGGAATGAAATGTATCTTATTGTGGTGACGATTTGCATTTCCCAGATAACAAATGATCTTGAGTATCTTTACATGTGTTTAAAGACCAACTGAATATCTACTTTTGTGAAGTATGTGTTCATTTGTTAACTGGGTTGTCTTTTTATCAGTCAGTTGTAAGAATTCTTTATATTTTGTGGACACAAGATCTTTGTCAGATATATGTTTTGTGAATATTTTCTTCCAGTCTGTAACTTACATTTTCATTTAAAATTCTTCAACTTCTGAAGACTTACCTAATTCCCATATACTCTTTATCTAGCTAACTACAATGCTAATAGCTTATGTAATTACTGTGGTTACAGGCCTCCAAGATGGTCCTCAGTGATGTCTACCTCCTTGTTCAGTCCCCTTCCACAGTGCCTAGAGCTGACCTGTGTAACTAACAAGATATTGTAGAAATGGCAGTGTGTGACTTCCAAGGCTAGTTTATAAAAGACACTGCAGCTTCTGCCTTGCTGTCTTTGGGATCACTTGGCTCTGAAGGCCAACTGCCCAGTTGTGAGGGCATTCAAGCAGCCCAATAGACAGGCAGTGATAGGAAGAGACAGTGTCTCCCTCAAGATCAAGGGGCAAGCATTCTTACTGTCTGGTGTAGTGAAGATAATTGCCTCCCTCTGGAGAAGAGGACAGCCATGCTTATTGCCTGTTATAAAAGATTTGGGTTCCTTAAGCTCAGGATTCCTCTTCTGCACCACAACCCATTGGCTGCAGAGGGGGTCATCTGTCCCTCTGCATTGCTCTGGGGGGACTGGGCTCAGGGAACCAGCAGAAAAAATGCTGATACTCTAGCTACTGCTATTGCTGTGAGTGACAAACTGTCCTTTACCTCTGATCGACGAGTCTCATGTCTGCTACCAGCATCCATGAAACTGGCAGGCTAACTTATGTACTTGCAAGTGGGGTAGAATCTCCAATGCCTTACAGTTTGGGTGACAAGGATAGGATTCTGACTGAGACACGACTTTCTGAAAGAGGAAGGATGAGAGCCTTGCAGAGACTTGAGGGAAGGCCTTGGGAATCTGCAGTAAACACGTTGACCAAATCATACAGTCAGTTATGGAAGCAAATGGCCCTTCCTTTCGCTGCCTATTACTGAGGGTGAACTGCGGAGGTGGCTGCAGGCTGAACACCAGGAAACAGGTGTCCTCACTGCTGCTAAATCTCTTCTGGGCTGGGGCACTTCCTTACCATCCTGTTAATCAGCCTCAGGTGTGTCCCACAGTAACAACCAGGAGATTCATTTCAGTACTGTTCCCTTTCAGGCAAAAGGTTCTGCTCTCTTTCAGACAATTACAGAGACACATATCTATAATGACCATGAAAGGAGAGAAATTCATGGGCATAAATCAGGCCAGTCATTAGAACAATGTCTGGTTTACTTGGGAGTTGAGGGGGCGGGGTGTGTAATGGTCTTAAGGACAAATGGTATCAGCTGGGCTGTCTTTCCTACAGTCTGTCTTGTCCACCTCAAGTCTATTTGGAAATGACAGTAAAAGGTCTCAGAGGTTTTGGAAGTGGGTCATGGCTGCTTTTATCCTTTCAGGAGGTCTCCCAGAGACAGATAAACTCTTGTAGGAAACCAAGAATGAGGCCTTGCTTAGTATTCAGGTTCTTATTACCTCAGATTGGATTTAGAATGCTGATATAAGTGACCAACTAGAGAATGAGAAATTAACCCAGAGAAACTTAGGTAAATTTTTGTGGTCAGCCTACCACCCTGGAAAACTCCCCTAGCCCTTATGTAGAAACTGAGTGAGAATTAAGAGATGTTAGTGATGGGAGAGCAACTGCTCTGGATCAAGATGGACTCGGCAAAGAAGGTCACCACTGTGCAAGCCTGAGCCAGCCAGTGGCAACCCCATGACCTCAGCTAGAAAGCCCTGTGGCTATGGTACTGAGTCAGAGAGTTCTCAAAGCTGAAATAGATGGTATCCGCCATGAGGACCTCACCACCTGATCGCACGTGGTGTGATCACGGGTCGCCCAAAACAGTGGAGTTGCACTTGGTTTGTGCAGCTCAGAATTAGAAGCACCTTATCCAAATCTCTGAGTACTGGAGATAGTATGTGTCTCATTTCAGCACTCTACCTGGTACTTTATACAGACTAAACTACTTATCACAGTACTTTGAAGGGGCTCAGACCAGCAGGCTACATTTGCACCTGTCCAGCAAGCTGCTGACATGCTGTCTGCTTTTGAAGTCCCACATCTTCATGACTCTTTTGGGAGGTAAGTCTCTATGACTAATGACCCTGTGACCTGGAGCCTATGACAAAGGAAAACAGCCTTGACCTGGAGGCGTCTCTTGGGTTTTGGACTTGCTGCCTCCCTGACACAGCTATCAGGTAGGCACACCACCCCCTTTTTTGGGGGCCTCATTGCACAGCATGTGGGGTTTTAGTTCCCTGACCAGGGATCAAACCCGTGCCCCCTGCAGTGGAAGCGCAGAGTCCTAAACACTGGGCCACCAGGGAATTCCGAGGTGCACCCTTTTTGAAAAGCAACTACTAGCTTGCTGTTGAACTATTTTCAAAAGGAATGCCTGGTTTAAGGAAGCCTTGTGACTCTCCAGTCTGATATTCCCATTTTGGGGTGAGTCAATGCAGATTCAATGACTCATAAGTTGAGGGGGCCTAACAAGCCTTGCTTGTTAAATGGAAACGGTAAGTTCAAGAACACAGCTGGCCTCGGCCCACTGGCATCTGGTCTCTACATGAAAAAGTGGCAGCTTTCCCTTTGGGAGAAACTTTTACTCTATTCCACCATCTGAAGCAAAGCTGCTGGCTCAGTGGGGCCCTCAATTCACAAAGGTTCCATTAAATGCCTGGGCCTTGTTCACTGATGGTTGGGCTAATGAGAAACCTGACGGTATCCAACCTCAGTTAGCAGCTATGAAAAAACAAAACAGATGTCGCTGTGTAGAGAGAGTGGAGCTGGGGGCGGGAGGCGGGGCGCTTCCCCACCACCGACACTTTTCCAGGTTACTGAGCTGCCATTCCCATCTGATCAGCCACGTCATTATGGCTCTCGAAGGTGGTCTTTGCCATTTTTTCAGCTTTCCAGACCATTCACGGTCTGTCCGCAGTTACACCTTTTATTGCAAAAGCCACTCAACAGCCACTCGAGTGTTACCGTATCTGATGAAACTCAAAAATTGATTCAAAAAGGTTTGACTCTATCTCCCTCACCTCCTCCAGGTCTTTACACCTTAGTAATAAAGCAGTTTGGTCACTAAATGTCACTTTCTCTAGAAAGGAATCTTATCTTCTTAGCTACTTCCTGGGTAATGGGTAATGATTAGGATGAAAGGAGATGCGGGTTATAGACGTATTTGGAAAATTTGGGATTCCCACCTGATTCTGGCATGATGCTTCTTTCCCTTATGACAATCCCAGCCCAGTCTGGCTGGTATACCTTCTGGGTGGCAGTCCAGCCAAAAGGGGGAATAGGCGTTTCAACCTCGATTCTGGTTCAGCTACCTGGATTCTCTTGTTAGAGTCACATGGTCCTAGGTCATGATCACTTAGGTGAATAGACTTGTCACCAATACAGTGCAAAGTGGGGGGATCTAATGGAACTCTATAAGATGTATAAAAATGACTTTTTCCTCTCATACTTGACCCTTCTGGGGAAAAGATCTTGGTACAAGGTCAGGGGTGAATGGGGGAAAAAAAGGTGAAGCTATAGCTTCTGGAATGAGATACCCCAATTTTGTGGCAATAGAGGGAGAAGAACAATCTCAAAATCTGGAAAGGGAACAGCTTAGATCCTGAGAGATATGGGGAAGGGATTTTGTCTTTCAGAATAGGCCCTGGAACCTTCCTCATGAAGGAAAACACCCTGGTGCTACTCTCTCAAACTGTTCCAAGTGCCCTAAATTTAGCTGGCTGTACCACAATTTGATTATTATTGCCTTAAATATTTCTGACAATGCCATTAAAAATAGCAGATGGCCCAGATCCTGTATATCCCATGCTAAACGTACATCAGCACCTTTGGGTGTCATCTCTATCCTCATCCCCATGGCCATCACACTCAATCATTCTGTGGGGAAGAAAAATGTGACTGGTGGCACTGGTGGCACTGACCAACATAACAGGTTGGGCTGACGACTTCAGGTAGTTGCTCAACAAAACAAGGACTGGACTCCATTATTAAAAGTGAACTGGCCCAGCTGAGAGGTGTGTAGGAAGCAGGGTCAACTTGTTCCTCCCCCTGACTCATAAAAGTCTCATATGTAATATACTACCACTGCCCTAATAATTGTAAATAAACGTTCTTTACAGGGTCATCACGTGCCTGCACCTCAGGACTACACTTTGGTGCAGAAGCAAGCCATCTTTTTTTCCTTTATTCCTGAAAATACAATGACTTGCGCCCTGGGAGTAGTCATAGACATTCAAGTGTTTAAGGAAACACCACCAGCAGGTTATGTAGCCCTCAGATGACTGAGAAGATCCCTCCGAAATGAGGGATAACTGACTTGTAGTTCATGTGCTCATTGAGGAAGGTATCCCTTCCTCATCTAATTTTAAAAGGTGGTATGAAATTTGTTCCTGATTATTTGAATTGACCAATTACATTACCTACCATGGTGGTGGAAGACACTCAGATCAGCCTCAACTTTCTGGCCAGGGTTGTTACTGGTGACCCAACTGCCACAGGTTCCTCCTGTGGGCCAGGGCGGAAGCTTGCTAAAGCATCCTGCTATACCAGAGGCTTGGGGAACTGGCTTAAAAATGCTGATATTCTGACTACTGCTGTTGCTGTAATAAACTGTCCTTTATCTCTGACCAGGAGTCTTATTCTTCTATCACCATTCATGAAACTGTGGCAGGCTAACTTGTTAGTCCACAAATAGTGTGAAATTGTAGACCCTTCACAGTTGTTGACAGTATGTACCTTTTCATTTTCTTAATGGTACCTCTTGAATGACAGAAGTTTTTAATTTTCATGAAGTCCAATTTATCAGTGTTTTCTTTTATGGTTAGTGACTTGAGTGCCCTGTCTCTAAAGGCTTTACCAATCTCAAGGGTAAGGTAGGGGTCAAGGTTCATTTCCTATTTCACAGCTGCTCCAATACCATTTGTTGAAAAGACTACATTCTTTCTCCTTCTGAATTGCCTTGATATCACTGTCAAAAATCAGTTGATAGACTGTAGAGAACAAATGTATGGATACCAAGGGGGAAAGGGGTGGTGGGAGGGATTGGGAGACGGGGATTGCCACTATACATTATCGATACTATGTAGACAACTGATGGGAACATACTGTATAGCACAGGGAACTCTACCTAATGCACTGGGGTGACCTAAATGGGAGGGAAGTCCAAAAGGGAGGGGATATCTGTATGTGTATGGCTGATTCATTATGTTGTGCAGTGCAGGCAAACACAACAGTGTAAAGCAACCACACTCTAATAAAAATTAAAAAAAAAAGACAAAGAAGAGAAACAAAGAGAAGTCAAGAAGAAAAGGAATGTAATCACTAAAGGCAAATATAAACATTTTAAATTCTTAAAAAAGATCAACTGACTGTCTGTATGTGTCTACTTCAGGGCTCTTTTAATGTTACATTGATCTATTTATCTATTGGATGCCACATAATTTCCATTATAAGGTAAGAAAATTGTAGTGTTGTGCTGCTAATTTTTTTAAAGATGTAGCACATCACAACTTTCTTTTTTGGGGGGGAATGAAAATTATTTTAAATTACAAATAAATATTCCATCTATTTAAATCTTTATCCCTGCTTGTGGAATAATGCTATATAGTCTGCAAAAGGACCTAAATCAGGACCTGGGGTCTTTGTTGTCTTTTTTAGCTACACCTTTCTAATGCTCTACAAAACTTATATCCTGTCTTACTCTTCCTGAAATAATAACACTATCATCACCTATAAGGTTAGGGAATTGGCAAAAAGATGTAATAATTTTCTTAAGGCCACCTAGAAAGTCAATACAAGAAGCCAAAGATTCAAAGTTCTTAAAGAAAAAAAAAAGTATTCTGGATAAAACTATAAATGATTAAGACCCCACATTTACTATATTATTTACTAAGATTATATAAAAGATATGTGTGAGTGTGCATTTACTATATTATTCAAAAGAAAGACTCTTTGAAAATGAGCATTGGTAAATTTATGTTAGAAAATCTTTGTGCCGTCATTATTACTTGTTCTCTATTGTTTTTTTTTCAGTGTTGAAAAGTAGGAAAAGCTTTATAAAGAATTACATTACTATTTGCTGCCTAAAACTTTTTTTTGAGAAAAATGAATAGTAAAGCGTAGAAAACCAAAGTTAGATATATATACTGTTAGACTACCTAGGATAAAGTTATATCATATTTAAGATTAACATGATGTTAACAGAAAAACTTTAGAACATGACACTGGCTTTGATTTAAGACCTCATGAAAAAGCAGTACAAGTTAGTTTTTTTTAGTTTTGGAGGACATGCATTAGCCCACCAGCTTGTCAGTCACGCTTTGAAATTCAAGCTTAAAAAATGTATTGGGGACTTCCCTGGTGGCACAGCGGTTAAGAATCTGCCTGCCAATGCAGGGGACATGGGTTCAATCTCTGGTCTGGGAGGATCCCACATGCCACGGAGCAACTAAGCCCGTGCGCCACAACTACTGAGCGTGCGCTCTACAGCCCGCGAGCCACAACTACAGAGCCCGTGTGCCACAACTACTGAGCGTGCGCTCTACAGCCCGTGAGCCACAACTACAGAGCCCATGCTCCGCAACAAGAGAAGCCACCGCAAAGAGAAGCCTGTGCACCACAACAAAGAGTAGCCCCCACTCGCCGCAACTAGAGAAAGCCCGTGAGCAGCAACGAAGACCCAACGCAGCCAAAAATAAAATAAAATTAAATCTTTAGGAAAAAAAAGTATTGATTTACCACTGACATAATTAAAATTATATCCTCTTGTTGGATTGACCCCTTTATCATTATGTAATACTCCTTCTCTGTCTCTTATGATAATCTTTGTTTTAAAGTTTACTTTGTCTGATATAAGTATAGTTACCCCAGCTTTCTTTTGGTTTCCATTTGTATAGAGTATCTTTTCCCATCCCTTCACTTTCAGTTTATGTGTGTCCTTATATCTGAAGTCAGTCTCTTGTAGTCAGTGTATTGATGGGCTAATGCATGTCCTCCAAAACTATAAAGAATTATAGTTGACCCTTGTACAACATGGGTTTGAACTGCATGGGTCCACTTACATGCAGATTTTTTTCAATAAATATGTACTATAGTACTACACGAAACACAGTTGGTTGAATCCACAGATGTGGAACTGGGCATACGGAGGCCTGACTATAAATTTACATGCCGATTTTTCACTGTGTGAAGGGTTGGCGCCCCTAATCCCCATGTTGTTCAAGGGTCAACTGTAATACCAATCCTTCTCTAACTCTTCCAAAAAATAGAGAACACTTTCAAACTCATTTTACAAGGCCAGCATTACCCTGATACCAAAACCAGACAAGGAAGCCATAAGAAGAGAAAATTACAGGCCAAAATCCCAGGTGAACACAGATGCATTTTAAAATCCTCAAGAAAATATTAGCAAACCAAATTCGTTAATACAGTAAAAGTATCGTACACCACGATCATGTGGAATTTATTCCAGGGATGCAACAATGGTTCAACATGTGCAAATCAATGTGACACACCAACATTAACAACATTGGTTTGTTAACAACATTAACAAAATGAAGGATAAAAATCATATAATCATCTCAGTAGATGCAGAAAAGGAATTTGACAGAATCCATACATATCCATTTATGATAAAAACTCGCAAGAAAGTGAGTACAGAGGGAATGTACTTCAACATAATAAAGGTCATATATGACAAGCCCATAGCTAACATTATACTCAATGGTGGAAAGCTGAAAGCTTTTTCTTTAAGATCAAGAACAAGACAGGGATGCCAAGTCTTACCACTTTTATTCGACATAGTATGTATGGAAAGTCCTAGCCAAAGCAAGTAGACAAGAAATAAAATGCATGCAAACTGGAAAATGCATGCAACATGTAAAACTGTCACTTTTTGCAGATGATATATGATATAATATATAGAAAACCCTAAAGACTCCACCAAAAAACTGTTAGCACTAGTAAATTCAGTAAAGTTTCAGGAAACAAAATCAATTAAAACAATCTGTTGTGTGGTTTTTTTTTTTTTTGCAGTACGCGGGCCTCTCACTGTTGCAGCCTCTCCCGTTGCGGAGCACAGGCTCCGGATGCACAGGCTCAGCGGCCATGGCTCACGGGCCCAGCCGCTCTGCGGCATGTGGGATCTTCCCGGACAGGGGCACGAACCCGTGTCCCCTGCATCAGCAGGCAGACTCTCAACCACTGTGCCACCAGGGAAGCCCTGTTGTGTTTTTATGCACTAGTAATGAACTCTCAGAAAAAGAAATTAAGAAAACAATCCCATTTACAAAAAAATAAAATACCTAGGAATAAATTTAACCAAGGAGGTGAAAGATCTGTATACTGAAAACCGTAAGACATTAATGAAAGAAACTGAAGAAGACACAAATAAATGGAGAGACAGTTTGTGCTCATGGATTGGAAGAATATGTTAAAATGTCCATACTACCCAAAGCAATCTACAGATTCAATACAGTTCAATGGTATTTTTCACAGAAATAGAAAAACAATCCTAAAATTAGAGTGGAACCACAAAGGACCCCCAATAGCCAAAGCAATCTTGAGAAAGAAGTACAAAACTGGAGCAAAGTACAAAACTGCTCCCTGATTTCAAATTATATTACACACCTACAGTAATCAAAACAGTATAGTAGGAGACAACCTACTGAATGGGAGAAAATATTTGCAAATGATATTACTGATAAGAGATTAATATCCAATACATATAAATAGCTCATAAAACTCAACATCAAAAAAACAACCCAAGGGCTTCCCTGGTGGCACAGTGGTTGAGAGTCTGCCTGCCGGTGCAGGGGACATGGGTTCGTGCCCCGGTCCGGGAGGATCCCACATGCCGCGGAGCGGCTGAGCTCGTGAGCCATGGCCGCTGAGCCTGCACGTCCGGAGCCTGTGCTCCGCAACGGGAGAGGCCACAGCAGCGAGAGGCCCGTGTACCGCAAAAACAAAACCAAAAACAAACAAAAAAACAACCCGATTAAAAAATGGGGCAGAAGAACTGAACAGACATTTTTCCAGAGGAAATGCAGATTTTTCATATGCAGGCCAAGAGGCATATGAAAAGATGATCAACATAACTAATCATCAGGGAAATGCAAATGAAAACCACAATGAGATATCACCTAACACCTGTCAGAATGGCTATCATCAAAAAGAACACAAATAACAAATGTTGGTGAGTGTGTGGAGAAAAGGGAACCCACATACAGTGCTGGTGGGAATGTAAACTGATGCAGCCACTGTGGAAAGCAGTATGGGGGGTTTTCAAAAAATTAAAAATAGAACTACCATATGACCCAGCAATTCCACTTCTGGGTATACATCTGAAAAAGACAAAAACACTAATTCGAAAGCTACATGCACCTCAATGTTCAGAGCAGCATTATTTACAATTGCCAAGATATGGAAACAAACTAAGTGCCCGTCAACAGATGAATAAAGATGTGGTGTATCTATACCATGAAATACCACTCAGCCATAAAAAAAGAATGAAATTTTGCCATTTGCAGCAACATGGATGGATTTGAAGGATATTATGCTAAATGAACTAAGTCAAAGACAAATACTATATGATATCACTTATATGTGGAACCTAAAAGACACACCAAACTAGTGAATAAAACAAAAAAGAAGCAGACTCGCAGATATGGAGAATAAACTAGTGGTTACCAGTGGGGGAGTGGGCGGGCGGCAATAAAAGGGTCGGGGAGAGGGAGACACACACTACTGGGGGCAAGACAGGCTCGAGGATGTACTGCACAACGTGGGGAACACAGCCAATATTGTGTAGTAACCGTAAATGGAAAAAACGAATGAAAAATTGTATGAAAAATAAAAAATAAATGGCCACCCCACCACCACCACCGAACAGTATGGTACTGGCATGAAGTCAGATATATATGATCAATGGAAGAGAACAGAGATCGCAGAAATAAACTCATTCATATACGGTCAATTGATTTATGACAAAGGAGCCAAGAATATACAATGGGGAAAGGACAGTCTCTTCAATAAATGGTGCTGAGAAAACTGGACAGGCATACGCAAAAGAATGAAACTGGACCACTATCTTACACCATACACAAAACTTAACCCAAAACAGATTAAAGACTTGAATGTAAGACCTGAAACCATAAAACTCCTGGAAGACAACATAGGCAGTAAGCTCCTTGACATCCCAGATTTGATCCACTGTTAAAAATCCACCAATTTTTCTCATTTCCTTTAGGAAGAAATCCAAGTTCCTATGCAAGGCATTTGAAGACTGGGTATCTGGCCCCTGCCTACCTCTCCACTTTTATTTCATCTTAATCTCTGCCTCCTATCCTAATGCTTCAGACATCTGAAACTACTGGCTGAACATGGAGGATGTTTCACATCACTGTGCCTTTTTGAATATTTTCCCTATGCTTAGAATACACTATTCTGCATTTTCTATCTAATAACTACTCCTACATTAAGAATAAGTTTCCTCTGTGAAGCCTTTCTAACTCCCAAGACACTGAAGTACTCCCTCTGCTATGCTTCCTCCGTAACTAAATACACTTTTATAAAAATTATTGCATTATATTGTGATGGCCTCTTTATACAACTGTTTCTTTGTATGGATTATAATCTCCTAAGGCTTAGGGACTATGCCTTTCGTGCATATATTCTCAATGCCTGGAGCACATTATTAAGTCAGTGAATAATTACTGAGTGAGTATTTTGGGAAAAAGTTGAAAAACCCAAAGGAAAAATAGATGCGAAGCATACCAGGCCCCTTTGGAGGTAGGACAATAAATTCTATATGTATTATTAGAAGTGGATAACGCATACATGAGTGGAAAATGACAATAATTACGTATTTCTCTAGGATTAGTGATACTCAAAATGTAGATCTCTTGCTTAGTAAAGTTAGAATTCCACCAGAGACATTTTCATGTCTTAAGGGACATTTTAATTTATAGATTTATAGCTATTAACATTAAATGTGACCTCAAGGACCAACTGTTCTGTCTACAGGCAGAAATTTTTCTGCATTACCCTATTTGAGAAAAAATAACTGAAACAAAAGAAACCGAAGGGATTTAAAAAAAATCAGGACGTATGATAAAAGGATGTATTGGTAAACAGTACGGGGGAAGCTGGAAATTTGTAGTACTCTTTCCATGTTGTTCAACTATAATGCATCCAGTATTTGTCAAAGGTCATATTATTCAACAGAATGACACCTGATTCTTAGTTTAGTAACTGGAATCATGTATGTACACTGGAATCTAACTTTCTTAGATCTAAGCTTTCTTAAAGGGTAACACTTTTCGTAGTTCCATTCCCTTAAAACAGCCTCATTTCAATGGTTTATCTATATGCTGTAATATTTAATAATATTTTAGAATTACAAGGGGTCACAGAGACAACCTAGTCCAACACCCTCTTTTTAAGATAGAAGAAACTGAAGCCTACAGAAGCCGAAAAGGCTTCTTCAGGTTCACTGGGCAATCAGCAATGGAGTTGGGATAAGATCTCAGGTTTCCCAATTTTAGCCCAGTAATCCATTCTGAGTTTTTAAAATTACAAATAAAAGTGTTAAGTTATCGCTAACAGTGAGCAAATATACTGTATCATGCAATATCATAAAAACATATTTAGCCAAACTGTTGAAAGTGGGATACCTTTTAAATATTTCTACAAAATTAAGGTAGGATCATAATTTTAGACAGCATCACAGTCAGGACAATACTTGCAAATTCTTTTAATTAGTATAAATGTCATAATTTCCTTTCCAGTTTTATGTCATCTGATAGCAAAGTCCTAGTGTGAAAGGAAAATAAAAATAGAGTCAGTATGGCTCAGACAGCTCTCTTAAATGGAGCTGGGAGGCCATTAAGGAAGTATGACTTATGCAAGTCTCAGCCTGGATGGAATCTGACCTTTGGACCTGATGAAGTCATCTGGAACACCTGCCAGAAACTCAAGATACTTACAGGACCCTTACCCTAAAATAACTTGTGACAGTCTATCTACTTATCAGATCCCTACCCTAAAACAACTTGTGATCCCGGGACTTCCCTGGTGGTGCAGTGGTTAAGAATCTGCCTGTCAGTGCAGGGGACCCGGGTTCGATCCCTGGTCCGGGAAGATCCCACATGCTGCAGAGCAACTAAGCCCATGCACCACAACTACTGAGCCCTTCAGGGATAAGTGCCACAACTACTGAAGCTCACACTCCTAGAGCCCATGCTCTGCAACAAGACAAGCCACCGCAATGACAAGCCCACGCACTGCAAGTAAGAGTAGCCCCTGCTCGCCGCAACTAGAGAAAGCCCGGGCGCAGCAATGAAGACCCAACAACGCAGCCAAAAAATAAAATAATATAAAAAAATAAATAAAAACAAACTTGTGATCTCTTAAGGACAAATACTGTCTGACTCAGGTCAGAGTCAATCATAATTCTCTCCAGGCAACTTTCAACACCCTCTGGCTTTTTGTTTTAATAAGCCCCTGACCCTTTTCCTCGGAACATTCTTTCAGAGTTACCAGAATCTGTGTCTCTTGATTTGTGATCCTTAAGACCCCAAATAAACACTTTTCTTATTTGCAGCCTCCTGCATTATTTTTTGGTTGACACTAGACGCATACTAAGTACTCAGAAAACACTTGTTAAATTGACTGAAAGAATACCATAGGATAGTCTCGAGTATTAACCACTAACAAGGGAAGGCCTACGTAATTTGCAGAAGAGGGATACAGACAAGAATACAGCTAGGAAAAATAGGAATAGTTTATAAAATCATAGTAAGTTTTAAAAATATGTGTTATTTAGGTCCTTACTCATCTCTGCAAATTCAAGGAGACTTGAACTGACATCTAGAAAACCACAAACAAACCTATTAGAGCTTTTTAAGTGAAAATAAGAACTTAGATAAAGTGTGCACTGAAGAGCTGCTTCTTTGTAAAGGCTTTAAATTTTCGTGTTTTATCCAGATTTCCTTATGACCAGTGGTATATGTCTGTAAGATGGTTCCCAGGATAAGGGAAATGGATGTGAAAAGTATAAAAACCAATCTCACACCAGGATCAAGTCATAAATGATACCTTCATACCCATACGTGTGCTACCATACATTTAAGTGCACTTTTAGATGGGGTAGTTTTAATTAGAATTTTTTATTGAAGTATCATTGATTTACAATGTTGTGTTAGTTTCAGGTACAGAGCACAGTGATTCAGTTATATATATATACATACATATATATGCACGTATGTACATATATATTCTTTTTAGATTCTTTTCCCATTTTTTTTTAACAGTTGTGATTTTTCTCTCACTGATGTGTATTTTCCTTACTCTCAAGAGAAAGCTATTCAACTGTCATATTTTCTTCATTCCTTATTCAGTCTTAAAAATTTATGGCTTCTGATATGCTTTCCACTTACATATAGACAATACCAGTCAATAGTAGTTTTAGTTTGAACAATAATAATACATCAAGTACTCTGTCCTTCCTTCATGTGTTTCCATACTTGAGAATAAAAATTAGACATAATAAATGCACCAGCAAATGAAAAGGTATGGAAAACTCCTTGATTACCTGAGCATACCTACCACTGTGCCTGACACATAGCAGGCTTATAATAATTATGTTGAATGAATGGCTGACTGACTAGCTGAGTGAATGACGGAAATAAAGATTCCGGCCATTTTGACAGTGGCTGGAATTTGGCACTCAACAGTTCTTGCACGTAACCAAGCAGACTAGACTCGCTTTGCTAAGGGAGGGAAGAGTCAAGCTTCCGTTCAAAAGACAGTAATACTAAGAGCCGTTGGTACAGCCTTACACCAAAAACTAGGCTGGGGAGAAGAGAATGGGAGGAGCAACAGCTGGACAAGGGCTTCGGAGGCTTTCTTCTCACTGCTCAGTGCAGCTAAGTGTTCCAGTTCCACAGACATTATAGGTCCGTACACTACCTGAGTAAGAGATTATTCAAATCTTTCGGGAAAGATCTGGCACCACACGATGGTAAATCGGATAAAGTTACCATCATTTGAAGTGAGGCTGTAAGTTAAGGACATATATTAAGGCCAATAATATCTAATAAATGTTAGCCGTGGGTTACTGAATTTCCAAATAGCCCTCCAGAGGGAGGTGAGGGTGAGGGAAGTCTGCTGTCTGCTTCCTACCAGCCTGGGCCACCATGCTGCTCCCCTCCAGCTTCCGCTTCCCACCCAGCTCCCAGGAGTGTCACAAACCTGCCCTCACTCATGGTTTCTATTGTGGTAAAATATACATAACATACGTTATGTCCCTATGGATTCGCTTACTTATCCCTATGGATAAGTAAGTAGGGATAAGTAATTCGCTTACTTATCCCTATGGATATTTTATATAAATGGAATCATACAATATGTGACCTTTAGTTTCTGGCTTATTTACTTATAATGTTTCAGTGTTCATCCACATTGTGACATGTGTCAGTCCTTTTTATGGCTGAGTAATATTCCATTGTACATTTAGACCACATTTGTTTATCCATTAATTGATGGACATTTGGGCTGTTTCCACCTTTTGGCTATTGTGAATGGTGCTGCTATGAACATGCACGTGCATGTATTTATTTGAGCTCTTGTTTTCAACTCCCTTGAGTATATACCTATGAATGGAAGGGCCGGATCATACCGTAACTCTATGCTTAACTTTTTGAGGACCCACCAACCTGTTTTGCACAGCAGCTGAACCATTTTACATACTTTCCAGTAATTTATGAGGATTTCATTTTCTCCATATCCTTGCCAACATTTGTTATTTTCCTTTTCCCCTCTTTTTCATATGGCCATGCTTACAGGGTGTGAGTGGTATCTCACTGTGATTTTGATTTGCATTTCCCTAATGATTAATGATGTTGAGCATCGTTTCACATGCTTATTGGCCATCAGTATATCTCCTCTGCCCATCTTTGAATTGGGCTGTTTTTTGTTGGTGCTGAGTTTTAGGAGTCCTTTATATATTCTGTGTATTAATCTCTTATCAGATATATGATTTGCAAATATTTTCTCCCATTCTGTTCCATCTTCACTCTTGATAGTGTCCTTTGATATACAGAAGTTTCTAATTTTGATAAGTCCAATTTATATTTTCTTTTGTTGTTGTGCTTTTGGTGTCACATCCAAGAAATCTTGCCAAATTAAATACCATGAAGTTTTCTCCATGTTTTCTTCTAAGAGTTTCATAGTTTTAGCTCTTGCATTTATGTCTTTGATCCATTTTGAGTTGGTTTTTCTAGACGGTGTAAAACAAGGGTCCAACTTCATTCTTTTCAATATGGATATCCAGTTTTCCAACACCATTTGTGGAAAGACTGTCCTTTCTCCATTGGACAGTCCTGGCACTCTTGTTGAAAATCATTTGACATATATGCGAGGGATATTTTTTTACTCTATTCTATTCCATTGATATATATGTCTGTCTTTATGGCAGTCCCACACTGTTTTGATTACTATAGTTTTGTAGTAAGTTTTGAAATCAGGAAATATGAGTCCTCCAACTTAGTTCTTATTTTCAAGATTGTTTCGGCTATTTGCAGGTCCTTGAGATTCCATTCTGATGGGGATGCACTGAACCTGTAGATTGCTTTGAGTAGTATTCACATCTAACAGTAGCAAGTCTTCCAATCCATGAACACAAGATGCCTCTCAATTTATTTTTCTTTAGTTTCTTTCACCAATGATTTGTAGTTTTCAGTGTACTTCATTCATCTTTAAAATGAAGCTCAAAGCCACTTTGTCCAGTCAGTACCACTTGCTTACTGGAGGTCACAGTCTCCTCCCTCCCCCACCGTCTGCCTTGGGTTTACATAAATTGTAATGAGATATGCTTTTTCCCATTTGACACTAAGTTTTCAAGATTTACCCATATTGATACATACAGTTCTAGTTCATTTGTTTAAACTGCTATGTAGTATTCGTTCCTAGGGCTGCCATAAAACATTACACTACAAACTGGGTGGCTTAAACATTTATTCCCTCAGAGTTCAGGAGGCTAGCAGTCCAAAGTCAAGGTGTTGGTAAGGTTGGTTCTTTCTGGAGGCTCTGTGGGAGAATCCGTTCCACACCTCTCTCCAGCTTCTGGTGGTCGCCAGTAATCTCGGTGTTCCTTGGCTCGTACCTGGATCACTCCAATCTCTCCTGTGTGTTTCTGTGTATCTTCACCTTTTATAAGGACAGCAGTTATTGGATTCAGGGCCTGTCTTAATCCAGTACGACCTCATATTAACTAAGACCCTCTTCCTGAATAAGATCATATCCTGAAGTTCTGAGTAGACATGAATAGTGCCCTTTTTGGGAGGGCACTATTCACTATACATTAAATGACTATAATGTGTAATTCATTTATCTATTCATTCCCCTTGTTGATGGACACTTAGGTTGTTTCCAATTTTTCACTATTAGAATGCTGCAATGAATATCTTTTTTTTCTTTCATAATTGAGATTTTATTGGTTGCTTTGAGGATCAGTACACAGACATTTCAATTTGTACACAATTCTCAACATACGTACCAAAAATCTAAAAAATCATGTAGTTGTGATTCTTTTCTGAACAGTTATTCCAGTGACTTTCCAGCTTAAAATTTGGAGGCAAATTTTCCTTCACAGGATATCAAGTACCAATATCTTCAAATATTGATATGCTGTTACATCGTAAGTCCCACTAATTCGCAATTTAATATCATATACACTACATACTCAAATTGTCAATCGTTCACAGCGCATTAACAGTTACTAGAAGAACTG
Organism: Lagenorhynchus albirostris; assembly: GCF_949774975.1. Classification (NCBI taxonomy): domain Eukaryota; kingdom Metazoa; phylum Chordata; class Mammalia; order Artiodactyla; family Delphinidae; genus Lagenorhynchus; species Lagenorhynchus albirostris. Next base: position 179,095,700 of record NC_083095.1, read on the forward strand.
GACTACCACGACCAAAGATGTTAACAGAGTGCACAAAATTCTGCCCAGGAGAGCCAAGATCAAGGGGTGAGTGGTTTGCTTTAGGAAACAATTCTACCAAAAACAACGTGGGAAGAGTAGTAATTTAAAGTGTTTAAGACATTAAATGCACAACTGACTATGCTTTGTATTATAGGATATAAAAGCTACCCCACCATCTGTGGAATGTTAAGCTCACACCCAAGACAATCAAAGCCTCCCATATTCAATATCCCACTATTTTCTGGTTGTACCAAAAAATAAACAACCAGCAAGTGATATCACCTCTTAAAAAAAAGCATTTACACTTAAAAAATGGGATGAGGTGGGATTCCCTCCTTTTTAAAAATGTTTCTAGAACTACTAAAAAACTTGCATTTACAAAATAGTTGACAAAAATATTCCTCTGGATTGTACAAGAAGGGAGACAGGGACCAGTGATAGGACCAGGTGCGTGGTATTAATCAAACTTGGCTTCTTTCTCTCCTGCTTCATCAGAGGCTGGGCTCTCCTGGTTTTTAGTTTCTCCATTTTCTGCAGGTAAGTCTTCTTTAGTCTCTTGGTTAGCCACTTCAGCCTGTTTTCCCTTTGCTCCCCTTTTCCCTTTTATCTGCACTTTTTTGTCTGAAGATTTATCCTTTCCTGCCGCCTTTTTTGGCTTCGTTTCCACTTTTGCAGGAGTCGGTGTAGCTGACAACCTCACCCATCTCCTCTTGGGCTCCTCCTTCGCTGCCCCCTCCTTGGAGCTGACCTTCCTCTTGGGCATCGTGGCGGCGGGGCTGGCGCCTGCCGGGTACCTATGGGCCGCGGCACGCCAAGAGCCTTCGCAAAGCTGGGCTGCCTGGCCGCTGCTGCTCCTCCCGCCAATGAATATCCTTTAAATGACTCTTTTTTTTTTTTTTTTTAGCGCAGGCTCAGCGGCCATGGCTCACGGGCCCAGCCGCTCCGCGGCATATGGGATCTTCCCAGACCGGGGCACGAACCCGTGTCCCCTGCATCGGCAGGCAGACGCTCAACCACTGCGCCACCAGGGAAGCCCGTTTAAATGACTCTTTACCTACTTGTGTGTTTACTGATTCCTGACAATAGGATGTGGGTATCTTCAAATTTGCAATTAGGTATCACTAAACTTTTCTCCAAAGTAATTGTATTAATTCACTTTCCCATCAAAAGCAATGGAGATTTGGGACTTCCCTGGTGGTCCAGTGGTAGAGAATCCACCTTCCAACGCAGGGGACACGGGTTCAATCCCCAGTCAGGGAACTAAGATCCCACATGCTGACGGGCAACTAAGCCCACGCGCCACAACTACTGAGCTCGCGCCCAACAACTAGAGAACCCACATGCCACAAACTACAGATCCCACGCGCCCTGGAACCTGCGCACCACAACTAGAGAGAGAAAACCCGCACGCCACAACTAGAGAGAAACCCCAGCGCCAAAATGAAGAGACCGTGCGCCACAACAAAAGATCCCGAATGCCTCAATGAAGATCCAATGTGCCGCAATTAAGACCCAACGCAGCCAAGAAGCAAATAAAAAAAATATTTTTTAAAAAGCAATGGAAATTTCCCATGTTTCCTCCACATAGTTGGCAACATCTAAATTTTTTTTTTTTTTCTTTTGCAGTACGCAGGCCTCTCACTGCTGTGGCCTCTCCCATTGCAGAGCACAGGCTCCGGACGTGCAGGCTCAGGGGCCATGGCTCACGGGCCCAGCCGCTCCGCGGCATGTGGGATCTTCCCGGACCGGGGCACGAACCCGTGTCCCCTTTATCAGCAGGCGGACTCTCATCCACTGTGCCACCAGGGAAGCCCGGCAACATCTAAATTTTAACTTTGCCAGATGTATTAGCTTGTTATTACAAAACAAACAACTGAAAATCTCAGTATATAAAACAACAGGCATTTATTTATCACATGAGTCTGTGGGACACTCAGAGATGGCTGATCTAGGCTGGGCTAGCCCCGGCGGATTGCCTATATTACATGTTTCCAAGTTGGTATTACTATCATACTCATTTAACAGAGCAGAAACTTTTAAAGCAAACCGCAGGGATTAGAAAATGACTTTTTAAAACTCAATACCTAACATTTTTAGGAAATTTTTGTATCTACGTTCATATGTAACAGTGATCTCTTCTTTTTCATAATACATATTTAATTTTGAAATTAAGATTTACATTAGCCTCATAAAAGAACTTGGGGAGATTTTCCTCTACAAATATTAGAATACCTATATAAGACAGAGGTTATCTGGTCCTTGAAGGTGTGGTATTTGTGCATTTTTTTGCCATGTAAATTTAGGTTATGTTGTTAGATGCATAAAGATTATAAGGGTCAGAGTTCTGAATTTTTCTTTCTCTTTACTTGCCATCTTTCAGTGACACTGTGTTTTAGATGTTTCTCTAATAACACGTGGCCACATTTTGTATTAGTTTTTCAATTTGAGAATACTACTTTCATGTATTGTGATTACTGAAATATTTGGATTTATTCTTTATCTTATGCTTTTGTATCTTCTTTTATGTATCTTTTATTCTCTCTTTTCCTATATTCTATTTTTCTTACTGTGTTTTTCTCCCCCTATTGGTTTGAAAATTGTACATACTATAGTTTTACCCCTATATTTAAAAAATAATCATTGACAAAGTCTAATTAGTATCTCTATCCTCCTCCCACTCAATACAAGGACGCTAAGGATGCTAAAATGTTTCTGATTTCCTTCTCCCATCTTCTAAGTTTTGCTGTCATACTGTTTTTAAACCCCTCCAAATTAGTCATCATCATTACAATAATTTCTTTTACAGTCAGTGCTTAAGATTTATCAACATGCTTACTTTTTTCTGAGTTAGAACTTTTTCTTGATGCCCTCTCCTTCCTCCTGTATTCAATTTTCTTCTTGCTGAGGTATACCCTTTATTTGCCTTCAAAGTGAGGGTCTGTCAATGGCAAATTGATGTCTTAATTTTCCTGAAAATATCTTTATTTTATTCTCAACTAATACTTTAACAAGGTATAAAATGCTACATTGACAATTATTTTCTCTAAGCAATTTGAAGATATTTTTCTATCTTTTTCTGATACCTTTTGTTTCAGATGGGAAGGTAATTGTTAGTATAACTGGTGTTCTTTAATTTTTGCTCTACAATTGGTTTAAAATTTTCTATTTGCTTTAATGCTGAACAGTTTCTCTACGGTTTGTTTAAATGTGGATTGTTTTTATTTAGCCTGTTCAGGATACTGTGTACTTCTTAAATATGAGGACTTGTCTTTCTTGCCATTTCTGGAAAATCTCAACCATTATTTCATGGTAATATTGCATCTCCCATTCGCTTCTTCTAAACTGTCATTAGACAGATATATGCTGTACTTTCTCATTCTATCTCCCATGTCTCCTAAGCATTCTCATATTTTCCTTCCTTATCTCTTGGTTCTGTATTCTGGGTGATTTGACCAGATCATCTTCCAATTCACTAATTCTCATTTCAGTAGTTTAATCCAACCATTAAAGAAAAAAAAATCAATGAACATTTCATTTATAGTTCTTTTTTTTCTCTTATCCTGTCATGTTCTTTCATTAAGGTTTTATTCCTTCTTTTATCTCTTTAATTGTTTATTTTAAAATGATTATTTTTATGGCATCTTTCAGATTAGGTTTCTTATCTCCTGTTCTTAGAGGGACAGTTTTCTTCTTTGTTGCATCTGTTGACTATCCTCACAGTTTATATTTATATTGTGAGCACATCTTCACTGAGGTTTTTGATGTTTTAAAAAATACTTCCTTAAAAAAAAAAAAAAAAAAAAAAACTTCCTTAACAGGAGCTCCCAAAGCCCTAAGTTTTGTGGTAGAGAACAGTTTTTGCATTGGCTTCTGTCAGGGTCCTAAGGGTTTTAATAGCTCTGGACCACTGAATTTTTCTCATTCTTTCACAAAACAGTAGCCCTTTGAGACTAGGCTTTATGCAGGGGGCCCAATTCCAGCTGCCTGTGGACCCAAAGGCACAATTTTTGCTTGAAGTAAGTATTAAAACCCCAGGCACCAAGGCTTATATTCTGTGGTGTCATTTCCTGCTTTTGACTACGGTTTTGAGCTGTTGCTGGCCTTAAAACGAAACTGGATTTCCCTTTTATTCCTTTAATCAAGGCTATGATTATTTTTTTTTGTTCGTAACACTTAATCTTATATTGGAAGGGCAGGGCTCATTCATATCAGCTCCATCTTTTATGCTGCTAGAAATCTGCCAAGGGAGCCTTACTCAGGGCTAATCTATATTTACTCTTAAGTTAATAACCTAATATTCACTTTATCCATGTCTATATAACATGTGTAGATACCACAGTTAGTCTATGATTTCTGAGTGCTCTGAAGGAATCTAGAATTCACTCGTAAGATATAACAACTAGAAAATAATTTGAAGTAGAGCAGCCAATTATAGAAGCAAAGAAAAACAAAGGTCTAAGGGAAAAACAATACGAAATAGCATGTATAAGCACAAAAACTCATGTTCTCACAACCTAGATTTCATAAATGCTTTTTATGAAATCTGCCACATGTGTTTTACCTCTCTGAAACATTCCACTCTCTCACTTCCGATTTTAATCCACCGTAATCTTCTGGCTCTCCTTACCCTGGGAATATTCCTTTGGTGGTTCTGATTTTTCCATATGTCCCCTAGATGTTTTTCCTCTACATGCTTCCCTGGATTTAGGTATCAAATGTACACCAAGGTCTCTAATAGTTACACCTCTAATTTTCACCTCTTAAATTCTACATTATTGGACTTCTCGGGTGATCCAGTGGTAGAGAATCCGCCTTACAATGCAGGGGACTTGGGTTCAATCCCTGGTCGGGAAACTAAGATCCCACGTGCTGCGGGGCAACTAAGCCCGCATGCGACAACTACTGAGCTTGCGCGCCTCAACGAGAGAGCCCGCGTGCCGCAAACTTCAGAGCCCACGCACTCTGGAGCCTGCATGCCACAAACAGAGAGAGAAAACTCGCACGCCACAACTAGAGAGAAACCCGCGAGCCACAACTAGAGAGGAGCCCGAGCGCCGCAACGAAGAGACCACGCGCCACGAAGAGGCCGCGCGCAGCAACGAAAAGGCCACGTGCCGCAACTAAGACCCAATGCAGCCAAAAAAAAAAAACCCAACAATCTACGTTATCGCTGAATGTTTCCTTCCACTGGCATCATAAACTTGGCATGTCTCAAACTGATTATATATCTTCCTTTCTCCCAAACTGTCATGTCCTAACTGTGCTCTTTGTTATCTCTGTTAATGGCATCTGCCTCTTCCAACCACCCACTAGGCATTTTTAGTCTCCCAGCACCACCCTTGCTGTATAGCCAATCAATCAGTTGATAAATCTTGAAGATTCAGGAAGATTCACACAGTCTCTCCTCCAGTCTCTACTTTCCCTGCTAGCTACCTAATTCAGGGCTTCATTATCTCTTACTTAGCCTACGGCAATAACTTTCCAGTTAGTCCTTCTCCTCTCTTTGACCTTTTGCATAATTACAGTCAAACATTTCTATGACACAGACTTTAAAATATCACTGCACTACTTACAAAATATGACTTAAACATCTTAATCTCACATTCAAGAACTATGACTTGGCTGCAACCCACTTTTATAAACTTATTTCCCTTTACCATTTCACGCATCCTTTGCAGTTAAACTACATTACTCACTGTGCCTGGTAATATGTTCTGAAGAGTCTCCTCGCAAGAGTGCTTTATATCACGCAAGTTCCTGTCTGTGGAATGTTTCTCCCTACCCCACTTCCAAATCCTTCATAATGCCTTTGTTTTTGTCCTAGGTGGAAGTAATCTTGCCATCTGCTGAACTGTAAAAGTTCTTTAACCTTCTCACAAAGCTGTTACAGTAAACCTCAAACTATGCTTATTTAGGTCTCTGTCTTGCCTTTTCAACTGGATAATATAGTGGTAGTGGCTAACAGCATGGATTCTCAAGCTGGTGAAGTAGGTTTGAATCATGGTTTTGTCACTTATTAGCTAACTAATTTGGAAAAAGTTATTTTACCTCTCTGTACCTCAGTTTTCTCCTGTGTAAAATGAAGAAAATAGTGTAGACCACATGGTGTTGCTGTGAGGACTGAGTTATATATAAAGTTCATAGAACAGTATCAGACACATGGTAGCCACTTAATAAATGCTATCTAATATTAAGGACAAAATTGGGCACGTCTTATTTATCATTGTATCACCCATTCACATTATTTCCCACATAGCAGGCAGTCAGCAAGTTTTTTTTTTTAATTGGAAAAAATTATAACCAATAGAATACTAGGTAGTTCAAGGCACTATACACTCAAATATAAGATTAAGTGGTACAGAAATAGTGCTATAAGAACTCAGATAAGGGAAGTAAGATGAGTAAGAAAATACTCTAGGAAAGAGTGACTCCCCAGTGAAATTTTAAAAGTATTTTAAAAGTTCTAATCAGAGAGAAGCAAACAGGATGAACTGATAGGATAATAGTTAAGAAACTGTTAGCAGTCATGAGGCCATGAGATACTGGACTAGGATGGTTAGCACTGAGGGATTTCAAAGGGAGGGATAGAAACAGAGAGAGAAAACAAAGCCAGAATAAACTGGGTTTATAAAAACAGGAAGAAGTAAAAACAAATAAAAAAACCCAACAAACTCAGTTGCATTTCTATACACTAATAATGAACAATCTGAAAAGGAAATTATGAAACAATCCTTTTATAATAGCATCAAAAAGGATAAAATACTTAGGAATTAACCAAAGAGGTGAAAGACATGTACAATAAAAGCTACAAAACATTGCTGAAAGGAATTAAAGACATAAATAAATAGAAAGACATCCCATGTTCATGGACTAAAAGACAATATCGTTAGATATGAGTTCTACCCAAAGCAATCTACAGATTCAAAAAAATCTCCACCAAGGGCTTTCCTGGTGGCTCAGTGGTTAAGAATCTACCTCCTGGGATTCCCTGGTGGCGCAGTGGTTGAGAGTCCGCCTGCCGATGCAGGGGACACGGGTTCGTGCCCCGGTCCGGGAGGATCCCACATGCCGTGGAGTGGCTGGGCCCGTGAGCCATGGCTGCTGAGCCTGTGCGTCCGGAGCCTGTGCTCCGCAACGGGAGAGGCCACAACAGTGAGAGGCCCGCATGCCGCAAAAAAAAAAAAGAAAAAAAAAAAAAGAATCCACCTCCCAATGCAGGAGACACGGGTTCAAGCCCTGGTCCGGGAAGATCCCACATGCCATGGAGCAACCAAGCCCGTGCACCACAACTACTGAGCCTGCGCTCTGGAGCCCACAAGCCACAACTACTGAGCCCGCATGCCACAACTACTGAAGCCCATGTGCCTAGAGCCCGTGCTCTGCAACAGGACAAGAAACCACAATAAGAAGCCCGCACACCGCAATGAAAAGTAGCCCTCGCTGGCTGCAACTAGAGAGAGCCTGCGCTCAGCAACGAAGACCCAACACAGCCAAAAATAAAAATAAATAAAAAATAAATAAATTTAGAAAGAAAGAAAGAAAGATATATTCAAAATAGGTAAATCCACAAAATGGATTGGAGACAAAATGAAGATTAGTGGTTGCTATAGGCTGGTGGGGACAGGGGTAGGGAATAGGGAGCAACTGCCTAATGGGTACAGAGTTTCCTTTTGGGGTGATGAAGTGTTTTGGTGCTAAACAGAGGTGGTTGTACAACAATGTGAATGTAAATGCTACTGAAGAGTTCACTTTTAAAAGGTTAATTTTATGTTATATGAATTTCTCCTCAATTAAAAAAAATGTTTAAAAAACCCACATTGGTATACCACGAACTAGAAGAGCTAAAATGAAAAAAAGACATAAATACCAACTGTGGGCAGGGATATGGAACAACAGGAACTCTCATAAATTGGTGTGTATGCATACATTGGTTATAATTACTTCAGAAAACTGGCAGTAATCTACTAGAGCTGAATCATATGCACACCCTAGCACAATGCCTAGTAGGTGCTCAATAAATGTTTATTGATTGAACTAATGAAGTTCCCACTGTTTTTTTAGGCACTGTGCTAAGACCCTGGGACATAAAAATGAAAAGTCATGGTTCTCTCTCCTAATAAACAGACATTTAAATAATTATAATAACAGTATACAGTTGGCTCTCTGTATCTGTGGGCTTCACATCTGCAGATTCAATCAACTCCGGACTGAAAATAATCAGAAAAAAAATTCTAGAAAGTTCCAAAAGGACAAAACTTGAATTTGCTGCATGCTAGCAACTGTTTACACAGCATTTACATTGTATTTACAACTATTTACATAGCAGTTACATTGTATTAGGTATTATAAGTAATCCAGAGATTAAAGTATACAGACGGATGTACATAGGTTATATGCAAATACTACACAAATAAAGGGACTTGAGCATCTGTGGATTTGTGTGTCCTGGGGTTGGGAGCGGTGTCCTGGAACCAGTCCCCTCGGAATACTGAGGGGTGACCACATTTACACTGTAGGGGAGCACAGTAGGTGGTTTTAGAGTCAGACAGACCATTTAAGCCCTGGCTCCACTACTGACTAGTTAGCTATGATTACAGGCAAATCTGAACTTTATTTCCGTATCATTTCTGGAATTTCTTTTCTTTCTACTCTCACTCTACAGTTTCAGTCTACTGCTGCTAGAGTCGTCTTTCTAAAACAGAACACATTGGGAATTCCCTGGCAGTCCAGTGGTTAGGACTTGGAGCTTTCACTGCCGGGCCCTGGTTCAATCCCTGGTTGGGGAACTAAGATCCCACAGGCCGCATGGCATGCCAGAAAAAAAAAAAAGAAAAATCAGAGCACATCACCACCTCACTCCTTCCAGCTCAAAATCCAAAGATTCCCTACTACCTAAAATATAAACTTCTTAGTCTGGCATTCAAAAACTTGTGTATTTTGTTACCTACCTGTCCTTCCAGCCTTAGGTCACAGTCTACTCCCACTGTGTTCTGGAAGCCAGACACAATGTTCTGCCATCTCATCTTGAACATGTTTTGAAATGTCTTACCTTTGTGTCTTTGCTCAACATGTCTTTCTTCCAAGAATTCACTCTCCTCTCTACTTTGAGTATCTCTGAGTCATGAGAAAGTGATTTTCATGGTATATTGATAAAGGGTCTTCTACATGTAATTTAGCTTAACCTACAGATTAAGCATGGGAGAGAATAAACTGATCACATTTATGGGAGCAGACTGATCCACACAACAGATGAATAAATTAGCCATCGGGAACACACTCTGGCCTTGTGGGCATTTTACTCAGGCAAAGGAAGTTATTATTTTCTCAATAGTAACCATATTGTTGTATCAGAGTTATCTCTTCTTAAAAGAACGACACTGGAAAACTGCTTTTCTGGTCCAGAAAGTTGAATCTAATCCAGTATCAAAATAAATTGGTCCTATCCCTGTGACTCCTAGTGGCAAATACAGTGAGATACTCCCAGGAACTTTAATCTCATGGAAGTAAGATTATCTTTTGAAAGATAAACACACAAAGGATAAGAACATGTAATGGTATTGAGTGATGGAGTGAAATAAATTAGTGGGATCAGTTTAATTCAACAAGTGAATTCAATTAATATTTACCCTATAGACACTACAGGGGATATAAAATTAAAAGGGTATGAGCACAACCATCAGGTGGTTTATAGTGGAGGAAGAGGAACAATATAAGTGCCCAGGTAGTTATAATATAAGAATTGTATCTCAGCTTATTCCTAAAAATACGTACTTATATTATTAATAAGACTGGATGCAAGGGAAACAATACAAAGCACAAAAACTAAATCCTATACTACAGTATACAGAAAAAAACCCTTACATTATAAAAGGAAGATGAGAAACAAATGTGGATTTTTAAAAACTCTCTCTCCATAGGTATACCTAATTATATTTTAAATATTATCAAAATTTTCCTTTTAGAAAGCATTTAGTATACTATGATTCACCTTCTCTATGATCTCCTTCCCTCTGCCAAAAAAAAAAATCTAATTTAAGTATTTTTTCTATAATATCATAATCCTAAGACAAAAGTGGTTTATTTAGAGATACAGGGAAAGAAAACCAGGAAATAGTATTCAGCTAATCAGTAATATGATGTTGGACTAAAACTAGTAGCATATTAGTTGTCAGGAAGTGGAAAGGATTCTCAGATTTCAAAGCAACATCGATGTGATAAGACTCAAGGCAGAAGAGGGCAGGTGGTGTGGTAGCAGTCATTAATTATAAGGTAGCTGGGCGCAACAAAAGACACACTTTAAAGACTTATCAATTATCTTAGCATTCTTCAAGTTGACTGTAAACTGTTGCCACTGTAGAAAGTTTCTAAGAAGAAAACAAATTTATAAATAAAAGTTAAAGTTAAATAGCCATCACAAAATAAATGACTGTTTAAAAAAAGGTTTCTCAGCTATCTAGGAAAAAGTCTTAAGACATTATGAAACTAAAGACAGTGTTAGAGAATATTGGTAGAATAACACATGCTGGTAATCACCCACCTGAACCATAAAACCACTAATTCTTTTAGAAAATTATCTAATTAAGATTAATTTTATTGAAGGGCTACGATGTGTCTGCCACTTTTACATATGTTCCATTTAATTCTCATAGTATTCTTTGTTGTCTACTCATGTATGTACTTGAATATATGCATGAATGTGATATACACAAACAGATATATAAATCTGGTGTACATATTTCAGTCCACACAAAAGTAGTTTCTTATGGTGTGCTTTCATTTTATCTTAGTCTGTAAAACTGAAGACTGTGATATTCATTCTTTTTTCCCACTCAGAGAAAACTTCTATAACAAAATGAGTTACTAAGAATTAATACAGCAGGATATAAAAACCTGCTGTATTGTTTACTTTTTACTGCTTAAAAGAAATGTGTCCTAGTTCAGGACTATCCAGTGCATACCGAAGCCATTAGGCTCCAATTGTGTGTGAAGAGATGAGGGTGGAAAAGAAAATCTGAGTGCAAATGGAAGCGTTGAAGAAAAGGGCAAGACAACTGGGGGGACAGAAGAGTCCCTAAAATTGGTAACAGGATATGATGACATACTTGCACTTGGAGGCAAGCTTGAGAGCGGTGGCGAGACCCCTGGTTAGCTTGGCATGAGGAGAGCAGTTGCCAGTGGGCCTCTTGCTGTATCAGAGACTACAGACACCACACTGCCGAAACCAGGAGGACAAGCAAAGGGGACTCACTTCAGAAGAAATTAGAGGGCATTCTCAGATAATCAACAAAGCAGTAATCTCAGACCGAGTGACTTCTTTTTGGAGAGACAACTGGGAAAGGGGCCAGGGCCCAAAGAATGACTAACAGTGGGCTTCTCACAGACCCTGATGGGGGAGGGCTTAAAGTCAGAAATTTCTTTGGAAAAACTGAGAGATTTGACATCTTTTGTACTCTAGTATTATCAAACAAGTTACCTCTAAAAGAATCTTATAAAATATAGGTGTTTAATATTTGTTGAAAGTGATTTCAGTAGACTTAAAACAGGATTTTAATAAAATAAGACTACCAGACACATAAATATCTCAGTTTTTCGTGCTCTCAAATATACTGGCCATTTTCTGTCTTGATGATCAAGAAAACCATGAAATGCACTTTTAACAGCACCATATAGTAAATCATTCATTGGGATGTCTTTTCTGCTATCCAGTCTATAATAGTCAGAGACAATGTTTAAAAAGAGTTTTCCTTTTCTTCCTGAAGCTTTACTTAAGTGAGAAACAGCTTTAATACAAAGGGCCAATTCAGCAAAATATAAGATTTTCTAACATGCAAAGTTCAAATTTATCTTTTGGAAAAGGCAGATATTCTAGATCTAATATGGCCATGGCCAAATTATTTTGAAAATATAATACACTTTAGAAAATGTATGTAAAACAATTTTATTAAAGGGTAAACTAATGAATGATGAAAATATTCAGTGGCAAGCTGCTATTATCAACGATGAACACAAACAGTTAACTGCTGGGTAACAGACTGGGACCTTTCACCGGAGACTTCAGCTGTTATCAAACTAATTACATTAAAAAGCTTTTAAAATGAAAACCTTGTTCTTACAAATAAAACAGATCTATCTAGGCAGTTTTAGGTAGGTGACGGTCTAGCAACAAAAAAATCTCACCAATACTCCAATGTACTTAGGGATCGCTTCTTTTGGTTCTGTTGTTAAGACATGGGAAAGATAATAATTTTGAATGGTTTAAAGTCATCTTGCTAGGCAAGTAACAGGAAGGTAAGATATTAAATGACTTCAGGATAATATAGTAGGTGCCTTAATAATAGAGACAAACTGATAAAAAGAAGAAAGAAAACAGGCTGATATTTATATCCTCTATGTATCCCCTAAATACCAATAGTCAAATAATTTGCATAACTGTAGTGAATCTTGGAAACAGATGATGGATGGCTGAATCAAACATACAGTAAAAGGTAAAGAAATGGAGTTTTCCCAAGGACAGTGGTGTGCTGGAGCCCACTTACACCAGCTCATGAGAGCCAATTGCCAAAGTTTCAGGAACTGTGTGAGCCAGTTATTAAACGTACCCATTATTAAAAATTAGATTATATAAACTTTTAATTAAATTATACTAAAAAAGGTAATAGTCAAAATTCATTGCTTCCTCTTTTACATTTTATTATTATGTATCCTTTGAGGATATTCACATCTAGTGTATCTACATGATGGAAATATTACAGAATGGTAAACTACTGCTCCACATCTTTTCCCAACTCCACTTTCAGTGACTTCATGTTGATAATTTCAAATCAGCCATGATGAGAGTAAATTACCAGTAAAATTGGCAAATGCTACAAATTGAGGCTTCTTTTTTCCCTCCAAAGAATCAATTTTTAAGAATTCACCTACCTACCAGTACCATGGGGTATTCTAAAAATATTTATAAGGATGGCTGGTTTAAAAGCAGTAACACTGTGAAATACTTAAAAAACTACTTCCTGAAAAATCATTGATGACAAATAGGGAATATTCTCTTAAATGCTACTAAAATATAAATTAGATCAATCCTGGAATACTCCAGAATATAAATAAATGATTTTTTATTTTATAAAGAAAAATATGCCACCTATCTTTGACTGCTATGACTTTGGGGGTTTAATTTTGGTTTGGAGTCATTCTAAACAGAAATGAAGAGGATGTGGCATAAGGGCAGAATAAGAAACCACCAAGAGTCATTGTTGAATACTTCACAGGCTCATGCTCACAGCTCTAAGTGTTACCATCAACATTTTTAAATAGGAACAGCATTCTGGAAGTTGTTTTCCTGATGAAGATACATGCCCTTTTCCACTTAAATAACTTTCTCTTGTTTACATTCACACACCTACTCAAGTATCTCTTTTCTGACAATAATCTGATTTTGTTTCTGTTGTTTTTGTTTACTCACTTTTCTGTACTCACCATAACTCTTTCAAAACATTACGTTTTTGTGTATATGGAATAGTGTGAAACTGAGGAGGGCAGCCATGTTTCTTAGAACTTCAGGGTTTTTCCAAGATGCCTTGCCTCATGGGGTGAGGAAGAGGCCATACGGATGGGAACCTAGCCTCCTTCATTCTGACATTAACCAGAGAAGCTCAGCCTTTTGTAGCTGTCTTTCATATATTGGGGTTATGTGTAAAATGTCACTAGGAAGGAAAGGAGGGAGGGAGGGAGAGAGGGAGGGAGGGAGGGAGGGAGGCGGAAAGAGAAAAGAAAAGAAAACCAGTGTGTTAGAGAACTTAGGTACGCCAATGTTTGAGTGTGTGTGTGCATATGCATGCATGTGTACCACCTGTAATTATGCAAGGTGTGTTTGTGTGTGTTTTGGGAGGAACAGGTATAGGTAGATTGGGTCTATTCATCGTTAAAACACAAGTGCATTTTTAACTGAATTATATGCATTATATTTTATATATACACCTACACAAAGATCTAATTGATTTAAATTACTGATATTCGAGGTTTTTTTAAATTAAAATTTAAAGTTACAGAGTATGTAGATAATCTAGGTTTTAAAGGGAACAAGAAAACAATTCTAAGTTTTGAATCTTCACATAATTACATTATATGTGTTTTAAAAAGTAATTTCATGTGTTGTATATTTTTTATAAAACAAGGGCAACACTATCTCTCAAAACAAACAGAAACAAAGAACACTTTACAGAGATAAATAAAATGAGAAGTCCCTGAGATAGTAAATTTTTAGACAATAAAACACATTGCTGGTTGGAATACTGTCTTTTCAAGAATATAGCCAAACACCTTTCAAACTAAATAGTCTTTCAAGTTTGAAAAGGGAAAATAAATAAATTCATTGATTTAAATTACTAGAAATGCATTTACTTTAAAGACCTTTTCTTTTCTTTTTTCCTACAGCAAGTAAATCAATCAAAGAGTAAAGTGCAATAATGACTGCAAGACAAGGGTTCAAGGAAGATGAAATACTGGCTGTATGGAAGATGTGTGTTCCACAGACTTTGTTCTGAGGTCTTCCATCCCAATACTAATCAGGCCCCATCTAGCTTAGTTTATGAAATCTGACATGGGTACAGCCTATGGCAATAAGGATGCAGGATAGTGATTTTATTTCTTATTTTATTCATTGCAGCCCCAGGGAGAGAGATAACGAGAACAGGAATGAAATCCAAGTCTCCTACATAAAACACTGCAGAACATTACCACTAGGTCACAGGAGGGAAAAAGAAGAAACTATTTTATTTTAGAAGAGTTTATTTGTTATAGTATTTATGGTGGAAAATTATTTTGTTTGACTTACCAATGACTCATTAAAACCTCACTTTTATTAATCATATACATGGATTGTTTTCGCACAAAAAATGTTTGACATCTGCTCATTGGACTTAAAATACTTAACTACATTGTTTCAAAAATTGAAAAAAAAATTACTATCACCAACTTAACTTATAATGTTGGGCAATTATAATCAGAAATAACTTTTCGTATTTCACTTTTTATCTAATATTCCTACTATTTGGATATTTCTCATCTTTTACTTATTGCTTTAAAGTGCTACAGGCACTGCCACTAATGAAAGCTGTGGCAAATTCTGGGAGAAATTACCTGGGTTTGACCCTTTCAAGAGCTTAAGAAGGTTAAGAAATTCCATAGATGGATTCATGCCTACTATACTTACCAATACTCCAATGTACTTAGGGATCGCTTCTTTTGGTTCTGTTGTTAAGACTGGTTGAGCCATGTAAAATTCCTGATATTTGAATGTTTTTACCCTAAATAACAACAATGGCATATGATTGAACTAAATATTGCACAGTGCCCCTGATAATCAAACACCCCTTGCAAAATGGAAAAAATGTTACCAGGGTTGTGAGAGTTAAATGAGCAACTCAATGTTCAGTAGGACATAGGACAATATCTGACACAAGATGTCAAGAATGATGATGATAATGATAAAAATTTGTATTTCCCCTATTTGACATGGAATTATCAGTAAAGTCAACAGCTAGCTTTCTGCTATGGTATTTTCCTTATGCAGTTTGTCTGTATGAGCTATACAGAGGTATAGCCTCTGTCTACGGTCATTTGCCACCATGTCATATGCCCAGGGTAACCATTCCTAGAAGTTCATCTCTCCATTACATCATTTTATAGCAATATTTTGTGAGAGCTTACAAACATGGTACTTAAAACCTTTCCAAATATATACTGGACAAAACAAAAACGAGTTAGGGTGATTATTGGAGAAGCTCTTGAACAAAGTCAACTTCTTAATACAAACAGCAGAGAGGTCAACTGGGACATATATTTCTCTTCATTTGGTTTCTACTAATAAAAGGACAAAAGAAAAATTTTAATGTAGATGAAAACTTTGAAAATGACAGGAAGATCCCAAAGAAGGCTAGAATAAAAGGAAAATTTTGGTTTAGCGTTTCTCAGTTTACAAAATGTTTTAACATACATACTTTTATCTCTAAGGTAGAAAGATCAGATAATTTCACAATCTTTGTATGGTGTTAAGTAATAAGAAAACAAAAACCTGGATCATATAGGTAATAAACAGTGATGCTAAAACTAGAACTTAGGTCTTCAAATCTTAAGAATCCAGTATTTTGTCTCCCACTCCCCCCATTATTATGGTCTCTCAGCAGAAGTCACCATGATAAATTACTCTGGACACTTGATCAATTTCACAAATATCTACTGAGAGTATAAGGTGTGCACATTTCTACGGTCAGTTCAACCAAAGAAACCATAGGCAAAAATTCTAATGAGAAAAGAATACAGGCTTTGAAACAAAGCAATCCAGGAAATGAAATGCTGTATCATCACACAGTTCTACACACAAAAACTCCTGTATGACTTCATTTTAACTACTTACATATGCAATGACCTTATTTACAAATGTCACTTTCTCAGGTACTGGGAGTTAGGGCTTTAACATATAAATTTTAGGGGGACACAGCTCAACACATAACGCACAAAATACACCACAAAATAGATGAAGTAAAGGGTCAAAGGTCATTTTATTGTCTGGGGAGTAGCAACAGAAACTCATGCAAGACTATAATAAGAGGCATATTGAATACTACATATTATCCACAAAAGGAAGACTAAAAGAGTGTATAATGACATCAAGTTTATAGAAGGGAGAAATGGAAATTTAAAATTAATCCAAAAGAAAGCAAGAGAGGAAACAGATAAAGAGGGACAAATAGAAAGCAAATACTAAGATGATAAATTTGAACCCCAAAATATCACTAATTATACTAAATATAGATGAATTAAATGCTCATCCCAAATTCCTAAAATGGTGAACTTCAATAATAAAAAAACTATATGCAAACAGAAGGCAGTAACAGAAAGATATCTGGAAATACCTATCTTTTAGGAAAATAAACGAGTTGAAGAGGAAATCACAAGGAAAATTAGACTGTTTCAAATTGAATGAAAATGAATACATAATATCAAAATTTGTGGGATACAGCTAAAATACAAATGTATAAATATTAAAAATACCAAATATAAAGCTCTACATTTAAATAATTCAGTGTTCAGAAAAAACTTACAGCATTAATACTTAGAAAAGAAGGAAGTTCTCAAATCAATGACCTAAACATCCACCTTAAGAAACTAGAAAAAGAGCAAATTAAACCCCAAATAAGTAGGAGACAGGAAAAAATTAATAGCGGAAATCAATGAACACAAGACTAAAAAACAACAGAGGAAAATCAATGAAACCAAAAGCTGATTTCTAAAGAAAATCAGTAAAATGGATGTATTTCTAGAGACCCTGACCAAAAATAAAACAGAATCTGACACGGGGCTTGCCTGGTGGCACAGTGGTTGAGAGTCTGCCTGCCAATGCAGGGGACACGGGTTCGAGCCCTGGTCTGGGAAGATCCCACATGCCGCAGAGCAGCTAGGCCCGTGAGCCACAACTACTGAGCCTGCGCGCCTGGAGCTTGTGCTCCGCAACGAGAGGCCGCGATAGTGAGAGGCCCGCGCACTGCGATGAAGAGTGGCCCCCACTCGTTGCAACTAGAGAAAGCCCACGCACAGAAACAAAGACCCAAAAATAAATAAATAAATAAATAAATAAATAAATAAATAAATAAATAAATAAAAATTTTAAAAAACTGCAGTCCCCAACACCCAGTATTTCCTTCTTCCCCCTCCTCGTTCTCTTTAAAAAAAAAAATGAAAAGAAGACACAAATTACCAATATCAGAAATGAAAGAAACATCACTACAGATATTAAAATGATAATAAGGGAATATTACAAACAACTTATTCCAGTATATTCAACAACCTGGATAAAACAGTCAAATCCGGGGCTTCCCTGGTGGCGCAGTGGTTGAGAATCTGCCTGCCAATGCAGGGGACACGGGTTCGAGCCCTGGTCTGGGAAGATCCCACATGCCGCGGAGTGGCTAGGCCCGTGTGCCACAACTACTGAGCCTGCGCATCTGGAGCCTGTGCTCCGCGATAGTGAGAGGCCCGTGCACCGTGATGAAGAGTGGCTCCCACTCGCTGCAACTAGAGAAAACCCTCGCACAGAAACGAAGACCCAACACAGCCATAAATAAATAAATAAATTTAAAAACAAAACAAAACAAAAAAAACAGTCAAATCCCTTCAAAAAGAAAAACAGCCAAAGCTACCTTAAGAAAAAAATAGATGGAATTCCACATAAATGCTTGTAGAAAAGAGAAGAGGAAGGAACACTTCCCAATGCATTCTATGAGGCCAGTATTACCTGATATGAAGAGGACACAAAAACATTAAAATATAACAAAATTGTAGACCTATCCTTCATGAAAGCTACTAGGACTAATAAGTGAGCATAGCAAAGTTACAGGATAAAAGGCTAATATACAAAAATTAATTGTATTTCAATATACTCATATCAGAAACTGAAATTAAAAATACAATTCAGAATAGTATAAAATATGAAATATTTAGATATAAATTTGACAAAATATGTTCCTAAGAGAAATTAAAGGAGACTTAAATAAAATAAGAGATATACATGTTAATGGATCAAAAGACTCAATACTGGGACTTCCCTGGTGGCGCAGTGGTTAAGAATCCGCCTGCCAATGCAGGGTACATGGGTTTGAGCCTTGGTCCAGGAATATCCCACATGCTGTGGAGCAACTAAGCCTGTGTGCCACAACTACTGAGCCTGCGCTCTAGAGCCTGTGTTCTGCAACAAGAGAAGCCACCTCAACGAGAAGCCCACGCACTGCAACAAAGAGTAGCCCCCGCTCGCCGCAACTAGAGAAAGCCCGTGTGCAGCAACAAAGACCCAAGACAGCCAAAAAAAAAAGACTCAGTATTGTTACGATGCGAAACCTTCCCAAATTTATCTACAGATCAATTCAACTGCAATTAAAAATTCCAGCAGAATCTTTTGTACAAATTGATAACTTGATTTTAAATTTTATAAAGAAATGTAAAGAACTAGAATAGCCAACACAATTTTGAAAAGAAGATAACAGTTGGAGTATTTATACTATCTGATTTCAAGGCTTATTATCAAGACAAATTGTATTGGTGTAAATATAGACATACAGATTAAAAAAACAGAATAGAGAGCCCAGTAATAAACCAACACATATACAGTCAATTATTTTCAACAAAGGTCCCATGCCAACTGAATGGGAAAAGTATAACTTTTTTAACAAATGGGGCTACTGGATATCTAAATGTCAAGCAAACAAACAAAAAGCACCTCAACGCTTACCTCCCACTATATACAAAAATTAACTTGAAATCTCACAGACCTAAATTTAAGAGCTAAAATTGTAAAACTTCTAAATGGAAACATGGGAGAAACTCTCGGTAACTTTGGGTTTGGTAAAGACTTCTTAACTAGGACAGGAAAAGAACTTAGTATAAAAGAAAATATTTAATAAACTGAACATCTGAATTTAAAACTTTTGCTCTTCAAAAGACACTATTACTAAAATAAAAAGCAAGTTAGGGTGCTTCCCTGGTGGCGCCGTGGTTAAGAATCTGCCTGCCAATGCAGGGGACACAGGTTCGATCCCTGGTCCAGGAAGATCCCACATGCCATGGAGCAACTAAGCCCATGCGCCACAAATATTGAGCCCATGTGCCACAACTAGTGAAGCCCATGCACCTAGAGCCCATGCTCCGCAGAAAGAAAAGCCACCACAATGAGAAGCCCATGCACCACAACGAAGAGTAGTACCCATTCGCCACAACTAGAGAAAGCCCATGCACAGCATCGAAGACCCAAAGCAGCCAAAAATAAATAAATAAATAATTTATATATTAAAAAAAGCACGTTATAAACAAGGAGAAGATTATCTGCAAAACATATAGGTGACAAAAGTGTTCAAAATATGTAGAGAATTTTAAACTCAATAATAAGACAAGCATGGGCCATAGATTTGAAGAGAAACTTCATAAAAAAGATACTCTAATGAAAAATAAACAGATAAAAAGATGCTCAGCATTATTAATCATTAGAGAACTGCAAATGAGAATCACAATGAGACAGTCCTACACATCCACTAGAATGGTAAAAAGAGTGTTAACAGCAAAGGTTGGCCAAGATGTGGAGCAACTGCAACTCTTACACATTGCTGGTAATTAATAGCCACTCTGGAAAACACTTTGGCAACTTTTAAAATATTTAGATATACACACATCACACCTTCCAGTCATTTTACTGCATGGTATTTACCCAAGAGAAATGAAGGCGTAAGTCCATACAAAGACATGTACAATGAATCTTCATAGAAGACTCATTTATAATGGCCAAAAACTAGAAACAAATCAAATGTCTATCAACTAATAAACTTAAAAAACTGTAGTGTATCCATACAATAGAATATTACTCAGCACTAAAAAGGGAAAACTATAGAAACATGAATAAATCTCACAACAGAGTATGCACTGTATACTCCTATATACATAATATGTTAGATCATGCAAACTAACCCACTATGGATTATTATTCAGTGATAAAAAGAAACAAACTACTGATACACTCAAACACTTGGAGGTATCTTAAGGGCATAATGTGAGTAAAAAAAAAAAAGTGAATCTGAGTACCTAAATCTATAAAGCAAATATTAACAGAATAAAGGGAGAAATAGACAGCAATACAATAATAGTAGGAAACATTAATACCCCACTTGTATCAATGGGTAGATCATCCAGACAGAAAATCAATAAGGAAGACTAGCCTTAAATGACATGTTAGACCAGATTGAATTAATGACATATACAGGACATTCCATCCTAAAGCAACAGAATACACATTCTTCTCAAGTACACATGGATCTCCAGGATAGATCAGATGTTAATTAGCCCACAAAACAAGTCCTAAATTTAAGAAGATTGAAATCATATCAAGCACCTTTTCCTACCACAATGGTATTGACATTAGAAATCAATTACAAGAAGAAAGCAAAACTCACAGATGTATGGTGATTAAGCATATGATCATCTGAATAGATGCATTTGACAAAACTGGGCAAAAACATTCATTTATGGTAAAAACTCTCAACAAAGTGTGTATAGAGGGAATGCACCACAACATAATAAAGGCCGTATGTGACAAGCCCAAAGCTAACATCATACTGAACACATGAAAAGATGCTCAGCATCACTAATCAACAGGGAAATGCAAATCAAAACCAAAATGAGATATCATCTCACACTTGTCAGAATGGCAATTATCAAAAAGACAAGAAATAACAAGTGGTGGCGGGGATATGGAGAAAAGGGAACTCTTGTGCACTGTTGGTGGGAATGTATATTGGTCCAACCACTATGGAAATCAGTACAGAGATTCCTCAAAGTATTAAAAATAGAACTACCATATGATCTAGAAGTTCCACTTCTGGGTATTTATCCAAAGAAACTGAAAACACTAATTTGAAAAGATATATGCACCCCAATGTTTGTTGCAGACTATTTACAATAGCCAAGGTATGTAAAGGACTTCAGTGTCCTTTGATGGATGAATGGATATAGAAAATGTGACACACAGATCCACAGACACACACAGGAATATTATTCAACCATAAAAAGAAGGAAATCTTACCATTTGTGACAACATGGATGGACCTTGAGGGCATTATGCTAAGTAAAATAAATCAGGTAGAGAAAGACAAATACCAGATGATCTCACTTTTTTAGAGGAATCTTAACAAAAACAAACAAAAACCAAGAAAACTAAGCTCAAAAAAAAAGAGAACAGACTGTTTTTTTTTTCTTTTTTTTATAACTTATTTATTTGTTTTTATTTTTGGCTGTGTAGGGTCTTCGTTGCTGTGCGCGGGCTTTCTCTAGTTGCGGTGAGCGGGGGTTACTCTTTGTTGCGGTGCACGGGCTTCTCATTGCGGTGGCTTCTCTTGTTGCAGAGCACGGGGTCTAGGCGTGCGGGCTTCCATAGTTGTGGCTCACGGGCTCAGTAGTTGTGGCTCACGGGCTCTAGAGCGCAGGCTCAGTAGTTGTGGCACATGGGCTTAGTTGCTTCATGGCATGTGGGATCTTCCTGGACCAGGGCTGGAATCCGTGTACCCTGAATTGGCAGGTGGATTCCTAACCACTGCACACCAGGGAAGGCCCAGACTGGTTTTTGTAAGAGGTGTGGCTGTGGCAGTGAGGGGTGGATGAAATGGGTGAAAGGGTACGAATAAATAAGTCATGGGGATGTCATGTACAGCATGGTGACTATACTTAATAACACTGTACTGCATATTTGAAAGTTGCTAGGAGAATAGATCTTAAAAGTTCTCATCACAAAACAAATTTTTGTAACTATGTGTGGTGATGGGTGTTAACTATACTTACTGCGGTGATTCCTTTGCAATCCATACAAAGTCGAGGGACTTCCCTGGTGGCGCAGTGGTTAAGAATCCGCCTGCCAACTCAGGGGACATGGGTTCGAGCCCTGGTCCCACGTGCCGCAGAGCAACTAAGCCCATGCGCCACAACTACTGAGCCTGCACTCTAGAGCCCGCGCACCACAACTACTGAGCCTGTGTGCCACAACTACTGAAGCCCGCGTGCCTAGAGCCCATGCTCCGTTAACAAGAGAAGCCACCGCAATGAGAACCCTGCGTACTGCAACAAAGAGTAGCCCCCTCTCCCCACAACTAGAGAAAGCCCGCGCACAGCAACAAGGACACAACACAGCCAAAAATAAATAAATAAAAAATACAAAGTCGAATCATTATGTTGTAAATATGAAACTATTATGTTATATGCCAATTACATCTCACTAAAAAAAAGAAAGGAATAAAAATGAAAAGGCATTAAAAAATGTCTACCTCAAGAGGTCACACAATGAATGATTCCGTTTATATAACGTTCTCGAAATGACAAAACTCCTGAGAAAGAATAAATTAATGGTTGTCAGAGGTTAAGGATGGTGGGAAGGTGATGGGTGTGAATATAAAGAAGCATGAGTGACGTATTTGTGTTCTGTATCTTGACTAGTTCTATATCTTTATTGCAGTGGTTGTTACATTAATCTACACATGTGATAAAATGGCATACAACTATACACAGCCATTGTACTTAATGTCAATTTCTTGGTTTTGAAATTGTATTGTAGTTATATAAGATATAACTATCAGGGAAAACTGGGTTAAAGGTACACTAGAATTCTGTGTACTATCAAATCATATCAAATCAAATGGGTTTAAGAAAGCAAGGTGGTTTAATGTTAGAAAAACAATCTATATAATTCATCTCATTAACAAAATAAAGGTTAAAAAGCTATAATCATCATAACGGACACAAAAATATTTGATAACATTTTATAACATTCATTTTTAATTTAATAAATAAAAATTCTTAGCAAATCTAGGAAGAAATTTTGATTTTTAAAATTCACAGTGTGATGTTAACAAAAATGGCAGAGTAAGGAACTCCAAACCTACTCTCTGTATAAAAGCAACCAAAAAAAAGGTCAGAATCTATCAGAATCAAGTTTTTCTAAACTCTGGAAATTAATCAAAGGCTTGCAGTACTATGGGTAACATGTACTAAAGAAAGACAGCTGATTCTTGATAAGAACAGCAACCTCTGGGCTACATTAACTTACCCCAGTCTTATTCCCTGTTCCACAGCTCAGCACTACCTATGAAAATAACAACCATATTCTTGATTGTGGAGGGAGCAGAATGAACTAATTTTCAAGGAACTGTAATCATTTGTTTTGATCTGTTTCGTGGCTCCTTGGAAGATCAAAAGGCTTGTCTTTATTTTGCTTAACTGAAAACTGGCCTAATGCTAAAAGCTCTTCCCTGGGGGCATATTCGGAAAATGGTTACTGTCTAGTATCTTAGCCACTGCTTCCTGAGGCAACAGAAAAAAGCTGGGCAAACAACAGATTAACCAAAAAGCTTGAGAAGAAAGGCTGAGGAATAAGATGCTCTGAGAATCTAGGCCATGTGCATGCTCAAGGCTGTGAGCATGGTCAGAAAAGACCTGAGAAGGACTTAAGTTCTCACCTGCTGTTGCTCTTGAGGCTCTCTGGAAGCAGAAAGTAAAAGCTAAGGCAGAATTGTCAACTGCCTGACTGGGTGTGGAAGCTGAGCCCCAACACATACACAGAGCCCATGGCAAAGACTGGAAGAAATTTTGGCTACAGGCATTCAAGGAAATCTCTGTCCAATTATTAGCTGATCACTAAGCTAACTGAATAGAGACTTCAGTGGCTACACAAAAAAAAGAAACAGAGTTTGTAAAATTAGTACAGAAAAGTCTGTAAACAAACAAACACCAACTACAATAAGCCAAACATAACAATAAATCCTGGAAAGGGGAGAGAATCTGATTTTTTCAGAATCGCAACTAATAACCGTCACATTACCCAGTCTTCAACAGGAACAATGATAACTGCCATACCTGCAAAGAAACAATATAGTATGGCCCAAACAAAGGAAAAAAATAAATAGAAACTGTGCCTGAGGAAGACCAGACACTGGAATTTCTAGGCAAAGGCTTTAAATCAGCTATTTTAGGGCTTCCCTGGTGGTGCAGTGGTTGAGAGTCCACCTGCCGGTGCAGGGGACATGGGTTCCTGCCCCGGTCCGGGAGGATCCCACATGCCGCGGAGTGGCTGGGCCTGTGAGCCATGGCCGCTGGGCCTGCGCGTCCGGAGCCTGTGCTCCGCAGTGGGAGAGGCCACAACAGTGAGAGGCCCGCGTACCGCAAAAAAAAAAAAAAAAAAAAAAGAGTAAATCAGCTATTTTAAATATTCAACAAGCTAAAGGAAACCATGCCCAAAAAACTAAAGGGAAAGTATGAGAACAATGTGTCACCTAGTTGGGAATAAATCAATAAATAGGTAAAAATTATTAAAAGGAATAAAACAGAAATTCTGAGGGTGAAAAGTGCAATAACAAATTAAGAATTCACGAGAGGGGCTCAACAGCAGGTTTGAACAGGCAGAAAAAGAATCAGCAAACTGACAAATAAACCCACTGAGATTATCTGGTCTGAAGAACAGAAAGAAAAGAGAATTAAGAAAAATAAGCAAAGCCTCAGAGGCCTGTGGGATACCATTAAACATATCAACATATGCTTAATATGAGTAACAGAAAGGCGAAAGGAGGAAGGGGAAGGGGGGTGAGAGAGAAAGAGAGAATATTTGAAGAATAATGGTCAAAACTTCTAAAATTTGAAGCTCAGTGAACTCCAAAAGGATAAACTCACAGGAATCCACATCTACATACATCACAATCAAACTGATCAAAAGCTAAAGACAAAGAAAGAATCTTCAAAACAGGAAAGGACAAGGAACTCATCATGTAAAAGCGATCATCAATAAGATTAACATGTGATTTCTAATCAGAAACCAGAAGGTAGAAGGTAGTGGGGTGATGTACTCAAAGTGCTGAAAGAAAAGAACAGTCAAACCAAAATTATTTATCTGGCAAAACTATCCTTCAAAAATGAAGGAAAAATTTTGACATTCCCAGATAAAAAGTGAGAGAGTTTGTTGCTAGCAGTCTGGCCCTACAAGTGCTTAAAGGGACTCCTTCAGAACGAAATGAAGGGACATTAGACAGTTCTCAATGGCATATGAAGAAATAAACACCAGGATAGGTGTTTTTGTATTTACACAGGTAAATATACAAAAGAGCATAAATGTAATTTTTGTTTGTAATTCTTTTTTAATCTCACTAAAAGACAACTGCATAAAGCAATAGTTATAAATCTCAGTTGACAGGCACACAATGTATACAGATTTAATCTGTGACAATAACACATTAAATGGCGGAAAGTTTAACACTATTGAAACTAAGTTGGCATTAATCCTAACTAGATTGTTATAAATTAAGATGTTAATGTAATACCTAGAGAAACCACAAAATTTATGTCTGAATAAAGACCTGTATGTGAATGTTCATAGCGTTTTTATCATAGCCCCAAAGTGGAATCAAACTAAATATCCATTAGCTGAAGAATGGATAAACAGTATGTGATATATCCATGATGGAATATTATTTAGCCATAAGAAGAAATGAAGTACTGTTAAATAACACAACCCTGAATACTTTGTGCCAAGCAAAACACAAAAGGCCACATACTGAAAAGAAAAAAAAAAAGGCCACATACTGTATGATACCAATTATGTGAAATGTCTAGAACAGGCAAATCCATAGACAGAAAATAGATTAGCAGTTGCCAGGGAAGGGGAGAGAGGAGAATTGGAGCTAACTGCTAACAAGTAGAGGGTTATTTACTTATTTTTTTGGTGTGATGAAAATCTTGAATTAGATAGTGGTGATGGTTGCACAACATAGTGAATAGACGACAACCACTGAACTGTGTGCACTTTTAAATGGTGAATTTTATGTTATGTGACGTGTGTCTCAGTAAAAAATGCTACAGAAAGCCTACAGCACATATCACATTTAACAGTTAAATAAAAGAATATATAATTTTAATAATGAAATAAAACTTTTAATAAAGAAAGCTTTTTTGAGATTGCAAATGCAACAAAGATACTTATTATATCACTTTTATTCTACATGCACTAGAGATCCTTAGCACAAAAGAAAAAAAAAGTGTAATACTCAGGAAAACTGTTAAAATTAAAAAATAAATTTAGCAAGGTTGCAGGACACAAGGTTATTATACAAAAATCAATTGTATTTCTATATAGCAAATATAATTGGAAAGTGAAGTTTAAAAAAACAATATCATATATAATGTCATCTAAAAACACTAAATGACCAGGAATATTTTTTTAAACGTGCAGTATATACACACAAAAACCTGTAACACATTAAAAATAATTTTTTAAAGACCTATATGAATGGATTTATTCATGGGTTGTAGAGTCAATACTGTCTGGATGCCAGTTCTTCCAAAATTAATCTATATATTCAATGTAATCCCAATTGAATATCTAAGCTGAATAATTTGTGGAAAATGGCAAATTACTTTAAAAATTTATATGTGAGGGCTTCCCTGGTGGCGCAGTGGTTAAGAATCCGCCTGCCAATGCAGGCGACGTGGGTTTGAGCCCTGGTCTGGGAAGATCCCACATGCCGCGGAACAACTAAGCATGTGTGCCACAACTACTGAGCCTGTGCTCTAGAGCCGCAAGCCACAACTACTGAGCCCACGAGCCACAACTACTGAAGCCCACGCGCCTAGAGCCTGTGCTCCGCAACAAGAGAAGCCACTGCAATGAGAAGCCTGTGCACCACCAGGAAGAGTAGCCCCCACTCACCACAACTAGAGAAAGCCCGCGTGTAGCAACGAAGACCCAACGCAGCCAAAAATAAAATAAAATAAAATGAAATAAAATAAAATAATTTATATGTGAACGTAAAGTGGCAATCTTATAGGAGGAAAACTAAGTTGGAAAATTACTATACCAGATATCTAGTACATAGCTACAGTAATTCAGATTGTGTGGTATCAGCACAAGCATGGAGAAATAGATTAATGGAACAAAGCAGAAAGTCTAGAAACAGGCCACATGGTTATGGACACTTGTTCTATAATAAAGGTGGCATTTGCAGAGCTGTAGGAAGCAGTCTTTTCTTTAACTGGTATTGGGTCAGTTGGTTTGGAAAACTTTTGAAAAAATATTAAACTTGATCATTACTTTACAATAAACACAAAGTCCAGGGGATTATGAATTTAAATGTAAAAAGTAGAATACTAAAGCTTCTAGAAAAATTTGGAAATATCTTTATGACTGCAAAGCGGGAAAAGATTTCTTAAACACAACACAAACATCAAATAAAGGAAAGGAAAAGACTGATGACTAAAATTAATAACTCTGGTCATCAAGACACCATTAAGAGAATGAAAAGGCAAGCCAACGTGGGAGAAAACGTGCAAAGATTCACTTCTGAAATACATTAAAAACCTCTTTACAAATCAGTAAGAAAAAACAAAGGCAACCCAATAATAAAAAAAGACTTGAAAAGGCATTTCACATAGGAGAGTATCAGTGTCCAATAAACATAAGAAAAAGTGTTTAAACTTATTCATCAAAGGTTATACAAATTAAACCATAATTAAATATGACTACACACCTAACTCTTTGGTTAAAAACATAAAAGACTTGACCCAGTGTTGGCAAGGATGTAAAGTAATTGAAGTTTTCAAATCCTGTTGCTGAGCTATAAATTGATACAAACATTGAAAAAAAAAAGTATTCAGAATTATTTACTAAAGCTGACCCTGCAACTTAACTCCAAAAATAGAAATTTACACATATGTGTACTGAAAGTACAATAGTGTGCAAAGGAAACTTACTCATTATAGTCAAAAACTGGAAACATCAATCTCCAACAAAAATAAATTGTGCTATATTTCTAAATGGATTATACAGCAATGAAAATGAACAAATTACCGCTATACACAATAATGAATAACTATCACAAATACTATATGAATAGAGGAAAGCAGATGCAAAATAGTACTTATGGAATGTGTTATGGACTGAATGTCTGTGTCCGTCCCCCCATCCATATGTTGCGATCCTAATCCCCAATGTGATGGTAGTAGGGGGTGGGGCCTTTGGGGGTTCCTTAGGTCATGAGGGTGGAGCCCTCATGAATGGGATTAGTGTCCTTATGAAAGAGACCCCAGAGAGCTCTCTCACCTCTTCCACCATGTGAGGACACAGCAAGAAGACTGCTGTCTATGAATAGGAAGAGGGCCCTCACCAGACACCGAATCTGCCGGCATCTTGATCTTGAACTTCCCAGTCTTCAGAACTGTGAGAAATAAATGTTTGTTGTTTAAACCACCCAGTCTATTATATTTCTGTTACAGCAGCCTGAATGGACTAAGACAGGACGATTCCAGTTATAAACTTCAAACAGCAGGAAAAACTAATCTATGGTTAGAAGTCAGGATGATCATTATCTTTGTAGAAGAAAAGAAAGGTAGTGACCAGGATGAAGCATGAGTGTGGCTTCTGGACACTGGCAATGTTCTATTTCTTGATCTTGGCAATGGTTAACTTGATTTACCATGTGATAGTTTACTGAGCTGTACATCTATATTTTATGTACCCTTCAGTATGTATTTTACTCAATTAAAACAAAATTTTAAAAATTTACCTGTTTTTTCTGTGCTCTGTTTCTATTTTCCAGCCAATCATCCATTTGTTCCTCAATTTCTTCTATAGAAGTTCCATGATCATAAGATTGAATATATGTACTTTCTAAAGGTGTATATACAGGAAATTCAGGTTTTGGTTTTTTTACTTTAACTTTCTTCTGCTCTAAAAAAAAAATGTTTAAAAGAACCAATCAATAACATAATAGCTTCTAACATTTTATTCATCGACCATTCTTGAAAGAACACGTAAATATATATTGTTCTTTCATCAAAATAGAATTGCTTTGCTATAAATAGTTAGCTGTAAAGTTTTATTGTGCCCTATCCACTGCATTGTTTTAAAATAAAACTCACGGGTGCTAATGATAGAAGATTATGATATAACCATCATATCAATGTGTATATATCTTTAGTGTTCAAAGTACTGTTCATGAAACATTTCATTATGGCATAGTGAAAAGAGCGTGGTCATTAGTGTTTTAATCCTACCTTTACTATCTAATAGTTGCACAATACTGGGCAACTAACTTAACCCTTAGAACAAGTGTCCATTTTCTCTTCTGTAAAAGGGAGCTACCTCTAACCTCATAAAGTTGATGTGAGGAGAATTAATTATATATCCCCTAACATACTACTTGGCAGAAAATTAGCTCTTAATGGTATACATTCATCTTTTCAATATTTTACAAATGCAAAATATAACCTGGCAACATCAAGGGTAGTTATCAATAGATACTTATCAATTTATCAATTGGCCTCTCCATTAAATCCCTTTCTGATTAGAAAGTTAACACTGAGAAGCAACTTCACTCTTGATTACTACTGTCAAACTCATCCATCCTTATAACCATATCTTCTCCATCCTCTATGTATCTGTTATAATACTAATGTAATAAAATTAATATGATATTGGCATATGAAGAGACAAATTCCTAGAATAGAACAGAGAATTCATAAATATTTCAGTTCAGTGGGAAAAGGATTTATTAAATGATGCTGTCACAAATGAATACCCATTTGAAAGAAAATTGGACACAACTTTACAATATATACCAAAATAAATCCCAGTTGGATAAGAGACTTGACTTTAAAAACCAAAACAATAAAAATCTTGCAAAAAGAAATCTAAAATATTACCTGTACTATTTAAAGGAAGACAAAATCTTAACTAAGACTGAAAACCCAAATGCTATTAAAAAAAAAAAAGATAAAAGACAGAATAAACAAATCAAGAGAGAAATAACAGATTTGGAAAGATCATCTACAATTCAGAGTACAAACAGAAGCCTGATATACAGAATACATAAAGAGATCTTATAAACTGACAAAAGGATAGGCAGCCCAATAGAGAAAAATGGCCAAAAATAATGTGCATTAAGAATACAGGGTTGGGCTTCCCTGGTGGCGCAGTTGTTGAGAGTCTGCCTGCTGGTGCATGGGACACGGGTTCGTGTCCCGGTCCGGGAGGATCCCACATGCCGCGGAGCAGCTGCGCCCGTGAGCCATGGCCGCTGAGCCTGCACGTCCGGAGCCTGTTGCTCCGCGGCGGGAGAGGCCACAGCAGTGAGAGGCCCGCGTACCGCAAAAAAAAAAAAAAAAAAAAAAAAAAAAAAAAAAAAAAAAGAATACAGTGTTATGGGAACAGTTCTACTTAACAAGGCTGTTACCTTTCTAGAAATTACATGGTATCTAATACCATATTTTATCCTCTACTGCTTCAGTACCTTTATACATCCAGGCTTTTGAAATGGTGACTTAAAAAAAAAACAAAACACCCTAATACCAAAATAGGAAATTAGTAACTTAAATGATATATGAGTCTAATTTAAAAGTATAAAAACATAGTGTCACCAGAGTACAATATGAGCCCAAATAGGAGGCCAGGTTTTCTTGTTTTTCAAAATTGTTTTTCAGAAAAGAGGAAGAAACCGTATAAGTGACTCCTTATGGGGACTTCCCTGGTGGCGCAGTGATTAAGAATCCGCCTGCCAATGCAGGGGATACGGGTTTGAGCCCTGGTCCGCGAAGATCCCACATGCCGCGGAGCAACTAAGCCCGTGTGCCACAACTACTGAAGCCCGTGCGCCTAGAGCCCGTGCTCCACAACAAGAGAAGCCACCACAATGGGAAGCCCACGCTGCAATGAAGAATAGCCCTGCTCGCTGCAACCAGAGAAAGCCCACGTGAGAAAGCAACAAAGACCCAATGCAGCCAAATTAAAAAAAAAAAAAAAGATTCCTTATGAAGTTGGTCATATTACTCAATTTTTCACAATTTCTTTATTTTGAGCAACAAATTATTGCTAAGGGAAAATACACATAAACTAGAAAGTAGTTTTGGTTAATTATAGAGAATCAGTTATAAAAAGGAAGCAAATAAATTTGGTTTATTTCTGGGGTGTTGATCACAATTTCAAGTATCTGAATCTTTTAAAATATGCATTTAAAAAAATCACTTAAAAACATAATACAAAACTTCCACTCCTGGAAAAATGAAGAAGTACTTTTTCATAGTCCTCTCACTAAGAAAAACTAAAAATTCTAAATGTTATATATGAAACAAACAGAAGAATAATCTGAATGTTGGAGAGAAGACAGACCAACTAGGAATGGCAGGACCCAATGAGCACCAAGGTGGTAACTTCCCTGGGTTTCTTACAGCCTCATATATCCCAGACTTGGTCCCAGGGAAGCTTGCAACCCAAAAACACTGAAAGGCACAGAAATAATAATGGTAATATTAAAAAATTTAAAAAGCTTTCTCTTTCCAGCCAAAAGGACCAGAAAAGCAGCAGCATATCAAGATAAACTTTTAGATAATAACCGATCTACTTCAGGCAAACAACACAGAAAAAACTATGGCCACATCCCACCCCCATGCCAGCTAAGGCTAGTGGGAAGCCTAGACTTCTGCCATAGTGAGGCTGTAATGAGGCACCCCAACCTCAGGGTGATGTGGGAGAAGGCTGTGTAAGAGGCCAAGCTTTCATGTCTGCTGAGAGGGGATGTGGATCCCCCTTCCCATGTGGGAACAGCAGACACTAAGTTGGTAGTCTGGGTTTCCAAATCTACCCAGGGATAGTAGATTTGGAATAATGAGGTGTCCCTCCTCCTCCCTGCCAGGGTGGTTTCAGAGGAAGCCTAGAGGGCAATCAGGGCTTTCACAACTGTCCAGCTGAGGCACCCCTGCCCCCCACAATGTCAGAGGAGGCCAGGTGGCGAGCAGTAAGGCTGGGGTAAGTGGAGACCTACTGGCAAGCAAGAGCACCCACACTCACCCAACCCTGAAAGGATTCACAACCAGCCTCCCCCTCAGCTGTAATACATGTCATGAAGGGAACCTGGAATTCCACTCCTACCTGACTGTAACAGGGCAGCAGCCCTCCCCTTTCCACTGCTAGGCTTTGTGAGAGAACACCAGGTAAAATAGAGGATTTAAATAAGATCCAGAGTCTTATAATACCTGAAATGTCCAAGTTTTAATAAAAAAAAAGTCACTCATCATACCAAGAACCAAGAATATCTCTATTTGAATGAAAAAGATAATCAATAGATGCCAACAGATGAAGGAGACATCCAAATTATCCGACTAGGATTTTAACACAGCATACAAAAATGGTCTGACAAGCAACAGTACACATTCTTAAAACAGAGGAAGAAAAAAAAGTCAACAGCAAGGAAACAGAAGATATACAGAAGAACCAAATAGAAATACCAGAACTGAAAAGTATGCTAACTGAATTTGGCACATTTTTCAAGTGCAAAATGCAAACAACTGTCAACTCAAAATTCCATATTCAGTGAAAATATCCTTCAGGAATAAAGGGGAAACCAAGACCTCTGCAGACGAAGGAAAACTAAGAGAATCTGTTACCAGCAGACCTATCTGATAATAATGGCTAGTTATCTGAACAGAAAGGAAATCATAAAAGAAAAAAATCTTAAAATAGCTGGAAGGAGAAAGAACAAGAGTAAAAATATGGGTAAATACAATAGATTTTCCTCCTCCTCTTGAGTTTTCTATGTTATATCTGACAGCTGAATGCAAATTATAACATTCAATATATGTAGAGAAAATATTTAAGACAGTTGTAAGTGGGAGACATAAATGGATGTAAAGTGAGGTAATGTTTCTATATATCACTTGAAATGGTAAATTGTTTATACCAGTAGATTGTAATAAGTTATGTATATATAACATAATACCTAGAGCAACCACTAAAAACGCTATACAAAATAATATATTAAAAAAACACTATAGGGCTTCCCTGGTGGCGCAGTGGTTGAGAATCCGCCTGCCGATGCAGGGGACACGGGTTCGTGCCCCGGTCTGGGAGGATTCCACATGCTGTGGAGCGGCTGCGCCGTGAGCCATGGCCGCTGAGCCTGCGCGTCCGGAGTCTGTGCTCCACAACGGGAGAGGCCACAACAGTGAGAGGCCCACGTACCGCAAAACAAAAAAAAACAAAAAAAAACAACACTATAGATAAATTCAAATGGAATTCTAAAAAGAAAAACATTCGAGTAACTTACACAAGAAAGCAGAAAGAAGAAAACAGAACAAAT
This sequence comes from Lagenorhynchus albirostris, assembly GCF_949774975.1. Lineage (NCBI taxonomy): Eukaryota > Metazoa > Chordata > Mammalia > Artiodactyla > Delphinidae > Lagenorhynchus > Lagenorhynchus albirostris. The sequence goes on from NC_083095.1 coordinate 179,129,410, forward strand.
AGAAAACAAAAAATAAAATGGCACACTTAAGCCCTAATATATCAATAACTACATTACAGGCAAATGGTCTAAATACACCAATTAAAAGATAAAGATTGGTACAGTGGATGAAAAACCAGGACCTATGTATATGTTATCTACAAGAAACTTATTACAAATTAATCAAAACATTAATCAAAAGAAAGCAGGAGTAGCTAATTAATATCAGGTAAATAGAATTCAGAGCAAAGGAATTTACCCAAAAGATGCCCAAAGCAAGCAGAGAAAGAAAATAATAAAAATAAGAACAAAAATCAATGAAACTGAAAAGAAAAGCAATAGAGAAAAATCAATGAAACAAGGAACTGGATTTTTGAAAAGATCAATAAAACTGATATACATCTGGAAAAACTGACCAAAAAAGTGAGAAAACAGAAGTTAGCAGTATTTTAGCACTGAAATTGGAGAAATCACCACAGGACATGCAGACATCAAAAGGATAATAAAGTGAACAACGCTAAACACACAAATTTGACAATTTGGGTGAAGCTGACCAACTGCTTGAAAAATACAAACTACCTTAATTCAATCATTAAATAGATATATGAAATAAGATATTTGAATAGCCTTGTATTTATAAAGGAAATTTAATTTATAATTTAAAAACTGCCAAAAAGAAATATCCAGGCTTAGATGGCTTCACTAGAGAATTCTACCAAATGTTTAAAGAATTAACACCAATTCTACACAGCTTCTTTCAGAAAATAGAAGAGAAGACTTCCCAATTCATTATATGGGGGTACCCTGATACTGAAATCATACAAAGACAGTACAAAAAGAGAAAACTATAGACCAGTATCTCTCATGAATATAGATGCAAAAATCCTTCACAAAATATGTGCAAAGAGAATTCAGCAATATATAAAAAGAATTATATACCATCATGGTATTTACTGCGGTGGGGGTGCAAGTGTGGTTCCATATTCAAAATTCAATCAGTGTAATCCACAACATTAACAGGCCAAAGAGGAAATATCACATGATCATATTAATAGATGAAAAAAATGTAGCAAAAATTTAACAAAATTCAACACCCAGTCATGATTAAAAACTCAGAAAACTAGGAATAGAGGGAAACTTCCTTAACTTCATATAGGGCATCTATAAAAAACATACAGCTAGCACCTCAATACATAAGGCAAATACTAACAGCCATTAAAGGGGAAATCGACAGTAACACATTCATAGTAGGGGACTTTAACACCCCAATTTCACCCATGGACAGATCATCCAAAATGAAAATAAATAAGGAAACACAAGTTTTAAATGATACATTAAACAAGATGGACTTAATTGATATTTATAGGACACTCCAACCAAAAACAACACAATACATATTTTTCTCAAGTGCTCATGGAACATTCTCCAGGATAGATCATATCTTGGGTCACAAATCAAGCCTTGGTAAATTTAAGAAAATTGAAATTGTATCAAGTATCTTTTCCAACCACAACGCCATGAGACTAGATATCAATTACAGGAAAACATCTATAAAAAATACAAACACAGGGCTTCCCTGGTGGCGCAGTGGTTAAGAATCCGCCTGCCAATGCAGGGGACACAGGTTCGAGCCCTGGTCCAGGAAGACCCCACATGCTGTGGAGCAACTAAGCCCATGCGCCGCAACTGCTGAGCTGTGCTCTGGAGCCCACGAACCACAACTACTGAAGCCCACGTGCCACAACTACTGAAGCCCTTGCACCTAGAGCCCGTGCTCTGCAACAAAAGAAGCCACTGCAATGAGAAGCCCGCGCACCGCAACGAAGAGTAGCCCCCGCTCACCACTACTAGAGGAAGCCCGCGTGCAGCAAGGAAGACCCAACGCAGCCAAAAGTAAATAAATAAAAAATAAAAAATAAAAATTAAAAAAAAAAACAAAAAAAAACAAAAAAAACACAAACACATAGAGGCTAAAAAATACACTACTTAATAATGAAGTGATCACTGAAGAAATCAAAGAGGAAATAAAAAAATACCTAGAAACAAATGACAATGGGGACACAACGACCCAAAACCTATGGGATGCAGCAAAAGCAGTTCTAAGGGGGAAGTTTATAGCAATACAAGCCCACCTTAAGAAGCAGGAAACATCTCGAATAAACAACCTAACCTTGCACCTAAAGCAATTAGAGAAAGAAGAACAAAAAACCCCCAAAGCTAGCAGAAGGAAAGAAATCATAAAAATCAGATCAGAAATAAATGAAAAAGAAATGAAGGAAACAATAGCAAAGATCAATAAAACTAAAAGCTGGTTCTTTGAGAAGATAAACAAAATAGATAAACCACTAGCCAGACTCATCAAGAAAAAAACGGAGAAGACTCAGGTCAATAGAATTAGAAATGAAAAAGGAGAAGTAACAACTGACACTGCAGAAATACAAAAGATCATGAGAGATTACAAGCAACTCTATGCCAATAAAATGGACAATCTGGAAGAAATGGACAAATTCTTAGAAATGCACAACCTGCCAAGAATGAATCAGGAAGAAATAGAAAATATGAACAGACCAATCACAAGCACTGAAATTGAAACTGTGATTAAAAATCTTCCAACAAAGAAAAGCCCAGGACCAGATGGCTTCACAGGCGAATTCTATCAAACATTTAGAGAAGAGCTAACACCTATCCTTCTCAAACTCTTCCTAAATATAGCAGAGGGAGGAACACTCCCAAATTCCTTCTACGAGGCCACCACCACCTTGATACCAAAACCAGACAAGGATGTCACAAAGAAAGAAAACTACAGGCCAATATCACTGATGAACATAGATGCAAAAATCCTCAACAGAATACTAGCAAACAGAATCCAGCAGCACATTAAAAAGATCATACACCATGATCAAGTGGGGTTTATTCCAGGAATGCAAGGATTCTTCAATATACGCAAATCTATCAATGTGATACACCATATTAACAAATTGAAGGAGAAAAACCATATGATCATCTCAATAGATGCAGAGAAAGCTTTTGACAAAATTCAACACCCATTTATGATAAAAACCCTCCAGAAAGTAGGCATAGAAGGAACTTTCCTCAACATAATAAAGGCCATATATGACAAGCCCACAGCCAACATCATCCTCAATGGTGAAAAACTGAAAGCATTTCCACTAAGATCAGGAACAAGACAAGGTTGCCCACTCTCACCACTCTTATTCAATATAGTTTTGGAAGTTTTAGCCACAGCAATCAGAGAAGAAAAGGAAATAAAAGGAATCCAAATCGGAAAAGAAGAAGTAAAGCTGTCACTGTTTGCAGATGACATGATACTATACATAGAGAATCCTAAAGATGCTACCAGAAAACTACTAGAGCTAATCAATGAATTTGGTAAAGTAGCAGGATACAAAATTAATGCACAGAAATCTCTGGCATTCCTATATACTCATGATGAAAAATCTTAAAGTGAAATCAAGAACACACTCCCATTCACTACTGCAACAAAAAGAATAAAATACCTAGGAATAAACCTACCTAAGGAGACAAAACATCTGTATGCAGAAAATTATAAGACACTGATGAAAGAAATTAAAGATGATACAAATAGATGGAGAGATATACCATGTTCTTGGATTGGAAGAATCAACATTGTGAAAATGACTCTACTACCCAAAGCAATCTACAGATTCAATGCAATCCCTATCAAACTACCACTGGCATTTTTCACAGAACTAGAACAAAAAATTGCGCAATTTGTATGGAAACACTAAAGACCCCGAATAGCCAAAGCAATCTTGAGAATGGAGCTGGAGGAATCAGGCTCCCTGACTTCAGACTATACTACAAAGCTACAGTAATCAAGACAGTATGGTACTGGCACAAAAACAGAAAGATAGATCAATGGAACAGGATAGAAAGCCCAGAGATCCCATGCACATATGGACACCTTATCTTTGATAAAAGTGGCAGGGATGTACAGTGGAGAAAGGACAGCCTCTTCAATAAGTGGTGCTGGGAAAACTGGACAGATACATGTAAAAGTATGAGATTAGATCACTCCCTAACACCATACACAAAAATAAGCTCAAAATGGATTCAAGACCTAAATGTAAGGCCAGACACTGTCAAACTCTTAGAGGAAAACATAGGCAGAACACTCTATGACATAAATCACAGCAAGATCCTTTCTGACCCACCTCCTAGAGAAATGGAAATAAAAACAAAAATAAACAAATGGGACCTAATGAAACTTCAAAGCTTTTGCACAGCAAAGGAAACCATAAACAAAACCAAAAGACAACCCTCAGAATGGGAGAAAATATTTGCAAATGAAGCAATGGACAAAGGATTAATCTCCAAAATTTACAAGCAGCTCCTGCAGCTCAATAACAAGAAAACAAACAACCCAATCCAAAAATGGGCAGAAGACCTAAATAGACATTTCTCCAAAGAAGATATACAGACTGACAACAAACACATGAAAGAATGCTCAACATCATTAATCATTAGAGAAATGCAAATCAAACCTACAATGAGATATCATCTCACACCAGTCAGAATGGCCATCATCAAAAAATCTAGAAACAATAAATGCTGGAGAGGGTGTGGAGAAAAGGGAACACTCTTGCACTGCTGGTGGGAATGTGAATTGGTTCAGCCACTATGGAGAACAGTATGGAGGTTCCTTAAAAAACTACAAATAGAACTACCATATGACCCAGCAATCCCACTACTTGGCATATACCCTGAGAAAACCAAAATTCAAAAAGAGTCACGTACCAAAATGTTCATTGCAGCTCTATTTACAATAGCCCGGAGATGGAAACAACCTAAGTGCCCATCATCGGATGAATGGATAAAGAAGTTGTAGCACATATATACAACGGAATATTACTCAGCCATAAAAAGAAACGAAATTGAGCTATTTGTAATGAGGTGGATAGACCTAGAGTCTGTCATACAGAGTGAAGTAAGTCAGAAAGAAAAAGACAAATACCGTATGCTAACACATATATATGGAATTTAAGGAAAAAAAATGTCATGAAGAATCTAAGGGTAAGACAGGAATAAAGACACAGACCTACTGGAGAACAGACTTGAGGATATGGGGAGGGGGAAGGGTGAGCTGTGACAGAGCGAGAGGGAGTCATGGACATATATACACTAACAAACGTAAGGTAGATAGCTAGTGGGAAGCAGCCACATGGCACAGGGATATCGGCTCGGTGCTTTGTGACCGCCTGGAGGGGTGGGATAGGGAGGATGGGAGGGAGGGAGACGCAAGAGGGAAGAGATATGGGAACATATGTATATGTATATCTGATTCACTTTGTTATAAAGCAGAAACTAACACACCATTGTAAAGCAATTATACCCCAATAAAGATGTTAAACAACAACAACAACAAAAAAAAAAATACAGCTAACACCCTACTTAATGGTATAACACTAAATGCTTCCCCCCTAAGGTTTAGAACAGAAGAAGGATGCCCTGTCTCCCCACTCATGTTCAACATAGTTCTGGAAGTTCTAGATAGCAAAATATGGCATGAAAAGGAAATAAAATGCATACAAATTAAAAAGGAAAAAAATAAAATTATCCTATTGTCATACTGACATGACTATCTACATAGAAAATGCAAAGAATCTACATAAAAATTCCTAGAACTAATATGTAAATCCGAAAAGGTGCAGGATACAATATCTACATACAAAATTCAACTGAATTTCTTTACTTAAACATTTGGAGACTGAAATTAAAAACCCAATACCATTTAATCACTCAAAATAAAAAAAAAGAAACAGATGTAAATCTAAGAAGATACATACATGATTTGTAAGCTAAAAACTATAAAACACTAAAGAAATTAATGAAGATATAAATAAATGAAGAGATATATTCAACACAGTAAATAGGTCAATTCTCCCCAAATTGATACACAAGTTTAACGTAATTCGTATCAAAATTCCAGCAAGATTTTTTTTTGTAGATACACACAAGATTACCCTAAAACTTACATGGAAAGGCAAAGGAACTAGAATAACTAAAACATTTTGAAAAAGAAGAAGAAAGTGGGAAGAATCACTCTACCTAATTTTGAGATTATTGTAGAGCTGCAATAATCAAGATTTCATATTAGTAAACATATCTAAAAGAGAAATCATATCTAGAACGTATATATGAAGGACTCTTAAAACTCAATAGTGGCAAAAAAAAAATCCAATTAGAAAACAAGCCAAAGGCATGAAGAAAGATTTTACTGAAGACGATATACACGTGGCAAATAAGCACGTGAAAAGATGCTTCAACATCCCTATCCATTAGGAAAATGCAAGTTAAGACCATGGTGAGATATCTCTACACACCTATCAGAATAGCTAAAATAAAAAATAGTGAGAATATCAAATTCTGGTGAGGCTGCAAAGAGCCTAAATCTCTCACACAATGCTGGTAGGAGTATAACATGGTACAGGAACTCTGGAAAATAGTTTGGCAATTTCTTAAAACTCTAAACATAAACTTATCATATGACCCAGCAATTGCACTTCTGGGTTCACACAAAGATTTACATATGACTGTTCATAGCAGCCTTACTTGTAACGGTCAAAAACCATGAACCACCAAAATGTCCTACAATAGGTGAATGGTTAAACAAATGGTGGTACATCCATACTATGGAATATTATTCATTAATAAAAGGAAATGAATTACTGACACACGGAACAACTTGGATAAATCCCAAAGGCAATACAATGAGTGAAAAAAGCCAGTCTCAAAAGGTATGAGACACTGTATGGTTCTCGAATTCACATTCTCTAAATCATACAGTCAAAATTACAATGTTAGACAGATGAAAAATAGATTAGTAATTGCCAGGTGTTAGGGATAATGGGGGGATGGGAGAAGGTGATGGTTGTGATGATAAAGCAGTAGTGGATAATTGGGGTGGTGGCTACATTAATATAAGCATGTGATAAAATGGCAGAGAACTATACATACATTTTCTATCAATGTCAGTTCCTAGTTTTGATATTATACTATACTTATATAAGATAACCAATGGGGGAAACTGCGAGGAGGGTACATGGGACCTCTCTGTACTATCTTTGCAACTTCCTATGAATCTATAATTATTTCAAAGTAAAAAGTTAAATAGAAAAGCAACAGTTCACGGGAGTTCCCTGGTGGTCTAGTGGTTAGTATTTGGCGCTTTCACTGCTGTGACCCGGGTTCAATCCCTGGTCAGGGAACTGAGATCCTACAAGCTGCACGGCACAGTCAAAATTTAAAAAAAAGAAAAATTAGAACAAAAATAGCAACAGTTAGGCAAATGGTGCTGGGAAAGCTAGATACCATGTGAAAATAAAGAAGTTGGACCCTTACCCAACACCATATATAAAAACTAACTCAAAATGGATCAATTACCTAAGTCTAAGAACTAAAACTCTAAAGGTCTTCCAAGAAAATATAGGGCAAAAGCTTCATGACACTGGATTTGGCAGTGATTTCTTTGATATGACACCAAAGGCACAGGCAATGAAAGAAAAAATAGACAAATTAGACTTCATTAAAATTTAAAAAATTTGTGCATCAAAAGAGAATATCAACAGAGTAAAAAGGCAACCCATATAATAGGAGAAAATATTTACAAATCATGTATCTGATAAGGAATAATATACAGAATATATAGAAAACTTCTAAAACTCAACAACAAACAATCTGATTCAAAATTGGGTACAGGGCTTGAATAGTAATTTCTCCAAAGAAACACGCAATAGGATGGCTATAGGAAACACACACACACACACACACACACACACACACACACACACAAAATCCCCAGAAAATAAAAAGCATTGGCAAGGATATGGAGAAATTGGAACTCTGTGCACTGTTGCTGAGAATGTAAAATGGTACAGTGCTATAGAAAACATTATGGAGGTTCCTAAAAAAAAGTAAAAATAGAATTATCATATGATCCAGCAATTCCACTTCTGGATATATATCCAGAAGAGCTGAAACCAGGGACTCAAAGAGATATCTGTACACCCAAGTTCACAGTAGTAGTATGCACAACAGCTAAAAAGTGGAAGCAACCCAAGTGTTCATTGACAGATGAATGGATAAACAAAATGTGGTATATACATACAATGGAATATTATTCAGCCTGAAAAAGGAAGGAAATTCTGACATATGCCACAACATGGATGAATCTTGAGGACATTATGCAAAGTGAAATAAGCCAATCACAAAAAGATAAATACTGTATGATTAGACTTATGTGAGATACTTAGAGTAGTTGAAATCACAGAACAGTGGTTGCCACAGGGTGGATGGAGGTGAGAATGGGGAGTCATTATTTAACGGGTACAGTTTCAGTTTTGCAAGATGAAAAGAGCTATGGGAGATGGAGGGGGGTAATGGTTGTACATTATGAATATATTTAATACCACTGAACTCTGCTGTACTTAGAAATGGTTAAGATGGTAAATTTTGTTATGTACATTTTACCACAATGAAAATTATTGAGGGGATAAAGCAATACATCGGTTTTATTGTAACAATCATATATTAAAAAAAAGGAAAAAATCCTAATATTAGATGAATTGTGACTTGGAATTTTCACTGTCAGTCTCATACATGGAATCAAAAAGATCATACCTCATTATACATGGAAATAAAGATGATTTACTCTGTGTTGATGACTCAAAAAGTAGTTTTACTGATGACAAGAATCCTCTTGTCAAAAATGTTACTGAAGAGTTTAAATAAATTGCTTTAAGAAGTATGAAGTAGAAAAGAGCAATACGGTATTTCTAAATTCATTAATTCATTCAATTAATAGTTACTGAGGAGCTACCACATGCCTGGCATTATTCTAGGTGCTGGGGTTATGACTATAGACAAGAGAGACGAAAATACCTGCCTGCATGGATCTTATAAAGTGATGTATCATTTTATATACAGTTACATTAAATAGGTACTCATTTCCAGATTAGTAAGTAAAATTTTAGTTGAAATTTGACCAGTTAATCTATAGTCATAATTGTTTATATATTAAATTGAATAAATGCTTTTTTGAATCATTTCAGTGAGAAAACTGAGATTGCATTATATTTAAGCATCACAGCATTATGATTATGAAATATCGAGGCAACTGTAATTTGTATTTGAGCTATATGATTTTAAAAATTCACATTCCATTGCTATTAGAACAAAGTACGTAGGAAATAATACTATTTTAAAGATATTCTTTGCCTACATATAAACTCTTGGGGCTAGGGCTCCTATCAGGTTTTACTATATAATAAGTTAAGGTACAGAATTTCTATTTGGTCGTTTCCAAATGTACTGGAGCTAGCGATGTGTCATATGCCTTTTCATAAATTATCTCAGAGAGTAATCTCCCATCCATGAGCACCCTATATTACCAAAGGAAAAATGTTCGAACCCATTGGGATTACATCTGCTCTACTCCTTTGTCCTCCTTCTCCATCAACCCCTGAATTAGCTTACAAATCAGCACTAGCAACTCCTTTCCTCATGAACCTAAGTTTTCTAGAAAACCAGTCTTCCATTACCTTAGGGAAGGTGAATGGTTTCTCATCCTGCCACCCTAAAGAGATATATTCTGTCTACCATGTTCTTACTGTCCCCTTGGCACCCCTACTTAGGCTATCACTGGGGCATGGAGTGGGGACCACACAACAAGAAGAAAAATATAATGTCTGGAATGATTATCTCTGTAGACAAAAAAGAAGTACTTGACAGTAGGGTTTTGATTATTTGATTTTGCTTTTGTTCTTAACTCATATAAAGTACACAGTAAAAAAGGGAAATATTGCGTTTTCCTTCGACCCTTCCTCCCCTCTTTTCTCTATTCAAATTTTAACTTTTACAATCAATTTCTTCATAAAATAACTCATTTTTTTCCATTCACAATATGGGCTGTTTCATTATAGTACTTAGAACTCACATCTATTGACTTAGATTAAAACTCATACAATTAGAGAATGTATAAAAATATTATTAACACTGAAAAAGTCTTATATTTATAAATATTCAACTTGGATTTAAACCTAAAACATAAAATTGATTAAAAGTTTATAATAAAGAAAGAAATGCTCAAAAATTTCCAAATAAATCATCACCTTTTTTTCCATAAAGACTTCCCAGAAGAACGATATTTATTTTTAAGAAATTATCCTTTTTCAGATTTCCCCCCTAAAATACCATTTCAGTAAGTAACACCACCACACCCTACTCAGTGTAGTTCTAGTGTAGCTCTTAGAGGACTCTGCACAATCTCAGCAGTAAAGCAAATAGACTTGAGGAAAGATTAGCAATTAGGTCATGAAAAACAGGCAGCATAAAATAGCTATTGTTAATCTGCATGAGATGAATTTACTCAATTAAGCAGATGGAAATGTTATTATGAACTCAGTATTCCAATGATGGTCTTTAAAATTAAGAAGGATGGGGGCAAATGAAATGCACACTGGGGGATCTGGGGCCTTTATGTATTAGTTCTAAAGTATACAATGTAGAACACTGTAATGAAGTTAACAAAATTAATTAAAAGATTCTTTACATGTAACCATTAGAGACTACATTTAAAAATACATGACAGCTTTTGACGTTATTAAGAGTAATGTGACTGTTCTTTAACATTCTTAATGTTGATACCATCACCTTTTCTAAATATACTACTGATATCAAAACATGAGCGACAGAAGTCTTATTACTCAGAGCCTAGGATGAGTATTGGTTTTAATAAAGTTTCTGGCAATTAATTTCCTCATTTTCAGTTTCAAGAAACCATAAGCTAGTAATGAATTTTCCAACTTTTTAGAAGACTATCACACATTTTTGCTGGCATACAGAGTTTTCAGATACTTACCTATTTTAAAATTAATGTTTCTTTACACAATATTTTTATTAAATAATAACAAATTATTATAACGAATATCATATGATACCACTTATATGTGGAATCTAAAGAAAATGATACAAATGAACTTATTTACAAAACAGAAAGAGACTCCCAGACATATAAAAACTTACAGTTAGCAGGGGGAAAGAGAGAGAGGGATAAATTTGGTCTTTGAGATGAACAGATATACACCTCTATATATAAAATAGATAAACAACAAGGACCTACTGTATAGCACAAGGAATTATATTAAATACCTTCCAATAACCTGTAATGGAAAAGAATCTTAAAAAGAATAGACATATATGTATATGTGTAGCTGAATATCTTTGCTGTATAACTGAAACATTGTAAATCAACTCTACTTCAATTTAAAAATAAAAATTAAAAAAATTTTTTTAAAAGAGCATTATCGAATCTGCTTGAGAATTATTATCAAATTCTTAGGCAGAACAAAAGTCTCTAAACAATTTTGGAAAAACAGTCATGAAAACATGACTATGAAAGCAATGAAATTAGTGTATTCATACTGCCTCTACAGGTAAATTTTGGTTTAGTTTGATATTCTTCTCTTTTCTTGTAAATGTCATTCCCCCCCCCCTTTTTTTTTTTTTTTTTTTGCAGTACGTGGGCCTCTCACTGTTGTGGCCTCTCCCGTTGCGGAGCACAGGCTCCGGACGCGCAGGCTCAGCGGCCATGGCTCACGGGCCCAGCCGCTCCGCGGCATGTGGGATCTTCCAGGACCAGGGCTCGAACCCGTGTCCCCTGCATCGGCAGGCAGACTCTCAACCACTGTGCCACCAGGGAAGCCCCTCCCCCCCTCCTTTTGACTAGTCTTAAAAGGGTTAGAAAATTTTTATGTAACAATTTTACTTAAAAGTAACAATTATATAAAAATTACATTTAAAGTTTCATTTATTCATTGATTTATTCAATTTAATTAAAACTATTTCAAAAATTGCTCTAACATCAACTTCTGTTTCAATCTTTGGTTTAATATAACAATAATAATCATTTGTCCACCCTTACTCTGCTCTGCAAAACACACATCAGTCAACCTTAATACGTAATTCTCTAACATCCTAAACTGTCCTCTTAAACAGAAGTCTGCTTTAAACAATGATATAGTTTATCTGAATATTATTTTGTGTTTGTAACTGTTGAAACTTTATTTTTTATTGGAGTATTGATTTAAAATGCTGTGTTAGTTTCTGCTGTACAGCAAAGTGAATCAGCTATACATATACATATATCCACTCTTTTTTAGATTCTTTTCCCATATAGGTCATTACAGAGTATTGAGAAGAGTTCCCTGTGCTAAACAGTAGGTCCTTATTATCTGTTTTATATAGAGCAGTGTGTATATGTCAATCTCAATCTCCCAATTTATCCCTCCCCACCCCTTTCCCTCCGGTAACCGTAAGTTTGTTTTCTTCTTCACTAATATTAACACTCATTAATATTCATGGGATTATATTAATTCATATATTTAGTCATTCATCCATTTATTAAACATTTACTCTGTGCCAGGACACTATATTCAATGCTGCAGACACAAAGATGAAAAAGAAAGTCCCTGTTCTAAAGCTGCCCAGACACCTGAAGGTTGTATAAGGCAAAAAATGGTCCCCTAACCATGACCATGTTCTAATCCCCAGAACCTGGGAATATTTTACCTTACATGGCAAAAGAAACTTTGTAGATGTGATTAAGCTTGAGATAGGAGACTATCTTGAATTATCCAAGTTGGCCCAATATAATCACAAGTCCTTAAAAGCAGAGAACTTTTCCCAGTTATGATCAGCCAGAGATGTGACAACAGAAGAGTCAGAGAGATGAAACATTGCTGGATCTGAAGAAAGAGGAAGGGGGCCAAGATCCAAGGAGTGTGGAAGGCCTCTAGAAGCTGGAAAAGGAATGCGGCCTTGCTTGATAACCTTGATTTTAGCCCAGCCAGACTCATGTCAGACTCTGAGCCATAAAACTATAAGATAATACATTTGTGTTTAAGCCACTAAATTTGTGGCCATTTGTTAGCGCAAAAATAGAAAACTAATACTGGGATCATCTAGTCCAACATGTTTTTCTGACAGATGAGGAAAGTAAAACCCTCGAAGTCACACATTTAGGTAGTAGCAGTGTACTCTTTGGGTTTGGAGAGAACATAATTCTCCTCTATTCTCAAACCACGGTCAGCGTCAGGGTAAAGACAGAAAGCTAGACTTTCAGTATATGAAGGGAAATGGCCATGACAATTTTTCTATATATACTGAAAGTGTGAACCGAATGCGTGGTATACTAATACCACAGTTGCTCTTTTCCAGTTTGATTTGGCTAAATGACTTCTATGCGCTGCAGAAAAGCTTTTACTGTATACCCTTAAAAGCACACAAGTTGTTTTCTAAACTACACATGCTGTGTATTTATATACATTTATAGGCGTGAAGTGACCAGGTATTAAGGGTGTTTACACCGTCTTCTGTGCCCAGATTGGTACCATGCACAGCATTCAGAAATGAAGTCTGAACCAAAAACATTCATATTGGAATTTTTTAAAAAATAGACTTCACCTCCATGAATTCAGTCAACAATTACCTACTGAGAACCTACTATGTGCCAGGGACTCTTTAAGGTCCTTGGATAGTCATAACAGTGAACAAAACAGATAAAGTCCTTACCCTCATGAAGCTTACATTCTATTGGGGGGACCAGAGAGTAAACAAAATGAATATATAAATTAAAGTTAAGTAGCGTTAAATGCTCTGGATAAAGATAAAGCAATGTAAAGGGACAGAACGTATATGTGTGGGAAAGATGTAGATATACAAACTTAGACAAAAAGACCAGGGCTGGTAAAACGTCTTCTTTAATAGTATGTTCAACTTTTCCTAAAATCAGCAAGAGCTGTCTTTAGTGTTCAATGGAAGATTTCAACATACTGACACTTTAGCCAAGGTTTTTCATGTTATATAACAATAATACAAATGAAACAAAGGCTTTCAAAACAAAAATCATTGACATTTTCAGGCTTCCTGTTTACTACTGTAATACAGCAAGCTGGGGATCAACTGGATAGACTCAGCACTAAATATCAATGACAACTGCAGCACTGGAGTATTTAAGGACTTTCTAGATTTTGGATGCCTCTCAGATTAAAGGAACTATATGACCCCATGTTAATTTTACCCCTCCTGATGTTGAGCTGTGGGTGGTTCAGAAATTACTAATATAGTATTTTCCACATATAGTATATTAAGTACAAGTAACTCCATTTACAGAGTAGCAAAGAAAGCACAGAAAATTTAATTACTGTTGAATTTAAGGGAAAATCCAAATTTAAATAATCAGTTTTATATAATATAGTTAATACAGTAAGAAAATGTTTAAAACTCACTTTGAAGTGTTTCAAGTTCAGCTCTAGTCAATGCATCTTCCTTTTCCTTCAATCTTGTTTCTTTATATTTAGCATAAAACTGCCCAGCATCCTGAAAAAAGAGGTAACAAATAAATTAACATAAAAGTCAGTTTGCTTTGATGGTATTTTCCACATAACTTCAATTTAAAGCAGTATATTAAGGGACGCGGGTTCAATGCCTGGCTGGGGAACTAAGATCCCACATGCTGCGGGGCAACTAAGCCTGTGCACCACAACTACTAAGCTTGCACACCTCAACGAGAGAGCCCACATGCCGCAAACTACAGAGCCCATGCTCTCTGGAGCCCGTGCACCACAACTAGAGAAGAGAAAATCTGCACGCCACAACTAGAGAGAAACCCGCGTGCTGCAAGGAAGCCATAATGGAAGATCCTGTATGCTGCAACTAAGACCCACCCGATGCAGCCAAAAAAATAAGGAAAATAAATAAATAAAAATAAAATAAATATTAAAAAAACTATTTAAAGCAGTATTTTCATTTAATAAGTAGTCTTCCTCTGTGTTTATGCTTTCAAATTTTATGATGAACAGAAGAAACTGAATAAGCAGTTATCTACGATTTCTCTATCTTAGAGAACTAATGAAAGCCAGAAACTACATGAGTATAAATATGTTTAAGTAAAGCCTTTACTCTCAGATATGAAAGGGATGTATCCTCTTCCTGTTTTCTTCCATTGTATATTTTCTCAGTATTATGCATGGACAGACAGCAGAAAAACACACTTGCTGAACTGAATTATTTGATAGCATAGTAAATTATATTATTGTGACTAACAAAGTACTAACACTATTTTCATATTAGTCCCTTAACTCCAAAAGATTTTCAAAATTACTATATGCAAATCTGATTGTGAAACTTCTATGACCATGTAGATACAAGTGAAAGTTGTCACTCCACTGAGAGTTGAGGACTGAGGACACACACTGTACACAAATACTTAGGTGTCAAGATACAGTGGCTAAAGTCTCAAGAAGTGGCAAATAGGATAGGTAAGACTTTAGCAGAGTACCGAAAAAAGACCAGGCCTTTAATCACAGACATGGAGATAAACAAGTTGGTGCTCTAGGCATATGAAGGTCCTGACAGTGAAAAAAGCAAAAACAGATAATCTTCCACCACCCCTTGACTCAAACTCCATCTGTTCTATAGCAATACTACTTGTAGCTGCCAAGCTACACTGTGCTATGCTTTCATGTCTTTCTGTATGCTTTGCATTCTAGCTAGAACATTTTGCTCCCCTACCATTACTCTGAAGAACTCCTACTCATCCTTGAAAACCCTATTCAAGCATCACCTCTTTTGCAGTCTTTCTGACCTTCCCTGGAAGAGTAATTCTCTCCTGTATACTGCTTCTGTATTTAAACCCATTTCTATGGTTGCTTGTATCATGCTGTATTCTCTTCTAGAAAATGAGAAATCTGAGACAGGGTTACTTGTATGCTCAGAGCACAGTATCTAGCATCAAACAGGCACTCAATAAGCATTCTTTGAACTGAGCTAGACTGAAATATATGAGAAACCTAGTAAAGAAAGAAGTAAAAGAGCTTGATGAATGACTGGTGTGGAATAAGAAAAAGATATCAAGGATAACTCTAGAGTAACATTCCCAGACTGTATGACTCCTAGAGCATATAAATCATAGACCTGTCTGAGAGGATTTTAGTTCTGCAGGAAATGAAGGAACAAAATCAATCCTTGGCTCTACCTCAATTCAGATGTAAATGCATGAACACCTACCCTAGAATGGGATTATCTCTTTTCAGCTATGACTGTTCAAATTTAAGCTTTCTCCTGGGGTCTATGTTTCTTAGGGTTATAAAAGAACCCTTTTACTTGATAATTAATTAGGGAAACGACAGGGCACTTCTAAAATTACTGAATCAATATAATAAAGATATACCTCTTATTCCTTCCATTCCCACTTTTAGGTTCCTACCTCACTTCTTCTAGAAGGATTTCTTTTTTTTTTTTTGGTGGTATGCGGGCCTCTCACTGTTGTGGCCTCTCCCGTTGCGGAGCACAGGCTCCGGATGCGCAGGCTCAGTGGCCATGGCTCACAAGCCTAGCCGCTCCGCAGCATGTGGGATCTTCCTGGACCGGGGCACGAACCCGTGTCCCCTGCATCAGCAGGCGGATTCTCAACCATTGCGCCACCAGGGAAGCCCATAGAAGGATTTCTACAAGCCCTGGGCCAGCTAAATAACAGCATAATTTGAAGGGCACAGAGGTCATACATCTGACTTATCCTCCCATGCCCATATTTACTTTATTTTTTTAATTTTTTTATTTTTTCAAGAGCGAGAAAAGATGAGGTTGGCTCTACTTTATTTTTTTAATTATTATTTTCTTAGTTGCGGCATGTGGGATCTTTAGTTGCAGCACGCAAACTCTTAGTTGAGGCATGCGGGATCTAGTCTCCTGACCAGGGATCGAACCAGGGCCCCTTACATTGGGAGTGCAGAGTCTTAGCCACTGGACCACCAAGGAAGTCCCCATATTTACTTTATTTTGTTTTTTCTTTTTTTTCTTAACATTTTTATTGGAGTATAACTGCTTTACAATGGTGTGTTAGTTTCTGCTTTATATCCCCATATCTCTTCCCTCTTGCATCTCCCTCCCTTTTGCGCTCCTTATCCCACCCTTCTAGCTGGTCACAAAGCACTGAGCTGATCTCCCTATGCTATGCTACTGCTTCCCATTAGCTATCTATTTTACATTTGGTAGTGTATATATGTCCCTGTATACACTTACCCGTCCCCCTCCCCATGTCCTCAAGTCCATTCTCTAGTAGGTCTGTGTCTTTATTCCCATCTTGCCCCTAGGTTCTTCATGAACATTTTTTTTTTAAGATTCCATATATATGTGTTAGCATATGGTATTTGTTTTTCTCTTTCTGACTTACTTCACTCTGTATGACAGACTCTAGGTCCATCCACCTCACTACAAATAACTCAATTTTGTTTCTTTTTATGGCTGAGTAATATTCCATTGTATATATGTGCCACATCTTCTTTATCCATTCATCCGATGATGGGCACTTAGGTTGTCTCCACCTCCGGGCTATTGTAAATAGAGCAGCAATGAACATTGTGGTACATGACTCTTTTTGAGTTATGGTTTTCTCAGGGTATATGCCCAGTAGTGGGATTGCTGGGTCATATGGTAGTTCTATTTGTAGTTTTTTAAGGAACCTCCATACTGTTCTCCATAGTGGCTGTATCAATTTACATTCCCACCAACAGTGCAAAAGGGTTCCCTTTTCTCCACACCCTCTCCAGCATTTATTGTCTGCAGACGTTTTGATGATGGCCATTCTGACTAGTGTGAGGTGATATAGCATTGTAGTTTTGATTTGCATTTCTCTAATGATTAGTGATGTTGAGCATCCTTTCATGTGTTCATTGTCAGTCTGTATATCTTCTTTGGAGAAATGTCTATTTAGGTCTTCTGCCCATTTTTGGACTGGGCTGTTTGTTTTTTTGAAATTGAGCTGCATGAGCTGCTTGTAAATTTTGGAGATTAATCCTTTGTCAGTTGCTTCATTTGCAAATATTTTCTCCCATTTTGAGGGTTGTCTTTTCTTCCTGTTTATGGTTTCCTTTGCTGTGCAAAAGCTTTTAAGTTTCATTAGGTCCTATTTGTTTATTTTTGGCTTTATTTCCATCTCTCTAGGAGCTCGGTCAAAAAGGATCTTGCTGTGATTTATGTCATAAAGTGTTCTGCCTATGTTTTCCTCTAAGAGTTTGACAGTGTCTGGCCTTACATTTAGGTCTTTAATCCATTTAGAGTATATTTTTGTGTATGGTGTTAGGGAGTGTTCTAATTTCATATTTTTACATGTAGCTGTCCAGTTTTCCCAGCACCACTTACTGAAGAGGCTGTCTTTTCTCCATTGTATATTCTTGCCTCCTTTATCAAAGATAAGGTGACCATATGTGCGTGGGTGTATCTCTGGGCTTTCTATTCTGTTCCACTGATCTATATTTCTGTCTTTGTGCTAGTACCATACTGTCTTGATTACTGTAGATTTGTAGTATAGTGTGAAGTCTGGAAGCCTGATTCCTCCATATCTGTTTTTCTTTCTCAAGTTTGCTTTGGCTATTTGGGGTCTTTTGTGTTTCCATACAAATTGTGAAATTCTTTGTTCTAGTTCTGTGAAAAATGCCAGTGGTAGTTTGATAGGGATTGCATTGAATCTGTAGATTGCTTTGGGTAGTAGAGTCATTTTCACAATGTTGACTCTTTCAATCCAAGAACATGGTATATCTCTCCACCTACTTGTATCATCTTTAATTTCTTTCATCAGTGTCTTATAGTTTTCTGCATACAGGTCTTTTGTCTCCTTAGGTAGGTTTATTCCTAGGTATTTTATTCTTTTTGTTGCAATGGTAAATGGGAGTGTTTTCTTAATTTCATTTTCAGATTTTTCACCATTAGTGTATAGGAATGTGAGAGATTTCTGTGCATTAATTTTGTATCCTGCTACTTTACCAAATTCATTTATTAGCTCTAGTAGTTTTCTGGTAGCATATTTAGGATTCTCTATGTATAGTATCATGTCATCTGCAAACAGTGACAGCTTTATTTCTTTTCCGATTTGGATTCCTTTTATTTCTTTTTCTTCTCTGATTGCTGTGGCTAATAATAGTGGTGAGAGTGCACAACTTTGTCTTGTTCCTGATCTTGGAGGAAATGGTTTCAGGTTTTCACCATTGAGAATGATGTTGGCTGTGGGTTTGTCATATATGGCCTTTATTATGTTGAGGTAAGTTCCCCTCTGTGCCTACTTTCTGGAGGGTTTTTATCATAAATGGGTGTTGAATTTTGTCAAAAGCTTTTTCTGCATCTATTGAGATGATCATATGGTTTTCCTCCTTCAATTTGTTAATATGGTGTATCACGTTGATTGATTTGCGTATATTGAAGAATCCTTGCATTCCTGGGATAAACCCCACTTTATCATGGTGTATGATCCTTTTAATGTGCTGTTGGATTCTGTTTGCTAGTATTCTGTTGAGGATTTTTGCATCTAAGTTCATCAGTGATATTGGCATGTAGTTTTCTTTGTGACATCTTGTCTGGTTTTGGTATCAGGGTGATGGTGGCCTTGTAGAATGAGTTTGGGAGTGTTCCTCCCTCTGCTATATTTAGGAAGAGTTTGAGAAGGATAGGTGTTAGCTCTTCTCTAAATGTTTGATAGAATTTGCCTGTGAAGCCATCTGGTCCTGGGCTTTTGTTTTTTGGAAGACTTTTAATCACAGTTTCAATTTCAGTGCTTGTGATTGGTCTGTTCATATTTTCTATTTTTTCCTGGTTCAGTCACGGAAAGTTGTGCATTTCTAAGAATTTGTCCATTTCTTCCAGGTTGTCCATTTTATTGGCATATAGTTGCTTGTAGTAATCTCTCATGATCCTTTGTATTTCTGCAGTGTCAGTTGTTACTTCTCCTTTTTCATTTCTAATTCTGTTGATTTGAGTCTTCTCCCTTTTTTTCTTGATGAGTCTGACTAATGGTTTCTCAATTTTGTTTACCTTCTCAAAGAAGCTTTTAGTTTTATTGATCTTTGCTATCATTTCCTTTTTTTCTTTTTCATTTATTTCTGATCTGATCTTTATGATTTCTTTCCTTCTGCTAACTTTGGGGTTTTGTTCTTCTTTCTCTAATTGCTTTAGGTGTTAGGTTAGGTTGTTTATTTGAGATGTTTCTTGTTTCTTAAGGTAGGACTGTATTGCTATAAACTTCCCTCTTAGAACTGCTTTTGCTGCATCCCATAGGTTTTGGGTCGTTGTGTCCTCATTGTCATTTGTTTCTAGGTATTTTTTGATTTCCTCTTTGATTTCTTCAGTGATCTCTTGGTTACCCGTATTTACTTTAAATTTCAACAGAGTTTTGGTTAAGAATTTATGGTCCCTTAACACTCCCTGCACCCCCAAAATCTCAACCCTGGAAAAGTCTTATTTTATATTAAACCATATCAGTCATTCGTTCCTCAGTATGAATGAATGAATGGCTTATTAGCTTCTTTCCAGAGAGTAATTGTTAATAGTAGGGAAATGGTCAGGAAGGCATTGCCTCCTTAGGGAAGTAGGAAGGGTTGCACCATGTAAGAAGGGCACAGATAAGTTATTTATGAGGTGTGAAAGATGACGAGTTGAAATCAAACACCATAGTATAATAGAATGAGATAGAATATAGTGATGAAGAGGGCAGATTTTAGAGTCAAGCTGCCTGGATTAAGATCTCGGCTTTGCCATCTCACTAGCCATGTGACATTCAGCATTACTTCACTTTCCTATGGGCGAATTTTCTCACCCATCAAACGGGGATAATACAAGTACCTAACTCATAAGGATGTTGGAAAGATTAAATGTGTTAATATATGGGAAACACTTAGAATAACATCTTGCACACAGTTAGGCCTTATATATGGTACCTATTTTTATTATTACTTCATCATTTTGCCAAGAACCTTATTCTCCACCACAAAGACAGGGTGAGTTTTTCTGCTTCATAGTAAACCAAAACTCCTGCAGAATCCTGCATCTTCTCACTTACACGACTTCTCTTTACCTGAACCTTCTTCAGCTCAGTGCAAAAACCTTTTGCTGGACAATCCCTTCCTAGTGGTTCTAACAAATCTGAACATTTCTCTGCAAATGTTTCTTCCTTCTGCTGCAGCACAGAATTCCACTAAAAATTCCTTTTGGAAATATGCATTAGATTCAAAACCACACTTATCTGAGGACTGCAATGCACCCAATCACCTTAATCTACTCCATCTAATTCCAAGAGTTTTAACACATTCCCTTGTCTCACTCACTGTTTGTTCTAGGCAAAGAATCCTATCTCCCTTTTGCCCCATTTCTAAGCAATTATTTAAATGTTCCTCATGCTTTTTCTTTCCTTCATATCTTGTTTGTACTTGCAAATTATAATTACAATATGTCCACTCTAGGAAGCATTACTTCTTTAATAAACCTACGATCTCAAATAATTCTACTGTACTCAACAAACTCTTTGTTCCAACCAT
This sequence comes from Lagenorhynchus albirostris, assembly GCF_949774975.1. Lineage (NCBI taxonomy): Eukaryota > Metazoa > Chordata > Mammalia > Artiodactyla > Delphinidae > Lagenorhynchus > Lagenorhynchus albirostris. Next base: position 179,150,790 of record NC_083095.1, read on the forward strand.
CCTTCTGTAGAGTTTGGTGTCCCATACTTTAAGATGCACTGACAAACTGGAAGACTTTAAAAGGAAAGTGATCAAATGGTGAGGGGCCTTGAAACTATATACATATACATACACTCAGATTACTTTCTATTATAGGTAATTATACAATATTGAATATAGTTCCCTGTGCTATACAGTAAATCCTTGTTGCATATCTACTTTATGTATAGTAGTTTATATCTGTTAACCTCATACTCCTAATTTATCCCTCCCCTCCTCCCTTTCCCCTTTGGTAACCGTAAGTTTGTCTTCTGTGTCTGTGAATCTGGGCTTGAAACTGTATTTAAAAGGGAATGGAAATGAGAAGATTAGGGATAAGTTTTGATTTTGGATAAATACAAAAAAAGAGCTTGCTGATAATTATAATCACCCGAAAATGAAACAGACTGGCTTTGCAGGTAATATTCAAGAAAAGACCAGGCTAGTGACAGGGGTGGGGGGTAGGGATTGGGGGTTGGGCTGTCATGTATTCAAAAGAGGTTGAATAAGAGCAGTTGTTTGCAACCTCCCCCCCCACCCCATTCTTCAAGAGAAGCTAATTCATGTGCATACCATTGTTAAGTAGGGAAAATAAACACAAAGTCTCATTTTGAGCCCAGAATAAGCCCCAGTTTACCTACACAGGAAAGGATAAATTTCTTGTGGATAAACTTCTCATCCATCTTTGGAGACACTGCCTGGCACATAATAGATGCTTAATAAGTATTTAATGAGTGAATGAATGCTTAATCAATCAGGACTCTGGACTGCCTAGGTTTAGCTGCATAATACTGTCTTAAAACTACAGAGTTTACACTGTTCCAAACATAGAGTTCTTATCTTCGAGGAGCATTATATAATCCTTATGGATGGAACATGAGGAAAAGCTTTTACTCTAGAATCAATTCTCTTAATACTTAAAATTTCTTGGAGGGCTCAAAGCTTGTCTGCATAGACACCAAGCAGAGGACTGATTTTACATTATAGAACTATGACTTAAAGAATTTATATATTATGAGTGGTTCTTTATCTAATTGTAGAGCATGGGCTCCTGCACAAGAAGGTCTTTAAAAAGTAATATTTATTTATACTTACTTACTGAACCACTATTATATGTGTTGTACTTTGTTAGGATATATGGGGGTTATATGATAAGACAAGCAGTTGCCCTTAAAGCATATGTAAAAATATCTATGAATATCAACCAAAATAAGGAATATAAACTACATGAGAACAGGAATTTTGGTCTTTTTTAGAAAATTTTTTGTATTTCCAGAGCCTAAAAGAATACTTAGCACATAGTAAGCACTCAGTAAATATTTGCTTTGTAAAGCAACCATACTCTGATAAAAACTAATTAAAAATAGAGTAAAAAAAATATTTGCTGAATGAATTATTGAAAGAGAGAGTGGTGCTCTCCCAACATTCTATTTGTTTCCCCACATTCTCTTATTCTCTTGAAATTAGGTGGGGTTATGGGACTAGTTCTGGATGGGCTGCGGTTAGAAATATCATGTGTCATTTCAAACCCAACATCAAAAAACTTGTGCAGTCCTCCAGCTCTCTACTCTTGCCACAGGGAGCAAGGAAGCCACATGCTCCAGATGCGAACAGCTAGAAGATGGTGAAGACGTCATTATTCTGGGTCCCTAAATTAGAGCTGCTAGTTAGAGCAGAATGTCCCTTTTCCCACCAACCAGTGATAGATAAGTGGCATACACTGGAAAAAAATTTTAAGTCACTGAAATTTCAGGGTGATCTGCACCATAGTCTATCCTGATTAATACAAATAGTAAGTGCTACTAAGTTAGTACAGAGAATATACAATGGGAAATTTTCAGTTGGCCGCATCAAGAAAGGTTTCATAATGATGATGACAATTTAGCTAAGCCCTGAAGATGTAGTATTCCCAAGGTTAGTTAGCTACAAGATGGAAGTCATCCCTTATAAATCTTTCTTTTTAGCTCTATCGACATAGTTTATCTAAGTGGTAAAGATAACATGCTGTGCTGGCACTGCTCGTCATGTTTTGGTTTTCTTCTACTTCTCCATATGAACCTTAAAATATTAAACAATCCAAAAAAAATCTTAGGAAAGAAAGGAATTTAGATTTGTACAAGCAGGGAAATAGTACCACCTGTCCTAATGGGAACAGGGAACATTTCTCTCTGACTGTGTGACAGCACAAATCTCTTGTTTGAAGCTTACATATAACCATCAACACAGGAGAATATCGTTAAGTGCACTTCTGAAAATCTGCCCATAAATTCAATTTCTCTATATCAAATTTTGTTCTCCAACTGACTTATAATCTCAGAATTAGATCTAATGTGTAATTACATATAATGTATAAAATTACAATGAAGAATACAGGAAAACTTATAAATTTCATACTCTGAATAAGAGTAAATTTTCTTGTACAGAATGATAATAACACTAAATTTACAAGAAGTAATAAAAATAAAGCAGAAATCAAGCTCAGCTTTCCTCTGCCTGAGTCAGTAGTATTCAGGCAGTATTGGGCTTTGGGAAGGCCCAAAGCAACTTTTTCCATTTGTGCTAAGAGACAGAAGACACCACAGAAGTCATCTATTCAGCCCCAGCTCAATACAAGAATCCTTCTACAACTTTTATAACAATTACAGTCTGCCTCAATATTCATATAGAGAATGTAAGATCAGACAGCTTATTCACTCACCATAACATATCTAGCTTGTTATCCAGCTGTTGAAAAATTTATTCTTTCTTGGCTTTTATATTTCTTACATTTTAAATCTATTTTCGTCTGCTTTAAGTTTCATTTCTACCATTGACTAGTAGTGTCACTTTAGGCAAATTGTCTCACCAGTCTGAGTCTTAAACTTATTTTTCATCTACAAAATATGGAATTGATGAGACTATGCATCTCTAACATCCTACCTAACATTTTGTGATTTTAAAATCTTTTCTACAAATCTCTATATTCTGCCTTTGGACCTCCGAATAATTGCATCTTATGGCCTCCTTTCAGAGGGTAGAAGGAATGGAATCTTTGTTATGTTGTGAGGTCTTTCCAGTTTTCCTGTATCCCTTTGTCCTTCTGTAGCAGCAGAGTTTCAGCCTTATAAAAATTCAGACGAGTTTTTCCCAACCTTTTTTATTTGTTTACGTCTTCCCTATGTAAAGTATGTTTGTATGCAAAATTTTCCAAAGAGTTATGGGAGTACTGAAAGTAAGCTTTCTCATCCCTTGGAAAATCTGTGTTTAACTCTGAGTAGAAGGGCAGGCAACTGAGCTTGCTACAAATGCCTCCTAGCCTTTTAGAAGCTTTTCTCCCTGCTAATTAGCTGTGAATGTTTTGTTTATTTGGTTTCTGTCCCAGCAAGCAGAAGCAAAGGGGCTAGAAATGAAGGGCCCTGACTGTAGAGAGGGTGACCTCCAGGCTTGTCCACAGTTGTAGTTTCCATGGAAGAAGCTTCTTGGGAGGGAGGATGCCTCCATTTATAAATAGTTGTATAAAGTACAGTATTCCGTTTACGCTCTTAGGCAAGCTTTATTTTAATTTTTTTAAGGTAAAAGTCATAGCACTACAGAAAAGATTATTTTCTCAGCCACTGCTCCTCAGCAACCTATAAATCCTGATAGGGTGGAGATATACATGCTGGAAATTTCCTACAATAATTTCTAGTCTAACTGTGTTCATATTAGATCAGCTTGGTAGTGAGAAAAGATGGGACTGGGACTTAACAATGAGAGAAATTAACAACCTTAGGCAATGCACACCTAAAGGAGTTATACATTTTATAAATTGCCTTACTGAGAAATGTAACACAGCAGGTAGAGAGAAATTTAAATGGTGAGTTCCCAGAAAATCAAACAAACTATCGAGCAAATAAATTCGGAATACTGAAGACCTTTTTCATCTCAGAAAATGTAGAGAACTATGAACTATGATTTAGGTTGGTAATCACTTGGGATATTTGGTACTTACTGACTTTGTATGAGAAATCGGTGGTGTTAATGACCTAAATTATCATGGGCCTAAATAAATGAAGCTCCAACACAAACAGGCAGTGACAAAAATAAACTAAGTTATAAGAGTTAAAATGAAAACATGCACATAGCATTGGTTATATTTCATCAGTTGTTTGCTACCCTCATGGCTATGAATATATTTCAGAACATATATGGTCAATTAAAAAATATCCAAGAAGGGCATTTTGGAGGTTAGAAAAATTTCTTGGGGTTATAGGCTGAATATAGTCAACACAGAAGACTGGATTAGTCAGATTCCAAGAGATTGTGTACTCCCTTCAAACTATCGTGAAAAAAGAAACACTGGTAAGATATGAAAGTGTCACTAGGGTTATACTTTTTTTTTTTTTTTTAGGGCTATACTTTTAATGTTAAAATTAAATTCTAGCCTCAAAGCACACTATGCCTCTCCTGATATAGGCCAAGTTCCTTGTTATATTCTAATTCACATTCCATGTCTTCGGTTGATCATTCCACCTACCGTTTTCGCTGTCTAAACACATTCTTCTCAAGTTTCCCAAGCTTCTCTGCACACGGTCATGCATTTTACTCCTCTCTAAAGTTCTCTCTTCTCTCTATGGACACATCAATTTAAAAACACTCTCCACATTCTTCTTCTATGGTTTCTCATTTGACTTTTTTCTTTTCTGCCTATGTGGGTACATGAATGATATAGGGATATACACTTTGCTAAATAGAGTAATATCCATACATCTTTCCCTTCAATATTTTCCAATCTAGGAAATGTTTGTTATTAACTTAACATCGAATATTTTACACATATCAAGTATAATCGTTTTCAGTTACTGGCCTCATTCTTCTAATCTACCAAATCTTATAATTCTTTCAATATATTTTTCAGAACAAAGGAAAGGAACAAAACCCAGTGCTGGAGGTAATAAAGACCTTCTCAAAAAGCAAGGGGAGCTATCAAAGAAATACTTCTACCTCTGCCCTGCTTGATCACAGAACCACTTTGAGTATTTTCTGCCCACTATGTACTTTAACTTTCCCATTCCTAACAACGTATACATATCTTTGACAGACATGTGCGATGGAAACACTCTTCTGTCTCAATGTCCTTTAATAGATTTGTGAGATTTATCTATTAGGGTATAAATTCCTAAATGGCTATATTCAGAGTCTGGAGACCTGGGATATAGTCTTAGATGATAGCAATGGGCTATGTGGAATTTTCTTTTTTTTTCTTTTTTTTTTTTTAAAAAGCAGTTGTACAATGTTTTCCTCAGGTTTCTTCCAGTCCTAACACATATGATTATATGGGAGTTACTGTATCTATCAAATTATTTTTGTACACAAACTAGTACACAGAGTGGGTACTTCACTGTCAAGTGTCTATTCATCTTTCAAGACTCAATTCAAGTGGCTCCTCTTTTCAGTTTTCCTTGGTTATCCTAAATAGAGACAATCTTACTTCTCTGAACATCTACAGAAGTCATTGTTTATACTACATATATGAAGCTTACATACCATATTGTATCCCAATTATTTTAATTCATGTGATATAACCTCTACCTGACTGTAAGGTCCAAGAAAGCATATTCATCTCTATAGCCTCTTGTTCTGATATTGTGTTTAATAAATTTTTATTGAACCTGCTAAACGGTTTTTCTAAAAATATAACCAGAAGAAGTTTTATACATCAAATAACTATGATATAACTATTCTCATCTGTAATTTTTTGGGGAGAGGGATAGAAAAGAATTTAGGTAAAATAAGTAGGGAACAAGGAATTTTCTTAGGGATCTTAGACACTAAGTAATAAACAGTGAACTCAGGAGCACAAGCTGAACCAGAACTGCCACTTTTTCAAATCTTACTAGATAACCAACCATATATGCATGTGGAGTGTAATAAAGGAATGGGTATTTAGAGGAAGAGTGGGAGGAAAACAGTTGAAGATGAAGAGCTGTTGATATGACAAGGACAAAATTTGGGTACCAGTTCTGCTAGTGTGAGGCCATTTGCTGGAAGTCTCTGAATCTCCCACTTTTAGCTTGGATACTCCATCTTATCCAACAGCTGCCTGCTTACACAGAATATCTGCAGCTCAGTTTTAATGAACTTTCCATGAAATTCAAGGGATTCACACACGGAAGTAAAACTCCCTTAACTGATACCTATTTAACTAACTGTATGCTTATATGAGCTGGTTGTATTAGCTCTTAAACCTATTTGTGTCAGTGATACATGTTATTGTAATTATACGATTCAATTAAATATTATATTACAAAGATGAAAACTGAGTAGAAAATGACAGTTGTTTCTATGAAAACCAAGTGGATGCTTTGGAAAGCTCAATGAAGGAGTTGCTAAAAATGCTGTTAACTAGATGTAAATAAGCTGATGATGAAAGACTGAGCGACTGATATCATACAAATCTCTAAGGCTTATACAACTACATTGCTTCACAAGAGTATGGTTTAATTCTTCTTTAGAGAAATCAACTGGAAATCTGTCCTTAAAGAAACCAAGATGATAGGTATGGTTTACGCAAGAAAAAAAGGACTCCTACTTAAAAATAAAACAATGGCCCTGTATCACAAGAGTGGTGAAGAAAATGTTGGAAGTCATGTGTATCATTTTTTTTATATTGAGTAGGGCTCTTCTATCACCACTGTACCAGTTACTAATACAGACTGCTTCGGGTAAAAAGGGCTTCCTCTAAATTTCATAAATACCTTATTTAAGAAGAGCTCATAGAAGTGTCACATGAAAATTTCAGTGTTGTAGATAAGGCATATGTATTCATATTACACGATTTTATGAATGATAAATTAATACAAAGGTCAAAGCAGACAAAAAAAGCAGACAATCTAATCTTAATAGCAACTATTCAGTATTGCTTTGCTGATGCTTATGAAAGTATAAGCTATATGTTTATCAATGTAAAATACTTTCACTATTACAGTTTGTGTCAGAGTCTACTATATTACATTATTTTGTTAGTGAACATGAGTAAAACTTTAAACTTCAAACTGATTCAACAGTTTAAGAAAGTTTCTGAAGAGGCTAAAATGTTTTTATAAAATTCCTTATTTTTGTAAGCTTTCTACAAATTTGTGATAAGGCAAAATAATAACTTGTAATTCGAAGCCATCTTAATATATTGATTCTGTTTTTGCAAATTACTCCACGCTAATCAAGAAATATGTTAATTTTACCAACTAAACTTTGTTTCAAATGACTTAGATTAAAATTACAAAGAAGTGTTTCAGACTGACATTTTATGTGACATTTTATTTATACTGCCTCATGACCATACTTTTAAATTCATCTACATTCTGGTTTGCCTACTGCACAGATTCTAAAGCTGACAAAAAATAATCATTCTTTAAAAAATATAAGAAATCATGTCCTAAAATATTTTTCTGTCACATCTTCTCATAAATATACCAGTATGATAAATATACTTTCCCCTCTCTCTTATTAACTCTTACATACGTATCATATGAGGATTGTGGATTTTTATTCAAATAAACAACATAAAACTTAAAATAAACAACTTAAAAACAAAAGCTTTTAAATTACCAAAATACTTCAATTGTCTCTATTAACAAAATATATGATTCTGTAAGCAATAACTACTAAGATAAACAATTTTGACAAAAGAACTGGTAAATAATTTCTCAAAGGCTAGAAAGAAACACACTAGTAATTTTTAGTTCATTTTCCCTTCAAATATAAAATTTTCATTATTAGAGGAAAAAGAGGAATAAAGTACAGAAGTTGGAGTCATTCACTTCCTTAAACAATTAGGAAAAACAGCTGTTTCATGAAAAAAAGTGAGTAGAATTAAACAAATTATCTGTCTCTCTTGCTCTTTGTATTTTCTGAAATGAGACATTTCCTCCAAAATTACAACTTCAAAGAATTTCAAAATTTGTACACCAAAACAATTATATATTCTTTCAAATATTCTGTTTATGTGTTGGAAATTTTCTAACCAGATGCAACAATTAAAATTAGCAAAGAAATAATAGAATATGTGTTGGTATGCTAAATATAAAAAAATAGAAATTGCCATATCAATATGATATGTACATCCCATTGTTTGAGGAAGACTGACTAGCAACAGAAACTTTGATTACCAGTTTAAGACAAAATATCTTGACTCCTCTTAAAGTTGCAAATAAAATGGAAAGCTATATATATTTTTGCTTAATTATACCAATGCTTACGTAAAGTGTTTTTTTCCACACTATGTACTTAAATGCTATTAAAACATGGTGACAAACTATTTGAGCTTTGTTCTTTTTTACTGGATATGCCTTAAATGATTAAATTTTTATCGCTTTTATATCTGTCCTAAAGATAGTATTGCTGCAGCCACGTAGCACAGGGAGATCAGCTCGGTGCTTCGTGACCACCTAGAGGGGTGAGATGGGGGGGTGGGAGGGAGACACAAGAGGGAGGAGATATGAGGATACGTGTATATGTATAGCTGATTCACTCTGTTATAAAGCAGAAACTAACACACCATTGGAAAGCAATTATACTCCAATAAAGATGTTAAAAAAAATGAAGTCGGGCTTCCCTGGTGGCGCAGTGGTTGAGAGTCCGCCTGCCAATGCAGGGGACACGGGCTCATGCCCCGGTCCGGGAAGATACCACATGCCGCGGAGCGGCTAGGCCCGTGAGCCATGGCCACTGAGCCTGTGCATCCGGAGCCTGTGCTCCGCAACGGGAGAGGCCACAACAGTGAGAGGCCCATGTACCGCAAAAAAAAAAAAGAAGTAAAAATTACAAAACTGAAAACCATAAAAAGAATAATAATCTATCAGAAAGAAGATGTGACACATATATACAATGGAATATTACTCAGCCATAAAGAGAAATGAAATTGAGTTATTTGTAGTGAGGTGGATGGATCTAGAGTCTCTCATACAGAGTGAAGTAAGTCAGAAAGAGAAAAACAAATACCATATGCTAACACATATATATGGAATCTAAAAAAAAAAAAAGGTTCTGATGAACCTAGGGACAGGACAGGAATAAACATGCAGACGTACAGAATGGACTTGAGGACACGGGGAGGCGGAAGGGTAAGCTGGGACGAAGTGAGAGAGTAGCATTGACATATATACACTACGAAATGTAAAATAGATAACTAGTGGGAAGCAGCTGCATCCCACGGGGAGATCAGCTCGATGCTTTGTGACCACCTAGAGGGCTGTGATAGGGAGGGTGAGAGATGCAAGAGGGAGGCGATATGGGGATATATGTATACATATAGCTGATTCACTTTGTTATACAGCAGAAACTAACACAACGTTGTAAAGCAATTATACTCCAATAAAGATGTTAAAAAAAAAAAGATAGTATTGCTTTTTCCTTTTTTTTAGTGTCTTGGAATTCTAAGGTGTTATAAAAGCAGTGTAAGAGATAGTTATAGGGAAAAAAAAAGAGACAGTTATAGGGATAGATACCTAAATAAATTTTAGAACTATTCTAAATTACATTTATACTTATACTATTCATTCAATCAGCATTAGGAAGCATCTACTGTATATTCAGCATTCAGATAGCAGGCATAAATTATTTCATGAATAATTAAAGTGAAAGCATCTAATATTATAAGAAAGAGGTACATTTTACCTGGATTAGATGAGGCAATGCTTTTAGTGTAAGGCAAAACCAAATTCCCAGCTTGCAGGGGAGCAAATCATGCCATTGTGGTTTCACCAGTAATCTAAAGGGAAAACAAAAAGCAAAAATAAAGAAGCAAAATATAGAAAGAAAGTTGACAGACAAAAATATTTTTATAATAATCATGAATTCTGTTTTGAATGGCTATTTCAACAAAGGAAGAAGTTTTTCAATGAAATATTTATGACAGTTATCACTTAATCTGAAGTATTCTATCATAAAATATATTAGTACAACAAATGCAATTATGTATAATAAGTAAGAGAATCTAGGTTAAGATTTTGGGGAAGGGGACTTGTAATCAAGTTATAAAGATAAAGAAACAAAAGCCCTGTTTCTAACCTGGACTTTTCATCAGTTTGGCAAAATGAATTCTTAGACCTTATGATTACTTAGCGGTAAAAGACTAAACATCATCAGAGTGTCCCCAAGTGCTGACAAGCAGATATGAAGACTGTAGCATAAACAAACCAATACATAAAAATTAATGTCATTTGCAGTTCACTGAAGCATTACTCACTGATGTCATCAGAACAGAAGACAGGCAGAATAGTCTCTGATCTCCATCTCACATTGATCCAGTTCCTGCCCTGCTGTGTGAACTATTTAAACCCTTTATTTCTTCCTATGAATCAATAGAAGAAATGGTAGTATCTCTTTGAGTGTGCTGCATATCACTGTCTCTCTACATACTGTCACTCCTGAGCTAAACACTACAGTGATAGACTCTTCTAGTAATACTTCGTTTCTAAAGTTCAGTATAAAATTTTCAAATAACAAGAATTCAGGGGTTTAATTATGTAAATATATATGAACACTTTACAAAGGGAAAAACCTGTAGAACTTTTGCTTAAGATTAGAATGTGTTTCATAAACTATGGCACAGTATTAGTCTTTTATAAACTGAATACAGATGTAAATGTTAGCATATCCGAAATGGATATACATATGAAGTTGAATCACATTAAAGACATATTTTAAAACAATTTTGAATTATAAAATGTTTTTATATGCTCCCACCTTTCATTTTTTTCTGAAGCACCAAGTTTTGATACATCCACAGTCTTGCCGCCTGTCTTTTTTTTCTTTTCTCTCTTTTTTCTACTAAGCAGTTCATCCTTAATGTGGAAAAAATTATGGTTACAGGTTATCATTAACATGTACTCTTCAAATGTTATCAAGAGTCTTCTGTGAAGGGTAAACATTATAGAAGAACATTTATGCAAATGTATGTAGGGTCCAACATGATTAAGTAAAATCATCAATCTTTAACAATAACTGTTGCCATGGTAACCAGTCCTTAAACACACATGAAGTTCAGCACTGTCAGTCATGTGTATCTCCATAGCAATCAAAGTTTTCTAAGAAGAGAAGGCATTCAACTTACTTTTTCTCATTCATCCAACTTTAATAATGTCACTTCAAAAAGAATGAGTAAACAGATGCTAATTCATGAATACTGATAAATATGTTTATCTTTAGCATATAAATAAAAGCCCATAGCAGAATAAACTATGTAGTAGTATATTAGGCTAAGAAAAATGTAATATTTTTTAACCAACTGATCTCTGAAATTATAAACTTATACTGATTTCAAGTTTTACTGAGTTAAAAGCTTTTAAAATAATCATTCTTTATGTAAGGGCCTGCGACACAAAAATTTCTAAAATCATTTTACATAAAAAATATGTGTATCTGGAAGGTGACAATTAAGAAGACATAGCTCTACCTTCTAATTTTCAGCTAGATATTTGAGCCTTCACAAAATTTTGTAACAAACTCAAATGCCACATTTTTGAAAAGAAACATTTTCTTCTTATGTCATGGATTCTTGAAATAGAAACATATCAAATACTAAATGCTGAGTACAAAAAATATTAGAATAAGGAGTATATACAGAAAAGTTGAAATTTTTATCAGTTGAAAAAATAAATGTCTGAAATTCCATATAAAATTAAGGAGGCTAGATCATTTGATTTATTACCAGTACTTACCAGTTGTTTTTCCAGGTAGATTGACCAAACCACAGCATAATGACCCACTGTGAGAATTATGAACAAAAGTAATGCCAGCTCAGCATTGCTCATTTTTCTCACCCGCCTGTAGTAGAATACAGGCTGTCGCCAATCTGGAAGTCCATTGATCAGAATATCATCATACCTACAGCAGCAAATATAACAGTTTTTCATAGGGAGTTTAAAATAAAAACAAAAAACTTTATTTGTACTTATATGTAAAAAGAGGAAAGAGAAAAGAATTTCTCCAGAAGAGATAACATTTATATAGATTATCAGCATTACAATGGCCTATAAATCAAAACATTGTATCCAATCACAGACAGCCTTCAAAAAGGCACACAGTGATCTGCTGTGGATCCCAGACCCTGTGTGTTTAAACCCCAGTGATGTGACTCCTGTAATGGCAGCTAGGCTGAAGGAGCCAGAGTCCACCTCTCCACTGCAGGCTGCAGAGGGGCCCCGCCATGAAAGTCAGCAACAAGAGGAAGGCTCTCAATGGGAGAAAATCAAGATAAGAGCTCTATTTGCTACCATGAATTATATATTAATGGAATCAAAATCAGGATAAATTTTCTAGTCAGTGCTTTTATTTCCACCCCTTTACAAGGGTTCAAGGTTGAAATATCTATCATTTTATCAAAGCTTCTTAATGACATAAAGAGCCTATAAAGTGAGCACTTTTTAATTTTATGTTGGTCACATTCCTTTAGAGAATAAAAAATTCCCAAATTAGGAGATGTGGAAACAACCAATTTCTCGATAAAACTGTTTATTTGTAAACATTTAAGTGGCAATTTCCTCATTTTTTGGCTTTGCTGAAAGGGAAGAACATAACAAATAACAGCTTTCCTAGTGATGCATTTTAAATCTGCTTTCTTTAGAAGGAAATTTCAACTGAATTTAAATTTACCCGTCAGACAGTTATTGAGGCATATATTTTTAAGGTTAAAAATCAGGAATAACATTTATGATTGTAAAACTCAAAATGGTCACACACAAACAATGTTCAAAACACACAACCTGTTAATCTTAGTTCAACACATCTCATTAAATATTCTAATCACACTATTTCCAGAATTAAATCTTCACTGAAAGGCCTAATTTGGTGCAACACATTGACCAAAATATTTTAATTAAAAATATTCTGAGTTAGTCGCAGGCCTAATTACAGGAATAGAAATAGGGCCTATATTGTCAGGCAGGTCAGTAGAACTCAGTAGTAGGTTTTTCTCAAGTAAATTGACCGATCTAGGAATAATAGCGCAGCTGCTAAACTGCCAGTCTTGACATGTAAATCAATTTAAATGCAACAACTGCAGTAGCTACTTTGATAGTTATTAAATTGATACCTTGGAGATATGCTTAAAAAAATAAAGCAGAGGATTTATTACAGGCAACTTCTTTTTTTGGTACAAAAAATATTGGTTATAAATTCAAAATATATTTTATCAGGCTATCTAGAAAACGTGACTTTTAGGATCAACTTAGATTATTAATAATAATGGCAGATCAGAATAACCAATGTTCAAAGCAAAGGACATTAGTGGTACTAAACTCTTAAAGGCAGGCAAACTGTGTAGTATACAAGAATCTGCTAATTAAAATATGGTTGTGTAGTAGCTGGGCTGAAGTTTGATGTTAAATATTCCTTTTTCGATATTTACATAGCAATTCTTGAACACTAATATCAAGACATAATAACACGATTTCATCAAAAGTTATCATTCCTGTCCAAAAAATGTATCTTTAAATCTATTTCTGTAAAAACGGACTCATTTTAGATTAGAAATGGATTGGCAAAAAGGTTTCAAGTGGTATAATGCAAGATTACAACATCTGAATGAAGTCCAGTGAATGAAGTCCTGAATTTATTCTGAATCTACATTCTACTTCAGATTTGTTGAGGAAAAAAGGCAGAATATTAAAATAATTATTTTCAGTTCATCTCTCCCATGAAATAACTTCAAGTAAAAAGTGTGGCTATTAATAAAGAACATCTAAGAAAGTGGCGACAATTCCCTAAGAGCATTGCTAAGTGTTAAATTTGTTTTAGATCTAAACTGTACTGGAAGAAAACCCAGCTGAGCTCATAGCTGTGAATCTCGTATCAAATATTTTATCACCATCATCTTTGAAATGCTATGTGTCTGTTAATAGCTACTATTTTCTACCCCACATATAAATTGTTAGTGCACAGCTAAATTCAAGATAGCAAAACCTTACGCACTGAACACATTAAACAAAATTAGATATTTACTAGGCTACGTCTGCCACTCTAAACAACAGTCTCCAAGGATTAAGCTTAGAATCAATGCTCTATTGATTTTACTATCAATGAACATTATGGCTCACACGACTGGCCATTTTAAGGGAAGATAGCTTCTATTATAGTTCACTTTTTAGAATATATGCTGTTAAAAGATAAATCACTGCTTTCCTGAAACACTGAAAAAATAAAGGTATTTCTTAAAATATACACAGACATTATATTCATAAGTTATTTAAGAAAAAAATGTTGTGTTGACAACATATAAAATTTAAAACATCACTGTTATGCCTTTTCTATATTTAACACATAACACTTAAAATAATTAAGCTCATACAAACTGCTCTTAACAATTTGTTAAAATCAGATTAAGAATGTACACATGTATGAATATTACAAGAAAATACAGAAGTAAATTTCTATGACAAAAATATCACTAATGTAAAAAATCATATGGAGGTATTAATTAGAAATGAAAACATTCATCAATTCTACCTATGGCCTAATACATGTTTACATCATTTGATTTTCTTAAAATGCCTATGATGAACATAATAATGGTTACATAATTATGTGAGTTCCATTCTATAGTCTGCAATTCATCAAATATATTTAGCCTAATACAAACATTGGAAAGTAAATATAAAAATGTTTAAATTACCAGAAGAAAAAAAAGTATGTAAATTAAAAATATTATTAGCATGCTTTGAAGACCAAAATAGTAACTATGAAATTAAAATAGAAAACATGTATATTATGAAAATGAATATTGAAATAATTCTAGCATTTGCCTAAATTGTGAATCTCCCATTGTAAAAAGTTAGAATTTTTAGCTTAAAAGAGTAACAACATCTACTTAGGTCACATACTGAAACTAAAGAATAAAAATTAATTGTACAAAGATCATAAACAGGAAACAAGCTTAAATTAATTGATCTTATTCTCCTTTATAAAATGTACATATGTGCCAAAAATTGTGGTACACAGCACTTTATATATTGTATATAATATGTGTCTTATAATATCTCCTAATTAGGGAAGGTACTAAGATAGATTTCTTATTCTCAGGTTAATGTTTATTTTTATTCAAACACACCTGTAATCAAATTTACAATAAGGAGGTAATGGATTTGTAAAAGTTTCACAGATTAAAGCTGAGAAAACTATACTTTCCATTGGATTTGTATATAAAATGTGACTTTACTTAGTAAACTAAAAAAATACACTGAACTTTTACAAATACAGTACCATAAAATAGACAAAAAAATTTTAAGTTGCACAAGAGGATTAGCAAAAGAATACTGGTAAAATTTTAAAATAGATTTTAAACAAAAGTAAATATACTAATATTACTAAAGCACAATCTAGTGTATATATGTAGTGATTAGGATCTACTCAGTACTTTATTCCAGCTAACACTCAGGGCACTTGGATAGAAATTTATGTCAGAACATAGCTGAGCTGCTATTTCCTAAAATAAGCAAGTTACCTAAGGAGTTCAGAAGACTTCTATATTAATCTCCCCTACAAGAACCAGGAAAACCTTTTTTCATGCTATAGTCTATGCCTTTGGGAGGGAAAAAAAGCTTAAAAGTTTATTCACAATTATACTTCTAGGAATCTACCCAAGAGAAATGAAAACTATCCATTCACACTGACTTGTGTGTGATAATTCACAGCAGCGTTGTTCATCATAGCCAAGAAGTGGAGACGACCTCAATGTCTATCAGTTGGTGAATGGATAAACAAAAGTGGAACGTGGAATACTATTCAGCAATAAAAAAGAATGAACTACTGGTATATGCTACAATATGGATGTACCTCAAAAACATTTTGATAATAGAAAGAAGTCAGATGCAAAAGACTACATATTAGATGATTTCACTAATATGAAGTGTCCAGAAAAAACCACATTTATAGACACATAAAGGAGATCAGTGATTGCCTGGGGCTGGGATCAGAATGGGAAATGGCTGCAAATGGACTTGAGGGAATGTTCTGAGGTGACAGAAATGGTCTAACACTGGTTGTGGATTGCACGACTCTGTAACTTTACTAAAAATCATGGAATTGTACACTTAAAATAGGTATTTTTACTAAAAATCATGGAATTGTACACTTAAAATAGGTAACATTTATGGTATGCAAATTATACCTAAATAAGGCTGTTTAAAAAAATAAAATTTGCCTATTCCTTAAAAAAAAAAAAAAAAAAGGTTACCCAGTTTGTTATTTTATCTATTTCAATGCTATTCTCTTTTCTATCAAAATTTTTTAAATGCACCTGATTTCAGTGAAAATACAATTATTTGTAAGGGAAATAAATAGATAAAAATGTCTATGACAATTTTCCAAATTACAAATTCCTGGAAGTTACACATTACTTATTTAATGAATATTTATAATAAATAATTGTGATACCAAAGAGCATTTTTAAATATCGGTATAAGACAATCTTCTTTCAGAAGATAAAACTATGGGTTTTTTTTTTCTAAAGGAATTATAAACATTAGATAATTGTCTGTAGAGGTGCATTTCTCCTATATGTTTAAATACTCATAGGTCACCTGGCCTCAGGCGCAAGCTTTAGAGGAATGATTCTCAGCTTGATTAGCTAAGACTTTTGCCTCAAGGAAAACCAGTTACCAAAGAGTTACTTGTGCCTCAAGGGGTATAAATACTACAGCTGTTTGTGTAACTGTCAGATCCATTTTTTTCTACTAACACTCTATAATAAATGCAAAGGAAACTAATCCTAAAAAGAAAATGTTAGGTGAGTCTATGTTAATGAAGAAACAATTTTTACATGAGAAGTGATTTGTTCTGAAAAGATATAAATAATTTCGGTAATTGGAAGAAATTGTTACAAAGTTTACTGACTTTTAAAATAACAACAAACAAAAAGGCAAAATCTGATGCCAAAGATGTAGAGAGACTAAATAAAGCTATCTTTACAGACACGTTCTTGATGTGTGAAACAAAACTAGGGGCTCAGTGAGAGAAACCAACTAGAAAATATGCACAGAATGACCAACACTGCTTTCAACACACTCGTAGGACTCTTTCAACACTATGGATTATCTCAAACCAGAGGAATGTCTGCTATGGTATCTGGACCAATGCCAGCCCCTTATTATAAAGCAAAGAACTCGTCAAGAGAATATACTGAGTCCTTGCTTTGCAATCTGACAAACTGAGGTATTCAAATTAAAGAGTTAAGATGAGAACCAAGAGTGGCAGCTGATATTGTAGGATACAGAATAATTCCAGGTAATACATCCGAAGAAAGATTCAGAAGGTCACATTGCATACTGTTTTGGATTGTCTTTAAGATATATTAGCCTCCATAGAGAGATACAGATATTTAGGCTGGCGTTAGCCTAAAATCTCAAATACCTACTTTTTTCTTTAAAGGTACTCTTACTGTAAAGCACTGTTTTCAAACTACAGATTGTAGCTCACTAATATCTCCTGAAACCAACTTAGTGGACCACAATCAGCATTGTTTTTAAAAAGAAAGAAGACTGGTCTAGACTAGCCTAGAATAGAAAACATCAGTCTGTTTCACACACAATAAGTGTTTTGTCAAATTTTTGTTTCAGTTGTGTCTGTGTGTGTGTGTGTGTCCTGAGGCATGATGCAAAATGTATTTCTTACCGTGGGTCTGACTTAAAAAAACTCTGAAACCGGTCACAGTAGTGTCTACCTTCCAAACATTCAGAAGAGCAGAGTAAGGGGGTCTCTCTGCAATCTCCTCTTAAGTCACTAGCATATAAACCACTGTATAAATACATTACTACTCTGCTGAAAGAGGCCCAGAGAAGTCTCAAAGTGAGGTGGCTGCCTCTTCTCTGACGTTCGACCCTAAACACAGAATCACTGGAGCAGAGGAAGGGAAGGGATGGAGGCAAAAGAAATAGGAGAAAGAAGCAAATATTTTTCTTCTACTCCTATCTTCTTCAGATTTATACAAGTCTGTTCTCTCATTCACAAATGGGGTTTATTATTTTGAGGATGAGGAAACACCAAGAAATGGTAATAACTTGAATATCACTAATCGCCTAATTGCAAAACATTTAAGAAATAGAGGGGGGAAAAAGCCCCCCAAGCACAGATAGGAGCAATTACTGATATATCAAAAATGAAGAGGTATTTGTTTGAAGTCAAGTAGAATTTTATTTCCCAGAGCATAGATACTCACGTTAAAAATATTAGCTAATGAAGCCATGATCCTGAAGTCTGTAAGTACTGAATCAACCTAGTGAATATTTTCAATAGAAATTAACTCTCCTATAAACATACATTTTAAAAACAATGCACATCTTGAAAGGAACGAAAATAAAATACTAACATAATAAAATGTTTAACGAGACAATTCTCTCCTTTATAAACTGAGACATCAAAGTATAACATCTTAATTCAAAAGCAGATGAACACTCACCTCTGCCTTCGTTCATCATCCTTTAAAACTTCATAAATGGCCACCAACTAAAACAAAAGCATTACTTTAAAAATAATCTCAACTAAGGGAAATCACTTAGGGAGACGAACACACTATAATTCACATGCAAAAACCCCATGCACTCATATATACAATGAACAGATAAAATCTTAATTATAAGTAACATTTTACGTTGTTGGTAGCACCTTAAGAGGTTAAAAAAGGCTTGATACCAAAATCTTTTTGAAAGACGCAAAACTAATAATTATCTTAACATGTGATTTTTAAAAGCAAAAACTGTAATTTAGACAAGAAAATTATGACAATTATGACCCCCCCCAAAATTTAGTGATTCTAATATAAAAAAATGTTGGTAAAAGCATATTTTGTAAAAAACTGAATAAATACGTATACATTATATTTCTAAACTACAATCTCATTTTAAATGGAAATATTCTACGTGTCGGTTACTGTTTCTACCATAAACATTTATTTATAAATTATCACAAAAATACATATACAATAACAGCATATTTCACTTACTTGTCTAAACTGAGTTTCTGCATTTTCATCTTTATTCTTGTCTGGATGCAAAGTTAGTGAAAGCTTACGATATGCTTTTCTAATGTCTGCAGATGAAGCATCCTGGGGGGGGGAGGGGAAAAACACAAAGCAAACTTTGTCAGTAAAAGAAATTCCCAGAACCTTGTTAAGATCTGAGAAGACAGCCAACCAAGTGCAGGACCCCAGGCAATGTAATTTGAGCAATCAGTCTAACAACCAGGCTATGCAACTAGCCTGACCCACATGACTGAACAATTATTCAATCTAATTTGGCTCTCCTCTTAACTTTTCATTACCATACATTCATTTAAAGAAGACAGTATTTGGCAAAACTTTTCAAACACTTGCCTTCCTAAAATTAACCAATAAATCTTTTTCAGTAATTAAGAGATCAAAAAGAAACAAATTAAAAATTAATACATCCGTGTGCCTTCAAGGAAGGTCTTTATTTATCTGAGAATCCTAAAGCCAATGTCTGAAGCCCAGGCTTACCATATGTGGTTCCTTCATTGCTATTTATATTGAATTTACCATGAAGCAACAACCTATGGAATCTCAATTTCACATGTCAAAAAGTATGCCTATTTGAAGGCAGTTAACTTTGCATTTACCCAAAATAATTATAATTAGAAATAGTTATGTATATTGTCCTTAACTTTTTTTGTTAGTACTTTATAGGTTATTTTCAATGCTGTTCAGTTTCCATAGTCTGATTTGCAGAAATAAATTTGCCCACTATTTATGTATTACTAACATAGTTTAAATATATTTTAAAAGGTCACAATAGTTGAGGAAAAGTACTTTGGATTAAGTGGATATTAAAGTTGAATTTTACGTAATCCCGTGTGTACGTGTAAACTCAGAGAACATCATTTTACATGGCCAGTAAAAAATACACGACAATAACAAATAACACACTGTTAAGTTGGGTATAAAACTTGATCTCCACTAAATTTAAAAATTATTGCAAAAACTAACATTCATAGTGGGGCAAAATGAGGATAAAGTTGCTTATTAAATTTTATCTTGTTTTTTAGCTGAGTATTTGTTCAATTAATTCCTAAAACTGATGTACTAAAAAGTTCAAATGACTAAAAAAAGAAAACATAACAAAAGTCTGTGTACCTGGGACTAAATAGCTGTTAAAGAAACAGAGGTGGAAAGAGGCAAAGTGAGACTACAATTTGTCAAGCTCTCTTTTATAAACCAATACTTTCATTACCAATTTTCTGGGGCTTATTGCTCCAGGCAATCACTCTACTTTAAAGTTTCAACTTAGGTGTGAATATTTTTCTGACTTGTGGAGGGCTGAGGAGCTATAAAATTAGCAGAGTAAGTTTCGCAGGTAATATGGTTATAATTTCCATTCTCATTTGCTCAATGGAATTGATGTGTTCCTTATACTTAATAGGCAGCATGTAGCAGAAAAGGATGATTATTTACTGAAACTCTGTGATGGAGATTTTGTTGAGCAAAGAGGTCAAGTGTCAAATGAATTCTCATTCCCTAATTGGGACTTTAATTTTAGATTTTTTTAAATTGGGACTATATCACAGAGAAATTCCAAAAGTAGATTTCTTACAAAATAAAAGTGTATGTATTTGCTTATGTTACAAAATTAATACATGCTCATTATGGAACATCTATGACTTACGTAACAGTCACCTAAGACATTTCCCTCCTTCCAGTCTTCGCAAGCTGACCCCAATCCTCCACTTTTCTGCCGCAGTATATACCGTAAGGGTGAATGTGGCCAGATGGCTCTCCTATTTCAAACCCTTCAGTAATGCCCAAGAACCTTCATCATCTGTCTTTTCCAGTCTTTTTAGCTTTATATCCCACTATCTTGGTCCATCCTCCTTGTCCCCCAAACCATCACACTATACGATGCTGTTCTCCAACTTGATGTTTTTGTTTTGCATCCAGCTGTGGATACAGACAGTTCTCTCCTGACTTAGAAATGGGCCTCTCAGGCTACACAGAAATACTGCCTATTTTCCTCTTGAGAATCTGCCCAGTAGGTTTATTTCACTAATAAGTGGAAAGAACTTATTAGTTTCATGCTAAGTGGACAGAACTGAAAAACTCAGAGGTCTTCCTATCTAAAAGACATGCTCTAGACAAGATGCACCTCAAACTAGCTTATGTATGTATTAAATTTTAATTACTTAATAAATCTTAACTTATTTTATCCTCATAACAAAGCTATAAGATAAGTATAGTTGTTAGCAGGCCCATTTTACTGATGAGGTAAGTGAGGCAAAAAGAAGTAATCTGCTCAAGTTCATACTACTGGCAAATAGAGGAAAACAGAATTCAAACCCAGAAAATATTGCATCAAAATCATAGCTCTCTCTGTTGATTCTTTAGATTCAGTTAGTAGATTTCATCTGAGCCACTTCACAAGGGCTAAAGCTTTTGGGAAGGCAGTGAGAACAACTGCTACAATCCTACTGAGCTGATAAACTATGTGGAAAACATCCACATAACTACAATGGAATATGGTCAACTGCAGTTTTAATGGTAAAGATCCTGATATATGTTGGCTTTTACGGCACATTTTACATCGTATTTCTACTAGAGACCTGAATGTTAGAACATTCATCTCACATACACAGTAAATTAGACGTTTTATCTCTCTGGCTTTCAGAGAAAAATTTTGATAGGACTATGGGTGAACTGGCCATCTTTAACACTGTTGACATCAGGAGATCTACAGGGTTCAACTGCCAGAATTCTTTTCCTTCTAAATGTGATATGGTTTTCTGGCAAGCTGGACATGAATTATCATAATACTTGGATGACCTCTGTAAAGAAGAGATATATGGTCATTCTTTTTGGGGTTTTTTTTTTTGGTGGGGGGCTGTGCCGCACAGCATGTGGGATCTTAGTTCCCTGACCAGGGATCAAACCTACGCCCCCTGCATTGGAAGTGCAGAGTCTTAACCACTGGACCATCAGGGAAGTCCCTGGTCATTCTTTATTAAAAAAAACTCAAAAAACCACAACAACAACCTATGAAAATAATATGTTTGTCAAAATTGAAAAAAATGTGATGAGACATCAATGAAAGTGGCAGAGTAGGGAGCTCCAAGGGCCTGTCCCTGAAGAGAAACAGCAAATAACCTGGCAAAACCTGTCAGAATCAACTTAATCTGAACTCTTCAAACTAGTCAAAGGATTCCAGCAATCAGTCAAACACTTAGTCAAGCAAAAGGTAGCTAATTTGCAGTAAGGGTCCTGAAGATGCCAATCTGAGTTACTGGTGTGGGTTCCTAGTGTTAGAGTAAGCAAAGTGGACTTTTCTGTCCTCCAAGAACTGTGGCTGCTTGTTCTGGCCTGTCTTTTGGTTCCCTGACAGACTGTGTAAAGGGCTTACCTTTATTTTACTAAGCTCAGATCTCTGCCAGTGCAGAGAGGCAACTGTTCAGGACATTTGTCAAAAACATTTAATGGCAAATTTATCAGCACGTGCCAAATGAGGCAAGGGATGGCAGCTGGGGTAAACAGTAGACACAACAAAAGGCTTAGGAGGAAAAACTGGGAAGTGAGATGCTTTGGGGAATATGGGATTTGAAATGCTCCCACCAGAAGACCCACACGTGTGCACCCAAGGCACAGTAGCTGCTCAAAAGCACCTGAGACGGCCCTAAATTCTCATTTCTGGCTGAGCTTTAGGCTGTATACAAGCAGCAGGTGAAGTCTAAGGGTGAGTTGTAAACTGCCTAGCTGAGTGTTGAAGGCATGCCCCAACATATACGCAGGACCCACTGCCAAAGATTTTGAGGTTTTTTTGTTTGTTTGTTTCTGGTCCCAAACCTTTAAGGAAATCTCTGCTGAATCATTAGCTGACCCCTAAGCTAATCAAACAGATGTCAGTGGCCACACATGGCAAAGAACATACACTTTACAAAATTAGTTCAGAAAAATCACTAGACAAACAACACCAACCACAGGCAGCAAAAAACAAACAAACAAAAAAACCCCTGATGAGGTAAAATAATCTAATTACCACATTATATATTCAAAATGTCCAGTACTCATTAAAAATTATGAAGTATGCAAAGAAACAAGGAAGTATGGCCCACACACACAGAAAAAAGGAATTAAGAGAAATTGTCCCTGATGAAGACCAGACACTGGATTTACTGGAGAAAGACTTTTGATCAACTGTTTTAAATATGCTCAAGAGCATGTACAAAGAACTAATAGAAAGAACAAGAATGATGTCTCACCAAATTGAGAATATCAACAGAGACATAAAATTTTTAAAGGAACTAAAGAAAAATTCTGGACTTGAAAAATACAATAACTGAAATTTAAAAATCACTAGAGGGGGCTCAAAAGCAGATTTGAGCAGGTAGAAGAAAAAAATCTATGAACTTGAAGATAGGTCAATTGAGATTTTCCAATAATAGGAGCAAAAAGAAGAAAAAAAATGAAGAAAAATGAACAGAGCCTAAGAGATCTGTGGGACACCACCAAGTATACCAACATACATTTAATAAGAGTCCAAGAAGGAGAATAGAGAAAAGGGCAAAAAAAAAAAAAAAAGACTGAAAACTTCTAAAATTTGATAAAAGACATGAATATACACATCCAAGAAATCTCAACAAATCCTAAGTAGGGTAAACACAAAGAAATCCATACCTAGAAACATTCCACTCAAACTGTTCAAAGACACAGAGAATCCTGAGAAGAGCAGAGTGATTCATTATGTACAAGGAATTCTCAAAAACATTAACAGCTAATTTCTCATCAGAAGCCATGGTGGCCAGAAGTTAATGCAATGACACATTCAAAGTGCTTAAAAAAATCTGTTAAGCAAGAATTCTATATCCAGCAAAGCTATTCCTCAAAAAAGAAAGAGAAATTAAGATATTCCAATTAAACAAAAGATAAGAATTCATTTCTAGTAGACTTGCTCTACAAAAAGTGCTGCAGAGAGTCCTTCAGGCTGAAAGAAAAAAATACCAGGGAGTAACTCAATTCATACAAAGAAATAAAGAACACTGATAAAGATAACTATATAGATAAATATAAAAGTCAATATTCATGTATTTCTAGTTAGTAACTCCAATTTTTTATATGATATAAAAGACAACTATTAAAGCAATAATAATAAATGTCTTAAATAATAAATGTCTATGTCTCAAATAAAATGATAATATAGATCTACGTCTATGTGCATACACGTATAAAGATGTAATCTGTGACAATAACTATATAAGGAAGGGGAACACAGCTATACAGGAGCCAAATTTTTTATACGATTGAAACTAACTTGCTATTAATTCAAACTAGATTACTATAAATTAACATTAGTTGTAATCTCCATGGCAAACACTAAGAAAATAGAGATCTACTGTAAAAGAAACAAAAAGCAAATCAAATAGTACACTAAGAATACTGTGAACAATTGTATGCCAATTAGGAAACCCAGATGAAATAGACAAATTTCTAGAAACACACAAACTGACTCATGAAGAAACAGAAAAATTGAATAGACCTAAAACAAGTAAAGAGATTGATCAGTTAATAAAAACCAAAAAAATCCAATGTCCTACACAGAAATGCCCGAAACCTCAAAACTAGATGACTTTCACTACTGAATTCTGTCAAACATTTGAAGAAATCACAGTCCTCTTTAAACTCTTCCAAAACATAGAGGAAGGATACCAAAAGCAGAAAAACTCCTCAAGAAAGAAAACTATAGATCAATATTCCTTATGAATACAGATGCAAAAATTCCTCAGCAAACTTCTAGTAAACTGCATCCAGCTGCATATAAAAAGAATTACATACCATGACCAAGTTGAGATTTATCCCATGACTGCAAGGGTGTTTCAGTGCATGAAAACCAATCAATATATCATATTAATTAAATGAAGAACAAAAAACCACAGTCATCTCAATTGATGCAGAAAAAGCATATCCAACACCATTTAATAACAAAACACTCAACTAGGACTAGAAGGAAACTTTCTCAAGTTGATAAATGGCATCTAAGAAAAACCCACAGGTAACCTCCTACCTGAATGGTGAAGTCTGAAACCTTTTCCCCAAGATCAGTAGTAAGAGGGATATCTGTTCTGGCCTGAGCAATTAGTCAAGAAAAAGAAATAAAAGGCATCCAAATTAGAATGGAAGAATTAATACTCTCTGTATTCACAGATGACATGATCCTATACGTGGTAAATCCTAAAGCATCACAGAACTAGTATTAGAGCTAAGAAGTAAATGTATTAAGTTGTAGGATACAAGATCAATATATAAAGATCAGCTGTATTTCTACATACTAGCAATTAAAAATCCAAAAATTAAACTAAGAAAACAAATCCTTGACAATAGCATCAAAATTAATAAAATACTTCGGAATAAGTTTAACAAAAGAAGTGTAACATTTGTACACTATGAACTATAAAACACTGCTGAAAGAAATGAAAGAAGGTCTTAATAAATGGAGAGGCAGCTATGTTCATGGACTGGAAGACAATATTAAAATGGCAATAATTTGCAAGTTGATCCACAGATTCAATGCAATCCCTATCAAAATCCCACCTGGCATTTTGCAGAAATTTACATGCTTATCCTAAAATTCATAGGGACCCAGAATAGCTACAATACCCTGAAAACAAAGTTGGAAGATTCATATGTCCTGATTTCAAAACTTACTGCAAAGCTATAGTCATCAAGACAGTGTGGTCATGACATATGGACAGACATACAGCTCAATATAAGAATTCAGAATCCAAAAATAAACCTATTCATCTATGGTCAAATTGATTTTCAACAAGGTGCCAACATCATTCAATAGAGAAAGAACAGTCTTTTCAACAAATGATGTTGAGATAACTGGATATCCACATGCAAAAAAAAAAAAAAGAAAGAAAGAAGTTGGACCCTTATCTCACATGATATAAAAAAACTAACTTGAAATGAATCAAAGTCCCAAATATGAGCTAAAACTATAAGACTCTTAGAAGAAAACACAGAGGTAAACCTATACAACCTTGGATTTTTACAATGGGTGCTTAGCTATGATATTAAAAGAACAGGCAATAAAAGAAAAAGAAAAAATATACAAATTGTACTTAATCAGAATTTAAAACTTTGCAGCCACTGTGCAAGTTTGGTGGTTCCTTAAAAAAATAAACATAGAGTTACCATATAACCTTTTAATTATATTCCGAGGTATTTACTGAAAAGAATGAAAACTGGTGTCCAAACAAAAGCTTGTACACAAATGTCCACAGCAATACTATTCACAATAGCCCAAAAGTAGAAACAACCCAACGTCCGCTAACTGATGAATGGATAAACAAAATGTGGTATAGGTATATCAATACAATGAATATTACTCAGACATAAAAGGAATGAAGTACTGATATATGCTACAACATGAATGAATCTTGAAAACCCGATGCTAAACGAGAAAAGCAGACACAGAAAGCCATGTATTTCATGATTCCACTTTAACTGTCCATTTGTCCTTTGTGGACAAATCTATTGATACTGAAAGCAAATCAGTAGTTCCCGGGGCTAGGGAGAGAGGGGAATGAGGAGTGACTGCTTAATACACACAGAGCTTCTTTTCGGGGTGCTGAAAATGTCCTGGAATTAGATGATGGCTGAACAACACTGTGAATACACTAGAGATCATGGAATTGTACACTTAAAATGGTGAATTTTATGTTTCATGAATATCTCAGTTTTTAAAAATTGAAACAATGCAGAATTATCTTTATTGCACGCTATGTGCTAGGCACCATTCTAGCCACAATATATGTTAATTCCCTTGATTTTTACAACCCTTGGTGATAGGTATAATTATTTTTATTTTAATGAGGAAACAGGGGCTTAAACTAAGGCTTAGTAATCTGCCAAAATGTTACATAGATACTACATAGCAGAAATTTCCTGACAAGAAATTTAGTCTTACCTCCCATGCTACCTCTTCTAGAATTAACGACTATTTTCTGCATATCCTATGGCCACTCCTTGATTATCCTCTAATGTAAATTAAGCTATATACATCAAAATGGAGCCAGCTATCTCTGGGAGTCTGAAAAGCAGGATTAGTAGTAACCTGATATAGCTCAACCCAGAGATGTTTTAAATGTATGGATTGGGCTTCCCTGGTGGCCGTGGTTGAGAGTCCGCCTGCCAATGCAGGGGACGTGGGTTCGTGCCCTGGTCCGGGAAGATCCCACATGCCGCGGAGCGCCTGGGCCCGTGAGCCATGGCCGCTGAGACTGCGCTCCGCAACGAGAGAGGCCACAACAGTGAGAGGCCCCGCGTACCGCAAAAAAAAAAAAAAAAAAAAAAAAAAAAGTGTGGATTGTTCCCAGTGAACACTCCTCCAGAGGTAGATACATTAATCTAAATGAACAAATTCTTATCTAATTTACTTTTGAACAGATCTGATAAGGATGTTAGATGTGGGACAAATCTCAGAGAAATTTTACTCGTATTCTAGATTATATTAGAGTTAGCCCCTTTCCACTTACTATGATGCTTAGGATGAAGATGGGCTTGAAAATAACTAAGCCACTTACTAGCTATGTGATTTTGGACGATTTACCTACTCTAAGTTTCAAGTTCTCATCTATAATATGGAAATAATAATGTTACAACACCTAAATATATATACATGTATGTAAATATACATACACACATACATATATGTACATAAGATGCTTATTATAGCATCTGGCACATAGTAGTGCTGAGTAAATGAAAACTGTTATAATATGTAGGCTAGAAAGTCACTATTTCTCTTTCATTTTAACACTTACCAAACCTGACTTGCAGTTTATTTGGATTTGTGCTTCAGACAGTGAGTACTAAGGAACTGAGGAGTAAAATGAATTTGGATGGTTTTTATTTATTGATTTGACAATATTTATTGAGTACCTACTATGCACCACCATTGAAGACACAGTAGTGAACAAAATAAACCCAATCTATCCTCATAAAAGCTTTGCAAGGTAAGAACACTGAAAATTCTGTCTTAGGTGATCCAAGAGGGGTTTCTTATTTTACTTTATATCAGGGATTGGCAAACATTTTCTGTAAAGGGCCAGATAGTAAATACTGGAGGCTTTGCAGGCAAAAAAGTCTCTGCTGCAATTATTCAGCTTGGCCACTGTACTGAGAAAGCAGCCACAGACGACACATAAACAAATGGGTGTGGTGGTGATCCAGTGAAATTTTATTTTCAACAACAGTTAGTGCCTGGTTTTGGCCCATGGAGTGTACTTTGTTGACCCCTGATTTATATCAGTGGATTACCAATAATCTAAAACTCATTCTATTTACAGTGTCTTTGCAAATTTGAGACCCACGTATTTTTAGGTCTGCCAGGAGGTTAACAAAACAAAAATGAGTAGACCTTATACAGAATCTGACAAAAGTAAACTGTTTTTTTTAATTTAATTTAATTTTTTTAAACAGCAGGTTCTTATTATTCACCCATTTTACACACATCAGTGTATACATGTCAATCCCAATCGCCCAATTCAGCACACCACCACCTGCACCCCCCACTGCTTTGCCCCCTTAGTGTCCATACATTTGTTCTCTACATCTGTGTCTCAGTTTCTGCCCTGCAAACCGGTTCATCTGTACCATTTTTCTAGATTCCACATACATGCGTTAATATATGATATTTGTTTTTCTCTTTCTGACTTACTTCACTCTGTATGACAGTCTCTAGATCCATCCACGTCTCAACAAATGACCCAATTTCGTTCCTTTTTATGGTTGAGTAATATTCCATTGTATGTATGTACCACAACTTCTTTATCCATTCGTCTGTCGATGGGCATTTAGGTTGCTTCCATGACCTGGCTACTGTAAATAGTGCTGCAATGAACATTGGGGTGCATGTATCTTTTTGAACTATGGTATTCTCTGGGTATATTCCTAGTAGTGGGATTGCTGGGTCATATGGTAATTCTATTTTTAGGGTTTTTTTTGTTTTTTCTTTTGGTACGTGGGTCTCTCACTGTTGTGGCCTCTCCCGTTGCAGAGCACAGGCTCCGGACGCGCAGCCTCAGTGGCCATGGCTCACGGGCGCAGCCACTCCGCGGCATATGGGATCTTCCTGGACCGGGGCACGAACCCGTGTCCCCTGCATCGGCAGGCAGACTCGCAACCACTGCGCCACCAGGGAAGCCCTATTTTTAGTTTTTTAAGGAACCTCAATACTGTTCCCCACAGTGCCTGTATCAATTTACATTCCCACTAATGGTGCAAGAGGGTTCCCTTTTCTCCACACCCTCTCCAGCATTTGTTGCTTGTAGATTTTCTGATGATGCCCATTCTAACAGGTGTGAGGTGATACCTCATTGTAGTTTTGATTTGCATTTCTCTAATAATTAGTGACGTTGAGCATCTTTTCATGTCCTTCTTGGCCATCTGTAAGTCTTCTTTGGAGAAATGTCTGTTTAGGTCTTCTGCCCAATTTTGGATTGGGTTGTTTGTTTAATATTGGGCTGCATGAACTGTTTATATATTTTGGAGATTACTCCTTTGTCCGTTGATTCGTTTGCAAATATTTTCTCCCATTCTGAGGGTTGTCATTTCGTCCTGTGTATGGCTTCCTTTGCTGTGCAAAAGCTTTTAAGTTTCATTAGGTCCCATTTGTTTATTTTTGTTTTGATTTCCATTACTGTAGGAGGTGGATCAAAAAAGATCTTGCTGTGATTTATGTCAGAGAGTGTTCTGCCTATGTTTTCCTCTAAGAGATTTATAGGGTTTGGGCTTACATTTAGGTCTCGAATCCATTTTGAGTTTATTTTTTGTATGGTGTTAAGGAGTGTTCTAATTTCATTCTTTTACATGTAAATGTCCAGTTTTCCCAGCACCACTTATTGAAGAGACTGTCTTTTCTCCACTGTATATCCTTGCCTCCTTTGTCATAGATTAGTTGACCATAGGTGCGTGGGTTTATCTCTGGGCTTTCTATCCTGTTCCATTGATCTACAGTTCTGTTTTTGTGCCAGTACCATACTGTCTTGATTACTGTAGCTTATAGTCTGAAGACCAGGAGCCTGATTCCTCCAGCTTTGTTTTTCGTTCTCAAGATTGCTTTGGCTATTTGGGGTCTTCTGTGTTTCCATACAAATTGTGAAATTCTTTGCTCTAGTTATGGGAAAAATGTCAGTGGTAGTTTGATAGGGATTGCATTGAATCTGTAGATTGCTTTGGGTAGTATACTCATTTTCACAACGTTGACTCTTCCAATCCAAGAACATGGTATATCTCTCCACCTACTTGTATCATCTTTAATTTCTTTCATCAGTGTCTTACAGTTTTCTGCACACAGGTGTTTTGTCTCCCTAGGTAGGTTTATTCCTAGGTATTTTATTCTTTTTGTTGCAACTGTAAATGGGAGTGTTTTCTTAATTTCACTTTCAGATTTTTCATCATTAGTGTATAGGAACGCCAGAGATTTCTGTGCATTAATTTTGTATCCTGCAACTTTACCAAATTCATTGATTAGCTCTAGTAGTTTCCTGGTGGCATCTTTCGGATCCTCTATGTATAGTATCATGTCATCTGCAAACAGTGACACTTTTACTTCTTCTTTTCCAATTTGTATTCCTTTTATTTCTTTTTCTTCTCTGATTGCCGAGGCTAGGACTTCCCAAACTATGTTGAATAGTGGTGAGGGTGGACATCCTTGTCTTGTTCCTGATCTTAGAGGAAATGCTTTCAGTTTTTCACCACTGAGAATGATGTTTGCTGTGGGTTTGTCATATATGGCCTTTATTATGTTGAGGTAGGTTCCCTCTATGCCCACTTTCTGGAGAGTTTTTATCATAAATGGGTGCTGAATTTTGCCAAAAGCTTTTTCTGCATCTATTGAGATGATCATATGGTTTTTCTCCTTCAATTTGTTAATATGGTGTATCACACTGATTGATTTGCGTAAACTGAAGAATCCTTGCATCCCTGGGACAAATCCCACTTGATCATGGTGTATGATCCTTTTAATGTGCTGTTGGATTCTGCTTGCTAGTATTCTGTTGAGGATTTTTGCATCTATATCCATCAGTGATACTGGTCTGTAATCTTCTTTTTTGTAGTATCTCTGTCTAGTTTTGGTATCAGGATGATGGTGGATTCATAGAATGAGTTTGGGAGTGTTCCTTCCTCTGCAACTTTTTGGAAAGGTTTGAGAAGGATGGGTGTTAGCTCTTCTCTGAATGTTTGACAGAATTCACCTGTGAAGCCATCTGGTCCTGGACTTTCGTTTGTTGGAAGATTTGTAATCACAGTTTCAATTTCATTACTTGTGATAGGTCTGTTCATATTTTCTATTTCTTCCTGGTTCAGTCTTGGAAGGTTATACCTTTCTAAGAATTTGTCCATTTCTTCCAGGTTGTCCATTCTATTGGCACAGAGTTGCTTGTAGTAGTCTCTTAGGATGCTTTGTATTTCTGCAGTGTCTGTTGTAACTTCTCCTTTTTCATTTCTAATTTTATTGATTTGAGTCCTCTCCCTCTTTTTCTTGATGAGTCTGGCTAATGGTTTATGAATTTTGTTTATCTTCTCAAAGATCCAGCTTTTAGTTTTATTGATCTTTGCTACTGTTTTCTTTGTTTCTACCTCATTTATTTCTGCTCTGATCTGTAAGATTTCTTTCCTTCTGCTAACTTTGGGTTTTGTTTGTTCTTCTTTCTCTAGTTCCTTTAGGTGTAAGGTTAGATAGTTTATTTGAGATGTTTCTTGTTTCTTGAGGTAGGCTTGTATAGCTATAAACTTCCCTCTTAGAACTGCTTTTGCTGCATCCCATAGGTTTTGGATCGTCATGTTTTCATTGTCATTTGTCTCTAGGTATTTTTTGATTTCCTCTTTGATTTCTTCTTTTTATTTTTTTTACATCTTTACCCTCTTTGATTTCTTCAGTGATCGCTTGGTTATTTAGTAATGTATTGTTTAGTCTCCATGTGTTTGTGTTTTTTACATTTTTTTCTCTGTAATTGATTTCAAATCTCATAGCGTTATGGTCAGAAAAGATGCTTGATATTATTTCAATATTCTTAAATTTACTGAGGCTTGATTTGTGACTCAAGGTGTGATGTATCTTGGAGAATGTTCCGTGCCCACTTGAGAAGAAAGTGTAATCCACTGTTTTTGGATGGAATGTCCTATAAATATCAATTACACCTATCTGGTCTATTGTGTCATTTAAAGCTTCTGTTTCCTTATTAATTTTCTGCTTGGATGATCTGTCCACTGGTGTAAGTGAGGTGTTAAAAGTCCCCCACTAGGGTTTCCCTGGTGATGCAGTGGTTGAGAGTCCGCCTGCCGATGCAGGGGACACAGGTTCGTGCCCCAGTTCAGGAAGATCCCACATGCAGTGGAGTGGCTGGGCCGGTGAGCCATGGCCGCTGAGCCTGCGCGTCTGGAGCCTGTGCTCCGCAACGGGAGAGGCCACAACAGTGAGAGGCCCATGTACTGCAAAAAAAAAAAAAAAAAAAAAAAGTCCCCCACTATTAGTGTGTCACTGTCGATTTCCTCTTTTATAGCTGTTAGCAGTTGCCTTCTACATTGAGGTGGTCCTATGTTGGGTGCATATATAATTGTTATATCTTCTTCTTAGATTGATCCCTTGATCATTATGTAGTGTCCTTCCTTGTCTCTTGTAACATTCTTTATTTTAAAGTCTATTTTATCTGATATGAGTATTGCTACTCCAGCTTTCTTTTGATTTCCATTTGAATGGAATACCTTTTTCCAACCCCTCACTTTCAGTCTGTATGTGTCCCTAGGTCTGAAGTGGATGGCATATATATGGGTCTCCATTCAGCAAGCCTGTGTCTTTTGGTTGGAGCATTTAATCCATTTACATTTAAGGTAATTATCAATATGTATATTCCTATTACCATTTTCTTAATCGTTTTGGGTTTGTTTTTGTAGGTCCTTTTCTTCTCTTGTGTTTCCCACTTAGAAAAGTTCCTTTAGCATTTGTTGTAGAGCTGTTTTGGTGGTGCTGAATTCTCTTAGCTTTTGCTTGTCTGTAAAGCTTATGATTTCTCCATTGAATCTGAATGAGATCCTTGCTGGGTAGAGTAATCTTGGTTGTAGGTTTTTCCCTTTCATCACTTTAAGTATATCATGCCACTCTCTTCTGGCTTGTAGAGTTTCTGCTGAGAAATAAGCTGTTAACTTCATGGGAGTTCCCTTGTACATTATGGTCGTTTTTCCCTTGCTTTCAAGAATTTTTCTTTGTCTTTAATTTTTGCCAATTTGATTACTATGTGTCTCGGCGTGTTTCTCCTTGGGTTTATTCTGCCTGGGACTCTCTGCACTTCCTGGACTTGGGTGGCTATTTCCTTTCCCATGTTAGGGAAGTTTTCGACTATAATCTCTTCAAATATTTTCTCAGGTCCTTTCTCTCTCTCTTCTCCTTCTGGGACCCCTATAATGTGTATGTTGCTGCGTTTAATGTTGTCCCAGAGGTCTCTTAGGCCGTCTTCATTTCTTTTCATTCTTTTTTCTTTATTCTCTCTGCAGCAGTGAATTCCACCATTCTGTCTTCCAGGTCACTTATCCATTCTTCTGCCTCAGTTTTTCTGCTATTGATTCCTTCTAGTGTATTTTCAGTTCAATTATTGTATTGTTCATCTCTGTTTGTGTGTTCTTTAATTCTTCTAGGTCTTTGTTAAACATTTCCTGCATCTTCCTGATCTTTGCCTCCATTCTTTTTCCGAGGTCCTGGATCATCTTCACTCTCGTTATTCTGAATTCTTTTTCTGGAAGGTTGCCTATCTCCACTTCATTTAGTTGTTTTTCTGGGGTTTTCTCTTGTTCCTTCATCTGGTACATAGCCCTCTGCCTTTTCATCTTGTCTATCTTTCTATGAATGTGGTTTTTGTTCTATAGGCTGCAGGATTGTAGTTCTTCTTGCTTCTGCTGTCTGCCCTCTGGTGGATGAGGCTATTTAAGAGGCTTGTGCAAGTTTCCTGACGGGAGGGACTGATGGTGGGTAGAGCTGGCTGTTGCTCTGGTGGGCAGAGCTCAGTAAAACTTTAATCCACTTGCCTGCTGATGGGTGGGGCTGTGTCCCACCTCTGTTGGTTGTTTGGCCTGAGGCGACCCAACACTGGAGCCTACCTGGGCTCTTTGGTGGGGCTAATGGCGGACTCTGGGAGGGCTCACGCCAAGGAGTTCTTCCCAGAACTTCTGCTGCCAGTGTCCTTGTCCTCACGGTGAGACACAGCCACCCCCTGCCTCTGCAGGAGATCCCCCAACACTACCAGGTAGGTCTGGTTCAGTCTCTATGGGGTCACTGCTCCTTCCCCTGGGTCCCCATGCACACACTACTTTGTGTGTGCCCTCCAAGAGTGGAGACTCTGTTTCCCCCAGTCCTGTCGAAGTCCTGCAATCAAATCCCACTAAGCTTCAAAGTCTGATTCTCTAGGAATTCCTCCTCCCGTTGCCGGACACACAGGTTCTGAAGCCTGATGTGGGGCTCAGAACCTTCACTCCAGTGGGTGGACTTCTGTGCTTTAAGTGTTCTCCAGTTTGTGGGTCACCCACCCAGCAGTTATGGGATTTGATTTTATTGTTATTGCGCCCCTCCTACCATCTCATTGTGGCTTCTCCTTTGTCTTTGGATGTGGGGTATCTTTCTTGGTGAGTTCCAGTGTCTTCCTCTCAATGACTATTCAGCAGTTAGTTGTGATTCCAGTGTTCTCGCAAGAGGGAATGAGAGCACGTCCTTCTACTCCATCATCTTGAACCAATCTTCAGTAAACTGTTCTTTTTTTTTTTTTTTTGCGGTACGCGGGCCTCTCACTGTTGCGGCCTCTCCTGTTGCGGAGCACAGGCTCAGCGGCCATGGTTCATGGGCCCAGCCGCTCCGCAGCATGTGGGATCTTCCCGGACCGGGGCACGAACCCTTGTCCCCTGCATCGGCAGGCGGACTCTCAACCACTGCGCCACCAGGGAAGCCCCAGTAAACTGTTCTTAATAAAACTTCCTATTGCCTTGAAAAAACTCAAGAGTATTAAATCCAAGAGAAGAACATATATCAGATTCAGTAAAAAGGGAAGACTATAGTTATCCAAACTATATATTTAGGCACATAGTTGAAGAACTTCAAACTCTGGTTGACATCTGGGTATCTTAATTTCTGTAATGTTATTACCCAAGGTCAACTGCCTCAAACTTAGTAATTCCATGCAATCTTTCTAAGTCCTTGGGTCATTTTCTCATCTGATATTACTGAGTAAAAAGCTCAAGCTGAACTCTTGATAATGACATCGTCCTCTTTACTCGGGCCTTTGCACTTAAATTTATAGTCCATTCCCACCCTCCACCCCCCAAAAAAGCCAACAACAACAAAAAATAAACAAAAAACTATGTGCCTGGATACAAGTGCATTTACCACTAGAAGAACTAAATAACAGAGGCATTTAAGGAGGCATTTAAGGACCAGGAGGATAAGACAGGAAACTTGTGGTCACCATAACTTCAGGACTATGGGATTTTATCCAGGTTCACAGAAAATTCAAAATAAATTGGAAAAAAATCAAAATAAACTGAAAAAGGAAAATGTTTTTCAAATGATTTTTCATGGCAATAATAAATAAATAATAAAGTCATTTACTTCATAATAAATTTTAAGTCTGGGCTTCTATGGTTGACCTGCTACAAAAGAAGCAGGGAGAAGCTTTGGGTTCTTCCACTGGAGATCACTGTTAAAAGTCAATTGCCTTTGGAGAAAACTACTAAAATTTATGTAAGATGACAGCTTTAGTTCACTTTTCTTAGCCTTAAACTATATATAGGAACCAATAAAGGGCTAGTTTATATCAAAATCCTGGTTATTGATGCTCATATAGAACATACATCTTATTATTTTTTGAGAGTCAAGGTTGGTAAGAATAATTTGTTGACAAATCAGATAATTTCCAGTACAGTAAAAGAGGAATGCATTCTATCCTCTCATTTTTAACTTGCATCGAAATAAATTTGGATTAATAACATGTTTATTTAAGTTGAACACACCTCTGCCCTCCCCATAAGATTAAAAATGCAAGCCTTCTCCAAAATGTAGATAAACAAAATACTGCAGCCTCAAGAGACAGCTGCTTCTGATATCTAATTACTGGGGGACTGAGCTGGCAGGAACATCAAATCAACTATTCACAAAACAAAATCATCATTTCTGGTAACCAGATTAGTTATCTTAGACTATATTTTGTAACTAATTTATCTTGAAAGG
Organism: Lagenorhynchus albirostris; assembly: GCF_949774975.1. Taxonomy (NCBI): domain Eukaryota; kingdom Metazoa; phylum Chordata; class Mammalia; order Artiodactyla; family Delphinidae; genus Lagenorhynchus; species Lagenorhynchus albirostris. The sequence goes on from NC_083095.1 coordinate 179,187,026, forward strand.
GAAGTCTATGGCAGGGGCACAAAGCAGGATGGACAGTTCTATATTAAAGAGATTTGAGAGACAGAACCAAATGTATATTTTAAAAAAAATTTAGCAAGGCAGAAATAAAAGTTGATATTACATATTACCTAGAAATTAATGAAAAGGAAAATATTTGGTATCAAAACCTATGACAGCTAAAGCTCTACTGAGAGGATAATACTTGTAGCTTTAAATACTCTTTTAACAAGACAATCCGAAAATGAATGAAGTGCTCAGCCTAAGAAAGTAGAAAAAGAACAACAAAATACACAAAAGAAAATAGGAAGAACAAAAACACATAAAAGGTGAAAGTAATGAAACCGAAAAGGAAAAAAAGCTGGTTCTTTGGGAAAGTGAATAAAACGTACCAGACACAGAGTACCTTGATGGTCACTTAAAACCTCAGTTTCTGTATCTTGAATATTCTCACATATCAACTTTCCTTTCCTTTCCGCTGACCCCGCCTCCTGCACTGTCCAATAGCAGAGCCAAACGATCTCATCTGAAAGCTCAGCCAAGACAAGTTCTAGACATGGTACTGGGAACTTTCAAAATCTGTCCTTCACCTAGTCAGTTTTGCATTTACTCCCTTTCAGAGACAGATTTTTTTTTTTTTTTTTTTTTTTTTTTTTGCGGCACGCGGGCCTCTCACTGTTGTGGCCTCTCCCGTTGCGGAGCACAGGCTCCGGACGCACAGGCTCAGCAGCCATGGCTCACGGGCCCAGCCGCTCCGCGGCATGTGGGATCTTCCCGGACCGGGGCACGAACCCGCGTCCCCTGCATCGGCAGGCGGACTCCCAACCACTGCACCACCAGGGAAGCCCGACAGATTGGTTCTTAATACCAGAGCACCAGTTCCCCTTACAGGGCTTTTTTCTGCTGTGTTTCCTGCAGACTATGTCTTGTCCCTGGTAGTCTTCTTCCCAATGACAGAAGCCCCAACTACTGAATGTCAGCCCAGGGAATAGTCCCCAAGGCTCACAGCTGGACCTCTTAGAGAAGAGTCAACTGACTGCTGCTAAATGGTTTGTCCATTTTACCACTGGTATGCTTCCACTCTGACATGGTAAGTGAGAAGGTGGCTACAGTCAATGGAAGTGATTTCATGATTTCAAATCCATGCCACACCAAAGGAAAAACAGATAGGCACCCATGCCTACTAACAAATGTAAAAGCAGCAGAAGCACAGCCTCCACCTGATTTCCACCTTCCAAAATTTACCAAAGTATGTCTAATTGGTCAAAGCTATATTATATCCAGAACACTTAACTGCAAGTGAGTCTGAGAAACATAGTTATTAACTTTCCACACTTTGTGCAGTAAAGCACACCAGAAGGAAGGAATAAATGTTGAAACCAATCCACGGTATTTACTACATAGAAGGTTTGTTTTCTCATATCATCCTCTAATTTTAATATATAAATTCTTACAGCATTTAAGAAAGCTGATAAATTTGTAAAATAAATGTGCAAACCAGGAAATGCTTTTTGAATGCTTTTCTTTGGATCTCTGAAATTAACTCACTTCTTTAGGGTGAAACCTTTATCTCCAAATAAAGACGTGTAATAGTCCACTACATTTTTCCTTTTCTTCAAGGACTGTCAGGGTAAATTTCTAAATTATTCATAGTATGGATTGTAAATCCCCGAAGACAGAGACCAATTCTTTCAATTTATGTTTTTATAAGTTCCCACTAGAAAGCATAAATAATACAGTTCTCCCAATAATAATACAGTTCTTCCTCCTTTCCCAGTTTTTCCTTTTAGGTAAATGGCACCACGATCTACTCAGTAGCCACAGCCAAAAATCTAACGGTAAACCTCAATTATTTTCGTTCCTTCAGCTTCCTTATGTAATTTGTCAGGTGTCCAAACAATCCCCTGATCCTAGTCCAAGCAACCTATTCTTGGCCCTTCTATGGGACTCTGTTCAAAGTATATGTTGCTTCAAATATCATGGCTCCTCTGGTATATAAAGTGGATATTCAGTCCACCTTCTTTCTAATCCAGCATTGTCTAAAAAGAATTTTGCACAATGATAGAAATGTTCCAGACCTGCACATGTAGCCACTGAGCACTTGAGATGTGGGAAGCATGACTAAAGAACTGAATTTAAATTTCATTTAATTTTAATTCAGTTAAATTTAAATAGCCACATGTGGTTAGCGGCTACTATGTTCAACAATGAATTTCTAGAGCATCTTCCCATACTAAAGAAGTTAGACGCACTCTGATCTAGTATGCAAAACTGAGGCAAAGACCACTTCTGCTGCCAAACAAGGTCACAGGTTTTTCTGTGATAGTATAAGAAGTCCTGTTTCAACCACTAGCTTCATGGCTGCCAGACACTCCTTTGGGTGGAACAGGTATAGTGCAGCAGTTGCAGTGGCTAACTGATCATGACAGTTCCCTGATCACGATAGCTTCCTAACTGTAGCAATCATAGTACAGTCCAATTAAGAGATATTGGAAAAGTCTAGGATAATCACAGGGGAGACAGAATTCAGTATTGTAGAAAAGTAGCAATGAGTTTATCTTAGGTAATCTTTGGGGAGAGAGAATAAAAAGTCTTTAAGAAATGTTATTAAGAGAACTTCTGTTGATAATTTAGATTGGGGGAGGGATGTAAATGACAGGTGACTTGTAGTGTCAGACTTGCACAAGTAAGGATACTGGTGCCATTGGTGGAGATAGGGAATACTGTAAGAGTAAGATTAGAAGGGCAGAGAAGATCATGAGTTTACCAAGCAGGAGATGCCTTTGAAGTAGTCAAGTGGAACTGTCGATTAAGCACCTGAATATACAGGTTTGAAGCTCAAAGAAGTAGTTTGTGCTAGACATACAGATTTAGGGGCTATTGGTACATGAAGAAAAATCGAACACAGGCACAAATAAGATTGCTTAAAGAAAAAAGTATGGAGTGGTAAGACATGAAGGCCTAAATGAGTCTGAAGAATCTAAATAAATAACAGAGAACCAAAGTTAGGTAGAAAATCAGAAGGGTTTTCTTTTATTCCAAGAATAAAAGAATGGTCAGCAGTATCAATACTGCTACTGTTAGGTAAAATAAACACTGAAACATACTGACTGGATTTGCTATTTTGAAGATCACCAACGACCTTGGGAAGAGCTGTTTTGATAGAGTAATGGGTACAGATGCCAAACTAGAGAGCAGTAAGGAATGGGTGGGAAGTGAGGAAAATGAGGACAGATTTTCAAGAGATCTGACTGCTAAAAGGAGATGTGGGATTGAGAAAGGTTTTCTTTCCTTTTTGACACTGATAAGAAGGATTCAGCTGACAGGAGAATTTAAATATAAGTGATACACAGGATTACTGACAGACTGTTTCAGAGCAGGTGGGGATAGAATCCAAATTGTGAGAGAAAAACTGGCCTTCAGGAAGAAGGAGAGGATAGACATAAGAGTAAGTCTGTAGGGTGATTGTGGGAAGCTGCAAGTATCTGGCTGTAAATGTTATAAATCCTGATGATGCATAAATATCATTGCTAATAAAAGTTGAGGGGGATTCTTTGAATTAACAGGAATGAGAATGCAAGCTGACGGTGAGAAAGTTCTTTTAGGCTGAACTCTTCATTAGAGGTAGTAGGAAGGTCATACTAAGGAAAAAAGTGGACATGTAGACAGAGAGACAGAACTAGTAATTCAGTCTGTACAACTTTGCCTAGCTATTCGTTAACAGAAGATCTGATGTACATAGTGGCTATTTCCACATTTACCTTAACCCTTTCTCCTACTTTACTATTTCATCTTATTTCCAATTTTATGCAAAATAACTGTTTACTTAGTAATTTGAGAAGTGACAGGTGAAAAATCAAAATTATACTAGACAGGGCTTCCCTGGTGGCGCAGTGGTTGAGAGTCCACCTGCCGATGCAGGGGACACGGGTTTGTGCCCCGGTCTGGGAAGATCCCACATGCCGCGGAGCGGCTAGGCCCGTGAGCCATGGCCGCTGAGCCTGCGCGTCCAGAGCCTGTGCTCCGCAACGGGAGAGGCCACAGCAGTGAGAGGCCCGCGTACCACACACACACACACACACACAAAATTATACTAGACAATCACTAGAAATGATATACTAGAAATGATCAGTAAGTTCAAATTCTCAGCTTTTCTCTCTGTGTAGCAGTATTACATAGAAATAGATAATACTTTAAAATCTGTATTTCATATCCAAATGGCCAACAAACAAATGAAAAAGTATTCAACTTCATTAATCATTGGGGAAAAGCAAATTAAAGCCCCAATGATACCACTACATACCTAACAAAATGGCCAAAATAAAGAAGGTAATTTTTTTATTTTTGTAAAATGAAAATTTGTAAAAGATTTTCTCTTTATAAAAAAGATAATTAACAAGCGAGTGTTGACAGGATATGGAGCAACTACACCATCAATGCACTGCTAGAGGGACTATAAACTAGTACAACCATCTGAAAACTGTTTGGCAGTATCTGCTAAGGCTGAATAGACACATACCCTGCGATCCAGCAAGTTCGTTCCTACGTATGAACCCAACAGAAATGCATAGATATGCTCACCAAAAAACATGTACAAGAATGTTCACAGAAGCACTGTTCATAACAGCTCCAAACGGGAAACAACCTAAATATCCATCAACAATAGGATGGGTAAATACATTGGGATACATCCATACAATGGAATACACAGACAGCAATGAACACAAGTGAACTTTTGTTTGACACAATATGGATGACTTTCATGAGCATAATGTTGAGCAAAAGAAGCCAAGCAAAAAAAAAAAAAAAAGAGCATATACCGTATGATTATGTGAATGTAAATTTTTTTAAAAGGTAAAACTAATTTATGATGTTAGAAGGCAGGATAACAGTTGTCCTTGGAGGGGAGAGTAATTGAGAAAGAGCACAAGAGGGGATTTTGGAGTGCTGGTAACATTTTATTTCTTGTCCTTGGTGATTACATGGATGGATTCAGTTGTGGAAATTCATTTCACTATATACTTACGATTTTTGCATCTTTCTGAATGTACGAATGTGCATTTCAATAAAAACTTTACTTCAGAAAACTGTGTATCTCTTAAACTACTTTGGTAGATTTGACTCTTCAAATGAGCTCCTTACAGAAATAGCAACAATCCAATGGAAAATAAAATATATAACCTAAACATGTAAGCAACCTCTCTTCCAAAAGAAAAAGAAACATTACATGGGGTCTATATGGGAAAAGAATCTAAAGAAGTGGATATATATATTTGTATAACTGATTCACTTTGCTGTACACCTGAAACTAACACAACACTGCAAATCAACTATACTCCAATAAAAACTTAAAATAAAAATAGTTATTACAAGAAAAAAATTACACGGAAATTAAACAAAAACTACCTGCCAACCACCTTCATTCCAAGGAGCATGTGGACTTCCTCCCTTTCCTTATCTTGAAGAAACAAAAAAAGTAAAGACATCTCATTTGTAGACTTCCAAAAGATAAAACTATATGAAATGATAGAGGCCTGAGTTATTCTTCTGCTTAGCTCTGTAGTTAGTAGTTAGGGCTGTAACCAGAGAGAAGATTTGCAATAATTTCTCTCCCTTTTTGAAGGGTAGTCTAATTTCTATGAAGCAAATTTCTAAGAAGCAAATCAACACTTAATAAAAGGAAATCTATGTCAGAGCATATACTTTGATACTATGCATCTTTTCTATGCATTTTAGCAGCTCCTGATGCCGAGAATTTAAGAAGACTCTAATTTCCTCAGGGGCATTTTATTATGCAATAGCTGCTTACAGATTATTTTATGATCATTACACTCTAGGAAGCTATTGATAGTTCTTCCTCTGAAAAAAAATATTTTGCTTTAGCATATTTGTCACATTTGACCTGTTGGCCAAAATTTTTGTCAAATTATTTATAATAATTTGTAAGCCCACCTTTGCACAGATCACAAAAGAAAGAAACAAGGCAAATATAGCTTACTAAAATCTAAATTCTATCTCACCTACGTTTCAATAAATTAGTACATGGCCTGAATGGGTTGGGGAGATTATGGCAATAGCTGAAGTAGAAAGTGACTATGAAAGGCAAGGAGGAAGTGCCTCAGTGGTATGCAGACAGAGAAGAGTTTACCTGGGAGTCTGATGTGATCTGGGGAGCAAGGTAAAAAACAACTAGATGATAGAAATGTCTACAAGATTAAAGGATTTAGTAATAGGAGAACAAGGTAAGAAAAAAGACTACTGCAGTGAACAATGCCTGAGTCACTATATCAGACCTTACAAAGATAACATAATGAAATGGTCACTAAACAATTTTGAGCATGAATTACCAAAACATGCTTATTTATTTATAAATAATATATTAGTATGACAGTACTATCTCTTGGAAGGCTACAAAGGAGGTTAGAAAGCAATCACTTATTGAAACATGGGGTCTTCAAAAGAGAATAGGACATAATCCTTGTGAATCCAGAAATGATTTTAAATCATTTATTAAATCAGTTAAAGGTAGAGGGGAAAAAAACCCTATCCTTAAATTAATCCAGAAATTATTGCAGTAATTTATTCCTGGTTCTCATACATGGGTAACATAAGGGAAATTTTTTGAAACTTCATTCTTAAACTGGTTAGGGATATTTCACTTCTCTTTCTGGAACCTTACTTATTTTTGTTTTTTGTTTGTTTCATTTTTAAGCAGTAGACAGAAAAGATAGAAAAGGAAAACCCAAATATACTGTATCCAAATTTTAAAACTTTTATCTACTGAAGGTGAGTAAAAGATTTAAAAATATATTCCCTCCAGTGTAACTGGTGGAGTCTGACCTCTCAGTAAGACAGACACAATTTCTTTGAGCTACTCTTCTGAATTAATTAAATGTGTTTTAGTAACATTGCTTTCCTAGAAAGTCTCCAATTGGGAGGAAGTGGAGAATGAAGCTGAAATAAGTGACATTTTTTTTGTGTGTGTGTGGTACACGGGCCTCTCACTGTTGTGGCCTCTCCCATTGCAAAGCACAGGCCCCAGACGCGCAGGCTCAGCAGCCATGGCTCACGGGCCCAGCCGCTCCGCGGCATGTGGGATCTTCCCAGACCGGGGCACGAACCCGGGTCCCCTGCATCGGCAGGCGGACTCTCAACCACTGCGCCACCAGGGAAGCCCCAAGTGACAAGTATTTTAAAGAAGAGGTGCTTGCTCTTAACTTGTCCTAAGCTTCTTTTGACCTTTCATCCTAATGTACTCTACAGGTCACCAAATACAATCTGCCTGGAATTATTAAATTCCCATACTGATTCTACCAGCAATGATTTGGAGACTGTTGTGATATTACATCTAAGTGCTCCTTGGATTCAATATTTTGTCATTTATTTTGTTCCCAAAATTACTTTGTGCAATGGTTTCTGACATTTTTAAAGGCACTAAATATGCAGAATTTCAGATGACTCATAGACTTGAATATTAAGACTACAAGTTGGTAAGGAAATAAGGAATGGTTAGTACTAATACTTTTATTATATCCAATTTCTTTGAATCATGACATTAGAAATATCTGAGAAATCAAACTAGTCTTCAATAGCTAAACACACTTCCACCCCAACCCAGAATAGATCTAACCCCAATTAAACTTAAAAGCTTTTGCACAAAGGAAACCATAAACAAGACGAAAAGACAACACTCAGAATGGAAGAAAATATTTGCAAATGAAGCAACTGATAAGGGATTAATCTCTAAAATATACAAGAACTTATGCAGCTCAATATCAACAAAACAAACTACCCAATCCAAAAATGGGCAGAAGACCTAAATAGACATTTCTCCAAAGAAGACATACAGATGGCCAAGAGGCACATGAAAAGATGCTCAACATCACTAATTATTAGAGAAACGCAAATCAAAACTACAATGAGGTATCACCTCACACCGGTCAAAATGGCCATCATCAAAAAAATCTACAAACAATAAATGCTGGAGAGGATGTGGAGAAAAGGGAACACTCTTACACTGTTGGTGGGAATGTAAATTGATACAGCCATTATGGTGAACAGTATGGAGGTTCCTTAAAAAACTAAAAGTAGAACTACCATACGACCCAGCAATCCCACTCCTGGGCATATATCCAGAGAAAATCATAGTTCAAAAAGACACATGCACCCCAATGTTCACTGCAGCACTATTTACAATAGCCAAGACATGGAAGCAACCTAAACGTCCATCAACAGAGGAATGGATAAAGAAGATGTGGTACATATATACAGTGGAATATTAGCCATAAAAAGGAACAAAACTGTGCCATCTGCAGAGACATGCATGGACCTAGAGACTGTCATCAGAGTGAAGTAAGAAAGAGAAAAACAAATTATCATATAACGTTGCTTATATGTGGAATCTAGAAAAATGATACAGATGAACTTATTTGCAAAGCAGAAATAGACACACAGATGGATACCAAGGAGGGAAGGTGGGTGGGATGAACTGGGAGTTTGGGATTGACATATATACACTACTATGTATAAAATAGATAACTAATGAGAACCTACTGTACAGCACAAGGAACTCAGTGCTCTGTGGTGACCTAAATGGGAAGGAAATCCAAAAAAGAGGGGATATATGTATACGTATAGTTGATTCACTTTGCTGTACAGCAGAAACTAACACACACTGTAAAGCAATGATACTCCAATAAAAATTAATTAAAAAAAATAAATTGGAAAAACTTTTCTGAAAAAAAAGTTGTACTTAAAATTAAAACAAAATAAAACAAACCTTTGGATATTATTGATTAAAATCACAATTATGTGGAAAACAATTTAATTGATAAGCTAACAAAACTATGAATGATAATAATTAATTATACTTACAGTTCCTTATCAATTTAGGCTTACTTTGCTAATGGTAACAAACACAGTTCTGTGAGGCTACGTGATTTTGCAGGGAACTCTACTAAAGATAATTTGATAAAAAATTTTTAAGTCAAACCAAATTAATATTTAAAAGACAACTTACATTGAGAACAAAACACTCTCCTTTAAAAACCTCAACAATCATATACTTTTGTAATGATTATTTGTATATAATGAATCAGAAAGAGGAACTAGTATACACAGAGAAAAGTACCTGTGATCAAGAAGTCAGGAATTCAGATGAGAAAGTTTCTTTAATCCTCTGCTCTTAAATCTTTTAACAGTCATGATTACTTTAAATGCAAAAAAGCATACCAAGCAAGATTTAAGTTTCACTTTGCACTTAAATTCTTATTATTCTGCAACCTCATCATTTTATGTATTGTTATGAAGTATTTAATAACTATAACTGATTAAGTACTTAAGTATTCTTAATTTATAAACTTTGACATGTTACGGTTTTTTGGTATAAAAGGGTTTAAGTTATAGCTTTTCATATCAAAACATCATACCCATTAAGATAAAATGTATTTAGTTTTAAATGCAGTATTTATGCTAGCCTATAAGAAAATAAACTTTATGAAATAACCCTAAAAGTTATTTTATTAGTTTCTTTACGTACACATAATAAATGCCCATTCAATTTTCTTTTCGCTGGTCATCCTCAGTTACATAAATTTACTGAGCTATTAATTATTACTTTTATACTACAGTTCAATTAATATGTTAGCAAGAGGACTAAATCGACACAGATTAATTTAAGGTCTTATCAAAATATTAAAATAATAAACTATCTAGCTGACATTTATAGAACAGATGAACAGAAACTTGATAATTTTCTACACAGTTCCTGATGTTTACACTATTACTTCTTATTGATAACTAATTATTTCATTATCCTCAATGTGTCATAAAATATTATATGACATACGTACTATAATTATATTCATACAGTATATAATCCACTCTACATACTTTATACACTCTTTGCCTCACATGGCATGACTTTTTTAGTTAACCTTCATTAGTAAGCTAATTCATACTGAAGTTTCTTTTACAGATATCAGCTAAATTTTTTTTGCATATCAATGAATTTGAGATACAAATACAACTGCCATTTTGCACACCATCAAACATGTATTTGGATGCATATAAATTTGTTTCATAAATCAGGGCTACTTCACTTAAAAGAGAATTAACATAAAATTTATACTTAAAAGTAAAATAATGCCTTTACTAAAAATTATACCTATATTAATTAATATGGCCTTTCATTTAGTGTTAATTACCTTCATAAAAATTTAAAGGATAGAGAAGACTAAATTCAGAGTGTTTATTCATTGACATATTTTGCTTTTTAGTTTAAAAAGCCATGGTGCTGTTACAGAAGTAATCATATATATTTTCTGCTTAATTATGAAAAATTTAAGGAAAGCGGATGGATCCAGGTTTGGGGACAACCGCAAGACATGATTTGTGTAGTACAACTTCATAAAAAAAATTTTTTTTCAAAAGAAAGTGAGCTTTGAAAAGTATTTCAATAGCTATTTAGGTAGCCTGATGATATAAAAATAAAGTGAAACTTAGATTATTTTACTACATATACTTTATTTTCAAAAGCAAAATAAAGCAGGAAATCTTTAATACTAAATATATGAAAAGAATAAAATTTTTATTGAATCAAAATAACAACTAGAGAGCCAAACTGTTTTTCTAGTTGCTGTACGACCATATTTTAGATAGTACTGAAAGCTATGCAATAATAATGTAAAATCGAAACTTCAACACAGAGTGAGAAGACAGTATTAGAACACATATATAGTTAATGGGATATAGAGCTGTCCAGACACATTCTAAGAATTGACAAATGTGATCTGCATTGTTTAAAGTCTGTATTAACAGCAGGGGCTGTGTCAGTGGGTTTTTTTTTTTTTGGTTTATTAATAGAATGCTTTGACAAATCAAAAGATTTTTATTAGCCACTATAATAACTACTACAGATTTCCTTGTGCTTATTATACTTTCAACATACAGTTTAATAAAAACCTGTTAAGTAGACTACATTTCAGGAAATTTTATTTTAAAAAAAAACTAGTTTACAAAAAGAAATGAGAAGTTTGTCCTTTTCTACTTAATTTATTTTTGTCTTATCGACAAAAGTTACTGTTAATGATGTTTATAGTACTAATACTGAAAGTGAGTATAATACTCTTAACAGTAAGTACTGGGCGATAGGAATGCTTCACTGCAGGTTTCGGCGCTACTACCAGCATGATAAAAAGGTAAGCTAAGTAAACTTTAAATGTTAGAGATGATACTACCTAACACCAGCATACTGGTTAAAAGGAGAAAAAGCAACTCAGCAACCTCAATGTAAAACAGAGGAATTTTTCCTCCACCGAATTAAAGACAGTTTTAAACTTAAACTGTAGCAAGTAACAACTGCATCCTTTATCCTTTTTCCTTTTAAAAGAGGTTTGACATGTAAAATTAACTTGATATACGTATAACTGATTTATTCATAGGGCAAGTGCTTCAGAGAAATGGAGAATATTTCAGTTTCCCTTTGTCAAGAGAGATTCCTCAAGTTAAAACTTAAGTTGAAACTTAACCATAACTACTTAAAATGAATTTATTTCATTAGTAACTACTATTATAAGGTTACCATTTATAGATATTTGTAGTAGCATAACAATTTTTTGATTTGGAGTTTGCCTATCAATGATAAACAGACTATATCTTTTCAAGTTCATGTCATTACACAACCAAAAGCTAATTTAATGCAATTATATTGGCTTCGGAGGTATTAATAACAAAAGGAAATGCTTGGAAAATTACAAGATGCTTTTGAAATATGTTTCTTTCTTACTAGAGTCCCAAAACTTAATAAGATAAGAAACAAATAAAGCGACACACGGCTTTCTAGGAGATTGTTACTACTGAGGTGATTCACAAGCAAACTATGCTGCAAATTTAGCTGACTTTATAACACAGCCTGAAATGAATTTATACAATATTTGCTTAGCCGAAAAGAAAATCAACTGTTGTTAACACTATCATTAAACGTTAATTATAAAGAATTATTGGCGGGCTTCCCTGGTGGCGCAGTGGTTGGGAGTCCGCCTGCCGATGCAGGGGACACGGGTTCGTGCTCCGGTATGGGAGGATCCCACATGCCGCGGAGCGGCTGGGCCCGTGAGCCATAGCTGCTGAGCCTGCGCATCCGGAGCCTGTGCTTCGCAATGGGAGAGGCCACAACAGTGAGAGGCCCGCGTACCGCAAAAAAAAAAAAAAAAGAGTTATTGGCAATGACTGTTTCAGTGAGCTTTTTGTCTCAACAGAGAATAAGAATTTAAGAAACTGAAGAAAAGTTAAAAAACCACTGTATATCATTTTTCACACTTCTAATATGATTTTCCAGTTATACATTCTCCTTCAACAAAAAACAATTATCTCATGTAAATATCAAACCAAATATTACTCATGGTTTGCTGCTAATACTTTGAGGATTAAAAATACCAATTGTAAACCAATGGCACATACCTACTGAAATGCTTTATAAGACATCAAAATTAATCCAGGTAATGGTATATGAGTAGGAAGGTAAGAAAACTTACTATTCTTTTTTCCAGTTTTCTTGATATTCTAAAAGAAGTAGACACTAAAATCAACAGTGTACAGAGAACATTAACATCCATATTTTTTCCCTATTTCCACCACACTTCTACATATAGTGACAATGGACTCTTTATTTGACTATGAAAGAAAACCATTTCTGATGGGTAAGAATATTTACCACTTAAAGAGCATGTGTGTTCCTAAAAAGAATATTTTACAAAAAAATTCTTAAATTTGGATTAATTTAAATTGATTTATTTTTTTAAAAATCAGGGAACTGAATTGGAAAAATACGTTCTCTTAAGAACTCAAATGTTGAACGATAGTAAGCATAACAATAATATAGATGGTCATGTTTAATTATGGTGCAATACTGATTTTAAGCACCTGATTTCCTACTAATAAAATGTCTTTTACTAACTTGTTAGATATGCAAGCTCATTCTAATACTAGTTAGGAACCTTTGACTAACAATTTTAACATACTTTTTTCAACAAATAATAACAATGAAACAGATACTTAAATAGCCATTTTTTCAAATTATTTGTGGACTTGCTGAATCAGCTTCCCTAGTTAAAACTGACATATATTCATCCTTAAATATCATTTTATAAAAATCCATTCTGCCTTCAATATCTTATGTAAAACAATATAAAGCATATATTTGGAAAGATACAGCAAACATTCTCCCTTAGAAAGTACTGAAGCTCCATCTAGAGGCTTTTCGCCCTATTACTGTCACTTGCAATATAAGTAATATCACCTAGAAATGTGAATAATATTAAAATGTCAGAGATTTCTTTTGTATATACCCTTCTGTTATTCATGATGAGTTCTTGACCTAACCTTCTTAGGGTAGCTCTAGCTCCATCACTGCCATCAAGTGGTAAAAAGCTAAAACTGAACTTTGAAAGAAAAAAAAAAGGAAGAAAGGAAAAAAGAAAAAAAAAAAAACAGGAAAAAAAATGATATACCTATACCACTTACGTACCCTCTTTTTTTGGTTCAAAAAATAAGTTTTTTTTTTCCTGTGTCATTTACTATCTTAGTGATTATAGAGAAAATTGATTTGCCATCTGTTTCTAGAAAATAGTCATTTCCTATAAATCAGAAACTTTTCTGGATATTTTTACATTTACAAGGTACATAAAAATACTTTGAATTAAGTCATTATGTAGTTTAGTGATATATTTAATGTAACTACAGTTCATAAATTACTTCACTGATAGGGATAGCAGTGAGAAACACAAAGAATTACTTAAGATTGATGAATTTTATAGTGCATTACAACAGTTATTTAAAAAAATGATGTGGCTAAAATAAGGATTTTCTATTGCCTCTACAAATAATCTAGATTTTAATAAACTGAACACTCTCATTGTACTCTCAGGATGTGGTGATAGCAAAATATCCCCAAAAGGTCTTCCACAGCCTATGAATGGAGAAGGATCAGAATAATGATTTAACATTGTGGAAGGAAAAAGTAAAAAATTTAACCATGAGGAAACAAGTCAAAAGTGAATTCAAATTTATTTAATATCTTTCCTTTTTTTTTTTAAATGAACATATACTTCCTGAATTATGTTACAGGAGTTAGGACTGTCAAAGAAACAAAACTACAACTACAGAACCTAGGGGAAAAGACTCATGAAATAATGTCTCAGTTCAAGGAATGCTGCTATGTGAGATGCATCACTCATGATATAATTTTAAAATATTTTTTAAAATTATCTGTATACAAAATAGTATGTAGGAATGTAGTTAACTTCATCTCATAATCATGTTTAGAAATTTTCCAACATTGCTAAAATAGATATTAATGGACCACTCTTTCTGTTTTATATATTTGTAACATGAAAATTTCAGAGTACTCTAATTTTATTCTTTTGATTGGATTTAAATTTTTACTGAGACACTTGTTTACAAATCACAGAGAACATGAAAATTTTGTAGCTTTGATTATAGGTATGAATTACCATGTTAATTAACAATAGCAGCCAACATTCATGGAGTTCCTAATATGTGCCAAGCATTTTTCTAGATGTTTCACATGTATTAAATATTCTCTCAACAAAGCTATAAGATAGGTACTATTAATATTATATAGATAAGGAAACTGAAGCACAGAGAGGTTAAATAACCACCCACAGTCACACACTAAGTGTAGGGATGAGATATGAACCTAAGTAGTCTGCCTGGGTATAAGGCAGGTTTTCTCAATCTTGGCACTATTGACATTTTGACCAGATAATTCTTTACCTGGGGGGGGAGGGTGCTCTTTGGTGTATTACAAGATGTTTGGCAGCATCCCTGGCATCTACCACCAGATGCCATTAACATGACCTCACCCCCCTACCCCCAGTTATGATAACCAAAAATGTCTCCAAACATTGCCAAATGTCTGGGGGGGGGAGGGGGGGAGGGAGGGAGGGTGGGTGGGGAACTGCCCCCAGTTAAAAATCAATGATATAAGATTAGTTTATCTGTTATAACACTGCAGAAACAAAGGACGACCAATTAATCTGAAATTAGTTTTCCTCCATTTTAAATTATTTACCACAATACAGAAAATTTTAAATCTAAAACAGATGGTTTAGGATAGCAATACTCTAAGTCTTACCATTTAGGGGATGACATGTCATATAATTAAAAATCATAATATGAGGGGCAAACCTCATACAAGGTTTATGTAGGCAAACATGAAAATAATAAGGAGATACATAAATTTCATCCAAATTTATAGAAGTAGTTACCTCTGGCAAATGGGACTGAGGGACAAAGTATGGGAATATCACCTTTCACTTTATGTATTTTGGTACTGTGCTAACTTTTTTTTCAAATAACATTTTGGTTTTTTACTAAGTTTCTGAGAAACCAAATTTTAGGAAAAACGTTTTCTTTCTGACATCAGCATTTCAGTTATGCTTATTAACTACAGGGTTGCAGATGGGAAGGAGGCTAGACTGAGGAAGGACCCAGGCAACCGGTGTCCACGTAGGCTAGAGAAAGAACACATCCTCGCCCATCAGTCCACCTCAAGCTGAGCGCTTCAGTCCACAGCTCAGACCAGGCTGCTTCAGGGCCCACATTGCCACGTACGGCCTAGGAAACGCCACTCTCACCCTAGGCAGCGATTCTTCCAGAGGGCATAATGCTCTGTGCTGGGCCTGGAAGAATCTTTTTCACTGATGTTTTCCCATGAGCTGTTTTCACTGATTTTCCCATATTTCTCTCTGTTATGTTTTATCTTACATACTAATGTAGGAAATACAACAAATTCATAATAAAATTCATGATAAAATAATCGTGCTTACTTAGACAAAAAATATTAACTAGATAGTTAACCATGGGTTTGAAAACTAGTAAACTGAATAACAAATTAAAAGACTACTAGAGGTGTATTTTTCAAGAGTGCTGCTTAAAGATGTGTATAAAAGTGGGTATACAATTTTCAAACAATTCTTATTTTTTCTAGAACTCTGTGCAATAACTTTAACCATGTACATTTTGCCAATCCCCAATCATAGCAAGTTTTCTTTCCAGTTACTTTGATTATTCAGAAATCCTTTAAAGAAAACACAGAGTAATAAGTACTCTTCTATTCATTTAACTTTAAATTCTCTCATTGTCATCTTTATTTCTTTTCCTTCATTTTCCTACTTGTTTTTACTACTGTAAACTAAATTGTACATACTACATTGTATCCTTTTCTTTTAGTCAGTATACATATCAATTTTCCATTTTGTTTCATAAATTTAATAAAGTAATATTTATAATGTTTATATTCAAGTAATGTTCACAGTTCCACTTAATTTAGTATAATCTACTTATCCATTCTGTTACACTCTGCAATGCTTTTTTACTATATCAACTTGGCAACTAAATATTTTTCACATTTTTACCTTCTTCTCTATCCTCACTGCCTTTATTTAGGCTCTGATCTTCTTTTTCCTTTTCTTTTCAGTTGTTTAGTCTCGTTATACTTTTGCTAGCTATTAGCTATACAAGTAATAGATGAATAAATACACACATCTTATTATAAAAATTTAAATAACACAGAGTAAAACATCCCTCTTAGCTACCCCCCCTGGCAAAGCCCACTCCTCCAACAGAAGTTATTATGGTTATCAGTTTGGTGCATATACACACTTCTAGATCTTTTTTCTTTTTTTAATTAATTTACTTTCACATATGTGTACATGTAGAAATCTTCCACTTTATATTATACCATCAATAAGCAAAGCACTTTGCTTGTATTAAAAAAAGAACTCATAATTAATGTCTGCTTTTGTCCATTCACACATTGCTTTGCTGGGCTTTGATGTTAATATTCATTTGCATACAAGATATGCTACGTAACACTAGTTTTACCAAGGATTTGGCTTATTATTGGAAATATTTAATTGAAAATACCATGGTGTAAAACATACACTATTTTAACATAAAATATATATGTAGGGACCTGAAACTAAAACTATAATTGGATTTAAAAGTTTAACAAAAATAATTCTCTTTAGGGCTTCCCTGGTGGCGCAGTGGTTGAGAGTCCGCCTGCCGGTGCAAGGGACACAGGTTCGTGCCCCGGTCCGGGAAGATCCCACATGCCGCGGAGGGGCTAGGCCCGTGAGCCATGGCCGCTGAGCCTGCGCGTCCGGAGCCTGTGCTCCTCAACGGGAGAGGCCACAACAGTAAGAGGCCCGCGTACGGCAAAAAAAAAAAAAAAAAAAAAATTCTCTCTAAGTTTTAAAATATTAATCAGAATGATCAAGGAACTAGGGTTTTATTTTCTTTCTGGTACTTTTTTTTAAACAGCTTTATTGAAGCATAAGCCATAAAAGTCACGTGTTTTAAGTACACAATGATTTTTTAGTAAATGTAAAGGGCTGTGCAAGGTTATCACAATCCAGTTTTAGAATATTTCCAACACCCCAGAAAGATCTCTCATGTCCATCTCTATAGATTTGCCTTTTCTGAACATTTCATATAAATGGAAGGGATGAGGTTTTTCTGATATATTTAAATATCAGAGTTAGTAGCAAAAAAAAAATACTTTTCGCATAAAGATTTTGCTGAAGTCTTTGCTAAAAGTTAACATGCTTTGCTCATTTGGTAAGGATGCTATAAATATAACTGAACTCTTTTCCTTCTTTCCCTCCCTCCCTCCCTCCTTTCCTTCCTTTCTTCTTTTTGCCAGTTTTCACTCTTACAGTATTTAGTGATCATCACTGTTAATAGACCACAGTTTTCCATACAGTATACATGGAAGGTATAAGGAATGGACCTTTCTATATCCACTCCAACACATATCCTGATAGTTTAATGAAAAACAAAACAAGGGACTTCCCTGGTGGTGCAGTGATTAAGAATCCGCCTGCCAATGCAGGGGACACGGGTTCGAGCCCTGGTCCAGGAAGATCCCACATGCCATGAAGTAACTAAGCCCATGCACCACAACTACTGAGCCTGCGCTCTAGAGCCCGTGAGCCACAACTACCGAGCCTGCGTGCCACAACTACTGAAGCCCGCGCGCCTAGAGCCCTGTGGGCCACAACCAGAGAAGCCACCGCAATGAGAAGCCCGCGCACCGCAACAAAGAGTAGCCCCCGCTCACCGCAACTAGAGAAAGCCCACGTGTAGCAACAAAGACCCAACGCAGCCAAATAAAAAAATAAAATAAAT
This sequence comes from Lagenorhynchus albirostris, assembly GCF_949774975.1. Taxonomy (NCBI): domain Eukaryota; kingdom Metazoa; phylum Chordata; class Mammalia; order Artiodactyla; family Delphinidae; genus Lagenorhynchus; species Lagenorhynchus albirostris. The sequence continues at coordinate 179,205,236 of NC_083095.1, forward strand.
TTATCGAAAAACAAAACAGAAATCCAACATAAGAACATATCGTTTCCTTGAGATGTTTTAGTTTCTCCTAAATGTGGAATATACTTTTTAAAAATTGATGAGAAATCCATTTAATACAGGTCTCTAAACATTTGGGATTCTATCCCCAAGTGGAATTCTATCTCCAAATAGAAATCCATCCTCCAAAAAATTCTGGCATCACTCCTACTCCTCTTTCTCTCACAGTCCACATCCAATTCATTAGCGACTCCTGATGGTTCTATTATCCGATTATATTCAGGATCTGAACACTAATGCCTTCACCATTACCACAATGGTCCAAAGCCACCATCCTTTTTTGCTTGGATCGTAACAAAAACTTCTAACACAACTCCTGACTTCAGCCCTTGCCAGGCCCCTTCCTTCAACAGTCTGTTTTCAGCACAGCAGCCAGACTAAAACAAAAAACAGATCCAGTCAAAAACCTCCAACAGCTTTCCCTTTTACTCAGATCAAAAGTCCAAGTCCTTAGTGATTACAATTAACACCTTAAACTTACAACAATCTAGTTTAACTTTTAACAACCTATGTAACAACTAAGAAATAACTTTAAAAAAAATTTGTAAAGAAATAAGGAAATAAAATGGTGCGCTACAAAAATTCAACTAAATACAAAACCTGGCAGTAATGGAGAAACTGAGGGACAAAACCCCGTAAGCTATAGAAATCAAATAACATCAATGGACACTGTCAAAAGACTACCACAAAAGAGGGAAAATGTTTGCAAATCATATACCTGATAAGGGGTAAATATCCAGAATACATATAAAACACCTGCAACTCAACAAGAAGACAAACAATCCTGTTAAAAATTGGGCAAACGACTTGAATAGACATTTCTCCAAAGATATACAAATGGCCAAAAGTACATGAAAAGATGCTCAACATCACTAATAATTAGGGAACTGCTAATCAAAACCATAATGGAGGGACTTCCCTGGTGGTACAGTGGTTAAGACTCTACCCTCCCAAAGCAGGGGGCCTGGGTTCAATCCCTGGTCGGGGAGCTAGATCCCTCACACATGCCGCAATTAAGAAGTCCACATGCCACAACTAAAAGATCCCGCCTGCCACAACGAAGACCGGTGCAGCCAAAATGAATGAATGAATGAATGAATAAATAAATATTTAAAAAAAGAAAAAAAACACAATGGATACCACTTCAGGAGTACTAGGATGGCTGTAATTTTTAAAAATGGAAAATGTTAAGTGTAGATGAGGATATAGAGAAATTGGAACCCTTACACATTGCTGGTGAGAAAGTAAAATGGTGGTTACTATGGAAAATAGTTTGTATGACAGTTCCTTACAAAGTCAAACATCATATTAGAATACGATCAACAATTCCACTTCTCAGTACATACCCTAAAAAACTGACAACAGGGATACCAATGTCCACAGCAACATTATTCACAATAGTGGAAATAACCCAAGTTCATCAACACATGAATGCATATACTACAAAATGTAGTATATACATACGATGGAAAATTATTCAACCATAAAAACAATGAAGTACTGATATATGCTACAGCATGGATGAACCTTGAAAACTCTGTGCTAAGCCAGCTACAAAAGGGCAAATATTGTATGATTCCACTTATGTGAGCACCTGCAATAGGCAAACTCACAGAGACAAAAAATAATAGACTAGAGGTTACCAGGGGCTGGGGGAGGAAGGACGGGAAGTTACTGCTTAATATGTACAGAGTCTCAGTTTGGGGTGATGAAAAAACTTTGGAAACAGATGGTGGTTAGGGATGTACAACACTGTGAATGCACTTAATGTCACTGAATTGTATACTTAAAAATTAAAATAGCAACCTTTTTGTTTTACATATTTTAACCACTCTTCCTTCCTTCCTTTATATTTTTAAAAATTTATTTTTTTGGCTGTGCTGCGCAGCTTGCGGGATCTTAGTTCCCCGACCAGGGATTGATCCCATGCCCCCTGCAGTGGAAGCACAGAGAACTAACCGCTGGACCACCAGGGAATTCCCTAACCACTTCTGTTAAAAGCCAAAGGTTTTACAATCACATTAAAACCTCCAAAATGCTTTAAAGGGCCTACAGAGTCACCAGGACCTGATGTCTCATTATCTCTCGGATCTCATCTCCAACCACTTTCCCTCTGGCTTTTTCCACACTCACACCTCCTTGATGTTCCTTGAACACACACGGGCACAGTCAGAACTTTTACATCTGCTGATCCCGATCCGTCTGTCTGAAATGGACTTCCCCCTCACCTTTAGGTCTTTGCTCAAATATCATCCTTTCAGTAAGGGCTCCCCTGACTATCCTGTTCAAAACTCAGCCCCTCCCCCAACATGTCCTATCCCTCTTCTCCACTTTATTTTCCTCCACTGCACTTTATCTGGTGTGTGTGTGTATATAAATCACAAATGTATTGTCATTCTCTTCCTTTAGAATGTAAACACCATAATGGCAGGAATTTTGTCTATTTTGTTCAATGCTGTGTCCCTAAAAGAGTGCCAGGCACATAGTAAGCAGTCAATAAATCACTGTTGAGTGAACGAAGAGTGAACTATTCTGATCACTAATATAAGACTATTGATCGGGCTTCCCTGGTTGGCGCGGTGGTTGAGAGTCCGCCTGCCGATGCAGGGGACACGGGTTCGTGCCCCGGTCCGGGAAGAGCCCACATGCCGCGCAGCGGCTGGGCCCGTGAGCCATGGCCGCTGAGCCTGCGCGTCCGGAGCCTGTGCTCCGCAACGGGAGAGACCACAACAGTGAGAGGCCCGCGTACCGCAAAAAACAAACAAACAAACGAACAATTGATCAACTACTAAGACATGCCACTTCTTAAACCTTCCTCAAAATTGGAGAGGGCTCTAATTTTACTCTAAAGTCTGTTCTACAATTAAAGGCCTGCTACTATTACTGACTTTTTTCTTTTGCTATGTTTAATTTAGCTTTTGCCACTCCATCATTTTTTTAATAGTATCTCTCAAATATTTTTAACAGCATTACTGAAATTATCATTTACAAACAATTCACCCATCTTAAGTGTAGAACTCAATGACTTTTAATAAATTTATCCAGTTATGCAACTTTCAGCACAATCCAGTTTTAGAGTATTTCTATCAGCCCAAACATTCCCTCAAATCTATTTGCAGTCAATCCCCACTCCAACTTCCAACCCAAGGCAAACACGAATTTATCTCTTTAGTTTTATATTTTCTAGAAATTTCATACAAATGGAATAATTCAACATTAGTCGTACGTATCTGGCTTCATTCATTGAGCACATTTTTGAGGTTCACCCATGTCATTACATGTATCAGTTATTCATTTATTAAAAAAATTACTGAGCAGTATTCCAACCTTATCATATTTTAAGCACTGCCTTATTCTCTTGCAGCACAGTGTTCGAGATTCATCTTCTATTTTTCATGACCCAGCCCTGGAATCAACCATTTCTCCATGTAGCCCTGGTTCTTTTAATTTAATCAGTGAGTTTTTATTTCTTTTTTTTCATTTATACAAGTACTAATTGGTCCTTTTAAAAATCTGTTTGGCTATTCTTTAAAGGGCATTAGTTAGGATACAGGCTAAGCTGCTGTTAACAAAGAGATTCTAAAATAGAGTGGCTTAAATAAGATAGAAGGTTATTTCCTTCTCGTGTAATAGTCTAGAAATAAGCCGTGTATAGCTGGACAGGCAGCTCCATACACACTACAACCTCTGTGTCCAGATTCTGCTGATTCGAGTTTTCATCAGCTATCAGTACACAAGAGGGACATAGGCAGGGGGTCATGCACAGGCGTTCCTTCTTAAGGCAAGACATAGAAGGGCCACACATGACTTCTGTTCATAATCAATTGCCAAAACTTAGCCTTAGCCATATCAACCTTCAAGGGAAGTTAGTGAATAGTTTCCAGCTTGGCAGCTATAAGCCATATATTCATCTATAAACTAGGAAATAGTTGTGGATAACTAGCACGAGAGGCCCTGTGCCAATTAGAACCACTTCAAATTAAATTCCCCACTTGAGGTTTTGTCCTACATAAGTAACATAACTTAGGACCACCAACTTATGAAGACTTACTCCTGGTTACAAAATCTCAGGGGAGATGTTTTTGCCTCTCTACCAAGCAACCAGGTTGAGATAGGCAAGTTTTGACCCTCTAAGGCATGCGAACTCAGGCTAGCTGAGCAATGCATTTAATTTTTTTCCCATTTCATTCAGGATTTCAATTGTTTCAATTGACAGGATCATTCAGGATCATTCCACCACATTAAAAACAATATTTACTGCCTACTCTTTTAAACTGTACAAGATGGTATAATTCATTGAACGATCACAGATCAAAAACCAAAACAAAGGTTACAAAATAGCTTTAAGCTTTTATACTTATAATGGTTACAAAATGTAGCATTTCAAAATCTACAACTTAAAATCATTAATTAGCTTCTAAAACAACAGAAATAACTTAGTGTCAAGTTTCCAAAATGACCCATTATATACAATACCATCCTTTAATTATAAATACATATTTGAATAGTTTTATATTGCACCAACACTTGTTTCATTAGAAATTTTTTCCAGAATTTTCACTCAGTATCTAAATTTATCAGTATCTTTTCTTCTCCACAAGTCATTACTTCCTTCAAAGTAAAAGCATACGTTAAGTAAAAGGATATACAAGGAGCTCAATAAAATTATATTCTCGAAAAAACTAAGATAAAGTATTAGCTAACATTTGTTAAGCACTGTGTTCTACATGTATCATAATACTGAAACCTCACAACCACCTGATAAGGTAAGGGCTGCTTATCTCACAGATGAGAAAACTAAGATTTAGAGACTTTATGCTACTTACCCGAGATCATACAATTAGTTAAGTATTAGAGCAACCCAACTCTGAGCTCTTAGCCACTATGCTTTAAAATAAATGTTTTCCCCACACTTGAAACTCTAAATTCAGGGTGAATCTTAAAATTGTTGGTATATTACAGTTGCTGTTGTAGCAATTCTAAGTGACAATAATGTGGCAACTGTCACTCCCTGTGCGCATGCAAACCTCCAAAATACTAGTACCAAGACCTGCAGAATTTGAGTTGGAAGAAAATCCTAGAAATGATCTTGGAACACTCCTTTTAATTCCTAAGAAGCAAGCAACTGTGAGGAGAGGGCGGGGTGGGGAAAATCGGACACACTTAGCAGCGCTCTCAAAGTGGATATCAAAAGTAGGTTCACTCCACGTGAATGCAAAGCTGGCTTAAGAGCTCAGCACCAAGGGTTCCTGATTCTTTGTCAGAAATGCTGCACAGAGGAAGACTTCGTGTGAAAAAACTGAACATCAGTGACTGAGTCAAAAAGTGATTCTGAATGTAAAGAACTTTAAAAATCCCTTAACCAACTTATTTCACATGTATTTTCCATTTTCAGGTATGTGTAAGAATTACAAACAATAAAATCTATGTCTTACTAATTCTGACAGAGTTCTTTTGATAAACATGCAAATTCTAAATGGTAAAAAGCTTTGACAGTATGCTTTCCTTGTAAGTAGTATATAAAATAATGGTACAACATGCTATGATAGCAAAACCAGTGCTTACTATATAATTCACGATAGGACATCTTAATATTGAGCTTCATATATAGCATCAATAAAATCATGCCCCCTTCCACCCAACCTCATCTTTTGACCAGGAGCTTATGCATTATGGAGGATAAAAATCTGATGTTAAACCCAGATCATATAGCACTGGCACTTTCCCAGTTTTTTCTGATTCATAAAGTATAATGTTCTCTGATGAGTTTTGAATTTACATAATTCCTGGTTTTCTTTATGTTAACCTATATATAACTTGCAAGGCTGGGGAAACAACTAAAAATATTTTAGGCATTTAAGTTACTTTCTTAAATTATCCTTGTTATCATGAAAATTTTTAACAATCTCATTGATTTCTATTAGCTTTTTTTTTCTAGTCAGCATTTTGATGTTTCTAAGTTTTCTTTTTTGTTGTTGTTGCGGCACGCGGGCCTCTCACTGTTGGGGCCTCTCCCGTTGCGGAGCGCAGGCTCCGGACGCGCAGGCTCAGCGGCCATGGCTCACGGGCCCAGCCGCTCCGCGGCATGTGAGATCTTCCTGGACCGGGGCACGAACCCGTGTCCCCTGCATCGGCAGGCGGACTCTCAACCACTGCGCCACCAGGGAAGCCCCTCTAAGTTTTCTTGATCGGGCAGATTTATTACAAAGTAAAAAACAATGCAATTCAAAGTTATATTAATGTGATTTTGTACTGTGAAATAAAAATGGAATGAACACTATGAATTGGTAAATTCTTTCTGTGGCCTTCCACTTTTTATTCTGAAAGAGAAGTTATCTAATAAATTAATAGTCTCTTTTTCCTTTTATACTAAGTTGTTTAAAGGAGGTTAGGAGAAAACAAAAAATTGCATGTTTCTCTATAGGTATTAAAATATGTTTTTTTTAAAAAACGGAAAAAATGCAGAAACAGGACTAGAAACAGGAAGCAAATAGGAGCAGGAAATTCTCAGTTAAAAGATAAACTAATAAACATTTTTAAATGAAGGATTTGAAATTTATCAAGAGGGGAGAAAGTACTTGCAATCCTATTCAAATATTTGTTCCTGTCCTTCCATATGGAATGTTTTCCTTTGTAAATCTTGACAAACTCCTTCCTGTGTCAGCATCTCTATCTAAAGTTGACAGACCAAAGATGTATTTTTAAACATGGACCACAACAGAATTTGGAGTTGATTTGATTTCTGCTGTGCTACCTCTACAAAAAAAAATCCTAAAATTATTTACTCAGGGATAGTTAGTATGGTCACTGATTATGGTAGGAATAAAAGATAAAATTATCAGCTTAGGAGTTTGGAATCTTATCCTAAATATTTTGAGATTTTTTTCTGCTCACACCCTAATTTTTTCTATAGTGTTAATCTCTCATATATATTTTACATCACAATAAAGTTCTGAAATATAGCTTCTAAACTTTTATTCCAAACTAATTAAAGTATTTTAGTTTATCCTGATATGACTCTGGCCACAGAAGTATATATAATAGCTGTCTAAACATACATGTGGCATAATGCCTTTAATTTTATAATCTGTTTAGAGATATTTAGAAAAAAAATGACTGCTAATGAATGTTTTCCTTTAAACATTCGATTTGGCTCAACAACTCAATAATAACTAGGAATGAAATAACTTATTTGGGTATCTTTTATTTATGTCAAACAATGAATTGTTTATCTTAACGTATTTCATCTTTAGAAGCTAAAATCATTTTGAAGAGTCATATCTTGTCTTTCTCTTTGCTATATATTCATAAGGACTAATTTAAGAGAAATTTTTAAGGCTTACGAGAATTCAAAAGAAAAGGACATCTGGAAACAGAATGTGAACTTTTAAATAGGAAATACTGGCTTAGAAAAAATTGATATTAGAGAAACATAACACAGAGTCATTTTTAAAGCTTCTTGCTTTGAGAAACATAAGATATGCTGTACTTTTTAAAAGACTTGTCATAATTGATTTCTGTTCTTATCAGAAACTCCTCTAAAACTTATTTGGAAAATATTTGGAACTGAGAGTTTGACATTATTCAAATTACATTTATTGAAAGTAAACATTAAAACTAAAGAGCAAATGGCACAAATATAAATATACAGCATTAAAAAAAACTCAATAATTTACAGAACTTTAGAATATTAGAGCAACCTGGAGGGTATTATAAGCTGCATAGAGTAACTGGAGCATACTGAAAGACAAGACAGCATGACTAAATATATCATGTAAACAGATTTCAAATACAAAATAAAATGTTCTTAGAAAAATTTTCAGGAGTTGAATACTATAATTTAAGCTCATCATCTCCCCCTTTTTCCTTTATCTTCCTTATTTAATATATTAATACATCTGTATAAAATTAAGAACTCCATTCTACTGTAGTTGATTACTGATATGGAATGTGACCTAATCTTTATTTTGCTTTCAAGGAGACTTTTTAAAATATAATATAAATTAATTGCTGGAAAAACAAGTTTTAAGACAAGGATATATAAAATATAACCACAAATTTTGTTATTATTAGATTCAACAGGCACAAAATTTCTGTCAAATTGCTATAAAAATGTCTAAATGCTTACTCTCAATGTCTGTGTTTATCTCATTGCAAACAAGTAACAATTTACAAACCAGCACCAGTCCACAGACCACACTTTGAGTAGCACTATCTCAGAAACAAGAAAGAAGGTAACAATAAGAAATTAATTCGGAATTAGTGACTAAAGCTTTAAGTTCTAAGTATTCCATAAATATGCTGTTTAACAGTACACATTTAAATCTAAAAGAAATGCATTGAATATAATTTTCTTAAAAATTAAGCAGCAGCTTTATCACATTTGAAGCCAAGTGCTGAGTTTGAATGATGTTTGAGCATGCAATTAATTTAAATGAGGAAAAATATTAAGTCTTGAAAATAAATGAAACTATAAATTAATCTAATCTGTTTCTCTCAAGAGTAACATTGGGTTGTCCAAGCAGTCCTATAAACAATTCCCACTTGTCCAGTATAAAACTCTAAATGCTCTAAATGAGTGCTCAGGAGGCTACTGCCATGGGCAGCATCAAATGGACTGATGATCACCGACTGGTTTTAATCCAGAACTACTTCTACCCTGACTCTACTACTTGAGAAGAGTTGCTGGTATATTTCATGCTCTACACCAAGAAAACAGAAGTAGGGCAATTTCAGGTTAAAAACAGAACCATATCACCTAAATAGCATGATACACTCTAGTAAAAAGTCTTTATTAAAAAAAAAAAAAAGAAGAAAAGAAAAAGAAAGAAAGCTGAAAGGCTCTTCAAAATATAACCCCATTTTTCAAATCATCTTCCAACTTTGTTTACAGCTTTACAAACCACATACTAAGTAATACTAAAAACTGGCAATTTATGGAATAAGCCTTAGGAAGTAATAAACCCAGAAGTGATACTAGTGTGTGTTGTTGCTGCTTGTGTTATTGGCTGTGTGTTCCCGTTTCTCAATTCTCTAAAAATTGAGTCGTGTTATTGGTCGTGTGTTCTGGTCTCTCAACTCTCTAAAGATCAAAACTCCCATAACAAAGAATTATGTTGCTTCCAATATTGAACTGTCCTAATGAAAGAAGTACAGTCTTTCCTATGTGACTCTTGAAGGCACCAATGAATAAAACCAACAGGTATCAGGTTAAAATTTTTTTTTTTTTGCGGTACACGGGCCTCTTACTGTTGTGGCCTCTCCCGTTGCATAGCACAGGCTCCGGACGCGCAGGCTCAGCGGCCATGGCTCACAGGCCCAGCCGCTCCGCGGCATGTGGGATCTTCCCGGACCAGTGCACGAACCCGCGTCCCCTGCATCGGCAGGCGGACTCTCAACCACTGCGCCACCAGGGAAGCCCCAGGTTAAAATTTAATAACCAACGCTAACAACAAAAAAGACTGTTTAGAAAGAAAGTGACAATATCTTTCTTACCCGAGAAAATCAAACAGAAGGTAGATAAGTAATAACAATTAAACTAAAATTATTTTCTAATGTTCTGCTCAATACTAAGATCATTATCAGTCCACAGTGGTCCTCACAAAGTGATGAAATACGTCCTAGCACTTGGCTAGAACTCTTCTACAACAGAAGGAATAGGCATGATAGACAGAATTTTGCTGAAATGAATCTAAATCCACACCCTGAGGGATATCAGTATTCCTCAAATATGCTGTTTTACCCGAAGTTACATTGGGTAAGAGAACGGTGTTTCAAAACAAATTTGAGATAAACCTGAATGTAACACAATGTGGCATGGTTAACAAAATTATATTTAGTAGCAATTACTTACTAAGGTCATATAGTTTTACGTTCACTACTTTAAAAAGTACTGGCAAAGATTGTGGAGATGAAGGTTTCTCTAGCTTGAAATATGATCTGCAAGAATAGCAATTTACCAACTAGATGGGTCCGAACACTTTTATTTTTAGTGATAAGGCAGTTACGCTCAACTTCACTACTTAAAATGAAAATAAGATGGAATTTTTCACCCTTAAGAATATAGAAAATGTAAAAATCTGACTAGACTATCAAATACCGATTAGGGTCTAGGGAGTGTAAATTAATGTAGACAGTAAGGAAAGTAATTTGGCTGTATCTAACAAAATTCAAAATATTATGTAGCCCATGATCCAGTTAATCCACTTCTGGGTATATAATCCAAAACAGACTGAGATACACCATACAAAATATATATTTGAGACCTGCAGTAGGGAATACATTTTATATAATTGTGTTCTGAGTTGTGATACATGTCTCATGAAAAAATAAGTGCCCTTTACACTGACACTTTCTATTACATTCTATTCTTTTTCAAAATGCAGATTCCAACCTACTAAACTGATTTCACTACCTGCTGTTTGGAAAACACTGCCCTAAAAAACTGTAGTAATATGTGCAAGACATCATCTGTAAAAGTGTCCACTGTGGCATTGTTTAAAATAGAGAAAAAACTGGACACAACTTATATATCCATCGTGTCACACAACCACATAATTTAAATACAAAATACAATGTAATATTATGAAAAAGTTGTTTAAATTAGATCTATGTAATATGTATATATCTTTAAAATATAATGTAGGGACTTCCCTGGTGGCGCAGTGGTTAAGAATCCACCTGCCAATGCAGGGGACACCGGTTCCAGCCCTGGTCTGGGAAGATCCCACATGCCTCGGAGCAACTAAGCCCGTGCGCCACCACTACTGAGCCTGTGCTCTAGAGCCAGCGAGCCACAACTATTGAGCCCACATGCCATAACTACTGAAGCCCGTGCTCCTAGAGCCCGTGTTCCACAACAAGAGAAGCCACTTCAATGAGAAGTCCGTGCACCGCAACGAAGAGTAGCCCCCGCTCACCACAACTAGAGAAAGACCGCGCGCAGCAACGAAGACCCAACACAGCCAAAAATAAATAAATGAAAAATACATATATATAATGTAGAGTGAAAACAAGCAGAACAATATTTCCAGAATTTCATCATTTCTGCAGATTTCCAGCAATCATATTATGATTATGAATAGGTATACGTACAAATATAAAATTACTAAAATGGCTTAGAAGTGTATATATACTAATATATTAACTCACAGCCGGGTGGGGGGTTCTCAGACGGTAAAGTGTCTGGCTAGAGAGGCCTTTAGCTATATATATAATGTTTAAATTCTTTAAGAATATTTAAATGTTATTTGAAAAAAGAAAAGTTGCAGCAAGTTTTGAGATAGCAATTGGAGTAGAATGAATGAATGGGAGTTGGGGTGAGAAAGAATGAGGTACAGATGAGCAGAACCAGGTGTACATACACCCATACAGTTAAATCAATGAATGAGAGGAAAAAGCTGGAAAAAAAATAATAAAACCCACGAAAAGCATAAGGACTGAGGAAAGATTAGAAAGGCATGTAGCAACAGCTTGGGGGGGAGGGGAGGGAAGCATGAAGTGGGCAGAAAAGGCAGGAAGAAAAGGCGTAACAACTGGTAAACTGATCCATTCCTTATTGGTGGTTCAACTGCATAAATAAAAGGGGGGCAGCTTAGTGAGAAAGTACTTAGCAGCTCTGTTTACACAGACAACAGAAAGTGCCACTAGAGTGGCAAATTGAACTGTGCAAGGCCAATTAACCCTTTCACCTTAGCGTTTTATACTAGCTACCTTACTGTGCCTCTGTTAGATCTACACTGATATGTGTTAGGACCAAATGCAATTATAAATCATTGTTACATGTATTGATGAATTCTTCAAATTCCATGAAGCACATCCATTTTATTTATTTAGTATTCTGAATACCTTCCTCGCTACTCTCATCTGGATTTAATCAAGGAACACTTTCAAAGGAAGAGTGGTTATCCAGAAATTCAAACTACACATGTCCTTTATTAAACTATGAATTGACTACTACTCAAGTTTTTCAGCCTAAATGATTTTTTGTTTTTTTTTTAGGTTAGGTTCACTTCAAATTTCTTCTAGACAAATTAGGGGGAAATTAGGAAAAGAGTAACATATTTAAGTGGGCAAAAATGTTATCCTAATATGCACTGAAGAGGTTTGTAAATCAACCAGCTGCTGCATAAGCAATTGTATCTAATTATAATTTACTACTATAAAGGAAACTTTGTATCTTGAAGGGCTATATAAGATTTTTTTTAAAGATAATAGTAGGTTTATCACTGGAAACTGTATTCATCTTCCTGATTCCAAAATACAGCCATGTATCGTCTTTAAATTATATTTGAGAGCAAGGATCGTACCTTCCACACAGTCTATAAAACCTAGAAAAGTATCATATACTAGGCATGCAAATATTTGGTAATGACCAATGTTGTAAAATGTTTGGCATATGTGAAAGGCATTGCTCCTATGAGCTAAGAGGGCCAATAATAAAAGAATATAGTTGTTCAATAGTAAGTTAAGACAGTCTACATAAATATTTATTCGTTAATCCTAACACTCTCTTTTCCCTACTACCCATACCTCCCTCCGGAAGGTACCAATATCATCCCACTATCAGCTAAAATTCCACGCCAAATCTTCCCCCTAGCCATGTTATTTATCAGAGTCTTAATAGCAGTAATTTTTAAAATGCTAATTGAATACTGGGAAAATGCCAACAGACAGTTTTGAAGTGGGGTTTAAAGGAATACACACTGTATTTCTTAACCCAACGAAGATCAATACCTGTCTGAAAAGGTTACACTTGCTTTGGGGAGCAAGGGACTTTTTCTAGTGGCTTTTCTCAGTTCTTCTCAATGGGTAACAAAAGGCAAAGGAGCTGGCGAATTCAACCCTCATCTAGCTACAGAGGCTGTTTACTGACTTCTGTGGCTATGTTAAAAATCAGTGGAGGAAGAGAAGGCTAGCAGCCTTTGCCTTTCTCTAAGTCTTTTCTTGAATGCAGGCCACCCACCAAGTTCCCCTACTTCTCTTTTCTTCCATAACAGCACCAACACAGCCACTGCAAAAGCAACGCATCAAGACAAGCAGCATCAGTGAGGAGGAAATGGGGCCAATGGTAAGGGACAGAAAAAAGGAGCAGTGATGACTCCAAATCTGGTCTCATGAATGAGTCGGGCACATGATGCTTCTTTGTAGGTAGGAAGAGAATATGGTGAACACTCACACAGCTGGCCTCCAGCTCCCTTGACATATTCTCACACTCACAAATGCAAGTCATAGTACTTAGTACTTCAATGCCAGACAAGATTCAAGGTTTTACCTTAGTGATTTTTTTAAAAAGAAAACTACCAAATGTAAAAAATGAATAATAGACTATGCTAAGTAAACATTATTTAGCTTAAAGCTGCAGTATAGTCTAATTAATTAATTTACAAAGCTCGGTTTCTCTAAAGCAACTATTATCAGGTTTTCTTCAGGAATTCACTTCCTTGTTTTATAAACACAAACTATAATATGAATTAAAATAAAATTCAGAATGAGAAATGGTTTCCAAAAGTAGTAATTATTAATTTAATCCAAGCAATTATTTGTGTGATTTGAAGAAGTACAGATATCTCTTCCTATTTCTCTTCTGAACACTAGTCTCTGGAGCCAATTTGAGACTTGAGTTTAGAATTGATCCCCAGTGCAGGGGACCAAAATACACATACCCAGGAGACGACAGTCAGCTACCATGATATTTTCACATTAAATAAAGCAAATACATCTTAATACATCCAAAAGAACATTTAAGTCAAGCTTTTGTTCTAGTGCTGACCCTACATGCGATCCTTGTATCACTCTGGATCTCCACTTCCCCACCTGGATAATAAGGGTTGATAATCAGTCTTTTCTCTATTTTGGAAAGCTGACAAGATTGTCTAATATAAAAATTCTTTGAAAAGTCAACAGGAAAGTAATAAATAAATGAAGAAAATACTTTTCAAAGTGACATGGGAATAAAATCCATGCCCAAGTTATTTTTCTACATTCTGTACATCAAGCCAACATTTAGATAATATGTAACTACAAAAGCCCTTTTTTTTAAATGAGGGTGTCTAGTTTCTAAAGAGGAACATTTAGATTATTTTGTAAGTTAGATAAGCTTCAATAGTTTTCTTTCTAAAGCTCTTCTACTTCAAGTCTTTCCACACCTTTCTCTTTCCTCTTCAACCAAATATATAGAGATTTTTCTTGATTAACTCTTTAACAGGTAATACAATAGTCAAGAAGACTAAAGAATACAAAATATAAAAGGCCACTAGCCACCTAGAAGCATATCTCCACTAAGAGAGGGCAATTTTAACAGGGAGGGAGGGAAGAAGAAAGGGAGAGAAATACAACAGGCAAACTCTACAAGAGTTTCCGTTACTTTTTTTTTTTTTTTTTTTTGTCTGCACCGTGCAGCATGTGGGATCTTAGTTCCCTGACCAGGGATTGAACCCACATCCCTTGCCGTGGAAGCATGGAGTCTTAACCACTGGACCGCCAGGGAAGTCCCTCCATTACTTCTTGAAACAAGATTTTGTAGTACTCACATATTGATATAGTAATTTATAGAATTCAGAAAGTCTCTCAGTAAAGTGGGAAAGTCAATTAGCAAGTGAAAGCATTGGCTCAGAACCTGGTCAGACTGGGGTCAGCAACTTCTTAAGCTTGAAATGTGTTCAGCCAAACTAGGCAATGCCAGAGCACAGGCAGGCCTACTGTTTACAGGCATCACAGAGCAGTCCATCAGCTGATTATATTTTGTCTTGCAATGAAACCAAATTACCTCCTGTCTATAAATGGCAGGAATTATATTATATTCTTCTTTCAAAGATTCCATAAAACCTAGCACAGTGCCAGGGACTAACAGAATAGATGGAGGAATAGAAAGAGGCATAGAAAAAAAGGGAAAAGAATTTAAAAGACTGTGGAAACACACACAAAACCACTACCCAAAAGCACCTCTCCAAAACCCAAGAATCCAGAGACTAAAGTACTACATACATCACACAAGCCCATCTTCTATTCAAAGACTAGAAGATATGCTTGCACAATGTTATCAGAAACATCTAAGGCTATAAGAAAAGGCAAATAGCAACTCTGGTTAAACACTGTCATTGAAGTGCACACATATTAGCAATCAATTACTCAGTTTATTGCAGGTTAGTTAATTACTGCTATGACATGTGCTTCTTTAACTTGAACTACCTTATTATGTGATTAGTAAATAGTGGTATGACGTCCTTATAATGCAGAAGTTGTGTTAGCCCAATTTGATCTTTTCCCAGCTCATTCATTTTTTTTTTAATGATTGGAGACAAGCTTTCTTGCAATTAAAGACAAAGCCTTAGCTCTTTCTGAAGAGCTTAAAAAAATAAAAAAATTTTAAAAAGCTAAAAATTCACAGAAATGCCTTCCTTTAATGTAAGTAGTACCTGGTTTAGTGGCTCTGAGAACATCTATGGTTTCTACTATGTAAAGCTATCTGATGAAACTGTGAGTATAGTTGAAGAAGTATATTTCCTCCATTTTTAAACTTGTGTATCAGTGAAAAGTGTTCTGCTCTGGATCATATTTTGAATTTTTATTCAAATGACCTAAAAATCTATATCTCAAATAAAGGAGCATGAACAGAAGAGTTTGAACGGTTCTAAGAACTGACTGACTATGAGGCTAGGTACAAATGTCAGTGGGAGATTGTTTCTTAAGTATTTTTTGCTTTTGTTACTGTTTATAAAGTTCCATAGATTTTGAGGGCTCTACTCAATCCTATTTCTCCTAAAAATCTGTTATTTTCACGGTGTGATTTTGCAGAACAAGGAGTCAAATACGGTATTGTAGCAGAAATAACTGTTATTGGATCTGGTCCACCTGGATAAAGTAGAAAATAATGGAAAGCAAATAAAAGGACAGAATTCCAGTGAAGGGGATATCCTCGTTTGCTTCTCTGAGGATGTCTCCATGGCTTACTGATACAACCTTCTCAAGACAGCCAGACTAAGGCATAATGGATAAAAGGACTATCAATCTTCTCTTGCTTACCTACTACTCTGAGCAAAGTTTGTCCTAGGCCTCCAGCTCCTTCACTGTTTTGATAATAATCAAAACTTCCTTCTCCCACAGCTTTTTATTTTCGTTATTCTGAATTTATATTTTGTCTAATTCCCCAGTTTACCTTTCTCAGAATCAAAACACAACAGATTTATGGGATTAGAAAGTCCTTAGGTTATATAGTCTAACCTCACTAAGTGAGGAATCCCTTCTATATTGTTAGTTACGAATACCTATTGACCACAGTGCTAAACACTGTGCTAATTGTTGAAGAAATGGCAGTAAACAACAACAAAAAGACACAAAATCCAGACACTGAGCAAACCATATGCATACATGTATTTCCTAGTTCTGTCCATCGAGAAATACTGGACGCAAGGGCACCACAAAAGCAACAACCACACTTAGTGTCCATATTTTGGTTTCTAAATATTATTCTTCAACGAAAAGAACCTGAGCTCCTTGGGAAAATAACCGATTACAGAGCTGGGGCAGTGAAAGTGAAAGATAAGTCTGGAACATCTTACGGTGCCAGAAAATAAGTGCCCTGAAAAACAACAGGAGTAAGACAAAAGGCACAGGATCCAATGTGAAGGAGTTCTTAATGGCCAAATGTAGTATAATATGAGCAAAAAAATAATGATAGTAATGGAGCATAACCCATAGATTAAAATAAATATTCATACTGATATAAGTAACTGACCAAACAGTGAGAAGGGCTATCTCTTCCTTACAGTACAGAAAGAATAATGGAAATAGAAAAATCACCATTTGGTAAGTACCATGGTAATGTTGGCTACAGGCAAGAATCATCGACAGATGCTAAAATTACTGGGCAAAAGAATGATGAGAAATAAACGGGCTCCCCTGGTGGCGCAGCAGTTAAAAATCTGCCTGCCAATGCAGGGGACATGGGTTCAATCCCTGGTCCGGGAAGATCCCACATGCGGTGGAGCAACTAAGCCCGTGCGCCCCAACTACTGAGCCCGCGTGCCACAACTCCTGAAGCCTGTGAGCCTAGAGCCCGTGCTCCGCAACAAGAGAAGCCACCGCAATGAGAAGTCCCCGCTCACTGCAACTAGAGAAAGCCCATGCGCAGCAACAAAGACCCAGTGCAGCCAAAAATAAATAAAATAAATAAATTTATTTTAAAAAAAGAAATAAGATATTTGCATAATCTTAAAGTATTTTCCCATATGAAAAATGACAAACGGAAAACAGCAGCTTTACAATGAAAAAATTTGGCATACACTTAACCAAGTAATCAAAGTTAAGCTCAGCGGCAATGTGATACATCAATATCATATGCCTGGTGACATGATACACTGAAAAGGGCACAGCATCAAGTCTATGGTATTCATGCAAAACATGTATAACCTGAATTTAATTATGAGAAAACATGAGACAAACCCAAATTGAGGGACATTCTAAAATATAACTATCTAATACTCTTGAAAAGTGTCAAGGTCAAGAATGACAAAGACTAAGGAACTGTCCCAGAGTAGAGGACATCAATGAGATAAGAACTAAATGTATGATTCAGGACTAGAAAAAAGATGCTAGTAGGACAGCTGATAAAATTTGAATAAGATCTGTAGGTCAGTTAATAGCACTGTATCAATCTTAATTTCCTGATTTTGATCATTTTATTAAGGTTACGTAAGACATTTGGGAAAACTAGGAGAAGAGTATAAAGGAACTCTTTGCATTACTTTTGCCACTTTTTTATTAAATCTGAAATTATTCCAAAATGAAAGATAAGTAAAAAGTTAAAAAATATATTTCTTAATTCTAATATTCAAAGTCAGTGATCATACACCCCCTTAGCCTTTCTTTTTCACATTTAATATGTTCTGCATTGGACAAGATTCCCAGAACCCCTACTATACTTACAGCTCCCCTTTTAAAACACTCCATTTGTTACCAGGAATGTACATAATCAGTTACAGATTGCATTATATTTCTCACTTCATACAATCAAGTCACTATACGTATGTTAATGCAACCTAGAGCTGGTTTTTAAAAGCAGATGCATCATACAGTTGGCGTAATTCAGTTTGTGATCAACTAAAACTTGAGCGTTTACTAAGGTCAAATTAGATCTTCCCATTCTATACTTGTGCAAGTGATTTTTTTCAGCAAAATGTGGAGTTACCTTTTTCTGTGATTATTTCCACCCTTCTGGTTTCTGCTCATATTTTACACTGGTAAGGGTACCAGTTAGATTATTCTGAATTACAATTCTATCACTCACTTGCCGTGTATTGAATACATACCATTTGCAGTGTACTACGAATTAAGAGTATATAAAAAATTTGCCATGGAGTGGTCATACCTGATTGGAAGGGTAGGGAAAATCTTAATAAAGAGATTAAATTTAGGCTAGAACTTTAAGAATAGGCAGCACTTGAATAGTAAGAAATAATACAGAATAATGGTTATGATCTTTGAACCTAACAAACAAGAGGGTAAATCCTAACTCCGCCAATTATTAGTTTTGGGGAAGTCTTTGGAATTCCATTTCCTCATTGATAAAATACCTAACTTGATAGAACTGTTTTAGAGATTAAATAATATATACTCAAGCAGTTAGCCTTTTCATCAAATGGTGCCAGAAAAATTGTATGCAAAAGAATGAAACTGGACCCTTATATTACACCATATACAAAAATTAACTCAAAATGGGATCAAAGGCTTAAAGGTAAGAGCTAAAGTTATAAAACTGTTTGAAGAAACATAGGGGAAAAACTTCATGACATGGGATTTGGCAATTACTTCTTGGACAGACACCAAAAACACAGGGAACAAAAGAAACAAAAGAGATAAGTTAGGACTTCATCAAAACTAAAAACTTTTGTGCATCAAAGGACACTATCAAAAGAGTAAAAAGGCAATCCATGTTTGCAAATCATATACCTGACAAGGGATTAATATCCACGATATATCAAAGACTCCCATAACTCAACAACAAAAAAAAACAAACAATCCCCCCGAAATGGGCAAATGATTTGAATACACATTTGTGCAAGGAACACATACAGATGGTCAACAAGCATATGAAAAGGCGTTCAACGTCACCAATCCTTTAGAGAAATGCAAATCAAAACCACAATAGGATACCACTTCTTATCCATTATGAAGACTATTATCAAAACAAAAACAAACAAAAAAACGCTGGTGATACTGTGGAGAAAATTAGAACCCTTGTTCATTGCTTGTGGGCATGTAAAATGATGCAGCCACTGTGGAAAAGATCACCACCATATATATCATCTAGCAATTCTACTTCTAGGTATATCCCCAAAAGCATTGAAAGCAGGGGCTCCAGCAAATACCTTGTTAACCGGTGTCTAAAGCAACTTTACAGCTGACCCTTGAACGATGTTGGTGGAGATGGGAGGGGGCGTGTTTAGGGGCACGGACCCTCCGTGCAGTTGAAAATCTAGATACAACTTAAACTCAGTCCCCTCATCTGCAGATTCAGCCAATCACCGATCATGCAACACTGTAGTATTTACTACTGAAAAAAATCCGCGCGTAAGTGGACCTGTGCAGTTTAGACCCATGTTGTTCAAGAGTCGACTGTATTTACAATAGCCAGAGGTGGACCCCAGTTTATCAACAGATGAATGTATATATTCCACAAAATGTGGTGTATACATACGATGGAATATTTTTCAGTCATAAAAAGGAATATAATTTGGAGACATTCCACAACATGGATTAACCTTGAAGACTTAAGTGAAATAAGCCAGACACAAAAGGATAAATATTGTATGATTCCATTTATATGAGGTGCCTGGAATAGGCAAGGTCTTATGAGACAGAAAATGGATTAGAGGTTATCAGGGCCTGGGGGAGGAGGGAATAGTGAGCAATTTTTTTTAATGGATACAGAGTTTCTTTTTGAGATGATGAAAAATTTCTAGGAATGGATAGTGATGATGGTTGCACAACACGGTTAATATACACAATGAATTGTATACTTTAAAAATGTTAAAATGGTAAATTTTATGCTATGTGTATTTTACCACAATTTTAAAAAGAGCAGTTAGCATGCTGTACTCACATAAAAGTACTCACATAGATTATTTTTGGAGGTGGAAGAAACTTCAGGCACAGCTAACAGTATGAGCAGAGTTACTAGGTAAAAAAACATATGAGGAAAAAAACCCTGAAATGATACAGGTAAAAATGTCAAAAGTGGTTTTCTTTGGATTTTTAAAATTTTGTTTTTCTTTGCTTTTACATAAAAAAATTTAATAAAAAATATTTAAAGAACAACCCCTCATACAGGTAAGAACAGTGTATTAAAAATAGGCTGCTTGTAATAGAAACTCAATATACCAAATGGCTTTTTAAATGATAGAGGTCTATTTTTCTCTTACATAAGAGAAGTACAGAAGTGGGCATCCAGGGCAGTTACGGTGGCTCCATAGTCACCAGGACCCAGGCCCCTACTATCTCTTTGCTCCCGGTTTCTCAAGGTCACCTCTACTTGCAAGATGTCTGCTGCAGCAGCTACTAACATCTCATCTATTGATACATTCCAGTGAGCAGAAAGGAGGGAGAAACAAGGACAAAATGATGTACTGCCCTTTAAGGGCTTCCTTCACTAGAAGCCCAACCCTATGTCTTCTGTTCACTGGCCACCATTACCTGTAAAGAAGGCAGGAAAATGCTGTTTTGTTTTGTTTTGTTTTGTTTTTAACTCCAGTATCTAATAATACAGGGGTTCTGCTACTAAAGAAAAGAAAAATAGATAGATGGTTAGTAGCCTGCCTCAGATACTTAAAAGCATTTTTCATATAACTAAAATTTCATCTTTACTATTTGGAGTCACCTCTAAAAACTATAAAATCTAATAAAAAGATACACATTAACAAGTCTTTAGGACATTTTACACTAAAAAAAATTACATTTTAATGAATATCAAAGCCAGAACATAGTGAGATCAAATTCTTTTTATTTATTTATTTATTTAATTTTTGGCTGCATTGTGTCTTTGTTGCTACGAGCGGGCTTTCTCTAGTTGCTGCAAGAGGGGGCTACTCTTCGTTGTGGTATGTGGGCTTCTCATTGTGGTGGCTTCTCTTGCTGCCGAGCATGGACTCTAGGCCCGCAGGCTTCAGTAGCTGCGGCTCGCAGGCTCTAGAGCACAGGCTCAGTAGTTGTGGCTCACTGACTTAGCTGCTCCGCAGCATGTGGGATCTTCCCAGACCAGGGCTCCAACCCATGCCCCCTGAATTGGCAGGCGGATTCTTAACCACTGCGCCACCAGGGAAGTCCCTGACAGCAAAGATGCAATGGTAGAAACAAGTCTGTATATTCGGTTAACATAGGTATGTGTATGTGTGTGTGCATCTGTACGGAAGAGGACAAATCATAAGAACTTTTAAATGCTCAGACATGTCGCAAGTCACAATTTAGGTTCCTTACAGAGTAATCTGCCAAACAAGACTCTCAATTCAGAGAACCCTCACGTTTCCCATAAAATAACATATCTTTTTTCTAACGGTTTTGTTGAGGTATAATTTACATATCATGAAATTCACACACTGTAAGTACACAATTCAGTGATTTTAATAAATTTACAAAGATATGCAATCATCACTAAAATCCTGTCTTAGAACATTTCTATCACCCTAAAAAAGATCCCTCATGCCATTTTCAGTCAACCCTCATTCCCAGACTATGACAACTACTACTCTTACTTGCTGTCACTACATACTTACCTTTTCTGGACATTTCATATAAATGATATCATGTAACATGGAGTCTTTTTGAGTCAGACTTCTTTTACTTAGCATAATGTTCTTAAGGTTCATCCATGTTGTAGTTTATATCAGAAGTTCTTCCTTTTTGTACTAAATATTAAATAGTATTCCGTTACATGGATATATCACATTTTGTTTATCCATTTGTAGGCTGCTGGGCACTTGGATTGTTTCCAATTTTGGCTCTTATGAATAATGCCCTATGAACATTCATCTACAAATCTGTATGGACATATACTTTCACTTTTGTCTTAAGACACTATAGACATCTAGGAGGAACTGCTGGGGCATATCCTAAGTTTACTTGAACTTTAAAAACAAAACAAAAAAACTGCCACACTGTCTTCCAAAGTTGCTGTACCATTTTACATTACCACCAGTTTATCCTCACCAATGATTTTTCCTGTCCACTATTTTGATTATAGGCATCCTAGTGGGTGTAATGTTTTATCTCCTTATGGCTTTAATTTGCATTTCTTTAATGACAAATACCATTGAGTACTTTTTCATGCACTTACTAGCCATTTGTATATCTTCTTGGGGGAAATGTCTACACGGATAGCTTTTTAGATTCTCTTTATTAGGTTGATGAAATTACCTTCTATTCCTGGTTTGCTGAGAGTTTTTATTATGAATAGGTATTAGAGTCTTCCAATTTTTTTTTTCTGTGTCTGAGATAATCATGCAGTTTTTGTCTTTGATTCTATTAATACAGTGTATTATATTAATTGATTTTCAGATGTTAAAACAACCTTGCATTCCTGGGATAAATCCCATTTGATCATTAAGTTTAATCCATTTTATATGTTGCTGGATACAGCTGGCTAGCATTTTTGCTGGAAATTTTACATCTCTATTCATGAGGGTTATTGGTCTGTAGTTTTCTTTTCTTGTGACATCTTTGTCTGGCTTTAGTTATCAGGGTAATACTTATCTCACAGAATGAGTTAGGAAATATTCCCTCCCCTCCTCTTCTATTTTCTGTAAGTTTTTGAAAATTTGTGATTATTTCTTCTTTAAATATTTGATAGAATTCACCAATGAAGCCATCTGGCTTCTCTTTGTGGGAAGACTTTAAAATACTAATTCAATTTACTTACTGGTTATAATTCTATTCAGATTTTTTATTGAGAGTAGTTTTGGTCAGTGGACTTTGTTCATTTCATCTAAGCTGTCGCATTTGCAGGCAAAGTTCTTCATAGTGCTCTCTTATAATCCTTTTAATTTCTGTAGAGTTGGCAGTGATACAACCTCTTTCATTCCTGAGGTTGGTGTTTATGTCTTCTTTCTTTTCGTTTCTTGATCAGTATAGCTAACAGTTTATCAATTTTGTTGCTCTTTTCAAAGGGCAAATTTTGGTTTCACTGATTTTTCTATTAACTGTTTTATATTTCATTGGTTTCTGCTCTTATCTTTACTGTTCCTTCCTTTTTCTTGCTTTGTGTTTAGTTTGCACTTTTTCCCCTCCTAGTGTTGTAAGGCAAAAGTGTAAGGTTGTTGATTTTAAATCTGTCTTCTTTGTGTGACTTCCCTGGTGGCACAGTGGTTAACAATTCGCCTGCCAATGCAGGGGACACGGGTTTGAGCCCTGGTCCGGGAAGATCCCACATGCTGCGCAGCAACTAAGCCCGTGAGCCACAACTACTGAGCCCACATGCCACAACTGCTGAAGCCCACATGCCTACAGTCCACGCTCCACAACAAAAGACGCTACTGCAATGAGAATCCCACGCACCGCAACAAAGAGTATCCCCTGCTCACCGCAACTAGAGAAAGCCCGTGCGCAGCAACAAAGACCTGATGCAGCCAAAATAAATAAACAATAAAATAAAATAAAATCTGTCTTCTTTGCTATTATAGGTATTTGAAGCTATAAATTCCACCTAAGTACTACTTTAATTGCATCACATAAATGGTGATACGTTCTGTTTTCATTTTCATTCAGTTCAAAACATTTCCTAATTTCCCTGATGATTTTCTTCTTTGACTGATGGGTTATTTAGAAATGTGTTAAGTTCCCAAAATTGGGAGCTTTTTCCATCCTTTTACATTCAACCTATTTGTGTCTTTGAATCTAAAGTATGTCTCTTGTAGAAAGCATATCATTGAATCTTTTATCTTTTTTTTTTTAAATCCAGCCTAACATTCTCTGCCTTTTTATTGGAACGTTTAATCCGATCATATTTAATTTAGTTACTGATATGGTCAGATTTACCATATCATTTACCATATGCCATTGTGCTATGTTTTCTATATACCTCATGTCTTTTTCCCCCTCTCCTCCTTTACTGCCTTCTTTTTAGTTACATAGATATGTCCTAGTGATCTATGTTACCTCCTTTGTTAGAATTTTTACTATATAAATTTTTTAGTTATGTTCTTGGTGGTTGCTCTAAGGATTACAATATGTATCTTACCAAGATCTATTTCAGGGACTTCCCTGGTGGTCCAATGGTTAAGAATCCGCCTGCCAATGCAGGGGACGTGGGTTCAATCTCTGGTTGGGGAATTAAGATCCCACATGCCGCGGGGCAACTAAGCCCATCCGCCACAACTACTGAGCCCATGTGCCACAACTAGAGAGAAGCCCGCGTGCCGCAATGAAGAGCCTGTGCACTGCAATGAAGATCCGCGTGCTGCAACTAGGACCTGACACAGCCAAATAAATTTAAAAAAAAAAAAGATTTATTTCAGATAAATACTAACTTTATTCTGGAAAAATATAAAAACATTGCTCCATTACAGCTCCATCTCTTGCCCCTTTCTTTGTGCTATCATTTTCATATATAGTAATCGTTATGTGTTATAAGCTCAACAACAGAGTTTTATAGTCTTTTCTGGAAGATTAGACTTACGATGAAACAGTTTGATTCACTGAAATAATTATTAGAAATTATTTGGTAATATTTTTAAATAACAAAATAAATACATGGGATTTTTAGTCTATAATTATTTGATTTACTTAATTTCCCACTCATAATTTTAAATAGCTTATAGGTTAAAAGCAACTTTAAAATACCCATATACTTTATCTCATAAATATGAGATATGTTGCTAATTTAGTTTATCCAATTGTGGTTTAATTATATAACATTCTTTTTTCCAAAGTAATAGAATTTACATGAGCATATATTAGTAATGTTATCAGGACTCTAAATGAAATATCCACCTCTAAATAAAATGATTCTACCAATCCCACAATTTAAACTGTTCTCATTAGCCCATGTTACTGTCTCACCCTTGTGCATATATATGATTCCTACAAAATTATAATCAAATGTGAATAAAACTTGCTATTTAGCTTTTTCCACTTATACATATTTTTCCATGTTGCTATGTACTTTTCATTTATATTGTTATTAATGATCACATATCACACCAAGAACATATCATAGTTCACTCAAATATTCTCCTACTATTAGAATCTGATTGTTTCCATTCTCTACCATTATTAGTGTGCTGTAGAAAGAACAAATGAATTAATAAATATGAAAAACAGGCTTTATCAGAATTTCATAACATAACCTACATAGCTGTGCATATTCTATTTTGTCACAAAAACAAAGGTTAGAAACACTATTGCAGAGAACTGCTGCAGAAACAGAGTATTGTTATCCATGTTAAAGAAAAGCAACAATGACAGTCTGTAAGTGAAATGTCTTTTAAGAAGATCATTATACCACGGTTTTCATCCATGGTAGTATCTTTAAAGATTTCCCTTAGATTAACAACTCAATATTAAAGGTATACAATAATAAGATAAACATGTCCTTCAAATTGTATGTAAACCGATTATATTTAAATCCTATGGATCTAATATGAAAAGACCCTTTATCTTTTCTTGTAAGTCTGAATTGTATACTTCTTTCCTTAAAATAATTTAAAGTACATTCCAAATGTGCACTCTACAAACTGCTTGAAGCTTTGATTAAAGATCACTCAATTTCGTGAAGCTAATATCCACTGAAACTCTATGATTTTAGTATTGTCCAACAAGTTGACTATTGAAAATGTTTTTCAGTGAGGTTAACCCTCACTGTCTTATTTTTTGTTTTGTGAATTTTGAAGACTATATGTAAGAGAACTATATGTAAGAGAAGACTATATGTAAGAGACTATATGTAAGAGAATTTTGAAGACTATACGTAAGACTTTTTCTCTTAAAAGTCTTTTTAAGAGGTTTGTGATTGGTATATATTTACAAAACATCAACATGAAATTATCTGCATATATCTTAATTTCAGGACCATTCATTTCCTCCAGCAATGGTTTTTCTGACAGGTACCTGAGTTTCAGTAACTATTTCTCCACCTGGCATGGTTTTCTAACTAGATTCAAGACAGAGTTCAGGACTCTCCTCTGTACACCTCCAATAACAGGGCCACATATATCACTCTGAGGTAATGGATCTACTTATTACAATATTCAAAACCTGTGGGATCTGATTATTTTAGAAATGTTACTTGCCTGTTTTAGCACCCAGACTTGGATCAAGTCTAGGAATAGTGGACTGATAGCGACAGGGACTGACGGTTTACTGTTACTTTCAATGCCTAAGTAACAGCCTCTTATATTGCTGTGAGTAACAGGCCTGACTATATTTCTGGATGTTAAGTAGTAAAACGTTCTTAGATAATAGAAAAATGGCATTAAAAATAATAATTTAAAAAGTGCAGCTTTAAAAAATACTCTGGAGTCAAAGTAGCACTGCTCCTCCTAAACCCTACTCCAAATATGTACCAATGATAAAATTTAAAGAGAGAAAAATCATAAACATATAGCCACGGCCAAAACCAGTTAAGTATCTCTGTAGACAAAAACTAAAGGAAACGTGTAGCCACCAACAGAGCTTAAGCTAAAAGCCTGGACTCCACACCTGTAGTAGGCAGGAGAAATGAGAAGTGTGACTCCCACAGAGTAATGAGGACTGAAAGTACTCTACAAAAGGCCTGGGATCAGAGCCAGACTCTGATGGAAACTCATGCTGGAAACCAAGGGTTGCAGTGGGACTCCACCGCCTGCGAAAAAAAGTGAGAAGTCCGCTGCCTGAGGCTACAAGCTTATAAAATATTATGTATCTGAGATGCTAAGAGGCCATAGTTTCAGCCCAACAGCTGAAACCAGGCCAAACAATCTGCAGGCTTGGTATCTGGATCTGCAATGGCCTCAATATAACCTCAGGAGGGAGCCCTAAGCTGCCTATATCAGACCGACTGCTTGTCTAGGTGTCTCGGGGAAAGGAGTGAAAGCCACTATAAAGCGAGGACGGGTGAATAAAAAGGAGAGAGAAACAGCCACTCAAGATGGACCTGAAAACTAAAATTCTACCTACAGAAACATAACATTTTAATTATGAAAGAGAAATTATCTCCTTCACAGTTTAATTACCTATGTGCAATTCTTCATAAAAACCTCAGCCTAAAAACATCTTTGTATCACGATAGTTTTGAAGCAGACACACAACCTGCACAACTGTACACACGGGTCTTGCTTTAAGAGTCTGTAACAACTTTGGGGTACAGTTTTAATTAAATCAACCCCGTGGTCCATATTATCAAAGCCAACATACCCCAAATCATCTTATGCTTTCAACGTTCAGAAATTTCCTGTTGCTGACTTTGATGAGCCCAGGGAATTATTTATAGTAACTTCAAATCATGCTTGGTGTACTTCCAAGACAACTGTAACTACGGTGGCTTGGGTCTTCTCTAGGGTGGACTTAATACATATCTAAAGACCATGAAACCAAGTAGGCTTCTCAGCTTGCCTGTATTTTTTTTTTAAACAACTTTATTGAGTTATAACTGCTATACAAAGAACTGTGGTTTGTTTGTTTTTAAATAACTCTACTGTTGTGGAGAGAATCAACAAGTAATTATTTCTCTTGTGCATTTTATTTTAAGGCATTTCAGAAAAATAATTTAGAGGGAATATATACTCAGAGGTACTCCAAAAGAAGACTGCAAATAAAGTTGAAAGTAAGTATAAGAATTATGATTTTGGGCTTTACATAAGAATAAAATTCCCATTGAGTACTTTATCAAAAACTTAACAGGTTGTTTCATAATCCCCCATTGTTAGACATAAAGCAAACAGACTGGATGACCATCTTCGGGGAGAGCTACAGAAGAGACTCCTACATGAAGAAACAGGTTAGATATTGGTGAGGTCTCTTCTAACTTCAGGATTCTATATCCATTCTCCAATTTTCGTTGTTTTTTTTCCCTTAGCATAGAGTTTTTAACATCTCTGACCCCACTGCAATTTCCTATAACGGGACTATTTAAAACAATAATAGCCAGGTATAAGAACGACCAATATTAAGATTTACTTCTTTTCCTTAACTTATGAAATTACAGAAGACAAAAGCAAAAAGATCAGCAATTAATCAGTCCAAAATAAAGCAGTACTTTTAGGAGCTGTGTGGAGATGGCAAAGGTGGCTAGTGGAAAAGGATGACTCTGGAATCCCTAATTGATATTATAATGAGCCAAAAGACTCGCACACAAATAGAACTGCACCTGGAAATCCCTTTTTAAAATTACTTAATTAAAGATGTTATAATAATCAAAATAGATGACAGTAGAGAATATAGTGAATATTTCATAACTAATAATATATTTGATGGATGAGTTTCAGAATAACTAGGGAGAACAGGCAACCTCAAAGTTAAAATTACAAAGTAGGAACACTGGTGATTTCTTGGTCAAAGCATCATTAAAGACCTAATATATTAACTTAATAACACTTTAAGAATTATAAAATATAACAGGCTAGTCAGCAAAAGTAAACGACCAAATTGGATTAAGCTGATTACTGAAAACACCCTCAGCAGACAGACCTCTATGCATGGACGTTCAGAACCCATCGTCCCTAGAAGAGCAGCATGTACTATACTAACAGCCTTTACAGGCCAAAGAAAAGAATGGACAAAACGGACAGAAAACTAACTAGGAAGATGATATATAGCATAACTGGAACAATCCTAAAAAAAAGCAAAACAGTAAAAACCACAATGAGTTAAGACACAAAAACAAAACCTACAAACAATGTCCCTGACAAAATGGAAACAGCAATCAGTGATTTTATCCAAAAATATTTAGATATATCTATACAACACAGAAATGTTCATTCTCTAAGGTTGTGCTATCCAATGTGGTAGCCATTAGCCATATCTGAGCACTTGAGATGTGTTAGTGCAACACAGAAATCAAATTTTTTATTTAATTTGAGTCATTTATATTTAAATTTTTTTAATGATACTTGATTCAGTTACTGGAAAGCTTTTTAAGTATGTTTGGAAGAACCTGAATACATGACTCTGCTTGTTAGCTTGGAAGAATTTGATTACATGAATCTACTTGTTAGCTGCACATTCTATGAAATCTCAACACAGATTAAGTATTTTCAATCAAAATTGAGTATTCAAATTGAAGTGTGCTAAGAAGTATAAATTAAAAATATATACCAGATTTTGATGACTTAGTAAAAAAGCTAAAATGTGAAACGTCACAATAACTTTAAAAAATGTGATTACATGTTGAAATAATATTTTTGATACATGGGATTAAATAAAATATATTTTTAAATTAATTTTACCTGTTTCCTTTTTACTTTTTAAAATGTGGCTTTAAAAAAATTTTTAATTACGTATGTGGCTTGTATTATGTATCTATTACACAGTGCTGCTCTAAGGGATCAATGGCTTTAAAAAGAAAGTCATCTGTCAAAAATCTGAAATATATGTCAGTAAGGTGGTATTTTACTTACAAATCCTGATCTCCTACTGTCACAAAGTATTACTATAGGCTACTCAGAATTGGTATACTTATACATTCCAAAGACATTTGTATCCTCTTCACACAGATTGTTACAAACCATTAAAGTATTCCTCTGAGTTACTGCAAACTATGGGTATGCAGTACCCATAGTTACTTAAGGGTCACTCCACCATCCAGAATAAGTAATCAAGTAGTAACTGAAGGACACTAATTCATCAGATTCCTTGATTCCTTTTATATCCAGATTCACTCACCAATATGTTAACTAATGCTCTTGGTTCTATGAGAGCTAAATGAAGATCTTTAGTATAGCAAAGATTTTGATAGGAGTAATTACATAGGACAATTTTATTTTTATATGTATACACATATATACACAGGCTTATAAAATTTTCCCTGGAAGAAAAACATTATAACTGCATGCCTTCACAGTGCTCTTCCAACTTTTTCCATACTGTGGCATTTCACAGAAAATTACATTTGTAAGACACACTGGAGTTAAGCCCTTTCCAGGGAGGGCAGCACCGCCCCAACACACTGACTTACTGCACACCAACTGGGAAGCTCAGGCTCAAAGGTCATTGCAAAAAAATCTCTGAACCATATTTTATTTTCATCTGACTTATATTTTATTCTTACTTATGCCTACAGTTGTGAAAATACAACCCCTCAACATTTTTAACAACAATATACAAAGAAGGCCACAAGATGGAGATACTACTCCATTACAGTATTTGTATTGATGTATTTTTTTTTCTGTGTACATGTCCCTCTTTCTGTGTATTTCCTACTTTCTCCTTCAGTGGTATTCTCAGCTACTGTCTCTATCCCTAACGTTTATATTGGTTCCTCCACCACTCTGTTTTAACTAGCATTATTAGAGAAATATTATAAATACTTTTATGATCCTTTTTAATTTTAAAAGCAGGCAAATAATTAAAATATTTACTTCTAGCTCAATATTTTCCCGCCTCTCTAAAATTAACGATGATTTTTATTTACATATTTTTCTCTGATAGGTAAAAATTCTTTAAAAAATTTGCTACCCGCAAAGTAATAAGTACTCCAAAAGCCATTTACTGGAATACATTCTGTTGCTTTGTAAGGTTACAGATTTACTTCATGTTGATACCCTTCCAAACTTCCCTGGAATTCTTCTTTGACAACAGTCCTCAAAGCAGTTTATGAGCCTTACTTGAAATTTATTTTCAGATCTCTTTATCAATCCAAAGCGTACTTACCCAAGTTTGCTAACCCAATTTAGTCATCAAATTTAGCTCCAAATGACTATAAGCTATAGGCAAAAATCAAATCCAACTTAAAAGTTTACTATTAATGAGTAAATCGGCCAAATATGTTGCAGGCTTTTAAAGCAACGCAAAACAAGAGGTTTCAACAATGTTTTGAGAGGTGGCAGCATTGTTGAAAACCTGCAAAGCTTTCCACAAAACTAATTTCAAGATCTAATTTACTCTAAGTTAAACATATACTTGCAAATCTGTGATACAAAAAGTCACACTAATTCTGTATAACTACTATAGAACTGCATAGCATGGCAATCATTTGAACTTTATATGATATACTTAAGTACAAGGAACAACAAGTTCCAGTCACCCTACATTATACATACATCTATTAACTTCCTTAAATCAAATTTAATCACCAATATTAATACAAAACACTACTTAAAGTCAGAGAAGAACCTAAATACTAATCTTTTATATGTTAACTAAAAGTGTGGTAATTGAAAATAACTGCTAATAAGATTTGCTTTTTTTTTTTTTAATTCCAAAAATGTCAGAGGCTTCTTGGTATTTGGCCATGAGATAGTTTCCTTAACCTGATCCATTTTAATGGTATAAAGTCCTTAAGTATTGGCTAGAAATATGAAGCCTCTACTTTCCTTAGCAGGCACATATATGGACCCTAGGATTTCTCTATGGTCTGTTCAGACCTTCCCAATAAATGACAACAACAATTTTTCTGGTCTTAACTCATTTTGACTACTGCTTACTACACATGTCACAGTGGGGTCTCATGTAGCTTTTAAAAATTCTTGTACCGTCTATAATCAGGAGTTGTATGTATTCCAGAATTTGTTTAATTAATTACTTCCTTTTAGAATTCTAGTGTTTGCACTCAGTGGCATTTTAATACTGCTTTTTTTCCATTTTAATACTGCTGCTTAATACACTACCAAACGTAAAGTAGATAGCTAGTGTGAAGCAGCCGCATAGCACAGGGAGATCAGCTCGGTGCTTTGTGACCACCTAGAGGGGTGGGATAGGGAGGGTGGGACGGAGGGAGACACAAGAGGGAAGAGAGATGGGAACATATGTATATGTATAACTGATTCACTTTGTTATAAAGCAGAAACTAGCATACCATTGTAAAGCAATTATACTCCAATAAAGATGTAAAAAAAAAATACTGCTGCTTATACCATGACATGTGTCTTTTTATTTAATTCTTGATCTTAAACTCTTATCTTTAATATTTAATTCAAATTCTATTAGCTGACCATGTAGCTGCACATAGCTTTATGTCCACTGCTTCACTGGCACTAAAATGGGCATTTTGTCTAATAATGAAGCATACTGTTTTATGCACATATTCTAACCAGTAATGTAGACAGCGGCATGCCTTGCTTTTGCAACATGCCTGATTACACGTGAGATTCCAGTTGCTGGATGATGGTAATCAGAAACACTTTCTGAGTAAGTGCATGAGTCCTAACCTTACTTAATGTAGCATTAAGGAGGATGAGAATGAGACACAAATCCTAGATTAAGTTTCTAATTAAGTGCTAATAACACTCTTAG
This sequence comes from Lagenorhynchus albirostris, assembly GCF_949774975.1. Classification (NCBI taxonomy): domain Eukaryota; kingdom Metazoa; phylum Chordata; class Mammalia; order Artiodactyla; family Delphinidae; genus Lagenorhynchus; species Lagenorhynchus albirostris. The sequence continues at coordinate 179,237,705 of NC_083095.1, forward strand.
ACAAAAATTTCAGTAAATATAAGTAAAAAAAAAATTTAGCTCTTCAAATGGAATACCATGATGTTACATAAAACATAATCATATTTTTACATTCATTAGTATAGGACCCACCTTTCAAAAGTAGGTGTTTTGATGAAAATAAAGAAAGGTTTTTGAAAATACATATGACCATAGCTTCATTATCAATTGGTCTAGGGTCCTGCTTCACCCAATCAGAAGTCTCTCTTTTCACTGCCACTCCTTTCCTTCCATCTCTGCACACTTCTATACAAGAAAGGCTTTGAGGGCTTCCCTGGTGGTGCAGTGGTTGAGAGTCTGCCTGCCGATGCAGGGAACACGGGTTCGTGCCCCGGTCCGGGAAGATCCCATATGCCGTGGAGCGGCTGGGCCCGTGAGCCATGGCTGCTGAGCCTGTGCGTCCGGAGCCTGTGCTCCGCAACGGGAGAGGCCACAACGGTGAGAGGCCCGCCTACCGCAAAAAAAAAAAAGAAAAAAAAAAAAAAAGACTTTGGATTTGTTTTTAATTCTGGGTAAAATTAATTGACGTCATTACTGTCCAAATAGACCCAATAATGCCTGACTTAGAAAAAGATTCCCAAGACCATATAGTCTTGGAATAAGTCAGAACATGTTTAATATAGATACCAAGCATTTTATCAACTGGTGTCACTTATAACTGCCACGGAGGTTCTTCTCTCAGCAATCATCAAGCCAAGTACCTACCCTCACCTCCATCCTACCCTGTGTATCATTCCCAACACTGAATAAAACATATGATGTTGAAATTCACCACATTACACCAATCACTGGGTAAAATGGTGACTTTTATTAAAAAGATTTTAGAATGTATCTCTAAGAATAATTGTAATAACAAAGGACAATTCTATTTCCCAGTTCAGCTTAGGGTGTATCTATGAATAATAAAAGACAAACTATTCTAGGATTGTTCTCATAATTAGTGTAAAAAAAATAGTATAAAAAGAAAACAGAAACTTACAACTAGAAGAGGATTTCTGTTCCATCAGCTCTAGATTATGTGGCAAGTTTCCCAATAAACTTGCTTTTTCCTGTAAAATATGTCCAGGCAACCTCCACTAAACAGCGTACACATAAGAAAAGTAAATCAATTTTACAATAATCCAAGCTGATGCAAATATGTATACAACTAAACAAGTATTTATTCGGCTCTAACTCTATACATGATATGCTTTACATCAGAAATATAAATGGCTGGAAGGTTATCTACCATTCCAGATTTTGTACATCTCCCTCTCTCCAAATCAACAAATAATTTCGGATTTTACAATGAAAATGGGGGAGTGATTATTACATGACATAGATTTACAAGGGAATACACTCACTAGAGAAAGACTGCACTATATTCAACTAACACCACAAACTCAGTGGAATCTACAAGAATCACTGGAGAGAACTGATACTCACAGTACAGATTCACCAGTCACTTATGAAAGAGATCTTCCTCTTTATTTCTCAAACCCCTATGCCGGGGTTTGAGAAGGCCCCATTAATGACTTTCTGCTTTTCCCACCCAAAAAAACTGAACACAGAAGTCAGGCAAATAGAGATCAAATAGCACCTTTATTGCTGAAAAGCTACTGGAGAATTGAGATTACGTACAGGAGCCAAGTGGGCTTGCTAGAAATTCTGGCCCTCCCATCCCCAACCTAGACTTTTTTTTTTTTTTTACATCTTTATTAGAGTATAATTGCTTTACAATGGTGTGTTAGTTTCTGCTTTATAACAAAGTGAATCAGTTATACATATACATATGTTCCCATATCTCTTCCCTCTTGCGTCTCCCTCCCTCCCACCCTCCCTATCCCACCCCCCTAGGTGGTCACAAACCACCTAGCTGATCTCCCTGTGCTATGCGGCTGCTTCCCACTAGCTATCTACGTTACATTTGGTAGTGTATATATGTCCATGCCTCTCTCTCGCTTTGTCACAGCTTACCCTTCCCCCCCCCATATCCTCAAGTCCATGCTCTAGTAGGTCTGTGTCTTTATTCCTGTCTTACCCCTAGGTTCTTCATGACTTTTTTTTTTTCCTTAAATTCCATATATATGTGTTAGCATACGGTATTTGTCTTTCTCTTTCTGACTTACTTCACTCTGTATGACAGACTCTAGGTCTATCCACCTCATTACAAATAGCTCAATTGTTTCTTTTTATGGCTGAGTAATATTCCATTGTATATATGTGCCACATCTTCTTTATCCATTCATCCGATGATGGACACTTAGGTTGTTTCCATCTCTGGGCTATTCTAAATAGAGCTGCAATGAACATTTTGGTACATGACTCTTCTTGAATTATGGTTTTCTCAGGGTATATGCCCAGTAGTGGGATTGCTGGGTCATATGGTAGTTCTATCTGTAGTTTTTTAAGGAACGTCCACACTGTTCTCCACAGTGGCTGTACCAATTCACACTCCCACCAGCAGTGCAAGAGTGTTCCCTTTTCTCCACACCCTCTCCAGCATTTATTGTTTCTAGAGTTTTTGATGATCCAGCCTAGACTTTGAGACAGTACACTCAAGAGAAAGTCTGGCCAGGATAACAACTGCCTTACTGGTCTGTTAAGAATGAGCCTCATTACTTCTAGCTTTTTAGTTAGTTAGCTCTCCCCAATCAAGCAAAGCAGACCAAAGGTGATCACCCTCCAACAAGGTAACTCATCCATGGAAAGATGTAAGAGATGAGTCAAGAGATCAGCAGTTGTTTCTTTAAGGGAGTCCTTCCCCTTGGGTATATGTAGGATGAGTGTGCCGTAACTGTCCCTTCCTTATACAGGCTGCTACTCTGTACATTCTGTGCATCTGAAATACAGACTGAAAGAGCTTAAAAGATTTATTAATTCTGATTAAAAAGTTAAAATCCAACATTTTGTAAGCACATGTCACTTAACAATAGTTTTCTTCTTTTAACCAGGTTTTAGCATTCATTTGAATGTAAGGATGCAGTTATTAAAAATTTTCTAAGAGAAAGAGGCACATTTTCTAGCTCTATGAATAGGAATCTGTAATGACTGGCACCAAGAAAATTACTCTGATTTCATCAGAAAGTAAATGCTGCAAAATTTAAGCTAACTTAGCTTGTTACAATATCAACTGACAGATTTTTAAATGACTATGAAGTATTTATTGTTGGCTAGAACACTGTACAAAGTATAAAGAAAGTCATGGACCCAAAAGACAATGAAAAAAATTGATCCCACAAGAAATACAGGTATCCAAGGAGCAGGGGCTGTTAGAATAAATATAAATACTGTTTGGGGACCTAGAATTTAAGTTACTAATGAGAGGTATTTCAATAACACTACTTTTCTCCTACATTCTTCTAATCTTCTACCTTGTATTCTCTGAAAAGATGCAATATCCAAATTGGAATGCCCTGTGAACAATCAAAGCCATTCTAAAAATAGAGTGAGCCTCTGCTATGTCACCTGTACACACATGTCCTCTAAAATCTTTTGGAATCCCTCTGAAAGCTTTTAGAACCAATTTGAAACTTGGGAATACAAGGAGAGGGATTCCTTTGCTGGATGAGAGCAATAAAAGACCAATATAAATATAACCTATTGAATAAAAACAGTCAAGCAATTACTCATTCGGTGAATTATTGTTTAGTTTTAGTTACCATGTTCATATTTTTTCATTTAATAAATATTTAAGTGTCTCCTATGAAGTAAATAAAGAAAATACCATTTGTCCTAAAAATGAAGTAATAACTTGACAAGGTCATAAGTCAGTAAGTGGCCTGGTTCAAGTTCTAAAAGTCTAATTCAAGCCTAGTTCAAGTTCGAAAAGTCTAATAATCTAATTGATTATTCCAATTATAGAGTTTAGGGAGTGACTGAGCAAACTACTTTAGACCTGGTGGAAAAAGGGATAAAATGGATGCCACATTAAGTCACTAATCATCCCTGGAGTCTAGTTTGGGGTATGGAGATCTCAAAAAAAAAAGTTTTTTTCTATTAATTGTCTCCAATTCCGCCCCCTTCCTTCTCTCCTGAACCCAATGTAACCAATCTATTGATCTTACCACTCCACTGAAACAGCTCTTGTTAAAGTAGCCAATGACCTCCACACTGTTGAATTCAACAGTCAATGCTCAGAACGCATCTTATCTGAATTATCATCAGCATTTAGCCCAGCTGATTGCTTCCTCCTCTTTAAAATACTTTCCTCACCTGACTTGAAAGAGACCATCTTTTGCTGATTTGCCTGCTACTTCGCTGGCTGTTCCTTCCTCTTCTCCTTTGCTGGTTCCTCCCATGGTCCAGCTCCCAGACCCCTTTTTTCTCTTTTACATTCACTCCCCTGGTGAACTTACCTGGTTTTGTGGCTTCAAATTACCTACGGAGTGCCAGGGACTCCCTAATTTATTATGCACAGCCCAAACCCTCTCCTTACAACTCCAGGCTTAGATAACCAACTTGAAAGTTCATTAGACGCCTCACATTTGGCATGACCAAAACCAAATTACTGATTTTCCCCCAACCATACCTGCTTCTATTCCAGGCCTCTCCATCTCAGTAACTGGCACGTGCAATTAGACAAGTATTTATTCACTTTCTGAGGTTTAGAAAAAGCTTTCAAATTATCCTCAACTTTTCTTCCCCGCTCCCCGCCTCCACATCCCACATTCAAACAATCAGCAAAATGCTGTCAGCTCTATGTTCCAATTATATCCAGAATCTGACCACTTTGCACCACCCAGGTCCATTCTACATTGTACACCACAATTATCCAATAATTGATAACATACATATCATTGATCTCCAACTCAATCGTTTTGAAATTTAAGTCAAATTATGTACCTCTTCTGTTCAAAACCCCCCTTGATCCCCAACTTACTTATAATAGCCAAAGTCCTCATGACTTACGTTGAAGCCCTACAAGATCTTCCCCCGCCCCCCATGACTCTGATCTCATCTACTACTGTCCTCCCCATACACCCTGCTCCAGCCACATTGGCTGCCTTGCCATTCCTCAAATACTAAGCTCCAAGGCCTTTGCGCTTAACCATTTGCCTTCCTTGAATGCACTTATCAACATGGCTCACTCCCTTACTTCTTTCTGAGGACTTCTCTGACCATCTGACATTTATATTTACTTGTTTGGTTGTTTACTGTTTCCCCCTACTAAAATGAGTCTAGGGGTTTTGTGTTACATACTGGCCAATTCCCAGTGTTTAATATTTAGTAGGTATGAACCAAATCTCTGTTGAATGGACAACAAAACTGATTAAGTGTGTAAAGCCAGGTCACCACTCTTAAGTAACCTACCTACTTTGCTCTGGTTCCTCATGTCTGGCTAGTCAAGAAGAGATTCGTTGGCTTTAGCCTGAAAATTACACATTAAGGACATAAGACAGGCTGCATTTGTCTCTACCAAATTTCTGGTCTCCTGAAAGTCTCCTAAGAAAGTTAAGATTCAATGTAATGTAAAGCACTTGTTCCAATCAGTTTCTCTGCTTAGGTAGAATAAAGTTTCATCTGCATTCTTTCCAATTTAACACAACTGGGTAGAGAAACACAGATGAAAACAATTTTCTGGATCCTTCTATTAAAATGTTACCTCCACACAGAATCTTCTCAATTACCTATGCTTCTTTATTTTCCCATCTTTGCCCATATAGTTAAATGCTCTGGTTGTTCACACTGCCTAATTAACTCTGCAAATTTAATTGCATGAATTTATAAATGAAAATTCTATGAGAGTTCACATGCAAGCTAGATTACATAATCTAAAATTTAAACCACTGCTACTAAGTTTCTGTATTCTCTGAAAGGGGCTTAATTTTCCTTGAATAACTGGAAAATATCTTCAAAATCTTTGGATAGGTTATGTAAAAGGCTCTAGCTACAGAATTTAATCAACTATGGTAAATTCTAACAAATATTCTCAATATTAAAGGCATTCTTAAAAGTCTTCAGATATATATTTCACTAGTGATTTTTACACATATTGAGACACCATTTACTTTGAAATGAGGTATACTTTATCTCTACAAGCAGGAAGTGGCACCAGGTGAAGACAATGACTAAAGACAATTGCCACATAATCGTTTGCACAAAAGAATTTGAAGTGTGAAATTCTTAAACTACTTTATAACTTACAAAATTGAAATTCGTTAAAATCATGGTGCCATGGCAACTGCTATTTTATATTCAATTATATATATTTAATTGAAAAGTAAATTTCCATTTAATGTTAAGCTCAACAGTTCACACAAATTTATGATAACCTGTAGGAGTGAAATGTACACTTCACATATGGTCACGGGAAGTGTGCCTTGAATGACAATTGTTGGTAAACATTTTTTCCCCCATAACTATTCAAAGCATTTTATGAAGGGCTCAATCAGATCGTGTGAAATTCTAAGTCTTTAACCCCATAATTCTTAAACCAGTAAAATGGCGTCGGAGACGGGATATCTACCCTCATTCACCACTCCCAGAGTGTAAGTAAATAGCAACAAACGGACATTACAAGTTAAAGTCTCAAGCTAGAAAAGGAAAGAAAACGAAACGAAAGGAAAAGAAAAAGACAACGATCCTGCGTTACTGGTTGGACTTCTCTTCCTGGAGCTCCCCAAGTGCCTCTACTGCCCCGAACACTTGATGGCTCCTTCTATGACTTCCAGGACCAACACTGTAGAGGCTTCAAGTTCCTCCAGATTTCTAAACTATGATACGAACGCCTAATCCAACAGGCTACATAGATTCCAAAGTACAATGCAAGAAAAAATTCTGCAACCCAGAGGCCAACCAAAATGTATTCCTGTCTTCCCGGAAAGGCAGAGGAAAGGAGGCTGCTAAAATATAGATAAGTATAATTGGGAAGGTGAAAATTTGGAGGCAGACACGACGACTACTTCCCACATTCACGGGGCAGGCAAGGAAAGGGTAAAAGATCTACCCACACCACTCTTCCTTCTTCCTCCTGCACAGCTGGGTGCAAGGATCTCCCCCAGAATGGCAGAGGAAAGAGCAGGGATCGCCACTCCAGGCTGGTGGCACCGTCCAGGCTGTCACTGAGACTGCTGTCACTGAGACTGGAACTCGAGAAGGGGAGCCAGGCGGTGAGGAATTGGGGAAGGCGGGTCATTCCCTCTGAGACTGGTTACGAGGAGATCCTGGTGGATCGGGCTGAGGAAGGCAGACGAGCCCAGTATGACCAAGTCTTGCCCCGCGTGCCCGGCTCGCTCGGAGGAAACTGGGTCAGAGTCCGCCCCACCCCCTCCTTTCCGCCCGTACCCGCACTTTTCTGCCCCGGAGGCGCAGCCCTCGGGCGGGCTGGCTGCCGGCCGGCCGGCCCCGCTTACCTGCTGCACCCCGAGGAACTGGTAGAAGTTGAGCTGCACCTCCTCCACCAAGTCAAACAACTCCAGGTCTCCGCTCTCCCAGCCGCGCGCCGGACCCGCGGCCGCCAGCAGCAGCAACAGCAGCGGCGGCGGGAACGGCACGAGCCGGAGCCGGCGGCGCGGAGGAAGCCGGGCCAGCCGGGAGCAGGGCGCCGTCATCGCGCGGGGCTCGGAGAGGTCACCCGCCGCGCAGCGCCGTCGGCCGAGACCAGGGACGCGGCGGGCAGCGCGGGCTATGGGAACAGTGCTTGTCAGTCGGAAGCACCGGCAGCCGCCCCGGAGTCGCCCGCCCCGCGGCCGGTCCTAGCCCGAGGGACAGGCTGGGCCGCGGGCGGTTCTACTCTCCGCGGACCCCCGCCCCTCACCCAGGCCTACAAACAGCTGGCGAGCCAGCGCCGGGCGCTGAGGTTGCACCGGGTGGGAGAGGTTTCTCCTCGCCTTAGCCTATCCCAGGCCTTGCTTCCGGTGACATCACGTCTCCTAGCAACCGCGGGGGAGGGGGCGGGGCCGGAAGTAGAGAAACCTGCGCCCCAGAGCTGGGCCTCCGCGAAATGCCTCTCAGTCGCTGGCGCGCTCTGCGAAGCTGTGCGTGTATTGACACAGATTAAGAGACATGGACGGTTATAGACATCGCGCATCCACCTGGAACATGCCAAATATCCCTGAAACAGCTACCTTCTTACCCTCCCCCAAATATTGAAAACTAAGAGTATATTTGAAAACTGATTTATTGATTACGGCCTCTGTTCCACACATTTCATTATTCCATCCCCAAAGATATAGGAGGAATTGAACCTAGGACTTGAAAGGGGCAAATCTAGTGAGTAGTCTAAAGTATCCTTTTGAGAGAGGTGAAGAAGAAATGAAATTTGAACCAAGACAAAAAGCATACTTCTAATAATGAATTAAGATTTATAGGCATAATACCATAAAGTAGGCAACCTGGCAGAAATTAATAAGCGTGACTCAATCATAGTCTTAGGGGAAGTGTAGTTTATCTGCTTTAGCCGATTTCCAATTGGTGTTCCCTTCCCAACTGAGGTCTATTTTTAATGACATTTAGGCTAAAAACCTCCTCTCTTTCCCACCAGTGTCTCACCTCCTACTCCATCCTCCTCCTCACCGCTATTGCTTTCTCTTGTGTGAACCGTATTTTCTTCTTAGCTTTTGCTTGACCAGTTTTGAGAGTTTGATCTCATGCTTTTCCCATCTTGGATCCAGACAGCTGAATTAAGCTCAACAGGATAATGATAAAGCTCTCATAGTAAAAATATATTATGTTTGTCAAAGGTTAGAAAAACAATACCTGGATCCAGGAAGTAAATCTTACTGAAGAAATCATTCCATTACTGCAGAGTTAAAAATATATATATTTTTTAAAATAGTTAAATGAATGCAAGTATATCTTGCTTAAAAATAATATACATGCTTGAATTAATCCCATTTTAAATTCATCATGAGGCTTAACTTTCAAAGATACAAGAGCAGGGGTATCTCAGTCAGCAAGGGCTGCTGTAACAAAATACCATAGACTGGGTGGCTTAAACAACAGACATTTATTTCTCACAATTCTGGAGGCTGGGAAGTCTGTAATGGTTCGGAAAGGTCAGCATGGTCGAGTTCTGGTGAGAGCCCTCTTCCAGGTTGCAGAGGGCTGCTTTCTTGCTGTACCTTCACATGGTGGGAGTGTGGGGGAGGGGGAGAGAGATCTAGCATTTCCTCTTACAAGGGCACTAATCCCACAAGGTGGGCTCCACCATCATGAACTCATTTAAACCTAATTATCTCCCAAAGGCTACACCTCCAAACACCATCACATTGGGAATGAGGGCTTCAAAATATGAATTTGGGGAGGACACAAACATTCAGTCCATAGCAAAGGGTATCACCTTTTCTGTGTATTCCCAGTTCCAAGCACAATGCATAGCACATGCTAGCATTCAATTAGTTGAATGGAATCCTGTGAACACCTCCCCACCTCCATGCCTCCCCCTACAGTTTTTTAGTTTGATTTTTTGATATATCAGTTTTCTTAAAGTGAGAGGCATTTTTACCACATCTACGTTAGCTTACTGTTTATTCAATGATTAAAACATCAAAATAAAATGAGAGCAATAATCTTAAGAACTACTTTTACATGATATCCCAACATTCATCTTTTCTCCTAATTTGACCATTAAATTAAGTGCAGTATAACATTTGAAACTGGTGCCATATTGCCACTGATATTTTAGTGATCTGGTATTTCCCTCTTGAGCTCTATTCTTATGTTGTCCAAGAACCCCAAGGACTTCCTCCATAGTTCTCTTCCCAAGGTCAAGCTGAAAAGCAGAACTGAAGTCTATTCAATACAGCACTGCTATTGCTTCTCACTGCTATAAGGTATTGCTCTGGAGGCTTCTTCCTACCAGTTCCAATAACACTAGTCCACTCTGAAGTGATGTCCTTGCTTGTTCTGGTCTAGGTCTCTGCAAAGACCACAGTACTATTTACATTTAGACTTCTAATCTGGCATCTTCACGTGTTCAGTCTCATCCCCCAGAGGACAATGCAGTTGAGTAAATCTTCTTTTGCTGAAGCCAGGACTAAGTGAGCTCACAATGAACAGCTGTTTTCTTTATCTGGTGACATTTAATGATTCTGGGCATGGACTGATGACGCTTAGCCTGGGCAGAGGCAATGTACACAGGAAGAGAGAAGCCAGTGAAATGTTTAACAGTCTTGTGAGTTGTGTAATGGATTGGAAACGTAGAGAGGAGGCCCAGACTTACAGCTAGCTTTCCCACAGAATATTTGCTGAATTCTGGGGTCATGCAGGAGGCCGAAAGACTGAAGGATAGGAAGAGTAAAATCTCCCCACATTCTACCAGTGCATACAAAATGAACTCTACCGAAAAAGAGGAGCCTGCTTAAATACACAGGCAGTCTTCTCCCTCAAGACATTTGCAATATTTCTGAAGTTATATGAATAAGAGGATAAAGATTTAAGTTTAAAACTCTGAAAAGCAGAAGTGAATCTGCTGGGTTGAGGAGATAGAAACCTTGCAGGCTCTCTATCAAAAGCCCAGAGGAATCACACCTAAGAAACAGAGAAACCAGAAGTCGAATGAACCTTACTAAAACTCCAACCCAATCCCTACCCAGCTCCATCCCTGATCCTCACCCTATTTGTCTATTTTCATCTCTAGGGGAAAATAACATCAATCCTATTGTCTATTGTTTTTAATATAAAACTCTGGTACATAATAAAAAAAATTATGAGATGTGAGAAAAACAGGAAAATTTTACCAATAGTCAAGAGAAAAAAATAGATAATAGAAGACCCACAGATAAGCCAGCTATTGGAGTCCAGGCAAGAACTTTAAAATAACTATTGTAAAGTAGAGCAATAGTTTATAAAATAAAATAAAAGAAAAAGTGGACAAAATGGATTAGAAGATGCAGAATTTCAACAGAGAATTGAATCAATGGAAAATCTCAAATTTAAAAATGTAATATCTGAAATCAAGAACTCAGTGGATGAGTTTAACAGCAGACTGAACACAGCAGAAGAGAGGATTAGTGAATTTGAGGATAGGTCAAGAAAAAATACCCAAACTGAAGCAGAGAGAAAAAAGAATGGTAAGAGAACAGAGCTTTAAATGCATGTGGTAGCACAGGGAGATCAGCTCAGTGCTTTGTGACCACCTAGAGGGGTGAGATAGGGAGGGTGGGAGGGAGACGCAAGAGGGAGGAGATATGGGGATATATGTATACGTATAGCTGATTCACTTTGTTATAAAGCAGAAACTAACACACCATTGTAAAGCAATTATACTCCAATAAAGATGTTTAAAAAAATGCATGTGGGACACAGTGAATAAATCTAGCACATATATAACTGGGGTCCTAGAAAAAGAGGAGAGAGAGAGAATAAAATGAGAGAGAAGCAGAAGCAATAATTATAGAAACAATGGCCAAGAATTTTACAAAACCAATGAAAGACATGAAACCAAAGATGAAAAAAAAAATTAACTCAAAATAGGTGATAGACCTAAAGGTAAAAGCTAAAACTATAAAACTCTTATTTAAAAAAATAAGAGTAAATTTTAGTGACCTTGGGTTAGCCAGTGGTCCCTTAGATATGACACCAAAAGCATGTGACAGAGGAAAAAATAAATAAATTGAACTACACAGAAATTTAAAACTTTTGTGTCACAAACAATACCATCAAGAAAGTGAAAAGACAACCAAGATAACGGGGGAAAAATATTTGGAAATCATATACTTGATAAGAGACTTACATCTAGAATATGTAAAGAATTCTGGCAACTCAACATTTTTTTGGAATGGGCAATGGATTTCTCCAAAGAAGATATATACAAAAGGCCCATAAGTATATGGAAGCTTCTCAACATCATTAGTCATTAGGAAAATGTAAATCAAAACTACAGAGAGATACCACTTTACATCCGTTCCAATGGCAGTAATTTAAAAGACAGACAAAAAAGAGGTTAGTAAAGATGTGGAGAAAGTGGAACCCTCATTTATTGCTGGTGGGAATGTGAAATGATGCAGCGCCTTGGGAAAACCGTCTGGCAGTTCCTCAAAAAACGAAAGATAAAAAAACAAAAAAAAACAATAAAACAAAACGAAAGATAGAGTTACTATATGACCCAGGAATTCCACTCTTAGGTATATACACAAGAAAAGTAAAAACATAAAACTTGTATACAAGTGATCATAGCAACATTATTCATACTAACCAGAGTTGGAAACAACCTAAATGCCTACCAACTGATGAATGAATAAACAAAATGTGGTATATCCATACAATGGAATATTATTCTGAAATTTTCTCTTTTGCCCCTTTTTGGCTGTTTCTCAAATATATGGACTTAAAGTTCTAAGATATCATTGTTCTCTAATGGAACATTATCTTGTAATTCATTTATGCAAACATCATTCACAAACATATTGAGTTGACAAAGGTTAGAAAAATATTGTTTTGGGGAAGCACCTTCTTGAAAAATAATCCCTTTTTTATTGCAGTACTGAATTTTAATCTTTTGAAGGGCCTCATAAATAAATACTTCTATCTTGTTGACACTATGGCTTTTACTTCTCTGGATAATGTACTGTTTACTCAATTAATCTCATAGTGCAAAAGAATACAGATTCTAGAGCCAGATGATTCTGTATGAATTCTGGCTCTATTACTTACTAGCTGGGTGATCCCTGTGTTTCAGTTACCTCATCTATAAAATTTGGATAATAATACTACCAAGACCATAAAATACTACCAAAATTGTTGTAGGAGCTAAGTGAGATAATTAGAGCCTGGTATATAGTAATTGCTATTTAAATGTTACCATTATGTTATGGAAGGTCTCTATCTACTTTGTATTAAGGGCTCCATAAATAAAGCTTATCTATTCTTAAATGTTTAGATTTTGTGTTTAAAGTCATTTGTTATTAAACTTAGGCTGCAAATGCCCACTTCACCGGAAATTTGTCCAATCACTTGTCTGCCCAAGATGGTGGCAGACAAGACCACCTTTACAAAATAATGACTGGTTCTCAAAGTCAGTTTACTTTTTTTTGTTCCAACTCCATAAAACATATTATTCATGATTTTCCTGCCAAATTCGGCTTTAATAAATACCTAATTAAAAGCACGTGACACACATGAACAAGAGGAAAGGAAAATACATTCACCATTAAGTCATTAAAGACTCATTGGTGATTGTCTTACCCTGAAGTAGCTCTGTCTTTTCAGATAATGTCTTCTGCTTTACATAGACTTTAACGTGCCTCAGTAGAATCCATGTAAAAATTTCCTTCTCCTAACATCTTACACAATCCCAAGATTATCCTTCATTTTTCAAAGGTTTCCATCAACTCACTGACTTTTTAAATTTGAAAATTAGCTTTTCCCCTTTTACCTTTAACCAACCAACAAGGATAGTCTCTCCCGACTCCTCCATTCAGACTGAGTACAGCAATCGTTGTACTTCCCTCATACACAAAAGCTCCAATTAGTCTGCAAAAGAAAATTTGAACAGGCCTCTTCATATTCTTCCAGGCTCAACAGGCTGGCTTTGGCATTGTGCCCTTGAGCTCTAATGTTGTTTGTGATGCCAAACTGAAACACAAAGGAAACAGTGCAAAGTTGCTGATCACCTCGGTCAACACGCTGCACAGCTAAGGCATTAGATTATGCATAGAAATTCCATGCCTCATAAATGCTTACTATTAAATTTATTAAAAGGAGGTGGCGTTTTGAAATAATACTGAATTAGCAATCAACAATTCTAAATGGTAAGATAGGAGAAATTTAAATTCCTTTACCACACCTATGGCCTAGCTTCATTTCTCCCACTTCAATATATAATCCTCTCTTATTTTTTGCAACCATGGAAGGATTTTTAGTGCCAAGACTCCATAATGAAAGTCTTTTAACTTTTAAAAAATTAAATAATAATATTTTCACCACCAGGGGGCAAAGAACATTTTTACAGGCAAAGATTATTTTTGACATTCTAAAGGAGTTACCTCGTGTGAACACAGTTTTTGTTGTTAGAATTTCAATAGCTTCAAATTAAGAGATACAGATCCTAACCGAAACCTTTAAATTTAAGGAAGAATCGTGTTTATAAAATAGTACAAGTTACCATTAACCAGGTGCCCTTTCATTCACTATCATTTTAGATGCTTAAAAAGAAATTTTCCACCTCCCTTTTCCCTTTCCTTTTGTATGTTTGCACAAGAGGAGGAAAAACATAATTTGAACTTTTGAAATATTAATTTAGCCTTTGTCTATGCTGGTCTTTAAATGGCTTTTAGCTCATGGTATTTTTTGACAAATGGTTTCCTAAGCATGTATTTCAGCTCTGCTTTTTTGTTAACTTAATGTGATTAAGTGATGTACTCAGGTCTTTACCTCCTTCTAAAATTGGGTTCATTGACTCAATTAATGCTTTGTCATTTGTTAATTTTATAATTGAGAAATGATATAAATAACTGATAAGCACATCAATTCACCAGTTACCTCTTTTGAGACCTGGGTATCGCTGAATTTACTAAGAAAGTACTAGAGTCATGAATAGACAATAAACAGAATTATCTGTACAGTAAATTACTGTTCAGAGGTGAAAAATTTGGTGTAACACGTGTTAAGTCCCGGATCCTGAAGTTTCAGGAGATTTGATTATTTCTGACTTGTACGTCGATGAATGGTCCAGTAACGGAAGTGAAACTGAGAGTTTTTAAATCAAGGTATCTGTGGTGTAGGCAAACAACCACATTTTATTCCTTGGCTTATTTTCTTTCCCCTCTTCCTGAATCGATTTCCCTGAATCGATTATAAGGATACCGCTATTTCAAATCAGGCCTGAAGTAGAATGGACACACAGTGATCTGGTAACTTCTGCTACTGTTCTTTCCTTCTACTGCTCCCCGGGGCCTGGTCAGCATCTCCATTGTCAGCCACAGCCCCCCATGCCGCCACCGCCCCTCCTCCTCTCCCTCCCCCTGGCACCAGGGCTGTCTCCAGGGGGTGCAGAATTGGGCCAGATACCACCGTATGTATGTTCACCTACAGAACATTTTTGTCCAGATGAAATCATGTTGAAACAAATATGGACTACAAACTTAAGGAGAAAGAGAAGTTGCAAAAGGTCAGCATTAAGGGTTTATTTAGAGGCACACACTAAAGAACATTCTATGACCCACCACTTATATATTAGTGATAAAGGGAAATGGAGAGACAAAGGGCGGGTTTTTTTCTGTTGTCAATTTGCTTTTTTTTCTATTTGTTGTAGTGTGAATTGACGGAATCCTTCTTTCTAGTGTGTCCTCAAGCTGTTGCCCAGCCACTGGCAGCAGGCCGGAGAAGGCTAACCTTTCCATTCTGAACCTTGACAGCCTGTGTTAGATAACTTGGTGCATCTGTTCAAGTCCGCTCTGCCTCATGTGTAAACTAACCTCGGGCCAGTGACCATTCCCACGCTGCTTCAGCCAGCCTCCTACAGGTGCACCCAGAAAGCTCCTTGCCTTGGGCCACGTTTTCTGAGCTCCTTTTGTAATGGCAAATGGTTGTCAGTAGCTCGCTATCTACAATTTTCTAAAAAGCTTTAAACCACATAGAATCTCTTAAAGGTAAAGACAATATTCTAAAAATGACTGAGAAAGAATCTCATACTATAGAGAAAGTAGGGAAATGGGTGTTTGGAAATTCATCATTAGGTGAATATGATTTTTTTCTTTTGCCAAAAATGATATGTGTCACTAATAAAAATTCTCCTACCTGGACTCTTAAGAACTTGTTTTAAATCTTCCAAATGTAGCTTTTCAGTGGATTTAAAGTCCCTTTGTTAAGAATATAAAAACCCTTCATTTTCAGTTCGTTTTCAAGAATAATTATTTGACATAAGGGAGGATGGAAAATTACTAAGCTAAATTTTAGCAAAAACCTTTGCACAATTGCTGAATGGAAATGCAAAAAGAGCCTATGACTTAGTAGCAGAGCCAAGCATACACTTCCTGCATTTAGATCTATGTCTCTTTGTGAGGAATCTTTCTCACCTATGACACCCATTCAAACTAAGCGTCTATATAAATTGAAATTAAAATTGGACCTTTAATTTATCACAAAACGTTCAACCAGATTTCTAAATTAACACATCATTTTAAACCAGCTTTCTCTCAATAAAAATAGATGGTGATAATATTCTTCTTAAATCTTAAATTCTTAAATCTTGGTTTAATCAATACTTCATGATACAATGATTAGGTCAATTTTAAGGTTAACTTGAAAAATATTTTTCTCCATTGCTTAATTTTCTTTCAAAGCATTTACTTTTTCCTCATTGTTAAAATACTACCTTTACTTTGAAGGATTATATTGTGTGTTTATTTAATTTTTTTAATTGAAAAATCCCATGGCTTCCCATCACACTTAGAATAAATCCCCGTTCTTTTAAATCCTCCATAATCTGGCCTCTGTCTACCTGCAGCCTCACCTTGTACCATCCTCTCTCTCAGCACACTGGTTCTCCTTCAGAGCACACCAGGCTCATCCCGTTTTAGGGACTTCGCCCTCCTTCTGCTCCAATACTCTTCCAGATCTTTGTCTGACTGGCATCTTCCCTCCGTTGGACCTGCATTGAAATTCTACCACCTCTGGTAGGCTTATCTTAATCCCCGAACCTAAAAGGGCACCCAGATGCTCTCTTTCACATCACGCCCCTATTCAATCCGCTGCCTAGCGTTTACCATTCTCAGTTATCTTCCTTGTTCATTCATTATTTGTTTATTGTGTGATTCCACTCACTAGAATGCAAGCTCAATGAGAGCAGGACTATGTCTCTCTTGCTCATTCCTCCACATGGTGCCTAGCCCATATTAGGCTTTCAATAAATATTGTTGAATTGAAAAAGAAAAACACCTTTCTTTCTCCGAGGGTAATAATCTATTGTATTATGGATCAGACTTCTAAAACAATCAAGTAAACTGGAGAATTGCCCGAGTTCAAGCCATAGGAAAATAGCCAGCTCTCAAGGTAAGCTGCTACGTGCATGACAAGTTCCATGTTTTACCTAGTAGAACCATGTGGTTCATGGTGGAGGGTGTGATGAATTGACCTACATGCTGTATTGATACAAATCATTGGTTGCACTATGTGGTTGGGTAACAAGTCTGAAGTAACACTGACTCCCCAGGGACACTGTAGGTATTCTTAGTCATTTTGATCAGTATATATTAAACTAGTCATGACCTTTAAAAACAGATCAGATTCTAATGTGGTACCAAAATGAAGACTAGGTCCAAAAGTTCTTCAGTCACATAAAAGTTCTCACTGACATCTTGAATAAATAAAGCTGACAGGTACAATTTATATTTATGTTCTCCCGAGTGGCAATAGGACATGCCACAGATAATTCTAATTTTTCTCAAGATTTGTCCTGTAAGTTCTAAGTCATGTCTTCAACATGAAGAGCAATAGTATTTCTGAGAAGACTTAGATATGCAAATATGATCATTTTACACACTCACTATAAAAGGTTTTAAAGCCCAACCAATTCTTTCATTTAGTACAGGATTGCATTTTACGGAAACATAACTGTTTTCATTTATATTCCAAAGCAATGTGTGTTGATATTTCAGTTAATGTTATCTTTCATTAGCTTTTTCATCACATGCCTTTTCCATGTAAGGTCATAGTTGTGGTTAAAGCTTGTTTCATAATGATGTCTCAAACTGTATTCTTTTGACACAAGAACACTTTAAGCACATAAGAATAGTCTCATTTCAACAGAGAATAATGCTTGCTCACAATTTGTTTTTTAAACTTAAAGCCTTTGGGGTAGGGTTGTCGTATTTAATGAACAAAAATACAGGACACCTAATTAAATTTGAATGTCAGATAAACAACAAATATCACATGGGACATACTTATACTAACAAAAATTAATTGTTGTTTATCTGACATTCAAATTTAACTGGGTATGTTATCTGGCAACCCTGGTCTGTCTTTGTTTTTTCCACTTTTGATAGAGACATAGGTTGAAATACATTCAAATGGTCTTCCAGGAAGTGGTGATGTCTTCATTACTTTCTTGTTAGCTATTTTTAAGTGTTGTCAGATGTTTTAAAATCAAAATGGGGGAAAAAACTACTTGAAATAAATGAAACATCAATTCTGAAGACTTTGGAAACCAGGCAATAAAGGATTTCATTATGTCAAACAATTGAAAAGCAAATATTGACTGAGCATTTACCATGTATAAGGTATTGTATTACAATATGCCACAAGCACAAAAGAAGGGAAAAAGAAAAAAAGACAAACTCTCAGCCTCTGGAGAATTTATATATTTTGTGGGGAAGATAACACAGATACACATAAAAAGATAATAGTACAAGGCAGTAGATGGTAAGTGCCAAAGGAGTAATAAAGACAAGAGGGTTCAGGAGATCAATCCCATCTGTGTCTTTGGAGAAAGGGAGTCGGAGAAAGGGGGTGTTTTACAAAGTGCTTTATGTTCATCGTCCTGTTTAAGCCTCCTGCTATGGTCTGAATGTCTGTGTCCCTCTCCCTCCCACCCCTGCAAATTCACACGTTGGAATAATAATGCCCAGTGTGATAGTGTTGGGGGGGGCGCTTTGGGAGGTGATTAAGTCTTGAGGGTGGAGTCCTTATGAATGGGTTAGTGCTCTTAAAAAAGAGATCTTTAGTCTCTTCTACCACGTGAAGACGCAGAAAGGAGGTATCAGCTATGAACCAGGAGGAGTGTTCTCACCAGAATGTGACCACGCTGGTGCCTTCATCTTGGACTTCCCAGCCTCCAGAACTGTGAGCAATACATTCCTGTTGTTTGGAAGCCACTCAATCTGCAGTATTTTGTTACAGCAGCCCAAATGGGTTTATACCTCCCAACAACCCTTTGAGGTAGTTATTATTATTATCATCACCAGTTTCCAGGGAGGGTCTACATTACATGCCTATGGTCACACAGCTAGTAAGCTGCATGTCTGCTTCCACCTTAGGTCTTCCTGAGCCCATAGCCTCAGTGTTGCTTCTGAGACGATGGGAGAGAAGGCTGGAGCCTCTACTGTTATATGGAACTCCTAGAGATTTGAGTGGGAGAGAGAGATAAAAGGACTATTTTATAAACTAATTTCTTCACACATTGCCCTAGATATCATGGATAGAAATATTCATTCAATCACACTGGATTATAATGATACTAAGGAAAGTATCAAAGATTAGAAACACTGTGAAATCAAAACAAACTGAAATAAATTGGTGGCTATTTGCATGTAGAGGAATGAGAGAGCAAGAGAGAAGAGGAAGTATCAAAGATAGGTGCAAACCTGAGAATCTACAACAAAACAAAACAACAACAACAAACACCTGGTAGAACTAATAGATGAATTCAGGAAAGTCACAGGATTTTAAACCATCACACAAAAATCAGTTGTGTTTTTATACACCTAACCATCTGAAAAGGAAATTTAGAAAAAAATTCCACTTTCAATAGCATCAAAAAGAAAAAATATTTAGGATTAAGCTTAACCAAGCAGGTGAAAGATACACTGAAAACAACAAAACATTGCTGAAAGAAATGAAAGACACTAATAAATGGAAAGACATCCTGTCTTCATGAATTGAAAAACTTAATATTGTTAAGATGTCAATACTACCTAAAGTACTGCATTGCTCTACAGATTCAATGCAATCCCTATCAAAATCCCAATGACTTTTTTCTTGCAGAAATAGACAAATCCATCCTAAAATTCGTATGCAATCTCAAGGGACTCCAAATAGCCAAAACAATCTTGAAAAAGAAGAACAAAGTTAGAGATCTCATTTTTCCTGATTTCAAAACTTACTACAAAGTTACAGCAATTAAAACAGTGTGGTACTGGCATAAAGACAGACATATAGATGAATAGAGTAGAATACAGAGACCAGAAATGGACCTTCACATATATGGTCAAATGATTTTTGACAAGGATGACTAGACCCAAGGACAGTCTTTTCACAAATAGGGTTGCAAAAACTGAATATCCACATGCAAAAGAGAGTTGGGAAATGCAGGAAAGACAAGATGGCAGGTAGAGGGACCCGAAGCTCACCTCCTCTCATGAGCACACCCCAAATCACAACTAACTGCTAAACAACCATTGATTTAAAAAAAAGAAAGAAGTTGGACTCTTATCTTACAACATATAAAACATTAATTCTGGGCTTCCCTGGTGGCGCAGCAGTTGAGAGTCTGCCTGCTGATGCAGGGGACGCGGGTTCGTGCCCCGGTCTGGGAGGATCCCACATGCCGCGGAGCGGCTGGGCCCGTGAGCCATGGCTGCTGAGCCTGCGCATCCAGAGCCTGTGCTGCGCAACGGGAGAGGCCACAACAGTGAGAGGCCCACATACCGCAAAAAAAACCCCAAAAAAACCCATTAATTCAAAATGGATTAAAGACCTAAACATAATACCTGAAACCATAAAACTCCTAGAAGAAAACATAGGGGAAAATCTTCATGACAGTGGATTTGGCAATGATTTCTTGGATATGGTGCAAAAAGTACAGGCAAAAAGGGAAAACCAGTTAAATTAGATTTCATCAAAACTTAAAAACTTTTGAGTATCAAAGGATGCTATTAACAGAGTGAAAAGGCAATCCACATTTTGGGAGAAAATATATACCTGATATATATTTTCTGGGAAAAAAATCATACATCTGATAAGGGATTAATAACCAGAATATATAAAGAACTCCTACAGCTTAAGAACAAAAAAACAACCCCTCAAAATGAGGAGAAGATTTGAATAGACATTTCTCCCAAAAGATATACAGATGGCCAACAAGTACGTGAAAAGATGCTCGATATCAATAGTAATTAGGGAAATGCAAATCAAAACCTCAGTGAGATACCCCTTCACACCCATTACAATGGCTATTACCAACAAAATAAAACAAAACAGAAAATAACTGTCTGTGAGGATGTGAAGACACTGGAACCCTTGTGCATTGCTAATGGGACAGTAAAATGGTGCAGATGCTATGGAAAACAGTATGGTGCGTCTTCAAAAAATTCAAGCTAGAATCACCATATGACCCAGAAATTCCACTTCTGGGTATATACCACAAAGAACTGAAAGCAGGGACTCAAATGGATATTCGTATACCCATGTTCACTGCAGCATGATTCACTATACCCAAAAGCCGGAGAAAAAACCAAATATTCATTGACAGATGAGGGGATAAACAAAACGTGCTATATGCATATAACGAAATGGAATATCAGTCAGCCTTAAAAAGGACTGAAATTCTGATAAATACTACAATATGGGTGAATCTTATCCATTATGCTTATCCATTATGAAGGCATTATGTTAAGTGAAATAAGTCAGTCACAAAAGTACAGATAACGTATGATTCTGCTTCTGAGGTACCTAGAGTAGTCAGATTCAGAAAGACAGAAATTAGAATGATGGTTTCCCAGGGCTGCGGGGAGGGGGACAAGGAGAGTTATTGCTTAATGGGTACAGTTGGGGAAGACGAAAAAGTTCTGAAGCTGGATGGGGGTGATGGTAGCACAGCAATGTGATTTATTACATTTATTTATTTATTTATTTTTGGCCACACCACGCGGCATGCGGGATCTTAGTTCCCTGACCAGGGATCGATCATGTGCCCCCCGCAATGGAGGCACAGTCTTAACCACTGGACCACCAGGGAAGTCCCAGTAGCACAACAATGTGAATGTACTTCTAATGCCACTACATGGTGCATTTTAAAATGGCTGAAATGGTCAGTTTCATGATACCGGGTTGGCCAAAAAGTTCGTTCAGGTTTTCTGTCAGCGGCTAACAAAAGCCCGAACGAACTTTTTGGCCATTCCAATATGTATACTTCACCACAATAAAGCTTTTTTTTTTTTTTAAAGATAATGTAATCCATAAGCCGACACAACTGTGCACAAATAAACTACAGCATACCTCTGATTGTGGAGCATCCCTCAGCACACCCTGTGTGGCACATGTGATATTTATTTGTCTGCTATGGCAACCAAGTGAGGGCACCAGTATAAAAATGGGTTTTACCTATTAGTAAAGCTTAATTTCTTCCTTACTTGTTTTAGAGAAAAAAAATAAGTGAAAATGGAAGCTCTAATATTGTCTTCTCAGATTGCCAAAGGGCAGAGGGAAGCAGCAGTAGTTCGCTGGGTCCAGTACTGGGTGAGTAAGATGAAGACAGAGACGTGATGCTGGACTTGGCAACACAAAGGCCCTGGGAGACCTTGACAAGAGCAGTCTGGGTGGAGTGGTGTGGACGGAAACTGCATAGAGTGTGTTGAGGAGAGACTGTGGAAACACTAGTGATTATAATCACTGCCTTCAAAATATTTTGCTTTGAAGGGGAGCAGAGAAATGAGAGGGGAATTTGAAAGGTGTTATGGGGTCATTTGAGGTGTTTTGATTTTATTTTTTCATAGGACAGATTACAGCATGTTTGGATGCTGGCAGTAAAAGTCTAGAAGAGTTGGGGGAATGGTAGGAGCCCGTCCTTGAGAACAAGAAAGGGGTGGGATCTGGAGCCCACGAGAAGGAGTTGGCAGGGAGCGTGGTAGGGTGAGGCGTGTGTAGGTGTTGCTTTTTTTTTTTTTTATAAGTTTCTTTCTTTTTCTTTTTTTTTTTTTTTTTTTGCTATGTGGGGTCTTCGTTGCTGTGCACAGGCTTTCTCTAGTTGCAGCAAGCAGGGGCTACTCTTCATTGCGATGTGCGGGTTTCTCATTGTGGTGGCTTCTCTCGTTGCGGAGCATGGGCTCTAGGTGCATAGGCTTCATTAGTTGCGGCATGTGGGCTTCATTAGTTGTGGCTCGTGGGCTCTAGAGCGCAGGCTCAGTAGTTGTGGCGCACAGGCTTAGTTGCTCCGCGGCATGTGGGATCTTCCTGGACCAGGGCTCGAACCCGTGTCCCCTGCACTGGCAGGCAGGTTCTTAACCACTGCGCCACCAGGGAGAACATGCTTGTGTGAGGAAGTGAGGTGGGGGAGGGGGTGTGCATAGGGAATTTGATGGGAAAGAAGGTATAAAATAGTAATTTTGGAGCTGGGAAACCAAACACACCAGGGATGTAAAATAGGACCCTGGGCAGTGCTGAGTATCCTTTTGTGATTTGTGGTCACAGATTTGCAGCGAGACTGTTTTTTCAGCGGGGCCATGCGTTTTCTCTCCAGCACCGCTCTGCTGCTCAGGGACAGGCACAGATCAGGCTGAGGGTTGGTTTTAACCAGGCTGGGGCTTTGCCAGAGAACAACAGAGGGAGAGAGAGGACCAGGAAGTTCATGGGGTTTGCAAGGTGTGGATTGGGTTTGGTCATGGCTGATGACAAGACCATCACCGTGATAGTGGGCATGTGAAGTGCGTTGAGGAAGTGATCACTAGAGGTGAGAGGGCAAGGAACTAAGAGACCGCAGCATAAACATGTGGCAGTGGGGCTGTGTCAGTGCAGTGCAGGGGTTAGGAAAGTCTAATCTGATGCTCTTTTGTCCCATTTTTCCCTCTGTGGCTCTAACCGCACAGAAGATGACCAAGTTCCTCACCTTCTGCTCAAGGGTGCAGTACAAGCCTGGGAGCAGCAGGACGTCCCCAGTGGGTGGGGGCTTCCTTCCCAAGTACGGATAGCTCAGTACCAAGTCCTGTCCACTCCACTTCCTGGTTCTCTCAACTAAGGGTCCTTCTCTCCCTTCCCATTTCAAGAACTCTGCTCCTCCAAGGCTTTCCTCTTCCCTGTGAACCATCCTCCTACCTGCTCTTTCCTTTCCCAGCAGCCCAGGTCTGAATCTTTCTGTCTGACATCTGCAGCAGAGGCCCCTCTGAGTCTGTTTCTTCTTCACTGTGTGCTTCGGGAAAGAAAAACAGCCTTCAGGGTTCTAGAGAGAGCAAAAGAGGGAAAAAATTCACAGAAAGCACACAGGAAATTAGAGATACACCCTGTCTCGGATGGATTTTATCCATGAGCCTGTTGAATGAAGTCATCAAAAAATAAAAACAGGAGTAGAGGTGGAAGAGAAGAGAGTGAGCCGGGTGTTAAAGTCATCAGTGACTAAGGTGGAATGATCAGTACAGCAAGATGTTTGATGATATGAACTTTGAAGGAGGGTGGGAGATATAACGGCTGAGATGGCATCTGGGGGGCAAAAAGGACTCTCCCCTCCTTCTGGTCCCAGGTACATGAGGCTTGAGAGGGAAAACCAGTCTCCACTCTAGAGGTGAAATGCTGCCCCCAAAGGGCAGAGAACTTTCCATTGGAGATGAAAGGTCTGTAAGGGCCAGTATCCTCCATCTGCCACATTCCCCTTCACATCTCCATCACCTTGTACAAAGCAATGAGTACAGGGAGTGTGCTCAACAAAGGTATATTGAATAAATGGATGGGCAGTTAATTGAACCCAGTGTTTATATTTAAATCAAGTGCCACAACCCTACCACTCTTCTAGAATAAGTGGCAGTCTCAGCTTCCTGCTTCAGGACATGTGACTGCCACGGGGAGCAAAGGATGCTCAAGGGGGTCAGCTGCCTGTCAGGAAGACCCGCTCCCACTGAATGAGAAAGAGATGCTGGAATCAGATAGACTGAAATAGAATCATCAGCTTTTTTCCTGCTAGGCTTAAAGATCAGGATCTGAGGTGTGGCCATTATCTGGATCCCTAGTAGATCTCTTTCTTCATCCAGCCCTGGAAAGTTTAGGGAAAGATGAGTAGGGAGTAAGTCTCTTAATATCAAGCTGCATCAAAGAAAAAAAAAAGCCCAGAAGAGGCTGGACCATACATCCTCCACCCCTTCAAGTATAAGTTACTTCTCAACTTTGGGAAGAAGTGAATGAGGGGGCAGAAAAAACCTAGAAATTTCCTCTCGTATTTTTCTTTCTTACTGAGTGAGCATTTTCTCCCTTCTTTGAAAGGTAAAGGGGGAGGGTAAAGGGCTCCCCCTAACACACCCCAGCTTTTTATTCTCCTGATACACTTGACTATATAGTCAGCTGAGGATGTGATGTTTTCCTGGGGAAGGTGATCAGCTGCCTGTCAGAAAGATCTGCTCCTACCATCATGAGACTTCCCCACCCCCACCACCAAATGCCAACTACTGTTTCTTCACATAACTTCCTGGGAACACTGATTTAAATTTTGTTCCCTGAAAGCTCTAAAATTGTAAGAACAAAAACTTTATTAAATGAATTGTGCTTCTACTAATTGACCTGCCTTCCCACCCCTTTCTGTCTTTCCAAACTCTTCCACTGTGACCTCTGGACCTTATGGTATAGCAAACCAGCAAATTCCCCTATATTCTGGCTGGTCAAAATGTGATTCATGGTACTTTTTTTTTTTTTTTTTTTTTTTTTGCGGTACGCGGGCCTCTCACTGTTGTGGCCTCTCCCGTTGCAGAGCACAGGCTCCGGACGCGCAGGCTCAGCGGCCATGGCTCACGGGCCCAGCCGCTCCGCGGCATGTGGGATCTTCCCGGACCGGGGCACGAACCCACGTGCCCTGCATCGGCAGGCGGACTCTCAACCACTGCGCCACCAGGGAAGCCCCATGGTACATTTTAAAAACAACACAGAACTAGCAGTGAAATGTCTCAGTCATTTAATAATTCTATGTTTAAATTTTTGAGGAAGTGACAAACTGTTTTCCAAAGTGGTTGTATCACTCTACCTTCCTACCAGTAATATACAAGAATTTCAATTTCTCTATATCCACACCAACACTTATTGTTTTCTGTTCTTTAAAGGTATAGCCATCCTAGTGGGTGTGAAGTAGCATCTCTTTGTGGTTTTGGGTGCATTTCCCCAATGACTGATGATGTTGAGCATCTTTTCATGTGTTTTACTGGCTATTTGCATATCTTCTTTGGAAAAATGTATATTCAAATTTTTTGCCCATTTTTAATAGAGTTAATTGTCTTTTCTTCTTTTTTTTTTTTTTTGTGGTACGCGGGCCTCTCACTGTTGCGGCCTCTCCCGTCGCGGAGCACAGGTTCTGGACGCGCAGGCTCAGCGGCCATGGCTCACGGGCCCAGCCGCTCTGTGGCATGTGGGATCTTCCCGGACCGGGGCACGAACCCGTGTCCCCTGCATTGGCAGGCGGACTCTCAACCACTGTGCCACCAGGGAAGCCCTGTCTTTTTTTTATTGAGTTGTAAAAGTTCTTTCATAATTCTGGATCCTTTATATGTTTCCTTATCTGATATATGATTTACAAATATTTTCTTCATTCTGTGGGTTGTCTTTTCACTTTCTTGATGGTGCCCTTTGAAGCACAAAAGTTTTTAGTTATGACAAAGTATAATTTATCTTTTCTTTTCCTCTGTTGCTCTGCTTCTGGTGTCATACCTAAGAAACAATTGCTTAATCCAAGGTCATTCACATTTATGCCTATGTTTTCTTCTAAGAGTTTTATTGTTTTACTCCTCCCCCACCCTTTTTGGTAACAGCTTTAATGAAATATAATTCACATACCATACAATTCATCCATTTAAAGCATACAATTCAGTAATATTTAGTACATTCACAGAGTTGTGCAACCATTGTCACAATCAATTTCAGGACATTTCCATCACTCTCTGAAAAAAAATCCTCTTTCATATAGCTATCACGCCCTATTTTTCCCAACCCTGCCGCCGTAGGCAACCACTAATCTACTTTTGATCTCTATACATCTGACTATTCTAAAAATTTCATATAAATGAAATCATACAATATGTGGTCCTTTGTGAGTGGCTCTTTCACTTAGGATATTCTCAAAATTCATCCATGCTGTAGCATACCAAGCATATTCCTTTTGATGCTTGAGTAATATTCCATCGTATGAATATGCCACTTTTTGTTTATTCATTCATCATTTGATACATTTGGATTATTTCTACTTGTTGGTATTATGAATAATGCTTCTGTGAACATTCTCTCAATGTGTAAGTACCTGAGAATATCTTCATTGCTCTTTTGTTTTTGAAGGTCAGTGTTGCTGGATAAAGAATTCTTGGTTGACAGTGTTTTCTTTCAGATATACTTAATGGTGTCCCACAGGTCTTTATGTTTTTCTTCTTTCTTCTTTCTGTTCCTCAAACTAGATCAAATGAATTGATTTGTCTTCAAGCCCACAGAATCTCTGTCAGCCTAAATCTTCTGTTGAGCCCCTGAAGTGAATTTTCATTTCAGTTATTATACTCTTCAACTCTAGAATCTTCCTTTGGTTCTTGTTTATAATTTCTGTTTCTTTATTGATATTCTTTATGTAGTGAGCCATCATTCTCACACTTTCCTTACGTTTTTTAGACATAATTTCCCTTAGTTCTTTGAGTATGTTTAAAAATAGATGATTTAAAGGCTTTTTCTAGTTAGTCAAGCACCTGAGTTTCCTCAGGGCCAGTTTCTACTGACTGCTAATTTTATCCCATGTATGGGCCATACTTTCTTGTTTCTTTGCATATCTCATAATTTTTTGCTGAAAATGGGAAGTTTTAAATCATATAATGTAACAAATCTGGAAATCAAATTTCCCTCCACTCCCCAGGGGTTGGTTGTTGTCGCTGTTTGTTTTGCTGCTGCTATTGGTTTTTCAGTGAATTTCCTGAATTAGTTCTGTAAAGTCTGTATTCTTTTTCATGTATGGACACTGAAGTCTCTATTTGGTTTTCTTACTGGGTGGTTAACAATTGTATATACATTTCCTTAAGTTCTTGGAACAAATAAGCCTGCCAGCCTTTGCATGCATGTTGGGACATGCCTTCAACACTCCGGTAGGCTGTTTACAACTCTGCCTTAGCCTTCACTTCCTGCTTGCACAGAGCCTCATGGTTAACCAGAGGTGAGAGTTTAGAGCCTTCTCAGGTCTTTCCTGGGCATGCACACAGCCCTACACATGAGTGTGGCTTTCTAGATTCCCAGGAATATGTCAGAGCTTCTCAAAGCCTATTATTGACAACTTATGCCCCAGCTTTCCCTTTTAAGTTTGTTGGTGAACTTGTTTGTTGTTGCAACTGTTACTACCACCTCAGGCAGCAGTGATGTTAAACAATTGTTATTGGTTGTTTTCTACAAATACCCCTGGGGGAAATGCTGTTCATAATGTGTGAGCTCTGAGTCAGGTCAGATAAAGACAAGCCTTGTGAGTGGGATTTTCCAGGGAACTGCCAGACAGGTCACATAAAGACAGCTATTTGGCAATGGGGCTTTGGGGAAGCTCCAACATTCTATCCCTTCCAGTGGCTGCTATTGGTTTTCACCACGACTGCAGGTTTGTTTGTTTTTGTTTGTTTGTTTTTAATTAATTAATTTATTTATTTTTGGCTGTGTTGGGTCTTTGTTGCTGTGTGCGGGCTCTCTCTAGTTGTGGAGAGAGGCAGTTCCTCTTCATTGCAGTGCATGGGCTTCTCATTGTGGTGGCTTCTCTTGTTGCAGAGCATGGGCTCTACGCACATGGGTTTCAGTAGTTGTGGCACACAGGCTCAGTAGTTGTGGCTCACAGGCTCTAGAGCACAGGCTCAGTAGTTGTGGTGCACGGGCCTAGTTGCTCCGCGGCATGCGGGATCCTCCCGGACCAGGGCTCGAACCCGTGTCCCCTGCATTGGCATGTGGACTCCCAACCACTACACCACCAGGGAAGCCCAGTTTGTTTGTTTTTAAGGCTACCCTGGAGCTGGGGAGAGGAGGATGAGAACAGGGCAGGTTAAAATGCCACAAAGCTCACTGTTTTTACCGTGATTCAGTGCTTTTCTTGAATAAACACTCCTCAAATTGTTACAAGCATTTGGTTAATTTCCAGAGTTCTGAAAATGTTGATTTTGACCATTTTTGCTAGTGTTCTTTTTGCTTTTATAGAGGAGTGAATTTTCAGAGGTCCTTACTCTGCCATTCTTGAAAGGTATGTTCCTATTTTTATTATTTTTGAATTTTATTTTGAGATCATTTTGGAGTCACATACAGTTGTAGGGAATAATACAAAGATCCTATATACCTTTCATCCAGTTTCTCCCAAAGATAACACCTTGCATTACTAGAGTACAATATCCTATGCAAGAAAATGATACTGCTACAATTCACTGATCTTCTTCAGATTTTACCATTTATATGTACTCGTGTGTGTGTGTGTGTGTGTATTTAATTCTATACAATTTTGTCACATGTGTAGATTTGTGTGACCAACACCACAGTCATGATACCTAACAGTTCCATCACAAGGATGCCTCATGCTATCCTTTCATAGCCACAGTCATGACATCCCCTGCCCTCACAACTGCCAGTCCTAACACCTGGAAACCACCAATGTATTCTTCATGTCTATAATTTTTGTCATTTAAAAAGTATCATAGGATATATCATACAATGAAATATCATTCAGTAAGGAAAAGAAAGTATTGACACCACAACATGGATGTACCTTGAAGACATGCCAACCACAAAGGATCACATTCTGGATGATTCCATTTATAGGAAATGTCCAGAATAGACAAATATATAGAGACAGAAAGTAGATTAGTGGTTGTCTAGGGCTGGGTGGGATGGGGGAGAATGGTTGGTGATGGCTAAAAGGTACAGGGTTTCTTTTTGGGGTAATGAAAATGTTCTAAGAATGAACATGGTGGTGGTTGTGCAACTCTGTATATACTAGGAACCAGTGAATTGTACATTTTAAGTGAGTGAATTATATGGCATGTGATTTATATATCAATAATGCTGTCAAAAAAGAGAATGCTATATAAATAGAATCATATAATATCAACCCCCACCCTCCCCCTGCACCAAGACTGGTCCTATTTCTTTTTTTAAAATATTTATTTATTTATCTTGGCTGCACCGGGTCTTAGTTGCAGTATGCAGGCATGTTGTAGCATCTCTAGGTGTGGCATGGGGGATCTTCAGTTATGGCATGAGGACTTCTTAGTTGCGGCATACATGTGGGATCTTGTTCCCCAACCAGGGATCGAACCCAGGCCCCCCTGCATTGGGAGCGTGGAGTCTTACCCACTGGGCCACCAGGGAAGTCCCAGTCCTGTTATTTTTAAACAAAAGTTTGGTCCCAAAGAAATTACGTATTACCAGAAGTAGTAAATATAGATAATACCTACAGTACAGAGAAATTTATATGTAAGATATAGTTGAGCATGACAGGAGGCAACTGGGCATGACCAAACAGGAGAGAATCCATTCTCGCTCTCTGAGGACTGTGTAGCATTACCACTCACATACAAACGCAATTCAGGTGGGTCTCTTTTCAAGTCTACTCCAAGGATGGGATTTCACAACTCTCTCCGAGCCAAAAATGACATGGATGAAAACAAGCTGTTTTCAGCTCAATTCAGATAAGATAGATTTCTATTGGAAGAGAAAGCCAGCAGCAGTGAGAGCAACACACAAACACGCTGAACTTCACAACATCAGCTGCTTCTAGATTCGCAGATAAAAACTGTGACTGAGAGCTTTTCTGTTCTTGGCACAGAGATGGAACACTCTCCTTCATATGGAGCTCTTATCTTGTTTTCTGTATTATTTCCCTCCCCACTAGATCATTACAAAGCGTTCTGCTGGGAGAGCCATATTTGTAGACCTCACATACTTCTTTTCTGGTGGAAATAAAGTGACTGTTGGTCTATAGAATACTGCCCCTTGATCAATGTTATCATGATTATTCACGCGTGGCATTCAGTAGAAGGAAACTTGATTGGGTCTATATCCCAGTGTGTGACATAGTTTCAAAGCTAGAAATTTGGGAACTTAAAAATTTCAAAAGGAAGTCCTAAAGGTAAATTCTCTAATAATTTAAAAATAACAGGTATTCTCAATGTCCTGAAAGGTACAGATTATTTAAGTGGTATTTAACCGTTATTTGAGAAAGAGAGGAGAGAGAGAAGAGAGAGAGAGAGATCAAGAGAGGGAGCCGTCAAGGTTATTGCCATTGTTCTGACTCTGGGTTCACTTCCACTGTGTATTGTGCTTTCAATGTAGAACAAAACTACATGAGTAATTAATCTTTAACTGGCTGAACAAACTCTCTTCCACAGAGGGGTACCCTCTCTGACACTAGAGAAATTAACTACAATAGAAATGTTTCACAAGTCTGGCATTTCATAAACGTTAGGACAGAGATCCCTCTCTAAACCAGAGGTTGGCGAACTTCTTCTATAAGGGGACAGAGTGTAAATATTTTAGGCTTTGTGGGCCAAATGGTCTCTGTTGCAACTATTCAACTCTGTCACTGTAGCCTGAAAATAGCCATAGACACTAGGTAAGTGGATGGGCATGACTCTGTTCCAACAAAACTGTATTTATGGACACTGAACTTGAATTTCATATAACTTTCAACAGTCATGAAATATTTTTCTTTTGATTTTTTTTTCCAAAAAGAGTCTTAGCTTACGAGCTGGACGAAAACAGGTGAAGGGCCAGATTTGGCCTGTGGGGATTAGTTTGTCTGCCCTACTCTAACGGACGGAAGAGTAGGAACACTGAAGTCTGTGTAACAGAGTGGGTGGGAACCCACGTTTGGAGTAGGCAGAGGTGGGTTTGAATTTTGACTCTGCCACTCACTAGTTGTGTGACCTTGGACAAGTTATGCAACCCACTTAAAACTATGTCCTCATCCGTAAAACGAGGATGGTAATAGACATTCCACAGGATTGTTTGAGAGTAAAATGAAGTAAGACGTGTATGTTTAGCACATGCAGGGTCACAGTGAGTCTAGTTACCACTATAATGAACGTCTAGAGAAGTACCACAAAGCCTTCACTTCCCCCAAGTCTCTACCCCCAAAGGGAATTTATAGCAGGTTTTTTCAAATCAAGACAGCATCTATCAGGCCAAATCATAGAGTAGGTCCTGAGTCTTTATTCTCTCACCCCACACATTCATCAGCAGATCGTATCTGCTCTACCCTCAAAATATATCCAGGATCTGACCACTTCTCCATAACTATCACCCTGCTCCACGCCACCATCAACTTTCACCTACTCTTTCTGCTCCCACCTGGCCCCTCTATCTTCCACAGGGATGCTTTTAAAATATAACTCAGGGTGGGCTTCCCTGGTGGCGCAGTGGTTGAGAGTCCGCCTGCCGATGCAGGGAACACGGGTTCATGTCCCGGTCCGGGAAGATCCCATGTGCCGTGGAGCAGCTGGGCCCGTGATCCATGGCCTCTGTGCGTCCGGAACCTGTGCTCCGCAAAGGGAGAGGCCACAACAGTGAGAGGCCCGTGTAACACAAAATATAATAATAATAATAATAATAATAATAACTCAGATCACTTCATTCCTCCTGCTCAAAAGCCTCTAATCATGCCATTCAGGAGAAAATCTAGGTCCTTACCATCTAAACTCTTGGATCTCCCACATTCTTCCCCTTGCTTCTTCAGCTCCAACCATAAAGCCTTGCTATTCTTCAAACATGTCAACCTTGCTCCCACTTCTCTCTTAATATTTGTTGGTATTTCTTTCTGGAATGTTCTTTTCCCAGATAACCAAGTGTTTTAAATTTTACTACTTCTTTCAGATCTGTGCTCAAATATAATCTTGTTAGGAAAGCATTCCCTGACACTCCTTAACTCTCTTATACTTCTTGGTGGTCACACTACCACCTCCTGCCATGTTTCGTGTCTATCTGTTGATTGAATGCCTCCCACCACTACAATGTAAGCTCATGAAAGCAGAATTTGCATATTCCATTCACAGTTGTATCATCAGTGTCTAGAACAGTGCCTGGCACACAGTAGTTTCAAATTTGTTGAGCAAATATCTTATTATCTATGAATCTTTTAGAGTTTAAATAAATAAAAGTGTAGTTATTAAACTTTCACTGCTCTAAAAGATTCTGAAAAATGAGAGCTTTTTTTCTTTAATAAATTTATTTATTTATTTATTTTTGGCTGCGTTGGGTCTTCATTGCCGTGCACAGGCTTTCTCTAGTTGCGGTGAGCGGGGGCTACTCATTGCAGTGGCTTCTCTTGTTGCAGAGCACCGGCTCTAGGTGCACGGGCTTCAGTAGCTGTGGCACGTAGGCTCAGTAGTTGTGGCGCACGGGCTTAGTTGATCCGCAGCATGTGGGATCTTCCTGGACCAGGGCTTGAACCCATGTCCCCTGCAGTGGCAGGCGATTCTTAACCACTGCACCACGAAGGAAGTCTCAAAAGGAGAGCTTTTTGAGTATTTTTCTTGTATTGATTTAGAATACATATTTGGCTGCATATAAATAACAGCAGCTTAACGAGAGAGAAATTAATTTCTTTTTTACCTAAGAGTCTGGAGGTAGGTGGTTCGGGGCAATGCTCTGTGAACTTGTCCAGATAACCAGGCTTCCTCTACTTTGTTGCTCATGGTTCCTAAAGTGTACTGCCCTTGTCTGAATGGTCCAACAGGAGGAAGGAAGGGGTAGGAAGAACACACATAGACTCTATTTAAGGACACTTTCTATAAATTGTACAAAACATTTTCACTCACTTCTCATTACAAAACTAATCCCATTATTGCAGCCAATGCAGGAAGGAGTGAAATGTGAAGTGGTGGTCATTTGCAGACTTAAAATTCAGCAGTTCTACTTCTGTAAGGGGAAAAAGGGCAAATAAATATTGGGGGAGGGATTAGTCTTTGTCGCAGTTCTCTGTCTTTTTCCATTGTAAAGAGCTCTCCCTCTCATCTTCCACAATTGTCTCCCCACTCTCATCCATTGCTTTTCTTTTTTAGTGTGGATTCAAGAAAGTGATAAATTCCCCCAGTAGAGCTTAGCCTAAGGTCATCTCTCATGGACCTGGGAACACCCCAGCAGTCACTAAAGTCTCATGCCTTTTGACTGTCAGAGATTCTGCATGAATAGTCCCAGGACTTGTAGCCACATATACCAAATCTGTGCTTCTCTCCTGGGGCGTTAGGAGGTGGGGAGTAATGTAACCCTAATATTGAATGTTCAGGAGATACACGAATAAAATTAACAGGCTAGTAAGAGGACCATGTATCTTTGGGAAAAGTGTTCTGGGTTGTGGTTGTTGCTTTTAAAGATATTTGGCATGTTAAACAATTATGTTGCTCACAAAAGGCTGTTTCCAAACAAATGAGGATTTTATTCTGTTTTCATTTTTTTTCTTCTAGATGATTTTGAGAGTTACCTGTCTGGACTCTGGTGGTTGCTGCTAACTACTCAGCAGCCATTAGTCTGCAATACACATCTAAAACAGGAGTTGAAGAAAGTGTGAATATATATATATATATATATATATTTTTTTTTTTTTTTTTTTTTTTTTTTTTTGCGGTACGCGGGCTTCTCACTGTTGTGGCCTCTCCCGTTGCGGAGCACAGGCTCAGGACGCGCAGGCTCAGCGGCCATGGCTCACGGGCCCAGCCGCTCCGCGGCATGTGGGATCCTCCCGGACCAGGGCACGTACCCGTATCCCCTGCATCGGCAAACACACTCTCAACCACTGCGCCACCAGGGAAGCCCGTGAATATAGTTTGATTTAAGCGAATGCTGTCGAGAGCAACTCAGTCACCCCTCAGGTCTCCTCCCACTCCCCAGCTCTCAGCTAAATCCTCCCTGGGAACTGCCCTCAGCTAAAAAGAGCCACTCGACCTTCCTTCCTGGTACAGTTCACAGCTGAGGACTGGACCACGTGGAGCTATCCTGCCTGGCTCCCTTGCCTCATGATGGGCCTTCCCAGCTCCAGAGCTGCCTGAAGGACTGCGCCACACTGCAGCTTCTCCCTCAGTCAATCCTATTTCCTCCACCCTCCCCACAGGGACTGAGCCCCATAAGACTCGCCAACAGTTACTACACACAAATCTCCATCTCAGAGTCTCTTTCCCAGGGAAACTGACCTCAGTCAGCTTCTGAAGACCCAGATTTGAAGAACAGTCCTATTCATATTTTAGTCTGTTTTTATACGTCAGTCGGAGGACTATTTTATTTACCTGATTACAGGAAGAGATAATTTTTGGTGGATTTTTTTGTTTGTTTCACATCACAATAGAAAAAGTATTTTTGGAAAGTGTGAAAATAAATAAAACTCAGAACTCATAGTTTTAAAATCTGTGGTCAAGGTAATCTAATATTAGAAAATAAAAATAAATGTTCTTTCTGTATTCTTTCTTTCTCTTTTAGTAACTTTTAGAAACAAAGCAACAAACATTAAAATAATGATTTGTGAAAAAAAGAGACAGAATTTGAAATAAAGTAGAAGAACTGGTAGCAGTTATCTAAACTTTACCACTCTTCAGGTTCAAGTATGGCAAATACTTTCAATTAATATGTATACAAATATAGATATAATTTATATAATATATACAAATTCTAAGATTATACTGTGCTCTACAATTTAACCACAAGTTGAGAAAGTAACTAATGAAATACTGAGTACTTAAGGGCCTCCCACTTTACACAAATATATTTAATTTTGCCACCATATCCGAGGTAAGCATTGTAGTCCCAATTTTATAAACATGAACTTTAAGTTTCAGAAAAATTAAGTCATTCTTCTAGATCGCCGAAACAGTATGTGGTAGGGACAGAGTTCATCTCAGATCTGCCTGCTTTTAGGGTTAATCAATTCACATGTTTTTCTTTTTTGGCCACACTGCACGAGTTGCAGGATCTCAGTTCCCCGACCAGGGATCGAACCCGGGCCACGGCAGTGAAAGCCCAGAATCCTAATCACTAGGCCACCAGGCAACTCTGCCTGCTTTTACGGTTGACGTCATGATCTAACTTCATACTGTGTGTGGTTTCAGGTTTCTAAATGAAAGAATGGGCTGGACCAGACCACAGAGTCTGCTTCTGGAATGACAATGGATGAGAATTATGACTTTTCCCAGCTCACAGAAGCTTTCACTTAGGTCTACCCCACTAAGAAACAAGGTATAGAAGATATTCTTGAGATCAGCATTCCAACGGGGGGACACAGCAACCAGTGACTCCCTTGTGTTTCGTGGAGATACATTGGGGGGCTGGTGGGCTACGAGCTGTGTGTGAGACAGCTGCCTGGCTGGAGGAGCACAGACCTGTGTGCTCGCTGCCTTTATACCACCAGCCACGTCAGCATTCCAAGTAAGCAAAAGCAACGTACACAACTGTTTATGGCAATAATTCTGATACTGATGAAACCAGGTTGAGGTCCTGAAATTCTCTGTCGGTACTGGGCATTGTAACCTCATCCCACTCAGGATCTCAGTGCGTAGAAGTTTCCTTCTGTCACCTCAGAAACCAGAATTCAAAGAATTCCTATGCCAAATATAGCATTTGTATACATAATTTAAATTACCTACAACAACTTTTTATGGTGAAATTTCATTACCTAAAGAGAATTTACCCATAATATAACTAGAATACATTAACCAGTCACAATGGCCCAGTTTTTAGGGGATAAATTCACGGAAGCTGAAAATTTTTAAATTTTAAATGATAACACCATATGACTCAAGCTGCAGAAAAAAAAATTGTGAATAACTTTAGATTCCTTGATCTAGAACTTAGTCAAAATGAAGTGGAGCTCTGAGGCAAACAAGGACACACAAAAAAGTGGTGTCTTTGTTTTGTCTTTCATACATAATTGTCTTTTATACATACATAATTCTACCTCCTACCTTTAGAAATAGGAAAGTAAAATATTAGAACAGTTTGGATTGTTTAGCTAGAAGAAAAGAACATATAGATAATATTCTAGTTTTACTGAGGTATAATTTGTACACAAAGAACTGCACATACTTAATGGGTGCAATTTGAAGAGTTTGGATGTATGCAAACCCCTGTGATCCCATCACCACAACAAGGTAATAGTCATACCCATCACCTCCTAATTTCCTTGTGTTCTTTTGTTTTTGTTTTGTATTTTTGTTGTTGCTTTGTTTGGGAGTCATTGTTCAAAGTTTCAGTTATGTTAGATGAATAAATTCTAGAGATCTGCCATACAATATAGTGCCTATAATAACAACACAGTATTGTACACTTCAAAATATTCTGTTCTTAATTCACTATGTCAAGAAGAATAGAATAATATGTATCTTCAAAGCCTATCTTTTTTTGTCCTATTCTTCAAAAGGAATTAGGCTTAAACCACAGTGAGAGAGACTTATGTGATTAATAAAAGGACAAAAATGATATTTATTCAAAAAATATGTTTCCTAATTGTGAAAGTAATGCATACCATGTAGAAAGTTAGGAAAAACAATGAAGAACATAAAAAGAGAATAAAGGTTGCTCAGATTCTAATCACCAAAAGACAATTACTTTAATGTTTTGCTGTAGTTCTTCCTTCCTTCTTTCTAGTTTTGAGTAGGTAATATATTCACATGGTTCAAGCGTCAAAAGGAAAAAAGCACAGACCCAAGTCATCTGGGCATGGAGTTCTCCCACCTAGATGCAACTAATATACATTTCTTATGTATCTTTCCAAATCCTCCCAGAATGAATTTGTGCATATAAAAACAAATGCATGTATTCCCCCCACTTTTTTCTGTTTTCAGAAATGATAGCATACTATGTACATTGTTATGCAACTTGTTTTTTTCACTTAACAATAGATCTTGGAGATCTTTCATGTCAATCCACAATGAGCTTTCTCATTTTCTTTTTTACTTCTGCTTATCCAATTGTATGGATATACAGTACCATGATTTATTTGAGAAGTTTCTTTTTCATGGATATTTATATTTTTAAAAATCTTCAGCGGTTACAAATAATACTGCAGCAAAGTACCCTACTCCTATGCCATTGTATACCTGTGTAAGTATAGCTTTTGGATAAATTCCTATTGTAAAATTATTAGGTCAAAAAATTTTGATAGATATTGGGCAAAGTGCCCTCCAGAAAAAGTTCTGAACTCTTTTTTTGACCCATATTTTCTTTTTTTTAAAATAAATTTATTTATTTATTTTATTTTTGGCTGCACTGTGTCTTTGCTGCTGCACACGGGCTTTCTCTAGTCGCGGTGAGTGGGGGCTACTCTTTGCTGTGGTGCATGGGCTTCTCATTGCAGTGGCTTGTCTTGTTGCGGAGCACGGGCTCTAGGCGCGTGGGCTTCAGTAGTTGCAGCTCACGGGCTCCAGAGCGCAGGCTCAGCAGCTGTGGCGCACAGGCCCAGCTGCTCTGCGGGATGTGGAATCTTCCCGGACCAGGGCTCGAACCCACGTCCCCTGCACTGGCAGGCAGGCTCTCAACCACTGCGCCACCAGGGAAGCCCTTGTCCCATATTTTCTTCTAGAGTTTGTGATAGTAAATTTTCTCTCTCAATTTGACTGGATTGGGGAATATCAGACCACAAGACTTCATAGCCTCCATAATTGTGTAAGCCTCATAATAAACCTCCTTTTTTATCCCATTGGTTCTGTTTCTTTGGAGAACTCTGACTTACACAGAGTTTACTAAAATAAAATTACACACATATATAATTTATTTACTCATCTCCAGAGAAAAATGGCAGGACAACAGAGTCTCCCTCTCTCTCCCATTAAAATCTTAATAAATTAATAAGACATAGAAACAGCATACACACGCATTATTAAACTACAGGGGGGCAAAAATCTTCTCCATGTTATTTGAGAAGCATTATTCAGAAACAGAAGTCGTGGGAATCCTTAAGCAGATTTTGCAGATGCAAGAGTTAAGAGAGGAAAAAAAAGCAAGAGGAAGGTACTGAGACAAAATTCTAATCCATGACTAATACATCTACTTTGGAATTGGGCAGAATTGATGGCGACAGGCACGTGATATCTGCTCATAAGGAAAGACACAGGAAGTCGCTCTAGAAGGGAAGTCCTCTTCCTCACCACAGAAATGCGGTGAATCAGTGAAAGCCAGACGTAATGCCCAACACGCTGGTCTATTTTTCTCTTGCTGGGAACAAGGTAGGAGAGAAATTGTGGTATAATAAGGGAAAACTATCTCCAAATTTAAAAAGTCTTGACAAATTGAAATGAAAAAAAGAAAACAAATTAAAAACTACTGCACAGGGAACGATATTCAATATCTTGTAATAACCTAAATGAAAAAGAATCTGAAAAAAATATGTATATGTATAACTGAATCACTTTGATGTACACCTGAATCAACAGTAAATCAACTATACTTCAATAAAAAAATTTTAACTAAAAAAATTAAAAACCATCAGAGACATATATGGTACGTGGGAAGCTCCATGTGAAACAGTCCTCTGTTGTATACACAAATAGTGTCTTAGCTTGAACTGGAAGAAACCCTGCATGTTGCCCTCTCTTTTTAGTCAGAAGAAGGCTTGAGATGTGGCTGGTGGATAGAGTGGACAGCAGAATACTCCTTCAGAGCTAACAGTTTCTGACAGTATAAAGTCTTGGTACCA
The DNA here is from genome assembly GCF_949774975.1 of Lagenorhynchus albirostris. Taxonomy (NCBI): domain Eukaryota; kingdom Metazoa; phylum Chordata; class Mammalia; order Artiodactyla; family Delphinidae; genus Lagenorhynchus; species Lagenorhynchus albirostris. Next base: position 179,276,928 of record NC_083095.1, read on the forward strand.
CCTAAATTAGAGGCATAATCAGGATAACAGGCTTCCTCACCCCACCAGCGCCCCTGCCCCAACTATGAGAACAGACAGAAGTACGCCTGATTAGGAGGAATAAACTCTGATGCAGTTCTTTAAACACAACCATAGATGCGAATGCGAAGACGAAAGTCTACCAACCCTATCAACTGATACTGTGCCCAGGTCTGGGAACTTCTAATTGAGACAATAAAAATGCAGAACACAGAATACAAAAATATCGAAGCCCAGCCATTAGGCTGGTTAATAAAAATGAGAAAAGACAATCAATCTCTTTGTTAAACAAGAAATCTAGTAGAGTCGTGGTCATTTACTCTTTATCATGCAGGGGAGAGAAAAAAAATGCTAGTAATCTTCTACTGATTTCACAGAACAATCTTACAAGTATTGATACTGTATAGAAATATGGAAACATCAAACATGACATCAGGAGAGCATCAGATTATTAAGACAATTTATCATAATTATAGAGCATTTTGGAGATGAAGAACACAGCAATGATTTCCAGAGTCTTTGTCTGTATTACCCTTCCAAGGATAAATGTATAATAACAAAAAACAGAACAAGTTAATATATTTATAAACATTCATGCAAGTCTCAATACCACGTCAGATCGATTCTCCGAACATGTTTTATGACATAAGGATGGTCACTCTTATACAGCTGCAGTGGAGAAACCACCTCTCCTAAATGTCTCTTAGGCTCCTTTTGTTAATTACGAAGACTTGCATTTTTAAGAGCCAACTCTGGAATTTCATTCATTACTTAAAGCAACAACCAGGGCTGTGGGATTCAATTTTACTCGAAGAAGAGGAGAAAGAGATGAACATGATTTTACTAAAGAACAGTGAAATAAGCTGAAGCTTATTATAGAAAGAAGATGCAAACTGGTGCTTGATAAGGAAAGAAGAGAATCCAAGAGAATCCACCTGTACTATAATTAGAAAACTAGAAGGCTCAGATAAAAAGCCAAATTGCTTTTAAACTAAGTAGCCTTTAAGACAAACTGCATTATTCAGGATAAACAGGGGTAACTTATAATTATGAAAGGTTCATTTCAACTGGTAGGTTTAGCAACTTTAAGTTTCTATATACCTAATCATTTAGCCTTAAAAACTGATAGAACTGTTAAGAGAAATAGACAAATCCACATTCATAATATGGTATTTTAACATAACCACTCAGTAATTGATAGAAAAATGGAAAAACAATTCTTAAAAATATATATATAATTTAAGCATTATAATTAATAAATTTGACCTAATAAACATATATTGAATACTGCATATAATAAGCACGTTCAAAATATTTACAAAAATTGACCATATACTCAATATTGAGGCAAACTAAACAAATGTTTTAGGATTGAAATAATAACACAAGCATTTTTTCCCTAACATAATACAATGAGTTAGAAACCAACAACAACAAAAGAGACCTCAAGAAAATCTTTGTATGTTTGGAAATTAATTAGATACATATCTAAGGGACTCATGGATCAAAGAAGAAATTATTGTTGAATTTAAAACAATAATTTGAACTGAGAAATAATTAAAATAGTACATATCAAAACTTACGAGATTCAGCTAAAGCAATGCTTGGAAAAATTATGGTCTAAGATGTTCATACTAGCAAAAAGCTAAGAATTAATAAACTAAGAATAAAATTCAACAAAATAGAAAAAGAAAAGCAAAATAAACCCAAAGAAAGTAGAAGAAAGAACATGATAGAAATAAGAACAGGAGCCAATAAAATTAAAAGAACAAACACACAATATAGAGGATCTGTAAAGCCAAAGACTGATTTTTCAAAAAACCTAATAAATTTAACAAACATCTGATGAGGCCAATAAAAAAAAATGACAGCACAAATAACCAATATCAGAAAAAGAGGACATTACTATAAAAGCTAGAAATACTGAATACAGAATAAAAAGTCATTATGGACAATTTTACGCCAATGAATTTGAAAATGTTGATTAAATGAACAAATTTTATTAAAGTACAATTTACATCAACTGTCTTAAGAAGAAATAGAAAAACTGAGTGGTTTTAAAACCCAAATGATCTTTCAATGCAGCTGAAGGAATTGAATCAAGGAAACTATGGGGACTAGATGGCTCCCCATTGAATTCTAACAGTGAAGGAATAAATAATTCTGATATTCTGAAGATTTTATTCTGATATTATACACAAACTCCTTCAAGAATAGAAAAAGAGAGAACACTACTAATCTCAGTTTACAAGGCTAGTGTCAACTTGGTAATGAGAAAGAAAAATTATAGTCCAATGTAGATACGAAAGTTGTCGTAAAATATTAGCAAACTGAATCCAGCAATATTCAGAGAGTATAAAACATGATGACTGTGCCAAATTCCAGGATCCCCAGTGGTCCCCACCTTCAGGTAGTTCCCACTGTAGCAGGGTTGGTGTATGTGACCAACAGAATACAGTAGGTGTGATGGTGTGTCACTTCTGAGATTTGGTTATTAAAGATGTGATGGGGCTTCCCTGGTGGCGCAGTGGTTGAGAGTCCGCCTGCCGATGCAGGGGACACGGGTTTGTGCCCCGGTCCGGGAAGATCCCACATGCCGCGGAGCGGCTGGGCCCGTGAGCCATGGCCACTGAGCCTGCGCGTCCGGAGCCTGTGCTCCGCAACGGGAGGGGCCACAACAGTGAGAGGCCCGCGTACCGCAAAAAAACAAACAAACAAAAAAAGATGTGGTGGCTTCTAACTATTGATCTTCCTCGCAGATCTTTCACTTTGGGTGAAGCCAGCAGCCATGTCATGAGCATCAGAGGGAGAGGGCCACGTAGTGAGGCGCTAAGCCTGCCCAGGGCCATGTGGGTGAGCTTGGAAGTGGTTGCTCCAGGCCAATCAAGCCTCCAAGTAACCTTGGCCAACACCTTGACTGATATCTTGTAAGACACCCTGAGCTAGAATCACTCAGCTAAGCCATTCCTGGCTTCCAGACGCACAGAAACTGTACGAGATAATAAATATTTGTTATTGAAGCTGCTATGTTTTGGGGTAACTTGTTATGGAGCAAAAGATAAGTAATACATACAGTGACCAACATGGGATAATTCCGGAAATGCAAAGCCAGTTTGACATTAGAAAAATCAATTAATGGATTCCACACTAAAGGAAAAAATTAAATTTTATCTCAATAGATATAGGAAAAGCAAATCAATTACAAAAAAAAAAAATCTATGGCATTTCTATACACTAGCAACAAATGGAACCTCAGAACCAAAAAAAAAGGTACTTATGAATAAATATTAAAAACAGATGTGCAATAACTTTATAGCCTAAATAACTTTAAGAATAGAAAAATGCAGTAATAAATATGTCAATTCTCTCCAAATTAATGAAATGCAATGAAATTCTAATAAAAACTCATAACTTTTTGCAGACTTGATAAGATGGCTGTAAAATTTATATGAAAGAAAAGGGCCCCAAATAGCCAGAAGAAAAGGGGAGCAGAGATCATGTTCTCCCAGATACCAAGATTCATTTTAAAGCTCTAATAATTATGACATGCCAGTGTATGACTGATTATGACAGAGGCAGCATTGTAGATCAGTGGGTAAAGGATGGACTGTTTAAAGAACGGTGATGGAATGCTTGGTTTTCCGTTTGTAAAATGTAATATTGAATCTTTACCTCCCATACATACATAAAAATTATTTCAGGGGTGAGGGGGGATTATATTTGTCAGAGTTGTCCAGAGAAACAGAATCAATAGAAGATACAGATGGATGGATAGGTAAATAGACAAACAGATAGATTAAATAGCAGGACAGCTAGCTAGATGGATGGTTAGACAGATAGTTGATAGATGATAGATAGATAGATAGGTAGGTAGATAGATAGATGGGTGAAAGATAGGTAGATAGATAGATAATAATAAGGAATGGGCTCACACAATTATGGAGACTGGTGAGCCCCAAATCTTCAGGGTGGGCCAGTTGTGTGAGAGACCCAGGGAAAGCTGATGTTCAGCTTTCAAAGGCCATAAGGCAGGTAGAGTCAATGTTGCAGATGAAACGTGAAGGCAGTCAGCTGGAGAATTCTCTCTTACTCAGGAAAGGGTCAGCTTTTTTGTTCTACTCAGGCCTTTAACTGATTGGATGAGGCCCACCCACATTAGGGAAGGCAATCTGCTTTACTCAAGTCCACCGATTTAAATATTAATCTCATCAAAAACATCCTCACAGAAACATCCAAAATAATGTTTGACCAACTATCTGGGCACCTGTGGCCCAGCCAAGTTAACATATAAAAATTAACCATCACAAGAGTTAAAGATATAAGTGGGAGCAAGAGAGCTTCTACATGTAGAAGAATATGTTTACAACCTTGGGATAAAGAGAGATTTTGAAAATAAGATACCAAAAATACAAACTGTGAAGAAAAAGATTGATAAGTGTGACCACATAAAAATGTAAAACATTAAAACCTCTATCTAGCAAACGAGTCCATGTTTTAAAAAAGAATGAAAAGACAGGCCACAGACAAGCCACAAGCCACTCAGGGTCAGTGTCTGCTTCTAGAGAGTCCAACCTGTGATATACTGTTTATGCAGTTTTAAAGCATACAGAACAATATACTGTATTATTTATAGTAAACATTTATAGTCTATAATTCAGAATAGTGGTAGTGTGTGGGAGTAGAAAATACATTTCAGAAGAAGTAGTTTGGGAACTTCAAAAGTTACCTGTGACATTTTATTTCTTAAGCTAGTGGTAGGCATCAGTATGTACTTTATCATTCTTTGTACCTTTGGTATTTAAAACAAATAAAAGACTAGGAGAAATTAAACTGTCAAGTTTATGAGATCATTCAAAGAAAAAGTGAAAGCCATCATTTTGTATTTTAACATACAAGTATTAGATTTCTAAATAAAACATCAGTATCTGTAAGTTGAATTTATTGGCTTGAATAAACTGAGTATTAAATAAACCACAAGTAACTGAATATTTCATTCCAGCCACAGCCTCTTTTAGACATTTAAAACTCACTGAAAAGGTTTTCCCCTCTTTACAAATGAAATATGCCTCCATTTTCTCTAAAGCATGAGAACCCACAGGTCTACTTATTGCAAAGCCATTAAGATTAGCTGAATTAAGAATTAATTTCCAAAAGTGAAAGATTTATTATGTTATAGATTAATCAAGCTTTTAAAATTAGACTTACATATATATTTTATCACTCAACAAATATTAAATGTCCACTCTGTAACAGGCACTATTTTCAGATGACATGGATCCCCGTGAACAGAAAACACTCTTAAATCATTAGCATGATTTGTTTTGAGTACTTTGTTACATCACCAAAGTATCTAATTGCTAATGTCTGACTTGGGCAAAATGTTTCTATTTGAAAAGTCAAGCGATTAGATGAAAATCCCCCCGAAGATTGCACAGAAAATTAAGGAGTTAATTCCGTTTCTGTTCAACGTGGTAATGGAATTTCTTCTTCCAGACTGTTCACACATGTCTACTTCACTGAAAACACCAAGGATTATAAATTTAGAATCAAATGTTTTTGACCATAAAAGTTAACTATCCAAATTTTTAAACACATTTAAACCTGTAAGAGGTCCAGGCAAGGAAAAACTCGCAAACAGCAATATTTATTGAAGTAGAAACATAAATTATGAGAAACCACCTGAAAATAGAGCACAATACTCTTAGTTTTCTTAAATTGTTGCTATCCTGCCTACCATACTTACCATCAGTAACACTTTCCATTTTAATTTTTTGGTAGTATTTTCTTTATTTTTAAAAAAGCTGTAAAACTCAATCAAAGCTAAAATTGAAAAGCACTTTAATATTTCAAAATATTTTTAACTTTGGAGGGTAAAAAGGATGTCATGGGAGTTTGAGGTTGACATACATAGTTTGACAATTTAATATTCATGGATGGCATGAAAAACTAACCATTTTAGTAAAACAACACTTTGAATGATTTACTATTTCCCAATAAACAAATAAATAAAAGCCCAAGTTGAGTTTTATTTTTTCTCTTAATTGTTAAAGTAGTTGGGTTTATGGCATAATAGTAATTTTATATCTATACATTTCAATCCATATAATATAAATGTACCTATATTTATTTTGGGCTATTTTCATGTTATTCATACAACATAGACTTATTGGGTGCCACTGTGCATGAGGTACACTTCTAGGCCTGGAGTGAGCAAAAAGACTTGATTCCTCTCCTCATTGAACTGCTAGTCAAGTAGAGGAGAGAGACATTCATCAAATAATCTCCAAACCAATAAAGCAGCAAGACTGTGACAAGTGCTAGGAAGAAGAGTTACATAGCACTAATCACACGCCTTAAGAGGGATCTAGTCAGGGAAGGAGATCAGAGCAGGCTTCTTGGAGGAAGTGGCCCTTGAGTTGAGACCTGAAAGGGGCTTGGAGTTAATAAGGTAAAGAGGGGAGGGGAGAGGATTCTGGAAAGAGGGTCCTAAATGCATGTGCAGGGTTCTGTGGCTGGAGACCAATATGAGGTTCTGAAAGAATGAGCAGTAGCTTGTGCAAGATGAGAGCGGGAAGCAGGTAAGGGCCAAATCATAAGGGCCCTGTAGGTCGCGGTAAAGAGTTTGTCTTTCTTTTCACCTGTATGCATTTGCAAACATGCCTTCTGTCTGTCTGGTGGAGAACAGATGGGAGACGGACCAGGGCAGAAGGGAGCAGGAGACCAATTAGAAGGCCATGCCAATAGTCTGAGTGAGGGACGATGGGGTAGGGGTAGTGGTCGAAATAAAGATACTTGGTGGTTGGAATTTGCAGAACTCTGTGATGGATTGATAATGAGAAATCTCAATTGGACTTGTGGTCAAAAGTGTTAATAATGAAATATAATTAACTATACAATGAAAGCAGACCATGATATCATATTAAGTCTAATTAATACACATGAATCTTAGTAGTAGGAAGCTCAATAACTACATGAGATGTATTCCAGTAAAAATGACTTTGGCCTCATAGTATAGTTTGAGTTCACAGCTCTTTTATTAAAGAAAATTTACCTTTACCACACTGGCTGGCTTAGGTTCCTCTTCTCTAAATGTTTTATTTAAGACTAAAATCAATATCCTGACATTTGTTTCTTGTCAGTGACAGATTTTGAAAACATCAAGAACCTTAGGATTGTACTTTTCCTATTTAGCTTTGTGTGAATTTTTACCTTTTAAAATATAAACTCCTGGTTTAAATATAAACTTCTACTATAATCCAAATTTCACTAATTGAACACAACTCCCACCAGATGAAGGCAAAGGTATTCACTTTGACTTAACTTGATATCAGTATACATAAAACCATAGAAACTTCACAACTGGTCTTGTCTTTTAAACTCAAAAAATTCCAAATGCACGTGCAATAGCACCTGTATCTTTCGTAATGTAACATAATGTAATCTAGTCTTTCTTTCCTGTTTGGGACTGAGTCAATCTGAATGGAAATTACACGTACGCTAGGGAGAGCAAGCTGATTTAATGAGAGAGCCAGCAACAGCAATGCCAGGGCTTCACAGATTCTGGCCTCTGTTAATTTTCAATAAGATGGGGTGGCAGGTAAGCTTTTCTCCTTCCAGCATCCCCCTTTTCACTCCCCACCCTCCATCCTGGGAGGGATCTTTTTTAAGTGGAAAAGAGAAGCAGAGCAAAACCACCCTTGGTATTTATGTTATAAAGGTGATCAATATCAGCAAGAGAAGGAAAAAAAGTTGATCTGCTGGAGGTTTTCTCTTCTCAGAAGGACCTACAATCCCCTCCCTCATGCTGCATGGTCAGCTTTACTGAGAAGAAAATCAAAGTGATCAATTAACTGGGATTGGGGTGGAGGAGACAGCCTGAGTGAGGGGTAAAAAACATTGAGGGAACAAAGACAGAAAGAAGAGATTACCAAGTACCTCTCTGATGTGGCCTCTAAGTACTGAGAGGGGACTTGATGCAAAAAGCAAACTTGTCAGGGGCTTCCCTGGTGGTGCAGTGGTTAAGAATTCGCCTGCCAATGCAGGGGACACGGGTTCGAGCCCTGGTCCGGGAAGATCCCACATGCCGCGGAGCAACTAAGCCCGTGCACCACAACTACTGAAGCGCGTGTACCCTAGGGCCCATGTGCCACAACTACTGAGCCAGCGTGCTGCAACTACTGAAGACCGTGCGCCTAGAGCTCGTGCTCTGCAACAAGAGAAGCTACCGCAATGAGAAGCCCACGCACTGCAACAAAGCGTAGTCCCTGCTCGCCACAACTAGAGAAAGCCCGTGCACAGCAACGAAGACCCAACACAGCCAAAAATAAATAAATTAAATAAATAAATTTATTTTTTAAAAAAAGCAAACTTGTTTGTTTTGTGACTTAATTTGGTCTCTGTGCATCTGTGATATGATTATGTAAAAATAAGATTTTTCTCTCTGATAAGGAATAGTACCTTCACACCTTTCCAGATGTTACAGGCTTAAGAAAGGGTTTACACTTACTATTAATGCTGTAAATTACTTTACTTTTCCCCAAAACCTAGATTTAGAATGGGACACTCTGTTTCATGGTAGCTGGGCTGATCTTTCTATTTTGATACCTTGTTTTATTACCATATTTACCACCAGAGTTATCCTAAAGATTTATTCCCCTTGGAATGTTGTAACATATGATACCCGTTCCATTCAACACTTAATAACTCAAAGCCTAGCACCCTGGGTAGTTCCTACTATAAAAATATGAAATAATACCATAGCCATTGGATGAAAGCCAGCTATAGAAGTGAACTAGACAGACCGTGAAACTCTAGGCAGCTGACGTACTTATAGGCTCCTTGGGACAAAGCAGCCCTGACTGGTGGTTATACATAAGTTGCCAAGCTTCACGTCATGTGATCCTGGGGCCTTGACCACAACTGATTAGAGCTTGGAAATTTGCAAAATGCCAGCCGATAAAAGGCCTTTAATACTGGACTGACACTAACCAGCTCAGTCAGGTTCTCTCACTGGGAACTTGTGCTCTAGATGTAGGCGTGGAGAGGAAGCTGTGGACAGAAGCTGTGTCGTGAGTGTGGTGGAGCCACCAGAATGGACGTCACTGAAGCCCACTTGGTGCCCAGTCTCCAGAACTCCAGTCTCCTGAACACCAGGAGTTACCACTGGGATAGGACGGGGCTTCGTGCCCCCCACCCCACAGCTTTAATGAGGTATAACATTGTGTAAGTTTAAGGTGTACAACATGATGAGTTGATACGTGTATATATGGGGAAATGAACACCACAATAAGGTTAGCTAACACATCCTTCCCCTCACATAATTATAATTTTTTGTTGTTACAATGAGAACATTTAAGATCTACTCTCTTAGCAACTTTCAAGAATACAAGACAGTATTGTCGACTAAGGCCACCATGCGGTACCTTAGACTCCCAGAACTTATTCCTCTTATAACTGGAGGTTTGTACCCTATGACAAATATCTTCCCATTTCCCCAACCCCCCCAGCCCCTGGCAACTACCATTCCACTCTCTATTTCTATGAGTTCAGCCTTTTAGATTCCAGGTATAAGTGAGATCGTACAGTATTTGTCTTTCTCTGACTAATTTCACTTAGCATAAGGCCTTCAAGGTTCATCCAATGCTTTAATAAATAGCAGAATTCCTTCTTTTTTATGGCTGAATAATATTCCTCTGTGTGTGTATATGTGTGTGTGTGTGTGTGTGTGTGTGTGTGTGTGTGTGTGTTTTCACATCTTCTTTATCTATTCATTCATTAATGGATACTTAGGTTGTTTCCATATCTTGGCTACGGTGAACAATGCTTCACTGAACCATATAAGTGTTGAATATGTCTACGATATAGTTGTTTCATTTCCTTCTGATAAATACCCAGAAATGGGATTGCTGGATCATCTGGTAGTTTTATTTTTAATTTTCTTAGGAACCTCCATACCGTTTCCATAGTGGCTGTACCAATTTACATTCCCAACAGTGCATAAGGGTTCTCCTTTCTCCGTGTTCTCGCCAGCACTTTTTATCTTTTGTCTTTTTTTTTTTTTTTTTGGTACGCGGGCCTCTCACCGTTGTGGCCTCTCCTGTTGCGGAGCACAGGCTCCGGACGTGCAGGCTCCAGACGCGCAGGCTCAGCGGCCATGGCTCATGGGCCTAGCCGCTCCGCAGCATGTGGGATCTTCCCGGACCGGGGCACGAACCCGTGTCCCTTGCATTGGCAGGCGGACTCTCAACCATTGCGCCACCAGGGAAGCCCTATCTTTTGTCTTTTTGACGGTAGCCATTTTAACAGGTGTGAAGTGACACCTTATTGTGGTTTTGATTTGCATTTCCCTGATGATTAGTGATGTTAAGCATCTTTTCACATACTTTTGACCATTTGTATGTCTTCTTTGGAAAAAGCTCTATTCAAGTTAGATTATTTGCCTTTTTTTTTGCTACTGAGTTGTATATATTAATCTCTTATCTTTATATACATTTATCTCTTTATATATATATATATTAATCTCTTACCAAATATATGATTTGTAAATATTTTCTCCCATTCTGTAGGTTGCCTTTTCATTTTGTTGATGATTTCTTTTACTGTGCAGACTTTTTTTGGTTGATGTAGTCCTACTCATTGATTTTTGCTTTTGTTGTTTGTGCTTTTGGTGTCATATCCAAAATAATCATGGCCAAGACTGATGTCAAGGAGTTTTTCCTTGATTTCTCCTAGGAGTTTTATGGCTTCAGGTCTAACAGTTAAGTCCTTAATCCATTTTGAGTTAATTTTTGTGAATGGTGTAAAATAATGGTCTGGTTTCATTCTTTTGCATGTGTCCAGTTTTCCCAACACCATTTATTGAAGAGACTATCAATTCCGCATTGAGTGTTCTTAGCTCCCTTGTCAAATATTAGTTGACTTTATATGCATAGGTTTATTTGGGGGCTCTCAGTTCTGTTCAATTGGTCTATGTGTCTGCTTTTATGGCAGTACCATGTTGTTTTGATTACTGTAGCTTTGTCTAATTCTTCAGTGAGACTAGACTGTGCTGACATGGTTTCTAGGTCTTTCTCAGTTCCCCCATCATCTGAGATAAACTCTGTTGCTCTCTCTTCCTTCCAACCTGAAAGGCTCTTATTAATGTAAGTGTACAGAAGAGCATGAATACTTGGCCTATAGACTCACAGAGTCTTAGAATGATAGGACTAAAAAGAATCTGAGAGGCCAAACCTCACCTCAGAAGAAAGCGTAAGATCCAATCATTATGTTGTACACCTGAACTAATACAATGTTATATGTCAATTATATCTAAAAAACAAAAAAAGAGAGAAAGAAAGTGGAAGTGGAAACCCAACATATAAACAAAGTTGAAGCAGAACTGCTGTGGGTGAAGAAGGAGTGGGCAGATAGGAACCCAGCTGGTCAATATTCCCTTTCTCCTATCCTGAGGGCACTTACTGGAAAACACCTTGAAAACTACAACTGTAGTCCAACCCTGGCATTTTATTTTATTTTATTATTTTTTTATTGAACTATAGTTGATTTACAATGTTGTGTTACTTCCAGGTGTACAGCAAAGTGACTCAGTTATATATTCAGATTCTTTTCCATTATAGGTTATTACAAGATAATGAATACAGTTCCCTGTGCTATATAGTAAATCCTTTTTGTTTACCTATTTTATATATAGTAGTGTGTATATGTTAATCCCAAACTCCTGATTTATCCCTCCCCCCCTTTCCCCTTTGGTAACGGTAAGTTTGCTTTCTACGTCTGTGAGTCTTTCTGTTGTGCAAATAAGTTAATTTGTATTATTTTTTAGATTCAACATGTAAGTGATATCATATAATATTTGTGTCTCCTTCTCTGACTTACTTCACTTAGCATGATAATCTCTAGGTCCATCCACATTGCTGCAAATGGCAGCATTTCATTCCTTTTTATGGCTGAGTTGTGTTCCATTGTGTATACATACCACATCTTCTTTATCCATTCATCTGTTGATGGACAGTTAGGTTGCTTCCATGTCTTGGCTGTTGTAAATAGTTCTGCTATGAACACTGGGGTGCATGTATCTTTTTGAATTAGAGTTTTCGCCCTTTCCAGATATATGCCCAGGAGTGGGATTGCTGGATCATATGGTAGCTCTGTTTTTAGTTTTTTAAGGAACCTCATACTGTTTTTCACAGTGGTTGCACCAATTTACATTTCCACCAACAGTGTAGGAGCATCCCTGGTATTTTATAAATGAGGCACCTATAATGTTAAATAACTTGTCCATGTTCCTTAAAATAAATAAAGTACAATAAATAAATAAACAAATAAATAAATAAAACTTGTCCAAATCCCTACAGTTAGTTAGTGTCCAGCAGCAAGGACCAGAACCCACTTACCTAATCCCTCCCCTCAATGTGCTTTCTACCAGATTCCATTCACCTGAACAACTGAAGTGGCTCCGCCATCATAGTGGGGAGGAGAACTTAGAAGGCATTACCAAGTATTTTCCTTCAGAAACAATAAATTGCTCTCCCCAATCAGGCTTTGCCTAGTAAAGTCTACTATGCGATCGTGTCTGATTCTAACTTTGGTGCCTAGAGAGTTGTGCCATTATGCCCTGTAAGAAACTATTGTATCATATGGAGACCTGAAGTTATTCTTCTACTCAAGCCCCTGTTGGCTAGAATGTGAGTCCTCTGAAGGCAGGGACTCTGCCTCATTCACCTTTAATCTCCAGAATCTAGGTCATTAATAATAGATGAATGTTCCTGTCACACATAGGAAGTGGCAAGGGCCAAAGAGGAACGGCAAGTATGTTTGGGAGACAATTCTGTGGGCAAATCATAGAAAAAAAAAAAAACAAGGAACTGTGTCTGAAATATAAAAATACAAGTTATTTTACGGGGCTTCCCTGGTGGCTCAGTGGTTGGGAGTCCACCTGCTGATGCAGGGGGCGCGGGTTCGTGCCCCGGTCCGGGAAGATCCCACATGCCGCGGAGCGGCTGGGCCCGTGAGCCATGGCCGCTGAGCCTGCGCGTCCGGAGCCTGTGCTCCGCGACGGGAGAGGCCACAGCAGTGAGAGGCCCGCGTACCGCAAAAAAAAAAAAAAAGTTATTTTAAAATTTAGTGATAGATAATTGAAATTAATGAGCCATCGTTGATCACAGAATAGTACACCTCATTGGTGGTACTCAGTGAGTATTTTTAAATTAATGAATGAGAGAATATTAGATACAAGATAATCTGAAAGTCCTCTTGGAATTGTTCAAGAAAGTCAGATGGGTGTCTGGGAGTACTTTTGTTTGTTTGGTATGACATGTGGGTCTTTAAACCACATAGTTTAGGGACTTCCCTGGCTGTCCAGTGGTTAAGACTCTGTACTTCCACTGCAGGGGCCAAAATAATAATAATAATAAAAAATAATAAAGCACATAATTTAGAAGATATGAATTATGGACCTAGAGATTATCATACTAAGTTAAGTAACTCAGACAGAGAAAGACAAATATCATATGATAACACTTATATGTGGAATCTTAAAAAATGATATAAATGAACTTATTTACAAAACAGAAACAGAGTTACAGATGTAGAAAACAAACTTATGGTTACCAGGGGGGAGAGTGGGGGGAGGGATAAATTGGGAGATTGGGATTGACATATACACACTACTATACACAAAATAGATAACTAATAAGGACCTACTGTATATCACAGGGAATTCTACCCAATACTCTGTAGTGACCTATATGGGAAAATAATCTAAAAAAGAGTGGATATATGTATATGTATAACTGATTCACTTTGCTATACAGCAGAAACTAACACAACATTGTAAATCAACTATACTCCAATAAAATTTTTTTCTTAAAAAGAAGATATGAATTAAGAAACCAAAGTACTGCCAAGTCAGAAAATAATCCTGTGAGCATAGTTTAGCCTTCTTAGACCACTGCGTAGGGAAACAGGGCCGGGCTTGAGATCTGTTGTCTCACCCGTTAGTGCTTCTAATGGATGGAACCCATTGTTGCGATCCCCTAGGAAACTTCTTTTGAGCTGCCTTCCCTTTGCTTTCCTCCTTGATGCTCCCATTATGCCTTACAAAATTCTATCATCGATTCTTCTTTTCCAAATGAAAATAGCATATTGATTTTTTAAAAACAAAATCCTCATTATAAACACGCAAACAATTCAGAATAGCATTAAGAAGAAATCACAAATCCCCTGACATCCCATTGGAAGTCATTATTAACAACATTTCTTTATGTACCTCTTTTCCACAACAGACTGGAGTTCTCTGAAAGCAATGACTATGTCTTCTTAACTTTGTATCCATGATACTTAGTAACATAATAGGTGCTCAATCAGTGTTTAGTGGTGGGATAAATGAATGATCAAGTGTAACTTTGTTACACTCTGGATATGCAGTTGCTGTCCTCAGGGAGCTTGAGGTCAGAGGGAAAGAAAACAATGAAATAGGTGAAATTCTGGCAATAGGAACAGAGTGCTATGGGGTCAGCTAAGAGATAGTGATCATTTCTGCCTGGCAGGGTAAAAAGACACATTAAAGCTGGGCCTCTATGAAGAATTGCATTTTGCTAAATTAAAAACAATCAAGATATTTCAGAGAGTGGATATGAAAAACAGACACAGAACTGTTATGAGCACAGCATGTTCTCATAACCTGGTGTGTGGAGAACATAGGGCTCTTGGGAAAGAGAGTTGGAAAGTAAGGAAATTAGCACTTGTGAAGCACTTATGTGTCACGTACTTGGTACTTTGTGTCATTAACTTTCCTACAAGAATGTCGTGAGGTAGTAATGAGACGCATTACTACGCATTAATGGATATAGATGAGGAGGTGCTAGAGGGGGTGAGCCCATTTTGCAAAGGGCCTTGAAGGTCACCCAGTCAGGGTTATGTAAAAACTTTAGGCAGAGGAATGACATAATCAGAGCCATGTAATTTTTTTAGTTTATAACTACCTTAACAAGACATACTTTTTCTTATCACCATTAGCGATTGAGTTCACCATTCTCCTCCCATAAATTGAGTCACCAGTATCTTAAATGTGGCTTAATGTTATTTCATGTATTCTTTTTTACAGATGGAAGATATCTTTGATATGCCTGTTCAGATGTGTTCCAGACCTGTTTCTACGACACTCTACAAATAGTAATATTTAAATTTTGTTTTTAAAGCATCTGCTCACTTTTTTAGCTCTTCTCCTTTTGAGCTCCCCTCATTTTATCGGGGACCTGTTATTTGTGTCTCCACTGAATGGGTCCAAATGCTTTTTCTTTTCAATTAGTTTCTTTCATCGTATCATGAATCTTGCTCAAAGCCTTAAACTTCCACATTTCTCATTAGAATGCAGCTTGGATTCTACTTTTCCGTTGTTTCTTTGTGTCTGCAGCCAAACATCACGTGTCATCTATAGCTTTTCATCACAGGCTTTGCTTAATTCTAACTGTGTCTGTGAACTCATGTACTGTTACCTTTCATAATAAGAAGTTTCTCTGCTTTACTGTTTTCTTCCCTCCCTCCCTCCCTCCCACCCTTCCTTCCTTCCTCTCTCTCTCTTCTATGTTGTTACTCCAACCTGAAGAAGATCTGCTTATCTGTATAAGGCATCTGTCTGTAGTGCTCATTTCTTCTGTTTACTTACTGACTTATTATCTAACTCTTCGGAACAAACTGATTCTAAGGGAATCACATCCTTGCTTCTTTGTAGGTGGCCACTAAGAGGACTGTGAGATCACATTTTTCTTACAATTATCAAATGAATAGACAAAAGGATGTAAAACATCTGGACTCTGGGGTAAGCATTTGGTAGCATATGCATTAGAGAAATGGAGATGAATTCCTTTGGTTATTGATACTACGAAATGTATCTTAGATAAGACTGTAAACAATGAATACTTTAAAGTGAAGCAGCATGTGAGTGAGCGATTTTGGTTTAGATTAGCAGACCTGGTAGGGTTTAAGGTCAAACCCTGCTTTGTTTAACATCTTCATAAATAATCTAGAAGACTGATTTAAAGGAACCCGTTATTACATGTTTAAGTGACTTCAAGGTGGGAGGTGTTAAACATGATATGAGGAAAAACACTAGAAAAGGTGGACGGATAGAATGAGAAATGCCCCTCCCAGTTAATCAGGAAAAGTATAAAATGATAGCTTTTATGCCACCTCCAAGTTAATCAGGAAAAGTATAAAATGATAGCTTTTATGCCCCCCCAAGTTAATCAGGAAAAGTATAAAATGATAGCTTTTATGCCTCCCCAGTTAATCAGGAAAAGTATAAAATGATAGCTTTTATGGGAACAATTTCAAGTCAAATTACTCAAAGGAAAAAAACACAAGTAAAGGAAGAACAATGTTGGAAGAGGCCACAGAAAGCAATCTGTAACATGGTACAGAAGCTAAAATGATCATTATTATGTAGAGTTCTTGTAAAATGACTCTGTTTTCTATCAAGGGTACATGTAATTTGCTGACCTAAATGCCAATATGAAACAGAACCATTAAGATTTTCATGCTAGTCATAAAATCATATACCCCAAATCATGCATTTTGTACTCAATTTTTGTTTTATTAAAAAGTTACCATTTAGAAAGACTGACGTGGGGGGGTTCACAGTGGAAAGGAATCTTAACGTATGTCTGGGTTCATGGACCCCTCACCACACTCAGGTGACAGAAGGCTTCCATCTTTCCCAAACACGGCTTTTTGCAGCTTGCCTCCTAGCCCAGACCTCCGGCAGCCACTTATTTTCTCTGCTACTATAGTTTTGCCTATTGAGAGTGTCATGTACATGAAACCATTTATTATATAAA
Organism: Lagenorhynchus albirostris; assembly: GCF_949774975.1. Lineage (NCBI taxonomy): Eukaryota > Metazoa > Chordata > Mammalia > Artiodactyla > Delphinidae > Lagenorhynchus > Lagenorhynchus albirostris. The sequence goes on from NC_083095.1 coordinate 179,293,781, forward strand.
TTTCCATGTAAATAAAATCATTTATTATACAACTTTGAGGTGGATTTTTTCAATTGTGGTAAAAAATGCATCTTAATCACTTTCAAGTGTACACTCCAAGTGTTATCCATATGTACGCTGTTGCACTACACTCCTCTAGAACTTTTTCGTCTTGCAAAACTGAAAGTCTATATCCATTGAACAATTCCCCTTTCCCCCTCCCCGAAGGCCCCGGAAACCACCATTCTACTTTCTGTTTCTAAGAGTTTGACTATTTTAGATTCCTCATACAAGGGGGATCATGTAGAATTTGTCCTTCTATGACTGGTTTATCTCACTTAGCGTAATGTCCTCAAGATCCATCCCTGTTGTAGCACGTAACAGGATTTCCTTCCTGCTTTAAGGTTGAATATATTCCATTGCATGGATATTCCACATTTCCTTTATCCATTTATCTCTGCATAGACATTTAACTTGCTTCCACCTTTTGGCTATTGTGAATAATGCTGCAATGAACATGGGTGTGCAACTATTTCTACAAGATCCTGTTTTCAATTCTTTTGGATATATATACTCAGAGGTGAGAATGCTGTACGATATGGTATTTCTATTTTTAACTTTTTGGAAAACTTCCATACTGTTTTCCATAGTGGCTGCACCTTTTTATATTCCCATGAACAGTGCACAAGGGTTCCAATTTCTCCACATTCTCACTTTTTAAAAGACTTACTTTTTGTTTGGAGCAGTTTAAGGTTCACACAAAGCTAAGAGGAAGGTAAAGAGACTTCCCATATAACCCTTACCCCCCACACACACATGCATAGCTTCCCCCATTATCAGCGTCACTCACCAGAAAGGTGCATCACGTTCCGTAATTATTCATGTTACCAAGAATAAACCTATATCAACACTCAAATCACTCAAAGTCTCTAGTCTACCTTAGGGTTCACTCTTGCGTACATTCTATGGGCTTAGACTAATGTATAATGTCATATATCTGTAATTATAATATCAAACAGAGTATTCTCACTGCCCTAAAAATTCGCTGTGCTCTGTCTGTTCATCCGTCTCCCCTCTGACAACCACTGATATTTTTATTGTCTCCATAGTTTTGCCTTTTCCAGAATGTCATGTCATTGGAATCACACAGTATGCAACCTTTTCAGATTGGCTTCTCGGACTTAGTAATATGCATTTAAGACTCCTCCATGTCTCTTCATGGCTTGACAGCTCATTTCTTTTTAGTGCTGAATAGTATTCCATTGTCTTGGTGTATCACAGTCTATCTATCCTTTCACCTACTGAAGGACATCGTGGTTGCTTCCAGGTTTTGGCAAATATGAATAAAGCCACTATAAACCTCCATGTGCAGGTATTTTTGTGGGCCTAAGTTTTCAACTCCTTTGGATAAATACCAAAGGTATTTAGTACTTATCACATACCAAATCATACGATAAGAGTATGTTTCGTTTTGTAAGAAACTGCCGAGCTTCCTTCCGAATTAGCAGCATTCTTTTGCATTCTTACCAGCCATGAGTGAGGTTTCCTGTGGCTCCACATCCTTGTCAGCACTTGGTGTTGTCAGTGTTCTGGATTTGGGTCATTCTAATAGGTGTGCAGTAGTATCTCATCGTTTTAATTTGCAGTTCCCTGATGGTACAGGCTGTGGAGAATCTTTCATATGCTTATTTGCCATCTGGAAATCTTCTTTGGTGAGGTGTCTGTTAAGGTCTTTGGCCCATTTATTGAAGTGGGTTGTATGTTTTCTTAATGTCAACAGTTCTTTGTATATTTTGGATAACAGTCCTTTATCAGATGTGTCTTCTGCAAATATTTTTTCTCCCTGTCTGTGGCTTATTTTCTTGAAAAACAAAGCAACAGTTTTGAATTTTAATGAAGTCCAGCTTATCAATTCTTTCTTTCATGTACAGTTGGTGTTTGAACAACATGGGTTTGAACTGCACAGGTCTACTTACTAATGGATTTTTTTCACTAAATACATACTACAGCACTACCTGATCCACGGTTGGTTGAATCTGTGGATGCAGCATGGCAGATACAGAGGGCTGACTGTTAAGTTATATGCAGATTTTTGACTGCACGGAGGTTCGGCGCCTCTAAAACTCACATTGTTCAAGGGTTAGCTATATATGCCTTTGGTGTAGAATCTAAAAAGGCATCACCACTCCCAAAGTCATCACGATTTTCTTCTATGTTATCTTCTAGGATTTTTATACTTTTGCATTATACACTTAGGTGTATAATCCATTTTGAGTTCATTTTTTGACGAGTGTAAGTTCTGTGTCTAGATTCACTTGTTGAGCGCATACTATATGCCAGACACTGCTTTAGGCTCTGGAGATACAGCCATATACAATATAGTGGGTGAGTTAGACAAAAAACAAGCAAACAAAATGGGAAGAAAAATAAGCTTATAGGAAGTCTATGTGATAGGAAGTGACAGAGTTGCTTGGCCCATTGTACTTCCCATTGTATAGATTTTGCTGATTGCAGGCTCCATGGTGTTGTTTAACATGTTTGTCCTCATTCCCCAGAGTTCCTGTCAACTGGTAGTTAGAGATAGAGGCTTCACACTCAGGTTTGATTTTTTTGACAAGAACATTCCATCAGGAGATACATAATGTCTGGTATTCTCCTATCTTGTGACATTACCAGCCACTGCTTAATGGTATTAATCCATTGTAGATTACAAAAAGGTTATATTTAATTCTATCATTCCTTCTTTGTTTATTAATTCAAATTTCCCTATAAAGAAATACTTTTCTTCAACAACTGTTTGGTTGCCTTAAGTGTTAAGGACTGAATTGCTTCCCCCAAAATTCGTATATTGAAGTCCTAACCCCCAGCACCTCAGAATATGACTGTATGGAGATAGGGTCCCTAAAGAGGTGATTAAATTAAAAGGACACCGTTAAGGTGGGTTCTAATCCAGTCTGACTGGTGGACACACAGAGACACACCAGGGATGTGCACATAGCGGAAAGGCCACGTGAGGACACAGCAAGAAGGTGGCTGTCTGCAAGACAAGGAGAGAGGCCTCAAGAGAGGACAACTTAATTTTGCACTTCTAGCCACCAGAACTGTGAGAGATTTCTGCTCTCTAAGCCACCCAGTCTGGGGTACTTTGTTCTGGCAGTCATAGCAAACTAATACATGAAGGTAAGTTTGTACGGGAAAGGCAGGATAAATGCTTGATATTACCAGTTTGCCTTTATGTGTCTTGAGATAGTCTTTGATTTCAACTTTTTTTTTTTTCAGTTCTTCTTGGGTAGCTTCCTCAGAAAGAGAACATGACTGTATATTTCTCTGGGCTCTTTGTGCATGGAAAATGCCCTTTCTTTTGCCATTACTTGGCTGTGGAGTGGATTCTTGGGTCTCTCACTTCCTCTAAATGTGATTTTTACTATTTTCTAACTCCCAGTGTTAAAGATGAAAAGACTGCTATACTTGTTTCCCTTATAAAGTGACCATTCTCTTTGACTGAAAGATTGTAAGACTTCATCCTTGGTATATAAAAATTTTGCCATGATATGACTAACTTTTTTCATTACTCTGGGCTTTAACTTGATGATCTCGACAGGAAGAAATAAAAAGTACGAGTACATTTGCAGCAACATAGATGGACCTAGAGACTGCCATACTGAGTGAAGTAAGTCAGACAGAGAAAGACAAATATCATATGATATCACTTATAGGTGGAATCTTAAAAACGGATACAAATGAACTTATTTACAAAAGAGAAATAGAATTACAGATATAGCAAACAAACTTATGGTTACCAGGGGGGAAAGCAGGGGGAGGGATAAATTGGGAGATTGGGATTGACATATACACACTACTATATATAAAATAGATTACTAATAAGGACCTATTGTATAGCACAAGGAATTCTACTCAATACTCTGTAGTGACGTACACAGGAAAAGAATCTAAAAAATAGTGGATATACGCATAACTGATTCACTTTGCTATACAGCAGAAACTAACACAACATTGTAAATCAACTATACTCCAATATAAAATAAAAAGAGTACAATAGGAGGGGCATTGAACTTTGTGATACGCTAGTTAACTCTAAATAGACAATGATAACTTATCTAAGGGCTATTAAGAGGGTGCATCTCACGCACGTTTCCACCCCAATCGCCCTGCCCACTCCTTCTGTAATGCTTCATGTAAAGCATGCAAAACATCTAAAACCCTTCAATTAAGTCTGCCTTCTTGGGTGCCAACTGCTTTGATTATTTCGTAGCCTGCCTCCTTGAAGCGATTACTGGTCTTTTTTGGCTAATTCGTATCTTTAGGTATAAAATCCTTCAGTAGGTGAAGAAATGAGTTTTACTGGCCAATGTTAGAAGAGCGGCATCTGCTCAAGGCAGCTGGTACCTCCTCACCCTAAGCCCAATGGGATCTATTGTCTTTATCTCTGACCCACTGCAGAAACAGCCTCATAACTCTTGAGCTCTAACTTTGTATACAGTGATGTTCTGAACCTGTAACTTCTGCCCCAGAACTCAGATGTATTTGGGTGCTCCTCTAGGCTTCAGCAATAAAGGACAGTTGTCTGAGTGGCCTTGGAATCAAAAGGGAAGGGAGTCGGGAATCTGAGCTCAAAATACGCTTTAATTTGTCTCGATTTGATTTTTAAGTCTGTAACTTTTAGATCATCACCCCAGAGCACAAGAATGAAATGTTGGCACATTAAATATACATACTGTGTTGTAATGTAAGGTTATATCACATATGATTGTTGGTATAGCTGTTAAGTATACATAATTAATTGAGGTGTATAATTAGTTGGAGTCATAATGAGAGCAAATTATATTTTAAAATACATTGGGAGGGAGGGAGACGCAAGAGGGAAGAGATATGGGAACATATGTATATGTATAACTGATACACTTTGTTATAAAGTAGAAACTAACACACCATTGTAAAGCAATTATACCCCAATAAAGATGTTAAAAAAATAAAATAAAATAAAATAAAATACATTGAATCCTAAGTATATTTTTTTTCTTTCAAGGAAGAACTTTGCCATGAAATACCACATATATGTTAAATGTCCCATTAGGGATTAGAAAGTATGATTACAATTCAGGTTAGAGTTTGTAGTTCAAAGTTACTGCATGAGAGAACTTGTGTGTTGGTTTCCAGATGATTTTTACTTAAATTTAGCTAACTCCATCAATAAGCTAACACTGAGGGTGGACGTTTAATAGAACAGATGTTTGAACGCCAGTAGACATTTAGACACATTAGAAAACTGCAGAGATGCTGAGTTACCCATCTTAAACTCTGCTCGTTCAAAAGGTTTTAATCACCCCAGTTCAATTAGTGTCTCTAAATAAATTATAAGTTAACACAATGTTTGTCAGGCCAAACTCTGATCCAGGCTTGTCTTGGTGTGATGCAAACAGTGGCCACAGGCCAAGGACGCGTCGTGCTCTCACGCTGAAATATGAGCTGGACTCCGGGGAGACCAGAGAAGCCTAAACAAACATCTGGACCCTTCTAGCTGCTTACTATTTTCAGTTTTTACAAGTCGTCTCTGGATTTCCATATAAAAACATCATATACATATACTTCTCCTTAGAAGAGAGAAGAAAATACTGAGATTGTAGCACCGATTTGGTTTCGATCAGTACTGACACTTCTCTTTTTTTAACAAATTATCCTTTGCCTTTGATGTCTTTTTCCCTTCCATTACCTCTCTTCCTTTCTGTTTTATTTTTTCTTTCTGCATTCTGATTTTTCATCAGATTACTAAGAGGCACTTAATTAATACCAAGTGATGACAAATCTACAAATAGGAAAATCCATCTGTCACAAGAATAGATGATATGCTTTGATAACCAACAATTTAAGATAATAAACAGATTCACCATCTAAAACTAGAGCCTGGCCCTCTAACAACGATGGTTGACCCGTGGCCTGCAGATGGGCTTGGTTTGGCCAACTCAGTGTTCGTTTTAAAAATTGAACATGGGGCTTCCTTGGTGGTGCAGTGGTTAAGGATCCGCCTGCCAATGCAGGGCACATGGGTTCAAGCCCTGGTCCAGGAAGATCTCACATGCCGCAGAGCAACTAAGCCCGTGCGCCACAGCTACTGGGCCTGCGCTCCAGAGCCCGTGAGCCACAACTCCTGAAGCCCAGGCACCTGGAGCCCGTGCTACACAACGAGAGAAGCCACTGCAATGAGAAGCCCGCACACTGCAAGGAAGAGTAGCCCCCACTCACCGAAACTAGAGAAAGCCCGCTAGAGAAAGCCCGTGCACAGCAACAAAGACCCAATGCAGCCACAAATAAATAAGTAATAATAAAATTTTTTTAAAAAGAAATAGAAAAAAATATTTTTTAAATAAATAAATAAGGAAAACACCATGTACATATGTGGAAGTGATAATGTTATCAAATTTGAAAGCACTTTTCTTTCCTAGCTCCCCCAAAGGTGAGCTAGTTTAATTTCCTAAAAAACTTATTTAATGGAAACAAATTTTTAATCATGGAGTTTTTTTAAAGCAAAATTCTTTCAACTTCATAATAAAGGTTGCTGAATTAAGTTGAATTGTTACCCTTAATCCAATTACTCTAAAAAAATTATTGACTTGATAGGTGCTAACTATGTGAACAAAGTCTATCATTAAATCTACATTAGACAATGTCTTTGCCCTATAAAAACACTTCTTACTACTGTAATTATTCTGAAAATTCAGGATGATTTTCTTTAAAATTGGTCCAGATATATATTTTTTAACTTGGAAAAGTAGGCAACATTTCTCTAAAGGTTTTTTCTCCTTTTTCTTTGAAGAAAATTTTTTTCCTCTGATTTTTAAAAGTTACACATAGCATCATACCATATAGAAAGGTAGAAAAAGCAAAATATTATCTATAACTTCACCCATCTAGAGAGATATACTTTTAAAGTATAACATAATATGAAAGGTGATAAAAATCATAACATAAATATATTTATAAAATAAAAGTCTACTTTATAAAATTAAAGAAATATTTGTGTACCACAAAAAGCCACAGTTAAAATGCAAATTTCACAGAACTGCATAAAATAAAAAGTAAAATTCTCCTTTCCCAAGTCAATCCTGATAGTGGCTCTTCTTTTTTTTTTTTTTTTTTAAAGTAACTTAGGGCTTCCCTGGTGGCGCAGTGGTTGTGAGTCCGCCTGCCGATGCAGGGGACATGGGTTCGTGCCCAGGTCCGGGAAGATCCCACATGCCGCGGAGCGGGTGGGCCTGTGAGCCATGGCCGCTGAGCCTGCGCGTCTGGAGCCTGTACTCCGCAACGGGAGAGGCCACAACAGTGAGAGGCCCACGTACCACACACACACACAAAAATATGTAACTTAAGAAAAAGTAACATTATACCTTTAGATAATATACTTAGTATGTTAATTCTTTTTTTTCCATTTAATTTAGGTATAACTTGCATTCAGTAAGTTGCATACAAATTTAAGTTGACTCAAAGAAATTGTATGTATGTCTACAACCATGTTACTGCTGTTACCCGAATCAAGCCACAGAACATTTCAGCTCCTATGAGGCTCCCTCTTACCCCTTCCCAGTCAGTACTGTTCCCTCCAAGACAAACACTTTTCTCCTTTATCAACATAGATGAGTTCTGCAAGTCCTTGAACATTGTGTAAATGGAATCACATAGTATATACTCTTTTCAATCAGATTTCTTTCATTCAACACAATGTACGTGAGATTCATTCACGGTTTACATTTCATTGCTGTGTAGTATTCCATTATACAACTATATCACAATTTATTTATCTGTTATATTGTTGATGGACATTTGGGTGGTTTCCAGTTTTTGTTTATTATGAATAATAGTGTTATGACCATTCTTGAATGTCCTTTTGTGGGCATAAGAACTCATATCTCTTGGATATATAACAAGGAGTTCAATTTATTAATCTTTTTTTGTCCTTACAAGAAATCTTTATTTGCCCAAAAGTCATAAAAATAGTCTCTTGCTGTGTCACCTTTCATAGTTGGGTTTAAGATTTATCTAGAATTAATTTTTGTGTACAGTATGAACTAGAGGTCAAAATTCTTTTTTCTTTCAAGTATATGTCTACTTGACCTAGCATTCTCGTTTATTAAAAAGACTATCCCTTCTCCCACTGAGTTATAGTTAATGTCACCTCTGTCACCTCTGTCTGGATCTCAATTGCATTCCATGTATCTATTTGATTATTTGTACATCCTTACCACACTCTTAATCATTATAAACTTATAAGTATTGATATCTGGTAGTTAAAGCCTTCCATCTTTGTTCTTTATCAAGATTCCCTTGACTATTATAGGTCCTCTGCATTTCTATATAAATTTTAAAATCACCTTGTCAATTTTTACAAATAACCTGCTAGAATTTTGGCTGGAATTGAATTGAATTTATAGATCATTTTGGGCAGAAGAACATCTTAATAATCTGTGAACATGATATTATCGTTCTGCTAAAAATATTGTCTTTAATTTCTCTCAGCAATGATTTTGCACTTTCAGTGTGAAGATTTTGTTAGTTATGTTCCTTGGTTTTTGATGGGTATTGTGCTATTTTATATTGTATTTCTAAAATTTTTATGTTCTATTTTTTTTCTAGTATTTAGAAGTAAAACTGATTTTTCTGTAATTGATCCTGTATCCTGAAACCTTGCTAAATTCTCTTATTTATTCGAATAATTTGTTTGTAGATTCTTTTGGACTTTCTCTGTACATGTCATGTCACCTACAAATGACAGCCTCATGTCAACAACTGTGAAGGGGACAGCCACATGTAAAAGAATGAAATTAGAACATTTTCTCACACCATATACAAAAAATAAACTCAAAATGGATTAAAGACCTAAATGTAAGCCTGGAAACCATAAAACTCCTAGAAGAAACTCCTAGAAGAAACTTTGCCATAAGTCTCAGCAATTGGAGCTGTCTCCTCAGGCAAAGGAAACAAAAGGAAAAATGAAAAAATGGGACCTAATTAAATGTAAAGCTTCTGTACAGCGAAGGAAACCATCAACAAAATGAAATGAAAACCTACTGAATGGGAGAAGATAATTGCAAATAATATGACCGACAAGGGGTTAATATCCAAAATATATAAAAGCTCATACAACTTAACATCAAAAAAAACCAAACGGGGCTTCCCTGGTGGCGCAGTGGTTGGGAGTCCGCCTGCCGATGCAGGGGACACGGGTTCGTGCCCAGGTCCGGGAAGATCCCACATGCCGCAGAGCGGCTGGGCCCGTGAGCCATGGCCGCTGAGCCTGCGCGTCCGGAGCCTGTGCTCCACGACGGGAGAGGCCACAACAGTGAGAGGCCTGCGTACCGCACACACACACACACACACACACACACAAAAATATATATATATATATATATAGAATTGCTAGGTATACTTGAAACTAATATAACATTGTAAATCAACCATACTTCAATTAAAAAAAAAGAACTATGAAACGTCTGAGGTTTTACTCTACTTGCAAAAGGTAACAAGTTAGCTTGCCATTTCTTGCATGCTGTCGGAGACACAAGACTCTTGGATCAAAATGAAAGACTTTTTAAACTCACAACAAAAGCAGTATCCTGAGAGTGTCAGCATGTTTGTGTCAGTTCCAAGCCCCAGTTTGCACAGGGCGATGCCGAGGGGCCTCAGTGAACATCTGCACACACAGTGGGTCGAGTTACAGGAGTAGAACACTGAGCTTGGGGAACCTTCTGTTTTATAGCAACCAGTAAGCAAGACTTCTCCTTATCCCAGAAGCAGACATGATCTCACCCCTCAAGGTTGCCTGCTGCAAGTACAACCCTGAAGAGTGGCCAGGGCCTTGCATTCTTGGCATACTCAACAAGCTGTGCAGGAACAAAGAGCCTTGTGAAGGAGTGTCTTCCGACACTACCCACCCCTCAGGTTCACATCATCTGGGCTTCTGGACTGACCAGGGCCCCATGGACACGGGCAGGCTGTGTTCCCTGGCAGGCTTTACTTTGGGTTTGCATGTTTGTATCAGCAAGGAGGCAGGCTGCCCCATCTCAACCCCAGATGCCAAAAAGACAGCTGTTAATTGGTCACAGGAGGACTTGACTGGACGTCTATGTAGGACAAAGCCACCTGGCCCCTTTGTCCCTTCTATTATTCCTTGTGAGGGTCCAGAGTGATTGCAAACTGCTTTGCCTTTTTTGAGGCCCCTCCCATTCTAGAAGCCCCAACAGGCAAATAAGTGTCTTTAGAGGCTCCTGTCCAGCCAAGCCAGGATGCTCTTGGAAGGAGAAAGAGCAGAGCAAGGGGCAGGGCTCTCACCGTCCCAGCTGTTCTAAATATAGCTCATCAATTAACCACCGGCCTTAGCTGCCAGCTCCCTCCCACTCTTTTATTTGTTGCGCGGTCAGGTGCTGGGGGTGTCTTGGGAACGGCTGCTTCGGGCTGTTTTTTTCTCTGCTCTCTTTAAGCCTCCTATCCTGCTCTTTCCTCGTTAGGGATTTCCTCAAACTTCCTGTCCTAAGGTGACTTCCCTTCTTGTTTTCTGTTATATTTTCATTTCTTAAAAAAAAAAAAAAATTCCTGCCATTTCAGTGGGACCTTGGGAGACAGGAGAAGTAAATGGGAACTCTCACTTCGCTGTCTTGAAACGGAAGCCTATACTTTTTCAAGGACTCAGCATCATGAAAAAAGCGCCACGGGATCCCTTTTCCTCCCCCATTCTTCTCCTCCCCTTCACCTTCCCTCTCCCAGCCCCTCCTACTTCCACGGGCAAACTTCAGGTCAACAAACGCCATTAAAATAAAAGGAAAACAGAATAGCCGTTATTTTCATGACGTTTGCTCTCTCACTCTTTCATTGATTGAAAAAACATTTGCTGAGTGTCTCCTCAGCGAAGGCACCAGGAATACAAGAACCTCTAAGTCCCTAACTTCCTAGAGGTCTGAAGACAGGAGGAGAGACACAGGCAAACAAACAATAGGCCATGTGGTTAAGGGTAAAATTCACATCGCAGGGGAGGCCTGGGGGTGGACGGAGGACTCTGACTGAGGAGGGTTGGTGGGAAGAGGATCCACTGAGGAGGTGGGGAGTGGTGATGGCTTCTCCACGGGGTCATGGACCAGCTCAGTCTCATCCCAGACAGACAGAGGGGAAGGACACTTTACATAGCATAACATGTACAAAGGCAGAGCCATGCGATGGCATGACAAGTTTGGGCAGGTTCTGTATTTCCAGAGCTCAAATGTGCCAGGGGAAAACAGAGGGAGAAATCCTGAAAGAAATCCTCACTCCCTAAAGAGTGAGAACTTGGCCAGTGCTTCCCAAAGTACGGTACGAAGATTATTTTAGTTCATATGTGGGTTTTTAAAAAAATAGTTTTGGGCTTCCCTGGCGGCGCAGTGGTTAAGAATCTGCCTTGCCAATGCAGGGGACAGGGGTTTGAGCCCTGGTCCAGGAAGATTCCACGTGGCGCAGAAAACTAAGCCCATGCACCACAACTACTGAGCCTGCGCCCTAGAGCCCATGAGCCACAACTACTGAAGCCCGCGCACCTAGAGCCCATGCTCTGCAACAAGAGAAGCCACCGCAGTGAGAAGCCCACACACCACAACGAAGAACCAACGCAGCCAAAAATAAATAAATAAATTTTAAAAATCGGTTTGAGTTTATGATGTATGTTAGAAACATGAACCAACACATCAAATCCATGCTTTTGCAAATGACACTTAGGGCAAGGCTAGTAAGTTGCGATCCGCCTTAGGTAGGTCAATGTACAGCTAAGTGCTCAGACGTAAATGTTCCAAGCCTTCAGCCACCACCAGACTTAGAGAAACTAGAACAAAGAAAACATCAGTGAGATTAAGGAGCTTGAAACAAGAGAAGAGAAATAAAAGTAGAATGCGTAATCTCGCTTTCTACTCCTGAATTCCTTGTCCCACTTACTGCGTATCTGTCAGGGTTCGAGGGATTTGGGGCTGATTAAAGGGAAAGGATGCGACTGCAAGAGGCAGTAGCACACAACAAGCTTTGCTGAGTGATGCTTGGACAGTGATGCATGTGGGGAAGCCCCTCACAGAAGGCGTCTGTCCAAAGGCTCCAGCGTGGGGGACCACTACCCAGAAGGCAAGGAGGGCAAGAAAACTCCCCGTGCAGAGGGAGGCCAGAGTGGCTGATGCATCTAGGTGAGGCGGCTCAGCAGCATGGCAGGAGTCTCAGGTCAGAGAGCTCCACAGGCCCAGCTGTAGCAGCCTGGGGCCGTATAACCACAGGCTCTGTATTACCAATGACAGTAGATGTGGGGTGAGGGTATGCAAAGGGCGTGGACCCTGGAATCCGCTTATTACTTTGAAAATAACAGGATGCATAAAACTTTGAATCTGGCACTGAGCTAAGGAGTCTCGGCCTGCGGTGAAGAAATAAACAACAACGCACATTTATATAACAGCATTTGTTCCACAGAGTTCCTGAATCTTGCAGATATGACTTACAGCAATGTATGCAAGCGAACCAGCTCACATTACAACAAAACAGTTGAGCTCTCCTTTCAAGTTGTATTTCTTTTCATTTAGTATAATTCAAATTAAACCCAAACAATTTAATTATATTTGACTTCAGAACAATTTGCATTAAGTTTAAACTAAGGAGCCAATTTGGCAGTTAAGAGCACAGACTGGAGTCAAAAAGACCTGAATCCAATGTCTAGCTTTACATCCAAGGTGGCTTCTAACCGCGTCTGCGTCACTGTACGTCACACGAGGATAAGGGTATCTATTTCGTTACGACTGTAGGATTAAACAAGGTCATGCTGGTGGAACAGGTTAGGAGACTGTTCTGGCCTTGATGTCAACCAAGGGGACTACACAGTGGAAATCAGAATACCAATGTGAGCAAGACACAAGGCATCGCCACCAAGTGCAGAATTAACCGTGGGGACACGGGTTATTTGCCAATGACTCTCAAACTCCCTCACCCACTCAGAGAACAAGGGCTAAAGTGTGGGAGAGAATTTTGCCAGGAGATTGTTGAAGAAATTTCTTTGGAGAGGGCGGCTGCAGAACTTTGAGTTCCCAATCCACTTCTTTGCTTGGAGGGGTCAAGGTGTTACTTTCTAAGGCCAAGTTTAGTGGGGGTTGAGCTTGAAAGGAGAGCTCAACCGTTTTGTTGTAATGTGAGCTTGTTCACTTGCATACACTGCTGTAAGTTATATCTGCAAGATTCAGGAACTCTGTGGAACAAATGCTGTTATATAAATGAGCCAAAGATGCCCTCTGTGCGTTGCTGTGGGGGTTAAGAGCAGGTTCGATGGGATCCCACGGAGAACCCTGAACTGTCTCCTGCGGTTGTGAAACAGACAACCGGGCCAGACCTTTGCCTAAAGTGGGCTGAGGTAGGACTCGGCTGTGAAGCCCAGAGAGAGGCTGACCGGGCTGTCGCTTTAACCGTGTTTCTCACCTTGTAGATGAGAAACAGAATGAACCCTGATTAATATATTGCAGCAGGCTTTCATATACTTGTGCTTGTTCAAATATCTGATTTTAGAAATTTACAAAAAGCCAATGTGTACTTTATGGCTAGCACGTAGTTTTATTCATGTGAAGCTTTGAAGTTCATTGTTAACTCAGGCATCCTACACTGGGGGCAAGTCTTTCTCCGTCTTTGTGGTTCTTTCCCACTGCACGTCCACGTCTGTTGGTCACAAGGGAGGTGCCCGGGATGTGTCCATCTCAGGGTGGAATTCAGAGTAAAAGATGACCATCCCTATCGCTATACAGCTTATCGAAGCTCCACCAAACAAGATGCCACAGGTGAAAGTCAGGGTAGCCTTGCTTCGAGGTGATGTTAATGTCTCAGAAAGCGATACGGATTCTGGTCCTATGGGGGGGGTGGATAATGGCCAGACTCAGGACAACTCTGATGGGCAAGTCCCTCCCCAGCGCTGTCCTGAGGCTGGTCCAGGCTTTTTCAGCTTGCATTAAACTTCTTCTACGCAACGCTTCTTCCCTTTCTTCTCCTCCACAGATGTTACCCGCTAAGAAATATCTTGCACTCCAAATCCAGTCTCAGCATCTGCTCCTGGAACATGTGACCTCTGACTTGCTGCTGCAGCCTGAGATAGCATCTTAGCCCTACCCCGTTCCCACATCCCATTGTCCTCCAGCACAGAAAGGGAACAGCAGGCTGGGGACAGATGCCACCAACTGTCGCCCCTCAATACACACCCTGGGAGTAGGATGTGCTGGCTGTTGGGCTGTGGCGTGTCCCTGCGCTCAGACCGCTCCTGGTTTGGGGACAGAAGAGGTCATCTGGAAGCACTTCCAGGTACCCTCTGGGTAGCTGGCCATGCTACTTTTCCCTGCTCTTCACTTGGGGCAAAGGCCTGCTCCAGGTGTCCAAACCTGGAGCTTTCATGATGTCGGCATTTCCTTCACGGCCCCTGGTCCCCTACAGGATGACTCAGCCAAGCCCCGAGGTGAAGCCCACAAATCCCACCTCAAACCCCCCACCTCTGCCCACCTCCCAACAACATCCTTGAAGCTGGAGAACCTGCACACCTCCGACGGCCAGCTTACCAGAAGAGGGCTGAGACCCCCAGTCGTGTGTTTGCCCTGGGTCGCCCCCTCTTCCTTTCCCTGTCCCCCCAAGCAGCATGCACTTGAACATGTTCCCTGAAGCTTCCACAGGACAGCAATGCCTAACGAATGCGTTTGGGAGAGAGCCAAGGAAATGTTTCAAGCCTGTCTTATATTACAGATTTGGGAGTGGTGGCCAGAGGAGGTCCAGACCCTGAAAAATAACATTGTCCACTACTCTCCACCCTTGGGCGTCAGATTGGCTGCCGCTATCCTCCCAGCCCTCTGACGCAATAGTTACCTATTCATTAGCACGTTGACAAGCATAATATTTATTTTAAAACACAGAACTTGGCCATGAAAGAACTGGGGAAATGGCGCTATTTCCTGTCCGACCAGATCATTTGCTCGTGGCTATTTATTTCCTTATTGGGAAAGTGAAGGGACTCATCTGTCTCGCAATAACAAAAAGGGAGATGTACTCAGTTATACCCTTAAGGGGGGAGAACGGGGCAGAGGGCAGGAGCTGCAGCTGGAGCCTGCGAGCTAGAGGTTTGCGAGGTCCAGGGACCTTCCTTGCCCCTGAAAAAGGGGCTGGGGACCTAGGAGCACAGGCTGCTGGTGAGGGCCTCACTGCGCATGAAATGCAAACATCTTCGTTGTTTTTCCACACTGGCTAATGAAGATAATTTCTGTTTGAAGTTACAGCTCCTGGCTCCACTTTAGGAGGCCTGCTCTTATTTCTTGAATCTGTGCCCACAATGTGTAGGTTTTCTACATGGCCTGTCTGGCTGGGTGACTCTGGACAATGTTTTCAGGAGTTGTCAGGCGTGTGCAGCCGTGAAAGAGGCAACTGTGTACGTGCAGAAATTGCACAAAAGTGGCAGCATCTCACAGATTGGAGACAATATGATTTTTCCAAAGACCCTAAATGGAAATCTTACACTGGGGAACCTGGGAACTTTCTGGGTAGACAAGGCTTAAGTGTCGCATACAGGTAGCTGAGCGTTGATGAGATCACTTCCCGGAATCCCTGTGACTTTTCTGCTTTATGCTGATTCTAAGGGTGGGTGTTGGAACTAAATCATCAGGGTTGGTCTGGCCACAGCCCTGCTCAAAGCCAAACACTGCACAGGCATTAGGAAGAGGTGCCGTTACAGTGGAAGGGGATGATCATTACATCTTGTCCTGAAAGTTCTTTCAGACCAAGGTGATCTCTCCTGGGTTTAGGGTGCAGAAGTCAGCATTTTCAACCAGGTACCAGTGAACAGCAGCTGAGCAGAGTCCAAGAAGCTTCCCAAACTTGTGCAGCCGCTATGGAAACCAGTACAGACTTTCTTCAAAAAATTAAAAATAGAACTACCGTATGATCCAGCAATCCCATTCCTGGGTATATATCCAAAGGAGATGAAATCCCTATCTCAAGGAGCTATCTGCACCCCCCAGTTTATTGCAGCATTATTCACAACAGCCAAGAAATGGAAACAATCTAAGTGTTTCTCGATGGATGAATGGATAAAGATGTGGTATACATACACAACGGAATATTATTCAGCCACAAGAAAGAAGGAAAGCTTGCCATTTGTGACAACATCGTTGGACCTTGAGGGCATTATGCTAAGTGAAATAAGTCAGAGAAAGTGCATGGTATCACTTATACATGAAATTAAAAAAAACCAAAAGCCAAATTCCTAGAAAAGTGGTTGCCAGGGGCTGGAGGGGTGGGGAGAGTAGGGAGAGGTTGACAGAAGGGTACAAGCTTTCAGCTCTAAGATGAATAAGGTCTAAGGATCTAAGGTAAAACCTGGTGACAATAGTTGATGACACCATATTGTATAACTGAAAATTAAAACGAAAAAACAAACAATCAAAGATGCTTCCCAGGATGAGTGCTGGCAGGACTACCCCCAGGCTCATTACCTGAAGTAGCAGTTATCAACCTTGCCATTTACCTAGCTGGTCTCTAAACAACCCATGGCCGTCCTTCCAGGTAACCCCAGGGACTCCCTGTACCCAGGTTCCTCACTGTAAAACAGTGATGATAATAATATTGGGTTGGCCAAAAAGTTCATCCGGGATACGATCTTACGGGAAAACCCGAATGAACTTTTTTGGCCACCCCAGTGAAACTGACCTCTTGGGTGGGGGTGGGGGGGGGGCGCTGCTGTGAGGAGCAGATGAGATGACACATGGAGACCATTTAGAATTGCATCAGGCACAGCTGACTATTTATAGTACTTATCATCCTTGCTCTGTTATCCAGCATTTGTAAAGACAGTGTTCGCAAAGCTTGTGCTCTCTAAACCTGGCCCAAAGCCTCATTACTAATATTTGAGAGGTATATGGTAATCGATCATGCCTTGGTTCTCTAGTTCTAATCTTTTATTTAGATAACCGGATAACCACATACCTGGACAAATTATTTTGACTGCCTGTATTTAATTATTTCTACTCTACCTTATTCTAACAAGGATTTGAAGCCACACATGTATAATGAAATATACGTTTTAAAAATTAATATCCAGAGGAAACGTAGGTAGGGGGGAGATAAATTATATATATATGCATATAATGTATATAATAAAAATGTATGCATATTAGGTATAATAAAAATTACATAATTTATTGAAATTATAAATAAAAGTGAGTGTGAAAATAAATACTAGGCAGAAATGTTGGACCTAAAGAAAAGGCTGGGTTGCAAATTTGCATCTAAGTTTCCTGGAAACCAAAGAAAACCAAGAAATATGATTAGCTACACATCTACATTGTCCAAAAGAAGAACGCATAACCAGCTTTTCAGAAAAACAAACAAATACGTGAAGAGCTTTTCCTGATAGTTGGTATTTTAAAAAAATGTTCTGCCTGCTTTTTTGCACAGGAATGCTGAGAATTGCTGTGGCTGATGCCCCCACCACACCTGGACAATGAATGCGGCAGCTGATTCAGTGTGAGATTAATATAAGGTCCTTCTGTGCATTCCAGGTGAATACGGCCAAGCACGGTGAAGGCAACTGCGGAGGCTCCAGACAAAGGTGTTCCAGTGTGAGAGCTCTCTCTTTTTCATCTGGTTTCATGTAGAGGAAAATAATACACTATGAAGATAAGGGTGAGGTTTCCTGCATGTCCTTTAAACTCTCTTCCATTTTATATACTTTTCCTCAACTGTTTTGACTTTAAAAAGGCCCCCAAAGATAGCAGCAGACAGTTTAAGATTACATTTTGGGGGAAGGGGCTAACCTGGATTATAGATTGATATTTAAAACTTTGTCCTTTATTGGGATTTGGTATTAGATAATTTATGATAAAATTGCTGCATCTTTTAAAAACTGCTTTAAAAGACTTTCATAGTTAGATCCACATGATACATTTTTTAAAACTCCGTGCTAGGAAGAAATTGTTAAATTGGTACGGTTTCAGCCATTAGATAACTAGTGTTCGGTGCCAGAAACTCGGAGGTAAATTTTAGATTTAACACCTGTATTTCTCCTTCGTGTAGTTTTTCTAGAATAACTATCTCTCCCCTTAATTCAACCATATTCTGTTACCATGGTTTGAAAGGTTCTGTACTACTGCTGCCAATTATTATAAGCTACCTCAGAACGTTTTTTGAAAGAAGATGAGGCACGAGTTAACAATTAAATGCACAACAGCATTTTATGATGCAAAAGGGAGCATTTAAAATTTATTCACTAAATGTATTCATCAATGTTGTTTTTGGCCGGAAGTAATACAGAACTTGACACAACTGAGGTTTAAAGTCTTTATCTTAACACATCAAGAAGTATAGAGAAATACAGTCTAGGGCTGATATTGATGCTTGATGATATAACCAAGGATTCAAAATCTTTCCATCCTTCATCTCCACCTCACAGGCAAAGGTAGCTGCTGTACCACTTACGCTCAGCGTATCATGTATGCATACCAGACAGGAAGAAGAGGGAAGGGACAAAAGGCCACAAGTAACATGCCAGCTGAGTCTGTTCCTTTTAAAAGCTTTCTCAGAAGCCCCTGCTCCCACCACCAGCAACCCCTCCTTAGGTGTCACTGCCTAGAACTGCATTGCATCATCACCCCTAGATGCAACGGGCTGTATGAATGTGAATATTTTCGTTGAAAAGAAACTAAATTTCTCCTTAAACAAATTCCTGGTTCTGTCAGTAATGAAGAAGGTAAGAGTAGGTACAAGGAGGCATTTAAGAGTGTCAGACACAATAAGTACTAGGGATGTACCGTACAACATGATAAATTTAACTAACGCTGTTGTGTGTTATATATGAAAGCTGTTAAGAGAGGAAATCTTAAGAGTTCTCATCACAAGAAAAAGTTTTTTTCTATTTCTTTAATTTTGTATCTATATGAGATGATGGATGTTCACTAAACTTATGTGATGATCATTTTATGTTGTATGTAAGTCAATCATGCACACCTTAAACTTACACAGTGCTATATGTCAATTATATCTCAATAAAACTGAAAGGAAAATAAAGAAATCACAAAAAATGAGTGTCAGCCACAATAAATGTTCATAATATAACATCAACAGAAAAAACAGAAAACAAATTGTCTCTTGTGTAGGACCTCGACTGTATAAACCAATAGACACAACATGAGAAAAAAAATCACTAAAATACTAAGAGTAATTGTCTGTGGGTGGTAGGATTATCAGTGATATTTATTTTCTTACATGTACGTTTCTACATTTTCTTTCTTTTATTAAAATAAATGTCTGCCAGTTTGTAATGAGGAAAATAAATTCATATTTGTAAAATAAAATGTATTTTCTTTTTCTGTTTATTACTAGATTTTTCCAATTAATCTGTTTATCTCATTGCTAGACTTCTCCAGTTAATGACATAGGATAATCCTGAACTTGATACAATAGCATCATGAATCTTTTTTTTTTTTTTGTGTGTGTGGTACGCGGGCCTCTCACTGTTGTGGCCTCTCCTGTTGTGGAGCACAGGCTCCGGACGCGCAGGCTCAGCGGCCACGGCTCACGGACCCAGCCGCTCTGTGGCATGTGGGATCCTCCTGGACCGGGGCACGAACCCGTGTCCCCTGCATCAGCAGGCGGACTCTCAACCACTGCGCCACCAGGGAAGCCCTATCATGAACCATTTTTTATGGACAATAATAGGTTGCATTGAGTCTTTCTCATCTAGTTTTTAAAAAAAAATATGGTCCCTGCCTCTAAGAGCTTAAATATGGTGTATTGTAGATTACATAATATGACAATTAGAAAAATGGCAAGATGGCAGGGTTTGGTTTAGCTGAAAGAACAGGAGGCAGAGATAAAGTTACATTGGTGTAACTCAGTATCTGTGATCTTGGGTAGGATAATTAACTTCTTTAAGACCCAATGGCCTCACCTACAAAATGAGGACTTGAACTATGTGATTCCTGAAAGTACTTTCTGACCTCAGCATTAGGCTTATTCTAGCCACATGTCAACTTTGGTTATTTATTCTCACACTGAAACTGTCCTCTCATGAGTGATGCTACCCTATCCTGTTTCTCCTTCTACTTTTTTGAATATTTATCTCTTCTTTAGTGATTTACTTGCCTCCTTCAGGCTCGGAAGTGTGGACAATGCTCAAGAATCAGCCTTGTTCTCGTCTAACTCTTCTCTGTGGTCCCCTGAGCAGTTTCGTCTGCTTTGATGGCCTCTTTATGGACCAGTCCCAAGTCTATGCCTCTGGCTCTGACATGGCCAAGCTTCAGATTCACACTTCCACTTGCCTGAGATCCCTAAGTCATCTGGATAAATGTCGTCACCTGAAATTCAACCTGTTTAAAACCAAACTCATCCCTTTTCTTAGGTCAACGTTTTTTCCCATGCCTTGATTTCCTGTTATTCCTCTGATCGGCACCATTCTTTTCTTAGCTTCTTGGGCTTGAAACCTTAAAGGATGTCTTTGACTCCTTCCTCCAGCTAACCCCTCTTATAAAATCAAGAGGAAATCTTCTCGGTTCTGGTTCAAGATGGCAACAGAGGAAGATCCTGAACTCATGGACACACCAAATCTACAGCAACATACAGAACAATTTCCTCCAAAAAACCTAAAAACTAGTGGAGCAACTCCTACATGTCAGGCAAATTAAGAAAAAAAAAAAAACCTCACATCAAAGTGGGTAGGAGAGGTTGAGATACATCTTGCCATAAACCCTACCCTGGCATGGTGACCCACAACTGAGATGGAACTCAAATCCCAGAGCTTCTCCCTGAGGAGCAAAGGGTTTGAACCCCACATCAGGAACTCCAACTTTTAAGACCTGCACCTGAGAGATGAGTCCCCAAATCAGCTAGCTTGAAAATCAGCAGGGCTCACGTCCACAAGACCCACAAGCTCTAGTGAAATGAGAAAGGCTCTTAAAGGGCTCTTGCACTCAGACTCACCTGTCCCAGGAACCAGTGCCTAGACTTTATGTGAAAGGGGCTTATTTGCTTGTCTTAAAGCATCGGCCTCAGTGCCAGTCATCTAACCTAACACACATCTAGGGAGGAACCTGCTGGAGAACTCTCTGGGGACAGAGGCTGGCAGTCACCATCTTTGCACTCTCCCTCTGCCTCACTCCAGTTCACTGGTATCTCCTGGAGAGGAGCTTGTACCCTCCTCTGGTACCCTGATTTTTTGCAGCTGTTGTCAGGAAACATCTCTAATTTGCTTGGCTATGGTGGCCAGCAGGGTTTATGCTTGAAGTCTCACAGGACTGTATGTATATTTACATACTTCAAAAGCTGTTTTCTGAGGGTCTGACTTCCAATCAGCCTGAATCTAGGTGCTGACTGAGATCATGCCCTTTGGGACACTGACAGGTCTTGGCACATCCTTAATTATTGGGAGCCACTAAGAATAAAATAGGCTGCTTGGACAATCACAAAGGGGACACAACCAACAGCTAGAACAATGTTGAAGGATAAGGTTCACTTCCTGCATGAGACCATTCCTTAAAGACTGGGAGAGGTGGCTCTTTCATCTAATGCATGGAAAGCCAATGCAGAGAGTCAAGGAAAATGAAGAGATAGAGAAATAAGTTCCAAATGAAAGAACAAGATAAAACTTCAGAAAAAGTCCTTAATGAAATGGAGATAAGTGATCTACCTGGTAAAGAGTTCAAAGTGATGGTTATAAAAATGCTCAGCAAATTCATGAGAAGAATGTACGACCACAGCAAGAACTTAAACAAAGAAATAGAAAAGTACAAGAAAGCACCAAATAGAAATCACAGAACTGAAGACTGCACTGAAGAATATACTAGATGCATTCAACAGCATATTAGATGAAGCAGAAGAAAGAAAGGGCAGTGGAACTCACCCAATTAGAGCAGCAAAAAGGAAAAAAAGGAAAAAAAATTTAAGATAGCTTAAGGGACTTATGGGACAACATCAAGCAGACCAACATTTGTATTATTGGATTCCCAGAAGGAGAAGAGAGAAAGGAGCAGAAAACTTATTTGAAGAAATAATGACTGAAAACTTGCCTAATCTGGGGAAGGAAATGCAGAGAGTTCCAAATAAGATGAACCCAAAGAGACCCACACCAAGGCACATAATTAAAATATCAAAAGTTAAAGACAAGGAGAGAATCTTAAAAGCAGCACAAGAAAAACAACTTCTTATGTACAAAGAAACCTCGTAAGACTATCAGCAGATTTCTCAGCAGAAACTTTATAAGCCAGAAGGACGTGGCATGATATATTCAAAGTGCTAAAGAAAAAAAAAACTTCCAACCATGAATATTCTACCCAGCAAAGTTGTCATTCAGTATTGAAAAAGAGAGTTCCAGGCAAGCAAAAGCTAATGGGGTTCTTCACCACTAGACCAGCCTTACAAGAAATGATAAAGGGACTTCTTTAAGCTGAAAAGAAAGGGTACTCATTAGTAATAGGAAAACATATGAAAAGTATAGACCTCACTGGAAAAGGTAAGTATATAGTAAAATTTAGAAAGATCTAATGTTGTAAAGGTGGTAGATGAATCACTTATAAAGCTAGTATGAAGGTTAAAAGACAAAAGTAGTAAAATAATTATGACAAAAATAATTAGTTAAGGGGTACATTAGATAAAAAGATATAAAATGTGACATCAGAAACATAAAAATGGGAGTAGGGGAGTAAAAATATAGAGTTTTAGAATGCATTCAAACTGAAGCTGTTATTAATTTAAAATACTCTGTTACAAATATAAGTTGTTCTATGTAAGCCTCGTGGTAACCACAAAGCAAAAACTTACAGCTGATATGCAAAAGAGAAAGAGAAAGGAATCTAAGCATACCACTAAAGAAAGTCATCAAACCACAAAGGAATAGTGCAAGAGAAGAAGAAAGGAACAGAGAGGAGCTACAAAACAACCAGAAAACAATGAACAAAATGACAATAAGTATGTATCTATCAATAATTACTTTAAATGCAAGTGGACTAAATTCTCCAGAGTGGCTGAATGGGTTAAAAAAATAAGACCCATCTATATGCTGCCTACAGAGACTCACTTCAGATGTAAGAACACATACAGACTGAAAGGTAAGGGGTGGGAAAAAATATTCCATGCAAATGGAAACCAGAAGAAAGCTGGGATGGCTATACTTAGACAAAATAGACATTAAAATAAAGACTAAAAAGAGACAAAGAAGGACATACGTAATCTTAAGGGGTCAATCCAACAAGAAGGTATAACATGTGTAAACTATTTATGCATCCAACTATAGGATCACTTAGATATATAAAGCAAATATTGACAGATCTAAAAGGAGAAATAGACAGCAATACAACAATAATAGGGGACTTTAATACTCCATTTTGATCAGTAGATAGATCATCCAGACATAAAATCAATAAGGAAACGTCAGCCT
Organism: Lagenorhynchus albirostris; assembly: GCF_949774975.1. NCBI lineage: Eukaryota > Metazoa > Chordata > Mammalia > Artiodactyla > Delphinidae > Lagenorhynchus > Lagenorhynchus albirostris. The sequence goes on from NC_083095.1 coordinate 179,317,203, forward strand.
TAAACAACATATTTGATACAATGAACTTAACAGATAGATACAGAACTTTCCATCCAAAAGCAGCAGAATACATATTCTTCTCGAGGGCACATGTAACATTCTCCAAGACAGATCATATGTTAGGCCACAATACAAGTCTTAATAAATTTAAGAAGATTAAAATCATATCAAGCATCTTTTCCGACCACAATGGTATGATACTAGAAATCAATTATAAGAATAAAACCGGAAATTCACATATATGTGGAGCTTAAACAATATGCTACTATACAACCAACAGGTCAACAAGAAATCAAGAGAAATTAAGCAATACCTTGAGACAAATGAAAATGGAAATACAACTTACCAAAATTTGGGGGATGCAGCAAAAGCAGGTTTGAGAGGGAAGTTCATAATGATGAACACCTACATTAAGACACAAGAAAAATCTCAAATAAGCAACCTAAATTTACATGTCAAGCAACTAAAAAAGGAAGAACAAACCAAGCCCAAAGTTAGTAGAAGGAAGGAAATAACAAAGATCAAAGTGGAAATAAATGAAATAGAGACTGAAAAAAACAACAGAAAAGATCAATGAAAGAGGTGGTTCTTTGAAAAGATAAATAAAATTGACAAACCTTTAAGTAGACTAACCAAAAAAAAAAAGAGAGAGAGAGAGAGAGAGAGGACTCAAATAAATAAAATAAAAAAATGAAAGAGGAGACCTCACAACTGATACCACAGAAATACAAAAGATCATAAGAGACTACTATGAACAATTATATCCCAACAAATTAGACAACCTAGAAGAAATGAATAAATTCCTATAAACATACAGCCTACCAAGACTAAATCATGAAGAAATAGAAAACATGGATAGATCAGTTACTAGTAAGGAGATTGAATCAGTAATCAAAAGCCTCCCAACAAACAAAAATCCAGAATCAGATGGCTTCACTGGTGAATTTTATCAAACATTCAAAGAAGAATTAATACCAATCCTTTTCGAACTCTTCCAAAAAAAACAGAAGAGGAGGGAACACTTCCGCATTCGTTTCACAAGGCCGACATCACTCAGATATCAAAACCAGACAAAGATGTCACAGAAAAAAAGAAATTTTCAAGCCAATATCCACGATGAACAGAGATGAAAAAATCCTCAGCAAAATATTAGCAAACAGAATTCAACAATACATTAAAAGGATCATACATTATGATCAAGTGGGATTTATTCCAGGGATGCAATGATGGTTCAACATTCAGACATCAATCAACGTGATACACCACATTAACAGAACAAATAATAAAAATCATATGATCATCTCAATAGATGTAGAAAAAGTATTTGACAAAATTCAGCATTCATTTATGAGAAAAAAAAAACTCTCAACAAAGTGAGTATAGAGGGAACATACCTCAATGTAACAAAGGCCATATATGACAAACCCACAGTTAACATCATACTCAGTGGTGAAAACAGAAAGCATTTCCTCTAAGATCAGGAACACAAGGATGCCACTCTTGCCACTTTTATTCAACATAGTATGGGAAGTTCTAGCCAGAGCAGTCAGACAAGAAAAAGAAGTAAAAGGCATCCAAATTAAACAGGAAAAAGTAAAACTGTCACTATTTCCAGAAGACATGATACTGCATATAAAAAACCCCGAAGACCCCGCCAAAACACTGTTGGAACCAATAAATGAATTCAGTAAATTTGCAGGCTATAAAATCAATACACAAAAATCTGTTGCATTTCTATATACTAATAATGAACTACCAGAAAGAGAAATTAAAATAATAATCCCACTTACAATTACATAAAAAATACCTAGGAATAAATTTAACAAGATAGTAAAAGACCTGTACGCTGAAAACTCTAAGACGTTAATGAAAGAAACTGAAGAAGACACAAATAAATCCCCATGCTCAGAGATTGAAAGAATTAATATTGTTAAAATGTCCATACTATCCAAAGCAATCCACAGATTCAATGCCATCCCTATCAAAATTCCAATGGCTTTTTTCATAGAACTAGAACAAACAATCCTAAAATTTGTATGGAACCACAAAAGAACCTGAATAGCCAAAGCAAACTTGAGAAAAAACAAAGCTGGAGCCATCATGTGCCTAGATTTCAAACTATATTACAAAGCTATAATAATCAAAACAGTGTGGTATTGGCATAAAAACAGACACATAGATCAATGGAACAGAACAGACAGCCTAGAAACAAAAACACACATATATGATCAATTAATTTACAACAAAGGAGCCAAGAATATACAATGGGGAAAGAACAGTCCCTTCAATAAATGGTGTTGGGAAAATTGGACAGCCACATGCAAAAGAATGAAACCAGACCACTATCTTACACCATACACAAAAATCAACTCAAAATGGATTAAAGACTACAATGTAAGCCCTGAAACCACAAAACTTCTAGAGGAAAACCTAGGTGGTAAGCTCCTTGACATGGGTCTTGGTGATGATTTTTTGGATCTAACACCAAAAGCAAAGGCAAAAAAGTAAAAATAAACCAGTGGAACCACATCAAACTAAAAAGCTTCTGCATAACAAAGGAAACCATCAATAAAATAAAAAGAAAATCTACCAGATGAGAGAATATATTTGCAAATCATGTGTCTGATAAGCAGTTAATATCCAAAATACATAAAGAATGCATACAACTCAATACCAAAAACCCCCAAACAATCCAATTAAAAAAGGGCAAAGAATCTGAATATACATTTTTCCAAAGAAGCCACACAGATGGCCAACAGGTACATGAAAAGGGGCTCAACATCACTAATCATCAGGGAAATGCAAATCAAAACCATAATGAGATATCACCTCACACCTGTCAGAATGGCTGAAAGGCAGAAATAACAAGTGCTGGTGAGAATGTGGAGAAAAGGGAATGCTGTGCACTGTGGGAATGTAAATTGGTACAGCCACTATGGAAAACAGTATGAAGGTTCCTCAATAAATTAAAAATAAACTATCATATGATTCAGTAATTCCACTTCTGGATATTTATCCAAAGAAAACAAAATAACTAACTTGAAGAGATATAGGCACCCCCATGTTCATTGCAGCATTATTTACAAAAGCCAGGATATGGAAGCAACCTAAATGTCCACCAATGGATGAATAGATAGGGTATATATTATACAATGGAATATTATTCAGCTATATAAAAGAATGAAATCTTGCCATTTGTGACATGGATGGACCTTGAGGGCACTATGGTAAGTGAAATAAGTCAGAGAAAGATAAATACCATATATCACTTAAAAACAACAACAAAAAACAAGCTCACATGTACAGAGAACAGACTGGTGTTTGCCAGGGGTGGGGGCTGGTGGGAGGCTGAAATGGGTGAAGGAGGTCAAAAGGTACAAACCCCCAGTTATAAAATAAATAAATCGGGACTTCACTGGTGGCACAGTGGTTAAGAATCCGCCAGCCAATGCAGGGGACATGGGTTCGAGCCCTGGTCCGGGAAGGTCCCACATGCGCAGAGCAACTAAGCCCGTGCACCACAACTACTGAGCCTGCGCTCTAGAGCCTGTGAGCCACAGCTACTGAAGCCCGCAAACCTAGAGCCCATGCGCCGCAACAAGAGAAGCCACCACAATGAGAAGCCCACGCACCGCATCAAAGAGTAGCCCCTGCTCGCCACAACTAGAGAAAGCCTGTGCACAGCAACGAAGACCAAACACAGCCAAAAAATAAATAAAAATAAATACATACATTTTAAAAAAATAAATAAATAAAATAAAATAAATAAATCATGGGGATGTACAGCATGGTGAATATGGTTAATAATACTATATTGCATATTTGAAAGTCGCTGAGAGAGTAGATCTTAAGGTTCTCATCACAAGAAAAAAAATTTTGTGATTATGTAAGGTGACGAATGTTAACTAGATTTACTGTGATGGTGATTTTGCAATATGTACAAATATCAAATCATTATGCTGTACAACTGAAACTAATTTAATGTTATATGTCAATTATACCTCAAAAAATTGTATATAGTCAAATCTGTTAGTCTTTTATGATTTGAAACAGTATTTATATCATACTCTAAGATTATAAAAATAGCCATATTAGTTTTCTTTCAGCAATTTTTCATTTTACTTTTTAAGTTTACATTCTAGTTCCAATCTAACATGGAATTCCTGACATAAACTCTAGGATAGCACATCTAATTGCCTGCCTAACACCTCCACTTTGGTTTCTGATAGCCATCCCACAGCTCCCATGGCCAAATCAGGACACGACTCTTTGTGTCCCCCTCTACAGATCCGCTCTTTCTCGAATCTTCCTGGCCTTAACAGATGGCACTGCCATCTCCCCAGTTGCTCAAGCCAAAAAACCCTCCATCTTCGCACAGTCCTCTCCCTCACCTCCGACTCATCAGCAAAGTCTGTCAACTCTACCTCCAAACCACACCCCAGATCCATCCATTGTCCCCACTGTACTGAGACTCTCTAAGCCTAAGCCAGAAGCATCGTTTTCCTGGACTGCTGTGACAGGCTGGTCACTGAGATCATTGCTTCCACTCCCTCTGCCCACACATATGTAATTCATTCTCTGCATAGCAGCCAAGGAGATATTTCAAAACTGTACACCAGAGTATAACCACCCCCACCTCCCCCACCCCCATTTCAAACTCTACCATCATGATGATAGAAGATCACATAGACTTCAAGGCTCCACCACTGCCTGACAGACCCCAGTCCTTCTTCCTTCCCCGAGGCTCCAATGTTCTCCAAGGAGCTGCTTTCGGTGTTTTTGCTATTCCTTCTGCCTGGACTTCTCTCAGATCTGCACAAGGCTGGCCACTTCTTCTCACTCGGATCTCTGTGAAAATGTCACCTTTCTTAGCGAGGCTCTTCCTGACCCTATAAGAGTAGCCCCAGTCATTTTCTCCCTCTATCGTGTTTTATTCCATCGTAGCATTTACCATTACCTGATGTTTTCTTTACTTGAATACTGCCAGAGTGCAAACCAAATGAAAAGACTCCACTAAGCAGTGGGTCCCAGTTGGAGAGCTTTAAATCCAGGCTGCCAGACTCACTCAGGCTGTAAAAGGGGAAGGTAGACCCAAGTGGGCTGAAAGCAAAGGCAGGGGGACCCAGTGGGAGGCGAGGAGGTTAGTGGCAAGCATGCAGCTCTCAAGGCCAAGCTCTACGCCTTATAGATAAGTCAGGTCAGGTACTACCCATCCAGGTCTAATTTAACCCATTAGAAAAGTGCTCAGAAGGATCCAACCTCTTGGTCCCTTGGAACTGTGACAGGTGGGAAAGGTGGAAAGGTAAGAGCGGAGCAAGAAAGACCCATTGGAGAGGAAGCCCTGCGTTTCCTCTGTTGTGTTTTTTTAAAGCCTCAAACTTAGAAGGAAAAATCTGATAAATATATTCTTGTCTGAATTTCCCGCCTGTCCTTAGCCAGCTCTCAGCAAGGGAAGCCAAGTTCTCCTAACCTCTGTGAGGAAGGCCAATGGGCTGACAGCTGGATATCAATATTTACATTCTATTATCATGTCTGTTGAGGAACCCCAGGCCTAAGTAGCTAAACTGAATTATTCTAGTTTTATCTCCCAACTGCTGTGTTCTGAAGAGCACACTTCCTGTTTTTTGAAAGCATGGGTTTTCTTAAGACCAATATATGTGTGTGTGTGTGTGTGTGTGTGTATTTACATATATATATATATATATATATATACACATGTATATGTATTATTTTTTCCTTCTCTAAAATATCATAAAGACTTCTCATCCCAAGAGTTAACTCTTCTCTAGCTCAATTGGCACTCAGGATATCTGAAGTGCAAACAGATTGACATGACTTGTTATAAGCCAACATTAAAACAATCTGCCATCTGCAAGACACATCTCCAACGCTTTGGTAAATAACAAGGAAAACAGACTTTAAGTGACCACCGACATGAGTCAGCTGTGAGCAGCCGCAAAGAGAAAACACATGAAAGGTCCGGGAGGCCTTACTGGGACTTAGATTTTGTTAAAAAGCAACTGCCAAGTGAAACTTTAGGAGAGCCGGCTGACCACCCATTGCAGAGACGGTGCCCTAGATGCATTCCACAAATCGTGGGAAGGTTGCCAGATACGCACTTTCATTGAAAAAAAAAAAATCTCTGACAGATACCCTTGGCAAGATATCACCCACGGTATCAAATGCCAGACAGCTTAAACAGTTTACCTTTCTCCCGAGTCATACAGTCATACTTTTTCTTTTCTTTATTTTCCCTTTCTTCTCCCATTTAAATCTTTATGAGATAGGCACAGACGCAGTTTGGAACACTCCAGATTTATTTAGCGTGTCCTCATTTTCTGCATTGTACGTGGGTTGGTTCACAGGTGGGCAACGCTTAGCTGGTCACTCTGCTGAAGGATTTCTTTCTCTTGCAAATCACGCAAACATCCACATACATGTCTGTTCTACAGAACGTGAAGATGGAAGGAAACATCTATGGTCTTTTAGTTTGGCTTTTTAATGAGCTTCTCCTTTGCCGTAAGAACCGAGTGGAACTTGCTCAGAGGCTGATTTGCAGGGTGTGTGGCGGAGGGGACGCCCTCCCTCGTGGCAACAGCCAGCAAGGGGGCACAGCTGTTCGTGGCCCTGGATCCACAGAGTCACTCACAGAAGGAAGTGGCGAGAAAAAAAAAAAGCTCAAGTGTCACTTGTTGGCCTGAAGGCGCACGGCTTCTTGAACACCAGTGCAGAATTAACGAAAAATCTTGTCCTTTCGGACTGTAGATTGGGGTTTTTCTTCACTGGCAATCGCAGAATTTGAACACAGTTTGATGGGAACTTCTGCCATATTGTGAGTTTGGCAGCAATTAACTGATCAACCGCAGGCTGCATCTTAAGCCTTGGGGTCTCATGACATTTTGGGGAGGTGGTTTTTGTGTTTTTTGTTTTTTATAGCCCAGCATCCGAATCCCTCTGGGCGAGGAATTCCCTACCTTGTGAGCATCGTGGGGAAAACATGGCTGAAAAGTCTGGATCCCCATGTTCTCAGTCTCCTTTGCAGTTGGACGCAGATCAATGGAGCTGCTCCAGACATGAATCAAGTGCAATGCAGCCCATTCAGCAGCAGGGGACAGCAGCCTGGGCCTGGCAGTGTTGGCGGCCGGGCGCTGAGGGCACAGAGGGGGCGCTGCAGGGACACCCACCGCCCCGAAGGCTGGTTCCCTGGTAGTATCCAGAGCGGTCCCTGCCTCTTCCCAGCGTCATCCCTGGTTCCCACTAATTCCCCAAATATCCCCAATTCCCACTATCCCAGCATCTCCAGCAATCATAAGGGCTTTGCAGTATCATTTCAACACTTTGAAAAAATCACCCAGGGTCTGTTTCTTTGGCGCGTCACAGGTCAGGGAAGAGAAAGAGCATGCTGCACCAGGCAGTGGTCCAAATCTGGCGTCTTCCTAGACAGCATGTCTTGGCATAAACACTATGTGGACTTCATGGTCCTGCCTCAGCCCAGGTCTCCGCTTTACCGCCAGCACTGTGCTCGTGTCTTCAAAGGTAGCTTGGTTCCTACCTCAGTTCTTTGTGATGGCAAACCAACTGAGAAACACCACTCAAAAGAAAGAACACAAAACGAAACACCAGTGATCGTAGTTCATTCTGATTTTCTCCACGAGGATGAGAGCAGATTTGCAGGAGGATTTAATAGACGCAGTCTTGGGGCTTCCCTGGTGGCGCAGTGGTCGAGAGTCCGCCTGCCGATGCAGGGGACACGGGTTCATGCCCCGGTCCGGGAAGATCCCACATGCCGCGGAGCGGCTGCGCCCGTGAGCCATGGCCGCTGAGCCTGCGCGTCCGGAGCCTGTGCTCCGCAACGGGAGAGGCCACAACAGTGAGAGGCCCGCGTACCGCAAAAAAAAAAAAAAAAAAAAAAAGAGATGCAGTCTTAATGCTCAAACTGTATGATTCCATCTCTCCTCACTCCGTCACCAATACAGCTTTTGCACTATCTTATATGTGTGTGTGTGTGTGTGTGTGTGTGTGTTTATACATAGTCTTCACTGGGTTTTTTTAGAGTGACTCTGCAAGCTGCTACCTCTTTTCTCAATAGCTCATTTAATTATAATACAGATTTTTGAAGCAGCGCTCTGAGCACTAAATATTTATTTTTAAATGTACTATTCACAATATAAAGCTGAGAACAAGGTTGCCGCAGTGCTCATACATCTAGTAAGTGGAGCTGCCGGGGGGGCCGGGGAGGATTTGATGATGGCTTTCTACCTGCCCCTGGACTCGTGAATGGATTCTGTACTGGGCGTGTCTCCTGGCTCTTTCTGAAGTGTGAAGAAGGCCTTTGTAACCGGGCAGTCTCAGACGCTGTCGGTATGAATTACGCCCTTGAGTTGTCTGTAGAGGTGAACAAGCCATCTACTTTGGTTGGTTTTCCGGCTCGAGCTTCTGTAAATATGACCTTTATTTTCAGGGGTGTTTTACTCTGCTTTGCAGAATAATAATTGTTTGGGTGGGAAATGTATTAGGGTAACAAGACAATATACCCTCTAGTAAATCTCCTGAGAAGATTTCTGGGAGCAGTTAGGGGTGTTTCCCCAGAGCTTATAGCCTCGTCCGGGCAGCTATCTCGTGACTTCTGTCATTTCTCTCTGTAGACCACACCCCACCCACCCATCCCCGCCACCCCCATCTCCCACTCCAGCCCGCGTCCACTGAACGGCGCCCGTCCGCCCGTCCTGCCCCTAGTTGAGGCCCAGCAACACTGGCCTGCCTTTCTCCTCAGTTTTCTAGATTCTTCACATACAAAATATTCCACTGAGAATTTTTTTTATTGAAGCGTAGTTGACTTACAATCTTATATTGGTTTCAGGTGTACAGCATAGTGACCCACTGCTTTTACACATGACAAAATGATCACCCCTGCAGGTCTAGTTACTATGTGTCACCAGATACAGTTCTTACAGTATTATTGACTCTATTCCCTACACTGTTCATTACAGCCCCCTGACCTGTTGATTTTATAACTGGAAGTTCCTATGTCTTAGTCTCCCTCACCTGTTTCACTCATCACTTCCACCCCTCTGGCAACCACCAGTTCGAGTGGTTGAGTCTGCTTCTGTTTTATTGTTTGTTCATTTGTTTTGTTTCACACATAAATGAAATCATACAGTATTTGTCTTTCTCTGTCTGACTAATCTCACTCAGCCTAATAGTCTCTAGGTCCATCCATGTTGTGGAAAATGGCAAGATTTCATCCCTTTTTATGGCTGAGGCGTATTCCATTGCATATATTTTATATATACCACAACTCTTTATCCATTCATCTGTTGATGGACACTTAGGTTGCTGCCATATCTTGGCTATTGCAAGTAATGTTGCAATGAACCTAGAAGTGCATACATCTTTCTGAATTCATGTTTTTGTTTTCTTCAGAAAAATACCCAGAAGTGGAATTGCTGGATCACATGGAAGTTCTATTTTTAATTTTTTGAGGAAACTCCACACTTTTTAATAGTTGCTGCACCAATTTACATTTTATTGGTAATATTTTTAAACGACAACAATAAAAGCTAGATGAAAATTTCAATTTATACCATCTAGATTATATTAAAACACGTTATTTATGGGGGGGTTTTTGGGGTTTTTTTGCGGTACGCGGGCCTCTCACTGTTGTGGCCTCTCCCGTTGCGGAGCACAGGCTCCGGACGCGCAGGCTCAGCAGCCATGGCTCACGGGCCCAGCCGCTCCGCGGCATGTGGGATCTTCCCAGACCAGGGAACGAACCCGTGTCCCCTGCATCGGCAGGCGGACTCTCAACCACTGCGCCACCAGGGAAGCCCTATGTTTTTTTTGTTTTTTTGTTTTTGTTTTTTTTTGCGGTACACGGGCCTCTCACCGCTGCGGCCTCTCCCGTTGCGGAACACAACGCGCAGGCTCAGCGGCCATGGCTCACGGGGCCAGCCGCTCCGCGGCATGTGGGGTCCTCCCGGACCGGGGCACAAACCCGCGTCCCCTGCATCGGCAGGCGGACTCCCAACCACCGCGCCACCAGGGAAGCCCGAAGCCCTATGTTTTTTAACTCAAGTATTTGGAACTGCTCTGACTCTCAGAAATAGTGACCCTTTCTGGTCCAGTGAATGAATTCCATCCACTTTGAAAAAGTTTTTCTTTTCTCTCTGGATGGCACTAGATTTTTAAATTTTATTTTATTTAGTTTTTAATATATTTATTTATTTATTTACTTTTGGCTGTGTTGGGTCTTGGTTGCTGCGCATGGGCGCTCTATAGTTGCAGCGAGTAGGGGCTACTCTTTGTTGTGGTGCGTGGGCTTCTTGTTGCAGTGGCCTCTCCTATTGCGGAGCACGGGCTCTAGGCACGCGAGCTGCAGTAGTTGTGGCTCATGGGCTCTAGAGCGCAGGCTCAGTAGTTGTGGTGCACGGGCTGGGTTGCTCCACAGCATGTGGGATCTTCCCGGACCAGGGCTCGAACCCGTGTCCCCTGCACTGGCAGGCAGATTCTTAACCACTGTGCCACCAGAGAAGTCCCAAGTCAACATACTTGTCCAGAATCTGTTACGAAGTTTGTGAATAAGTATCAATCAATCAGCTCTCAAAGGCAAGCAGAGTGGACACTTTATTACAGACTTTATGTTTTCCTATCATGTAATGAGTTCCTTATGTATTGATATTAGGCTACTCATTCTTTGCCATATTATCATAAATTCTTTTTCCTAATATGTTTAATTTTTAGCATTTTAACATTTTTATTTTTTAGCACTTATGCTAAGTTAATCATTTGTATGAATTATTCTTCAGTGTTTGTTTGATACAACATTCTACTATCTCCACGCCTACCTTCCAAACATAGCCACAGCCATCTTGCCCCTGCGCTACATCGACAGCACCTCATGGGGCCCCCTGGCTTCCCCTCTTGGCCCTTACAGTCCATTCTCTTCACAGCAGACAGAAGGAGCCTGTTAGGACAAAAGTGTGGTCATGACACTCCCTTCCTCAAAAACCTTATGTAAAGGCTTCCTTCATATCACTTTCCTCTCACCAAGTGTACAAGGCTCTAAACAATCAATTGATTGATTAGTCAGTGGAGTTCCTGGCTCCCTCCCTGATCTCAGTTGACTTCCCTGACCTTTACCATTTCTTCACATAATGCACCTCTGCTATATTGAACTGACACCTTCTACCATGTTGTTTGCTTCACATATCCTCTGAACCAAAGCTGAACATAAGAAATTAAAACTCGGACTTCCCTGGTGGCACAGTGGTTAAGAATTCGCCCACCAATGCAGGGGACACGGGTTCAAGCCCTGGTCTGGGAAGATCCCACGTGCCGCGCAACTAAGCCCGTGCACCACAGCTACTAAGCCTGCGCTCTAGAGCTTGTGAATCACTGAGCCCATGCGCCACAACTACTGAAGCCCGCACACCTAGAGCCCGTGCTCCACAACAAGAGAAGCCACCGCAACGAGAAGACCGCACACCACAACGAAGACCCAACACAGCCAATAAATAAATAAAAGAAAATATTTTTTAGAAAATGAAAACTCATTCGCTTTTACAAAGTTATTCCACCCCATCTTACAGCACTTTATGCACAGAGAATGTATTCCTAAAACGCATATCCACAAAAGTGTAGGCTTGTTCCTAAAGAGTATCAGCTCACGATGATGATGATAACAATGCTGGGAAAGGGGATGGCCATTTTTTTTTTAATATTTGTTTATTTATTTATTTTTTTGGCTGCGTTGGGTCTTAGCTGAGGCACGCGGGGTCTTCGTTGAGGCATTCAGGATCTTTTGCTATAGCGCGGGCTCTTTGTTGTGGTGTGCAGGCTTCTCTCTAGTTGTGGCGTGCAGGTTTGTGGTGTGCACGCTTCTCTCTAGTTGTGGCGCAGGGGCTCCAGAGTGCGTGGTCTCTGTCGTTTGCAGCACGTGGGCGCTCTCGTTGAGGCGTGCGAGCTCAGTAGTTGTGGCGTGCAGGCTTAGTTACCCCGTGGCATGTGGGATCTTAGTTCCCCAACCAGGGATCGAACCCTCGTCCCCTGCATTGGAAGGTGGATTCTTTACCACTGGACCACCAGGGAAGTTCCAATGGCAATGTTTATTGAGCATTGCATTGCAAGTGCAATCAAGTCCCTGCCTAACTCATACACATTTGAATCAGCAATTCCTCAAGCAAAAAGTCATTGTCCCTAACTGGGATGCTCCCAGTGGGGACATCCACCCCTTGCATACATCAGCTCTTGTGTCGGCTCTTTCGGTCTTGATTGAGCAAACTGGGGGGCTCAAAGCCTAGAACTTCAGTCTAACTATTAAGCTTGGTTGTACAATACACATGGCTGAAGGGACACACTTAAAAACAACCATGACAACAATAAGAATGAAAGACCATCAGAAAGAGATTTCAATGACAGTTGTGGAAAACTGGAGACACTTGGAATATAGAAAATTGAAGGTTTTTTTTTTCAAAGCTACTAACAATGACATCTAAAATACTTTAAAAATTATTATATATCCTTACTAAAGAAAAGTTAAAAGAAAATAAGGGTGGTTTGAAAGTGAGGCAGACTCCTGCTAAATATTCAACCGGCCTACAGAGGAATACCTCATTTTCTTTCCACATATTTTTTAGAGGGACACTCAGGGTCTGGGGTAAATTCAGCTCAAGAGTCTTGGGTATAAACACAAGCTACGAGTGTAGTGGGATCTCTCCAGCAGGCTAGTCTGCAATGGGCAGAGATTGTCTATAGAAAAGTTACCTAGGAATAGGATTGACCCCCAGTGGACAGAGTCCAATGTGTGTAGTAACCCCAGGACTAATCTGTGGCTTGCGCTGGTGGCCAAACTCAGTAGACAGAGAATGGCAATGGTACCATGGTTACTAGTGGGATATCTAGTTAAGAACAAAACCTCAGCCAGTTCCTGGGGGATGTAATCTCTGAGAACAGTGATGGTAAAGGCTAGGAAGAGTACCTTGGTCAACTGCTACGAGATTCAGGGAAGCCTCAGGTCCTTGTGCAAATAAGAAACTCAAGAGGGGAGCAAGAACACAGCAAGAATAGGCTTGTGTGTGTCCAGAGCGCCCATATATACGGGACCTTGTAGAAGACTAATTCTATATCTTAGCAGCAGACGGGTAAATCCACTAAATATGTCTGACTTACAGGGATTAACTAGAGAATTCAGTAAGAGCTCTCTTAGCCTCATTGCCTACAGTTGAGTGGGACCAAGTCATTCTGGCTATAATGAGGCTTTACATTCTCAGGCCTGAAAAAGTGTTGGGACACAACAGGAATCCCACTATAATGAGTGCAGAACATGCAGTTGAGGTACTACAGGTAATCCAAAGAAAAACATAGCTGCATTACTGCAGCCCACAGCATGGTGTATTCAGCACACTAGAACTGAATAGAGTACCACACTGTCTGTATCAGGACCATACTATTTCATATGATCATCAATGACCTAGTAAAGGACACTCTGGCATCCCTTCTAAGGGTCTGAGACCTGGGCCATTCGATTAACTTCTTGGAGTCGCCTTCCCATAAAACAGGGATCTTATTTGCCTTCTGTTAACTACATCAATGTGTTATGAATATAAAGAAGATACTATTAGAAAAATGTGCTGCACACAAATATTTATAAAAATAAAATAGACAGGTAATGGAAGAAAGTGAAAGATCTCTGAAGGTCCGTTCACTGGAATTTCACAACACAACTAGAGATAATCTCTCTAGCCCTGTCCTGTTTCCTCAGCATCAGAATCACATCCTCCCTTGGATAACTTTATGTATAGCCAAACAAAAACCCATGACATTTCCTCATAAATGCTCTGCTTTTTCCTATCTTACATCACCCCATCTTTCTCTTCACTCAGATTGACCATTTTTCTCTCTGTTAACTTACGTTAATGACCACTGCATTAGAAAATTTCAATCAAAATTCAGTTTCTTCATGAAGCTAGTTGGTCCTACTTATGTTCTCCCATATACCATCACTCTTCAACATGTATTTTAGTCCACTTAAATAAATATAAACTAGAAATATGGGGAAGTGAGGGATGGCTTCTTAGAGAAGGTGGAATTTGAATTGACCTAGAATGAGCAAAATTTTTAATAAGTAGATGCTGGAGAAGGGCATTCCATTCATCATCATGACCATCATCATCGCCATTAGCATCAGAGCTAATACTTATGGCATGCTTACTATGAGCCAAGCACTGTTTTAAGCGGTTTATATGCAATATTCCACTTCATTCTCATGGCAACACTAGGAAATAAATATTATTATTAGCTCCATTTTATTGATACATACACTGAGGCACTGATAGATTAAGAAATTTGTCCAAGACTGCTCAACTACTAAGCAGTAGAGCCAAGTCTGAAACACAGAGGCTGTGCTTGTAACCACTGTGCTACACAGCAGAAAGAATTGATTAAGCAGACGACAGCAGACAAGGGGAAACATGCAGGGTCTGAAGAAAAGCCACAGATTAATACGACTAGACATAAGAGTGTTTAGTCTCTAGACAGTTAGAATCAGGCCAAATTATGGAAGCAAATTTCACCAAATTTGCTTTTATAGGAGTTATTCTGTGGGTAGTGGAGAGCTATCAATGGTTTCTAAGTAGATGAATGGTCTGAAATCTGGTTTTGGATAACCGAAATTCAGCAGAGATCGCCAATTCTCTTCTTTCCTTTATAATGCATTTACCTAGTGAAGACCTTAGCATTCAGTCTAATTTAAATCAAATACAGAGTCTGAAACACTGTAACCCATGACACCTCCAACAAACATGAAGAAAAAGGAATTCAATTTGTTGTGGGCCAATAAGTATAGAATAATAGTGACTCTCACTAACTTTATGAAATTACTATTATCCAAATTCCCTTCTTCCAGGGCATACATACAGTTTCCCCTAACTACTGGATGTGTTTATCAGCTCCATCTTTATTAAACAAAGAAAAAATACTGAATATATTTATTCTGCATAAGTCTTTCCCCTCCACTCCAAGCAAGCCGCAAATTAGCAGCCAAAGCAATGTTGAAAGAACAATCAAAGCTGTGTGAATTATGTGTATAACTGAGTTTAATTAAGTCCCTTTGCTGAGAGAAATGGAAGCGCTAACAGTTATGCACACTTTTCAGCTGCTCCTATTAAGCTCCCAGTGGAACCCTTGGAAGGAAACTGCAAAGGATGGAAATTCTGCTCTGGACAGCCCAGCTGAACTCTGTAACAGCTCAGACCACTGACTGTGCCTAGTTCCCAATGCTTGTTTGTGGTATAGCTATGTCACTAAAACTTGACTGTGGTTAATTAGCCTAACCCATTCAATTACTGACTTGCTTTAATAAGACACAGTTTGGTTAATATTTTGGCAGCAAATCAAAAAGGAGACCCTAGATATCTACTTTTCCCCCACATATCTATTATCTTGATTTCTCATCTTTCCCTTTAAAATAAAATGTATCTTACCACAAAATCTCCAACTATCCCCAAAATGAATTTTACTTCAGAACGCTAAACTCCCCATTTGCTTGATTCAGGAAGTCACTGTGTTTGTTACCTGGGGGGGTACATTTTTCAGCTAATGTAGCCCAGTGTTCATACCAAGAGCTTATGCTGCTTAGACTCTGGCCTTTCCCTGGGTATGACTGACCTTTTGTTACAACTCTAAAAGCAGATAATGCATTGTTTTCTAGGGCAAAATCACTTCGTTCATGCACCATGGTGTACAAGTGGGTCGTCCCAATCAAGCATCTGCCAGTGCTGCTTTTTTTTTTTTTTTTTTTTTTTTTTTTTGCGGTACGCGGGCCTCTCGCTGTTGTGGCCTCTCCCGTTGCGGAGCACAGGCTCTGGACGCGCAGGCTCAGCGGCCATGGCTCACGGGCGCAGCCGCTCCGCGGCATGTGGGATCTTCCCGGACCGGGGCATGAACCCGTGTGCCCTGCATCGGCAGGCGGACTCTCGACCACTGCGCCACCAGGGAAGCCCTGCCAGTGCTTCTTGAAGAGGATTTTGGCCTTGCTCACAGGTTTCCCTGTCTACCAGCTCAAGCCAAGGTGGGCATCCTCCATCTGAGCGACCAGCTGCTTAAAACCCTCAACTTTCCTAACAGAAATGCAGATGTGACATCCACAAGTGTTACTGATACTACGAATATGTCTTAAATCAGCAGCCACTGCTTTAAAGCTCTTGCCAGAGAGTAGAGCATTGAATCACCTATCCAGATACACTTTTGTGAATGCTTCTTCCCTACTCCTCGCGCTTCCTTCCTAGGGGAAGAATCCAAGTAACAAAACATCTTGGCTTCTCTCTGCCCTTGCGAGCTAATCTGAATGGGGAGTCTGGAAGTCAAAAGTGGGTATGTATTGGCTTAGCTCCTCTACTTTCACTTGGGAAAAGAGCACATGTTCTTCTCAGCGCCTCCCAATCCCTTTGTGAGGGCCTTCCCTGGTCCAGGGCTGCCCGACACCCCGTAGGTTCATCAGTCTGTTTCTGGGGTTCAGTAGTGAGGAGTCTCCTTGTCTACACCTAGAAGCCACATTTTCCAAAATCAGCCTTATGAGTAATGAAGGTGATGTTTGTGACCTCCATCTGCTTACAGATATATTTTATTTTTCAGTTAGTTCAGAGTGTGGTTGTAAAAAGTGGTGTCTTTATTGGGTCCCAGCTAACACAAGTACTAAAGCCCCAGTGAGAAAAGTTATATTTAATAAAGACAGATTCCCACGCCACCCATTCTTTCCTTAAGGTTGTAAACGTTCCAGCCTAGAGTCACCTTATATCAATATTCATCAGGAACATATTAAAATAGACCCTCTCAGAACTGCCTTAATGGAGTCAAACATTGATGCTGGTCTTTAATGGAAGTCACTATGAAAAAGGGCAATATAAAATAACATATGTATCTGCCAAAGATGGATGAAAACATTTTCTGTTTCTGTTATATTTCTATTGCTCAATGTTCCACTTGTTCATTCCATGTGGTAGATTTACTTTAGAATTTTGAAGCAGGAGAATATTGTCTTGACTCAAAAATTGGTATGCTCACTCGGCAAGGAAAGATAACTCTGTAACCCATAAGATTTCTCTCTTTTGATTTCACTATCAGGAAATTCTTGGTTCAGTGTAACACTCAGGCACAATAACTATAACAAGCAATATGAACAGCATTCTTGCTTCATCCTTTTCATAGCTTTAATATCTCATTTCCATTTAAATAACATGCACACAATCCGTTTTGTAGGTCATTCCCAAACTCTTTAAAATAAGGCACAGTGAAAAATCAAAAAACACAGAAAAAAGAATGCAAAGAACTTCCAGTTTCCAGTCCAGCGTGTAAGGAGCTTGAAAGTGATCGCTCCTGTCTTCACAAAAAGAGAAAAACTGAACAAACAAAATCAACAACCCTTCTTAGATCCACCAGAGAAATGAGGTCACAGGGCAAACCACTGCTCCCCAAAATTGGAGACACAGATGGGCAGATACGGAGAATACAACTTACAGAAGCAGAAGCCCAGGAGCAGAAGCTTCCACAAGAACTAGTACCAGGATAGGAAAACCTAATCAGTAACTGATGAAGTACTGGAGGCTCAGTGTGGACAAGTTCAAGAGTTAAAAATTCCATGGGGATCCAGTATTAGGGGGGCCTCAACACTTTTGTGAGTTCTACCTCCCAAAGTCTTACCAGGCTCTCTCAGGGAAGTTGGAGAAAAGTCTCCTCCTACTTCTGGCAAAAAGGAGCCATTTGAAAAAAGCCCAGAAAATTCTGTTCTTCTTCTAACAAGGCCTGCCCTCAAGAGAAACTATTTCACCAAAGCTTAACTAACTGGGGTTTTACCAGAGTCTAACCAATGGGGGGAAGGGAAATACCCAACTCCAGTCAACTGTAGCCTTCCTAACTCCACCAACCAAAGCAAAACCAAACAAAACTGAGAAGCACTTGTACAGATCACAGCCCAGGGTCACAGGCTCACTGAAAGACTGAGACCGACAAAGCATGTAATTTTAACATTCCCTTAAATATGTTTTAATATTGGAGAAAGAAAGGAACTCCTCACTATTCTTTTTCAGGTTTTTTGGTAATTCTTTTTGTAAATTTTTTATGGTAATTTTCAGCCATTTTTTTCTTTCATACAAACTTGAAACTAAATTTACTAGTTACAAAAGCAAATCATATATCACTCCATGTATGACTGGAATTTTATTACATTCATAATTTAGGAAGAAGTGACATTTTTATGACTTTGAGTTATCTCCAGAATATAACTGTCTTTACATTAACACAGATCCTGTTTTATTATGATATTTCATAGTTTTCTGTATTTCAATAAAAAAGTACAGTTTTCTTCACATAGGTCCTTTTACTTTCTGTTATATTTATTCCTAAGTATGTATATTTTTCTAATTTTATTTTAATTAGATTTTGTTAATTATTAAATCTTTTATGAATTCCAATCATTTCATGTTGAATTTTTTATATTTAGAGGTCATAACATATACTTTCAAATAAAGATAATACTTCTTCTCAAAAGAATTAAAAAAATAAAAGACTGAGACTTAATCACAGGACTATAGAATGCTTCCCTTCCCCCAACACATTACCACCTCATCAATAGGTCTCTTGTATAATAACGGGGGGATACAATGGAAAGAACTGTGTGTCTCAGATTTTATTTAAGAAGAAGTCTGTAGGGAAACCCAAGGAATGCAGCAGAGATAAAAACAAGGACACCAGGGGCAATTTTTGCCTTTGACACCTACAATTACAGCAAGTGGTAAACACAGCCTAACCCCTAGCCTGATAAACATAAAACCTCACGCTAAAGGCCCATTTACCTCAGTTCCTTTTATCCAGTACATCATGTCTGGCTTTAAAAAAAAAGAGAGAGCATGTATCAGAACGAAACTTAGATATGGCAGAGATGCTGGAATGACAAGAGTGGGAATTTAAAACAACTATGATTAATATGCTAAGGACTCTAATGAAAAATAATGGACATGATGCAGGAAGATGGTTAATGTAAGCAGAGAGATGGAAACTCAAAGAATGAATCAAAAGGAAATGCTAGAAATCAAAAACACTGTAACAGAAATGAAGAATGCTTTTGATGGACTCATCAATAGACTGGACATAGCTGAGGAAAGAATCAATGAGCTCGAAGAAATGTTAGTAGAAATTTCCAAGACTGAAATATAATATGAAAACCAATTTTAAAAAAAAAGAGCAGAATATCCAAGAACTGTGGGACAATTACAAAAGGTGTAATGTATGCATAATGGTAATAAGAAGGAGAAGAAAGAAAGAAGAGAACAGAAATATTTGAAGCAAAAATGACTGAGTGTCCAAAATTAATGATAGACAACAAACCACAGATCCAGGAAGCTCAGATAACACCAAGTAAGATAAATACCAAAAAATCTACACTTTGGCATATATTCAAACTGGAGAAAATCAAAGACAAAATTTTGAAAGATGCCAAAGAGGAGAAAAAACGTACAATGAAAGACCAAAGATAAGAATTACATTCAACTTCTTTTCAGAAACCATGCATACAAGAAGTGTGGAGTAAGATACTTAAAGTATTTAAAGAAAAATATCACCAATCTAGAATTCTGTAACCAGTGAAATTATGCTGGAAAATTTGACATATGATTCCAGTCTCATCAGGTTTTCCATGTCCTGGCAGTCCAGCAGCCTTTGTACACTTCAGGAATTCTGTCATAGAAAATGGCTGTACTGATGACTCCCTTCTCTGAGCCTTCCACCCAAGGAGCTTTCTTAGCTTTTAAAAATAACTTCTTTGCTGAACTGAGAGGAAGAGTTGTCTGTTTCTAGATGTAACTTTTTAGAGAATTCAGTATCAACCAAGCTTCTGTCCACTTTCACTTCTACCCAGGCTAACTAAATAAAAAAGAGAGAAGACACAAATTACTAATGTCAGAAATGAAAGAAAAGCCATCACTACTGATCCTATGGGCATAAAATGAATAATAAATGACTCTTAGGAAAAAATCTATGCCCACAAATTTGATAACATAGATTAAAGGGACCAAAATCTTGAATGATGCAATCCACCAAAACTCTTATAAGGAGAAATAGATAATCTGAATAGGCATATATCTATTAGAGAAATTGAATAAATAACTAATAATCTGCCACCAAAACAGAAAGTATCAGGCTCAGATGAGTTCACTGGTGAATGCTACCAAACATTTAAGGAAGAAATTATACCAATTCTTTACAATCTCTTCCAGAAAACAGAAGCAGAGGGATATTCCCTAACTTATTTTATGAGTTCAGCATTACCCTAACACCAAAACCAGATAAAAACATTACAGAAAAGGAAGACCACAAACCAATATCTCTCATGAATATAGATACAAAAATCCTCAACAAATTTTTAGCAAATTGATACCAACCATGTATAAAAGGAATTATGCACCATGACCAAGTGAGATTCATGACATCTATGCAAAGCTGGTTCAACATTTGAAAAGCAATGAATGGAAGCCATCACATCAACAGGCTAAAAAGAAAATTTATATGATCATATCAATAGATGCAGAAAAAGCACTTGACAAAATCCAACATCCATTCATAAACTAAGACTAGAGGGGAACTTCCTCAACTTGATAAAGAAGAGCCACAAAAAAACCCCACAAAACCCCAAAAAACTAACAACATTATACTTAATGGTGAGGAAGTAGAAAGTTTCCCACTAAGAACAAGAACAAGGCAAGAATATTTCCTCTCACCACTCCTTTTCAAAATTGTACTAGAAGTCCTACTAATGCAATAAGGCAAGAAAATGAAACAAAAGGTATTCAGATTGGGAAGAAGACATAAAACTGTCTTTGTTTGCAGATGATATGTTTGCCTACGTAGAAAATCTGAAAGACTCAACCAAAAATCTCTTGGAACTAGTTAGCCATTATAGTAAGGTTGCAGGATACAAAGATACAACACACATGTCAATTGCTTTCTATACACCAGCAATGAACAACTGGAACTTGACATTAAAAACATAATACCATTTACATTCACGACCAAAAAATAAAACGCTTAGGTATAAATCTAACAAAATATGCACAAGATCCACATGAGGAAAACTACAAAACTCTGATGAAAGAAATCAAAGAAGATCTAAATAAATGGAGATATATTCAATGTTCATGAATAGGAAAACTCAATATTCTCAGAATATCAGTTCTTCCCAACCTGATTTATAGATTCAGTGCAATCCTAATAAAAATTCTAGCAAGTTATTTTGCAGATATCAACAAACTGGTTCTAAAGTTTTTACAGAGAAACATGTGGACAAAACTAAGTAAACATTGAATGTGCACAACCATAATATAGTGCTTACATTTTTGTGAGGAAAATATGCTAGAATTGAAATATAGGTCAACAATAGATTATGATATGAGAGCTGGAAATCACATTTAAAGCATCTTAAGGTCCTTGTATTGTTTGGGAACAAGGTAAAGATGTTGATTAACTTCAGATTTTATTGAGTTAAATGAAGGTAAAAATACCTGAGGTAACCACTAAAAGAGTATACACACAGCATATAATTTTCAAACAAGTAGAGGGAAAAACAGAATGAGACAGAAGGAACATAAGCAAAGTTAATCAATTCAAAAGAAGACAGGAAAGGAGGAAAAAACAAAACAAAACAATAATCCAGCAAAAAACCAGAAGTAGGACAAATCAATAGTATTACAAAAATGAGTCCTAATATGAACAACCACAGCAAACATAAAAAGTCTAAACTCTGTAACTGAAAGAGCAAGATTACAAGACTACAGTTTTTTAAAACTTAGGTATATGATGTTTACAAGATATATATATCTAAACATAAGGCCACAGAAAGATCAAAAGTCAAAGACTCACAATGAGCGCCCAGATCAAGCTCTGTTCCTAGTACCACTCTCCAACTGGAGAACTAGAGATCCTTGGACCAATGCCTCATTCTAGGGCCGGGTAAGGGGACATGCAAGATGAGCCTGGAGGGCTTCCCTGGTGGCGCAGTGGTTGACAGTCTGCCTGCCGATGCGGGGGATGCGGGTTCTTTCCCTGGTCCGGGAAGATCCCACATGCCGCGGAGCGGCTAGGCCCGTGAGCCATGGCCGCTGAGCCTGCGCGTCCGGAGCCTGTGCTCTGCAACGGGAGAGACCACAACAGTGAGAGGCCCGCGTGCCGCAAAAAAAAAAACAAACAAAAAAACAAACAAAAGGTGAGCCTGGAGCATCTTGTAGTGCCAGAAAATAACAAAGTGCTACACACACACACACACACACACCAAACTACAGAAACTAAATTGATGGGGTATGTCAAAAAGACACAGGAGCCAACCGAAAGAGCTCCCAAGGGTCAAGGCCGGAATAATCTGAGCAATAAAATAAATAAATAAATTAGTATTAGGTTATAACCTGAAATATGAAATAAACACTTGGGTTTCCCTGGTGGGGCAGTGGTTGAGAGTACGCCTGCCGATGCGGGGGACGCGGGTTCGTGCCCCGGTCCGTGAAGATCCCACATGCCGCGGAGCGGCTGGGCCCGTGAGCCATGGCCGCTGAGCCTGCGCGTCCGGAGCCTGTGCTTCGCAACGGGAGAGGCCACCACAGTGAGAGGCCCGCGTACCGCAAAATAAATAAATAAGTAATAAAATAAACACTCATCAGTCCCACTGATACAGATGATTGTATAAGTAAATAAATGGGGAGAAAAAGACAAATCTCCCATGCAGAGGAATTCCAAATAATTTATGTGGACACTCCTTTTTTCAAGAATGTGAAACATAACACTGAAGTGTGTGGGCTGCACATAGTGATCAGTTATCAAAATGTAGTCTAAAGCGATTCTAATAAAAACAGTGTGATACTGGAAAAAATTTTAAATGGAAAAAAAGTGTTCAGGAACAGATGCACATATATAAGTGAATATTGTAATAAAAATAAAGCGTTTCAAATCAGTGAGAAAAAATGACCAATAAATGGGGTTGGAACAACGGGCTACTCACAGAAAAATGAAATTGCCTGAATTAAAGAGTTAAAAGCAAAGGAAAAATGAAATCACAAAAGAATTTGGAAAAGACTTGAATACTCTTTACATGATCTGGGAGGTAGCAGAAGGGAAAAGCTATTGCAAAATAAAAGCAAAGGAGGAAACCATGAATAAACAGACGTAACTGACTACAAACAAATTCAATGTATGTAGACACATAGAAATCAGTTTTGTTTTCTCTCTCTATATGGGATTAAGGTGACTTTTTTCTTCTTCATATTCTTTAACTTGTTCAGTTTTTTTTAAAATAAAAAGTATTACTTGTACAGTCATAAAACTGCTATTAAATTTAAAAACTTATATAGAGTTTAACTAGGCAGCTTGCCTGAATGAAAGGTTACCCTGCCTCACCTCCGAGTTGGCCAAGGGTCTACCTACAGCAGTTTCTCACAATGCCTTTTCACAATTATAATTTATTACTTGTGTATGTATTTATTTAATATTTATCTCCCCCTCTCCTACCCAAGTCTCTGTCCTTCTAAACCCGAGTTCAGAGGGAGAATTAGTTCCAAATACCCTAAAACCTCCGTTGTGCGTCTTAAGGTATGAAGTAACTTCTCTTGTAAGCATCTAGAATGGTACCAGTTAAATACCAGCCTTGGAAGAGTTGAGAATGTGCTATATACTTCAGAGGAGAAATGGTGCTTGAAAAAGGCATAGAGAAGACCCTAAACTCTGCTTAAGCCTGAGGGCAGGAAATAGATCTGGTTTCTTCTGGGCTTGTGCTTGGTGCCTGGTGTCATGTATAATATATAGGAGGTGCTGAGTCAATTGATAATCTGCTCAGGGCTCTATGGCAGGGGTACCTGGTAGGAACCAGGCCGCAGAGCAGGAGGTGAGAGGCTGGTGAGCAGGCCAGCGAGTGAAGCTTCCTCTGCCACTCCCCATAGCTCCCCATCGCTCGCATTACCGCCGAACCATCCCCCTCCACCCCAGCCGTGGAAAAACTGTCTGCCACGAAACCAGACCCTGGTGCCAAAAAGGTTGGGGACCGCTGCCCTTTGGGATCCACAGTCTGCTCAAAGAGACTCTTTCCATTGGAAACAAACTGGAACTCACATTGGAACAAGGCAGAGGAACTCTTACTTTGTGCATTCTTCTATTTTGAGGTAAAAATATTCTGAAGAAGTTAGAAAAAACTGGGCATTTAGACCTCATAGGCAGTCAATTCAGCTAACTGGAATCCAAGGGGAAAATATGGATCTGTACCACTGAAAAAAGGAAACAATAATATCTATCAGGGCTCAAGTTTTGAGAACATTGTATCAGCCAAATAGATACTAAAAATACCATGTGGTTGCTTCCTAGCCTAGGTATGGTGAACAATAACACAAGTAGAAAGGTATGAGCCATAATTTTGAGCAGTTTACCTTATTTTCTAAGTACTGGACGTAATTAGTTAATTAGTGCAAACAAACAAAAAACTCCACCTAATTACAACTGGGAATTAGGTAAAACACCTCACATAAGTTGTTGACATGCTTTATTTTTGTAACATTATTTCTCCTATGAAGCTGGAAATATAGTTCAATAAATTATTTACATAAACCTTATTTATTCCTCAGTGGTCACTGTGAAGAGCTAAGAACTTGATAACCTAATATCCTGATCTTTGTGCTTCACACTCTGGGCATTAACAGAGACCTTTTCTTCCCTTTGTCATAATAGCAACTTCATCATTCATCACCACTTGATGCCCAGTTATTCACTCTTTCTTTCTGTTTAAGTCTGTTGCTAATAATCAGTCAATCGACAAGTTTCCAGTATCATGTTCTACATTCTTCTCCATTAAATCCAAAAAGGAAATAATTATCTGAAGACAAACCCCTGTGATGTCCAGCAGATGTACTTTCAGTTCTATTGATATTCTGGGTATCTGGGCACACGTCCTATGGGGTTCCTTAAAGCCATACTAATTAGTCTCTGTTTTTAACTTTGCATTTCTATATAGTATAGAATTATAGGAGGAAAGTGTGTGTGTGTGTGTGTGTGTGTGTGTGTGTATTCTCATCTGTAGTGCAATATACTACCAGAATAAAACAACCAAGTATAAATCTATACGTATTCCTCTAGAGAACATCAGACTACATTTCAGCCCCCATCGATTGAAGACCAAAAGACAGTTCTTTTTACAGTATACAAATATAGCCTTTATGCTGAAATCACCATTTTAAAAACTGCCATTTGCAACAAGGTCGTCATTTAGAAAAAAAAAATTCTCTTTCAAGCCTAAGCAATTTACATAGTGCTGCCCTTAATTATATCTCCTTTTGGTTCAGATCTTGAAACCTGAACCAACTGGAATATGCCCAGCCATGAGACAGCTGAGTGATGAACAAACCTACAGAGGGCTGGGTAAAGAAGACAAACAAGCAAACCAAAACAGAGCTCAAGGCTGAAGATGAACCAGTACACTCTTAGGTCATTATTGTCTCTTCACAGATTTAGGTCCCAGTATCTACTTTACTTCACTGAGAACCACTTCTCAGCCAATTGTTTTGCAGACAAACAATTGGGAGGCCACATGAGCAGTTTAGGGTGAAGTGTCAGAGTTAGACACACCTAGGTCTGGATCCCAGACAGTCTATTTACTAGCTGGGTAATCTAAAAAAAACCTCTTAACCTCCAGCAGTCTCAGATTCGTCATATGTAAAATGCTGGAGGGCTTCCCTGGTGGCGCAGTGGTTGAGAATCTGCCTGCTAATGCAGGGGACACGGGTTCGAGCCCTGGTCTGGGAAGATCCCACATGCCGCGGAGCAACTAGGCCCGTGAGCCACAACTACTGAGCCCGCGTCTGGAGCCTGTGCTCCGCAACAAGAGAAGTCGCGATAGTGAGAGGCCCATGCACCGCGATGAAGAGTGGCCCCCGCTTGCCACAACTAGAGAAAGCCCTCGCACAGAAACGAAGACCCAACACAGCAAAAATAAATTAATTAATTAATAAACTCCTACCCCCAACATCTTCTTTAAAAAACACAAACAAACAAAAACCGCATACGCCCTTTTTTTAAAAAAAAAAATGCTGGATAACAATAATATCTACTTTTCTATGACCTACGGTGGGAGGCAGCAGGGGAACAGGTTGATGAAGAGCAGACATTAGATGTAGGTTATGGTCCTAGATTTTGTTTCAGGTGGTGGGCTCATAGGTGCTTATGACCTTATTAAAAATCAATAATTAAATAACTAAATAAACACAGGTCCTGAATGAGCCAAGGATTATTTTAATACAATTCTGTGCACCGAGATCTTGATAATAATAATAATTATAATAGTAATAACAGTAATAACAATTGTAATATTTATTTTGCAGGGCTGTTGTCGGCTTTAAATAACATGTGGAGTGTTTAGCATATTGGAACATTTTTAACTACTCTTTTATAAAAATAGTTGCAATTAATTACGATGGAGGTGAGTGGCAGTGATGGGTGAGGAGAAGGAACAGAACTTAAAAAGTACGCTGAACGGGACTTCCCTGGTGGTGCAGTGGTTGAGGGTCCACCTGCCAATGCAGGAGGCACAGGTTCGTGCCCCGGTCCGGGAGGATCCCACGTGCCGCAAGGCGGCTGGGCCCGTGAGCCATGGCCGCTGAGCCTGCGCGTCCGGAGCCTGTGCTCCGCAGCGGGAGAGGCTGCAGCGGTGAGAAGTCCGCGTACCGCAAAAAAAAATAAAATAAAATAAAGTACTCTGAAGAAATGACGATGTCTCATAAAGAATGGTCCTTTTCTATTTACTATCCTCAAATTTAGGACTTTGAAATTGTATCTAAATGACTAGACTCCCTCTCACAACCTAGATAATTAACATATTTATTTATTTTAAAGTCGAATCCTATGGGACATATAATTTAGAGTTACTGTACTATTTAAATAGCTGCTTGTTTGTTTTCTATTAAAGCATGATCTTGCCTTCAAGAAGCCCTACATTATTCAGGGTAGAGGGGGAAACAGTACTACAACATGAAACATTTACAAAACTAGAATGTACCAGAATGTGATATGAATGACAATTCCTGAAAGGAGTCCAGACAAAAGAGAAGGCCTCCTATAATAAGAAGCTAGCTTCAAGAAGGACAGGATTTGAAGACGCAGTGAAAACTGGGTGAAGCACAATTTCACTTTTAAGCAAGAAAGGTTTTTTTCTATTCTTTCCAGAACCTGGGAGTCACGTCTGCCCCTTACAGCCACTACTTTTCCATTACCGACAAAAGCAATATGCCTAAGGAGAAAATAAGAACAAGGTAGTGGGTTTGACCCCAGATTTGTATTAAACAATCTCACTTTCTTGCTTCTTAAATACTAATCTAATTTTAAAATAGATTCTAAAATATTGCTTACAGGTAAGGTTGTCAGGGACAGGCACAGAGACAGAAAAGAAATGCCAGGTATTGGATCAAGTGCAATGCCTGGTTGTATCTGAGGCTCAAATCACATAAGAATATGAGCAATTCTGGGAGACTGAATAAAGAGAGACACTGATATAAGGAAGAAAAGGAACATTAAAGATAGTAAGAGACAAAGTTAAAATAGCAAATAATTTTGTCTTTATAGGTTATTAAAATATGGCATAAAATACATAATTTTGATGAGAGAGTATTCATTTCAATTAGCCAAACTAAATAATTTTACTTACTTTAATGAATCATCACCCTAGGAAATACACATTACACTAAAACATAATTAGTGTACATATACAGAAAAGAATAGAAACTATTCTAACATCTGAAATACCAGTATAAGAAAAAAGTAAGGATTTGATTGAAACATATAAAATTGTAAAGGATATAGTGTAAACTGATCTAGATAACCAGGTTTCTAATCCCAACACAACCAAGGGCAAAAAGTTTTGATGAAATTTAAAAGTAGTAACTTCAGCAGAGGAAAAAGTACAGAAAAACTACGCAGGATATGAGAATTGCCTCTGAAATCTCCCAGCATGAAAAACCATATAAACAAATTTATTTAAGGAAAATTAGTGTGCTGTTTTGAAGAGCAGGTGACAGTTAACAAATGTTAACCAATACATATTCATCAAATATTTATTAAGCTCTTGTGGTGAACAAAACAGTCTCTGCTTTTATTGAGCTTATATTCAACTGAGAGAGACAGAGAACAAACAAGTAAAGGATCAAAAAAAAAATCATGTAATTTCAGATTGTGATAAGTGCTATGAAGAAAACAAACCAGGAAACAAGACAGAGAGTGACTGGGGATGTGGTGAGATGGGTGCAGTTTTAGACACTGTGGTCAGAGAAAATTTCTCTGAGGTAATATCTGAGCATAGATCTGAGTGACGAGGAGAAACCAGCCACGAAAACATCTAGGGGCGTAATTTTCCAGGCTACTTAACAGGTATAAATGTCCCATAGTAAGATAGATAGAAAGATGGGGGGTGGATGGGTAGATGGAGAAATTGGATGAATAGATAGATAACTATCCAGAACCCTCCACGTATATAAAACACAGAACGCTCTACCCAAAAGCAGCAGAACATACATTTTTCTCAAGTGGACACGGAACGCTCCAGGACAGACCATATGTTAGGCCATAACAAGTCTTAGTAAATTCAAAAAGATTGAAAGCATACAAAGTATCTTTTCTGATAATAATGAAATGAAACTAGAAATCAATAACAAAAGGAAAATTGGAAAATTCACAAATATGTGGAAATTAAACAACACACTCTTGAGCAACCAATGGTTAAAGAAGAAATCACAAGGGAAATTAGAAAATACTTTGAGCTAAATGAAAACAAAACTCCATATACCAAAACTTATGGGATGCAGTGAGAGCAGTGCTGAGAGAAATTTATAGTTGTAAACGCATACATTAAAAAAGAAGAAAGATTTCAAATCAGTAACTTAACTTTATACCTTATGGAATTAGAAAAGGAAGGGCAAGCTAAGCCCAAAAACAGCAGATAAAAAGAAACAATAAAGATTAGGGGAGAGATAAATAAAATACAGCATAGAAAAACAATAGCAAAAATCAATGAAACCAAAAGTCGATTCTTTGAAAAGATCAATAAAGTTGACAAATCTTTAGCTAGACTAAGAAAAAAAGAGAGAAGACCCAAATTACTAAAAATATAGAAAGAATTATAAGAAAATAAAAAGAATTATAAGAAAATATTATGAACAATTATTTACTAACTCATCAGTTAACCTAGACGAAATGGAAAAATTCCTAGAGACACACAATCTACAAAAACTGAATCATAAATAAACAGAAAATCTGAATAGATCTATAACTAATAAGGAGATTGAATTGGTAATCAAAAACCACCCAACAAAAAAAGGCCTTGGACCAGGTGGTTTCACTGGTAAATTCTACCAAACATTTAAAGAAGAATTAATACCTATCCTTTTCAAACTCTTCCAGAAAACTGGAGAGAAGACTTTCTAACACACTCATTAGGACAGCATAGCTCTGATACCAAAGCAAGACAAAGACACTACAAGGAAAACTGCACACCAATATCCTGATGAGATATTGCAAAAATCCTCAACAAAATTCTAGCAAATTGAATTCAGCTGCATTTTAAGAGGATTAAACACCATGAGCAGGTGGGATTTATTCCTGGAATGCAATGATAGTTGAACATATGAAAAATCAACCAATATAATTAATATGCCACATTAATAGAATGAAGGGGGAAAAACTCATATGAGCATCCCAAATGAGGCAGAAAAAGCATTTGATAAAATTCATAACTCTTTAGGACAAAAACACCCAATAACCTAGCAATAGAAGGAAACTTCCTCAACATGATAAAGGGCATTTTTAATGCTTGCATTTACAGATATACATTTCTCTCTTAGCACTGCTCTCACTGCATCCCATAAGTTTTGGTATGCAGAGTTTTGTTTTCATTTGGCTCGAAGTATTATCTGATTTCCCTTGTGATTTCTTCTTTGACCTATAGGTTGCTCAAGTGAGTCTTATTTAATTTCCACATATTTGTGAATTTTCCAGTTTTCCTTTTGTTATTGATTTCTAGTTTCATTTCATTATTATCAGAAAAGATATTTTATATGCTTTCAATCTTTTAAAATTTATGAAGACTTCTTTTATGGCCTAACATATGGGTTATCCTGGAGACTGTTCCACGTCCACTTGAGAAAAATGTGTATTCTGCTGTTGTCATCTATTCATTTTTTTAATTTATTTTATTGAAGTTTTGTTGGTTTACAGGGTTGTGTTAGTTTCTGCTGTAAAGTAAGTGATTCGGTTATACATATATATACATATATATATATTCTTTTTCATATATTTTCCATTATGGTTTATCATAGGATATTGAATATAGTTCCCTGTGCTATACAGTAGGCCCTTGTTGTTTATCTATTCTATATAAAGTAGTTCACATCTGCTAATCCCAATCATCTATTCTTAATTTATTCTCTATTTTCATAATTATGTTGGATGCTGAAGTATGTCAAGTTTTTTTTCTGCATATATTAAAGTCACTATATATGTTTTCCCCTTTGAGCTATTAGTAAGATATAATATATTCATAGTTTTCCTAATATTGACCACCCTTGCTGTCCAGGGAGGAACTCATTTGGTAATGGCATATTTTCTTAAGTATTGCTGAACTACAATTGCCATTGTTTTATTAGCATTTTTACTTAAATATTGATAAGTGAGTTGGTCCTGTCTTGTCAGGTTTTGAAGACTTTCTTCATAAGTATAATTTGAAGGATTTCCTTTTTTGGCAACAGTAAATTCTATCCAACTTACCTGTTTCTTAAAAAAATTTGAAGAATTAACAGTGAAACCATGTTTTCATGGTTTCATGACCTGGAGATTTTAAAGAGGAAGTTCTTTTATAACTTTTTCAATTGTTTCTATTGTTACTCGTCTGTTTAGATTTGTTTGTTTGGGCTGCTATTTAGTATTTTTCACTTATATTTTCAATTTTTTTTCAGGATTTTTAATTTCCTCCTTAACAATAGTTACTTTCTCTTTTTCATTTCTAGTTTTTTAGAAAGGTACTTGTCCTTTTTTTCTTTTTCTTTTATTTTTACTACTACACTAGCAGGTGGTTTATCTGGTTTTGGTTTGTCTTTCTGTTATGCTTCCCTCAAAGAATCTCCCCTTTTTGCAATTGAACTGTATTTCATTCTTCTAAATGTATGGTTTGATTTTGTGAGTTTTTTCTTTTGTCTAGTCCATAACTTTGTCTAATGGGTGAACTTATTTTCATGTATATGTATTGGTATAAGAAATATATTTAGTATTTATTATTTCATTTTAAGTTTTCTGTTATGTACTACCAATTGCTAAATGTATTATCTATTCTTTATTCAGTTTTATAGATGTCTGTATGTTTCTTGCAATAATTTTGAAGGTTTATTATCTGCTTTGAGGGTTTTCTTATTGTTGTTATTGTTTTGCAATTATTATAACTTTATTTACTATTATTAACTCTCCATTTCTTGATTAGCAACTTCAGACTGCATCTGTTGAGTCCCAGTTATAGAGGACTATGAAAGAAATGATCACAAGTAAATCTCTTCCCACGTCCCTCCCTTCCCCTCCATGCTTGATTTCTATTGTTGTATTACCATTTCCTTTACCTTGTCAAGATTTATAGCATTTACCTTTCTGTGACCACATTTTCCATAATTGCTTTCTTAATTCTATTTTAAATTAATTGGGTTTTATCACCAGTCTTTTTATTGTGGTTTCTCTCTTTACTTTTTGATTATTTGGCTTTGATTTTTCTTGTCTTTTCAAAAAGGTCATGTGGGTCCTGGCTTGTTTATGATTGAGATTGTCTACTTGCCTATTTCTTCCCTTTATCTTTGAATGTCAGCTTGACTGAGAAAAACATTCTTGGAGCTCACCTTCCTTTCCTTAGCACTTTTCAGACAATGGATAATTCTTAGAGAAGTCTGAAGCTATCCTGATTTTTTTTCCTGGTAAATAGTTAGTATTTGTCTGGATATGTAAAGAATTTTCTCTTAATCAGTGAAATGCAAAGATCATTAGGATATATCTCAGTTTAGCTGCTCCTATAACAGGTTTTTTTTCTAGGAACAACATATTCTAGATTAATTCCTTCCTCTAATCAGGAAAATTCTCTTCTACTGGTTTTTAAGTACAATTTCTGATCTATTTATGTTAGTTTCTCCAATTCTAGGACCTCAATTACCTTTATTCTAATTAGCCTTTGTACTTCAAATGTCTTACTTTCTCTTTAAATTGCTTTAATTTGTCTTTTTAAAAAATCTGCAGACTCTGTGATTGTCAAGCCTTTCCCCCATTAGTAATTGGTTTTATATTGTATCTGTTCTGTTCTCTGCTGTTTCTAATTTTTTTAATGGCTTTGTAGTGGAGTTGTTTTGGCTTCCAATGTGTTCCTAAACTATGTGTCATAGTTTGCATTCCCCAGAAGCAGATCCAAGAATATGAGTGCAAATAATTTATTTGAGAGGTAATTCCAGGAAACACTAATAAAGGGGTGGAGAAGTAAGATATGAAAGGGAAAGAATCCAATAATATTAGCAAGCAAGTAACTGCTGTGGGCAGCTGGAGCTAAAACTTACTAGAGAAAACTCTTTGAGACACTGTAGAGCACGTCTCAGAGTTATCCCAACTGGCAGGCAAAGAAGCTGGGGTATTTATTCAACAGCTTTTGTCTGTCACTCGTTATAGGCCGTTCTTGGGAACATTAAGGTTCGACACTTCTCACTTGCCCTGAATGTGGGCTGGGCATACTGCTTTGATCAGAAAAATGACCTGGGGCAGAGTATCACAGGTAATCACAGGAATCACAGGTTTATAGAGAAGAGATACATTGAGGGCACAACTGCAGGGATATGGGTAGGATACTAACAGTCAACTCTCTTTTCATCTTTGTGTTGGTGCTTCACCTCGTTTTTTATCTTTCCTATTTTTTTTAATTTCATAGTGTCATTAAGTATTTCTGCAGCCTCACTGTCCAACACGAGTGACCACTGTTTACAAGTAAGTGACCAATGAAAAATTGAAACATGACTAATCTTTTTTTTTAAACATCTTTATTGGAGTATAATTGCTTTACAATGGTGTGTTAGTTTCTGCTTTATACCAAAGTGAATCAGCTATACATATACATATATCCCCATATCCTCTCCCTCTTGCATCTCCCTCCCACTCTCCCTATCCCACGCCTCTAGGTGGTCACAAAGCACCCGAGCTGATCTCCCTGTGCTATGCGGCTGCTTCCCACTAGCTTTCTATTTTATATTTGGTAGTGTATGTCCATGCCACTCTCTCCCTTCATCCCAGATTACCCTTCCCCCTCCCCGTATCCTCAAGTCCATTGAAACACAACTAATCTTAATTGAGATGTGCTCTAGTGTAAAATGCATGCCAGATTCAAAGTCTTAGTAGATATAAATGTAAAATATCTCCTTAATAATTTTTATATTGATTATATGTTGAAATAATATTTTGGTTATATTGGGTTAATTAAAAGATATTAAAGCTAATTTCATATGCTGTTAAAAATATTTTAAATTTGGCTACCAATTTTTTTTTAATTACATATATTCTCCAAGAACAGATGTTTCATCTCTATCTTGCATGCTAAGTTTCTTGTTTTCTTTTTACTTGGGAGGGTGGGGGATTTAGTAGGTTCAGTCAAATACCATACTATCTTTTTGTTTTTTCACCTGACTTATACTTAAGTTGTGCATATCTATCCAGAAATTCTATTTCTGCTCTGTAATGTGGGTACATTCTTTTAACATTCGGGGGGCTTGTTGATTACATGTTTATTTAATATTTTATTTATTTACACTTACGAAAAAGGAAATTTTTACTTCCAGCCAAGACGGATTCACAGGGACCAGATTTACCCTCCTCTGGAGGTTCTTTCTGATGCCAACTGGGTCCTGCAATTCAATTCAATTCAGAGACTAACTACTTGGAGTTAGCAGCAGACTCCACATGTCTAAGGGCTTTAGTCCTACAGGACTGCCCCCACTCCAGATGTCAGTCACAAATACTTCTGACCAACAAGCTATAAACCAGGGGCTCCCATGATCCCCTCCTCAGGCTCCATAATTTTCTAGAATGGCCCACAAAACTCAGGAAAACACTTTACTTGCGTTTCCTGGTTTATTATAAAGGTTACAACTCAGTAAGAATACTAACACATTATTAATTTTATATTAAATATCACTCACCTTATGCCTATATAAAGATAAACTAGTATCTACATAATTTTATGCATTCATGACATACCTAACTTTTTCTTATTTATTTATTTGATATTTCTAGGCTACAAGTTTCATCTGTGAGTTTTTTTCAAATTGTTGCAAGTGTCAAAAAATTTTTCCAACATATTTTTGGGAAAAAAAATCTTCATATAAGTGGACCTGTGCAGTTCAAACCCATGTTGTTCAAAGATCAACTGTAATTATTTATGAATGGGGGGACGGGTGTTGTGAATAACAAAAGACACTCCTATACTCCTGTCTGTCAGGAAATACCAAAGATGTTAGAAGCTCTGTGCCAAGAACCAGGGGAAAAGACCAAATATAGTTCTTATCATAGTACACCTTCTGACTGAAAAAACTCCAAAGCCAGACAAAATATATGAAACAATAGTCTTCAAGACACTGGGTGACAGGGGTGGAAGAAAAGGATGGTAATTCCTGAGAGACAGGAAACACATGAAGTGAGTTACAATTATTCCATTACTGTCTGTGGAGAGTTTCCAGGCCCCACTGCAGGGAAGCAGAACTCAGATGGAGCTCAATAATCTCCCTAAGTTGAGGAGACAAAGCTAGGAATGTGGGGAGTCCAAGGCAGCTAGATTCTCAGGGCAGACTAATAGAGAGGAGACAGCTTCAGAGAGAAGACCCTGGAGATCTACAGAGAGACTCCTTGAGTGTTCAGCTTGAGTAGTGATCAGTGCATGCATGGAGGACACTACC
Source organism: Lagenorhynchus albirostris (assembly GCF_949774975.1). Classification (NCBI taxonomy): domain Eukaryota; kingdom Metazoa; phylum Chordata; class Mammalia; order Artiodactyla; family Delphinidae; genus Lagenorhynchus; species Lagenorhynchus albirostris. The sequence goes on from NC_083095.1 coordinate 179,352,212, forward strand.
AAAGGCCAGGAAAAGAACCACCCCAGAGTATTAGAGGGGAAAACTCCCAGAACACATGCAGGACCAGAAATAGTTCCAGTTCCCACAATCCAGAGAGGGAATCCTCATAATTTGTGGGCCAAAATTAGCCCTAGACTAAACACTGCTCTGGTCCTGCCTAGCAAACCTTAAAAATACAGCCCAAAAGGATCAACCTGCTTTCAAGAAACTTAACCTTGTCCCAGAAAAAAGATCAAGAATATTTATAGAGATACAAAAATATCTAGCATACAACAAGATAAAATTCACAATGTTTGGCATCCAACAAAAAATTACTGGGAATGCAAAGAACCACATAAATATGACCCAGAATGAAGAGAAAATTCAATCAATTAAAAAAGACCCATATATGACACAAAGGATAGAATTAGTCAGTAAGAAACTGTTATCATAACTGTACTATATATGTTCAGAAGTTAGAAGATGATTGAATATGTTAAATGGAGACATGGAAGATATTTTAAAAGACCCAAATCACACTTCTGGAGATGAAAACTACAATGTCTGAGATGAAAAATTCACTGGATGGTATTAATGGCAAATTAGACATTGCAGAAGATGATTAGTGAACTTGAATTTTTAGCAATTGAAATTATCCAGAAAGAAACAGAGAGAAAGACAAAAAAAATTGAACTGAACATCAGTGAGATATGGTAAAATTTCAGGTGGCCTAATATATGTGTAATTGGAGTCTGCAAGAATGGGGGAAATAGTTAAGAAAAAAAATGGCTCCAAATTCCCCAAATCTGATCAAATAAACCACAGAGCAAAGAAACTCAATGAACTCCAAACACAAGAAAAACAAAGAGAATTATACCAAGGCTTATCATAATCAAATTTCCCAAGACTGCTTACAAAGAGCAATTACTAAAAGCATCCAGAGAAGAAGACATATTATGCAGAGAAGAACAAATAATAAGGATGACAACAAATTTCTCATAGGAAACAATGCAAGTCAGAAGCAGTTGAGCAGCATATTTAAAGACCACCCCTCCAAATTATCAAACTGGAATTTTGTAGACAATAAATACATCTTTCAAAATTGAAAGCAAAAGAAAGACTTTTTAAGAAAGAAAGAATTAATCACTAGGAGGATTGTACTACAAGAAATACTAAAGGAAGTTTTTCAGGCAGAGGGAAAATGACATTAGATGGAAAACTACACTAAGGAAGAAACAGCACCAGAAAGGGTAACTATATGGGTAAATAAAACAGACTCTTTTCCTTATAACGAATTGTCTAGAGCAAAAATAACAACAATGTATTGTGACACTGATAAAACATGTGCAAAGTAAAATGTATAACAACAATAGCACAAAGCTCTGAGGGGGTAAATGGAAACATAATGCTGTAAAGTTCTTTATACTAAACATGAAGTAGCATAATATCACTTAACAGTAGACTCATAAGTTAAAAATGGATACTATGAACTGTAAAGCAGCACCTAAAATAATACAAGGGACTTCTCTGGTGGTCTAGTGGTTAAGACTCCATGCTCCCAGTGCAGCCTACCCAGGTTCGATCCCTGGTCAGGGAACTAGATCCCACATGCATGCCGCAACTAAGAGCCCCATATGCTGCAACTAAGGAGTCCACATGCCACAACTAAGAGCCCTCATGCCACAACTAAAAGAGCCCACATGCTGCAACTAAAAAAAAAGTCCTTCATGATGCAACTAAAGATCCCACATGCTGCAACGAAGACCCTGTGTGCCGCAACTAAAACCCGGCACAGCCAAATAAATAAATAATTTTTTTAAATATAATAATTTATAGCTAACAAGCCAACAAAGGAGATAAAACAGAATTTTATCCAAACATTTAAGGAAACATAACACCAATTATATACAAACACCCAAATAATTTTAAATAAAGCAGAATAAGAGAAAAAGGAGAGCAAAGAACAGATGGACAAAAAGAAAAAAATAGCAAGATGGACCAAATCATATAAATAAATGTAATGGTCTAACCACCCAAAGTAAAAGGCAAAGATTGTTAGGTGTGATTTAGAAAGCAAGACCTAACTATGTACTACCTGCAAGAAACCCACTTTAAACACAAAGACACAAGTAGGTTAAAAGTGAAGGGATGGAAGAAGACATAACATGCTAACATTAATTAAAACTGGCTATATTAAGATCAGGTAGAGGAAATTTTAAAGCAAAGAATATTGCCAGGAATGAAGAAGGTTTTATCCTAACAATAAGGGGATCAATTCAATAAGAGGACAAAAAACCCTAAATGTTCATGCACCTAACAGAAAAATACAAAATACATGAAACAAAAAAAAAAACCCAATAGAATTACAAGGAGAAATAAACAAACCCAAAATTAAAATTGGAGCTTTAAATACCCCTCTCTCTATAACTGGTAGAACAAGCAAACAGAAAATCAGGAACGATACAGAAGACTTGAACAATACAACCAACCAAACTGACTTAACTGACATTTATAAAATGCTCTATCTAAGCAGAGAAGAAAAGAAATTCTTATTGAGTATACATAGAACACTTACTAAGATACTTCATATTCTGGGTCATAAAGCAAGTCTTGAAAAGTTTAAAAGCTTACAAGTCACGCAAAATATGACTTCTGGCCACAATCTAAGTAATTTAAAAAATAAAAACAGTATAATCATAAAATACAATAATATCTGTCAGTTCAAAAAATGAAATACTGATACACTCTACACCATGGATGAATTTCAAAAACATGATGCTATGTGAAAAAAGCCTGTCACAAAAGACCAGGTATTATATGATTCCATTTATATGAAATGCCCCAAATAAGCAAATCTATAGAGAAAGAAAGTAGATTAGTGGTTGTCTGAGGTTAGAGAGGCAGAAAGGGGTAGGAGAAGAAATGAAGTGACTGTTAATGGGTACAAGGTCTCTTTGGGGAGTGATGAAAATGTTCTAAAATTAGATTGTGTGGGTGGTTACACAACTCTGTGAGTATATCAAGGCCACTTAATTTTACATTTTAAATGGGTGAAATTTATGGTTTTAAAATTATATATCAACAAAGCTGATAAAAATAATAATATAGAACTATATCTGAGAAATGCACAAATATTTTTAAATTAAATAACACACTTATAAATAATCCACGGATCAAAAAAATCAAAGGGGAAAGTAGAAAGCACTTTGAATTGGATGAAAATGAAAACACAACATACAACTAGTGCAGTATGAAGAAGGAAATTTATTGCACTAAAACACCTATACTACAAAAGAAGAAAAGTCCAAAATGACCTACCTTCCACGCGAAGAAACTAGAGGAAGAAGAGTCAAGGAATCCTAAAGCAAGCAGAAGAAAGGAAATAAAATTCAGAGAAGAAATCAACAAACCAGAAAACAGAAAAAAAAAAAAAAAGAGAAAAATCCACAAAACCAAAGTTCGATATTTTCTATAGATCTTTGAGAATATCTATAAAATTGATAAAATTCTAATCATACTGATCAGGGGAAAAACAGAGAGAAAACACAAATTTCCAATCAAGAATGAGAGAGTGACCTCATTATAGATTCTACAGATGAAGGATTGTTAGGGAATATCATGAACAAATTCATGCCAGTAAGAATATAGATGAGATGGACACATTTCTTGGAAGACACAAATAACCAAAACTTGCTAAAGAAGAAGTAGCTAACATGAACAGCCTTATCTCTTTTAAACAGCCCTATATCTATTTACACTAGCTAAAAAACCCTTCCCAGAAAAAAATCACAAGCCCAGATGGCTTCATTGGTGAATTCTACCAAATATACAAGGACAAAAATACTATTCTAGAAAAGTTCTTCCAAAAAACTGAATAGAAGGGAATACTTCCCAACTCATTGTATGAAGTCAGAATTACTGTGTAGTCATAACCAAAGATATTACAAGAAAATAAAATTATAGACATATTTCCTCATAAACATAAATGCAAAATGCTCAAAAAAATTTAAATCAAATCTAGCAATATATAAAAAGAAAAACACATCATGACCAAGTGGGACTTACTGCAGGATGGTAAGATTGATTTAAAATTCAAAAATCAAACAATGTAATTCACCAAATTAATACACTAAAAAAAAAACCCTATATGATCATCTCAAATGATACAGAAAAAGCATTTGATAAAATCCAGCACTGATACTTTGATAAAAATTCTCAGCAAACTAGGAATAAAAGGGAATTTCTTTAAACTGGTAAAAGGCATTTATGAAAAACTAGAGTTAACATCATAATTAATAGTAAAGGACTGAGTGTTTTCCTCTTAAGATCAGGAAGAAGACAATGATGCCCACTAACACCACTTCCATTCAACTTTGCCTGGACTTCTATGTTCTACCCACTGCCAAAAATATTACTCGCCCAGACTGAAAACTGATTGAAATTTTTAAAAGCAGAATAGCATCAAAAATATGAAAGGTTTAGAGACAAATCTAACAAAAAGATGTGTAAGACCTGTTCGTTGAAAACTACAAAACACTGCTGAGAGAAATTTTATAAAACCCAAGTAAGTGGGGAGATGAAATTTTGTGGTCCAGAGAAGTCAATATGTTAAGCTGTCAATCATTCCCCAATTAATTCAGTCACACTCAAAATCCCAGAAGGCTTTTTTTTTTTCTTTTTGGAAAAATTGACAAGCTGGTTCATGGAGATGCCAAGGATCTAGAATAGCCAAAATGCCATTGAAAAAGGATGACAAAGTTGGAGGATTTATACCGCTGGACTTCAAAACTCGTTATAAGGCTACAGTAATGGAGACACTGTGTTACTGGCATCAAGATAGGCAAGCAGATCAATAGAGCAGGAGAGAGTCACCAGAAGTGAATCCATACACGTTGACTTTTGACAAATATGCCAAGGCACTGGGCTGGAAAAATAAAAAAGGTAATCTTTTCAATAAATGATGCTGGAACGTTTGCCTATCTTTGTCCAAAACAAAAACAAACAAAAAACTTTGATCTGTACCTTACACCTTTACAAAGATTAACTCAAAATGGATCGTAGACCTAAATGTAAAACATAAAACTAAAAAATTTCTAGAAGAAAATTTCTGTGACCTTAGGTTAGGCAGAGATTTCTTAGACGTAACACCAAAAACATAATTCATAAAAGAAAAACTTAATAAATTGGACATCATCAAAACTAAGAACTTTTGCTCCTCAAAAAATTCTGTTAAGACAACCCACAGGGTGGGAGAAAGTGTCTGCAAATTACATGTCTGTTGAACAACTTGCATCCAGTATATATAAAGAATTTTCAAAATGCAGTAGTAATAAAACAGATACCCTAATTAAAAATGGAAACAATTTAAACAGACACCTCACCAAAGAAGATATGTGGATGACAAACAACTACATAATCAGGTACTCAACATTACTAGTCAATACGGGTATGCAAAATAAAATCCCCAGGACGGAACACTATGCACCTCCAAACTGCTAAAATTAAAAAGACTAATCATATCAAGTGTTGCCAAGGATATGGAGGAAATGAAACTCACATACACTACTGGTGGGAAAGTGAACTGTTATAATCACTTTTGGAAACAGTTTGAAAGTCTCCCCAAAAGTTAAACATATGTCTACCATATGATTCCACAACACTTCTCCTAGGTAATTACCCAAGATCAATGGAAGAATATGGTCATACAAAGACTTGCACATGAATGTTCATAGCAGTTTTATATGTCATAATCTAAAATTGGAAACAATCCAAATGTCCGTCAACAGATAAGCAGATAAATAACTATTAGTCTATCCACACAATGGAGTACTACCTAGCATACAAAGAAATGAACTATTAATATAGTCAACAACATGGATGAATCTTGAAATAATTATGCTGAGTGAAAGGAGCCAAAGAAAAGTACATGCTGTATGGTTCTATTTATATAAAATTCTAGAAAACGCAAAAGTAATCCATGACAAAAAGCAGATCAAATTTCCTAGGAATGGAGGGAAGGAGAGAATAAATCAGAAAGAGACATAACAAAACTTTTGGAGATAATTATCTTGATTGTGGTGATAGTTTCCTACATATCGAACTGTACACTTTAAATATCTATAATTTATTATGTCACTTATACCTCAATAAAGCTGTTAAAATGTATTAAAATGAACTGTAAATGATAAATGCCTTCATTACAAATAATGTACAGTTTAAGAAATAGAGGGTTGGACTTGCCTGGTGGCACAGTGGTTAAGAATCCACCTGCCAATGCAGGGGACATGGGTTCAACCCCTGGTCCGGGAAGATCCCACGTGCTACGGAGCAACTAAGCCCATGTGCCACAACTACTGAGCCCGTGCACCACAACCACTGAAGCCTACGCACCTAGAGCCCGTGCTCCGCAACAAGAGAAGCCACCACAATAAGAAGCCTGCGCACTGCAAGGAAGAGGAGCCTCCACTCACCGCAACTAGAGAAAGCCCGCGTGCAGCAACGAAGACCCAGTGCAACCAAAAATTAAATAAATAAATAAATTTATAAAAAAAAAAGAAGAAGAAATAGAGGGTTGAAGCAGTATGTAGTAAAAACAAAAAAAATCATTTGGAATTTCAAAGGTTCTACTTAAGGATTAACATAAACCTAGATTTTTTCAAAATTAATTTTTGGTTTGATGAAATGCTACCCCAAGATAAGGCCAAGATTCATTAACCTCAGATGGTCATTTTTCCCCCTCAGGAAAATACACTGCATCGGTGGATTTATAAGCATTTATAGCCATCATAGAGGACTTTAAAAATGCTATATACTGTGACATGTGGAGAAACAAAGTATATCACTAAGTCTGAAGATGAAGATATAACTTTAAAAGTGTGTTTAAAAAGAGCATTTAAGGGTGTCAGTAGAGGAAATTAAAAAGAAGAATTAGTATGGAGGCTATGAGATGAGGTGCTTGTTAAAGGCATTTAATACTTCCAGTTTGGCAGAAACATGAGAATCAGTTTGAGCCCAATTATTAGGATAATAATTATAAGATAATGGGGAGGAGATTTATCCTCTTTGACTACAGCCCCCCCATAACAGAAATAAAGAATTCCAAAAAGGAAGTTTTCTCCAACTAAGAGTTGAGGATCGGGCATCCCTGATGGCGCAGTGGTTAACAATCCACCTGTCAATGCAGGGGACACGGGTTCAAGCCCTGGTCCAGGAAGATCCCACATGCTGTGGAGCAACTAAGCCCATGTGCCACAACTACTGAGCCTGTGCTCTAGAGCCCGTGAGCCACAACTACTGAGCCCATGTGCCACAACTACTGAACCCCACACGCCTAGAGCCCATGCTCTGCAATGAGAGAAGCCACCACAATGAGAAGCTGGCGCACTGCAACGAAGAGTAGCCCCCGCTCACCGCAACTAGAGAAAGCCCGCGCGCAGCAACGAAGACCCAATGCAGCCAAAAATAAATAAATAAAATAAATAATTTTTTTTAAAAAAAGAGTTGAGGATCTTCCTGATGACTGAATGGAGTTGTTTTTGTTTTGTTTTGTTTTTAATTGAAATATATTTGACACATAACATTGTGTAAATTTAAGGTGTACACCATGCTAATTTGATACACTGAATACTGAATGTATAAATACATTTATATATTGAGTGGAGTTTTAAAATAAAGAGAGCAAAGCTGAAGCACCCTGAATCAAAGAGCCCGTTTGGTGGTAACATGCAAATTGGGTTGGGTTATAGGCTTGAGATAATACAGCTTCTCTACCATGTTCATGATTAACTGGTTGATTTATTAATTATGTATTGAGCATCTACTGTGCACTGACACTTGGCCAAGTGCTCTTCAAGATTCTGATCTATAATTTTTATCACCTTCTCCTTTCAGTTTGTTGCCATAACCAAAGTCATAGATGTCCCTTAGAGATACCAGTCCTCTCAAATGGAAGACCTACCTAAACATCCTCCCTCCTCCTTACTGCCACTCCCAGCATGTTATTTCCTCTTCCTTTTGCAAAACTCCTGCTCCTTGGAGAATCAACCATCTGCTTATACCTCCTTCTCCCCCTCCCCACAGCAACCATCTGCTGCCCCTCATTCAGGAAAGACTAAGTGCTTGGCTTCAGGCTTCCTCCATCCCAATTCCTACCACCATCCTGAGTCATTTCAACATAAGCTTGAATGACCCATCAGCTAGTCATTCAATTCCTTGAATGCCTCATCATAGGTGACTTACCCTCTTCCACCTCAATAACCCACTTCCAAGTCACGCCTAGATCAATCAGGAACTGCATCATATCATAACCTAATTCATTTATGCCCCCTTCCAAACACAACTCTCTATCCTTCTAGTTCATCCAGTTGGAATATACGTTTTTGTCTCTGTCCCTTTCTTCCTTTTTTCTGTCCTCTTCTTTTTTTCCCTTCCTCCCTTTTTTCTTTCTCTTTCTCTTTTTATCTTTTCAACTGATATTACTCTACCTTCTAGCCATCCCCTCTCTTCTGTATTCACTTCCTCCTCTGTTCACATTAAAATTAAATATTGTATTTAGACATCTTACTAAACTCTCACATTATTTCTAATTTTTCTACAGGTTCTTTGGGGTCTCTATGTATGTCATCTGCAAATAATGTCAATTTTTTTCAGATTCCTTATTTTCTAATTCTTGTGGCCTTAATTTATTTTTCTTATCTTATTGTTTTGCCCAGGTGATACAGTAAAATAATGAACAGGTATGATGTACTAGTAGACTTTCTCTGAAAATCTAATCCAAATATTGCCCTTCTCTTAATCTGCAAGGCAAACTCCCCAGTCTAAACCAGCGTTATCTTTCGCTTGATTACTTATCTAGCCTCCAAAATGAACTTCCCAATTCTACTCTGTTCTTCTCCATTCCTTCTGCACTTAACACCCAGAGAAATCTTTTGAAAACACAACCTAGATTATGCCTTGCCTTGCCTGAAACCTTTCATTGGTTTATAATTGCACCTAGAATAAAAACCAAAATCTTTACTAGTCTACTTCTTTTCTTACTAGATTTTACCCACGGTACTTTCTTTTATTTCCTAAAGATGACAAAACTTTCTGCCTCAAGTCTTTCTCAGTGGCTGTTCCTTCTGCCTGGAATGATATTTGCCTCACACTTTGCCTAGAGAACTCCCATTCATCCTTCAGGTCTCAGAACACGCCCAGAGAAGACCTCCCACAACTCCAGAAATTCAGTCAGCTCTCTCTTTTTTAATATTTCATTTAACTCTTCATTTTTTCCTTCAAAGCACTTACTACCTTTTGTAATTACATATATTTATTTGTATGGCTACTTAAAATATGTCTCTCCCATTACTAAAAGCTCTGTGTGCTTACACCATCATCCCTAGCTTATGGCATTTTGCCCGGAAAATAGTGTGCTATTAATAAATATTTATTGAATGAATAAACAGATGAATGAGTATATAAAGATGAATAAGACACAACTTTGGCTCAGAAAATGCACTCACAAATCTTTCCTTGAAGTCTCGATGATTTGTTTTCCTTACCAGGACTAAAAATTGCAATAAGGAGCAAGATGACATCCATAATCCTGACTTCATATTCCTTAGTGGGAGGACATTATTAGCTCAGAAATTGACTAATAGAAGCAATTATAGCAGACTAAATCTAGACCTGATAATGGCAGGAGAAGCAGGATAAATTGGGGCAAGAAACTAAATACAAGATGTATTCATTTCCCATCCAAATCCAGAAGCTAAGACAGCTAAAATACCCATGATTGGAATGTATTAGTTTGAATTTAGACCTAAAAAATTCAAAACTTATCACATATCCCTTTTCACACATTTGTTGTTTTTCCTCTTAATTTCTTAACACAAGTACATTTAAAATAATGTTAAATTTGAGTGACTATGGGAAAGATCCAGGCTTTTGCCCAAAAGGAAAACAAGTAGCAGCAACTTAGCTTCCAAAGTCAGAAGCAGTCAAGGTTGTCTAAGAGAAACGTGGAGTCCCACAAGTTTAAATGCAGATCGAATGACAAAAGTTGGTTCCTTCTTAGAGATTCCACCTTTCTCCCAGCCTTTGAGGATCAGACATCCCTTATCATATTCAAGAACCCCTACACCTGTGCCCTGAATCCCATCCTCTCCTTCTTCCCCTGAGACCTTCACCTTCTATCACCTTGTACCTTCTGCCTTGTTTTCTTTCTACTGGAAATATCCCTTTGAGCTATAAATATGCTTGTTTCTCCTTTCCCTGACTTCATATTATCCTCTGGCTACTATATAATTTATATCTTCCTTTCTCATTAACGCATCTCCATGTTCATACTTCCCACTCCTTAACCCACTGTAAACTGGCTTCCACTCCACCACTCAAAAGACTTCTCTCTGGAATTACTTCCTATCTGATAAATCCAAAGAGCATTTTCTAATCTTTATCCAGTGGTGTGCCAGTAAATGTGAACAACTACCTTCTCAGGGCAGGAGTTGAAGAGACTGAACTTGTAATGTATTCCACTTTCGGTGGTGCAAATACATTTGCCATGGCTGATTTCAGCTATCAATTTGGCATCAACTAGCTTGCAAACCTCCCCAAAATTTAAAATATCAGCCCTGTGAGCCATTACAAGCCTGCTGAGCCCTCTGTTACAGGGGAATCTGTTGATCACTCCTTCTTACTTCAACTTCCCACTCTCTCGTATTCCACAACACTGCTGCCTTGGAGACTCCTCCTACCTTTTTGACCATTTCTTGCTTGTTACATCCTTGCCTCCTCTTCCTACTCTTGCTTAAGAGTTAAGCTTCCCTAAGGTCTGTGCTCTGTCCAATGCTGTTTTCTCAACAAACTTTTCTGGTGAAATCAAATAAAGTCTTACCGTTTCAAACATATATCTTTTACACAAAAGCTCTACCCTAACTTTCTGATGGATATCTCTACCTGAAGGTCAGACAGGATCCTCAAACCCAAAATGTCATAATCTTTCCCATAATCTGGCTTCACTATCTCTATGTAAAGTGTACAAACATTCAGTTATAAGATGGGTAAGGCCTGAGGATCTAACGTATTACATGGTGACTACAGTTGATGACACTGTATTGTATGATTGAAACTTGTTAGGAGAGTAGAACTTAAATGTTCTCACCACAACAAAAAAACAGTAAATATGTGAGGTGATGAATGTGTTAATTAACCTGATGGGAGGGGAATCCTTTCACAATGTATATGTATATCAAATCATATGTTGTATGCTTTAAATATCTTACAATTTTGTCAATTATATCTCAATAAAGTTTAAAAAAATCCACTGTTATCTGGGAGTCGACTTCAATCTCTCTCCCCTATTGCAACAGTCTCGAATAAAGTCCTCCTTTAAAAAAACCCACTCTTACCACCTCGCAATACCTCAGCATTTCTCAGAACACAGTTCAGTGTGACTCTGGTCTACAGAACAAGAGTCAAAAGCCTCAAGAAATACAAAACCCTCCTTGACTTCATCTCTGCCTACCACGCGCACCTCAAATCTCTCTGCTCCCTGCCTCACATCTTAAACTTCAACAATACATTTTTGTAGTTCATCATATAAACCATGCTGTTTGACTGCATTCTTTGTGCACGCTGTCCTCTAAGTCCTCTAAGCAGGAGTTTCTCTTCATCACTTTCTTTTTTTTTTTTTTTACAAATTTATTTATTTTTGGCTGCATTGGGTCTTCATTGCTGTGCGCAGGCTTTCTCTAGTTGTGGCGAGCGGGGGCTACCCTTCGTTGTGGTGTGCGGGCTTCTCGTTGCAGTGGCTTCTCTTGTTGAGGAGCACGGGCTCTAGGAGCACAGGCTTCAGTAGTTGTGGCTCGTGGGCTCTAGAGCGCAGGCTCACTAGTTGTGGCACGTAGGCTTAGTTGCTCTGAGGCACATGGGATCTTCCCAGACCAGGGCTCGAACCCGTGTCCCCTGCATTAGCAGGCGGATTCTTAACCACTGTACCACCAGGGAAGCCCTTCATCAGCTCTCTTGTCCAGATAATGCATACTTCAATACTCAGTTCCAGTATCATTTCTTCCAGAAATTCCTTTTTGGTTTTTCCAGCACCTGCCATGTGAGCTAGATGCCTACCTTTGGTGTTGGTACACAATGTACCTCTCTATTATTGTACTCACTGCATTGCTCTATTGAAATATATCTGTTTCCTTCCAGACTGTGAACTCCTTGAAGGCGGGGACCCCATCTTACTCATTTTCACCATCTAACATACATTAAGCCTGTCTTTTTATTTTGATATTTTGATCTGGGGCCTCCCTGATCCTGGAGAGACTAACCCTCCCAAGGGCTAGTCAATTCCAAGAGACAGTAAAGGACTCATCTGCAAGCATGCTTTTCATATGCAGACCAACCAATCCCAATCCCATACCCTTAAGTACATCCTTTACTGAGCTCCCAAAGAGTTCTTAGGCTCCAGGCAACTATTCCCTTGCCCTCATCACCCCCAGGCCAGGTAACAGACAACTAGAGATAGTCCCTCTACCCTAGAGCCTGCTAAAGTTATTCAAACTAGCTAATCCTAAAGCCTGCTTACCCCACCTCCTCAGTTCCTTCGGCAGAAACTACAATCAAAGCTCTTGCCTGCGTTTGCCCTTCACTCCCTCTGCCTCTTGACCAACTCTGGTACTTCCCACGTGGCCCTTCCTGGCACGTTGTGCAGTGCCTCCTGAGCCTGGGGATCTGTGAGTTTAAATTTCTTCCTTCCTGACAATCTTGTCCATGTCTGTGTGTCTTACCATACCTGATTAAAACAAATTCCGAGTACCTTTTAAGACTCTGTCACATGGTAGATATTCAACAGACGTTTATTCAATTAATTAATCAGTTAATTAGTTCACTGTCGGCAAGAAGACAAAAACTGCCACCCTGAGTTAGCTGCTAGTTCTTCCACCATTTTTAAATCTAACCCTTAAATTTAGGAATAGTGAGGACAGTCCATAAATTAAGGCAATGTTAACACTGAGATGGTCTAGTTAAAATTCTGTCTGGGGGATGGCAGGAGAATCCCCTTCTAGCCCTAAGAGCCCATCATTTCTGTATGAGAAGCATGAGTGCATAAAGATGCTGCTGAAGGTCGTACAAAAACACTCTGGCTCCTTTAAGCAGACATGGAAGGAGACCATGCCCTCCATTTCCAGTTAAGCCTGGACACTGAATCAGTTACGAGTCATTGTGTTGCAGGTACCAGAAAATTCCACCTCAAACTGACTTAAACAGTAATAACTCACTGTCATACAATGGATAAGTCTGGAGGCAAATGGTTGCCCTTTTAAGGTTAAAAACAACTAAAACATAAAATTCTTTCAAGAAAACATATAGATGCCATAAAACAATATTAAATGGGAGAAAAAAGAACACACGAACACAGGCTTCAGGACAAGGGTTGCATGAGGTCAGGGAAGGTCGGGGGATGAGATGGGGAGGAGGTCATATGGTTAAGATTCTGATTATTTGTCAAGGTCGTAACATTTGTTTTGCATAGTGAGTTTGAGGGTGCTTGTTACATAATTGAAAACAATAAATTACACAAACAAGCACACTTAGCTGGAAGCAGAGCTAGAACTAGAACAAAAATTTTTTTATCCTACTCCAGAGTTCTAGGTCACTCCTGCAAAAAAAGAAAAGCTGTTGCCACTGGGGTGCCCGCTCTGTAGCAGCGAGAAGGTTCAGGGAGACATAACCTTCTGTGCTCAGGTAGGCACAAAGTCAGGGCCTCACCCTTTGCTAAGAAAGGATTCGCACTGAAGAATTTGAGATAAAATAAATAAGCATATTTCTCTCTTTTTGAATAGAGAACAAATTTAAAGAATAGCCATTCCTAAATACAAGAGATTGATGAGATAAAATCAATCAACCAAGAACAACTATCAATTAGTGACATGCTCCTTTCATTGTTAACTGAGAATTTGCAAATGCTGAATAATTAACTTTGGCATCAATAGTTAACACAATTTAGTCATAGGAGGGCTATCAGATTAAGAAGCTAAATCTTAGGTCCCATTTTGATGAGTCAGACCCATAACAGGTAAGCCTGTCTCTTCTTTTATTGAATTAATCTCAAATGAACAGGACCTTGAAATAATATATCATGTGATATGTGAGGTTTACAGGCACTAGAAAAAAACAAAAGCATTTCAATATGTTCACCCTAACTCTTCATTGATGTTGTTGGGGATTGGGTGGAAGTGAAGGTAAAAACTAAGTGTGAGCCTCATAGGAATTTTTTTTTCTCCCTCAGATCACGTTTACAATTTTCTCCTAATGGTTGGTCAAGTGTCTGACCAAAGCTGTGATTCCTCAGGCAAAGTAAAGTGAAGCTCGATTATTTTTTGTGAATTTGATCAATACCAAGAGACAAACTAAATCACACAAGGAAAAAGAACTCTCAGAAACAGTTGTTTTACACTCTGTACCTTCTTCCCCCACCCTCCCCCTGCCTCACAGGTTTATTCTTGAGGAAAACGTGTCTCAAATTTCCATTTACTCGTTTTCTCTATATGTAAGCCTTAAAAATAAGTTTGCTGATAGTACGGCGAGTTGACACAGTGTGGAACTTAAATATTTACCAGTAAATGATATCATCAAACATTGCAAAAGTCAGAGCACGCTTGTTTCTTTTTTGATCATGGTCAGCTTAACCACAGAGAGACAAAAGCCAGTGTCATGGCTGTCTCTGGCCTGCCTCACCAAGTTGTCCTGAATGTTCTAGAAATTGCTGAACAATCACCCTGTAGTTGTTTCCTTTTAGTCCTGTACACTTGGCCATGTCTACTAGTGGCATAGTGGTTCTCTCCTGGTCTAGGACCTTGAATGCCAGGCTGGAAGTCTGAACACAAATCAGAAGAGAAGAAAGTTTTTGAACAAAGGTAATGTGATTTGGGATTTGGAGAGCAGCTCATCTGAGAATGGGGAGACACAAGTTAGGCAGTTATTGTAACATTCTTTAGAGACAGCAATGGTGTCCTGAGCTTGATAAGTCAAGATGAGTAAGTTAGAAGGTAGGGGACAGGGAATGATGAATTCAGTACTAAAGATGTTGAATTTAAGTTATTAAGAGGACATCAAGTTTCAGCATATAGTAGGAAATGCAGAAGTGATACTCTGGAAGCTAACATTAGGACTTAACCAAGGTGATAGTAGCCATCACTGAGGCTGTGAGAAAGACACCAGGTAGATCTGAAGGGTGAGTACCTGATCTCAGTGACTTAGGAAATTATAATAATTGCACAGATACCGGTAGAATCCCCTCCCTCACTATGCTTAGAGGCTTTATCATCCAGAGTCCTTCACACACACACACACACACACACACACACACACACACACACTCTAGGGTTCTCAAGGTTTTAGGGGAAGAAGAAGATGTATCTTATATCAGGGAGTAAAGACTTTTCCCCTACACTCTTAGGTTCTGTGGTTGGGCCTGAGAATTAAACTGACAAAGATAGGTTAAGGGGAGAAAAGCATACACGTTCTATTTGATGTTAATGTTTCTAGGTGTATACAGAGGTCTTCATATAAAAGAAACGAAGACCCAGAGAAGTGGATAATCCTGAGAGCTTACATACCATGTTAACAAAGAGTGAGAAAAACTGGAGATGTGATAAGACAAAGGAAAAGGGGGCTGGGACTAGGGGTGGTAAACTGTGGGAAAGTGACTAGGAAGTAAATGGGGGAAAGTAATAAACAGTAAGGGTTATGGAGTAAGGTTTTTTATTACTTTCATCTCAACATCTATTTCCTGTCTTGGGTGATAAGAGTGTTCTCCTCTTTCTGCTACAGTGAGGGCACCTTTTTCACAGGAAGTTTATGCCTTGCTTTTAGGGAGAAAGGAGGAGGGCAGAGAGCCTTTCCTGCATCTGCCATCATGCCTTCAGCTCAAAATAATCAATACGCCAAAGCCGCACATTGTGGGGCAGCATGTTCTGACCCTCTTTATTTGCCATATTCTTGGCTTAGCAAATTTTGTAAAATACAAGATAAACAAGATTTTAGCACACATGTATGAAGTATACCACAATATAAAACAGACACATACTGAAACTAAAATGGTTTTGTTACTATGTTTATAGCATTTATTCCAGCATTGCAGCATCCTACCAAACTCGAATTTACTAAGCACTTTAGGAGTTGAGAAAATGAAACAGAAACCCAACTCTCAGTGATCATTTTTCAAAGTAAGGGAAATTAGATATAGACATAAGTAATGAATACTAATAAGTATAAGACAGGGTAGAAAGTCATGTAATAAGACAGGGATACAAAATACTATTCCAGATTTGGGGGGTGGGACAGGTGACAAGGCTCAGGTGCTTAGGACAGCTCCATGATGGACAAGACAACCAAACTGGTCCTTGAAGCGCAGCAGGACTTTCAATGTGGAGATAAAGGAGATGGCTGTCACCAATAAGAGGAGCCATGACACGGAGCTGGGAAAATGTAGCTTGGGTGTAGATAAAAGCAAGTGTTTGGTTTGAGCCAAGGGCAGCATTTATTGAAGGAAGTAGAGGACTTTAAAATTGGAAATGTTGGTTCGTCAGATCGTGACAGCCTCAAAGGTCATGCACTAAGGACTTCGGACTTGATTCTGAAGCCAGGGGAGAGCTTCTGAAGGCTCGGGGGTGGGGAGGGGAGGGGAGGGGGAGACATGGTGTGATCATGGCGACACTGGGTGAGATGGAAAGAGGAGGACAACCTGGAGGCGAGTAGAAATGAGGCTCCATCAAATTAAGATGCAGGGATTATATGTTATAATAGAGGGTCCATGTCCACACTTCACAATGTCACGGTGCCCTATTTAAAACGGTTATGTTCTCAAACTAGGATAGAGAGGCAAGGTTCTCTGTCTTAATATGGATTTCAGCCTAAGGATATTTTGTAAAGGTCAAATTACTCACAGAACTAAAGCATCTGTTTGGAGTAACTCTGCTAAAACACGGGACACCATGGAAGAATCACACAGGGCAGTGTCAGCTGTTTTCAATGAGTACAGATAACAACTTTTGAACCTTCAGAGACTCCTTTGATCCACAAGTAAGGTGACATTCAGGTTTATTTTAAGTGTTACCGCTCTGTTCATAAGAATGGTAGCCAAGAGAGAAAAACAATCGAAACTGATCTTTATTCAATACCACAATCAATGGTAAATGATGTTAACTGGATAGGTTTACGGTTCTACGTAAGTATTTTTTGAGGCCAAAGACTGAGGTAATATCAGGCAACACAGCCTAAGGCTTTTAAGTGTATTCCAGTGTTGGCTGTTGAAACTTTGATTGATTAGACGTGATGCGTCCAACTAATCCTTGATATATTTATGAGTAATGGAGAGAAATGAGACTTTGTCCTTCACACTGGCAGTTTCTTCATTCATTAAATCATTCACCTTTGTTCTTTTGCCCTTCCTGGCACTTGTAATCATATACAGAGAGAAATATTAACCACATAAAAACATACAAGTAAATATAGGTTTAGAAACAGCGGTAAGTATTCTGAAAGGGTAAGAACCAGGCACTGTGAGAATGAGGGGATGGATGGATGTAGATGATCAGAGAAAGATTCTGGAAGGAAGAGGTATTTAAACTGAAGTAGACATTAGCCAGGAAAAGAAGGGCAGCATTTCACAGGAAGACAGAATCTCAAGTCTAGTTAACTCTAATAATTTACAACGAAACTACGTGACCCCAGTATACATTCTATTGGACCTAGAGGTACAACATAAAAATATTATAGATCATCTAACAATATGTGAAAATGTCACTCATTAATTTTAAATAGCAATTTGCAATACTATGGTTATAAACTATTTGGCTTGGGGCAATATATTTCCATGTCTTATGAAATTATTAATTCTCATTAAATGCTAATGATCCTTACTGTGAAGATTAGAGCTAATTACGTACTCCTTTCACCAACAGTAATTTATTAGCTAGTCATGATGAATCCGGTAAATGTTTCTGTGTTAGTTGGCCAAAGTAAGTTTTATGGACCAGATACCAACACCACAAAGCACATACATAAACAAATACTTAGAAAAATAAATACTGCCATCGTCAGATAATAAAGTTGGAAAACAGATGGACAACAGGACTAAACGTTATGATATATGAAATAATTATCCAACTAACATTAGTCAGGTGACCACACATGCTGTTTCCATGGTTACAGGCACTGGTGTAACAGGACAGTGTGGTGAGCAGGTTTACCTCATCACCCTGTCAAAATCAAAACTGAAAACAATTGAAGTCTTTAGAGCTGGATTTCTTGACTAAAACACTAACAATAGGTAAAACTGCTCTTACAGATTCATTTCTTTCAATTTGGAACAAATTGAAGCCATGTAAGAGCATAGCGCTAACTCAAGAGTTTGGCAATAAATTTAAATTGTTAAAGTTAAGCTTTGAACATTTCAAATATGTTGTAGATTTAAAATTCGGAGGACATGGGATTACACATATCATAAATGTTTTTTAGTAGTATAAATTAAGTTTCATGGTATATAAAAATATGACATTTATCCAAGAAATGTACTATATTTTCATTTGCAAACTTTTGTATATTTTATTATATCTTACATGGTATGCATTACAGTTAAAAGTTGCCACTTTTTTTTAGGAGACGCTGTTATAGAACATACCTAATTTTTTTTTAAATGTAGAAAATTCATCACTCATTATAAAAAGATAGCCTTTGGCTTTAAAAAATGTATTTTCTCATATCATTTAAAAATAAATCTATTCAGGGGACTTCCCTGGTCGTCCAGTGGTAAAGAATCCACCTTACAATGCAGGGGATGCGGGTTCTATCCCTGGTCAGGGAACTAAGATCCCACATGCCGCAGGGCAACTAAGCCCACGCACCACAACTATGAGGCCTCGCACCTCAACTAGAGAAGAGAAAACCCGCGCACCACAACTAGAGAGAAGCCCACGCGCCGTAAGGAAAGATCCCACATGCTGCAACTAAGAAAGACCCGACGCAGCCAAAAATAAATAAAATAAATAAATAATGAAAACAAACAAAAAAACCGTAAAAGATAAATCTATTCATAAGAATTAAGTGTAATAGAATGGATAAACAACAATGTCTTATTGTACAGCACAGGGAACTATATTCAATATCCTATAATAAACCATAATGGAAAAGAAAAAGTAAATTAAAAGAAAAAAAATTAAGTGTATATATAATTCTTCTGATATATATGTATATATCAACTAACTCAATCATATTCAAATACACCAATTTTAAAGTTACAAGTATGCTATAAACATATAACATATATCATTTCCTAACACGGGGCGGAAGCCCTTTGGAAACTCTCCCCAGCGTGTACTGAATGCCTTCCTCACTGAGCACAGTCTGATTTCCTGTAGGAAGATTTTTGCCTAATCTTTCTTCTGCTCCACACGGTGCATTTTTTAGAGATCTCCAAATGCTGTAAACAGTCAATTAAATAAAACAAAATTTAATTAAACCTATGCATGAAAAATTGAAAGGAGTATCTTAGAGCAGACCTTGCTCTACTGTCAAAGGCAGTTCTATGGGGAAGCATATCAGGCACAGTGTTTTGAGCCACTGGAAATTAATATTACAATGAATCAACCATGTAATATAAAAAAGAATTTCCCATCACCCTCGGGGAGATGGATCAAGATAGACTGAAGGGGCAGCAAGGTAGTCACATTAATTCTAGGAGAAGAGTTTGATGAATGAAATGCAGGAATAAGTGAGTTGGTATTTCCTATTCTTTCTTTTTTTTTTTTTAAATGAGAGTATAGTTGCTTTACAGTGTTGTGCAGTATTTCTTATTCTTTCAATTACGAAAGTCACAAGGATTCCCCAGGAAGAACAAGGAGCTACAATGTTATTAACACACTTCACAAAACTATAATTGTGATTATAATTTCTTCCTGGTAAAGACCTAGAGATAGAGCTAGGGAAAAGTTCTCACTTGGTATACAGGCAATAACACTCTTTTTTCTATGTATACTACTACAACTAAATTAGGGAGTACATCTGCTTAAAGGGAAGGCAATTTAGAATTGAACTAAACTCAAACTGTATAATTTCTTCATTAGTAAACAGGGATATCACTTTATCTCTCACAGTGTTGAAGAGATTCTATGATGCCATGTATATAAAGTCCTTAGCACAGTGCCTGGCATACAGTAGGAGCTCAGTAAGTGTGCATGTATATGTCATCATGACCAAGAGCATCATCAAATGAACCCCATCATCTTTGCCATCACACTCTTTATATTCAGGATATTTTATTCACAAAATTGGACAATGTTAGTATTACAGAAATATTCCAGAATCCAAACCCAACATTCGCCCCTAAACTAAATTACATTTTAACCTCCCTCTACTATAGAAAGCATGAAGCTAAACCAGCTTTAACACAGTTCCACCTCTTCCATGGCAGAGTGTCAGAAATTTTTTCCAAATAAGTATTAATAATATTTTAAATTCAGAAAAATCAAGTCCTGCCTTAGTTCCTAAATAACGGGGTTTTTCCTATTAATTACCAGATAATTTTAGAGCTGAAAGTGAAATGATCTAGACAAGACACTCATGGTAAAAAGCACAGAATGGTTAAGAGGCATGCCTATGACTCTGAATTCAGCACAGGACGGGACTGGCAGAGGTCTCCTGACCAAATGCCAGACTATCTCCATCACCACAGATGCATCCAGTACATATCCAGCTACACCAAAGAGCTTCCCACTTATCAATTAAATAGCATACTACCAAGGACCATACAGGCTTTCCTTCTTAACAGATGCTTTTATACAAAACACTGAGTCCTCTGAGTTTCTAACAAACCAAATAGAGATGAAAAACACTAACTTAGGTATTGTAGTTGAAATAATATTGCCTACAAAAGAGTTAAAAAGTGTTTTTATGTGTAAACACTACAAAGTCACTAAGTATATTTGAAGCATGTAAATTATACACATTGTGTGGGAATACTTACTTTAACATTCATTTGTTTTACTGAAAATTCTTAGTGCTAGTTCAACTTATTGACTCAGATTCCAAAAGGATACCTGTAGGACAAAATTGTCTTTTTCACCAATGACCTAGTTTATTCTTCAAAAGAATTTAAAATAAATATTGTGATGTTTATCCAAGACAATCATTCCCACACTCATCTTCCAGCATCTAAAATACCTGCCCTCCTTTTCCTAAAGTAAATTTACTTTTAGAGAAAGAGTTTTGATAACAGACTTTTTTCTAGCCTGGAATTTGATAAGTTTATCGATTTAAGATAAAAATTCAAACTCCAATTTCACTATCTGGCTATAAAATTGAATGCCATTCTGGGACAATATAAGTGTCAATATTATTAACTTTATTTGTACCTTCTCCAGTTCTTTTTTCTTTATATGTAAATGAAAAGAATTCCTTTGATTTACAACGTCTGTGTCAGCAATCAGCTTCCCTCTGTAAAGGAGTCTATGCATATTGTCATGTTACTTCTTTGAGTAAAGTCTGACTTCAAAATTTATCCCATCCATAGCAGAAGCTTCAGTGTAGGATCTTTCCTGTTCTCGTTTGTTTCTTTGTGCTCTCTCTCTTTTTAAACCTGTTTATCTTGCTTAAATGGAAAACATCAGTGAATCCATCTAAGCTCAAAGGAGAAGAATAGCAGTTATAAAACCTCTGCCATAACTATGATTATTCTACAGCCCTTCTTCAATTTCCAGGATCAAAAAACAACAATAAACTTCAGATTTTCTAAATTTCTTTCACATGTCATTTTTTTAAAACAAACACAAAACCAGGAAAGTTACTATTTTGGTTCTTATTATGAAGAAGAAACCGGGAAAGTTACTATTTTGGTTCTTATTATGAAGAAGAAAATAGAACTAAGCAGAGTAAAAAACAAACAAAGTCAAAGAAACCAATGAAAGCAAGAAAAGGATGAAGAAAACAATAAAGTCTAACATTTCCAAAGAAGATTCACCCCGAAATATTTTTCTTAGTTTCATCCTCAGTTATGTCAAAGTTTAGAACAATACAGTTATTTTTTGAAGCAACAATTTGATTTTTTGTTTTCATACTAAGATGTGTTTTATGGAAAAGCAGATAATAAAACAAAAACTAACTGTTAATTTTAAAAAATTGCAGTTAGAGTTGAAACTTTACAAGGAGTAAAGCTGAAACTTCCCACTCTGGAATCTCACCCCATAGTGATACCACTCCCATCTTTCTGGCTTTCTCCTAGTTTATATTACTGTATCTCAAAATAACCCCTTTATTCTGCTATTTCTTGATTTTTGTTTGCTGTTCATACTGTCCTCTGATTTCTTCCTATGGAAAATGAATTTCACACCTACCTACCCCCACCAAACCAACCAACCATCTTCCCTCCTCCCAATGCAGTTACAGCACAATCAGTCAACCTTCTATGACTCATTTTCAGAATGATGCATCTACATAGCGAAACCACACAAGGTTCTAGAGTGTAACTTTTCCCCAGCTATTTCCTTTGCTTGGTTTTCTCTGTATCTGCCTCTGAATCATCCATACACTCTCCTGAACAAACTGCCCATCTTCTGAAGGGTTGGGGAGAGGTGGCTGACCTGCTCTGGGAGTCCAGGTAATGTCTCTCAAATAATTCTGCAAATGTTGGTGCCACTCTGGGCCCCTTCTCTCAGAGATTCCTGCTTCCTACAAATTCCTGTGGCTTTCTGGAGCTCTGCAGAGAGAAGCTGGCTCTCCACCAACAGTCTTGGGTTTCCACCTTATTCACACTGCTAAATCAGGTATCACTCCCCTGCTTTTGCAATCTTTGTTGACATCTGTTGTCTGTTGTCGTTTCCTCCTATTCTCTTTGTCCTTGCGGGTTTGTTCCTTTTTAATCGTTTAATATCCTTTGAGTGTGGTTTACAGAGGGAACACAAATAAATGCATCTGTCCAATCCACCATGATTAACCAGAAGGATTTGTTGTGATTATTTATAAAGCATGATTTTCTATGTTGTTGTTGTTTTTTTTTAACATAACCAAACCCATTTCTCTTTTGTCCACTTCCGGTTGTCTGCCTCTAAGTCTGATTAACTAATTGGGATGGATTTTTTTTTTTTTATAACGTTTTTGCCATTTTCCCCACTTGATGGCACCCTTCTCCAAGATCCATTATCTTCATGTTTCTTTTCCTTTCTCTCTCTCTCTCTATCTCAACAAGAAATGTGACCTTAGGGGCAGGAGAGAAACACACAAACTTATTCATACTAGGGTGTAAATGATTGACATCATTAAAAAGTGCTTCCCAGGATTTTAATACAATGAAAAATTCTAAATTGAAGTTAAGGTACACTGGAATTTCCAAAGATGTATTTTGGAAACTCTCTCTGGGGACAGGTATATGTTGGGAGAAAAGTGGAGTCGAGTAAAAAATGAGAGAGAAGGGGAAGAGAAAATGAAGTAGGAGGGACTAACAGAGGAGATAAGATTGGTGATAATGTCCAATTTCAAGAGATAATTTAATAACTTTTTTCCTAGATATGCAGATTTGGGAGAAACCAGAATAAATATATTAAGAAAACAAAGACACTCTCGTGAGATAACACTCAGGAAAGTTCTTTGGAAAATACAAAGCACTATAAAAATATTAAAAGGTATCAAATTCAATAAGTATTTACTATTGTGGAACTTCCAGAAACATGCCCTTATTTATGTACAGCATTCAAGTCAAATACCATAAATTACTACAAATTTCCATTCATTTATATACACCCACTAGCTTTTCTATTTTCTCCCAGTGGCCTTTATGCAAGTCTTTGCCTTCTAAAAATGACTCCATGAAGCAATTTCGTTATGAAGGATAATTAAGGTCTCTGTTACCTTATGGAGGCCACTGAAATTTCTTCTTGAACTTTTCTATGGAACTAATTTTCCTATACTTGCTCAGTTTCGCAAATTTCCTAAACTTGTTCAGTTTACAGGAAGAAGTCAAATCATTAGGTCCATAAAACCAAACGAACAGCAGATAGTGGTTAATTAGTCTGAAGGAATCTTAGCAGCTACAAATCTATTAGTAGCTGGACACAGGGACTTCCACCAGTGGTTTTCCCAGTATTTCAAATATGAAAACTCTGAATGCCAAAATACCTCCACGCCTGAAATACGTATGACCAAAAAACCCCACAAAAATTAGTAATGCTTTTGAGTGCATCTGTATTTTCCTAATCATAACAGCATCTGTATACATTTGAGAATTAGCACACAGACAAGAGTTGGTGAGCATAGAGACCAAGGGGCCTCAGTAATTTTGACCCACAAGTAGGCAACCATTGACCTACAGCTTACCCTGCCCGTGTTTTTTGTCTTCCAGTAGAGAATAATTAATTTCTCACTTAAAACGAGAGGAAATGAGAGAAATTCAGACACAGCTGTGGTAAGTTTCTACCTTATTGGTTCCTCTTGTTAAATCTGGGAATTGATTCTTCTTTTTTTTTTCCTTTTTTTGTTTTTTCGGTACGCCTCTCACTGCTGCGGCCCCTCCCGTTGCAGAGCACAGGCTCCGGATGCGCAGGCTCAGCGGCCATGGCTCACGGGTCCAGCCGCTCCGCGGCATGTGGGATCTTCCCGGACCGGGGCACGAACCTGTGTGCCCTGCATCGGCAGGCGGACTCTCAACCACTGCACCACCAGGGAATCCCTCTTCTTCTTTTTTTTTTTAATGTGGACCATTTTTTAAGTCTTTATTGAATTTGTTACAATATTGTTTCTGTTTTGTTTTGGGGTTTTTTGTTTGTTTTGTTTTGTTTTTGGCTGAGAGGCACGTGGGATCTTAGCTCCCCGACCAGGGATCAGACCCTCACCCCCTGCATCGGAAGGCGAAGTCTTAACCACTGGACAGCCAGGGAAGTCCCCAATGATTCGTTTTTAATACAAATTATCTCCCGTTAGAAAATACAGCTTTGAAAGTTGTTGAATCTTTTAAAAGTCCTAATTGTAAAGCATTTACTGCCTGTGACAGTGGTTCTCAACAGTACCAAATTTAACAAACCTTTTCTATAACGAAGATCCTTAATGTCCCCCTTCCTAGCCTACTTTATCTAGGACTGAAATAAACTAGTCCAAACAGCAATTTATTACTTCTCATGATTCTGTGGGTTCGCAGGGCAGTTCTTCTGCTTGGTGTGGTGTCATGTGGGGCTCAAGACAGCTCAGAGGTCGAAATGGTCTCACTCACACAACGGGCAGTTGGTGCTGGCTACTGGCTGGAAGCTCAGCTGGGCAGATTGGCCAAGGCCACACCTCTCTTCCAGGTGGGCCCCTCCAAGTGAGGGCTGGGGCCTCTTCAGAGCATGGCAGCTGGGTTCTAAAAACCTGGCTATTTCATTAGATCTTTTAGTGTAGTCATAGCTGAGCATTTACATATTGAATACATATTTTGTGAATTATTTTCTTTTATTCCTCTGTTTAATTACACTTGGGGTGCTATTTTCATTTTCTAAAACATTGTGCCTGTAGTTAGATTCCATTATCTAAGAATTTCATTTGAGGGTATGTGATAGATGATGTTTCCAAAGATGGCCACAACAATCTCTCTCATCTCACGGGTTCTTTGACAATATAACCTTGCCACTCCAACATCAAGAGATGGTTTCCCCTTTCCTTGAATTTGGGCAGACCCCATGACCTGGTTTGACCAGTAGAATCCAGCAAAAAGATGCTGTGTAACTTTGGGGGGCTTGGCTTAAGAGGTTTGCAGTGTCTACCTTTGCTCCAGGAAACAAGTGATTTCCTTGATTTTGCAGTAACTACACGACTGACTATATTAATACCCTGTTCAACTAACTGTGTACATCAGAGCCGGGACTAAGGTGAGGGTAGGGAGGTACTCATCTTGTTTTTACTTTTTTTTTTTTTTTTTGCGTTACGGGGGCCTCTCACTGTTGTGGCCTCTCCCGTTGCGGAGCACAGGCTCCGGACGCACAGGCTCAGCGGCCGTGGCTCACGGGCCCAGCCGCTCCGCGGCACGTGGTATCTTCCCGGACCAGGGCATGAACCCGTGTCCCCTGCATCGGCAGGTGGACTCTCAACCACTGCACCACCAGGGAAGCCCTTGGGCACAAAATTTAAAGGGCTCCTTAAATGTAAACTCAGTAATCAAGATCAACAACATTCTGATGCAATCTTTTAAAACATAAAATTAATG
Source organism: Lagenorhynchus albirostris (assembly GCF_949774975.1). Taxonomy (NCBI): domain Eukaryota; kingdom Metazoa; phylum Chordata; class Mammalia; order Artiodactyla; family Delphinidae; genus Lagenorhynchus; species Lagenorhynchus albirostris. The sequence goes on from NC_083095.1 coordinate 179,378,394, forward strand.
GATACCAAGGGGAAGGGGGAGGGATGAACTGGGAGACTGGGATTGACATATATACTCTATTGATACTATGTGTAAAATAGATTACTAATGAGAACCTACTGTATAGCACAGGGAACTCTACTCAGTGCTCTGTGGTGACCTAAATGGGAAGGAAATCCAAAAAAGAGGGGATTTATGTATATGTACAGCTGATTCACTTGGTTGTGCAGCAGAAACTAACACAACATTGTAAAGCAACTATACTCCAAAAAAAATTAATTAAAAAAATATCAAATTAATGCCAAAAAAATCTATGAACAAAGTCACAAAACTTTAAAGACAGGACATACAGAGTAGGTTTTCCAGTAATTCTGACACAATATCTTTGTATCTCATTTAAGCTTCCCTGTCCATAATGACTTTTCCTAAATTATGAGTCTTTTTTGTGTAGCTTCTGATAAAACTCTTCAGTATTACTTTATACTGAAGGGCTACTGATTTACACTTGTATTGAAGTACTACTGACATATTTGTAGTAGGATATAGCTGTGTGTCTTTATTTCTTTTTTTTTTTCTATTGAGATAGAGTTGACATACAATACTATGTTAGTTTCGGGTGTACTACATACTGATTTGACATGTGCAATACATTATGAAATGATCATCCAGAGAAGTCCAGTAACCACCTATCCCCACACTAAGTTATTACAATATCATTGACCATACTCCTTAGTTCAGTGTATCCTTTTAAACTCTAGCAGGACTCAGGAATATTTTTCATCGTGCAGAACTGAATCGAGCCTGGAGGGACACCAAGCACACCTGGCCCCCTCCTCTAAGGGCCAGTGGTACCTCACATATCAAATCATTGTGTCAATCCAAAATGCCCCACGTTTCCAAACCCACTGACAGCGTAGGGGCTGCCCTGAGTGAAAACTTGGAGATGATCATCAGAGTATGAGTGAAACAAATAACAGGCTGTATGTAAGCATCTTTTGAAAACTGTCTTGGTTACACATCTCTAGGCTCTCTAGGGTTTTTAAAAATTAAAGAGACTTTAAGATATGATATTGCAAGTCCTGCTTTAAAAACTAGACAATGATAAAAGCTTAAACCTGAAGCAACCACACACTAATCACAATATTCCATTGAAAGCTCTCCACTGGAAGCGCTGTAACAACTATACTGTTATTCATCTCTTTCGTCTAGCCACAAATGAGGTAATGAAGGGTTATTGTGTTTTATTTAGTCATGTCTTTCCCTATTTTGTTCCAAAATTCAGGCTTTTTGATTTTGGTAGTGTGTCATGCATCTCAACAAATTTTCCTTTGCGTTAATTCACAACAATATAGGCATACCTTGTTCTACTGTGCTTTGCCTCACTGTGCTTCACAGATATATTGCATTTTTTTTACAAAGTGAAGGTTTGTGGCAACTCTGCATCAAGCAAGTCTATCGGTGTCATTTTTCCAACAGCATTTGCTCACTTCGTGTCTCTGTGTCACATATGGGTAACTCTCACAATATTTCAGATTTTTTCATTACTATTATATTTGCTATGGTGATCCATGATCACTGATCTGTGATGTTACCATTATACTTGTTTCAGCATTTTTCAGCAGTATTTTAAAATTAAGGTGGGTACATTGGTTTTTTAGACATAATGCTATTGCACACTTAACAGACTACAGTATAGTGTAAACATAACTTTTATATGCACTGGGAAACCAAAAAATTCATGTGACTTGCTTTACAGCAGTAGTCTAGAACCAAACCCACAACATCTCTGACATATGCCCATAATCAATTTATCATTCCCCCAAGTCCCTTTGTATGGGAAACAGAATAAGATTTAGGCAAAGAAATGTCCCAAACTCCCATACATTAAAAAAAGCTCCTAAAACTTATGGATTTTGCTGTGGTTATCAACTAGGAAAGTGCATATAAATTCTAGGGTGTTTTTGTTTTGTTTTGTTTTGGCAACGGCAAAATCTAATAAGTATTAAGTCAGAGTAACTGAAAACAATTTCAGGTGCACCTCTAAGATTTTCCCTCCACCTTAATGGTGGGCTACTTAACTCCATTTAAAGGTACATGCTTTTGACCACGTCACATCTTAACCCCATGTCCCAAACATTTAATCATACATTTAATTTAACTAACAGTTATAATCACAACACTCTGAGCACTCTTAATTGTAAATAGATGTCTTAGATTATTAAAACGAAGAGTCTTTACTAAAAAACATCCCTGTGTTCTTGGTTATTTGGAAAATTAAGAATAGGGCTGGTGTTCCCAGGGCCATCAACCATAATACGCTGCAGACCCGTAGATCACTCTGTAGGTTCCTTTGGGTTCTATAGGATTTTGTGAGTTTTCCAAAACTTGTTCCAGCCACAAAGAAGACAGTTAACTTAATTAACTAATAAATAACTTGAACTGTCCATTTTTTCCTGTTGTCCTACAAGATCTTACATTAGAATTCAAAGACATTAAAGAATAAGGCAGGGGCTTCCCTGGTGGCGCAGTGGTTGAGAGTCCGTCCGCCGATGCAGGGGACACGGGTTCATGCCCCTGTCTGGGATCTTCCCCGAGCGGCTGGGCCCGTGAGCCATGGCCGCTGAGCCTGCGCGTCCGGAGCCTGTGCTCCGCAACGGGAGAGGCCGCAGCAGTGACAGGCCCGCGTACAGCAAAAAAACAAACAAACAAAATAAATAAGGCAGATATTACAAATCGCTTGCCTTCTGAAATTCCTAAAACATGAAGTTTTCATATGGCCTATAAAAATCTGATCGCTTATCTTATAAAATGCTGTAACAGTGGGAGAGAAATACCAAATAAACTGTCCAATCCCCCCCCCGTTTTTTTGTAAATAGAATAAGTCCCCAGTGAGACTTTTTTAACCTAATTATTGATTTATGATCTCAAAACTATTTCATTAGGAAGCTTTCCTTCCCATTTTGGCAGTCTATTTTTGGCACAAGAATCTAGGCCAAATACAAAGTTTATTGAATAATTTCTGGAATGAAAACTGTTGAAAATTCCCTATAAATATACTCTGAGTTTAGAGCATTAAAATGGTATTAAAAACTCAGTCTACAATACAAAGTAAGTTATTATACGCTCCAATAAAATATATGTCTTTAAGGCAAATTTACAGGACTGTAGCCTCCATCCTGCAGTATAGTCAAAATTATGTTTCATCTGAAGCATGAAATTTGGTGAGTACCAAATTCATCTTGCTGTGTCCTCCGTGAATACACTCCTTGTTTATCAGCCATCACTGACATTTATTAACTATCTTCAAAATACAGTCCTGTCTCTCAAGAAGTTTAAGATATGGGTAAAAGTAGAGAAGATGATATAAAGCCATTGCTATAGTGTGGACATTTGTATAGAAATTCCAAAATGGAAAACTAGAAAAGTATTTAAAATATTTTCTAAGTTCGGTAAATGCCTTCTTGCATTCCTTCAGGCATTCCAGAACATAATAAAAATACAAAATAATGAGGCATCATCCACAGAGCAGCAAAGAGACACCTGTGAGAAGAGGTCATCTGACTCGGAAACTAAGGCCGCCTCAGAGCCCTTCACTTACATGGGCTCCTTCCAAGATCCAGTAACCAATTTTATATTTGTCATTTTGTATTCTTCTCCTTTAGTGGACTTAAGGACATGGGGAGGGGGAAGGGTAAGCTAGGACAAAGTGAGAGAGTAGCACTGACATATATACACTACCAAATGTAAAATAGATAGCTAGTGGGAAGCAGCCGCATAGCACAGGGGGATCAGTTCCGTGCTGTGACCACCTAGAGGGGTGGGATGGGGAGGGTGGGAGGGAGACGCAAGAGGGAGGAGATATGGGGATGTATGTATATGTATAGCTGATTCACTTTGTTATACAGCAGAAACTAACACAACATTGTAAAGCGATTATACTCCAATAAAGATGTTTAAAAAAAAAAAAAGCCTCCGAAACTGCATAAACTGCAGACCCCACAAAACCTGGATCTGCGCCAGCGAGAGAATAAACAATATGTGACTTCCATGTGAGTAGGATACTTGGCTGAGATAATTTCAAAACACTGTAACCAGAGAGATAGAACAGGTTCCTGGATGATAGAACTCAATCCTATTAAAATGTCAAGTCTCTCAAAATCAAATTGAGCATTTAATGCAAGTGCAATAAATATTCCAACAGCATTTAGAAAGCATAACAAGACTTTGGAAAAATCTGGGAAACATCTGGAAAAAAATAAGAATCACCAAGAAATTTTTGGAAAAGACAAATAATTGAATGCGAGATGCAGAGTTGAGGGGAAAATCACTGCTTTTCCAGATACAAAACATATTATAAACCCTCAACAATTTAAACCACGTGGTACTACTGTAAAAAATGTACACACTGAACAAAACAAACATTAGGATGTGTAAAAAATTAATAAATGATAAAAGAGGTACACAAATTCAATAGGAGAGGGAAGAAGTGTTAGGAAAATGGTGATGGTACAATTGGTTAGATCTTTGGGAGTGAAAATCCATTTAGATCTTAATCTTATACCATTCTCTCAGCTAAACTAAATAGATGAAGTAGTGAAATATTTTTTAAAAAGATCAAATTAGAGAAAAATTAACCTTAAGAAAATAAACCTTAATATTTATCAACCCTACGAGGAATAGTTTTTTAAAGCTTAGAAACAATGAAATAAGTTATAAAATAAAATACTGACAGAACTAACAATATGAAAATTAAAAATATCTGCACACATACACAAAACATTACAAATGAAAGGCAAGCAAGCTATGGGGATAAAATAGTTTCAGCAAGTATGCAAGATTAATACCAACTGTATATAAAGAGCTGATACAAATCTATAAGAAAAGCACCAAGATCCCAAAAGATAAATATGCAAAAATCATGCACAATCTGGCAGTTCCTTAAAAGTTCAAACATGGAGTGACCATATGACCCGGCAATTGCATGCCTAGGTATATGCCCAAGAGGGGTGAGAATATATATCCACACAAAAACTTGTACATTAATGTTCAAAGAAGCATTATTCACAACAATCAAAAAGTAGAAATAGGGCTTCCCTGGTGGCGCAGTGGTTGAGAGTCCGCCTGCCGATGCAGGGGACACAGGTTCGTGCCCCGGTCCGGGAAGATCCCACATGCCGGCGGAGCGGCTGGGCCCGTGAGCCATGGCCGCTGAGCCTGCGCGTCCGGAGCCTGTGCTCCACAACGGAAGAGGCCACAACAGTGAGAGGCCCGCGTAACGCAAAAAAAAAAAAAAAAAAAAAAGTAGAAATAGGGCTTCCCTGGTGGCGCAGCGGTTGAGAGTCCGCCTGCCGATGCAGGGGACACGGGTTCGTGCCCCGGTCGGGGAAGATCCCACATGCCGCGGTGCGGCTGGGCCCGTGAGCCATGGCCGCTGAGCCTGCGCGTCCGGAGCCTGTGCTCCGCAACGGGAGAGGCCACAACAGTGAGAGGCCCACGTACCGCAAAATAAAAGTAGAAATAACCCAAATAACCATCAACTGATGAATGGAAATAGAATGTGTGAAATCCATATGATAGAATATTATTGGGCAATGAGAAAGGATGAAGTACCTGCTACAACATGGTTGAAGTTTGAAAACTTATGCTAAGAGAAAGAAGCCAGCCACGAAAGACCAATGTGTGATTATATGAAATACCGTATCCTATGAAATGTTCATATGATTCGATGAGATATCCAGAACAAGCAGACACAGGGAGACAGAAAGTAGAGATGAGTGGTTGCCCAGGTCTGGGCAGGTTTCAGGGGATGTGAGAAGTGACTGCTAATGGGTACCAGGTTCCTCACTGGAGTCATGAAAATGCTCTAAAATTAACTATGGTGATGACTGCACAGCTCTGTGAATATACTGAAAATCATTGGACTATACACTATAACTGGGTTAACTGTATGGTATGTGAATTATATCAATATACAGTACATTTATTCAATATGCAATATAGATAGTATATTCTATCACTATACTGTATACTATAGCAATATACATTACAAATAGCTTTATTATAGCAATCTGTTACTTTTTAAAAGCATGCACAGTCAAATCACAGAAGAGAGAGCAAGTTCACAAACATGAGGAAATTACCAACATCCCTAGTAATCAAAGAAATACAAACCAAAGCAATAAGGAGACACTATTCTTAGCAATAAAAATAATGGGATAGTTTTTAAATGATAATTCTCACTGCTGCCAGAAGGATGGCAAAACAGATATTCTCATGTATTGTTAGTGAGAGTGCAAAGTGGCACAGTCCTTTTTTTTTAATTTATTTATTTATTTATTTATTTTTGGCTGTGTTGGGTCTTCATTGCCGTGTGTGGGTTTGGGCTTTCTCTAGTTGCGGTGAGCAGGGGCTACTCTTCGTTGTGGTGTGCGGGCTTCTCATTGCGGTGGCTTCTCTTGTTGCAGAGCACAGGCTCTAGGCGAGCAGGCTTCAGTAGTTGTGGCACATGGACTCAGTACTTGTGGCTCACGGGCTCTAGAGCACAGGCTCGGTAGTTGTGGCGCATGAGCTTAGTTGCTCCACGGCATGTGGGATCTTCCCAGACCAGGGATCAAACCCGTGTCCCCTGCATTGGCAGGTGGATTCTTAACCACTGCGCCACCAGGGAAGTCTGGCACGGCCCTTTTTAAAGGTAGTTCAGCAATATATATCAAGGACTCCAAATACAGTAATACTCTGCCTCAGCAGTGTTGATTATAAAAACACCTACAAAATTCATCTTCTATATGAGGGGGAAATCATTATATACAAAGATTCACATTTCTGTATTATGTATGACAGTGAAGAAATGAAACATCTTAAATGTTTGGTAATAGTGAAATAGTTAAGTGTTTGTGGTATACACACTAAATGGAATATTATGCAGTCACTAAAAATATATCACATACTTGTCTGGGGAAATTATTATTACATGACATCAAGAGAAAAGTGGCAGCACAAAAATATATATATAATATGATTACAACTAAGCTAAACTTTTTCTCCTTTTTTTTAAAATTATCTTTAATAAAGCATGTTTATAAATTTTAACAAATATCAAAAAGAAAAGATAAAACAGCAACAATAACTACAATGCAAGGGACTACATGATGCTTGGTTTATGGATGCTATAATGAGCACCAGAAATTCAGAGAAGAGTTTCAAACTCAACGTTTCAATGTTTCATCTGCAGGTGACTTTGAGTTTCAAGGTTTTTCTTCCTCCAACAAAATCATTCAATGAACCTCATTTATAGACCCCTCGGCCCTGGCACGTACAAACAAAAACCAATAAATATGGGATAATGTACACCTCAATCCATTTTATGAGATATGATTATTTTCCCTTCAGTCCTAACTCTGCTCTACAACTATATTTACAATAAACATTCACTCAAACTACTTCCAATCTAGATTTGTTAAATATGTTTTAAAGAAAAGATAGGGGGCTTCCCTGGTGGCGCAGTGGTTGAGAGTCTGCCTGCCGATGCAGGTGACATGGGCTCGAGCCCCGGACCAGGAGGATCCCACATGCCGCAGAGCAACTAAGCCCGTGCGCCACAACTACTGAGCCTGTGCTCTAGAGCCCGTGCTCCACAACGAGAGAAGCCACCGCAATGAGAAGCCCACGCACTGCAACGAAGACCCAACACAGCCAAAAATAAATAAATTATAAAAAAAAGAAAAGATAGTATATAACCTGGTTTAAATTGCCACAAATAGAACCAAATATGGCAACATCTTTAAGGAAAACTACTCACAATCAAAATAGAATACATTTTATTCTTTAAAAAAATATCCAGGTGGCAACATTCTGTATACAGTAGGTAATTTCATGTTATTTAATTTCAGAAACTTGGACTATTTCTTTGAAACAGAAAATGAAACATTCACATAATTTTCATCATTGGTAATTTGGCACACAAAACTCTTCCCCCAAAAGGTAGATTATGGATAATAAAGGAGGAAGGAGGACAGGGTTTTAATAAAAAGTTGCAATTTATACACTGTAATCATATAATTAAACAGAGTACAAGCCTTCAGAAATTTTGAGTTTTCAAACACTGAACGTTTAATCAGGAATCAATACTATCTATGAAGTACCTTTGCCCTCCATCCACTTTCCTCCATCCACTCATCTCCTTCCTAACAAAAATCAATATAATCAAAATGCGGCACAACTTTCCTCAAGACTACTTATTTTATTGAAGTAAAAAACTAAGTGAATACACTTGAGCTTCAAATTTAAGAAAACAAAACTTGTGAGCTGCTTTATTCTACTTTGGCTCAGCCAATCAGAACCCAATGTTGCCTTGGAAACCCTCATGCTTATTAGCAAAATAACTCTGTTGCTCGATTCTTAAAGCATTAAATATCCACTTAGAAATCATTTAAAAATCTATGGATAAACAGTCAACATTTCAGAGAACAACAACAAGAACACAAAAATTTATTATCTGGGTTGCTTTCCCCTAATCATTATACGAGTACTCTACGAGATTAAGAGAACCATTTCACCCTGTTCTTATATCCATTTCTTGTTTGCCCAAAACTTTGAAAATATAAAGAGAGAAAATGTATATAGTCTGATTTTGTCTGTGTATACTGCATACCATATATTTCATTTCATCACATACAAATGTGTTTGCTAGATTCAATTACATTTAGTTATTTTGTATTGTCCTTGGTGTATGTGAGGAAAATTTTAGAAACAAAACCTTTAACCGGATAAGAATAAAACTGCAATGAATTACAAAGTAGACACTATATTGGCCATATTCTCTGACTACAGCACTAGAAACACAAATTAATAAAATTAATTTTGGAAAAAAAAACACTTCAAAAAATGTAACCTCTCCTATATAACTTTTAAGTCAAAAAGCAAACCATAATTACAGATTACCTATAAAATAATGAAAATAAGAACACTTCTCTGGTAAGTATGGCTCTAATTGATTTCATTTTTTTTTTTTTTTCCGGTACGTGGGCCTCTCACTGTTGTGGCCTCTCCCATCGCGGAGCACAGGCTCAGCGGCCATGGCTCTCGGGCCCAGTCGCTCCGCGGCATGTGGGATCCTCGCAGACCGGGACACGAACCCGCGTCCCTTGCATCGGCAGGCGGACTCTCAACCACTGCGCCACCAGGGAAGCCCGATTTCATTATCTTTTAAAAAATAAAAATATACAAACCAGGCTGTAACTAAAAGAGGAGAAAAGAAAAAGAACAAAACCAGAAATGACTTAAGGAAGACAAGAAATAATAAATATAAAAGGGAAAATTAGAAAAACAAAACAAAGCAAAACAAACAAACAAGAAACCCTGGACTTACATACTGGCTGTTGTGCCCCCTCCTCCCAAGGCCCCCTTCAGATCCAAGGCTATTGCTGAGAATATTGGCTGCTGCCGCCTCACAGCTGAATCCATCCTCTGAAATTACCCGCAGCCAAAGGAATTTGCCTCACATAAGTTATGTCCCTTCATCAAGGGAGGCCCACATACAATGACTGGTCAGCGCAAGGATACAAATGCCTAGCCGTGGGCCTTGATATGGCACATCCACGAAAGGCTATTGCAGCCTCAGTGCTCCGCGTGGAAGCAGCTGAGGCTGCCATTGCAACCACGGTTCAACTTCTCCCTCTGCTTAAAGCTATTTCCCTTGCCCCACAAAGGAGTTGTTCCTGAGAGGAGTCCTCAATAACTCCTAGATGCAAACCTCGCAGCCTCTCTTCCTAAGGTCATCCGATCAATCGGCAACAGCTGGTGCTGGAAGTGGTCCTGGGAAGGAGGCTTTAACATGAGATTCTGGAGCTGGATCGCCCACTGGCCAGCGGCATTGAAGACACATCACTGGTGGAGGATGGGGCACTGATAGCCTCTGGCATGAGGTGGTGGTACAATTATTAAAATGTGCATGGCATGAAGGGGGGTTGCATACTGGTGACAGGAAATGCACTGGTGAGTGCGGTATCTCAGGAGTTTGAGAGACGAGAAAGTAGTCATTAGAAGGCTGTTGCTGGGAATTCCCTGGTGGTCCAGTGGTTAGGACTCCGCGCTTCCACTCCAGGGGGCAAGGGTTTGATCCCTGGTCAGGGAACTAAGATCTCTCAAGCAGTGTGGCCAAAAAAAAAAAAAAAAGTCTGTTGCTGAGGACAATGGATGCACCAGAGAAAGTCACTGAAAGACTGGAAGACTGAGGTTAATTACTCATCAGTTAGAGGTGAGTGTGAAGTTAGACAGCCTCTTTGGCACCGTTTAAAGAGACTCTCATCTCCTATGAGTGGAGACCAGAAAAGGCTGAGGGTCTAAGCCAGGACTCAATTATTATAGGAGCAGCCGAGCTTCAGAAGAGGCTGAACGCACAGGCTTGGCCAATCTGCTACTTAAGAACAGGGCCCATTAGGAGGGAGTTGACCCTAAGGCATGTGATGGGGACACCTTGACTCCCACATCCTCCCCAGCCCCTGGGCCTGCCCTTCACCCTGTGAAAGGCCAGCACTCCCTCCTTGCTTGAAGATGATGCAGAGTCCTTTGCCTTGCAAGAACAAAGGCGTTTCCCTCAGACCCAACCCCACCTCCCTTTTGGCTCTCAGACAAATAAGTTAAGTCTACTTAACCTACGTAGCCCAGCCTGCTAAGGGAGAGAAGAGATTATGCCCCTCAAAGGAGCCTCGGGACCAAGTTCGCATGCACCATCAGAAGCCAAGAGAGTGTTTGGATCAAAGGGTGTTGGATCAAAGTGAGTGGAAGACAAAGATGGATAAAGGAAAGGTGATCAATATGGACAACCCTATGACACAGGATTTAACCCTTACAAGCATCCTGGAAGATAACGTCAGCACGTGCCGGGATGGCTCTGAGAAGCTTGTAGGAAACATGTCTGCATTCAGTGAAGAGGGAATGCCAGAACTGCCACAGCAGACAGGAACATAAAGACCCCAAAGGTTCAGAGGAACGTTCTAGAGAAGATATACTATGTCAGGTCAGCAAACTCACCCAGGGGACCTTCCTTAATAAAGGGAAAGCACTGGGATGAGAGGCACCAATATCACAGTCAAGGTCAAGGTCAGTGTGGCTGTCTTCTGTGGGCTGGGCTGACATTGGGAATGCTCTTACGGAACTGGGCTCCGTGATAGCAATCGCCGCGTTAGAGTCTTGGAGTGGTGGAGGGCAGGTTGTGGGCAATTACTGTAATCACTGGCAAGGTTAGATTGAAGGTGTGGGGGAGGGTGGGTGTCTGACCCACTGAGATACGGAGATGCCTCACAGAACATAACATCCTTAGGGACAAGTTGGATAAACAGCCAATAGGCATAGCGCTCAAACTACACATCAAAAGACATCAAGGATGAGATCCGCAGGGACTGAGGGCGGTCACCCCAATAAAGAATTACTACACTCTGCCTAGTTTCTGGATCTGAGCCATTCCTCAGGCTGGGAACCCACTGATTGAAGGTTGGCTGGGTCCCAGGAGGAAGAATCCTGACACTCATGGTATTTATGATGAAGATTCTCCCAGTCCTTCCCTCAAAGGGACATACAATCATTTACTCCAGTACAGTGGGTGTGGAACCTGAAGAGTGCTAGCAGGCATTGGCTATTTTCTTAGTGATGGGAAGTGTGAGATGCAATACTTTGCCAGTTACTTTTGGAAGGGATGCTCCCAACCATAGGATTCCTTGTAACTTCACCAATATGGTGGGGCTGGGACCAGATGCCTGGCACTTCGGTACTCTTCCACGTGGCCTCTTTCTCCAAATGATATCTCATCATTCAGGGCCTCTCCACGGGGCCTCTCTCTCAATCTGACTGCAACCACATGAGACCCTGACATCAATCAAGGCATTGCTCAGCTGAGTCCATGGAGTCAAGAGAGAGAATAAAAGGACTGTTTTAAGCCACTGAGTTTTACAGTGGTTTATTACACAACAAGAGAGAACTGAAACAAGAACTTAGTACCTGAAAATGGTGTCTGCCTTGACGACACACTAAAACATGTGGCATTAGCTTTGGGACCAAGATGGAGCTCCTTGAAGAGATCAAAGTGAAGGCCTGAAAGACAGCGATGAAATTGCTATTGGAGACTGAAGGAAAGGGGAACCTGAGTGTTATTACATCGTAACAGCATGTCGTGCAAACATGTGCATGACACACACCATGGTGAAACTGTCACCTGCAGTCAGGGGGGAAATGGAAAAGGTACCTAAGGAACTCATGAGTCTGGCCGAGGCTACTTATAGGCAGACTGTTGAAAGCACCAATTGTTTTTGTTTTGTTTTGTTTTTGTTTTTAGCTGCCTATGAAAAGTACATGGGAAGTAAGTTTTTTTAAAAAAATGGAAGTATATAGTTTTTGAGCAGATTTAGAGAAAATATAAAGCAACCAGGATATAATGGGTTTTAAAGCAATGCTCAAGGTAAGAAATGGACTCAGAGGGGGAAAAATATCAAATCTAGGAAATGGAAAGTAAAATATGCCTCAGTGTCAAGTTCAGATTAAGGGTGGGACCGTGAGACACTTTGGCGAAACCTCAGGAAGATTTTAGGTGATGCGTCACAGAGCCTCTCAGCTGAACAAAGAGCCTTCTAAGAATCCTCCGGGCGTGCCTCATACGTCCTCTCACCCAGACAACAGGGCTTCTAGGAATGAGTCCTAAGGAAGTTGTCCCAGAGGAACTTCACATGCCAGTTTCAGAAAGAAGTGTAGCTGTGGCTTGTACCCAATGGAGTTGATTGTGATTTGACACCAAAAAAAAAAAAAAAAGCACAATGTTTTAAATGAACTGAATCCATTTGGACTGAAAGAGATAGAGTCAGTTCATAATGAAAAGGGGTCTTGGGACCCTCAAAATTCTACAGGCAGTAAGCAGGCTAAGAAAGCTGCTTAGCTTCTAAGAGGGGCCATTTACTATGGAAAAGGAAGGATGACTCAGGGCAGAGCCAAGAGGCTTGGAAGCTATTCCTACAGATCAGGCCTGGTCTAAAAGGACTGGGAACGTGTGCCCTGCTGGATTTCAGAAGCACTATGAACCATGACTGCAATGCGCCTACCGTTCCCCCCTTGTGGCTATCCCAGTTTTCCTGTTCCTGCCTCATCATTGTTGGGTGAATGTTGAGCAAGTAACTTCTCTCTTTAATTTACAGTTCTTTAGAGCAAGAAGAACCTCCTAAGGAGCTACGTCCAAGGAAACACACTTGAGAAGATCCATCACTGCCTACACCTGATTTAGATGATGAGATCCTAGATTCAAGTTGATGCCATTATGGGATGAGACGTGTGGTCTTGGGAAAAGGGACGAGTTGCATTTTGTGTGAGGGAGGAATGTGAATTGTGGCCAGAAGGTGGACAGTGGCAGCTATTCTTCAAGGACAACCCTGAATAATTCTGCCCCTCCCTGCGTGTGCCTACTGCTACTCCCATCTGAGACAAAACTTCTGTCCCATTGATCTGGGTTGGGGCCTGTGACTGCTTTGATTAACAGAACGCAAGGAGGTGATATTCTGGGACTTTGGAACCTAAGCATTAAGAAGGCCAAGCAGGGCTTCCCGGGTGGCGCAGTGGTTGAGAGTCCGCCTGCTGATGCAGGGGACACGGGTTCGTGCCCCGGTCCGGGAGGATCCCACATGCCGCGGAGCGGCTGGGACCGTGAGCCATGGCCGCTGAGCCTGCGTGTCCGGAGCCTGTGCTCCGCAACGGGAGAGGCCACAGCAGTGAGAGGCCCGCATACCACAAAAAAAAAAAAAAAAAGAAGGCGGCCAAGCAGCTTCCAGTTCTTTCCTCTTTGACCCTTAAGACAACATGTAAGAAGTTCTGGCTATCTTGCTGGATGGAGTGGCCACATGGAGGAGCACTGAGGCATCTGGACATCCAGCCCAGCCCCATTTGACTGCAAAAGATTCCACACAGCACCAGTAGAGGAGACCCCCAGATGAGCCCAGGCAAACCACAAAATATGAACGATAACTAAATGATAATAACTAAGTTTGGGGGTAGTTTGTTATGCAGAGACAGATAACAAAACAGTCAGGGTAAGGAGGCCTGGGGAAGGGAGATGTGGATGAGCCAGTGGTAGTGGACGTGAAACGTGAAGTTCTTTGTACTGTATGTTAGTTCCCACAAGAGACCAACCACCAAGGAAGACACTCACAGAACGCCTCAGCCAGTTCACATCAGCCAGCAGCTATCACCCACCATCCCAGTGGTGATTCAGTGAGCTTCTGAATGGAACAGCTGGGGTGCTAGGAATGAGGCTATGGAAGGGACCAACAGCATGGGCCGCCATTCACCAAGGCTGAGACAGTTGCTGCCCCTGCTGAATGTTCATTCTGCCCAAAACAGAGACTAACACCAAGCAGCCCTCAATACGGCAACCGGTCAAGGACACTATCTGGTGACCTGATGGCAGGATGGACCCCCTGCACCCTGACTGGGGCAGTGACTCCTGACTCTGATACACGCTCCAGCTACAGGCTTCCCTTTGGCACCCATACAACCTAAACTACGCCACTATCGAAGGACTGGTGCTTCATCAGTGACTTGGGGCCACACATAACATTACATCAAGCCACTTTTCTTCAAAGAAGGTTGCAGCAGTGGACATATGACCACGGGATCAACTTATCCTTTCACTTACTGCATCACTCAGAAGCTGCTGGCCTGATAGAGCAGGGAGATGGCCACTTAAAAACATAACTGAGCCAAAGTCAAAGCCAGCTTGGAGGTGATACCCTGGATAGCTGCTCCTTGGGACATGGTATACACCCCAAATCAATGACCATTATATGGTACTGTGTCAACAGTACATAGACTACATGGGAACCAAGGTTTGGATGTAGGCATGGAACATGTTACCATCACTTCCAGTAACCTACTTAAGAAATTTGTATCCACAATTCTAGGCAGAATGCTTCCACCAAGGGACACAGCAAGACTGTCCATAAACTTAAAGCATGGCTGCCTCCAAGTCATTTCCGGCTCTTTTTGCCAAGAGACCAGCAGGCAAGGAAAGTAATTATCAATCTGTAAAGAGTACTCATCAGGGGGTGAAAGGATTGCTCCTTCCCTGTGAGGACAGGAAAGAATACACTGACAGCCCGGTGACTCATTGTGGTGTTTCTTGGAACGCCTCTCTCCAATTTTGATAGTAAATAGAGAAGTGCAGAATTGACAGCCAATGAAGGGCATGATGAGCATGAGTTCAGACCCCTCAAGGGTGAGAGTCAAGATCAATCCATCAGATAAGCTTCCAAGACCAGAAGAGATGCCAGCAGAGGGTAAAGACAGAGATGATGAGGGTCAATTACAGCCTCAAGACCAGCTGCAATGGCCAGAGCCATAATTCAGCCCACTAACCTTCCTCTTGTGAATTTCCCAGAAAAAGAGACTACCCAGCATCATGGAGAAGATGTTCCCAGATGGGATGAACTTACTATATAAAGTGAATCCAATCAGTAGAAGGGGTCAACTATAGTGGACCCTCAGCACCAAGGACATATTTCTTCTGTTGCTGGTAGTGTTGGCTGTTGACAACTCATAGCTTCATCGCTCTTCAGGAATTGCCCGTAGCCAAAGAAAGATGCTTTGCCCAAGGCTCTGACCCCTCCCCATGGGTTGTCCACATCCAGTGACTGCTTGATATGGAGACACAGAGGCCTTTGTATTGATTTAGGATATCTCTGAAAGGCCTTCTCAGCTACAGAGTTCCCTGTGGTATTGATTAGGGTCTCTGCTGTAACTGAATCTCATTTTAACTCTTCCCTCAGCCCAATCTCATTTTTGCTTAGAGCACTTCACCTCTTGTACCCAAATCTCAGCATCTCAGTATGTTTCCCTGGGAATCTGATTTGCTGCAACTTGCTAAATAAATCCAAGTTTTATTAATGCAGACAGTCATCTCTACCAGATAATTCCATGTTTTTGTTTTCCACCAAAATCCAGCCAAGTTCTCCCTGACTTCAGACTATACTACAAAGCTACAGTAATCAAGACAGTATGGTACTGGCACAAAAACAGAAAGATAGATCAATGGAACAGGATAGAAAGCCCAGAGATAAACCCACGCACATATGGTCACCTGATCTTTGATAAAGGAGGCAGGAATGTACAGTGGAGAAAGGACAGCCTCTTCAATAAGTGGTGCTGGGAAAACTGGACAGATACATGTAAAAGTATGAGATTAGATCACTCCCTAATGCCATACACAAAAATAAGCTCAAAATGGATTCAAGACCTAAATGTAAGGCCAGAAACTATCAAACTCTTAGTGGAAAACATAGGCAGAACACTCTATGACATAAATCACAGCAAGATCCTTTTTACCCACCTCCTAGAGAAATGGAAATAAAAACAAAAATAAACAAATGGGACCTAATGAAATTTCAAAGCTTTTGCACAGCAAAGGAAACCATAAACAAGACCAAAAGACAACCCTCAGAATGGAAGAAAGTGTTTGCAAATGAGGCAACTGACAAAGGATTAATCTCCAAAATTTATAAGCAGCTCATGCAGCTCAATAACAAAAAAACAAACAACCCAATCCAAAAATGGGCAGAAGACCTAAACAGACATTTCTGCAAAGAAGATATACAGACTGCCAACAAACACATGAAAGAATGCTCAACATCATTAATCATTAGAGAAATGCAAATCAAAACTACAATGAGATATCATCTCACACCAGTCAGAATGGCCATCATCAAAAAATCTAGAAACAATAAATGCTGGAGAGGGTGTGGAGAAAAGGGAACACTCTTGCACTGCTGGTGGGAATGTAAATTGATACAGCCACTGTGGAGAACAGTATGGAGGTTCCTTAAAAAACTACAAATAGAACTACCATATGACCCAGCAATCCCACTACTGGGCATATACCCTGAGAAAACCATAATTCAAAAAGAGTCACATACCAAAATGTTCATTGCAGCTCTATTTACAATAGCCCAGAGATGGAAACAACCTAAGTGTCCATCATCGGATGACTGGATAAAGAAGATGTGGCACATGTATACAATGGAATATTACTCAGCCATAAAAAGAAACGAAATTGAGCTATTTGTAATGAGGTGGATAGACCTAGAGTCTGTCATACAGAGTGAAGTAAGTCAGAAAGAGAAAGACAAATACTGTATGCTACCAAATATATATGGAATTTAAGAAAAAAAATGTCATGAAGAAACTAGGGGTAAGACAGTAATAAAGACACAGACCTACTAGAGAATGGACTTGAGGATATGGAGGGGGGAAGGGTAAGCTGTGACAAAGCGAGAGAGAGGCATGGACATATATACACTAACAAACGTAAGGTAGATAGCTAGTGGGAAGCAGCCGCATAACACAGGGATATCAGCTCGGTGCTTTGTGACTGCCTGGGGGGGTGGGATAGGGAGGGTGGGAGGGAGGGAGATGAAAGCAGGAAGAGATATGGCAACATATGTATATGTATAACTGATTCACTTTGTTAAAAAGCAGAAACTAACACACCATTGTAAAGCAATTATACTCCAATAAAGATGTAAAAAAAAAAAAAAATCCAGCCAAGTTCAAGAGTACTCATTATTTTGGGTCCTCCCCAACTCTTGCAGGTGTTAGCCTAAAATTTTTGCCAATCTGGTGCCTGCGTAGTGGTAAGTCATTCCATATATAATTTACATTCTCCTGATTACTAACGAAATTTAGCATCTTTCATTTGCTTAGAGGCCACTTGGATTTTCTGTTCACATCTACTGCCCATTTTTCTATTAGGTATTTTTCTCCTCCTCTTCTTCCTCCACTTCCTCCCTCTTTTAAAAAATAATCTATATATGATCCAGTGTCCGTTTTATGAATTACAACTCTTGGCTTTCCATTTAATTTCTTTAAGAGTGTCTTTGGATGAATATAACCTCTTAATTTTGATGTAATCAAATTTATCAACCTTTAACTTTGTAATGAGTGGGACTTTTTTCTTTTTTTTGTCTTGCTTAAGATAGTCCCTATCGTGAGGTCGTGAAGATATTTATCTGTATTATCTTCTAAAAGCATTATTGTTTCATTTTTCACACTTAAGTCTGTGATTCACTTGGAATTGACTTTTTTGTGTGTGGTGTGAGGTAAGGATCCAATTTTCGTTCTTACCATATAGATAACCAATTGTTCCCATACCATATATTGAAAATGCAGTCCTTTTCCCACTGTTCTGCAGGGCTACCTTATTTTTTTAAATAGACTTTATTTTTTAGAGCAGTTTTATATTTGTAAAAAATTGAGAAGATAATGCAGAGTACTCACATACCCCACATTCAGTATCCCCTGTTATTAACACCTTACATTAATATAGTACATTTGTTACAATTCATAAACCAACATTGGCATATTATTATTACTAAAGTCCACAGGTTATTCAGAGTTCCTTAGTTTTTGCCTAATGTCTTTATCCCATCCAGCATACCACATCACATTTACTTGTCTTGTCTCCTTAGATTCCTCTTGGCTGTGACGACTTCTCAAACATCTCTTGTTTTTGAGGACCTTGACAGTTTTAAGGAGTACTGGTCAAGTATTCTGTAGGATGACCTTCCATTGACATTGATCTGATGTTTTTATCATGAATAGACTGGGATTATGGGTTTGGAAGAGGAAGAGCACAGAGGTAAAGTGTCACTATATAAGGGTACCAACTGTCAATGTGACTTGTCACTACTGAGGTCCTTGTTCCCCTGGCTGAGGCAGTGTTTGTTGGGTTTCTCCACTATAATGCTCTTCTTTCCTCACCCCCACCCCCAGGGAACTTTCCATATTGTACTCTTTGGAAGAAAATCACTATGCACAGCACACACTTAAGGAGTGGGGAGTTATGCTCCCCCCGCCACCCCTCCCTGAGCGCCTACCTTCTTAAAAAATTAAATGTCCTTAAGTATGTTTCTTAAATAAGTAGGCCACTGGAAACAATTGCATCAATATCCTATTTTCTTATATGTTTTATAATAGGTCTTATATAACAAGGGGAAACAAATCCCCTAAATATAATTTCTAAGATTGTGGTAAAAATATACATTACATAAATTTTACCATCTTAATCCTTTTAAGTGTACAGTTCATAGCGTTAAGTACATTCAGTTTGTTGCGCAACCAATCTCCAGAACTCTTTCATCTTGCAAAACTGAAACTCTATACCCATTAAACGGCACTTCTACATTCCCCTGCTTCCCCCAGCCTCTGGCAGCCACCATCCATCCTACTTTCTGTTTCTGAATTTGACTATTCTAGGTACCGCATATGAGTGGCATCATACAGTATTTGTATTTTTGTGACAAACTTATTTCACTTAACATAATGTCATCGAGGTTCATCCATGTTGTAGTGTATGTCAGAATGGCCTTCCTTTTCAAGGCAAAATAATATTCCATTGTATGTATGTTCCACGTTTTGCTTATCCATTCATCTGTCAATGGACATTTGGGTTGCTTCCACATTTTAGCTACTGTGAATAATTCTACTATGAACATGGGTGTACAAATATCTCTTTGACACCCTGCTTTCAATCCTTTTGGGTATGTACCCAGAAGCAGAATTGTTGAATTTTATAGTAATTCTATTTTTAATTTTTTGAGGAACCACCATACTATCTTCCATAGTGGCTGCACCAACTTATGTTCCCACCAGCAATGCACAAAATTTTCAATTTCTCCACAACCTCACCAACACTTGTTATTTTCTGCTTCTTGTTGTTGTCTTTCAGGATAGCCAACCTCATGTATATGAGGTAATATCTATTGTGGTTTTGATTTGCATTTCCCTAATGGTTAGTGATGTTGAGCTTTTTCTCATGCACTTATTGGCTGTTTGTATATCTTCGTTAGAGTTTCTACTCAAATCCTTTGTCCATTTTTAATTTTTTTTTTGTAGTGGTTGAGGTGTAGGAGTTCTGTATATATTCTATATATATATATATCTGATATTAAATCTTTATCAGATATATTATTTGCAAATATTTTGTTCCATTCTGTGGGCTGCCTTTTCACTCTACTGACAGTGCCCTTTGTTTGCAAAGAAGGTTTTAATTCTGATGTCGTTCAATTAATCTACTTTCATTCTTGTTGTTTGTGCTTTTGGTGTCACATCCAAGAAATATAACCACATCCAATGTCATGAAGCTTTCCTCCTATGTGTTCTTCTAAGAGTTGTATAATTTTAGATCTTACACTTAGGTATTTGATTTACTTTGAGTTGATTTTTATATGTGGTGTAAAGTAGGGGCCCAACTTCATTATTTTGCATGTGGATATCCAGTTTTCTTCACACCATTTATTGAAAAGACTGTCTTTTCCACATTAAACGGTCTGGGCACTCGTTGAGAATCATTGACCATACCCACAAAGGCTTATATCTGAGTTCCCTATTCTCCCTCAATGTTAATTTTAAGAGAGAAAAAATTTTCAAGATTTTATATACGGTATGAGTTCAGGTATTATTTTTATGTTATAAAAAATGTTATTTAACAAATAAAAATAATGCATGTTCATTACAGATAATAAAGAACTTACTTATAGAAAGTAAAGTATAAAAAAGACAAAAATCACTGATAATCTTATTTTGGTGTATTCTTATTTTGGTGTAATCTTATTTTGGTATAGATCTATAAATATTTCTTGATGGTATTCACCATCAAGAAATATTTGTAGATCATCTATGTAAGTAATTCAGTCTCATTACAAAATTGGAATCATGCTTTTTGATAGTTTTGAATCTACCTTCTTATACCTAATGCAATATTTTAACATTGTCCAAAGGCTTTTTTTCCTGAAACACATTTTGTAAATGGCTGTATAGTATTCCAATGTTTAAATAACATACCATAATTTATTTCACCATTTCCACTAGGGTTCCATATTTTATCTTGTTTGTAATTTCTCACTATTATAAATAATGTTGCAGTAAACATCACTGTACTTAAATTTGTACATATACTTATTATTATAACCTTAGGCATACACTACTTTAATAATAACAATGAAGAATTTTGCTAGAAGAAAGTAAAACTTTGCTCTAGATTCTTATATGTTGGCTCTTTCTAGAATGGCTTTCCTCAGTGGTATTCAAAACTGACTTTCCACAACTTTAAACATAGCTTTTTATCACAGAGATTAGATTTTCCTTTATAGTTATGCATACTTTCAAAATAACAGGACCACTATTTGTGTTCCTCCAATGGTGGACTCCAGATTAAAATTCTTAAGATTTTAGAATATATTATTTGGGAAACCAAGGAGTCATCATCTCTTACTATACCTTTTGATCTCAAATCTCACCTTGGTTTTAAAGTTTAAAATGTATTTTCAAAACTAAAAAATTAATTTTAATGCCAAAATTTCTAGAAGGTTGTTTTTGTTTAATGTTTTTTAATGGGTGGGGGTAGAAGTGCATTTTATTTGCTTATAGACAAAAGTAAACACTTCAAAAAAATAGTAAATTTCTCATATTTTCTGGCTTAATAGCACAAATTTATTTGTCCCAAGTCTATCATAGATGATTAAGTCAAAAGTGAGTAGGCATGGAAAAGTGATTTCTCATTTCCATTATTTTTCCCAATCTTTATGTGTAAATACTTATCTGATAGGGTTTGGTAGCAAATTTATTTTTGAGTCCTGATCTATGACAACTTAAAATTCACATTTCAACCTAATAATCCATATGTTTACAATTTAAAAGTTACATTTTGGTGACTGGGATAAACACAAGAGGAGGTTTCTGGGATGCTAACATTATTTTACATATTGACCAAGATATTGATTACAAAGGTGTGTTTATTTTGTAGAAATTTCTTCAGTTGTACTCCTAATGATTTGTGCACGTTTCGGTATGTATTTAAGCTTAATAAAGAGTTTCTTTTAAAACTATATTTTAAGAGTTTTCTTAAGGATATGAGTCTCTACATTTTGTAGTTTAAATACTGAACAATGAAAATTCGAGTGGCTTCTCTTAAAAATTTAAGCTATGAAAACAATTTAAAACTGAGCTGTGTACTACGATTTTACAGATATAGTTTATTCTCACATCATTCTTGTAAGTTCAACAATTATTTTAAAAAGAGTGGATATATGTATAACTGACTCACTTTGCTGTACAGCAGAAACACATTTTAAATCAACTATACTCTAATAAAAATTAATTTTAAAAACCACAAATACATGTAAAATAACACACACACAATTTTCAGTATGCAAAAACACAGACTGCATGGACACCACCAAAGGGGCTCAACATGAAGCACTTTAAATGAAGTGCTGCAGCTGATAAAATTAACATTCTTAATTATGTAAAAGGTTTCAACTTCTTAAACTATTTTCTAGTTAAATGCATTATGGCTTCTTCTACCACCAATTTACCCCTGCTCTGCTGGCTGTAGCAATAAGTTGAATATTTCAGGCATCACCTCCACCAAAATTCAGAGAAATAAAATTAAAATTCATGTTGGCATTACTCATTAGGATATATTATGAATGCAGAAAAAAGGTAGTTGTGTTTCTCTGGCAGCTTAACGTCTTATTCCCCCTAAACCTTGTATCATATGACATCAGATACAGGTGTTAACAAATGAACACAGAAACGTATTAGCCATGTGGTCTCCTCCCAACCTCCATTATCTAAAGAAATGCTACAATATAAAAAACACTTTAAATTATTAATTATTTGAAATCACATGACTATTACCTTCTCTAACAAGCTTGCATAAACCACAGCACTTGATTCACCTCTTACTGCATTACTTCAGTGAGTTTCCCTCTGATTTTATATATGAAGTTTAAGTATACAAATGTTTATCAGGAACATATTTACATGCTCAGATGCTCAGCAAAGCCTTTTAAATGCTCTTCAGCCTTTAACTAATGTCCTAAATGATCTCAACATATTCTGGGCTTGGTTGGTACTACAGACCCAAGAAACTAGGAACAAAATAACGCTCGCCAGAAATAGCATTTATTACAACATCTATACCCAATACACATTGTACAAAGCCAACACATCCATAAATAATTAAGCAACTAAAAAAAATGTTTCCCACCTATCTTATCTGTATGCAACAGCCTAGCATAAAGAAATTCACTAAGTACCTGACCACATAATAAAATCAACTACTTACATGAGAGGGCGGTTTTGCAGTCCTCATCCCACCTCCATTCTCATGTAATCCTCTCTCTTTATTTTCTGACCACTAAATCCCATTAATCTCCCAAATAGGGTGAAGTAGAACATACTTAGAAATTTAGGATCAAGTTTAAAACTACCACCTAGGCATCTGTCAAGTGCAGATACTGGTATTCTCTCACAAATGGGTCCTAAAATAGGGGTCTGTCTGGGCTCCCCAACTGCCAAACATCAGCCTGGGGTCCAAGAATCCCTAGACACCAGATTAGCCCCCATCGCTTGGCTTGAACCAATTCTTCTTTCTCTTTCTCTTCCATATTTTCTCTGGGCTATTCCAACCTGCCTTTATTTCTAATCTTGTCTTCTCTACACAAATGCTATCAAACTGTTTTCCAAAGACATGTTCCACATGAAGATTTCATGTTCCCACACAGTTTTCATTTCAATAAAATGAAGCGGCACATGACTTAATGCCCTTTCGTATTCCATGAATATTCAGTGGGGTTTTTTCTTTCCTTCGTGAGATTTGGAACAAAATATTAATGAAACTTTAGAAAAACCAATTAAAGTATCACCTTTGGTTTTAAATTAACGAATCAATCAAGTAGCTCTATTTTAGAGGAGAGAACTTCTGGGTAGGTAGTACAGGAGTGAGAAGCATGGGCTCTGAAGTCTGACAACTCGAGTTTAAATCTGCACTGTGCTAGGCACTAACTGTGACCAGGCAAATCACTCAATTGCACGGAGCCTCAGTTGGCTCACCAATACAGTGGAAACAATAGGGCCTCCCTGGGAGAGTTGTTGCACGGATCTCACACTTTCATCCAGGAAAGCACTTAGAATCGTGCCTAGCAAGTAGTAAGCACTCAAAAAATGTTAGCCTTTATTAATATGCTAACGTGGGGAAAAACATAAAGCAGAGCATAACTACATACTTGCAGGAATAAGACATACCACTTTCCTCCAGAACCGTCTTTCAAATTAATCTGTGGCCAAGACTAATTATTATGGTGAAACTGATTACGTCACCAAGGCAGCATATATTTAGAGAACAAAGTACAAGGTAACGATTTTGGAGAGTTTTGCATTTTTTGTGAAATAAATGGTAATATGCTTATAGAATGTCGAAGCAAAATATGTTAGCAGTTTCACTTTAATCTTTCTCATAATTTGGGGGTTTTTTAAGTGTAACAATGATACAGTTGTAAAAAAAGTTTTCTCCCTTTCTGAATATATGGGACATTTTGCAGGTTTACTCTGTTCTCTATTAAATTCTAAAACTTTAGTAGAAAAAGTAAACTATAACATACAAATGCTCTTACAATAGTGTCCACACAAAGGCTTTATGACAAACATTTCTTAGTTTACCAATGCGAGGGTTAGTCTAAGTTAAATTATGGGAATATTTGTTTACGCTGACGGGGAACAGACGAAATGCTGCACAATTCAACATTAGTTTAAAAAAAAAAACCAACAGATAAAAAACCTGGAGCGTTTTAAGTCAACGTACAGTTTGAACTTGACACTAAATACATACATTCAGTCGACCTCTGACATCGCAGGGGTCCTGAAGCAGAACCAGGCCAGCTCGGGCCGCGCCTGGAGACGGGGCGGCGAGTTCGAGGCCGGAACGCGGCGGCCGCCCGGCCTCTGCGCGCTCTGGGCGCCGCTGCCTGACCAGGGCCCGCGGGAGCCCGGCCAGGCGGGGCTGGGAGCTGTGGGACCGGGGTTTCGGGAAAGAGCGAGGGGGAAGAGGGCCGGAGTTTAGGAACCCAGGGAGTGGAAGCGAAAGGATGCGGGGGCCTTAAGGAGCTGGACCCACACGCCTGTTCGGGGCGGCAGGAAGCGCCCACCCGGCCGCCGGGGTTGGAGGAGGGGCCCCAGCGCGCCCGGAAGCTGGAGAGCCACCCCCTGCTGGATCGCGAAGTGAGATCCGCGGTTTCTCTTCTCCGGACCCTCGAAATCCACGCCTGCGTTGCCCAGAGGCCTCAACTCCATGATTTATGCAAAACTACCGGGCACCCGCCTGTAAAAGGGGTAAGCGTCCCTGGGTGGGCTCGAACCACCAACCTTTCGGTTAACAGCCGAACGCGCTAACCGATTGCGCCACAGAGACTCTGATGTGGCGGCGTTCTCCAGCCATAACCTTTATGAAGAATAATAAAGGCAGCGTGTGACTGTTCGTTTCTTTTCTGCTCCCTGATGCCTATCATTAAAATCAGATTTTTCCACTTAACATTTCTAACCCTTTAACTCTATTTTCCACCTTTAAAGCATATTGGAAAACTATAAAATACAGCAAGATCAAGCAGAATTTCAGATTGCAACGTGTATTAAAATACTGCTGTTCCCCCCCACCTCCCCACCCCTCCCATTTGGAACGTTTTGTTTCAGGGAGATAACTATTTATTATGTTTGTTTTATAGGGAAATAAAAATTTTAATCTTTAATCTTATGAGTTGAGAAACTTTCCTTTTATTTCAAACTCTTTGTCCAGTACTTTGCTCACTCATCTTCATAATTTACTTGCGTAGCATTCCCAAGGTCATCTGAATTGTATTTGCCTTGTTTATTTTTATTTTCAGGTATTATTAAATACGTATATGCACTTCCTATTTGTTGTGTACTAACTATAGTACAATTACTTGTCACTATTTTTTTTTTGTTACTTGTAAAGGACATTGGGGGAAAAGCTACAGTCACATTCTTTCATCCCTGTACGCTGTAGTTCATTGCTAAATCCGCTCTTGTTTTTTCCTTGGAATTAGCCTGTACACCCACATTTGAGCCATGCCACTTAAAACGTACATTTCATGGGATATATATAACCCAATTTGAGGAAAGAGAAGTTAGAGAAGAAAAAAAGTATGATTTATGACTAACGCCTGAAAATCCCTAACACAGAAACACCTCTGGCAAACGTTACATCCCTGTAAATACCCTACATGAAAATCTTACCCTTTGTGTGAATAGTTCCTGATGCCTTTTGAGGTACTCTTCAAAACTCCAGGCACTTTTTTCTCCTATTCCCGCCTCAGAGAACTGCTAGTTTCCACTTGACAACTCTGTACTTAAACTTTTAAGTTACTAAATTGCTCTGTCCAGAATCCCTTGAGAAAGAATTCGTATCATGATTTATAGAAGTTGTATGCGACCTGCCTTAGTCCAGTCAACATTTTGAGTTCCTGTGGCTTGTTAAGACAACTTAAATTGGCTTTGGAACCAATTAGTGGAGTTCCTTGAAAGCGCTGAGATATCAAACAGCTGTGAATTCATACCAAGCTGTACCACTCTGGTCTCAAAAAACTTTTAGAAGTGCACTTGAAAATTTTAAATTTGAAAAAAAAAAACTAGGAAGCACTTATAAAGAATATATAATGAGTCTGATTTCGTTATATGATGCTACGTTCATACTTTATGTTTTATGTACCTGTTAATGTGAGCTAAATCTATTAGGCACTGGTTTTTCTTCTCTGAATACCAAAATGAGTATTCTCTCCTCTGCTACTGTGCTTGTGACTATTCAGTTAGAACAGACTGCAACTAGTACCTCACCACCCCTTCATTCAATATTTACTCTGCTGCTTAGAATATTAGGAACAGTTCTACTCATGTGACTATCTTAAGCTCCAATCTCTTTTCCTCACTTCAGTCATCATACTAACATTTTAACTTCTAAAAAAGAGAGATGTTGAGAAACAGTTGATGAGAAAAAAATAATTCAGAAAGAAATAATTAGCTCATTGTATGCTAAAATTTTTTTTCTATGTGAGGATCATTGTTTGTTTAAAATTCAGCCTGGTTCTGTAGTTGTTAATTTTTTTTTTTTTTTTTTTTACGGTACGCGGGCCTCTCACTGTTGTGGTCTCTCCCGTTGCGGAGCACAGGCTCCGGACGCGCAGGCCCAGCGGCCATGGCTCACGGTCCCAGCCGCTCCGCGGCATGTGGGATCCTCCCGGACCGGGGCACGAACCCACGTCCCCTGCATTGGCAGGTGGACTCTCAACCACTGCGCCACCAGGGAAGCCCAGTTGTTAATATTTTTAAGAAAATAAATTGTTCTGTCCACGGTTCATGAGCTTTGCCTTTTGGTCTCTCCATTTGTAAATACTTCAAAAGAACATATAAATATTAAACATATTGAATGGAATATCAACATTTCACTCCAATTACGTATATCAAATGCAGCTTTTATGCAAAATGCCCATTTACAAAAATAAAAGCATGTGTTGTCATCTAAATCTTTGTGATTGTCTCATTTTAGGCCTTAATATCTATGCCCAATTTTTAAAGACAAATTAAGCCCACTGCATTAACTTTATTATTTATTTATTTTTGGCTGCATTGGGTCTTCGTTGTGGGCTTTCTCTAGTTGCGGGGAGCAGGGACTTCTCTTCATCGTGGTGCCCAGGCTTCTCACTGTGGTGGCTTCTCTTTGTTGCGGAGCACGGGCTCTAGGCGCACGGGCTTCAGTAGTTGTGGCTCGCGGGCTCTACAGCACAGACTCAGTAGTTGTGGTGCAAAAGCTTAGTTGCCCCGCCAGCATGTGGGATCTTCCCGGAGCAGGGATAGAATCCGTGTCCCCTGCATTGGCAGGTGAATTCTTAACCACCGCATCACCAGGGAAGCCCTGGATTAACTTTAGAAACATACATCATTTTTCCTGAAATTTCAGGGTAACCCACAACAAATGATTCTTAAAGCTTCATTAATACTTAGGTCTTTGTAATTGCTAAAAGTGAAGAGGACTGGGCATCTTGCCCCCTTTTTGTATATCATACACAATGAACTGCAACTAACTTTTCCAAGAATGTGCCCTATCAAAGAAGCTGACCTCTGCAGATTAATGGGCCTGTATATTTTATTTCCTTCTTAGAGAGGAAAAAAAGAAAGAACATCTTGCAAATGGGATCCACCTGTCTTGACATCCAAGGCAAGATGGACTACACTGATTTATAGATCTTCCTGGAAGCATGAACCCAAGGCTATCAGAAGATGTGCCTCCAGCTTCAAACCAACAGAAGAGGCAACTCACAGGATTTCCATTAACACAACTGTGCATGACCTTAATTCTTTTCGATTCCTGTATTTCAAAAGGATTGAGTTGTTAAAAATGAAAAATCCAGTTAGAATGTAAAAAGAAATCAATGAGTTAGAGAAATCATCTCAATAAATGGAAGATTGTGGCACCAGGAAATCAGTTAAAAGAGAATGCTGGGGACTTCCCTGGTGGTCCAGGGGGGTAAGATTCCGCGCTCCCAATGCAGGGGACCCAGGCTCAATCCCTGGTCGGGGAGCTAGATCCTGTGTGCATGCCGCAACTAAGAGTCCACACGCTGCAACTAAAGATCCCACATGCCGCAGCTAAGACCTGGCGCAGCCAATATTAATTAATTTAAAAGAGAGAGAGAATGCTGAACCAGGAGTCTCTAAGAGCAAGAGAAGAACTATGAGACCAATTTTCAAAACTAACTGAAGTCACATTTTAAAACTGATGTATAGTAAAGGGGAGTCAAATCCTTCCAAGCAGGCTCAAGCTTAAATGATATTTCCTACTCACTAAAAAAAGTATCATCTCATTCAAAATTGTTGACTAAGGGTCAGTTATCAATTTAGCAGGCCAGTAGCAGCATGACACAGAGCAGTAGCCATAGAGCATACTTCTCCCATAGTTGACCACTAAATTGGGTCTACACATAAAATAAGAAAATTGAGACAGGTATATTAGAATATCATATCTTTTTTTCCATCATTTAAAAAATTGTGTCAGCTGGGAAATTTTGTGAAATTATTCAGACAATAATCTCCATTTTATTTTTAATTAAACAGACATGGTATATGAGAAAAGGCAAACTAAGGCAGAAATAATATACTGATATTCTATTCTAATGGGTTCAATCAAAATTATTAAAAATTATAGTCTTTTTTCTTCATGAACCTCTCTTTTGGAGGTAGAAATCATTTTCGATGGTTTTACCAAATAATCCAGAATGAAAATATTAATCATTGCTTATCTCAGTAGTGAAAAAGTATGATTCGCTAACAATATCGATGATTTCAACTGTGTCCAGACCAATAGAATCCTTGATCCAGCTAGAAATGGTGGGGAGTGGAGGGTCTGGGAGCAGCACAGATTTCCACTTTCTTCAGTAGCATGGGAAAACTGCTCCAGGAAGACCCTATGGGTATCTCAGAAACTTTCACGGGTTCTACCTCTCAGTCCGCCACTTGACCACACCACCATCCATGAGGTAGCCACAGCCTTTTATTTTCCATGATGTGTTCGTGTTCACAGGAGCAGTTGGAGGCAAGTTTTTTGCTATCCCGTCTATACAGTGAATGCACTGACAAATTCCCAGTCCTGCCTTTGTGAACTCACCCATTAGAAATTAACTTTAAAAAATTCATAACAGGGCTTCCCTGGTGGCGCAGTGGTTGAGAGTCCACCTGCCGATGCAGGGGACACGGGTTCGTGCCCTGGTCCAGGAAGATCCCACATGCCGCAGAGCGGCTAGGCCCATAAGCCATGGCCGCTGAGCCTGCATGTCCGGAGCCTGTGCTCCGCAACGAGAGAGGCCACGACAGTGAGAGGCCCACATAACGCAAAAAAAAAAAAAAAAAAAAAATTCATAACAGGGCTTCCCTGGTGGCTCAGTGGTTGGGAGTCCGCCTGCCGATGCAGGGGACGCGGGTTCGTGCCCCGGTTCGGGAGGATCCCACGTGCCGCGGAGCGGCTGGGCCCGTGAGCCATGGCCGCTGAGCCTGCGCGTCCGGAGCCTGTGCTCCGTAACGGGGGAGGCCACAACAATGAGAGGCCCGCGTACGGCAAAACAAAACAAAAAAAAATCAGAACAGATATCCTCTTTTCATTTACTTCAAAAGAATAAAGAGGGCATCCCTGGTGGCTCAGTGGAGAGAGTCCACCTGCCGATGCAGGGGACGTGGGTTCGTGCCCCGGTCTGGGAAGATCCCACATGCCGCGGAGCGGCTGGGACCGTGAGCCATGGCCGCTGGGCCTGCGCGTCCTGAGCCTGTGCTCTGCAACGGGAGAGGCCGCAACAGTGAGAGGCCCGCGTACCGCAAAAAAAAGAATAAAGAGAATGAGCAGACGCCAAAGGGAGACTCCATTCGAACTCAGAGACCGTAGAATTAATAGCTGCCCTGCCTTAGTCATAGACCCTATTGGAAAATAACACATTATATTTCTTTCGCTTCCAAATTGTCGTACAGATGCTATTTAAATTTTTCAAAGATCAGTAGTTCTGTTTAAAATAAATGAAAGAAAAATAACATCTTAAATCAATCAGAGGGTATAATTTAGATGAAACCAGAGGATCCAAACCTGCGGTCATTAAGGCCAAGATGCTTTATTCAGGAGAAATACCAGTCACTGGCACAGCACTTCTTCCAGGGAGTCCCACTGAAGGCAGAGTGAAAAGTAAAACCACTGCCCCATTTCCACAGTTCCAATAAAATTTCAGGTATGGGGAGTGCGTACAGACCAAAGCCCTGGGAATAGCCTCCTCCTTGCAGCTACTTCCTGTAAATGGATAGGAAACCTTGAATTAAAGTTAACCAAATCACTGAGGAGATGGTACCTGGTAAAGAGCTGGTAGTCAATGAACTGTTCACTCAATGAATAGTTAACCATAGCATCGTTAGAATTTTTGAAGGCATATAAACGTTACCTTAGGTAATTTTTTAATTAAAAAAATAAAGCAAGCTCAAGTAGATCCATATTTGAAAGGTTTGGTAGTATTACAACATGATTCATCCTAGAACATTGTAAACAACAAGTGCTCTTGTATAAAGTATGATCCCACCAAAGGATGTTCTTCAAATATGAGAGATCACGAATAAAGCACTAGCCCAGTGCCCTGTGTTTATGATGTAGAGTAAAAGTTATCTTTTCCCTGTGGCCCTTTAAGGACACTATCACTCTTCCAGCAGCCCAAGTTGAAATCCTGACATCATCGCAGGGGACACGGGTTCGAGCCTTGGTCCGGGAAGATCCCACCTGCTGCAGAGCAAATAAACCCGTGCGCCACAACTACTGAGCCTGAGCTCTAGAGCCCACCAGCTACAAATACTGAGCCCGCATGCCACAACTAATGAAGCCTTCACACCTAGAGTCCGTGCTGTGCAACGAGAAGCCAGCGCACTGCAACGAAGAGTAGCCCCCGCTCGCCGCAGCTAGAGAAAGCCCCTGCGCAGCAACGAAGACCCAGCGCAGCCAAAAATAAAAATAAATAAATAAAAATTTAAAAAAGTATTTAGTGGAAAGGAGGAGACAAAGTCAAAGTTTAGAGATGTTGCAAAGGTAGAATCTATGACTTTGTGACTGACCCAATATAAGAAAAGCCTTTATCTTTTTAAATTTTTATTTATTTATTTATTCTTATTTTTGGCTGCGCTGGGTCTTCGTTGCTGCGCAGGGGCTTTCTCTAGCTGCGGCGAGCGGGGGCTACTCTTCGTTGCAGTGCGCTGGCTTCTCGTTGCACAGCACGGACTCTAGGTGTGAAGGCTTCATTAGTTGTGGCATGCGGGCTCAGTATTTGTAGCTGGTGGGCTCTAGAGCTCAGGCTCAGTAGTTGTGGCGCACGGGTTTATTTGCTCTGCAGCAGGTGGGATCTTCCCGGACCAAGGCTCGAACCCGTGTCCCCTGCATTGGCAGGCGGATTCTTAACCACTGTACCACCAAGGAAGTCCCTTCACTACTTAATGTTAATCCAATACATTCCATGTTCCAATTTCCCTACATAAAACGTAAGCTCCAATAAATGTGTACCAAAAAAAATAACATTTAATGAGCATTTACTGTCAGATACATGCATTATATTTATCTTTCATCTATTCTGTAAGATGGATACTATTGTTATACCCATTCTATGGATAAAGAAACTAAGGCTTATAATGGTTTAAAATTTAAACCCCAAGCCTATTTAAACTTTAAATAACTTGCCCAAGGTACCACCTGCTGTTCCTTGTTGCTGTACCTTTTTTTTTTTTCCCACTCATCCCTGTACTTAGAATATCCTTCGTTCGTCATCTTGCCTATTAAAGCCTTACTTCTCCTTCAAGCTCATATAGTGGCCTCATCCTATGAAATCCTTCTTGATCCCTCCAACTAGATAAAATCTTTCCCTCTTGTAAACCATCTAGCACTTCTTCCTTGGCCAAACCTCACATTATATTGTGGCCATGTTTGCACCTATTGAATCTCCGTTCTAACCTATATACTCCTTGAGGTCAGAAATGTTATCCATTTTTATACCTCCCACAGCACTTGACTTAGTCATGCTAAATAAATGTACTGAATAATTGAAATAATAGTGAAAGTGAAAGAGCTATCTATATTCAATATTTGTTCTAAAATATTAGTGGAGTTTACAGGTTCCTAATATGAAGCTGACTAAAAAATTAGTACTAGAGATTATCAAAGGAAGCAACAGGAATCCCAAGCTGATCAAAGAAGAGACTAATAAGAATCCAAATCGACTGTCTCTAGAAAAACTTTAACATTTTTTTAAAGTTTAAAATACTGCTATTTCTAAAGGTGATTTTGGTACCGTTAAGGCTGAAGTGCTCTTCTAGACTTATTCATTTAACAAACACGTATATAAGACTTTGTTTCAGGCACTGTTCCAAGGCCTTTGCAAATATTTACTCATTCAAATTTTATAACAACCTTGTGAAGTAGGTTCCATTATTATCATCCCTGTTTTACAGGTAGAGAAACTAAGAAGTTAAGTAACTTACCCAAAATCACACAGCTAGTAAGTGACAGGGAGAGTTCAAATTCAGGCATCCTTCTCCAGACAACTCACTTAACTGCTAGTTTATCCTGCCTCTTTTTTTTTTTTTTTTTTTTTAGTGCACAGTAATTCTTGAGTACTGTACAATAGACATTTTTAAAAATAATTTGGAGACTTTAAAAATCTTCCACTAGTTTAAAGGTTTTTTAAACATGATTTCAGACTTAAAAGTTGCAAGAATAGTACAAAGAATTCAACCAAATTTCCCAAATGTTAGTATCTTACTACACTGACTTTATCCTTTTCTCTTTCTTTCTCTCAATATTTAATTTTTTCTGATCTGTTTAAGAGTAAATTGCAGATGTAATAGCCCCTAAATACTTCAGTGTGTTTCCTAAAGTTAAGGAATTCTGTTACATAACCACAGAACAATGATCAAAATTAGGACCTTAACATTGATACGGCACTATTAGGGTTAGGACTTAATCTGTAGATCTTATTCCAATTTCACCAGTTGTTCCAATAAGGTCCTTTATTGCAAAAGAAAATTTAAGATCGTAATTTGCATGTCATTGTCCTGTCTTTCAGTTTTCTTTAATCTGTAACAGTTCCTGAGTCTGTGTCTCTTTCTGTCTCTTACATACCATAACTTGGACATTTCAGCAGAGTACAGGCCAGTTATGTTGTAAAATGTCCTTAAATGTCAGGTTGTCTGGTGTTTCCTGATGACTAGATTCAGGTTAGGTGCTTTTGCTCCCTCTAACACATTTAGTATACTGGATACTGTAACATCAATCTGAAATAATGGTAAAGTGAAAAAAAAATGAGGCTAGAAGAAGCACAGAGAGATGAGTGATGTCGATCATGAGTTTGGCAGAAACAGAACTTCTCAGGATTCCTCAACATCATATGTAGAGTCTCAACTATTTAAACAGGAATATTCTTGAAATAATAGTTTAAATTTTATTTTAAAGTCCCCTAACTGTACCTCTTCTTTGTTTGTTTCAGTTATATGTTCACTGAATCACTATGACCTGACACTTCATCTCCTGAGAAATAGCCACCAGAAAGTGGAACAACCGTTGCCTATGATTCTTGGGTGGGATGAAGCCCTCAGTGAATGGTCATTGAGTTTTGTGGTTCAAAAATAAAATCCTTGGGCTTCCCTGGTGGCGCAGTGGTTGAGAGTCCGCCTGCCGATGCAGGGGACGCGGGTTCGTGCCCCGGTCTGGGAAGGTCCCACATGCCGCAGAGCGGCTGGGCCCGTGAGCCATGGCCGCTGAGCCTGCACGTCCAGAGCCTGTGCTCCGCAAGGGGAGAGGCCACAACAGTGAGAGGCCCGTGTACCGCAAAAAAAAAAAAAAAAAAAAAAAAATTGTTTGTCTAAGTTCACAGGCATAACAAATACATATTTCTTTAAAATTAATAATTTGAAGGCTTTTGCTTGAAGTTGTACACTAGGTTTTAAATTAACATTAAGCATTCTAACAATAAGAAATTGAAGGTCTCAGTTCATAATTGACTTTTTAACTGCTTCATAGAATACACAGAGAAATTGCCAAAGCCCATATCATCAACGTAAAAGTAGAATTATATAAAAGGTTCATGCAGGTGAGCACTTAAATTTAGATTTATGCATATAATTTACTTATTTTAGATGGGAGACTTTAATGCAAGGCTTCTTTTTCAATAAGGTATGAAAGAAAATCCAAACTGACAAGTCTCTTGAATTATCAAGTAATTTGAGAATAAGAATGTCTTCAATGTAATTCACTTTACAGTTCTGGAATTGCAGTTGCGGTACTGGCATGAGGATAGACATAGAGATCATGGAATAGAATTGAAAGCCCAGATACCTGTAACCAACTGATTCTCAACAAGTGTGCCAAGGCAATTCAATAGGGAAAGAACAGTCTTCAACAAATGGTTCTGGGACAACGTATCCACATGCAAAAGAATGAAGTTGGATCCCTAACTCACGCCATATACAAAAATTAACTCAAAATGGATCAAAGACCTAAACGTAAGAACTAAAATCATAAAATGACTAGAAAAAACCGTAGGCCTTAATTTTCATGACCTTGGATTGGGCAACAATTTCTTTAAAAAAAAAATACAAGCACAAGTAAAAAAAGAAAAAAATAGATAAATTGGATGTCATCAAAATTGAAAACTTTTGTGCTTTAAAGTTCCCTGTCAAGAAAGTGAGGGGAAAAAAACCCCACAGAATGAAAGAAAATATTTGCAAATTATGTATCAGATAAGAGTCTAACATCCAGAATATATCAATATAAAAACTCTTAAACTGCAATAATGAAAAGAAAAATAACCCAATTTAAAAATGGGCAAAGGATTTGTAGACATACCTTGGAAGAAGCTATACAAATGGCCAACAGACACATGAAAAACTGCTCAATATCATTAGTCATTAGGGAAATGTAAATCAAAGCACAATGAGATATCACTTCACATCTGCAAGGATGCAATAATAAAAAAAGATGGACAATAACAAGTGTCGACCAGGAGGTGCAGAAACTGGAACACTTCTACATTGCTGGTGAGAACGTAGAGTGATACTGCTACTTTGGAAAACAGTTTGATGGGTCCTCAAAATGTTAAACATAGGGCTTCCCTGGTGGCGCAGTGGTTGAGAGTCCGCCTGCCGATGCAGAGGACACGGGTTCATGTCCCGGTCCGGGAAGATCCCACATGCCATGGAGGGGCTAGGCCCCTGAGCCATGGCCGCTGAGCCTGCGCGTCCAGAGCCTGTGCTCCACAACGGGAGAGGCCACAACAGTGAGAGGCCCGCGTACCGCAAAAAACAAACAAAATGTTAAACATAGAGTCACCATATGACCCAGCAATTTTACTCCTAAGCACTTGAAAACATAGGGCCACACAAAAACTCATACAATAATGTTCACAGCAGCATTATTCACAATAGCTCAAGATGGAAACAACCTAATCCATTAACTGACGATCTGACAAGCAAAATGTGCTATGTCCAATTCATGGAATATGATTTAACCATAAAAAGGAATAAAGTATTGACACATGCTATGAGATGAATGAACCTTGAAAACTTCATGCTGTTTTTTGTTTTGTTTTGATTTGTTTTTTCATGCAAAGGTAAAGAAGCCAGACTCAAAGACCACATATTGTATGGTTCCATTTGTATGAAATCTCCAGAATAAGCAAATCTACAGAGAAAGCAGAAGCCAGGGACTGGAGAATGGGGGACTGGAGGATGACTGGTAACGGGCATGGGGTTTCTTTGGGGAATGATTAAAATATTCTGGGATTAGACAGTGATGATGGTTGCACACTCTGTAAATACCCTTAATTGTACACTTTAAAGGAGTGAATTTTATGGTATGCAAATTATATCTCAATTAAAATAAACAGAAACAGGAAACATAACTGTGCCTTTGAATTGTTTACTAGTGTAGAAATGAAGGCACAGAGAATTAGCAAAATTGCCCAAAGTTAGCAGTGGAACCTGCATTCTGATTTGCAAATCTGTGTATTCTAATCTACTGTTCACTGTGACTAGCGGGGTCTAACCCAACTCTCGTGTTGAAACTGTCACCTGGTTTCCGGTTAATTACTGAAATTTGATGACAAATCTGGCAGGAAACATTTCCTTACCTACTCACTCTGTAAAATGCAGTGGCTTGATATCTAAATCTACCTCTGTATTATGTTTATTTAGGATCAAATTTTAAATCAGTACACGGTGACTGAAAACCTTGCACATGCCCAGTCCCATGCATGTTTCTGGAAATGCAGAACTCAAGGTCAGAAAGTCAGGGAATTAGAGATATAGATTGAGAAATCAAGTGTCTGGTGGTGCTGGTTTAAGTCCTAAGATGGGAGGAAATTGCTGGGGAAGAGCAAGCAGAGAAGAGAGGAACTAGAACGGAACCCAGGGAACAGATGTTTCAGAGCCGTCAGAGATCAGCCTGCCAGTGACAGGCACTGATAAGAAGTGGTTAGTGAATGATAGAGGCAGGAGAAAGATACCCTACCTGATAGGAAACCTTGTATCTTATCACATTACATTGTTATTATCTGTTTACATGACTGTCTCCCTTGCTGTTCCCTGAGCTCCTTGGGTTTCTGCCTCCCTCTACTGCAGAAAAGTATTTCAATAAGTCACCAAGACCCTCCAAATTGTCAGACTCCATGGACTTTCACCACTCCTTCTTACTTTATCACTGTATTGTATTTGATACTGTAAACAGACCATTACCTTATTTTTTCTTAAAATGTGGGCATAAAAATGGTGCTCCTCTCCTGGGGGCCCAGAATGGGCGGCTCCTTGGACATAAGGCTGAGTCGGTGCTGCAAAGAACCCTCCTTGGACATGTGCCATTCACCTCTCCCGAGCCCCTCACCCTCCCAACTCCACCGTCTCCACTGCAGCACGAAGATCAGTCAGAGTTCTTTGTGATGCTGCCCCAATGAAGCTCTACCCAGGGGATCCCACCACAGGAAACAGTTAGACCCAGACGTCCATAGAACAGAATGGTAAGAGTAGAGTCCTGGCTTCATCCAAACACACTGCTTTGTACAAGCTTCGTGACCCCTCTCCTGGTCCTATCCCCTTTGCAGGAGCCTCTTCCTCCGTTGACTGTCTAAACTGGCATGCTTCCTCCCTAGTCTCATGGTGCCAACCCCAATCTCTATATAAACAACTTATCAATTTACATTTCTCTTCCAGAACTGCTCCTGAGGTCCAACACCATATATCCATCTTGTCCTTAAGAAACCTCTCAAATTCAACATGCCAAGAAAAGGAACTCTTTCTCCCAAGACATGTTTTTCCTACATTTCTATTATCATGTACCCTTTAACCCAACCTGCAATCTAGGAATCATCCTATCTCTTTCCCTCTCCCAAAACCGACTGATAAGGTAATCCTATCCACTCTACCTCCATAAGATATCTTAGATCCAACAGCATTCTCATTAGTGTGCCGCATGTTACAGCCTAATCACTTCTTCCGTAAACTGCTGCCATTAACTCCCTACCTCCCATCATGCCTTTACCCCATACAAGCCTCCAATTCACTGAAAGAGTGATCTTTCGAAAACACAAAACTGAATATTTAATTTACTAAATGAAAAAGTTTCAATAACCTATACCATGGTTCCCACACTATGCACAAGTCACCCTTGGGCACCACAGTGAACTCAGGTTTGCTATAGGCTATTTAATTTTTTTGAGGGAAACGCAGCAACATCTATCAGACACCACACGAACTACCACTATTATGGCATTTGGAACTAACTACGTAATGAATGGAACTGTTATTTCTCTTGGCCTAGGGTACCATGAAAAAATTAGAGAGACACTAAGGGTGCAGTGAACTGAGAAAGTCTGGGTACCTATGACCTACCAAATATTTTCAAACCCTCTAGCATGACATAAACTGGTACCCACCTCTCCAGCTTCATCTCTCTCATCACGCCTTGTCTTCTTCCCTAGTCCTACTCTTCAATCCAGCAGACAAACTTGCATCTCTCCAGACATGTCCTTTCTGCCACCCTGAGTGGTCAGACTCTGGCTGTAACAGAGTAGAGACATGGCCTACCCAGGGTTTAGGGGTGAGACCGGATACCCTTAAGAGAACACAAGATGAAGTAAACAAACCAAGGAAGTCACTCCACAGCCCCTACACTGGGTGGATTCTGTATGAGTTGGATAATCTGAAGTTAAAAAAAAAACTGGTTGACTATTCTTCAGAATTTCCCATGTATTTGTCAGGCCAAGGAAAGGGGAGAGACCAGCCCCGTGGTCCTCATCTTCTCCCCCTTTTCTATAGAGGTCTGTATTTTTCTAGGGCAGAAGGCAAAGAGGCAACCAACAAAGCAACCGTAAGACTGTCTTTGTTAATGGCTGTAATCCCTGAAAAGGGGCCTAGCACCTGAGTTATATAAATGACTGCTCTTTTCTCTGTGCCCCACTTTATCTCATTTTATCATAGCACCTCTAATATTTTTGCACTTACCTGTTCACCTGTCTTCTCCGCTTGACTATAAACTTGTGGAGGGCCAAGACTATGCCTGATTTGGTTCTGTATTCTCCTCACCTAGCAGAGGGCCTGATACATAGCAAGTGATGAATGGATAGTTGATGAATAAATTTCAAAGAGGGTGTGGGTGAGCCCCACAAGAAGCTCAAGCAAGTTAGAAAATAAAGTGTCCATTAGACTAAAAAGTCCAAAAGTCACTGATGATAGCAGTTAAAGATGTTTCTAGAGAGGGACAGGGACAAACTGGTTTGCACATGCTGAGGTGCAAACTAGGAGACGTGGCAGTGCTTACCAAGTAAAAACCACTCCCGCATTTCCTCCTTGCTATACAGAACTTCAGTTTTCTTTAGGCATCGAGAAGATTCCCTTTGATGTGGAAACACGGGCCCAGTTCCTAAACTATATCAAAATTCTGACTGATGAGATGTAAGAGGAAATCCTTTGGTGGGGTGTTTTTGGAAAATACTTTACCTCCTCTACAAGGCTAAGGCTGATGAAGAATAAACTTTCTGCCTGCCTTCCCACCTTTGCACCCACGGTGAAGATGTGATACTTGAAGTGTAGCAGCCATTCTACAACCATGAGGTAAAGGTCAAGTGAATTTCAGAGCTATGACATCACTGAACCGCTGAGAAAATATTAGCAACTCTTTACCCACGGACTTCTTGTCACGTTAAAAACAAAAACAACAACAACAAAAAACAACCTTCTGTTTCAGCTGGGTTTTCTATTACATTCTAATTTATACAGGAAGAAAGAAAAGAGAGACAAGTGAGTATAGACCCCTCTTTTTAATAAACATAGTACAAATAATACAGATTAGCAGCTAAAAGACAGTTTATTTCAGTTGTCTTTGGAAATGAGGCTGGAAATGCAAGTGTAATGAGGGTACAGGGGCCTCTACTGCCAGAGAAGAGACTTGGACTGTAATTCTGTTGGCATTAGGGAGTCATAAAAGGTTTCTGAGTAAAGTTTTAGGACTTCCAGAAGGTTACTTTGGCATAATGAGCAGGAGCCATATGTGCCCAAAGAGTAATGCGTCTCACGGCACTTGCATTTGACATGATTGTATTGGCGTCGCCCACCAATGCATACGGCAGGAGTTCATACCATGTGGGAACGCCCCTCGCTCAGCTCACACATGAGTAAGCGAAACAATAACCATGCTGCTTCCCCATGCTTGTTGGCCTAATACTAACAAACATAAAGTCTCAAAGCAAATGAAATATTACATCATTTCAGTGCTGCCATACTATGAATAGTCCCTGGGAAAGTTACAAGCAAACAAAACTTCTGTTAGTGAAAAGTAGCAACGGTAGAAATATACATTGTATGAACTCCTGCCATGTAGAATGAGAACACGAGACCACATATATACTTCCAAAATACCAATTCCTGATAATCTGCACAAAAAAATTAGACGTGCCAAAGTAACATCTTGCATGCTAGGCCTGAGACTGATTTTTCAAAAGTGTTTCTATAATGGTGTGGAAGGTTTTTAATTTACTTCCTTTTAAAAGCATTTTTAATGATTAGATCATATAAGAATAAATGCTCTTATGCTTATTCATAGTTTCAAACATGTTTCTCTCTTCTCACTAAATGTACTCAGAAAACAAATAAGCTTACAACAGAGAAACACCAAACTAGGGAAATCTCTGTGATGTGAACATCATATAACAAACACAGTAGAGGAAAAATACTAAGGAATGGTGTTTACTTTGTCATCATATATGTGAACAACATCCTACAAAGATTATTACTAAGAAAAAGAAAAGTGTCATTGTTTGTTTTTTGCACTAGGAATTGATGTTAGAAATTTTTTAAAAATAAATTTATTTATTTATTTTTGGCTGTGTTGGGTCTTTGCTGCTGCGCTACGCACAGGCTTTCTCTAGTTGCACGAGCGGGGGCTACTCCTCGTTGTGGTGCGCGGGCTTCTCACTGCAGTGGCTTCTCTTGTTGCGGAGCCCAGGCTCTAGCCCAGGCTCTACTTCAGTAGCTGTCGCACACGGGCTTAGTTGCTCTGCAGCATGTGGGATCTTCCCGGACCAGGGATCAAACCCGTGCCCCCTGCATTGGCAGGCAGATTCTTAACCACTGCACCACCAGGGAAGTTCCAAAGATTTTTAAATAAATTATAACAATCTTTTTTTCAATACATTTATTTATTACTTACTTATTTTTGTCTGCGTTGGGTCTTTGTTGCTCCTCGCGGGCTTTCTTTTTTTGTTGTTTTAGTTGCAGCGAGCAGGGGCTACTCTTCATTGCCGTGCGCAGGCCTCTCATTGCGGTGGCTTCTCTCGTGGTGGAGCATGGACTCTAGGTGCACGGGCTTCAGTAGTTGTGACTCGCGGGTTCTAGAGCGCAGGCTCAGTAGTTGTGGCACACGGGCTTAGTTGCTACGCGGCATGTGGGATCTTCCCGGACCAGGGCTCAAATCCGTGTCCCCTGCATTGGCAGGCGGATTCTTAACCGCTGCACCACCAGGGAAGTCCAATTATAATAATCTTATGATAAAGTACAAACAACAAAAAGGTTAACATTCTGCCATAGGTGGCTCTGATCTTTTTATAAAGAATTGATACCCCCTTTGGATTCCTTCCTATTCCCCTCCTTCCTTTTCTCCAAAAGGAAATCACTTTTGAAGTCAATATGTATCCTTCCTGGTAATAGCACTATACTTTTACTTCACATGTGTATATCCGTATCCTTTACTTACATGATTATTCATGTGTAAATTATTAAATTCTTTATATGCTATTCACACATTCTGAATATTAATCCTTTGTCAAGTTCATGTCTTGGAAATATTGTCTCCATTTGTCCTTTTATGATGTCTTTTGTCATATATATATGATTTATTTTAACATAATTCAATTTATCCTTTCCTCTATAGATTGTGCATTTTAATGTTTTAAGAAATCCTTCCCTACACCAAGGTCATAAGGATATTCTCCTGTATTTCCTTCCAATATTTTTAAAGTTTTGTTTTTCTTATTTAGGTTTTTGGTCTATCTGAAATTTAATTTGTGTGTAGAGTAAGGTAGGGATCTAATTTTATTTTTGTCCATATGAATGTTTGTTTTTAAATGAGAAAAAATAAAGAAGGAATTAATCCCTCCTTACAAACTGTAAACTCTTCAACATCAGATACCATGTCTGATTTATACCCTTCTCCCCAATACACTGCCTCGATGGGCTTTGAACATTACTAGTACTATATATCTAGATATCTAAATATATGATACTTTTTTCTAGCCCCACTTGCTTATATACAAAGTTGTCCATCTAAAATAAACTAAGTTGTGACTTAATTTATCTCCTTTGAGCAGGAAATAACATCTTAATAGTATTAACTTGGTATTAAGTACTGAATCATTCCAATTAAAATGAAGGGTAATAATAACTTTCTAACTTTGCCTATTTTTAGAAATCTTGTCTGGAAAAAAGAAAATCTACCTACCCTTCCAGTAAGACTCATTTTATTTGTTCATCTACCAGGAGAAAAGCATAACAAAGCAGCAGGAGCCTGGATTAAAACCTATTTTTAAAAGACATAAAGTCAACTATTTGAGTCAGAGAAAAACACATGCAAAACTCAATTTGATAAACATATCATGAGGATAGCAATTCACAGATTTAGGCTCTTAATAAGGCCTAGTTCCATTGGTTTAGTTCTTGCAAGACCTACTTCCTTTCTCCTTTCTTTCATAAAGAAATAGTCTGAAAGTAAGATATGAACATAACCTAACTTTAATCAAAGCAATAAATGAAAACCAAGGAAGGTAATTTTAAAAAAGAACCATTCTAAGATTCTTTCAAAGAATACTAACCTGAGACATTTTTTAAAAGATTCTCCTTGTAAGAGTTTGACATCTTTTCAAATAATTCCAAGAGCATTAGAATCACATACGGGAGGAGCACTTGTATTTTCTTCTGGAGGATATGGTTCTGACAGACCTCTAGAGGAGGTGAAACTGGCCAGAAGATTTGGGAATAAAGTGAAGTGTAGTTGGTACTAAATATACTGGGAAGCAAAATCAGTTTATTTTCAAATATTGTACGGAGACTAACCTTTCTACCATGACTAAAAGACGAACTCAGGTCAGAAAATGATGTCACTGCTTTAAGATTCGTATTGACTGAAGCTCTTCACTTGAAATAGCTTCTATCAGCTGGTTCTTTAACAGAACCAAGGCAAATTCTGCCCAATTCCCCCTTAGCCCCCCCCCAAAAAAAAGCAAAAACAAACCCCGACACTCTCTACTACTAAGATAGAGCACAATCAGGAAATATCACCTTCTGCTCTTTTAACGTAGCAACATATTTCCCACTGTTTCACTGAAGAGCGCTTAGAGACCTTGAACCTCAAAATCATAATGCGTCTAGAGAAACTATCCGAGAACCACAATTGGGGGGTGTTATGTATTCAAAAGCATCGGTCTCTTTTGAAAGAGTTCACCCTCTTTTTTTTTAAAGGATCAAAGTCAACTATGAGTGTAAAAGAAAAAGTCATTTTCAAAAAAGTCTGGCCTTAAAAACATAAGTATCTTAGTGCTTGGGGTTCCCTCTGCTCAAAAGAAAACAAGAAAAAGTGATTAATATTGCTGTCTTCTCTGCACGCTTCTCTTAAAATGGTCTTTAGAAGTCCCTTGGGAAAATGAGATCCACCTATCCGAAGTATGCCACGCTCACGATCACTGCAAAAACGATATTCTAAGCTTAAAATATATAAAAAGGTATTCACTTCTGCGTAAGCCCTGAGCCGCCTCCTGGGCGGTGACGCCTGGCTGGTG
The DNA here is from genome assembly GCF_949774975.1 of Lagenorhynchus albirostris. Classification (NCBI taxonomy): domain Eukaryota; kingdom Metazoa; phylum Chordata; class Mammalia; order Artiodactyla; family Delphinidae; genus Lagenorhynchus; species Lagenorhynchus albirostris. The sequence continues at coordinate 179,422,121 of NC_083095.1, forward strand.
GGACGGCGCCGCGCGAGTCCGGGCGCAGAGCCTCGGGGAACGAGGGCGCAGGGCGAGCGTACGGCTAATTAAAGGAGCTGTTTGGGTTCTAAATAAAACCTGTCTCTACCAAACCCACTCACTACCTAGCCTCACCGTCCCTACCACCCCCGCTCCCCGACACGCAGAAAACATCAAGTGAGACGGGCGGGGGAGCGCGAGCCCAGAAAGGGAACTGAGAAGAGAAGCGCCTGTGACACAAAATGGAGAAGGAGGAACCGAGAGGGGAAAGGAAAGAAGGAAAAGCGGGGAAAGGAGATTGTTAATCAGAAAAGCAAAGGGGCGATGGGGTAGAGATTACAGGGAGGAGAGCCGAGGAGAGGGGCGTTGAAGGACTAGAAACACGAAGTAGACGAAGTAAGAGACAGAGGAAAGAAAGACGTCCTAGAGGCCGAGGCTCCATTTTCAGCAGCGCCATTTCGCTTTTCCTTTCGCCGCGTTTTGTTTGGTTTTGTTTGCAGCCGGTGGACGGGCGCCAGCGCAATTCTGCAGCTTCAGCAGCTTTGGTCCGACAGATGGGGAGGGACGCAGGGCCCGGGCGCTGGCGCGGCCCCCTCCCCGTCCTGGACGTTCCGCGCATCTCCCGCCCGCGCTGCTCCTGGCGGCAAGGCGGCCCCCCCCTCGGTCCCCGGCCCGTAGGGGAGACGGCCCCGGGGCCCGCGGCGACACCCCCGGGGCAGGCACATAGAGCCCTCCAATTCGCCCGCGGCGTTGGTGGTGGGCGCGTGCCGCAAAGGGATGGAGGAACCGAGAAGCGTCGAGGAAAGAAAACGAAAAAGACAAACTGTACCCGAGGGGAGGAGGGGAGGGCGCACGCTGGGCGGGGGAGGGAGGCCCGAAAATAGACCTTTCCCGGGTAACCGGGGGCCCGGCCCGCCTTCGGCCGCGGGGTGAGCGGCCCGCAGAACACCTCCACCTGCGCCCGGCGGCGGGAGTGGCGCGGCTCCGTTCGCGCACTCGCGCCCGGGCTGCGTCCCCGGCCAACCCGGAGCCCTGCTACCCGAAGCGGCGCCGGGCCCAGGCCTCCAGGCCTCTCCTGGGCGCAGCCGGAAGAACGGCCAAGGTCGGGCTCGGCCGGGAACCTCAGGCGGGCCCGGAGGGAAAGACGGGCCAGCGCCAGCCTCGGGGCGCCCGTCTGAGAGGCGGCACGGGACGCCGGTCTGCGGGGTGCGAGTCCCAGGGATTTACGGTGCGGGCGGTGCCTCGAAGCTCCTTCGGGGTTAAATTCTGGAGCAATGGGAGGCGGTTCAGTAAACAGAAAATCAGGTTTTCTCACCCCCGACCCTCAACTGATGGTTTCCGTCGACTGAGTGTCCGTTGTAAGAGTGTCCAACGCGCCCTGGGTACATTTACTTCGTACTCCTCTCCTTTTTTTCTTCACTTGCACTTGACATTGTCTTTCGCTCAAAGTGACGTCCTTGCCGGCGCTAGAGGAGCCCCCGGCTCCCCGGCGCCCGCACCCCACCGCTAGGTCCACGGCACTCGCCGCCCCCGAGCCTCTAGGGACGAGTCGGGGGGAGACGCCGGGCAGGAAGTCCGTGCGTCGGGGGCTGCGGCCGGTCTCGGCCCAGCTCCCCGCGCGGACCCGTGCAAGGGCGGCCGCGGCCAAGGAGGCACAGCGGCCAGACCCGCCGTCGGGTTCCGCGCCGTGCTGCGCGGCGAGCCAGCACAGCCGCCTCCTGCCTCCAGGGCCCTCCTTCCTTCCCGGTGCAGAGATGTGGTGGCTTGAGGCTGGAAGCCAGGGCTTCTACAGGCCGGTGCAGCGGAGCCCGTAAAGGTGTGGAGTTGGGATCACCGCAGTGGTAACTGAACCCCGCAATGTCCCGGGGCGTTTCGGTCAGCGCTTCCTTGGCTTTGCACCTAGAAAAGAAACGTCTTCAGTCCTGTGCGCCCCGGCTCACTGCGTCCTCCTTTCGTGGTCAACTCTAACAACACAGCACTGTGCGTGCCACCGGCCCCTAGAGTGCTCGGATAACTCAGACCCCGCAGTAAATCAGACGCGCCACCCAAACTTGGCGCCTTCGAAAATCTTTCGGTGCGGGCGGCGGGGTCCTGGAATCCACTCGCTCCGCCACCACGCACGCGCAGGCCCACCTGCCGCTCTGCCTTGGACCTCGTAACTCGGCTCTTCTATCGCCACTACTACATTAATCGGCCTTTAAATTTTGAAATAACATTTAGGTTATTTCCAACAGTTGCTCCTTTATATAAATAGTTTTTCAGATTACAGATTTCCACAAGGAAAACATGTCTTTCTCAAACGGGGGGGGCGGGGGGGGTAACCACCCAGTTTCTTGTATTCTTCAGTTAGAAAAGTTGCATTAAAATGCAGATTTCGAATTACTTCAGGGTTAAACTCTTTTCCCAAAGAGAAAGCTCGATGGCTAACCTCAAACTTTAATCTTGACATCTTTAGTTATGGTGATCTCCTTGCTTTTTGTGATTTTGAAACACAAGGAGATCGATGCTAAAGTCAAAAATTCAAATTCAGAGGGCTGTCTATGATGGTTTTAGAATATTCCACAAAATTAAGAAGTAAAGAATATTAACAAGCTATAAGGCCTAGTTCACAAATAACACTGCAGCTTCGGTTCTGAAACAGATAAAAAGGACCGCAGGAGATTTTAAAAATTAAAGTATTCACAGTCTGGTATAGACATCTGTCATTTGACAATATATGAAATTTAAATTGAGCATTGTCCATAAGTCTCATGCTTATATTATGTTTCTTGGATTTACTCAAGTTTTTTGTGCTTCCCTCTTTTGTGGGAAAGCTTACATATAATGCACTATGTTTCTTTTAATTTAATCATAATTTTTCTCTTTTTAAGTGCAAACTCAAAAGCCCTTTAGAAAAGGATATTTTATGACAAATACAAGGGCAAATAAAACTTAAAATAAGTAACTTTCTCATCTCTCAAGGATCACTTTCTTCAGAAATAAAAGTTGGAAGTTGTAGTTTGGCAGGTACTCTATCCACTCTTAAATCTAGCCTCTGAATGCAACTGATTAGGTATTAAGGCCTACTTTTTTTTTTTAACATTGCAAAGCATTTATTAAACTCTTAAGAGAAACTTGGGTTTCTTTTCCTAAGTCCATGAACTGATTAATTTTCAGTGTAGAATAAAGATCACTGTGTTAAGGTACCCCACTTCCAGCATTTCATGTGTTAAATAGTGCAAAGCAGTATGCAATTCAGAAAGAAAAGCATCTCTGTTTGACAGATTTACCCTGTAAAAGAAGGCATACAACCACTGTCTTAGAATTAAAAGAAGAGGCAAATTTTAAGTAGAACTCTTATGTTTGATTCAAAATCCATTTAGAAAGATAGTTAATTACCTTCAGAGCAAATTTTTGGCAAGATAGTTCTTAGGAATGCAAAAAACTAAATCAGAAATGTCCAATATATGGTAGTCAACTTATACAATTTTTACAAAACTACATTATTATTTTTAACGTTACCTATTCATCTCTTTGTCTTTCAAAATCTTAATATTGGTAATTTATTGAAGACTTTTAAGGCACTTCTTTATGTTTAGAGTTGCCTGCTGTGTTACATCATAAGTCATAATTGCTTCAACCCACTGAAATAAGTGTATTTAAAATGTTCCTTATTTGTTTTATGAATGCCTCAAGTTTTCAAGTATCTGCAGTTTTTACATTTTGAGGTACATTTTTTTAGTGCTAGAATTGTTATATGTTAGCACATGGAATACATTCAAGTATTTCATTCTATTAGGATAAAAATGTAAATGCCTAAAATAAGGTATGTACAATCACAGGAAGCAGCAAAGCAAATAACCTCATTTTTCTATAATTCTATTGTCATTTTAAGAACATTCAATTAAAAACATAAAGTAAGTTATTTGCTAAGACCTTATTTTTGTAGTAGAATATCAAAAAGTTTGCTAAGACCTTATTTTTGTACTAAAATATTAAAAAGTAATACAGTTTATATTCTCTAGCAATCCCTTCCCAATCCATTGCTTTATTAACTACTCTTCTGATTATGTCTACTGGATACCAAGCATGATCACACACTTAGATAATGAAATGAAATGAAATTTTAAAATTTCCCTTTTAAAAGTCTGATATTGTTTCTTAATTGTTTTATGAGAAATAGATACAGTTAAAAGATTTTAACAATTTTAAACCTAAAATTAAGATAAACACTTGCACTCATTTATCAAATATACAGAATTTATTGAAGTCCAAGGTCATCTGAGCAATGACTGTGTTAAAAATAAATACTGAAATACAGGAAGTTCAAAAGTTATAATTCTTTACATTAACTGGGAATTTAAGAAGAGTGTTCTTTTTATTTAATATGTCTTGCTTTAGCAGGGCTGTATATGATACAGAATATCCTAAGAAAAGTGTGTGTAGTGTTGGTGGTGGTTGGAAGGCTGGTGGTGGGAGTTATTGAGGTAATCTTACTGCTTTTTTTAAATCTACATTTGTTTGAAAACATTTTTGTTTTCAGCTAAATATTTGGCAATGGGTTCAATGCCTCAGAAAATTTCTCAGATAATTATAAAGACCTAAAAATAACAGAGTAAGAGAATGTTGATCAGCTAAAATGCTATAGTTTTCATGTCACAAATAAAAATTGTATGTAAGCCATTGATCTTAAGTGGTATTAATGAAAATTCTACAAATAATACAGAAAAGTTGCATAGTTGTGTTACTGAATTAAAAATTATTACTACAATAAATGGAATATTTTATAAAAGTCAGTGATCTTCTCAGTGGTTTTAACACATTTTAATATATTGTTTTAAATTCTTCACTTTATTATAGTACAAGTCTTCTGAATAGAATTGTTTTTAAACATATAGAATACCCAGCTGATTTCATACATTGGGAATAATAAGAAACTACTAGAATTCTTGGTTACTAACAATGATAAATGCAATGATAACAGAATTTCATAAATCAATTATATGCTCCATTTGAAGATTACAAAACATAATTAACTTACTTGACATTAACACAAACAATGTTTTGTTTCTTCACAGAACAGGCTATGAGCTGTTTTCAATTATTTCAATGAAATGCTGTCCTCTAAAATTAACAAATGAATGAACATTTGCATACTGTACATTGTACTGTAGACAATTTAGAGTGGGGCTACCCAATTGTTTTTCTAATGATATTTTGCCTCTTACATAATTTATTTTCCACTGAGGAACTAGTGATTACCTAATTATTTTTTTAACTAACTAACTTGGTGAAAAAAACCTCCTAAAGTAAGGTATTATTCTTATGAACACCGTGAAATAAAATTAATCATTTGAAATGGCATCTAGAGATTGTGATTTTGCATAAAAGAGTTATGTGTACCTTGTGCCATGCTCTCCCTTACAAGAACGAAGGAAAAATAGAAACACATATATAAATGATTAAAAACAGTTTCTGGTTATATAAAACAAAGGAGAGTTTTATGCGAAGAAGGGGTTTGTGCAGAATTCCTGCCTGCCTTAGTCACAGGTGGAGTAGGCAACTTGCTACTTGGTACAATTTCAAGGGCAATTGCAAGGAGTGTATCCTCCCTAAATATTTCCATTACCCTTTATTGATGCCTTCAAATTTTTAGCTTAAATGTTAGAACGTCGGTAAAATTCAAGTACTACTGAGAAAACTCACATTCTCAGCTGTTATCAGTAATTTATACCTTTGAATGCGTGTCAGAGCTAATGTTGGTGGAAGGAAGAGAAAGTTTCATGACATTGAGTAATTAATATGAATGGAGAGAACTTGAGGAGGTGGAAGGGGCAGAGAGAGGGCTAAGGATGGGAAATTGTTGAGGAACAGAGACAAACTTTTTTGTGCACAACTTTGCCTGGTCAAAAGTAACTGACGTGATAAAGACCCATTTAAAATGAGTAATTAATGATCTATAATCCATTTTATACCATTCCTTATATCTAAGCAATTAAGTTATCAGTGTAAGGTATAATGCGCAAAAAATGAATTAATTAGAGACTTCAGGTGCAAACGACTTGAATGTAAAATGCTCAGATCATTAAAGTCATGTGTGTAAAATAGAAAGTGAAATATTGGTTGGATTATGTATTTGACAACCAGATAATTTATCTGTCCACATAAATTAAGTAGATGATTGCTAAATTTCAGCTTTACTGTGAGCTGTATTCATATATATCATGACAAAATACAGTCCCAAATCATTTTTGTAAGTTTTAGATTTTTTTCTTTGTATTGGTTATATTAATGACGATTTCCATAGTGTGTAGAAATTAGAACACATGACAATTCAAAATCAATTGTTAAGAAAGCCAAACAATCATGTAATGGTTTGGTTATTTCATACGTAAACCAGACTCAGATTTTTTTCTTTTTTTTCTAACAAACTGGTTCCAATCATTCAAGATTCTATACTAAAAGCGGTATTTAGCAGTTTTCAGACAATTTCGAAACAAATGAAGATTAACGAATCATCAGTAATTAAGTTTGGCTTCCTAATTTAAAGTAAAACATGAATTGTTGGTCAAAATGCTAATGACATAAAAGTGAAATTCACGTATATCCCTTGTTCTTAAATATTGAACAAATATCAACTAATCACTGAATTAGCCAACACCAAAAACTATTGAAATTCAATAACTTATCTGTGATCAAAGATGTATTTCAACAATCTAACTCTTCTTTAAGTTTAAACAACTGGAAACTATTTCTCAATGGTGCAGCCTTTCTTAATATTAATTCAAGAGACTTGGAGACATGTTGCTGATATTGGAAGCTGATATGTGCTGATTCGTGAGGGAATTGTTTAGCTTGTACCCTGGTCTCTGATGAAGGGAGACACACTTTCAGACACATGGAGGCATTGCAGACCCCAGACTTTTTTCCTAGCTGGTTATCTGCTTCCTGAGACCAATTTGAACAGCCGGTGAGTGTCTCCTTCCCAACCTGACTTGATTTTGGTTCCTATTTTGTGATTGCAAACTGAATATTTTTCACTCCCATACCCCTAACTTGGACTTGACAGCTAAACTGTGTTTTGAGCCTACTTTCTTAGTGTTTGTCTTTGAAAAGATCTTGATCTGTTTCTCCGATCCCCGCCTACCCATCCCAGCGAATGGGAGACACGAACACAGTGGCTGCGCAAGCAGTCAGTGCTCTTTGTTCTGGTAGCCTGACCACCCCACCACCTGCCCTTCACGAAGAACAGGGACCTGTCATCTGTGGACTGGGCTTCCCTCGCAGCTATGCCTGATGTCAAATGGTCCAGGAATGAGTAACCGTGTGCTCCCAGAGTTGTTCTAGGGTTTCTTTCCATTTCTTCTACTAACTAGATCAGTGAGTAGTATTTTTTGTTTGTTGGTTGTCAACGATGACCTTCCATCAGGTTTATCTGAAAACCTGGCCAATTAGCCCATCTTCAGTTCAAAGGAATAGAGGAACTATCGCCAGTACCCACATTGGCTCAGTGCTGGGCCAGCCCCAGCAGTGACTGGGTACTTGTCTTCTTAGAACTAGACCTCCAGGTATGGAAGATGGAGAATATGAAGGCCTTGAGCAAGGCCTCGTGTTCCTGGCCTCATCTTGGCCTTCATGCTGAAAGCCTGTGGACAACACCATGGCTCTGTCTGTCCCGGTGTTGGATCCCCTCATCCTGGGCCGTTGCCTTTGCTCTGCCCTGTGACAATTTTGGCCAAATCCCAGCACATCTGTGAAGCATCTACACCAGCAATGTAATCATAGGGAGCCAAAGCCAGATAGTGTTTTTGTAGAAAATGAAATAAACGTTGGTGCTTTATCACATTTTCTGCAACACAGCTCTTTCCGTTTTGACTGACACCCAACTACCTCTCTCTAGGATTCTGACGTAAACAAATGGATGGTAGGGTCTAACCCTACTATTGAGTCTCTTACTTCCTTGAAGAGTTGCTTTGGTTGTCTTATTCCCAGACATACTTCGTTATAATTAACTCAAGTATAGGGATTGCAAACCTACCTGTAGTTTTCTTTTTTTTAAATCTACTTTTCTAACATGTTATTTCATTATTCCTCATAGTAAGTTTATGAGGACAGTATTATTAAACTTATTTTACAGAAATGCAAGCATATTTTCTTAGCTCATATAACAACTCACATTTAACCAAACCTCATACAAGTATATGAAGTGCTTTACCCATAAAGGCTCTGAGAAGTGGGTACAATTATTATGACATTTTACTGAGGAAAGAAGCCTTAGAATCCTTAGTAAAGTGATGGAGATTCTTACCACTGTTACTCACAGCATTCCATACTGTCAACTCCAGTGGATCCTTTTTTTGTCATCTTTTTCAACCACATGACACCAGTCAATCCTCCTAGATAGACATGATGATTGCTGGCTCTTTTCCCCACCTTACTGGTCTCCTTGGCTGGCTCTTCCTTCTTTACCTTCACTCTCAGGGATGAAGCTCCTTAAGACAGGATCCTGTCCCTCTCCTTTACTGTCTCTACTCTCTTTCTCTAAATGATCCCAAACATTCTTATAACTCTATCGTAATCTGTACAATTACAGCATTTATACCTCTATCAGAGACCTCTTCTCTGAGCACTAATTTATCTACCTAACAACCTACATGATATCACCATTTGGATGCTCCATGGGTATCTAAAATCACATAATACCTCTAAAGCTAAATCCTTGACCTTTTGCCTACAAATCTGCTTCTCCCCATTCTCAGTGAATGGCATCACCTTTTACCTAACTGCTCAAGTCAGAAACCTGGGAGTCATTCTTTCCTTAAAATTCCTATATCCACTTCGTCATCAAGTTCTATCAATTTCAGTCCAAAATGTGTCCTGTCTTTCTCTTCTTCTCTATCTTGAAGGCCACCATATCAGCTCAAGCCACCATACACTCTGTGTTACTGTAATAACTTCCTATGGGGTCTCCCCTCTGCGTTGTCCCTGAAATATGTTCTCCATCCAGACATTGTAATCCTTTATATATACTTTTTTTAGTAAAATTTTCACAGAAAAATGCACAAACCATAAATGTTCAACTCGAATTTTCACAGCCTGAACAGACCTGGATAACCAACACCTGAGTCAAGAAATAGGATGTTATCAGTATCCCCAAAACTCCCCTCATAATTCTTCCCAGTCATTACCTCTCAAAGGTAACCACTATCCTGACTTCTATTGCCATAAATTAGTTTTGCCCATTTCTGAACATTATATAACCGGTATCAACATGTTTGAAACATAAAACATATTATGACACTACAGCCTAAACTCCACAAAGGCTTCCGTTATACTTGGACTAAAATACAAACCTATTACTGTGGCCTGCAAGTCCCAACACAATCTGTCCTCTACGTATTTCCCCAAGATCAAGTCCTGCCATTTCCCATTTGCTCAATATGCTACAGCTCACTTGGTCTTGTTTTAATTCCTTAAATATGTCAAGCTCTTGCCTTGACTCAGGGCCTTTGCATATGCTGCTTCCCCTGCTAGTTTGCTGGTTCCAGCATGGTTGGTTTCTTCTCACCCCTAAAAGTTCTCACTTAAGCATCACTTCGCAAAAGGGACTTCCCATGGCCACTGTAGGACGAGGTTCCTGAAGGCTGGTGTGTGTCAGGAATGATTCAGAGTCTCTTGCTTGACAGACAAAAGAGCATAAGAAAATTTTACTTTTGTTTGCTTTAGTGACTGTGCACACGTACAATATATGGGGGTATTTGAACTGGTTAAATTTGGTTTAAAAGGAAGCTGGAGGAATCAGAAAAAGAGTGTCAAACAGAGATGGCAGAATCTGAAAGACCTGCTTACTGTCTTCCAGGAAGCTAAATAAAGCTTCTCCCTTATCGCCTGTTTTAGATTAATTGTTGGGGGGAGGAAGGACTACAGCCTTCTCCTTTAAAATGCAAATAAGGAGTCAATCAGTCTGTGACTAACTGGGTACCTGGCAGGCAGAGAAGGGTGCGGGGAGAGAAGCAAGGACTCCTGCGTATTGGGCCATTTCCCCCAGGACCCAGGTGGCAGATACCTGGTGGAAACGGTGTCCTGTATAAGTGGAAACACTCATCAATCTGTATTAAGTATGTACATCTCCATCTGGATTTCTTGCAATTCCATTTTACCTTATTCACTCAAGCTTCCTCCTACAGTCAGCAAATACTTTCACACTATAAAAGGCTGCCTTTGGGCCGATGAAGCCAACATCAGGGGGGAAGGGAAGAGGAGAGAAGAAGGCGGACAGGGAGTGGGCCTGAGGACACAATCCAGTGAAAAACAACACCTGTCCTTGGGGAAAATGATACAAAGTGGTCCTCCACGGGGGCCACAATCCCACGCTGTCCTGAGGGCTGTTAGGCAGGTCCCCGTCCGCCCCCTTCCTCCATACACAACTCCCGGCCCAGGCCTGTGGAGTAAGGCTGCACAGATATATTCCCTGGACATCGCTCCTCTGTTTCACAGAAATGTTCCAGTTTGAATGAAATGCCTCCTGTAGGGTTTGGGTTCGCCTTGCCTAAAATACTGTCCAGGGTCATTCGTATGAAAGCATTCTATGCTCCCAGATGCTTGTTGTCAGGGAGCATGGGCCTGGAGAGAACACAAAGGTGTAATTATTGTTTACAACAATAATTCTATCTTTGTAATTAATTTTTGTTAATAATTATTGAGTACACTATAAGAGATATTAGACTTTTGTTACTGTTTCGGCTTTAGTTGGGCATTTCAAAAGACAGAGCCTGACTCAAGTTAGCTCAGCTCACTGAGGTACGGGGCCTGAGGGTGGAGGGTGTGCAGAAAGCAGCCCTGTTCTGGGGTCACCTAGAGGGCTTTGCTCACTTCCTGGGTGTCTCTGGTGTCAGTATTGAGCATTGTCTTGCCAGGGCTGCAACCAGGTTTCCTCCCGCTGCTTCCAAAGGGTGGGCAGGGAAGGGAGGAGGGCTGGGGAATGTTCCACCTCCAGGGACCGAGGCCTGGCTCTTTCGTCTCACACCAACAACGTGAGTCTTAATTTCCCTCTCAGGCCCTCCAGTCTGCTCTCAGGGCATCGCTCTACCTCATAACTTTTAAGTTTCACCTTCCCAGGCAGATTGCTCTATTCACTTAAAGTTTTTCATTTCAAATTCCTGACAGGGAGAGAATCTAAATGGTCTGTTCACCCTTTCAAGCCTAGTCATGCCGTGTCACGCCTATGAATTTACTGTCCTTTCAGCTGGGGCTGAAACGGGAATTGAAGGGGTCATGCGATCCGTGTACCTCAAATCTGCCCTCTTAGGAGGAGTGGGGGGTGATCCATCTTCCTTAGAAGCAACTGGTTGCAGCAGGCGATGTGTTTGGCATTCCTAGGATACTCTCATTAGCAAAAGAAAAGCCTTCGTGATGCAAGTAATTGGCAGAAAACATACAAAGTCATCTTTCTTTTTTTCACCTGATGTTAAAATATATGCATATAATGATGTAGATGTTTTTAAAGAATGCATTCTTTTAAAAAAGCTCTGGTTTGGAATGTTTATTTGACCCAGCTGTGGAACATTATCCTACTGATTCAAAAAATTAATATATTCTTTAGAAGTATTGGTATTGATATTATGCTAGTCTATTCCTGCAAGCAATAAAAACCAGAACGTAATGGTCGATGTCAGGGTTTAGTTTTGTGTACCTGGACCTCAATGGAAAAGAAAGCTTTGATGATGAGAAGGCTTTGTAGAAAATGTGTATGTTCCAGCTACAGTATTCATAATAGATGTTAGGAATTTCCAACCCTTTTCAGCATTATTTAACATGAGTTTAACCCAATTTTCCCTTAGGCTCAATGGAATACAGGTGTCCAGGGAGCAACACAAAGATGTTTTTATCTTCCTTAGCTATTTCTGTATTGGTGGGAGAATTTTCCCGTGTCCTGAATGAAAACAAGATTTTACATTTCCATCTGTCATATCTAGACAAAAATCTAGAAATCATCCTTGATTTCTTCCATCCCTTACCCCCTGTTTCCAGCCAACCCATCATCAAGTCCCGGTGGTTCTACTTCCAAAATATATCCTGAGTCTGACTGCTTCTCTCCACTTTCACACCTACCACTCCTGTCTCTGCCTGGAATACTGCAATAAGTTCTGTAATTAGGAATGCATTCAGCAGCAAACAACAGAAAACTCAACTATGGTAGTTTTGACAAAGAGAGCTTTACTTGTCTCTCATAAACGTAGTCCAAGTGTAGGTCTGATGTACAAACGTAGTCCAATCCAGGTCTGATGCAACGGCTCAACAATGCCATTGAGGACCCAGCTCTATCTTTCTTTTCTATCATCCTTAGTGTGTTGGCTTTCATTCTCATGCTTGTTACCTCATGTTCTCCAGATAGCTGCTACATTGCCAGCCATTGCATCTGTGTTCCAGACAGGAAGAAGGGTAGGGGTGGAGAATGATTTCCTTCAGAAGTTTTGTCTTTTGTTTTTTTTTGTTTTTTTTTTTTTTTAAGAAGTTTTGTCTTTTGATTCACAAAGGGAAGCCCCTTGGAACTAGACATTGTCATACTAAATGAAGTAAGTCAGACAGAGGAAGACAAATATCATATAATGTCACTCATATGTGGAATCTAATTTTAAAAAGTGATACAAATGAACTTGTTTACAAAACAGAAACAGACTTATAGTTATCAAAAACAAACTTATGGTTACCAAAGCAGAAACGCAGAGGGGAGGGATAAATCAGGAGCTGGGATTAACATACACACACTACTATATATAAGACAGATAATCAACAAGGACCTACTGTATAGCACAGGGAACACTACTTAATATTCTATGATAACCTATATGAGAAAAGAATCTGAAAAAGAATGAATATATGTATATGTATAACTGAATCACTTTGCTGTATACCTGAAACTAACACAACATTGTAAATCAACTATAATCCAATAAAATTTTAAAAAGAAAAAGAAAAAAAGAAAGGGAAGCCATTGCACCTTTCGTCAGCCAGAAGAGGATCCCATACCTATTCTCAGACTAATCAGTATCCAAAGGATTAAAATTGCTGAGGTAGATATTGTGGACTTATTTACACAGTACCTCTTTTAACCTCCTTCTACTGTGTCCTCCTGTACAGCTGAGACTGGAAAGCTAAAAACTACATTTCCCAGATTCCGTTGCAGCTAGGGAAATGGAGTGAAGTGAAGAGAGGCAGATAAAAGCTGGCCATTTTGCTGGTGTCCATTAGCAGAGGTAGGTTGGACCTGCAGTGATTAAATAGGAACTTCCTTGATTGCCCCTTCTTTATAAAACGATTTAAATCATTATTAACTCCACTTGGGTTTGTCCCTTTTTGGTTTTTGTCTCCAGCTGTTTCAATACATAATATTACCAAGTTCGGTAACCCACAATAAAGCACTTTATAGCCTGTTTGGTTTCCTCACAGTTGATGAGCTGTACTTAGAGTATGATAAATTTCTTTGGTCTCACAACCACAAATTGCTAGGCTTCTCCGAAGGCACTGGCTGCTGGTGGTGGTGGTGATTTTGATGGTGATGTGATTTTTCTAAATCATCTGGATCCTGGGAATTGTGACCAGTGGTGTTGAATTTTCCCTCTTGACTATTAAAAAGCTTTAAGGCAAATGGGTGTCCTTCTCCCTGAAAGTACCGTCTTCACTGTATATATTTTGTGTGCTAAATATATACACTCCTGATCCTATCTTTTCTACTCTTTTTTCTTGATTCCCTTACTTATTTTTGTTATTTCATTCTGTTGCATCCTTTTTCCTCATGGCAGAATCTTCTTGAAAATAGGGTTATAAGAGTATGTCTGCTAAAGAAGAAAAACTATGAAGATATTTGATCTCCCAAATTAGAAACACTATCGACAGGGACTTCCCTGGTGGTCCAGTGGTTAGGACTCAGTGCTTTCACTGCCGTGGCCCCGGGTTCAATCCCTGGTTGGGGAACTAAGATCCCACAAACCATGTGATGCGGCAAAAAAACAAAGCCCAAAAAACTATCAACATACTAGATATCAAAAGGAAACATTGGGGTTAAGCATTTCATAGCTATAAGGTGACTTTAGTGGAATATTTCAAATTGGTCCCAAATATGAGTCTCTGCTTTGTTCCTTGGAAAAAATACTCTATACGCTGTCCTTAGAAAAAAATGCGGACTTTCCTCTATATGCCATAAACTCGTGAATAGGATGAATGTGAAAGATGCTCAGTCACGGCCTTAAACATCTTACTACAGTGATACGGACTGCACACATCATAGACCTGAGCTGGAAGTGTTTGTCCCCAACACTTTAGAGAAGCTAAGTGTGTATGAAAAGGTTTTAAACACTGATAGACAGTATAGCAAGGTGAGAAACCCATACACAAATGCCAGTGGTGTTGTCTGAGATTATTTAAAGTAGGACCACAGCACAGATGGTGGCAAAGTATGGACGGTGAGGAGAGTTTGCCCTGAAGCCCTGCTCTGACTGCAGATCCCTGACCCAGACCAGAAGCTTCACAGGGTGCCATTTCCGAAGCTGGGAGATCACATTCCCTCAAAGCATCTGGCTGATTTTGCTGCTGCCAAGTCAGTTAAAAACATGAGTGGCCATCCAATAAATACATTCTAAAGTGTACAGATGTGTTTTTCATGAAATGCAATCGGAAGCAAAGATTCAGCCTCATGGCTTCATAATCAGAGCAAATTTTTGACCCCCCCCAATAATATTAACCTGCTTCATCATCAACTTTGTTGACGGAACACAATTCCTCTCACCAGTTTCTTTCCCATCCCGCACCCTACATCCCGCCCCCAAATCCAATCCACCCTCAAAAGCATTGTCAGCATTGAGCATATTCAAAAGAATGAGCTGAAAGCAATTTAAAAGGAGCTCTATAAAGTTTTGAGTAAAGGAGCATTATCGAATAAGTGTGTAACCCATGAGAACACTTCCTTCTTAAAATCATTCCTTGGCTCGCCAAGGCATTCCCGGTAAAGTCCAAAATCCTTGTAATGGCATCCAAGACTCTTCACGATGGGAACACTGCTTTCCTCCCCAGCTTCACCTCTGTCACTCCCCTCCTGGTGGCCTGACAAGATCCAGCCATACTGAATACCTGCTGCCTCCTAAATATGCCACATGCTCTCCTACCTTCAGGCTCCTGCCCAGCCTGGAGCACTAACCCACCCTCCTTGTCCGTTTTCCCTGCCTAATGACTCTGGCTAACCTTTCAGGACCTGTCTCAATCTTCACCTCAACCACGGAGCCTTCTCCCACACCCATTTTTTATGGCAAGTGCCTACCTCATTGTACCCTTTAAACTGACACAAAGTTGCTTGAAACTCTTTTGTCTCCAACTGCAGATTCCTTGAAGGCACAGACTGTACTTTATCATTGCACCCCTAGCACCTGGAATAGTGCCTGGGACATAGGAGGTGCTAACACATGTTTGTGGAATGGATGAAAGTTATTATTCTGAAGGAAACAATTCATCTGAGTGGATAGTTTTGCCTGTTTGAAAAACAAAAATCACTCATCTTACGGACATAATTCGTGTTGTAGCGACATTGATGTTTCCTAATAAGTACTCAAAAAAGGGGTTGTCATCAATCTGATAATTCTACTACTTGCATTTTTTATCCCATGTTAAACTTATGAAAACTTCATCACAGCATAAACAAGGCATTTATAAATCAAAATATTTTAAGGATTAAAAAAGGATATTTTAATCAAGGTCATACTAAGGATGGAAATACTCTCTAAATAGAGCTGACAGTTTGAAACAGATATTAGCAACAGTCCTCTGAAGAAGAGGAACCTAGTCCTGTTCTTATTTTATAAAGAGTAAGGGGCTGTTTTTCAAGCTGTGAAGAAAAAGTATTCGGAATAAAAGCTACTACTGTCTTTTCTCTGACCTGATGATGATGATGATAATCATAGTAATTTACCATGTTAAATGTGTACTGGGTGCCCGGTCCTTTAAGTGAATTCCTTCATTCAGTTCTCACAACAGTACTATCATTACCTCCATTTAAAAATGGAGAAGTGAGTTTTAGGTCCAGATTTACATACCTGATAACCAGTAGAGTCGAGACTGAAGCCCAGGCAGTCTGACACCAGAGCTGAGGCTCTTTCCTGACTTTGGAAAATGAAATCTCACCTTACGGATAGAAGATGCTATCTCTGAGTTTGGCTGGACTCCTACTCCATATATTATATAATGTTACTAGTAATGGAGTCGAATGTGGCTTAAAACTGGTTCTTCTGGGCTCTGTCCAATGGAAGTGTCAGATGTTACATTCTGTGCTACCTTTCTATTGCTTCATAACAAATTACCCCAACTGGGGCAGGTTCAAACATCAAACATTTATTCTCTCATAGTTTCTGAGAGTCAGGAGTTCTGGTTCTGGCTCAGGGTCTTTCATGAGGCTGCAGCCATTTCAAGGTTCGACTGGGGCTGAAGGACCCAAGATGTTGGGCTGAGGGCCCCAGTTCCTCCCTGGCTGTTGACTAAAAGCTTCCCACAGTTCCTCACCACACAGACCTGGCGACAGGGCAGCTCACAGCACAGAAGCTGGCTTTCCTCAGAGCAAAGAGTCCAAGAGAGAGTCAGAAACAGGTGAGCCAAGAGGAAAGCAGCAGTCTCTTATAACCTAACCTGGGAAGGGGCACACCATCACTTCTGTTGAATTCTCTGCATTAGAAATGAGTCCCAGAGTTCTGCCAAACTCAGGGGGTTACACGAGGACATGACAACCACAGATGGGGTCACTGGGAGCCATCCCGAGGCTGTCTTCCATACCTGCTTTAATATGCGACAAAGGTACAGGCATCTTGATTTCATGCCTAAGTGCCAGGTTTCCAGGTGCGAGTGTGGGCTTTTTCTTTCTATTCAATTGAAAAGAAATTAGATCATTAGACTCAAATGACAAATCTCAGCTTACCAAAAAACACTTTCACTAGAAGACAAGGTTGGAAAGACGAAGTAAAATTCTAAATGTCTTTAATTCACAATTATAGCCAATTGCTAATAAATTTCTTTGCATATATCACATTCTCTCCTAACCTAGTTCAAACGTAGGTCCAAGCTATAATGGGTCCCGAATAAAAGACCACATAAATAAGCAAAGAGCATTTAAAAACACTGTAGAGTATTGATTCCTGAAAACAATTGTATGTCTCTGTTACCTCCCCTTTATGGCTGACTAATTTCTGAAATTGCTGTGACAGGTATCATACCGGAGACTCCTTGGGGAAAGCTGAGGAACACATGTTTAAGATCAATTTGAGAAAAGGTATGTTACTGCTTTATACAGTGCAATTAATTATTTTTAGAATCTTTTAAATCAGTTGTTTCAAAAGATAAGAGAAATATACACCTTAGATCTAATGGTTAAAATGAAATGGTGATATTTCCAAATTTTAAATCCACTTGGAATGTTACATATTTTCATGCTTGGAAACTTAACCTTTACATTGTTTTAAATTAATACCTTACAGTGTCATTATCAGAGTAAGTAATCATTTGTTCTGCAATATTGTTAATGACCATGACCAAAAACCTTAAAAGTCTGATCTGAAATGGCATGAATCTTAATCATAAATGGTGCTGTATAGTCATATGAAGGACTATGAGATATTTGCCCTTGACTTATTATAAGGTGAAAAATATGCATGCTTCTGAATTTTTCCCAGTTAATCAAACATGTAAGTTTGACCCATGAATGCAAAAATCAAAGAATAATTCTTTTCTTCTTCTTCGGGTTGTTGTAAATTTGTGTCATATGTTAG
The DNA here is from genome assembly GCF_949774975.1 of Lagenorhynchus albirostris. NCBI lineage: Eukaryota > Metazoa > Chordata > Mammalia > Artiodactyla > Delphinidae > Lagenorhynchus > Lagenorhynchus albirostris. The sequence goes on from NC_083095.1 coordinate 179,439,901, forward strand.
TATAATTTTTTTCCCAACAGTGAAATTCTTAACTGCACTGTACATGTTATATACACTTTGCAACTCCAGGGCAGCAACTAGAACGCAGTAGCTGTGCGGATTGCCTTTTTGACTTGATCTGTGACCTGCAGAGGTCAAACCTGAACTAAGACTTTTCCAGGCTGATAGTACAAATTTGCCATTTTTATAATAATGTTCTTTCATAATGATAACATGAATTTTAAAAAATAAATTTATTTCGTTTTTTATTTTTGTCTGCATTGGGTCTTCATTGCTACACGCAGGCTTTCTCCAGTTGCAGCGCGCGGGGGCTACTCTTCGTTGCAGTGTGTGGGCTTCTCATTACAGTGGCTTCTCTTCTTGTGGAGCACAGGCTCTAGGGGCGTGGGTTTCAGTAGTTGTGGCACGTGGGCTCAGTAGTTGTGGCTTGCAGGCTCTACAGCGCAGACTCAGTAGCTCCACAGCATGTGGGATCTTCCTGGACCAGGGCTCAAACCCGTGTTCCCTGCATTGCACTGGCAGGCGGATTCTTAACCACTGAGCCACCAGGGAAGTCCCTTGACTGTTTTTAATAGCCAATAGAGTGAAGCCTAATTAATGTATATCATGTGAATTCTGAGTTTGTTGGTACTCTTATTTGATTATCAACATATTTCTACCTATGTATGCTTTATTAAAAGGGTTTATAGGGGCTTCCCTGGTGGCGCAGTGGTTGAGAGTCTGCCTGCTGATGCAGGGGACACGGGTTCGTGCCCCGGTCTGGGAAGATCCCACATGCCGCCGAGCGGCTGGGCCCGTGAGCCATGGCCGCTGAGCCTGTGCGTCCGGAGCCTGTGCTCCGCAATGGGAGAGGCCACAACAGTGAGAGGCCCGCGTACCGCAAAAAAAAAAAAAAAAAAAAAAAAAAAAAGGGTTTATAACTGTCTCTGAAGTGTAAAGTAGATCCTACAAGAGAGTGTTTTCATACTTAAGATAAACTTTGTATGACCTTAAAAGTATTTTATTCAGGAGTACTTAATAATCAGTATTATTGCATCATTATAGCAGTCTCTAAAGGATTTCTATCATCAATTGTTATTAACATAGCGCTAAAAGAAACTTATCTTAGTGAAGATGCTTTTTTTTTACATTTGAATTTTGTCTTCCCACTAATTCAGTCTTTCTCACGATGAATTCCACTTATTTGGTTTTATTTTTTGAAAATTTGAGGGTACTTTATTATTCAATGTAATATACCAACAATAGAATCTGGAATTTGACAAAATCTCCATGTCAGACAAAAGTGGATTGCTAGGCTTTTCTAAATAGCATAAAATTAAAAGTTTCTCAAATTGTGAAAGTTTCTTTAATTCCAAATAATTTTGTATATTAACTGAATTTTCAAGAGAATTATCAATATATGTTTTTTATTTTCGTTGCAGAGAGAGCATTCTCCAGAAATCACTTTAAAATGGAGTGATAAAAGTAGATATACATTCAGTTCATTTCAAAGTGATACAAAAATAAAATTAGATGTATAGCTGGACATATGTAAATAAATATTTTTAAAATAAGAAAGAAATTAGTTTCTATTCAATTCAAAGTTATAGAATATAATTCTATACTCAATCAATTCATCAAGCAATAAGTACTTATTGAATATCTACTATGTACCCTGCCCTGGGCTAGTTGCTATTTGGCGATTATATAACTATAACTAACCATAATTAAATATATGTATTCCTGCATTCAAAGAGCTTATAATTCAGTTGAGGATATAAGATCTAAACAGCAGACAAAATTTTCAATGAAATTAAAAGAAAAACTGTATATTATAAATGCAACGGAGGTTGAGAAAAGAAAGCAGTTAATAGGTGCTGGTGTATTCAAGTAAAATTAAAAGGAGAGGGCAAACTTTAAGCAGGCAGTTAGGAGATAACAGGATTTCAGCAAGAGACTTAAGAGTAGCAGGCTTCCCTGGTGGCGCAGTGGTTAAGAATCTGCCTGCCAATGCAGGGGATACGGGTTCGAGCCCTGGTCTGGGAAGATCCCACATGCCACGGAGCAACTAAGCCCATGAGCTGCAACTACTGAGCCTGCGTGTCTGGAGCCTGTGCTCCTCAATGGGAGAGGCCGTGACAGTGAGAGGCCCATGCACCGCGATGAAGAGTGGACCCCGCTCTCCACAACTGGAGAAAGCCGTCGCACAGAAACGAAGACCCGACACAGCCAAAAATAAATAAATAACTTAATTTAAAAAAAAAAGTAGCAAGTGGTCTCAGCTGGAGGAAGAGAATAAACCAAATAACAGAAGTGGAAGTTCACAGGGTTTGTTTCACCGGCATTAAGGAGTTTATCCTGGGAAGAGTAAAGGCTCATTTTGGGAGTGGTGGAAATTACATTTCAATAAACTATTGATACATTAGTTATCCAAATGAAGGAATCTACTGAAAAACAAGTCAGAGGAGTTCAGATTTGACACACAAAAAGTAGGAGCCCACTACAGGTTCCTGAACAAAAGACTAGGGATAAGAGTATATTTTTAGGAAGCTTTTCATCAATGACTTAAATCAAAATATAATTAATTAAATCAGTATGAGCCTCTACCTTTGCAAAGATGATGTTAAAAGATGACAGAAAGGAAGCAAGAACCTCTTAAATTCCCTTTGCTGAGGTTCAGTTATACTGTCTTTACTCCACCAGAAAGAATAAAAATTAGAAAGAAAACATTAGGAGAGTGAGTCCAAAACAGGTGGGAAGAGAGTAGGAAGCAGCTACTTTCACAATTTAATACGAAAAAGATATAGTGATTGAGTGCCTCCTACTTGCAAAATACTTTATACGAAGCAGCCAAACGTCAGTAAGATCCAATTCATGTGACCAAAAAGTTTACAAGATAGTAGAAGTGTTAAGGAATGTGCATAGACAGTTTAATAAATGTCATAACAGTCAGAGGTGCAGATAAATCCCGTGAATGTTCACAGAAGGGTGAATTCACCTGTCAGGTACATGAGTCAGAGTGGCTTTCATGAGAAGAGGCCACATGTGTTGTAAATCTCAAAATGAGTATGTTGTCAGAAGAAATGGCAAGAGAGGCTCAGAAAGGCAATGTTTTTCCTGGGTGGTCTTGTGTCTGCTAAAAATCAGAAGTTACTGTAGAAAAGCAGGGAGAATGGATTTTGGAGCCAATACATGGTTTGTATAGAGACTGTAGCAGGAAGATGACATCTGGCTAATACCCAGAATATACGTGTGTCCTGCTGCCCAAACTGGTTTGGAGTACGTGATTCCTTAGCAGGAGTGTTCTGGCTAACGTATTAAAGAAGTTGCTCAAGTGGGAGAGTATGATGGATGAGTTATGAGGTTACCAAGATGGAGAGAGATGAGAAGAACAATTTATCTTCTGAAGAAGGACAGAACATATTGTGTGAGCACACCGCAACATTTTCCATTCTTGGCTTTGCCCTTTAGGGTACCCATCCTCTTTTCATATTCAGCCCTGAATGCTATAATCCTCATTTCCTCATTCCCTTTGCTATCTTTGTATCTTCTTCCGTAGAAATTAAAACTCAGACTTCAGCCTTGGCCATACTTTTGCTCCAAACCTTCTATTATCCAGCTGCAGTGCTGACATACTTAATCTCCTTTATGTGACAAGTAACAAACTCAACTAGCTGGAAAACTTCAACGCAAAGAGAACAGACAACTCTTAAACGATACAAACCACAGACATTTCCCTTGATTCCCATTATTCCTTCAGTAAAGACCTTCCCTGTCCCCAAATACCAGTTGGTTTCTCACTAAAACCGACCACAGAGCAATCTCACTTTATGCATATTTACTTAACAAAACATTAACATCTAATTCATTGGGTTGAGAGTTTAATTTGCATACCCTCAAGCAACAATTTATTATTATTAAAAACCACTCGACCTTCTAGAGTGGGCTACGAAGACTTCCCTAAAAGTCATTTCGTTTTGCAACTGATTTTCTGAATATTTAATAGCACTCAAACAGGGTACTAAATGGGCTATTTGTTTGTAAAAAGAAACAATGCCACTTTATACACTGCTGTCAAAGTTTTGATAAACAAGTATAATATGGTCTTGAGAAACACATGAATCTCATTTATAGCAAAATAAGATTTTCTTGTGCCTCTTCCAAACAATGGCAGTGATTTTCCACTGAATTTCCTCCTGATGCTTTTCTCAGTCTCCTCCATCGCTTCCTCCTTATCTCCCTGAGCTCTAAATGTTGATGTATCCCACGCCTAGTTTCTAGTAAATGTTCAATAGATAAAAGTTGAATGAATAAATAGGTAAACAGTGAGCATTTATGGCTAGCTAGGGCAAAAGCATAATTAACGAGGATGCTTTCACGAAGGATAGACTCAAGGGAAGCCACCATGCCTTTCCCCTCTTTGTGGTCCCAGCATCTTTACAGCGTGTCTGTTATATTAAAGGTATTCCATAAATACAACCTGAATATTTATTAGAGAGCACAGGCTGAAGCTGGATTGCCTGTGTTCAAATCCCAGCTCTTCAACTTACCAGCTCCGTAACCAAGGGAAAAGCATTTAACTTCTCTGTGCTTAGTATCTTCATAAAATAAGAATAATAAGTATAATAGTACAGGCATATCTCAGAGATACTGCAAGTTTAGCCCCAGACCACTGCAATAAAGCAAATATAAAGTGAGTCACATGAGGGACTTCCCTGGTGGCACAGTGGTTAAGAATCCACCTGCCAATGCAGGGGACATGGGTTCAATCCCTGGTCTGGGAAGATCTCACATGCCCCGGAGCAACTAAGCCCATGCACCACAACTACTGAGCCTGCACTCTAGAGCCTGTGAGCCACAACTACTGAACCCGTGTGCCACAAGTACTGAAACCCACGCACCTAGAGCCCATGCTCCGCAACAAGAGAAGCCACCGCAGTGAGAAGCCCGCGCACCCCAATGAAGAGTAGCCCCTGCTCACCGCAACTAGAGAAAGCCCGCGCGCAGCAACGAAGACCCAATGCAGCCAAAAATAAATTAATTAAAAAAAAAGAAAACCACAACCTTTCTTAAAAAAAATAATAAAGTCACATGAATTTTTTGGTTTCCCAGTGCCTATAAAAGTTATGTTTACACTATACTGTAGTCTATTGTGTGCAATAGCATTATGTCTAAAAAAATGTACATGACTTAATTTAAAACTATAAGTGTTAATTTAAGGCTAAAAAAGGCTAACCATCATCTGAGCCTTAAGCAAGTCATAGCAGTAACATCAAAGATCACTGATGACAGATCACCATAACAAATGTAATAATGATGAAAAAGTTTGAAATATTGCGAGAATTACCAAAATGTGACACAGAGACATGAAGTGAGCAAATGCTGTTGGAAAAATGGTGCCAGTAGACTTTCTCGAGGCAGGGTTGTTACAAATCTTCACTTTGTGAAAAATGCAGTATTCACTAAGTGCAATAAAGTGAAGCACCATAAAGTGAGATATGCCTGTAATTTTATATGGGTTTAAATGAGTAAATATTTTTAAAGCATAGTAACCATTAGATAAAGGTGGTGATGGTGGTCCTATGAAACTCAAAATGAAATAAGAATATTCCGAATGAGCTAAAACCACCTAAGCTTTTTAAATGTAAAAAAGTTACATGAATTTGATCAAATAAGTAAATTATAGCATGCCCCTCCCCAACTGAAAAATCCATAAATAACTACTACAACCTCCATGATAAAATCCAAACTTCTAGCATTCAAGGCTTACAATTTGTATCCAAAATTTAACTTGAAAGTCAAAAAGATTTCTTTTCAAAGAACAAGGTAAGGAATTTTTCAGAAATGTATGATGATAAATAATGCCTCCTATTTTTATAGCACTATATGATTTTCAAAGAGCTTTTACATAGCTGACTTGTTTATAACCACAGCCACATTAAAAAAGAAGCCGAGACAGGCATTTTTATCTTCATTTTGGAGATAAGGAAGGTAAGATTCAAAGAGAAAAAGTGATTTGTTTGAGGTTTCATAGCTGACAATTGGTGTAACCAGGACTAGCAAACTGAATCCCCTGATATTGAATTCAGGATTGCTTTCACCACAACCCTCTATTGATAAACACTGAATTTAATGAGTGAGTTTTGCATCCCTTCTAGTGTTTATCACATGCTAGGTATATGATAGGTGTTTAATCCATATTTACTAATTGCTTAAGGTAAAAAATAAATATATTTATTCTTTTGCTCCGACTTACCAGAACCGTCATAGAAAAAAGATAATTCATACCATTTAGCAGAAAGTAAACAAAGCCCCAAATCTTGGTAACTTTTATAAAAATTGCTTCAGTATTTTTCTAAGGTACAAAAGCTACTGTAATGGGCCCATGATTTCTATCGATATTCATATTTACTATTTGTCTTTCAAACAGGAAGACACCTGATCAATCTCCCAGGAGTTCTGCAAGCTTATTGCCTGGATTTTGTGACCTGAGTCATTTTCTTTTGAACCAAAGAATAAATCATCAGATCTTATAAAATCTGTGTTTCCTTCTGTATATACTATTCCAGCCCCTCTTCTGTATTTGAAGGGTCAGAGAGATTTGACTTTAAACTGGCTTACGAAGGAGTTTAAAATCTTATGCTTTAATATTCCATTGCTACTCCTAACATTTTCTAGGTAGCATATAGAAACTACAAACTATAAAAATATAGGAAAGAGTATGATATTTATATTCAAGACCTTATGTTTGAAAATAGTCACGTTTCTAACTGAGCTATGAACAACAGCCTTCGAAGAATTTGGCACATACTGTAGATTTTTATCTTTTCTATTTCAACCACACCAAGAAGTAGTTTCTCTAAAGCTTAGAAACACCCAGAGAATCTCTTGTTTTTCTAAGCCTGATATGAAGAGGCATCACGAACAAAAACTTTTGGGGGAAAAAAGTAAACAAAAGAAATTTAGCCTTTTGGCCCTTTGGATAATTTAAAGGAGCAAGCACAATCTTTTGTGAGTCACTTGTCTGCTGTGGTTGATCTCGCCAAAGGGGTGGAGATATCTCCTCTGGTTGTGCCACAGCCTTGCTGACACTCCTATGATGATCATGCCTGGTAGAGGGAGCTGCCCCAGTGAAATTAACCAGCAGGTTTTAAAACATTAAAAACCAGGAAGGCCACTTTCCTCAGCCTCTTCTCCCTGACCTCCATCAAGAACATAGGATGAAAAACGTGATCCAGTAAATGGGGGGGGCACACCCAGTGTCCACGTTTAGTGGACACCATGTCTAAAACGTTGGGCAGAGAGTACATTTACATCGTGGTACAGGCTGCTCGTGTAAACTGTTATTCTCTGGCACCTACACACTAGGGCGGGAGTCCAAACTTGTGAATGGGCAGAGAGCCATGCCAACAGATGGGCCCAGGGATGACAGCCAAGGGACTATGTATGTGCATCAAGTATAGGTGTTGAGAACAGGAATTCCAACTGAGAAGATCAAAATGACTCCCTGTCCCAAGCTTATGGTTAGGAGCTTGTCAATTCATGCCTTGTTTAATATAAATGGACTGGAATTCCAGAGAATTGACAGATTTTGAGGAAAGCTTCCATTTATTTTTATTTTTTTGTAAAAATATAAATATAAAAATCACTCGGACATTTGCAGGAAATGGTTTGGTGGCATTTTGTGAGCAGAAAATGTTTCAACTTCTCCAGAAGTTTTCATGATTTTTAAAGTTTCTCTTAAAGAAATATAGAATTGGACACTTTGATAGAAGTAGCTCATTAGTTTCTCATACACTATTAAACTCTTTAAGTGCATTCAGCTCTGTAATTTCAATGTCACGTATAATCCTTTAGGAAATTTATCCTAACAGATCAATGAAATCGAATTTCCTAATTTAATCATCTGTTAAACGTCAAAAATGCCTGAGATCTACTCTACTTTGTTTTTGACATAGGAAAGATCATTCAGAGGGGATACTTTCTTGGTGTTTTAAGTTTTTCTTTCTAAAACTAATTTCAAAATCTTAAATCCTAAAGTTATATGATTCAGATCATAAATGGGTGGAGAGGAGATTCAGAATCCCTTAGATGGCTCACATGAGCTGAGAAGGGAACATGTGGCCTGTATTACTTCTCTATGCTTTTTCCTAAGTAATAAAATTAGGGAATCGGACTAGACCATCTCTCAGGTCCTCTCCAGCTACAAAATTCTCTCTTTCTAATAGGAACAAATGAAATGGTGCTGTTCTTTCGAAACAGGAATCAAACTTTTGAGTAGAAGTTTCACCTCGTGGCTGTTATGACCCCAAAAAGAGGGCACAATGATTCCCCTACACAGCCCAAGTTGCCCTGGATTCCTAAGCATTTTAGAGGCAAGGAAGTCTAGATTCATCCTCACTCTTTCAAAGACCCTCAGAAACAGGTTTCCCTGATCATCCCAAACTTCTCCATAAAAATAAATGTTGTTGTTTGAGAGAGCATACTATATGGTTTTAGAATCTCTGAAAACACCTCTGATTCAGCGAGGAACAGTTTGCAAGACAGGGATTTAAATAATACCAGCTGTAGGTTATAAATCACTTCTTACCGAATCAACTGGTCATCAATTAGTAAGAACTCAACAAAACATGACCTTGTAAACTACTTTTTTCTTTATGCATTCCATTAAAATTTTTTTAGGGACTTCCCTGGTGGCGCAGTGGTTAAGAATCCACCTGCCATTGCAGGGGACACGGGTTCAATCCCTGGTCCGGGAAGATCCCACATGCCGTGGAGCAACTAAGCCCGTGCGCCACAGCTTCTCAGCCAAAAAGTTAAAAAATAAATAAAAATTTAAAAAAAAATTTTAAAACAATTCTTAAGAAATTAAGTTTGAATGATTTTCATGCACTGGACATTTCTTAATAAATTACACTCCTATATCTGTAAAAAATATTTTAAAATTTTGTACTGAGGAATAATGTAACAGAAAAGGCCATGTATCATAAAAGTATGGTTCATGAACTTTCATCATGAACTGAATACACCAGTGAAAACAGCAACAGATCAAGAAACAGAACATCATCACAGCCCATGAGGCACCACTCTCTTCCAGTCACTACCTCCTCATCCCCAACCACTGTGAGGAATTCTATCAACATAGGTTAGCTTTGACTGTCTTTTAAACTTTATTTAAATGGAATCATACAGCACTCTTTTTGTGTCTGGCTTCTTTCACTCAATATTATGTCCATGAGATTCATCCATATTATTGAAGGTAGTTTTATTTATTTAAATTTATTTTTTATTAATTTATTTTTGGCTATGTTGGGTCTTCGTTGCTGCACGTGGGCTTTCCCTAGTTGCGGCGAGCAGGGGCTACTCTTTGTTGCGGTGCGCAGGCTTCTCATTGCAGTGGCTTCTCTCGTTGCGGAGCGCGGGCCCTAGGTGCGTGGGCTTCAGTAGTTGTGGTGCACAGGCTCAGTAGTTGTGGCTCGCAGGCTCTAGAGTGCAGGCTCAGTAGTTGTGGTGCACGGGCTTAGTTGCTCTGTGGCATGTGGGATCTTTCCGGACCAGGGCTCGAACCCGTGTCCCCTGCAATGGCAGGCGGATTCTTAACCACTGCGCCACCAGGGAAGTCCCAGCATGTAGTTTTAGAATGTGCATTCTCACTGCTGTAGAGTAATCCATTTATCTACATGACTGTTGATAGGCGTTTGGCTAGTTTCCAGATTTGGGCTATTACAAATAGTATTCCTACAGATATTTGAATGCGTGTCTTTTAATGAACATGTGTATGCATTTCTTTGAGGTGTATACTGAAAGGAAGATTTGCTGGGTCATAGGGTGTGCAGATGGTTCAGTTCTAGCAGGTATCACCAATTTTCTCAAATAATTGCAACCAGTGTATATATCCACCATTCTATGAGAGTTCCTGTTGCTCCACATCCCTGACAGGACTTAGTACTTATGTCTTTTTCAGTTTTGCTCTTCTGGTGGTTATACTTCTGTGTGTGTGTTTAACATTTTTTTAAATTGAGGTGAACTTCACATAACATAAAACCTTTTAAAAGTGAACAATTAAGTAGCATTTAGTACATTCACAATGTCCTGCAATCACCATTTCTATCTAGCTCTAAAACATGTCATTACCCCAAAAGAAAATTCTGTACCCATTAACTATTCACTCTTATTCCCTGATTCCTCCCCACCTGACATGGTTGTCCATGACAACCACCAATCTGCATCCTGTCTCTACGGATTTACATATCCTGAATACTTCATACAAATTGAGTCATACCGTATGTGACCTTTTTCTTCTGGCTTCTTTCACTTAGCATAATGTTTTCAAGGTTCGTTCACATTGTATGAGCACTTCATTCTTTCTACAGTGCAATAATATTCCATGGTATATATATACCACAACTTGTTTATCCATGCATCCATGGATGGACATTTGGTTTTTTCCCCAAATTGTGAATAGTGCTGCTATGAATATGTATGTACATATATTTGGTTGAATACCACTTTTCAGTTCTTTTGGATAGGTATATATAATACCTAGGAGTGGAATGTCTGTGTCACATGGTAATTCTGTTTAGCTTATTAGGGGACTGCCAAACTTTCCATTTTAGATTCCTACCAGCAATGTACCAGGGCTCCAATTTTTCCACATCCTTGGGAGAAAAATAACACTTCCTATATTCTGGATTTTTAAAATAATTATTATTATAGCCATAGCCATCCTAGTGGGTATAAAGTGGTACCTCATTGTGGTTTTGATTTACATTTCCCTAATGATTAATGATGTTGAGCCTCTTTTCATGTGTTCCATTGCCATTTACATATCTTCTTTGGAGAAGTGTCTATTCAAGCCCTTTGCCCATATTTTAATTGGATTTTTTTTGTCTTTTTGTTGTTGAGTTGTAAGAGTTCTTTATATATTCTGGATATTAGGCCCTTATCACATATATGAGTTGTGAAATTTTCTCCAATTCTATAGGTTATCTTTTCACTTTCTTGATAGTGTCCTTGGACATTAGCACAAAAGCTTTTAATTTTAATGAAGTCCAATTTATTTTTCTTCTTTTGTTGCTTGTACTTTTCATGTCATATCTAAGAATCTATTTTAAATCTAAGGCTATAGAGATTTACCATTATGTTTTTTTGTTTCTTTTTTCTGTGGTACGCGGGCCTCTCACTGTTGCGGCCTCTCCCGTTGCGCAGCACAGGCTCCAGACGCGCAGGCTCAGTGGCCATGGTTCACGGGCCTAGCCGCTCCACGGTATGTGGGATCTTCCCAGACCAGGGCACGAACCCGTGTCCCCTGCATTGGCAGGCAGACTCTCAACCACTGCGCCACCAGGGAAGCCCTTACCATTATGTTTTATTCTAAGAGTTTTATGATGTTAGCTCTATATTTATATTATTGATCCATTTTGAATTAATTTTTATATATAGTGTGAAGTAGGGATCCAGCTTTATTTCTTTGCATGTGGACCAGTTATGCCAGAAGAATATGCCATTTGTTGAAGTTATGCCATTTGTTGAAGAGCGTGTCCTTTCCCCATTGAATGGTCTTAGCACCCTTGTTAAAAATCAGTTGACCATAGATATATGGGTTTATTTCTCAATTTTATTACCTTGGTCTATATGTCTATCCTTATGTCAGTACCATTCTGTTTTGGTTACTGTAGCTTTGTAGTAAGTTTTGAAATTGGGATGTGTGAGTCCTTCAACTCTGTTCTTTTAAAATATGTATATATATCTTTTTTTTTTTTTTGTCTTTTAACAGCCCCTTGCAATTCCATATGAATTTGAGAACCAGATTTCCCATTTCTGCAAAAATTATCATTGGAATGTTGATAGAGATTGCATTGAATCTGTAAATCACTTTGGGCAGTGTTGCCATCTTAACAATATTAAGTCTTCCATTCAATGAACATGGGCTCTCTTTCCATTTATTTACAACTTCTTTAACTTCTTTAAGCAATGCTCTGTAGTTTTCAGTGTACAAGTCTTTCACCTCCTTGGTTAAGTTTATTCTAAATACTTTATCCTTTTGGATGCTCTTGAGAATGGAACTTTTTTCTTAATTTCCTTGTCCAGTTGTTCATTGCTGATGTATAGAAACACAACTGTTCATATGTGTGTGTGTGCACGTGTGTGTGTGTTGACCTCACACTTTTACAACTTTTCTGAAATTTGTCTGTTGGCTCTAGTTTCTTTTTTCTTTTCTTTTTGGTACAGTCTTTGAGATTTTTTATATATAGGATCATGCCATTGTAAATAGAGGTAGTTTTACTTCTTCCTTTCCAACTTGGATGCCTTTTTTTTCTTTTTCTTGCCTAATTGCTCTGGCTAGAACTTCCAGCACATTGTTGAATAGTAGCAGTTAAAACAGTCATCCTCAAATAAATAAATAGACTTATTTTTTTTAAAAAAACAGTCATCCTCATTTTGTAACTGATCTTCTGGGGAAAGTTTTCAGTCTTTCACCATTGAATACGATGCTAGCAATGGGTTCTTCACAAGTGCCCTTTATCATGTTGAGAAAGTTCCCTTCTGTTCCTAGTTTTTTGAGTATTTTTATCATGGAAGTGTTTTAGATTTTGCCAAATGCCTTCTCTGTATCAATTGAGATGATCATGTAGAGTTTCACCTTCATCCTATTAATGTGGTACGTTTTGTTGATTCATTTTCTTATGTTGAACCACCCTTGCATTCCTGGGATACTTCCCACATTGTCATAGTGTATAATCCTTTTAATACGCTGTTGGATTTGGTTTGCTAGTATTTTGTTGAGGATTTTTGAATCTATATTTATAAGGAATATTTGTCTGTAGTTTTCTTTGTGGTATCTTTGTGCGGCTTTAATATCAGAGTAATACTTGCTTATTGTATGAATTAGTAAATGTTTCCTCTTCTATTTTTCAGAAGAGTTTGAAAACAATTGGTATTATTTCCTTAAATGTGTGGTAGAAACAATGTGGCTTTAATTGTATTTCCCTATTGTTTAAAGATGTTGAGCATCTTTTCATAGGTTTATTGGCCATTTTTACATCATCTTTTGTGAAAGTCTGGTCAAGGTTTTTGTCCATTTTCCTGTTGGTATTCTGTCCTTTTCTTTAATTAATTAATTAATTTTTGGTTGCATTGGGTCTTCGTTGCTGCATGTGGGCTTTCTCTAGTTGAGGCGAGTGGGGGGTTACTCTTTGTTGTGGTGCGCGGAGCATGGGCTCTAGGCACATGGGCTTCAGTAGTTGTGGCATGCAGGCTTCCGTAGTTGTGGCTCGTGGGCTCCAGAGTGCAGGCTCAGTAGTTGTGGTGCACAGGCTTAATTGCTCGGCGGCATGTGGAAATCTTCCTGGACCAGGGATCAAACCCGTGTCCCCTGTATTGGCAGGCAGATTCTTAACCACTGTGCCACCAGGGAAGTCCCTGTCCTTTTCTTGAGTTGTAGTTTTTATATGTTCTGGATGAGTCCTTTGTCAATATGTGTATTGTTATATATTCTCCCACTCTATAGTTTGCCTTCTCATTCTCTTAAGGGTATCTTTTGGTGAACAAAATTCTTAATTTAATATAGTCTTATTTGTCATTTTTTTCTTTTGTGGTTAGCCCTATTTGTGTTGTGGTTAAGCCATCTTTGCCTACTCCAATGTCATGAATATTTCTCCTGTGCTTTCTTCTGAAAGCTCTGTAATTTTACCTTTAACATGCAATCTACCTGTACCTTATTTTTGTGTAAGGTGTGAGACAAGGGTTAAGATAGTTTTTTTTCCACTTAGATATCCAATTGACCCAGCACCAATCCTTTTCCTACTGGCCTGCAGTGTCCACCTTGGTCAAAAATTAGGTAATTGTACATGTATGGGTCTTTTTCTGGATTCTTCATTCTGTTCTATGTGGTGGTTTGTCTATCTATGCAGGAATACCACATTGTCCTAATTACTATAGCTTTGTAATATAAATCCTAGTATTTGAAAATGAAACCTTCTTCCTCCTCTAACCTTGTTCTTTAAGATTGTCTTGGGTATTGCTCACTCTCTGCATTTCCATAGTAATTTTAGAATCAGCTTCTCAATTTCTACAAAGCAAAAAGTCAAAGCTAAATGGGATTTTGATTGGGAGTGTGCTGTTCATAGGGCTTTGGAAGCTGAAGAAAAAGAAAGGACACATCTAGAATTTAAGAAGAAGATCAGAAGAAACATTGTGTGTTCAGTTAATATTTGTTCAGTGCCTGATTTTGGCCATGCCCTCTGTGAGGTGTGGTGGTGTGTGGAGAGACACTGAGAAACAAGACACTACCTACACTTAAGGGGCATTCTAGTGGATCTCTGAATTCCTCACTGAGACTCTCCATAGAATTGATGCAGTCTGTGTGTTGCTTCTTAATCATGACAGTTTTATAATGGGTGAGACCAGACACCTGCTGAGGCATTTTATGATCATTTGTAAATGTCTTCCTGATGAAACTGAGAGCTTTTCAAGTCCTCATGAGGTTCACTTAGGAAATAGAAGCTCAGAGTTTACTGAATTCTTAATATGTGCCACTGAGTATCTTATAGATTTTATTTAATTCTCATGACAACATCACCCAACAATGAGGTAAATATTATTATCCCCATTTTTACAGATGAAGAAACTGAGTCTTAAAGGGGTTGAGTACTTTCCCCAAGATCATACAACAAGCATATTACAGATCTAGGGTTGAAACCCAGATCCTCCTGATTCCAAAGCCAGTGCTCTTAACCACTATAAATCAAAAGTAGAAATGATATAAAATGACTTATCCCTATGATTTAATTCCTTGCAGCAGATCTGCATGTGCAATGTTATAACAGAAGAGCCACAATATGAATGGAATCTTCAACAAAGATAGACATAGATGAATTTGTTGGTGTTTCTACAGTACTTTGGGGGTGGGGTGGGTGGGGTAGGGGGAGACAAAGTATCCAGAGTGATAGGGAAACTAGGATCAGTTATCTGGCCAGGTTGGGGCTGAATGGAGTAAAAATCCAAGCAGTTTTGAAGGATGGGACATTGGTATTACATGGTGCAGGTAACTATGGTCACCTGGCATAAAGTGCTCTTTCATACAAGGCACTGAGAAACCCAAGGCCTATTCGCAATAAACAGCATAAAAGATGTGAAGGATTCAAAGACTGCAGGGCAGGATAGGTGCTTCTAAGGGTATTGGAGAGCTTAAAGAAAGAAAATGGATTTTATCAAGGACTCAAACTAGGGACTTTCTATGATTTTCCTTAAAGAATCTCTTATCTATTGTGCAGCAGGGCTGATAGACCTCAAAACAAATGCTGAGACTACTGAAAATTGAACAACCACTTAGATCTTGTGAGTTGTCTAATTTCAGTACCAGGTGAAGTACCAGCCTCACCAGATCCCTCATGTTCAAGTTAAGATGCTGAGTAAGAAAGTGTAGGACTTGAGAACTGAAGTATGAATACATGGGAGGATTAGAAAAACTCAGAATAAACTGAAACTCCAACCCCATGGAGCTTCCCTTGCCGACCGAAGCGGATGACTCTTCTTGCCTTGCTTGAAGACTCTGTAAAGATCTGATCTGAGAAATATTTTCTTCATGCCTTACCTCCTCCACCCATCATTGTGTCTGTCTCTATGTCTATCTAGCTATATGGTTACATATATATGTATGTGTGCTTACGGGTGTGTATATATAACTATCTACAGTCACACATACATATATAACTACACACATATATACATATGTAACTATATGTAGTTATGTAAACATATATAATTATATACACATATATACATAAGTAATTATATATGTCATATATGAAATACACATATTAGTATATAGAATATATATAGTATGTAATAACATGTATTATATACATCCTATCATGCCTTGGAGGAGATAGGCTATAATAACAAAATCCAATAAAAGAAATACCAACTATACATCAAAAGAATTGTAGGATTATGCTAATTTATATTGGTAAACTTTGGAAATGGATTCTGAGGGTGTTAGGCTAAGACTAAGGGACAGAATTTTAGGTCAGACTGAATTTATTGGGTGTATTGACACCAGCAGCTGGGAATGGGTCTAATGGTTTTCCCAGTTGGTTGACTGAAACCTGGCTAAGTAAAGTTGAGCCACCAGAAATTCCTTGATATGATGTCAAGGAAAAATACAAATAGCAGAGAGAGAAAAATGTTGGAGTGGATTAATCATGCAGAGGCTGCTCTCATAACACCTAACTGTGTCCCCTTAGCGGGTCCAGAGATACACCTTGGTGAGGGGGATACCAACATCGAAGAACAAGTGAATGAACATTGTACTGGCTGTTTGATGTAGCCTGGGCACGTGTTGGTTGAAATGGGCTCCTGATTTCATTCCCCGATGAACTCACAATGGGAGTCCCAAGGTCCCAGGTAGTATCACCAGGGCAAGGTGTGTGTGGCAGCAGAATGGGAGTGGTAAACAGAGTGAACCCTACAAGGATTTTTGCTAGTGGCTATTTCAGTATCCAGTCCCTAGAACCAAAATAGGTAGTTGGCCCATGAAGGGCCTATCTGATCTAAATAACAAACATCTTCCGAGTCTGGTGTAAGAGACATGCTCTGAGCCTTGGCCGTGGGATTTCAGAGCCACTCACCTGATTCCTGAACCTGAGTTGGTTCAGTGACCCAGAGTGTCTGCACTGAAGGGGGAGTGAGGACCCATGGAGGAAAAACGTGCCACAACGACACACATAGGTACTGTGAATCTTCATCCTGGACTTTCCCGAAAGTACCTGCGGGTCATTGATCAGGGGAAGAGTACACTGTAAAGGCAAATACCTAGATGTTTGGGGGATTATTGGAAACTGGCTCAGAACTAACTCTAATTCCTGAATGAAATTGTGGTTTACAGGATAGAAAGAGATTGTTCCCTTACTTCCTTTAATCTTAGCTGGAATACAGCCTTCCCTGGCCACTCTATTTAAGAGTGCAAACACCTCCCCATCTAGAACTCCCTATCCCCCTTCCTTGACTTATATTTTGCTCCATAGAATTTGTTGCCTTCTAAGGTACTATATTATTTAGTTAGTTTATTGTCTGTTACTTCCTTTTAGAACATAAGCTCCATGAAGGCAAGGATTTTTTTCTGTTTTGTTTCTTGCTGTGTCCCATGCAGCTAGAACAACGTGTTGCATAGAATCGACACCTACAATGCAGTTATTGAATAAATTAAAATGAGAAATAAAGTTCTGATCTGTGTTTGTCTCACATAAGCCCAGTAGGACCCTGATTTCATTCATCTGTTGCTAAGTGCATAAAGGAATAGATGAACTGAAAGACGGAAAGAGTGACTCCTTTTCATAGCAAGCAGGAAGGGCCACATTCAGATCCCTTGGAGCATTCCCTGTTTGTCCCTCTACACCAACAAGTCACCAAAGAGCAATTCCCCATACCTGAGGGGTCACAGAGATAAAGGCCGTCATAACAAACCTAACAGATGCAGGGATATGATTCTTTTCACATCACCATTTAAGTCACCTGTACAGTCAGTGAAGCTGATAGACATTTGAAAAAGACAGCATATTATCAAATATGTAATTCAATCAAAAATTTGGAGAAGTAGACAGTGAACTGATATCCATGGGATTCACTGATGCCTCACTCAGAAGTAGCTGGCCTTATGGAATGGTGGAATAATGATACGTGTTCTTGACAGATTGGTCTGTTCTCTTATGGGATGCAGCAAATGTTCTTAACCAGCAACCAATTCCCCCACAACCAAAGGGGTGAAATACACAACTGGGCAGATGCTTGTTACTCTTTTTTGCTACTCAATATCTGAACTCTTTCTCTGTATTTGTAGAACCCTTCACTTTATGACCACCTTTTAAGCTGAAAATGTGAAACACTTCTTTTTTTTCAGATTCTGTGCACCTAAGTGAGAGCTATCAGTCAGATGCATCTACCAGTTCAAAGTCTTGGGAACCAGCAACACAAAAGACACAAGGGTCGTGGTGCTCTGGTAACAGATGCCAACTGTGGCTGTTTCCTGAACCAACAAAGGGCACTAGTTCCAGCAGGACCCTCCTGTGGCCAGTCAGTGACAGGATCTGCACGCAGCTATCCTGTGTGCAGTGCTGTCCTCCATGGAGCAGTGCTGTGGGCGATTTGGGGTGGTGTTTCCTGGCTGGGTGGCCACCATGCAGTGGTGTGCTGAAGCCAGCTTTCCCCACTTGTAAAAGGTGATTGCTAAATTTTCAGGAATTTTGTGAGCCAGTCATTAAATGTAATATTAAATTATATAAACTTACAATTAAATAAATTATATATAAGAAGATAATAAACTCAAAACTCATCCTTTTCTAATTATTTTACTATATTTTACTGTTATCTATGGACTTTAAGCTTATTTACATCTATTGCATCTGTATCATACATTTCTTCCCGATTCCATGTTCACTGACATCACACTGGGAGCTTGGACATCAGCCATCTTGGGAGTATTTACACTAGGGAAACTGGCACGACCACAAATCAAGGCTTGATTTGTTATTTTGTTGTCTAGAATTTGATTGTCTAGAATTTAAGTGATGGAAAAATGTTAATACAAACCCAAAGTGGGTCATGTTTATAACCATTAATTGGAAATAACAGAGAAATTAAGAAAACATGTTTTTTCCCAGAGAGCTGGTTTCACTCCCCAAAAGCCTCGTTCTCTGATCTTCCCAGAGATTCCGAGAGCAATCTACTAGCCTTTAAAAAAAATCTTTTTCTGAAGAAATCAGAGTATGTTTCTAGAGACTAAGAAAACTGATGAATACACTATCTGTAACAGGATAGCACCTTTTCAGTAGCATGTAACAAAAATCTCTACCATGAGCCTACAGTGTTCAAGGGAAGGCAGGACTCTGCCACTGAGCCTCAGCTTGTAACAAGAACATTCCAATCCTTTGAACAGTAGTTCAATTCCTGTTTAAAACTGTTCATCTTTCTATACATCCCAATTTAGCGGCAACATCTCTTCCGCATCTTATAACATACACCTAGTGTCCCCAAACGCAAGTTTGTATTTTGATGTAGGACTATTTTACATATTTTTGAGGAATTTAGCTACTCTATTAAAAGTCACAAACATTTATTGAGTGCCTACTACTTACTGTGGCAGCAGCTGTTGAAGAATAAAGAGAAGTTTCGTGTGGTCCTTGAAGAACTTTATCATTCAGTACTAGAGATGACACATACACAACGGCTGTAATTCAAAAGGAAACGTTAGGAAACATAAAAGGGGTTCAAATTTCTGTGAAACCTAATTTCAGCAAGATAACAACTAAGCAATCGTACCATCTATAACAATAAGCCAAGCTTGATAATGTGTCATCCAAATAAAAGTCTTAATTGTTTTTTTCAACGTGAAAGAGAGGAGCCGGACAGACCTGGGCTTGAGAAGCTCCCCGGCAATTTGCTTGCTCTATGTACCAGTTAATAGTCCAACCAGGGAAGCAGGACCGCTAGGAGTGATATGGACTAAGGGGTTCATCACAGGGATTAGACATTATACGACTGTGGGAGAAGATGTGATAGCAGAGGTCTGTGAAGGACGGGGAAGGTGGAGGATCAGATAAAGTCACTAACCTGTGAACATGAATGGGAGTCTATCGAGGGCTCTCCGGAAGGCCAACTCCTCTGCTGCTGGCCCCGAAGCCACCTGCCTGCAGACTGGCAAGACAGGCTTTGGGGAAGGAAAGCTGGAGGCAGACTGGTGGGAGACAAGCACACCTGCTTGTAGTAACACAGTGTGTTGGCTTTATACATGTCTCTCGCTGCATCTAATCTGGCCCAGGATCGAGAGCACCTGAAGGAGGAGATTGGCCGATGCTGAGGGAGCTGCTGCCTCAAGCCAACGAGGTGAGCCAACGAGGACATCAGCAGCAGCCTGCTTTGAGGGTAATGCTGCCGCTTCATCCTGCATTTCGAATGTTGCACAGATTTCTCCTGGGGCCAACTTTAGACAGGAACCGTACGAGTCAAGGAATTTGGAGAAACCTAACTGCAGTTTAGCTAAACTGACACAGTATCAAGCCACCATTCTATGTTACCTCAAGTAAAACCACCTTAGCGTCGGTTTCCTCATTTGGGAAAAGGAAATAATTGGGGATAGTGTAACAACTGGGAGAGTTGTTGTGAGGCTGCATATCTCAAGGCATAGTTCATAGTATCTAGTATGTAGTCGATGATTTATCTTATGAAGCAGATCATTTTAAGGCCTTTAATGCCAGTTTTATAGTATTTCCCTCTATATTTCAAATTACCCTCTTTTGATGAAATTATCACGATGATTTGCTTTTTTTTTAAAAGAAATTACGTTTAATTTTCTTGAAATATATTTCAAAATTGTATGTCATTTTCCTCTGGATAGAAATGATTTTTAATTTTATTGAGAGTAAAACTCATATGCAGTTAACATTTATATTTATGGCCCCAAACTTGAAAATAAGTATATGATTTAGCCACCAACAGCCTGGTCTTCAACCTATACTGATAAGAATTTTTAGATCCCTCCAAAATAATTGTGATCCTCTCTGATCTATAAATTCCAATTAGTATAGGCTGAATACCAGGCTGTTGAGACAAACTTATGCCAAAAAACAACAACAAAAATATTCCTTATTCATCAGAAATTCTCATTTAACTGAGCATCCTATATTTTATATGGCAACCCTCTCTGATTCTCCATTCTTCTAAGTAACCCTGATCTCACTAATCCAAAAATCTCTTCTACTGTTCTACCCTCTCATACTATTTTTGCTGTCAATTCCCATAGCAATTCACTTCACACTCAATATATCCCAAGATGAAGCATGACCTTAACCTCTAAAAGGGCTACCTTTTCCATCATGTCACATCTGTCTGCACTCTTGACATTCTTCTCATCTCTTCAGATAGAATCTTGGGTTCATTTGTGAGTACCCCTCTCCATCTTTACCAACTTCCAGCCAGACACGACTAAGTTCTGTCAATTCCTTCTTTAAAGTGACTTCCAAGTGCTCCTTTCCTCTTCCTTTTTACTGCCACCACCCCTCCCCTGACTGTCATCTGCTAAATAGTCCCTTTAAGCCCAGTCTCCTTTTTTGATCCTGTCTGAATCCTACTCATCTTCCTAAAACACTGCTGTCTCACTGTTCTCTGCTGCTCAAGAACTACAGCTGCTTGCTCTTGTCTATTGTATTAAGTACTGTAACTAATGTAAAATGTTTTGCTCTTTGAAGAACAATGTTAAGAAAATAAAAAGACAAGTGGCAATTCTCTCAAGAAAAAAATAGGTAAACTAAATAGTATTACATCACCTTAAAAAATAAATGTATAGCTAAAGACCTTAAAACAAAGAAAACTGCAGGCCCAGATGGCTTCCCTGGTGAATTCTACTACATATTTATGGAAAAAATAATACTAATTCTACACAAACTTTTCCAGGAAATAAAAGAGGATGGAAGTCAGTATTACCCTGATACCAAAAGGAGACTAAGATATTAGAAAAAAAGAAAACTAAAGACCAATATGTCTCATGAACATACACACAAAATCCTCAACAAAATATTAGCAAATCATACCCAGCAATATATAAAAGGGATAATACAACAAGACCAGGTAGGCTTTACGCCACAAATGAAAGTTAGTTCCAAATTTTAAAAATCAATCAATGTAATTTACCATATTAAGACTAGAGAAGAAAGACTGTATGGTTATCTCAACAGATACAGAAAAAGGCTTTGAAAAAATTCAGCATCTATTCATGATTTAAAAAAAAATCCTCTCAGCAAACTTGGTTTATAAGGGATGTTCTTATGTTCCTCAACCTAAGAAAATATACCTATAAAAAACTTACAACTAACATCATAGTTAATGATGAAAGACCAAAGGCTTTCCCTAAAGATGAAGAGCAAGGGAAGGATATCCACTTTCACCAATCCTATTCAACATCATACTGGAGGTCCTAGTCAGTGCATAAGGCACGAAAATAAATTAAAAACATACAGATTGGGAAGGAAGAAATAAAATGATCTCTATTAACAGAAGACAGGCTTGTCTACACAGAAAAAAATCCCAAATGGAATCTATAAAAAGCTACTAGTACTAATAAGTGAGTTTAGCAAGGTCATAGGCTATAAGGTCAAAACCAATTGTTTTTTTTTTTTTTTTTGCGGTACGCGGGCCTCTCACTGTTGTAGCCTCTCCCGTTGCAGAGCACAGGCTCCGGCCGCGCAGGCTCAGTGGCCATGGCTCACGGGCCCAGCTGCTCCGCGGCATGCGGGATCCTCCTGGACCAGGGCACGAACCCGTGTCCCCTGTATTGGCAGGCGGACTCTCAACCACTGCGCCACCAGGGAAGCCCTGTATTTTTATATACTTGCAATGGATACTTAGAAAAATGAAATTTTAAAAGGTATCATTTAAAATAGCACCAAAAGCATAAAATATTTAGGCATTAATCTAAGAAAATATGTACAAAATCTGCATGCCCAACTGTGAAGCACTGATGAGAGAAATCAAAGGAGACATATATATAAAAGTAGAGACATACCATTATCATGGATTGGAAAACTCAATATTATCATTTCTTCTCTAAGTTGATCTACACGTTCGATGTGATCCCAACCAAAATCCCAGCAGTCCTTTCTGTAGAAGTCAACAAACAGATTCTAAAATTTATGTGGAGAAAGCAAACAAAATAGAACTGCCAAAACAATTTTGAAAAAAAAAAAAAAAGAAGTTGGAAGACTCACACTACCTGCTTTTAAGACTTGCATAAAGCTACAGTAATTAATACTGTGTCAGTATTGGCAAAAGGATAGACACACAGATCAATGTGTCAGAAAATACAGAAATAGACCCACATATATATAGTCAACTGAATTTTCACAAAAGTGGAAAGGTAATTCAATGAAGACCGGATAGTTTTCCAACAAATGGGACAAAATAATTGAATATCCACATGCAAGAAAACCCCAACTTAATTCATATATCACACAATATATAAAAATTGACTCAAAATGGATCACAAACTCCTAAATGTGACATCTAAAACTGTAAAACTTCTAGAAGAAAACCTAGGTGAAAAAGCTTTGTGACCTTGGTTAAGGAACGGTTTCTTAGCCACAACACCAAAAGTACAATCCATAAAAGAAAAAAATGGGACTTAATCAAAAATTAAATCTTCTGCTCTTTGAAAGACACTCTTAAGAAAATGAAAAGACAATACATAAAATATACACAGAAATATCTGTAAAAACATATCTGATTAAGGACATGTATACAGAATACATAAAGAACTCTCAAAACTCAATAAGAAAATAACCCTATAAAAAATGGGCAAAAGATTTGAATTCACACTTCACTAATAAAGGTATACAGATGGCAGATAGCACATGATAAGATGCCTAATATCATTAGACATTACGGAAATGCAAATTAAAACCACAGTGATATACTACTACACACCTGTTAAAATGTCTTTATTCATAATCTCCAAAAACTAGAAACAATCTAAATGTCCACCAACTGGTGAATGAATAAACAAACTCTGGTATATTCATACAATGGAATACTATTCGACAATAAGAAGGAATGATCTACTGATACATGCATCAACATAGGTGAATCCAAAAATATTATACTTGTTAAGAGAATACAGATGCAAAAACTGCAAACTGAATGATTCTATTTGTGAGACATTCCAGGAAAGACAAAACTATAGTGAGACAAAGTAAATCAATGGTTGCCTGGGATCAGGGACGGGGCAAGTATAATGACTGTAAAGGGGAAGACGGAAAACTTGGGATCATGGCAATGCTCTGCTTCTTCAGTGTGGTGTGGTTACATGACTGCATACATTTGCCAAAACCCATTGAATTGTTCAACACTTCGGAATTGTCGAGTTTAAACCTCCATATTCTAAACCGTTTGTCCTCCATTCCACGGTAGGTAAGCGTTCTTTTTTAATACATTTATTTATTTATGGCTGCATTGGGTCTACCGTTGCTGCTCATGGGCTTTCTCTAGTTGCGGCGAGCGGGGCCCACTTTTCCTTGCAGTGTGCGGGCTTCTCATTGCAGTGGCTTCTCTTGTTGCAGAGCACGGGCTCTAGGTGCGCGGGCTTCAATAGATGTGACTCGCGGGCTCTAGAGCACAGGCTCAGTCGTTGTGGCTCACGGGCTTAGTTGCTCCGCGGCATGTGGGATCTTCCCAGACCAGGGATAGAACCGGTGTCCCCTGCACTGGCAGGTGGATTCTTAACCACTGTGCCACCAGGGAAGTCCTTCCTTATTGTTTTAAGTTTACTTTATCTTCTCGATGCCTTATGAAGCATGTGGCATTGCAAAGATGTTCCAAGCAGAGCCCAAAGGACCACAAGTTATGCATTACTCTAACTAGAGGATGAGACAGCAACTCACTGACAGTTGCTGTAACAACCAGAAAGGTTTAGATCCCATGAGCTTTGATATACTTTATGAAGGCATTGTAACTTATATAACTTTATAATGATCCTTACAGTTAAGATAAAAATAAATAAGAGATGTTCCAGAGGAAAACGTGAAGATGTATTGATTTTGCTCCTGGATACTTTCTAATGAGTTGCTAACCAAAGGAAATGGTTTAAGAAAAACTAGGGTAAGAACCAGTGGGAAGAGAAGGAATGGCCCACTAGGCCTTCGGAAGATGGAGGTGTTTACAGGATGGCTGACCATAACGGACACCGGCCTGGATTCTGAGATTCCTGGGGGACCAAGAGATGAAGGGTAAGATAATTATTGTCATCAAGGTCTTTGAGGGTATCTTATGACGGTTGCTATTAAAAGAGAGCTCTGTCAGACTCACTGTAAAGAAGTGCTAGGCAGCCCAGAAGGTTTTTATTTAATTTTCTAAGTAGGGGCTTATGTGCTTGGGGTCCTCAGATGGTTGTATCATGTGCACAACAGCTGTAAATCTGAATGGAAAAAATCTATGCCAGTGAAAACCAAATTCAAAATTACATAATCACATTATTTGGTTATAATTGCATGCATGGAGCACATGCTAAGGCTGGGCTCTGAATGCTTTGCACATACTTAGGCTCTGAACGCTTTTCAAGAGCCATATGAAAGAGATGCCATCATTACTTCCATCATACATTTGAGAAAAATGAGAAGAGAAAATAAGGTCAAGAACTAGAAGCAGGTAGGAAAGGAATTTAAACCCAATTTTCTCTGACTCCATGTTCTGTACTGCCTTCATTCATTCAATAAATATTATTGACTGTCTGTCATGTACCTGGTACTCGTCTAATAAAAGGACTCTTTTTAAGGACAGCAAAGTAAAAAAGTAAAGAAGTAACAACCATAAAGGTTTAAATTCCATGAGCTTCAGTATACTTTAAGAAGGCATTGTAACTTATTTATATAATTTCATAGTGATCTTTACAATTAAGATAAAAATAAACTTTTAAAGCAGAGTTATGAAAATCTCCCTATTTATCCAGAATATATCTCTGGATAAGTACTCCACAAAAGATTTTTTTTATTCCTTTTCAATAAATCTTTTTATCCTAATCAAGTATATTATTTGAAAAATTGACATTCCACTTGAAACTGGAGATAAATTCTAATCCTAAATTTTCCATTTAAACTCTTACATTTCCAAAATATTATTCATATAATTATTCAGATATCCTAAAGGAAAAAAAAAGAGTAACAACTATTTTCATTCAAAGAATGGCACGATATTATTCTAATACACAAAGTAGCATTATCTACTCTTCAATTGTTGTATTTAGCTGGAATGATCAAATGATTATTTAAACTTTTTGCATAATGTAAAACTATGTCTGAGATTCTGATAACATCTCAGTGAAAGGTTTTCTTTTTCTTTATCATCTTAGGAATTATGTCGAGTGTTCAAATCTAACCAAGTCTTTCTCTTTACACTATTTTCTAAAACTTTAATAAAATAAAGGGCAGCTAAGAAAAAAAGCTTAAGACAAACACAATTAGATTGTCTTTATGCCATTTATGTCAATGGACAGATACTTAAGGCATAGCTAAAGGTTTAAGTCTGTTACTTTATGACATATGCTCCCTGCTACCCTGGCCATTACTTGACAGGATGTTTGCTTGCAAAGTGACTATTTTCCTATAGTCACTCTTGATTTTAATATAACAGACTATCATTATGACTCAACTTGAACATTAGTCATCATAGAATGTCATAGTCTCTACAGACAAATATTGATCAGAGCAACTTTTAGAAACAGAATAAAAGCAAAATGAAATTTAAATGAATAAAAAAGTATTAGTTTGAAAATGCTTTTAGGTTTCTAAAAACACATTAATCATTGGTTAAAATATCTCACAAGCCTCTGTACTTTAGATTTTTATTAATGTCCACCTTGTTACAAAATTAAGGCAACCTTCAAAACCACAACATACATAGTAGAATATTATTTTCCTTCTATTATAATTGGCAAATGTAAAATCAATATTTCCATTTTACACTGTTGAAGGAAAGAGTCCTTTGTAGAGTGAATATTCTCTATAGAAATTTATAAAACAAAATATGTATCTCTTTATTGACACCACTGGTCTTATAAAACAATTCTTCCTTTCAATTCACAAATATTTTAATTCAATTACTATTTTTAAAAAAACAAGTTTTCTTAACTCTCTACTACTCACCTATATATTGTAGTTGGGCCTCACTAAAAATCTTCTGTCACCTTCAGATTTTAAGAAAAGCATATAAAAATTCAGAGTTTCCTTAGGCCTCATTTGGCCATGTATTACCATCTACATTATTATTCTTTACCAAATTTCTCCTCATTTCTCGGTCTATAATTTATAGAGCACTGCAAGTCAAATAAAAGTTGCCAATTATCTGATTAATTTTGATTTAGAATACTGTTGCTCCAAATGATCCAGGACTATTTACTTTAGCACAAAATAAAAAGTTGAGTAATTACCCAGATACTAGTAACTCAAGTCCAAGTTTCTAATAACATGGACTAAATTGTCCATATTAATACAACTCTCCCTTTCACCCTGTTGCCAGTCATTATTTTCTTGGTATTTTATGACATTAAAATGATTTTATAAATCTTGCTCCCCATTCCTTTCCATAAAGTACAGATTAGGAATGCTTACAAAAAGGAATGTAATTTTGAAAATTACACTTGAAAGAGTTAGAACAACTGTGGTTATTTATGTTTTAAACTTAATGAAAATAATCAAACACTTAGGGAGAAAAAAATGGAAATTTTCATCTATTTCATAGGCACTTGTTTTCACAACAGTCTATAAAATTACTTTCTGAGCATTTACCATGGGGTAAAAATCAGTTATGTATAAATCATTTATTTTCTTACCAGAGGTGAGGGGGTTGTAGGGGGATGAATGCAACAGGTGAGGGAGATTAAGAGATACAAACTGCCAGTTATAAAATAAACGAATCACCAGGATGTAAGGTACAGCATAGGAAATATAGTCAATAATATTGTAATAACTTTGTATGGGGACAGATGGTAACAAGAGTTATCATGGTGATCATTTTATAATGTATAAAAATATCGAATCACTATGCTGTACACCTGAAACTAATATAATATTGTAAGTCAATTATACTTTAATTAAAAATAAATTAATAAAGTATTTTCTGAATAGTTCTATATATGCAAAAAATATGTGAGAGAATTGAACACAATTATTCTAAGGATTTTTTTAAAGTATTGTTAGACTGAACTTTGCATAAAACTGTTTCAAGTCTATGTTTTATTTTGACAAGGGACATAAAAATATGTACTCTCTTGAAAACACCATTTAAAACAACCATAATTAAAATGTTAAATTCTTAACCAGTATTATTTAAAATATCATGTGTTTCAAAATATTAAAACTTTCACCTAAGCCTTTCTTTACAAAGTAATCTCTCTTAATATATTAATTTTGGTTTAAATGTTTACTTTAAATGAGTTAAAAGCACATTTTGTATAGTTTCCTTAGTGTTGGCAATGTATTTAATTCAGATCATGCATTCTTATATATATAACTTCTCTTCTGAAATAATTCATTTGATAAATGATGGTCAAATCTTTCATTTTATAAGCAAGTATAGATTATTGTTACCTGAGTTTAGTATATAAAATACTCTTATTTTTTGTTTCCTCTTTTTTAAATTATACTCCTTTAAACAAAATAAATATGAATATTTATACATTACTTAAATTTCAAATTTTAATATATAAAAAGCATGCTCTCAAAATACAAACTTTTAAAAAATGTTGGCTTTAGACAATAATATTCCATTGACTAGGCCCATTTGTTCCTTTTTGTTGTTGTTGTTGGAATTCATGGATCTGGTCAAAACTTCAGTTTCTAAGGTATGAGAAAATACAGTGTTAGAATAGATTCCAAAACCAGGACCAAAAAGGAAGGGAATCTCTTAGATATTTTCTGTTGTTATAGTCTAAATGTAAGCCATGTTAAAACTGGTTAGGTTCTGGACATGACAGACAATCTTCTAGTCCATTTTGAGCATGACTGTGAGGCTTAGTTAAATTCAGTGGAGCTAAGAGAATCTTGGTGTAATGGACTGTGTCAGAGAAAATAAACAGTAAATAAGTTTTCTGTAACATTTCTTCTCTGGAAGGGAAAAACTTTCCTCCCTCCCTCCCTCCTTTCCTTCCTTCCTTCAAAAAATATTCAATCTCTCTCTCTCCCTCTCTCTCTAAAAATGTAAAATAACAATTTAAAGGACAGTCTGCATGCATATGGAAGAATTAATCAGATATATTCATCAAAGTAAACTTGTTTCAACATGTCCATGCTTCACTTTCGTTCTCTTCTAGCTAACCCATGGGTCATTCTGGCTGATCCCAGATCAATGAAGTAGGAAATCGAAGCGGTGATCTTTATAAGTGAAGTAGAGAATAAAACCAACCTGTTGTTGAGGGGGAAACTGTTTATTATCTAAATTCTCTATTTGACAGACTTTATTGGATGGTTGGCCAGCTCCTAATTTTCATATCGCTTCACTGGTGACTTAAGGAGTAAACTTACTTTTTATAATCCATACAAAAGATAAGTACATTGTAATAATTTAAAAGTAAATAGTTTCCATTTGTCCATGTAGAGAAATTCTAAGACACACAATTCAACCTGTTCTTTTCTCATTAAATATACTGTGGAGTATGATTGCCTTCCTTGTTTCTAATTTCTTTACCTTTAAATTAAAATTTGCCTTCATCTCTTGCCAAACTGCATGTTAAAAATTTTATTTCCTTTTAAGAAACCAATTCCTCATTTCTTCCTAGCTGAAGACTTCACAATTTTAGTCAGTACTACTCAGATATTCCCATGTGACATTAGTTGCTTGGCTTCAAAATAAGGCATCAAACTTCCTAAAGGAAGCCCTGAAGAGCAGACCTGACTTTTCCAATATGTAGAAAATCCTTTCAAACCCATAGACTGCTTAGATACAAAGATTTAATATTAAAAATTATCATTTGATACTTATGTACATTCTTTTAATATTACAGAATTATTTCATTCTGACTCAAGTAGCTAACAAAAATCAAGGCAGGACACTCTTGATGATAGCTCCCAAATCTCACTTTAAAAATTCAAGAGTATTCTCCTTTTTAAACATCTTGACTATAGAATTTCCTATTTGCAAAGTCTGACAAAATTATAGTTTCTTAATTTCAAAGGAAATGCTTTGATATTTATCTTTTTAAGAAACTCAGTTTCTTAGTAGCATGATAATTAACCTGTTACAACTTAGATTTGAAATATTTATCATATACCACATTTTGAAGTTTTATATTTGATATTTTCCTGATGCAACTATCTGAAAAATGAAATTTAAAAAATAGTACTAAATGATGAAACTACTACTTAAATAGAAGTTGTGCTAATTAGTCTAAATGTCTTGAATAAAAGTTTTGGGGGAAAAAATTCAAAACGCTTGTGCAAAACCATAAGCATGAATTTTGTAGTATTTTAGAGAACATTGTATCATTGATTTTCATTCCTATGGTTCCAACTTCTTTAATGTGACTAGCATTTCACTTTCTCTCACATATTAAGGCACTAGCTCCATTGAAATAAATTTGAGTTTTATCAAAAAATCCTCATATACAAGATAGGCTATATGAATAAGGGAGGGAAAAGGTTGTATTTGCCTATATTAATTACTGTAGCAATGACCATTTATAAATTATTAGAGATTGGACTAAATGCTTAATTTGAAAATTAAACCTTTGTTGTTCCCTCTGAATGCTTGATGTGGTCTTTTGAAAACATGTGACACAAGACTCAATTTGAAACCACTGAACTCTGTAGTCATAAATGTGCAAAAACTTGACCATTCAAATTCCAAGACCCAATCTATGCCTTGCCAAGTTAAGATATTTAATAAAAGAATGTGTATAGATTTTATAAACTTCACTGAAATAGTTTTGACCTATACTTTCAAATACCGTATGTTAACTCAGTTAAGCATTCCTCCCAACTGTCCATTTGTGGTTAAAGTAGCTTTAAAATAATAAATTCTATTTTTATTAATATTTATCTCAAGGCTTTAAGAGCACTAACCACCAAAGAATCCCTGTGAGGGGGCAGAGAGAAGATGTTTCTTGTGTTTAGGTAATATTTAAGCATTTTAAACTTCTTTCTGGAAAGTGAGCAGGTATTCCACGTACAGGGGTGGAATAGAACCCCGCAAGAACATAGTATGTATGCCAGTAAAAACTTTTGGATACATGGGCATTTAAGCATATTGGCTTTTTTTTTTTTTCCTCCCCATGGGTGTTCAAGGAACTCTTCAATCTAAAGTAATACTTTCCCTCAGCTTCCTCGGCACAAAAGCAAAAGTACTTATACAGTCTAAAAAATAAATACTAGAAATAAAAACAATTGCAACCAACAAATATACCAATGAGGCCTTTGGGAAAAGCTGACCACATAGATCCTGTAAATGCCCCAGCACATTTAAATTGTACTCATGGTGCAGAGGCCAATATTAAATTGTTTTCTAAAAAAGAAAAAGTTAACTAACCAGCTCAAAGGATACAATGTATTTTAAAACATTCTAAAAACATTTAAAAATACTTTCTCATCCTTTGAATAATTTGTACATTCTCAAAAAGAAAAACAAATTTAGCAGCATTATCTATCTTAAATTTGCAGTTTAAAAGGAAAAATACATTATTAACACGAAGATCATTGAACATCTATTTTGCTGTTTTCAGCTGCACATAATTGTTATTTTAAAAGGCTCTTTCAGGGCAAATTTAGTCGATTGGCTTTAAGGCTGCAGAATTGTTTTAAGTCTAGTGAAAGTTCCAATGCTGTTTTCAGTGATCAAAGCAAAAATTTTTAATAGTTTTTCCCCCATAGTTTCAGAATGCTTTCATACCTAGTTTTTCTAATAATATAGAATATATTGATTTTATTGCTGCAACAGAGTCTACATCTGTGTAATCATGCCTTTTAATAATTATACTTCAATGTATTTCAATGGCTTACTTGTCAAAGAAATACATGTATTATCTACATTTAAACAAATACTTAATCCTGTGCCTCCTTCAAAGGGAGTTGAAATAAATGTAGCTACAGGAGAAAAATTCAGTTTTTCTAGTATCAGAAAATATTATGGTGAAAATTTTTGTGTGAGCTGGAAATATACCCATCACTTGGGCCTAACACATAAACACATTTAGGTAGAAGACGACAAATGCCTTGTAAGAGAAAGGACTTACATATGTACAGGAGAGTAACATGACAGCTATTACAGAAACAATTCTTGTGAATTTCCTAACTTTTACACCCAGGAACTCACATTTAATTGAATTACTTTCCTCTTTTAAAACAGCATTTAAAAATCTATGCTCAAGCATTATTGCTTTCCTTTTTGACACTAAATTGAGTATGATTACAGTTATCAACTCAAATTCTATTAGAGTATTAACAATATTATGCAAGGTCATAAAATATGTAACAAATGTAATGAGCTTGGGTGTTGTTAATATTGTTTAACTTTTACACAACTCTGTCCTGTAAAATATCCCTTATGCAAATCAGATATCTGGACATTTTTCAACTGACGTTTTACTACTGAGGAGAAACAAGGAGTTTAGAAAGAAAATGAGAGATGGGAAGAAAAGATGAACATGATTAATAGGTGTTTGTTTCATAAAGACTCTAGCGAGACTTTTAAATCCTTCACTGCTCCTATATGCTCACCGAAGTGGAGAGCTAGTTCACATGCCTTTCAAAGCCTTCAAAGGAGAACTTGAGTAGTTACTCAATCTTTACTGATGCTAAATTATTCCATTTGCGTCCTGTTGTTGTGAAATCAGGTGCTCTTTATGCATTGGTGTAAGGTTAAATGTTGACTGTATTCGTTAGAAACTTCTTTTTCAAATAAACACCTAAATTATGCCTCAAAAAGTGTTTCATGGTGAGTCTGTTTCAAATAATGCCTCCTAAGAGGCATTATTTGAAAGACTAAAACATCTTTCTCGTTCTTTATTCCTCCCCTCCACCCGGAAAGAACTGCACTTTTGAGTTTCCTTTTTAAATTCTTTTGATCAAAAAATGCATAATCTACTTTGATGCAGTTTTTTGTTTTGTTTTGTTTTAAGAACCACTCTTGTTCTCCAAATTCGTATAACTATAAAGGGGAAGTTAAACTTTATACAATATTTGAACCTTTAAAATGATGGGTATTCACTTCTGATAAAGATTTTGCCATTCTTAACTATTTACTAAGTTTTTAGTAAATAGTTTTTAGTTTTGCCATTTTACTAAGATAACTATTTGATAAAAATATGATAGCTTGACTAATTAAAACAGGACCCATAGATGCTGTGAGCACAGTAGCACAAAATTTTTATCAGTTTGCTTTTGAAAGGTGTTTATTTGTAGCTGCATCTAAAATTTTTAATAATTCTGTCCAATATGTTCGTGAATAAGATATTAATCCCTTAATTGTCGAAGTACAGCACCTACACACGCGCACTATATGTATACATGTGTACACACACACACACACACACACACACACACACACACCCCACGCAGGAAGAAATCAATTGCCGTATTCCAGGAATGACAATGAAAGAGGAAAAATAAGCAAGAATTATAATTAGACGTCTACAGTCTCATTCACAGAAGGGCAGTGCTTGGGGGTTAAGCTGTTGAGTTAAAAAAAAGCCCCCAACCAAAAACCAACCAGTTGCCTCCGATTGGAGCTTCCCGCAGGCTTTCGCGCTGAGCGAGGAGCGGGGAAGGCGTAGTTCTCGGGGCCGGTGGGGGCCGGGATCCCGTCACCGTCACCACCTCCCGAGGGGTCTTTCGGGAGCGCTCCCGCGGGCCCCGCAGGGGCCGGTGACAGTCCTAGGTGAGCGCCGAGAGCAGAGAAAGCGCCGAGCGCGTCCACAAAGCGCCCGGGCCGCCCCTCGCGCTAAGGCGCGGCGGCCCTAGCGGTGGGCGCAGAAGGCAGGACTGGACGGAAGCGGCGGCGGCGGCGGCGGCGGCTGGCGGGTGGCCGGGGTCGCGGGCTGGGGCGCGGCCCGGGAGGCCGGCGGGGAGCCCACGGGTTGGGAGGCCCGCAGCCCGCGCCGCCGCCGCCGCCGCCCCAGCCGCGTGCGCGCGCGGCCGCATCAGCTGAGCGCGCGGCGCGTGTCACGTGGTGCGCGTGTCGAAGGTCACGGCGCGCTCACAATGGAGCTCTCGGAGTATGTGCAGAAAGGCTTCCAGATGCTGGCCGATCCCGGCTCCTTCGACTCCAACGCCTTCACGCTTCTCCTCCGGGCGGCTTTCCAGAGCCTGCTGGACGCCCAGGCGGACGAGGCCGTGTTAGGTAAGCCGCTGGGCTCTGAGCTGGATCGGCCTGGGTGGAGGGGCGCTCGGAGAAGAGGAGCGAGATGGAGCGAGAAGGGGAAAGCCCCGGGAAGAGGAAGTCTCTGGGGTTTGCCCTTCGCTCCGGACGGAGTGTGGGGATGTGGCTCTGCCAGAACCCACATCGGACCCTGAGCATTGTTCTCTCCCCAGTTGGCACCTGCACACAGCCAGCTACACGTTCCTGGCCTGATTTCCCCTCCCAGGCTCTTTGTTCCTTTGTAAAGCCGGTGTTCAAGTCTTGTTTGTGGCCTAAACATCTAAGGTTTTCAGCCTGGTCTGGGGCAAAGGCTGTTTGACACTTGGACTTCATCAGGGCAGCTCCCTGCAATTCAAGCTTTCAGTGCTAGGTTGACGAAGGTTTTAAAGGGTCTGCTTCCAAAGTAATTACTACGTCAAATAGTGTTGACATTTTTCATCTTAGAGAATACCTCAAGATCCTCTGATCATTCCAACACTCTAGTTCAATATGTTTTGCACAGGTTCCACGCCTAGACCCTTAAAATATGGTGCATGATGTTTTGTTCTGCACTAGTTATCAGGAGGCGAGTCTCTTATAAGTGGTCGGGTCAGTGATTGCGGAGTGCGGTGTCAGTATGGATGGAGGCATATTTTAAGACAGATCGCTATTACATGATTTTCTTAAATATAAATATCTCAACAATTCAAATTTTTTTCCTGTAGTTTCACGAGCTAAACACGTGTACAAAAAGTATGAAAGTGGAAGTTCTTTAAACGAAAATAGTAACCGCCACCTGGTTAATCTCAAAAAAAAAGAAAGGATGGCTGTCGAAACCTGAAAATATTTTGAAAATTGTATTTTATATTCTGAACTCGTTCCCTCTCCCCCACCTCCATGTGTTA
This sequence comes from Lagenorhynchus albirostris, assembly GCF_949774975.1. Taxonomy (NCBI): domain Eukaryota; kingdom Metazoa; phylum Chordata; class Mammalia; order Artiodactyla; family Delphinidae; genus Lagenorhynchus; species Lagenorhynchus albirostris. The sequence goes on from NC_083095.1 coordinate 179,474,646, forward strand.
ATGTCCATGGAGCCAGTTAGCATAAAATTAATCTTTAGAAGGAAAGTTTATTCATTCTTAAATTTACACCATATAAAATATTTATCTTCTTATTTTCCTCGGAATTTACTCCATCTTTAGAGTGACCACTGTATATTTTACTCTAGGACTATGTTTTTTAAAAAATAAATAAGAGTATTAAGGTAAAGTAAAAGAAGGTAATTTGACCAGGTAATTGCATAATTATTGATGTGTGATCTTTATTGTTTTGCCATTGACCATGTTGCACATCTCATTTACTTATAATTTCCAGTCCTTATAGTTGAATTCTTCTTGTTATCTTGTTAGAGAGGGTTCTTTACCCAAATTAAAATCCCTTTTTAGAAACAGGACTATAAAGAATTTATTGTCACAGGCATCACTGGCAATTAATTTATTTTAGATCACCCAGACTTGAAACATATCGATCCAGTGGTTTTAAAACATTGTCATGCAGCAGCTGCAACTTACATACTGGAGGCTGGAAAGCAAAGAGCTGACAAATCAACTCTAAGGTACAGGATTTATTTAAATATCCATTTGTTTTCAAATAGTACCTTTATGATTCCAATTTCAGTTTTTAAAATGGAGACTAAACTTAGGCTTTTTTTTTTCTTTAGCACTTATCTAGAAGACTGTAAATTTGACAGCGAGAGAATAGAATTGTTTTGCACGGAATATCAGGTTACTTACTTAAATTTTTAAAAATTAACAATTACTATCTTTCTTCTACTCTGTTTGCAAAGACATATTTTCTTTCTTTTTTTTCCTCCCAGAACAATAGGAATTCCCTAGAAATCCTACTGGGAAGGTAGGTCCTGTATAAGGTGTCAAGCTGAGCTACTTTTTACTTGCAGGTATGAATGGAGAGTGTTGGTGTGAAACAAAACAGGACAAAAAAACGGGATCTAGACCAAAAGAAAAGGGGCTAAAGGGCAAGTGAAACAATTGCAGTTAAGCTAATGTTTTTAAAGATAAAGTTTATGGAGATAATTTTTAAAATGCTCTTTACTCTTCAGAACTTGAAAATAAAGTTTAACAATGTTTTAAATTCAGAATGGATTAAAATAGTGTGTGTGGTGGGGAGGTGGTAGACACCATTGTTGGTGAAGATAAATACTAAAAGTTTTCCTGTAGCTATTATGTACAAAATTATCATTGTATCTTTCAGTATAGGCAGATCTTTCCCTCATATAACTGATGTTTCTTGGCATTTGGAATATCAGATAAAGGTAAAGTTTAACAAACTGTTTTCTAGGGGAACTTAGGGAACTTTTTTAAAAAAATAAGAGTTAAAGACTGAAATCAATGTGTTGTGTTGTTTTAGACCAATCAACTTGATAAGATGTACAGACCTGCATATTTGGTGACCTTAAATGTAGAGGTATTTATACATAAGCCCTGTCTAAAAATTAAATGTGTAATGAAATTTAAAATTTCCTTGATTTAAATAAACAGCATTTTTTTCTTCCCTAGAACACTGATTCCCGATCCCACCCAGAGATTAGTTTTAGTTGCAACATGGAACAATTACAGGTACAGTATTAGGATCTGTGAATATGCCTACCTTTTTACAGATTTTTAATTGAGAATTATGCCTATGTAAAGTTCAAAAGAAAATTAACCATCTGTCAGTAGATAATGAAGGTTGGTTAAGGATTTAATGGTGAGGGGGCTTCAAAAGCAATATTTTAACGTAGGCTTCGCTTTTGAAATTACGATGTTACTAACAGAATTGGTCTGCATTTGCTGTTCCCTCCAATTAAAATAAACTTGTGTAGTGTTGAGTGTAAATTCCTTCTATTTGTGATAAGTGTGAGCCAATAGGACAAAGCAAAAGGAAGAGCTTGGCTTTGAAAATGTCTTCTTTGCTTTCAGAAATTGAATTAAACTCTCAAAACATGATTTTTAAACAGTAGTTGTAAATGACTTTTTATAAAGGAGCAAGTATACAAAAATTCTAAAACTGTTTATATTGCCAGTGTAAGACTGGGGAAATTAAAAATTACATTGATTAATGGACATGACAACGAATTTATTTCTTACCACTTAAAAAAATGAAGGTCATTGCTTGAAATTTTGATGAGATTGAATTTTTCAAAAGGGATCTCCTGCAGAGTCGTTTTAATGTAACCATTAATCAAACTTTAAACTTTCAAAAGATGTGAATACAGCATAATCTTTGTTAGATAACTTGAGAAATTTTAATTTTGATATACTTCGCCTGTTCAGAGGATTCAGTTAGAAACTGTATCTCACATCTGAGGGCAAGCAGCCCATTTGAAGATGAGATATTTTAGAGGAAAACTTTCTATTGACCTTCTTTTAATTTTTTACATCTTTTATATTTTAGAAGAAAACCTTCTTTTGATAGTGGTTTGTCAAAGGTTTAAAATCTTTGTGAATTTTAAACTTGTTTAGAAAGTGTCCCCCGACTCTTTTCTTGCATCTTTCTCAAAGTTGGATACTTCCTTCTTGTGTTTTTATCCTAAAAACGATTCATCATACACATCTTCAGGACTTAGTAGGGAAACTTAAAGATGCCTCGAAAAGCCTGGAAAGAGCAACTCAGTTGTAATTTGGGGAAGTTAACGATCCGCCCCGGTCTAGAGGAAGACCAGGAACGCCTTGCCGTCCGCCGAACCATCGTTTCTGCGAGCTGGATGTCTTCCTTTTCAGGAGAACAAATTTTTTCTTTTGGATTTGTGTCACTCATCAATTTTGACACTTTTTCTTTTACACTTGTGAAAGGGTTAAGAGGGAAAGTCTGCCTAAGTATTTGAATCATCTTTAGTATTATCCGTACACTGATCATATTTGATCTTTTCCAAGTCTTCCAAAAGGAAGCAGACAGTATTATATTCTGAATAAATAAGTTGTTCCCACTAAAGAGTGCTGAGAGTTTGTTTGGATTTGAGTTTGTTAATTATTACTTTGAAAACGCAGACACGATTGGCGTTAACTTTTAACGATCGCCTCTTCTCAGGATTAAAGTTAAGCGTAGTGGGAAAGGATGCGATCTTCGGGGTTGCCTTAAGACCCCAGCTTCGGGACGTGGGGAAAGGGCGCGGTCGCCCCGCGCCGGGAGCTGGCCCGTCCCGTTACCTGTGCCCGAGGGCTCGCCCGCAGCCCGACCCTCGCCCGTGGGGCTCCGGAGGCCCGGCCCGGCCGGCCGGCCCCGCGCGGAGCCCCTGCCCGGAGCGAGCGGCTGCCCGCGCACGCCCCGCCTCGGCCACTGGCGGGCGGGGAAGGGGGCCGGCGCGGCCGCGGGAAGACTGGGGCGGGCGCTGTTGTTTCCGCGAGCCCAACTCGGTCGCAGGTTCCGCGCCGCGGCGCCGGAGTCTGGGCCGCAGCCCGTGGGGCCGAGCGGGGGGCGGCGTCCGGGCGATCTCCTCGGCTGGAGCCCGCGGACGTGTGCACCGCGAGCGGAGGCGGGCGGCGGCAAGAAAGAAATAACGGGGGGTGGGGTGGGCTGAACTGCTTGCGGGGCCGAAGCGATGCCCGCGCCGAGAGCAGGGTGGCGCGTGTGGCGCTGTGGAGAAATGTCTCCGCAGCCGCGCCAGCGCCGCCGCCGCGCCGAGCGAGGGGGAGGGGGCCGGCTCGCGCTGCTCCGAGGGGAGGGGGCGGCCGCGGGCCCGACTACACCGACACTAATTCCCAGGCCGCCCTTAAGGAATGAGGGGAGCACGTGACCCGGTGGGGGGGCGGCGGGGGGAGGGGGCGGGCGGACTCTGAGCCATTTTGGAGCCGGTGTCAGTTTCCACTCAGCCTTCAGCGGTGCTTTTTTTTTTCCACCCTCCCCTCCCCCCTCCTCAGCCTTCCTCCCCTCCCCCCGCCTCTCCGCACGCACACACACGGCGCCCCCCACCCCCCTCCTCCCCTCACGGCAACTATGAAATAATAATCGTAGTATTAAAGGCAGAGATCGGGGCGAGACAATGGGGATGTTGGCGAGGGAGCCCCGATCCGGATTAGAAACACCTCCCAGCCCCGCAGAATAATACTGATCGCGCCCCCTCCGCGCGCTCCCTCCCCCGAGTGCGGAGCGGGAGGAGGCGGCGGCGGCCGAGGAGGAGGAGGAGGAGGAGGAGGAGGCCCAAGAGGAGGAGGCGTTGGAGGCCGAGGAGGAGGAGGAGGAGGCCGCGGAGGAGGAGGCCGAAGCGGAGGAGGAGGAGGAGGCCGGGCTCGGGAGGCAGCATGAGCCGAGCGCGGCGGCCGCGGCTCCTCTCGGCTGCGCTCGTTGCCCATTGACAGCAGCGTCTGCAGCTCGCTTCAAGATGGCCGCTTGGCTCACATTCATTTTCTGCTGAACGACTTTTAACTTTCATTGTCTTTTCCGCCCGCTGCGATCGCTTCTCGCCGGCTGCTTTTTCCGGGTACGTAGGAGGCGAGGCGCCTCCGGGACGGGGCCTGGGGGCGGCGGGGGTCGCGCCGGGCTCGGACCGGCCGCCGGTGGACTGGGAGCGGCCCCCCCGCGCCTCGCCCGCGCCGGCCGGGAGGGCGCTGACAGCGTGGGCGCCGAGCCCCGCGCCGCCGCCGCCCGCCGGCCCCGCGCGCCGCCCGGCCCCGCGCGCTGCCCGCGCCCGCGAGCGCGCGCCCGTCGCCGCCCGCCGACTCCCGCGGCGCCGGGACCGACCCGCAGCCCGCGCCGCCGCCGCCAGCCGGCCTCGGCGCCGCTCCAGCCGCCGCCCGCTCCAGCCCGGACGCGCCGCGCGCGGCCCCACGTTTTAGTTCCTTTCTCCCCCGAGCGCCCCTCTACACCCTCGCGACGCACATGGCCCCCGAGAAGAACACTTCTATTTGCAGCTTCTGCGGCTCTCCCGGCCACGGCGCCTTTTGTTGAGAGGTAGATTTTGATGAAACGGGGACGGGTGCCTGAAATCGGGAGCTGCTTGGGTCAAGTGGCTTCCCTCCTCTCCCGAAGAAAGGGCTTTGGAGGGGTTTAAACAGCCAGAGAACGCCCCCATTTTATAGGGACGGGTTGCGTGGGGGGCAGCGATCCCGCCAAGGTGGATGTTAGGCTGGTGAGAGCCCGAACAAAAATGTTATTAACTTAAGTTGGAGGGACACTTGTGAGAAATTGGATGGCTTGTAAGATGGCGGTTCCCAGTTGTTTCCAAGGTCTCCTGCGTTTGTGTTTAAAATGGTAAAGTTTTCAAGGTGTTATTTGTTGGGAGTCTTGGATAAGTTCTTCAAACATTACTTGGGACGTGCTCACTGGGAAGTGGGCATTTCAAATTTGGAGCTTTTTTTGGAGTGATGATGGTGAGTGGACGTTAGTCTTGCAAGCGGTTTCCTCTCTTTCTTTTTTCTCTTTTTGTTTTTTTTTCTCTCAGAGACTACAGTTTTTCTCTCAACCTCTAGTATGGGATGCACTTAGAACCATGACTCAAGTCCATAACGTTTTACAGGTTTTGCTAAATGTCAGCTTAGGTCATGTGGTGAGGAGATGCTTTGGAAAACGAGCACTAAAAAGTTGATGGCATATGTTTACGCAGTCTTTTGGGTTTGACAGCCGTATAGCATGATCTTTTTCCCAAAGATTTACAGTTAATAATTGGAAGTAAACAAGTATAGAGACTTTGATCATTCCCAATTGCAATAAAAGGATTTAGTGGGCTTAGTGGTCACGGTTCAGTATTTGAAATACAAGCATGTATTAACCCCTTCCCTTAAAGTAGGCAAAATTCTGGGCATATTTATTCAAATCCAAGTGTAGGTTGGTGATGCCTAGAATGTTATGAGTAGTTCAACCTATATTTTATAGGAAGCTTAACCTCCAAGTTATGGAAACATATTATATGCTACGCTAAAGTCTTGAAACCTAAGGATGCCAATTGTTAACAGCATATGCTAACTTATGAGACTATATTAACATTTGAGTTTTATTTTAAGTAGAATCCCTTAGAGGTTGATTTTGTGGGCAAACATATATTTTTTTAATATTTGAGTTCATTCCCATACATCTGCCCCAAAGTGCAAAAGTGTTTGAAATAACCTACTTGTGTAAATTTACACCTGGTATCTTTAAAGCCATATAAGTCACTGTGTATGCATGTGTGTATGTATACACACACATATACACACGCTTCTGTAAGAAAAGTGAGCATGTAGTTGTACTTGAAAAATCCATTAATGTTCTACCATCAAGTCCTTGGATGTGCATTAAGTGCCCCCAAAGGTAAAATTCTCCCTAGAAGTCAAGTTAACCCCAAGTTTACCCATACTTGTATTGGCCTGGGAGCCCCAACTGGGGTTATGGAGTTCATTTGCATGTGTTAGATTGCAATAGTCAAGCTGATTGTTAACATAAGAACTTGCTTCTGTTTTCCTTCATTTTGACATTACTGGTGTTAGGCCTCCAACTAAAGTGACAGCCCCAACTGAGTATGTTATAATGGCAAGTTTAAACTATTGAGTATTTTTTCCATTGTATGTTTGGTGCATTTTTGCTTGCTTAACTGGCAGTTCTGTGGTGGAACCTAGAAGGTTTTCCTTTCTAAGGTGCAAGAGATTGTTTCTGAAACCTTATCAAGCATGTCAGATGTTTTGGAAGTCTTCATTAGGTTCCCAGTACTTTCAAGTGGTATAAAAAGATAAAGAACTGATTCTTATACAAGTAACAAAGTGGTATTTACTAGCATTATAAATGGTTATAGGGTTGTGGTCAAATTCTTGTGAATTGAAGTAGAGGAGTTGTGTGAATTAAGACTTAAAATGAATTTGAAAGGGTTTTGGTCAAGTACATGAGACTTAAACGTTCAAAGCCAACCAGTAGATAACCTTTCACTGAGGTCTGATTGTTCTGTGTGTTAATATTTGTGTTTGTCTCGTGTTGATTTTATGTAAAGTAGAGGAGAAATAAAGGCAGCTGTTTTTATTGATGCCCCTTCCTGAACTTCATGATCGGTGGCATTAGTGTGATGTGCTTTTGCAAGGGGACAGAAGTATCACCTTGCTAACTATCTTTCTAGTAAAGGTCCTGCTGTTTCATAAGGAGAGTTTTCTTTGAGAACCAAGAAGACTTGTCTTTAATCACCAAGTACAATAGAATTAAATATTGCTACTCTTTAGGGACACTGCTCCATCCACAACTCCTCTGTAATCCCACTTAGATTTATATTAACAATATGTTGACAATATTCCTCTAAACAAGTCATCCAAAGATAACTGAGGAGTCACACATGACGTTTTCTGGTTGAAGTCACTGGTTGCCACTGTGGTCACTTTTCATAAAAGAGGCTTTGTTTTGTTTTTACCGGGTTTTTTTGTTGTGTGTGTGTGTTTTTTTAGTACTCTAAAACTTTTAGTTTCAGCCATTGAGCTGTGTTTAGTATTTCCCTCTTCTGCATTAAAATTCCCTGAGAATTAAAACCTCAGATGCATCTTCAAGTTTCACAAGTTCCTAGATTTCTGTTCAAGGCAGCTTTGAGAATGTGCTTCAGATAAGTCTGGAAGCTTAGTCTTATTTCAGATTCTGAAATGAATGAAGTGGGAGTAAGAAATGCATTTTTCAAGCATACTGCACGAAGTAATTGACTTCCCTGATTGTCCGCTATTGTATTGTTGCTGACAGTTCCCCACCGTGACTTTCTATAACATACGATATCTGTTGGAAATAGCATTTCATTGTGTGGGGTTTGCATGGAGGTGAGGCTGAGAAAATGACATTTGTTTTTCTCTGCTCTCGGTGCTCTGGGTTGACAAGGTGTTGATTTAGCGTTGGGAATGGGCTGGTCACATGGTTCTTTACTTATTGTCACTGCCATCGATTCAGGTAGTTTTTCTTGCCTCTATCCAGCATAGCTCAGGTAAAACACAAGGCTTTGCCCACTTCTTGTCTGTTATGAAACATTTCAGTTTTCAGCCTTTCCAAAACTTTGTATCGCTCATCCTAATCTACAGAAGAACTTCCTATTAGAGAAGAAAGCTTTAAAGAGTTTCAGTTCAATAAACATCTCTGCAATTTGAGCCCTGACGGTTTCGGGCTAAGTGCACAGTTGGCAATTCTCAAAAGATCCCTTCATGAAATTTTTGACCTAGTGATTGCTAACAGGAGAGACCGAAAGAGTCAAGATCTGAAAGAAGCTCTTCGCGCCGAGTCGACGTGGAAAGAGGCCCCCAAGAGTGTCCGAAATGGCCGGAGTGCGGTTTGCATTTTCCTTTACCACTGCACGCTCCGGGGTCCCCCAGGCTGTCTGCCGGGTCGCCTCGGGCCAGAATCCTGCTCCCCAGCACGGCGGGCCTCGTGGGGCCGCCCCACCCCCGCGCTGCGCGCCCGCACCCCACCCCGCCCCCGCGCGGCCCCGCCCCCGCGCCGTGCCGGCCCCTCCCCCGCGCCCGCCGCTGCCGCCGCCCGGCAGCCCCGCACGCCCGCCGAAGCTACGGGCTCGGCCCGGCTCCGCGCGGAGTTGCAGCGGTGGCCGGATGCCAAGTGTAAGTGTAAGTTGCTATGGAAACCCCGACAGAGGCGAGTTCCGAATCCGGAGCGAGACGGAGCCCCGGGCGCCGCCGGATCCGCCCCTCCGCATCCCGGCCCCCCGGCCCCCCGGCCCCCGGGCGTCCGCGCGCTCAGGCCCCAGCCCGCGGCCGACTCGAGGTGCTTCTCCTGCGGCCCCAGCACCCAGCTCCGGAAATGCCAGGGATGCAGATAGAGCAGAATTTGCTTTCCCTTTGTATCGCGTCAAAACGTGCCTGGTTCTGGTTGCCGGAACCGCTTAAAACAACCAGAACCCCTGGGAAGCCAGGGCATGCTCCTGGATTTTCGATCGAAGATCCATAAGGAAGTTTTACCCTAAATTTGGAGTCCTGGAACAAGCCCTAGCGGTTGGTAAATATCTGCGGGGAGCGTGTAGCGTCTGCAGCAGCCGTGGGGCTGCTGGGCTGGAGGACAAATGGAAGAAAGAGACCCGAATGCTCTCAGCTCCCAGCCCCCACCCCAGACCTTTTCTTCTCCCTCCTGGAATGACCTGAGGAACCAGAGATTACTTTTCTTGGATCCTTTTTCACCTTTTCTGTAGAACTGATTGAGGTCTGATCAGTGAATTCTTTCTGTAGAAGACGTTGGGACAGTCCAGCTGCACAGTGTTAAACGAGTTTTATGAACTCCTTCAGCATTTCAGAGCATATAGTTACTGGGAGTTGGAGATAATCTCGATTCTCTTTCTGTGAATTATGGCCAATATTTCTTTGTCTTGCAGGATCTTTTATCAAGCAGAAATGCATCGAACAACCAGAATCAAGATCACTGAGCTAAATCCCCACCTAATGTGTGTGCTTTGTGGAGGGTACTTCATTGATGCCACAACCATAATAGAATGTCTACATTCCTGTAAGTACACAGTTTTAGACCTTTTCTTGTGTCGTGTATATTTAACATCTTGTCCTGAAATTTGAAAACTAACAATTCCCACTGTCCTTGAGAATGTTGGTACAAAATGAAGAAGTTGTTTTCCGCTCTTGCATTTAGTGACTTTTTGTTAATGCATATTTAATAAAATATTGTATAAATATAAATTGTATAAGTGTTCTCAGGATATTAACTGAATTTGTTTATTTAATTAGAAATGCCTTTTGGTATTTACCATTTTGTTACTACTAGTTCTCTATTTCTGACACACTAATTTTATTGCTTAGCATCTACTTCCTGAACTTTAAAAAATTTGTGTTTTTATTTCTAGTCTGTAAAACGTGTATTGTGCGTTACCTGGAGACCAGCAAGTATTGTCCTATCTGTGATGTCCAAGTTCACAAGACCAGACCACTACTGAATATAAGGTAGGAAAATGTTTAAAAACATTGTTTGTAATTGTTATTGGAATTGCATAATTATTGAATTTAGTGTTTATTTCTTCACACAAAATTTACCCTTCAGTCACCGTCTAATGCGTGTACTTTGTAGAGGAGGATAGCCCTTAATTTCTTGGCCATTTTAATGATGACTAACTTTAAACAGAGTTCAGTATTATTCAAGGGATTTTAAGATTTTTTTAAAATCATTTTTAAAAATGGAATTAGTTCTCCATTTTTGCATTGCTTTATTGACCTTGTGACAGGCAAGAGTGCATGTGTTTAAACTGCTTCCATTCTCTCCTCTTTGTTCTCTTTCATATTAGCTAATTCAGTAATTTGGAAGGCACACTTTTCTTGACTTAGTGAAATGTGAAGAATTTATTAGTGAGTATAAAATAGAGTATTCTACTAATTAAAAAACAGTGCTACTACATAAAGAAGTTTTATCATAATTATCATGTTGATGTAGTTATAGACAGTGTTACAATCAAGTAAAATACTATAACAGAAAACAAAGAATGTTTAAAAACTTAATAAACATTTTTAGTTTTTGCCATATTAGTTGATATTAGTTGATAAATAAATTTTCTAATTTATTCTTTTTCAGGTCAGATAAAACTCTTCAAGATATTGTATACAAATTAGTTCCAGGGCTTTTCAAAAGTGAGTAACTTGCTTAAAAATGAATTTTTAAAAAGTATTTATCAGTTTTACCTGCTATGTTTAAGTCTTTTTTTTCCTCCTCTTTAGATGAAATGAAGAGAAGAAGGGATTTTTATGCAGCTCATCCTTCAGCTGATGGTAAACTCTTTAGAGGGGGAAAGACATTTTATTTGGAGGGAGAACTTATCCAGTAATTTATTAAAATTAAGCTTAAAAGTACCAATTCCATTCTTCTATATGTATAATATTTAATTAAATATTTAATTCTTAAAAATTGAATTTAAAAATGTCTTTATAGCTGCCAATGGCTCTAATGAAGATAGAGGAGAAGTTGCAGATGAAGATAAGAGAATTATAACTGATGATGAAATAATAAGTTTATCCATTGAATTCTTTGACCAGAACAGGTAAATTCTTTAGGAAATGTGTTTTATGCTAATATATTTATTAGATACATTGTTTGCCTAATAAATTATCTGTTTCTTAGATTGGATCGGAAAGTAAATAAAGACAAGGAGAAATCTAAGGAGGAGGTATGTTCCATGATACAAAAACACATAGAAGATGCATTGTTTGGATTCTAGATTTTATGAGGGTGTATGTTGCCCTTTAGCATATCCTAGGGTCAGATGTTGCTATCAAATAGAAGAAAATCATCACGTTTGTTGTTTAAGAGTGATCTGTATTCAATAGTTACTAGATAGAATTTATCTTATATATGATTACTCTTCTTACAAAATATTTTCAGTAATTAATGTTTAATGCTTTGATGTACTGAAGGAATCTGTTCATTTAGTATTTATAATAATAGCAAACTCAAAGTATAGCTGAGAACTTAGTCAAATCTCAGCTTTGGTATTCGTACCTTTTGTCATACTCAGACATCTATTTTTTTTGACTTTAAAAAAAAATCTTAAAGTTAGGAATTTTAAAAAATTATTTTTCTTAAATATGCTCTTAGGTGAATGATAAAAGGTATTTACGATGCCCAGCAGCAATGACTGTGATGCACCTAAGAAAGTTTCTCAGAAGTAAAATGGACATACCTAATACTTTCCAGGTATCTACTTTATAGTCTTCATGCATTCTATGTAAATCTTTAAAAAAAAATTTCAATGACATTTTTCTTTTTGGATTCTAAACCCAAAAAAGCAACGGAATTTTTTTTTTAATTTAGTACTTTATTTGGAAATCGCTCTTAAAATATTTGGTATGGATTCTGTTTTATGCTGTGAAAACAAATCCCTTACTAATTTCAAGAAATGTTTTCCCTCATTTGAAGTTTCCAGAGGGATTCTTTCTTTGTCCAAATGTTTGGAGAAAATGTTTTTTAAAAGCATTTTTGGATTCTATTTAGGTGGCCAAAAAAATCTAGATTTACCATCGTTCTTTGTGACACTTAATAATTGAAGTGTTGTTTTTCAACAGATTGATGTCATGTATGAAGAGGAACCTTTAAAGGATTACTATACACTAATGGACATTGCCTACATTTATACCTGGAGAAGGGTAAGTAGCGTACCTGATGCTCGCAGGTTATTTTTGTAGACTGTACTTAAAGATCTAAGACTGATTTTTTTTTTTTCCTCTTAACTTTATAGAATGGTCCGCTTCCTTTGAAATACAGAGTTCGACCTACTTGTAAAAGAATGAAGATCAGTCATCAGAGAGATGGACTGACAAACGCTGGAGAACTGGAAAGTGACTCTGGGAGTGACAAGGCCAACAGCCCAGCAGGAGGTATTCCCTCCACCTCTTCTTGTTTGCCCAGCCCCGGCACTCCAGTCCAGTCTCCTCATCCTCAGTTTCCTCACATTTCCAGCACTATGAATGGAACCAGCAGCAGCCCCAGCGGTAACCACCAATCTTCTTTTGCCAATAGACCTCGAAAATCGTCAGTAAATGGGTCGTCAGCAACTTCATCTGGTTGATACCTGAGACTGTTGAGGAAAAAAATTTTAAACCCCTGATTTATATAGATATCTTCATGCCATTACAGCTTTATAGATGCTAATACATGTGACTATCGTCCAATTTGCTTTCTTTTGTAGTGACGTTAAATTTGGCTATAAAAGATGGACTAGATGTGATATTCATATGGACGTTAATTGAAAAGAAAGATTATTTCTCGAAAGAATTGATTTCTGAGAAAGCAGGCAAGATGTTTTTCTGTGTGTTAGGACAGATGTGAAATGGTTTCTGTAACCATTGTTTGGATTTGAAAATCTTCTGCAGTGGATATAAACATTGGGCCATAGTTTGTTAATCTCAACTAACGCCTACATTACATCCTCCCTGATTGTTCTTGTTATTATGCTGTTTTGTGAACCTGTAGAAAACAAGTGCTTTTTATCTTGAAATTCAACAAATGGAAAGAATATGCATAGAATAATGCATTCTATGTAGCCATGTCACTGTGAATAACAATTTCTTGCATATTTAGCCATTTTGATTCCTGTTTGATTTTTACTTCTCTGTTGCTGCGCGAAACCGATCAAAGGAAAGTAAACTTCAGTTAAGCCTAAAAGCGGGTACTACCGTTTATTTTACTGACTTGTTTAAATGATTCGCTTTTGTATGAATCAGATGGCATTATGCTTATTGTACAATGCCATATTGGTATACGACATAACAGGAAACAGTATTGTATGATATATTTATAAATACTATAAAGAAAATATTGTGTTTCATGCATTCAGAGATGGTTGTTAAAATTCTCCCAACTGGTTCGACCTTTGCAGATACCTATGTTTGAGCCTTATCACCATAGGATATTTTTAATGTGGATATTTAATTCTAAATTTTGTTCCATTGGAAGCGATTGGCATATCGTAATACTGACTTTTCTCTAGTAATACCTGTTTACTTTTAAAATTAATAGTTGCATTAAAGAAAAACTTTTCACTAAGGAAATTGGAAATGCTTTCTTCATTTCCCATTGCTTATGATGGAATTAATGTGTTTTTAAAATGCATATTGATCGCTCTAATTCTAAAACAAATATTTTAAATCAGCGAATTGCTGGAAGAAGGCATTTTATCTAAAATTATTTTAATATGTGGCATAGTGGAAATTTCAAACTTAAGAATTGCTGTTACAGTTATAAACAGTGGAATATGCCCTCTCTGTAACGTCTGGAAATAGAAGCAATTTATTGTGAGCTTCTACAGGTATTAGTTTTTAAATACAGTGAGCATGTTGAATTTAAAGTATGAATATCCCCAACAATTTTCAGTTTGTGTTTTGCTTTGGTCGAACTTGTTCATCACCCATCAGTTATTTGTGAGGGTGTTTATTCTCTATGAATATTGTTTCATGTTTGTATGGGGAAATTGTAGTTAAACATTTCATTGTCCCCCGTCTGCAAAAGAAGCACAATTCTATTGCTCTGTCTTGCTTATAGTCATTAAATCATTACTTTTACATATATTGCTGTTACTTCTGCTTTCTTTAAAGATACAGTAAATGAAGTTTTATGAAACCACAAAATACATATATTTTTATTTTGACCTAAATTTGTACAGTCCCATTGTAAGTGTTGTTCCTAATGATAGATGTAAAATTAAATTTCATTTGTAATTGGAAAAATCCAATAAAAAGGATATTCATTTAGAAAATAGCTAAGACTTTAATAAAAATTTGATATGAAAAGCACAATGTGCAGAAGTTTTGGAAACCCTATTGTGGATTACAACAGGTAAAAGCTGAAGAACATCCATTGCTGTCTTAGTGATGTTGCTGAGAGTACATGCGTTGTTGTATAATTGCTTGAAAGCCCAATTGAAAGATGTATCTGTTTATTTACTCTACAATCTTTGAAGTAAAAGTTACCCATGTTTGCCAATTTTGGTGAATTTAACTTATTTTTCTAGGCTTTTCTTCTCAAGTTGTTCATGATATCTAAGACAAGAAAAAAAAGTTAATGGAAGTTTCAAGTGATGTTTTTATTTTGGATATGACTGTGTATATAAAAAATGCAAAAATATTTTTCAAAGGCTAAAAACTTAAAGTGCTAGTGGATTATCATTTGACTTACACAAAACCAAGTCATAGGATCAACACAGAACTCAAAGATTTTACATCTCAACCTTTTTATGGACTTATGTTTGAAATTCCTTAGTAAAGTATCAGATATTGCATTTATGGCTTACCTAACACTATTTCACCATATTTGAAAACATGTCCATTTATTTTGTTTGAAAGAGCAATTTCCCCCCTACTCAATTTGAAAATTGCTTAAGCTTTAAAGGCTATTTCAGCTAAAATTTGTCTTTTAATAAAACAAGAGAGTATAATGTTTTGTATTTTATAAGCAGCCATCACAGGTTTGACAATTAGGCTTTAAAACTTTTGCTGAACTACCACTTAAAATTTCAATGTTACAAAAACCCATATCAAAGCTGCTAACTTTGTAACTCTTAGCAGTCAAGGCAGGGTGCGTGAAAAGTCGGCTTTAAGTTTGGCTTTTGCTTCTGAACAGTATTCTGGGATTCTATACCACAAAGTTAGAGCTAAAAATATTCCACAGAAAATGCCTAAATTGATTTCACAGATTTTGGCTTAAATGCAAAAAAAGAATGAGGCTGGTTGCTGTTGTATAAATAGTGATCTATCTTGCTTTACACATGCATACCACTTTACAAATACCTTTTTGCTTTTAAAATTGCCGGCCGTTAATTGCTCTGAGTTGAAAAAAAAGTTGCCCTTCAGTTGACTTAACCTACCAACCATATTGCTTTGTTTCCTCATCCATATGTGCAAATGTTAGGACCTTTGGAGATACAATGCAACAGGCAGAGTAAGCTGATAGGGGCTTTCCTTCATCCTTTCCTCTTACTCTTTTCCCAATATTGGAGTTGCAGTTCATTTGTGAAATCTTTCCGTACACTCGTTGTATAGGCCTATCAAAAAGTTTTGTTATGAAATCTTAATAGCAATGTAAAAGGAATCCATGTGAAATACTACTTGCACTGGCCAAGAAGAAATGAAAATGTTTGTTTTTGAGAAATAGCTTAATGGTAATCTTTGGAGGAGATGGGATTTTAATTTTAGAAACAATTTGCACATGGAACCTAGTCTCCTTTAGAATCCTGAGGTGAAGGAAGTGTTATTTTTGTTCATTTCTCTTTATATTTTAAAGGTTTTAAAGATATATCTTTTCCTTCTGACATTACCCTGGAATGACAGTTGGAAATTCTGATTCAGTTTGGTGCTCCATGAAATGGAGGCTCCATGTTATTTTGAAATACAATGATTGTTTCTTCCATACAGTTTTACTCGCCTTTTATCCAAAACAAAAGGTCTTGATGAAATTACATTTTAAAGGACCCTTAAAAAAAAAGTATATACCTTTAAGACTTCTAAGTTTCAAAGAGCACAGAACGCAGCTCCAACATAAGGCTCTTGGGTTAGATAAGGTCACTTCGCTTGAGGATGTTTCTTCAAGTAAAAAATGAACAGTACAACAGGTGATTATTTCTAAGGTCGCTTAAAAAAAAATCCGGATTCCTCCAAAATAAAACCTTGAATTAAACTGGGACCACAGAATTCAGATAGATGGGTTCTTTACAAGGAAGAGAAAGTATCACATATTAGAGCCTCCCAGTAGATCAGACTTGGGAAATGCCACCGCGAAGCCTGTCCATCTCCTTACAAATCTCAAGATCTCCCAGTTTTGATTATGAAAGTCTCCGAAAATGTTTACACAGTCGAGTGTTTCCTGTTTCCGCACTTAATTTTTTTTAACGTTTTTTCTTCTTTTGGTTCTTGAAACGGATTTCCTTTATTTGCACCAGTTTCTTTTTCTGAGTGTGCAATTTCTAGAGGTCTCACATGAAGACTTCACCATCAACTTTTTGTCTTCATCAAGTCGACGACATCAACAGTTATTCATCACTGGAAAGGCTACTCCAGGATCCTTATGAGTTTTCTGAAGTTCAAGTGCCTGTGGAAAACTCACGCGAAGTCTCATTTAACCCCCTAAATGAATAGTAAGCACTACATAAAACTTCCAATGGATGAGTTAAATTACCCCCATTCTTCTGTTTTCTTAAAATATCCCTTCCAGAGGCTATTAGAAGGGAATTTCCCAAAATAGCAAGTGATGTTCCCTCAGAGTCACCTACATTTCAGTTAAAAAAAAAAAAAAGTTACTTCTTGCTCTGATTGTTGGGTGGTCATCAACTCCAAACTTCAAAGTGAACGTGATTTCAAGTTCCGTGCGGATTCGGCGCTCTTCAACTCTGTCCTTCTAAGTTAGCTAGAACCCAACAGACCCTCGGAAGGCTGCGGACTAGGGTACTCGGGAAACGCGTCGAAAATTGGGATGGAAGGAATGAGAACGTTACAGAGATGGATAAAGAAGTTACTGGAGACAGCGAAGCCTGTCCAGGAGCTCCAGTCTTAGGTCTAAGTGCCCCCACGAGTGGAAATATTCAAAGAAAGCCGAAGACAGGAGCGCAGTGCGCGGCTTGCAAGATAAAGCGGGGGCGAGGGTAATTAGGGTGGAAAGAGCATCGGCTTAAAAAAAAAGAGAGAAAGAAAGGCTTCCTATGTTCGGGTGCCCGGTGGAAAGGGCACAGGACGCCCGGCCGGAGAAAATGACCTTCGTTTCCCGGCAGCGCTGCCTTCCCGATTAGGGAGCCTTTACCAAAAGGACCGGTTACAGAGAAAACGGCCCTTCTCCCTGTTTTATTTTTTAACTAGCAGCTCTCCGAGAACCGCAAAGAGCGACAGCCCGGACCTCCGCCCCCGACTGCGCCGCGGGGTTCGGCCCGGCCCAACGCTCGAGCCCAGGCCGCGGGGCACCGGGAGGCCATTTTGCGCGTGCGCGGCGCGCCACCCTCGGCTCGGCGTACTCGGATCCCGCCAATTTTGAAAGCGAGATTCCCAGGCCTCGGCAGGCTGGGGAGGCGGGAAAACGAAGTCGTGTCTCCAAGGCCGGACCCGGTGGCGAGCGGCGGCGACAGCCGGGTGCGCGTGATCTCACAAGGCGGCCCCCGTCCTGCCGAAGGCCTCTCCGCCCGGCGGGACACCGAGGCGTGGCAACCGGCCCCTGGGCCGCGAGAGCTCAGCGCGGGCAGGAAAGTGTCCCACGTCCCGGGAGGCGGCGGCGTCGCCTGCAAAGCCCTCAGAAGCGATTCCTTGCGGGGCCATTCCAGATTATCGCCTCGCTTTGCCCTCCTCCCTCCGGCTGCTTCAGATCCTGTGCCCTTTCTCCTTCAATAACAAGGTGTCCTTGGAGTTTAGGGTTTTGTTGGAAAGACTGTAAGCCAAATTATTAACAAAATATAAAACTGCCATTTGAGGCTTCCCGAAGGCTGAGCTTCAGCCTACCCGAAGGGTCCTCCAGTTGAACTTGTTTAATGGGTAGAACGGGCTCTAATCCCCTGGGAAGAAAACCTGACCAGGTGAGTGTCGAGGAAGGGGTGGCTGCGCGATAGGAATCTTAAGATCTGGGCAAAGGACCACACTTTAGGACCCAAATGCGAAGCCTGGGGCTCCGGGCAGGGCGAACCTGGAAGGTCCGGTGCTCTCGCACTCCGGCGCCATTGAGACCCCGGCGGGGCAGAGGATCGGGCGGTTGGAGGTTGGGATATCGCCTCTGAAAGCCGCCGGGACGCAGCGGTTTCCAGCAGAGTCCGCGCCTGCCTGATCCCCGGGGCAGAAAAGCTTCTCTGACCCAGGAGTCCCACGTGCGCCCAAAAACGGGGAGAGGAAGGGACGGCTTGGGGAGGGGGACCGGGGTAACAGCAGAGAAATGAAAGCGGCCTAAAATGGGCGACGCCCGGCGAGTCCTCTTTATCGGCGCGGCAGACTGCAGGAGCCGCCATTTGGTGGCGGATTTCGGTATTTCAGTAGCACGTTGTGCTGAACGTCACAACTGGCTTGTCTACGTGGCAAGGTCGTTTCGGAACCGCCGTTTTTAAAAATGCAAATTTCCCCCAGGCCTCCCCCCTTCCCCGGAGCACCGACCCCTCCCCCACTCGCGGTGGAGGGCGCCGCGTCTCGGCTCCCCCTCGACCCGGGGCGGGGACCTCGGGGCTGCACTGGGCTCCACCCGCGCCCAAGGGCTAGTGTGATGCGGGGTGGAGCCCAGCGCAGGACTAACGGGTGTTTTTCTCCCCGTTTTTCCCAGATTGCGAGCCCGCAGCTTTCCTCTCCCCTGCGGAGAATCTCATTTCCTTGGGGCGTGACGGGCATTGTCTTTTTGCGGGGGTCGCGTGCCAGCCCTGGCCTCCCGCCTCACACCTCTCGGAAGCAAGGAAGAGAAAGGCGGGCCAGGCCTGACGGAAAGGGACCCACCCGACGAGACGCGGCTCCTCGGGTAGTGTCGGGTTAGCATCCCGGACTGGCGCTTTCAGCTCGCTCCGGAGCCCCTGGGAGACCCGGGGAGCTACACACCTCTGGGGAGTGCCAGGACGTCGGCGTCCCACCCGGGGTCACCCTGTCTTACACGGTCTCCATTAAAAGCCCCCGAAGCGCGAGGTGCCTATCGAGAGGAGAACAAAGGGCCGAGGGGCGAGCGCAAGGCGAGTCGGCGCGCGCGGCTGCCCTTAGCTGGGCCCGACTCGGAGGCGGGGGCGCCAGGAGGGCCGACTCGCGGCCGGGAAGGGAGGCGGCGGGCGCGCAGCGGAGTCCGCAGCCCCCGCCTCCCCGGCGGACTGAAAGAGTCGTCTTTGAACCAGAGCTGCCATGTTGCATTCGCGGAGGACGCCAGTAATTTGACGCTCCCGAGGCAGCGACACCCCCAACCCGAGAGCCTTTCGGGGCCCTGCGTGCCGCACAGCAGTGGTCACAGCCCGAAGGGGCCGCGGGGCGCGGGCGGGGGCGCGAGCCCTGCGGGCGGCCGAGCCGGGGCGGCCGCGGCGCCGCCGCTTCCCCTCGCCACCTTCCTTCCAGGCGCTGCGGGGCTGCGCGCTCTGCACAGGCTCGGTTGCCAGTAGCAACCACACGACGGCGATTTGCAGCCGGGGCTGCAGCCGCGGGTACCGCCGCCGCTTCGTACATCTCGGTGTCTAGCATTTAGAACTCTAGGGGTTGCCCTCGTTGACATCTCTCGCCTCCACCCCTCCGTGTCCTCATCCTCCGAGACCCTCAGCTCCACTCGAAAGCTAGTTCCCCCGGCTCGGCCCTGCCCCCATGGCAGACAATAGACAAATAGGCTCCAAGCGCACGCTGCCGCGCAGGCACCTGAGCCCCCGAGATCCCGGCGCTCGGCTTCGTCCCAGCCCCAGGTGCCCTCGTCTCCAACTTGAGCCGAAATTCTTTGTCAATGGCCAGTCCATTAAAAAGCTTTTCTAGATATCAGCAATAAGGATGGTGGTAAAGAAAGAAGTCAAGATGCCCACTCCCTCTCTAGTAACATCGACACAAAGAGCTTAGGGTTGTGTCTGCCCTTGGTAAAGGTGGCTTTCCTCTGGGTTATAACCACAGGCAAACGCTACAGCCTTCCCTCTTCTTTGTCTACCACGAATATTTTGCACGAAATTCATAATATAACTGCTTGTGTAGCTCAAACATTACCTCCAGATACTTGTTCTTATACATAAGTGGATGGAGCACTTTTTTCTCCTTCATCTCATGTGATAAACCACACCAGACGTCAGCAGTAGGCATGCATAAAGAAAATGATTGACATTAACCCTTAGGAATCTTTCTGCCTTTTCTAATGTCTGTGGCTCTAGGACGTTGATTTAATTTTTAACAGAACTCTTGTTAATGTTTTAAACAAGTTTTTATTGAAGAAAAATCTTAAATGTATCCAGCAAAATATTTTGATTAGCTAGTAGGATAACCCCGGGAAATACATGCATTGCCAAGTTTCATCGCTCTTAACAACTGACCCGGTTTTAAACAGCTATTAAGTTAGTGGAGTGTTCTTCCTAGATTGACATTTAGTGTAAATCACAGATGTGCTGAAATTTTTAAGTTTAAAGCTCCTTGAGGACAAGCACCTGTCTTACTTATCTTTGTATGCTCCGGAGTCCCTTTAACATAACTCAACAAATATTTGTTGAATTTCCAGAGGATTCCAGAAGTTCAACAGCCCTTGTGAGAAATAAAACTTACTAATAACTACTATAAAGCTTGGATATCTTTAATGAACTCAATGAAAAGGTAAAGATTTTCCAAGCCAGTGGCACTAATCAGATATCCTCATTCGTGCATATTTTTACCTAATTATATTTCGAATGTGGTGACTGTACTAAAAAATATCTGACAGATGTTTCCAGAATTCTAAGAATAAGAACTTGTAACTTTGTTATTTTCCCACCAAAGGTGTCTGGAAATTGGTTAAATAGGCATAAGATGATATTTTAAAGTGACTTTCATACAGCACAGGCAGGGTGTTAACTGTCTTCACAGTTCAACAGGAACTCTTAAGGAACTACTATTGGATACTGCAAATCTAAGACAATGCAGCTTGAAATATCCTATTTAATTTAATCTTTAAAACATACTGAAAATAGTTAATATGTCTTAATCATATCTGATGGTAAACTCAAATCAACATGCCTCCTAAAATGCTTCTTAGGTATGATGTTATGAAAGGGGTTCACCTTTAAGCTTCACAAAACGTCAAGTTCATTAAATAAGACAGTTTACTTCAAAGAAGAAAGTTAGCACTACTTGGTTCCTGGGGGCAACATAATGACCTGTAGCTTGCCCAACACTCCCCACCTCCACCTGAAAAACACGAAAGCAAGGCTTTAGTGAAAAGTTCCTTTCTATGGTCTTTCAGGAAAGAAAACTCCAACAACTTGCTTTGGACCAAGTTAAAGAGATTATCTCCCTTTTTCATTACGACTGTGTCTTTCAATGAATTGAAGGATAAGATCAAAGTGCATTCATATTCATGTGAATTATCGCTATTGACTTGAATAATGATGGATTTCATTGTTTTATTTAAACTGAAACCAGAAATGCTGCTGCTTTTGAGTCTACACCCCTAAGGCTGTAGAATTTCTTCTGAGGACTCAAAAGCCAAGCAATTAGGTCTGACAACCACGTCATTTCCATAATGTACTTCCATACAAAGGACTTTTTACTGGAATTGGTTACATTTCTATAGAATCTTACCATGCAATTTTTGACTCCTTTCCAACCTTCTGAACAAGACTCCTAAGTTCAATAAACACTCATCCAAAATACTTAAGTATAAATGATACTGGGAAGATGGAGTGCTGTTTAGAAAGCATCTAGCTGTTCATGAATCAGAAAATTAATGTTACCAGTAATTAACTCAGAAGAGTGTTTTTCCTTTGAACATGATATATTACAGTTTGTTTTCTAGTGTAACTGAAGAAGTCAGTCAGGGTAAGCTTGGGAAAATGTGTTTACCAGCTGTTTCTTTCTAAATATGCCTCATGACAGTTATCTTAAAATATATTCATTTGGGTTCTCTTCAAACTATGCCATCATTTTCTAATGAGAAAGAGGTTATGAGATCTGAAGGACCCCACTCACTTTTACTAAATAATCATTCTGCTCAAATTATTCACCAATTAAAATTATCACTTTGGAGACCACTTCTAAGGAAATTCATTAGAATAAAGTAAGTTTACAACAGAATGATATAAGCAACCTTTAAAATAGGCTTAAGGAAATCCTTTTTCATGAACTTAATATACACAATTCATATAGGCTCTCTAAACTTAAAGACAGACCTTAGTGCAACCAAGTCTATTATATTATCATGGTCTGCATTGGGTTCTGAGAATACACTTTCCAAGAAAGATAACTGACATCTTAATTGGTATCAGTCTTAGATGTTTGCCATACGTTTAAAGCATTATGTATAAGCATCATATTAAAAAAAATCAAGGTTTTTCTATCCAATTGTGCTACAAGAAGTCTCTATCTTAATTGTCCCCATTTGGTGTCCTTAGTATTGCAAGGCAATCTTTAAGCCAAAAGTTTTTTAGTAAGTTTGGTTCTCTGGGATTTGACCATAAATATACTGACATTACTTGTATACATCTAATTTTATCTGTAAACTTCCAAGACCTTTACCCTTGACTTATAATCAGAATAAGCAATTACGTATTATTTCACCGGGAAAAATAAAGCAGTCCTAGAATAAAAAGCATTTCTTTACTATTCATTTCCTGTTTTATTAATGGGAAAGGCATTAGTGTTTTCTTCATATTGGTAGTCATTAATCTTTTCTTATGTTGTCCATATGAAAACCTTTATTCTTCGCTTTAAAAAATAAATATGAGGTAACACTGGAGTAGGACGTAAAGTAGTTCAGCTTTAGCAATATTCAGATGTTTCCTCAGAAATACCAAAAAAAAAAAAAAGGCAGGAGTTGTGTTGTATAGCTTACTTGGACTAAGGAGGATGCAAATCATAGCGCAAGTTATCTCCACTTAAAAAATGGGAAGCTGTGCCACTGAGTCTTCCAAGTCTAGCCTACGTTTTAGCGGAGCTCTCTCTCGGCTCTGATAATCTGTGGGGGGAACCGACGTGCAGGGTGGATAGACAGCCTGTGCTATTTTTGTGAAAGCAGAAACCTTGAACACTGTCTCTCTGTACTTTTGCAGTATTTCCTAGGAGTCAGAGCATACAGTCAATTATTTTTCAGAGTAGTCAATGAGCAAGAAGTTTTGGCTTGAGATTTGATGTAGCGAAATGACGTCAAAAATTAAAAAAAAAAAAACAAACCAAAAACACGAGGCTTGCACATGCGCAGTGACATGCAGCTTTTTTTTCTTTCCTTTTTTAAAGTAAGGTTTGGGCTCCTCACTCAGCCTTTGGGATCCGGCCTGCGCCGCCGGGGTCTAGGGAGCTGGCTGATGTAAGGTGGTGTAGGATTCCCACACCCCACTCCCGGCCAAGAGAGTCTGATCCCCCTCCCCCGCTAACGGGGCTCTCTTTTTTTAAGTCCCTGGAGGAGCAAGTCAGGGGAAGCAGGGCCGAACGGAGCGGCCGCCGCGAGCTTTTCTGGCTGCGCAACGCTGCGGGGCCTTTGCTCCCGGGGTTCCAGCTTCCGCCCGCTTCGGGCTCGCCCCTGCGAGTTGGCCACACCATTCCCGGGCCCACGGGTCAGCCGCGCCGCGGGGAGGCTCGGGCCGGGACCCGTCCGCGAGAGCCCGCGCAGCGATGCGGTGCTTGCTGGAGGCCTGGCCGGGGGAAGCAAAGCGAAAGGACAGAGGCCTTCTTCATCTTGCAACCCGCCCCCAGCAGACGCCGGCTTGCGGCATCTGCGGCCCCTTCCCTCCTGATCCCCAGGCCGGCGGCCCGCAGGGCTACGAGCAAGCCGAAGCTGGGACCTCCCCCCTCGCTCACACCCGCAGGCCCGCGGCCGGCCCCCGGAGGCCCCGCTGGAGGGGGGCCGCCCGCGCGTAGCCTGCGCCACGCTTCCGCACTCTACCCCTCGGGCCGCGCGCCCCCGCCTCTTCCTCCAGCCGGCGCTCCCGGCGCTGCCGCCCCCGCGCCCCCTTTTCGGCCCAGCCCAGCGACCCACGGCGGGGGCTTAGCGGCTTTCTGATTCGAACGATGGCCTGACCCCAACGCCAACAGGTTCCCGCGCCCCCTCCCCGCTGAGAACTGCGCGGAGTGCGCGGGGGTGCCCGCTGGAGTCTGAGAAACTCTGGCCTAAAGGAAAAGCCGAGGACATCGGCGGAGCATCGTGTTCTTCCTTTTTCCTGCGGCTCCGACACCCCGTCCACATTGAACGCAGTTGCCTGCCCCGAGGCTAGCGCCGTCGAGCCGGGGACCCCGTGCCCATTGCGCGCGCGAAGACCCGCCTACGTCTAGCTTCGCAGCGTCGGCCCAGAACCTTCCGCTTGCGGCGGGCGGGGTCGCCGCGCAACCCTGGCAGGACCCGCACATGGGGGATGCGTGAGCCGCGTCCTCCTGGGTCTTGGCCTAGATGCGCGCTTGGTGGGCTCCGGGTTTTTTTTCCTATGTGGCACCTTACATCTTTTGTCTCTTGCGTCCAGTACTAATAAAAACGTGGGAAAGGAATAGCACCGACCTTGTCTCAGAGAAGTCCAAGGCCAAGATTTTAAAGGGGTGGGGGTCCTGGGGAGCGCTGAGAAGGAGTGGCTGACAGACTTCTATGGCAGGGTGCCTAGAGGGTATCTGGTGGTGCGGGGTTTGGGTACAGTCTTAAAGGAATACTCACATAAGTCTTTAAAAAGAAGATATTCACATAACACACACGCACACCAAGCAGCAATAAATTGGTCTTTATGCATGTCCCACTGCCTTCGAAAATGTTATGCTGTATTTAAGACATTAGAATCATCAATTTTTAGTATCAATCACTTTGTGCTATAATGGTGGCTTTGGAGGTGAACTTATTCGTGTGTGGAATCCCCCTAATCACGGTTTGCTTTGGAAGTGGAAAGGATGAGTTCAATCTATGCATCCACTGAATTCCTGGAAAAGGAAGCCATGTACAGGCGTATCTTTAGAACTTTGGGGCCAGCAAAATCACTGTCATTTAAACATTTTATTGGCCTTAACACAAAGAAACGTAAACACTTTAAAGTCTGAAGTATAAGGAGTTGACTTTAAAAGGCTTGAAAAGCAAAGAATAGGAAACAAGACACAAACACAACATCAGCATAGAAATGTTAATCTTCTCTTTCTGGATGGAAGTGTCCGAGTCTTTTCTGCTCTGCTGACAAACTTGATGGCACAACCGGTTGGTCTGCTAAAACCCAAATGTAAACTCCTGAGGCTTTTACTCAAAAGAGGAGCAGAGCAACATTTAAGATGTCATATGTTTGCTTTCATCATTATAGGTAATATTTTGAGTCCACTAACTTGGTTATGTAATACCTTTATTTTTCATTCAAGTATGTAAACATTATTAATTTTAGATTTGATGTTGGCAAAATGATTATTGTATTCTTATGACTTGCATAATTACATGCAGTTGCCAAATGAATGCATATTTAAATACTACCATTATGTTTTAATTCTTTGGGGGAGGAGGGAAGGAGATTTCATATCTAGGCAAAAGTCAGCTAATTTTTCTTAAAAACAAGATACCTTTTATTAGTTAAGTGATGTTTTAGATATTCTCACTTCTTCCCCTAGGTTATCCTAAGTCCCTCTTCTTTGTTCCCAAGGCACTTAACAGTGCTGAGTGCAATAATAGCCCTTAAAACAGGGCAGGCTGCAGTATATGCTTATTTAATGAATTAAACTTTCTTTAGATGTCGATCTCCCACTAGGTTTCATGTCCTAGAAGACAAGCACATTCTATTAGTAGTAGTGTCTGGCACACACTGATATTTAATGTTTTTGGCTTGGGAGAGGAATATATATACACTTGATTCATTCAACAGCAGTTTTTTAAATGTGGATATTAATATCTACTTAGAACATATAAAGCTTTAACTTTTAAAATTCTTCTAGAAGCTGAAGGAAAAGAAAACATGTCTGTTAAAATTAGTAAAATTTCTTTTAGGCACGTGCAGAATATATTCCCATGATAATGGGTTTTTCTGAATTCCCAGAGCAGATTTTTAAAGAGAAACAGAACAGGATTTTTAAACTGGCTTTATAATGTTGTCTTTTTTGAGTCTCATTTTCATAAAAAGATAAATGCAGAAATGATTTTGAAATTACATGTGATTAGCTTTATACAAAAGGGGACAAAGTCTTCCACACAAATCTTTCTTGGAAACATTTTTGCAAGTTATTCAGATAATAAGTATCATTCTCAATCAAATGTATAGTTTAATGTGTCAAGTACACTGTATATCTGTATTAAAGTCAGCTGGTACTTTAAGAAGAGTAATCTTAAATAGCACCTTTTCTTCCTTTTTTTTTAATTGAAATATCCCTTTGAATAATTTTCTTTCTCACTGCTTAACTGTTAGAGGTGTGTATGTCATCTTAGGGCATTCAACTAGCTTTGTAAAACAGAATGGTATTTTATTTTATAGTTAGTAAGTTGAAAAGTGAGTCAGAAAATATAGATTGGCTTTGTCAGTAAAAGTAATCTTTCAGTTTTGCCATATCTTATATTTGAATTACTAACAGTTCATTTATGTTTTACAATTAATCTGTTACAGTTCTCCATTTAATTTTAAGGATTTTAAAAAAGAAAGCTAGAATAAAGAGCAAAGATCTAGCTTCTTTAGTATCTCCAGTTTCAGATATAAAGTAGGAATTCTATATTGTGTTTCATCAGGAACAATACAGTTTAACCCACAGGCACTGTTAATGACAAATACTCAGAATCTATAGTTAAAAATAATTTATATACCACTTGAACTTAAGTTTTCAAACTTTGTAGGATTCCGTAAGTAGACTGTTACGTTTATAGGTTTAGCCTTTTTTTCACTATTGAGCTCTTATCTCAACACGTTTCAAGTAGAAAATACATAGTAAAAAGAATTACTAAAAATGGCAGCTGTAGTCACTTCGGAGTTTGAATTGTTAAAGGACTGAAACCAAATATGGAACCTTTTAGTTTTAAGGGGATTTCTTTTTTCACAATGCAACAAGGAACTGAAAATAAAATTACAGTGAAGGTGTATTTGCCATTTTAATTATTTGTTCAACTTGTCCCTCCCCCCGCCCCCCAATTTCTAAATTAGTACACACAAAAACTTTAATTCTAAAGGACCTGTTTCCTTAGGGAAATGTGGAGATCCCTGTTAAACTTTATGCCTCAGAGTTAAGTAAAGGGATTGTGGGTATCATTGGCTTCTGAACTCCGGAGCAAAAGACATGCACCTGTTCTGGGGGTGGTAGGGACCCGGCTGAACATACCTATTTCTCTCTCTGATTGCTAGTCCATTCCACAACTATTTGGGGCTTCACAAAATACCAGGACTTTATCAGAGAGCTCAAGTCAGAGTGAGATTTGAAACATTATTATATAGGACTCACCCCAGCTAAGTTTGCATGCTCCCTTCTATTAAAGAAGAGATATCAAGAGGTTTCCTGTCTTGGCACTACTCAGCAGCAGCTGTGACTATCCGCTCACTTGACATCTGGCGAAATTGTAGTTTCTGATGGAGGAACATTTAAAGTTGAAACCTGTCACTGAAACATTTGGTATACAGTTTTCAGACAAACTAGAAACCAGTGATAGACTACCTAACTTTTGTCAAAAGAAACTGGGTAAAGAATTAAAGTTATGTCAGCAAGGGAAGTCTGGTTAAGATAATTTCAATCAAGGCTTTCCAGGTAAAGATTCTCTCAGTTTCTTTTGGAAATGTCCTTCAGCAACAGAATGAAGCCTAAATTTAAAAGACAAAGACAACATGTTTAAAAATCACATAAAAGTGAGGAAACAGCAAAGTTGGTAGTACTTTGGAGAAAGTCAAGGAAGACAGGACGTTTATCATATTGTTTCCTCGTCTGCTTTCCTCACTGAATCTCTATGAGTGCTTATTAAATGCTTTCAATACAGTATAATTAAATGTATGAACATAGCTGTCTTGACCCTCCAGGAATCCTGAAACCTGAAATGCCTGGTATATAAAAGCTGGACTAAAGGGGAAAACATTTGACTTTAAGGTTGTACTGACAGTAATGTATTTATCAGATTACACAGTGTCCTATATGAGATTTTTCTCGACCGTCGAAGCCCAGGCGACTCCATCGTAAAAGTTTGCTTGTCTCGCCGCACTTGGACCGGGTTCCTGGGCACGTGGGGCTCCCTCCGGGTTCCGTCTGTGAAACTCCCTGACCTCCTGGCGGACTCCTGTGCCTATAGGGTGTGACCTTCGACGGCGCACGGCTCCCGCGGCCGCCGGGCGAGCTCCGCACGTCGGGGAAACAGCACAGGCTGAGCTCCCCGGTTGACGGCGACCGCGCACGGGGCGCCCGAGCACCGCGCCCTGACGTCACGCCCGGGACCGCCGTTGCCGCGAGAGGGCTGCGTTCCGGTTCCGGTCGGTTGCCCGGGAGACGCGGGTACACAGAGAGACCTGCCTCCCGTCGGAGTCCGAGCGGTCGCCACGGTCGCCCCCTCCGCGGACTCTCAGGCCGGGCGCGGACGAGCCGGGCGCCGCCGAGTTGGTGGCGAGGGCGCCATGAGTCAGAGGCAGGTGCTGCAAGGTAGGTACAGGCGCCCCGACGGGAGGCGGCGGGGCCCAGGGGCCGCGGGCGGCGCGCTGCAGCGTGTCTCTCCCCGCAGTGTTCGAGCAGTACCAGAAAGCCCGGACCCAATTCGTGCAGATGGTGGCGGAGCTGGCGACCAGACCGCAGAACATCGAGACACTGCAAAACGCGGGTGAGCCCTCACCTCGCACTCGCGTCGCTCCATGTCCCTGACCTCGCCTCGCCCGTAGCCCCGCACCCCGGCCCCGCGTCACTTGGTGCCGCGGCTTCTCCCCGCACCTCCATTCCTAGTCTCCCTGGGTCCTTGGCCCTGCCTCGCCCCTCACCCCGTATCCCCGGCCCCTCGTCGCCCAGTGTCCCCGGGCTTCTCCTCGCCCCGGGTCCCCGTCGCCCCGCTCCCCAGCCGGCTGAGCTGTTGGGGAGCGGCAGGATGGGGACAGGACAGCGTCCCTAAATTTTCCTCCAATCCACCGCGGAGGCTGTAGAAGCGTTCGATCTCTTTAGCGGGTCAAGTTTCCAGATTGGTGTGAGAGGGACCCGACGTCCCTATTTCCATCTTTATCGCAACCAAGCAAATGTCAGGTTGTCTGAATCTACCCTAATCAGACCCATTTTATCCGGATGCCCTGCCTTTGATCACCTTCGACTTGACTTTCTCACACCAAAGGAATTCCAGAGCAGTTGACCCGTTATTTCTTGTCTTGCATTAGCGAAAGAGCAAAGATATGCTTGAATATTTTCCAAGAGATTCCAAGTAGGCAGAGACTTAGCTTTGAGAAATCCTTGTGGTGCTGTTATTCCACGTCTCGATCCGACCTCATGTACACTCTACAGGAAGAGGAAGAGTGTGTGCCTGTGTGTGTGATTTGCTTCTTATCTTTTAACATAAACAGAGAAGAAAATGGTGGTACCCTCCCCTCGTCTCTGTCTCTGATTAAGGATGATTCCACCACCATCTGAAGGTAGAATTTTATTGCTACTGTGTCATGAGAAATCTTCAGTTTATGGGATGTGATCTTTAAAACTCATTAAATTAACACGGATTTGAAGAAAATTCAGAACATATTTCGGGGCAAGAATGTTTAGACATACTGTTTACTCTGTGTTTCTTTGAAGGGAATTACTACTGCACCTAGCTGGCAATTTCTTCTGTCACTGGGAGGGATTCTGGTGTTTATTATTGCATGTTTTTATTTTGGGAGGGGGATGTATTTAGAATAGGGAAAGTGTATTTTATAATCATTAAAAAAAACTTAATTTTGAGATATTTGTAGATTTACATGCTGTGGTAAGAAATAATATAGAGAGCTAGTGTACCTCAAAACTGTAGTATATCGCAACCAGAATATTGACATTGATAAAAATCCAACAGTTTTTCAGTTTTCCTTGTACTTTAAGTGTATGTGTGCTTTTAGTTCTATACAATTTTATACCATGTGTATCCATCACCACTATTGTCAAGATACTACTTTCATCACCACAAGGATCCCTTGTGATGCCTTTTTATAGCCACACCTATTTCCCTCTTGTTCCTAATGCTGGGCAACCATTAATCTGTTCTCCATTTTGAAAATTTCAGAATTTATAGTCTTTTGCTCTACCGTTGTTTCATGTGAATTCATCTTCTTTGTTCTGCACGTGTGTGTGTGCTTGTATGCATGCACGTATACTCCTTACAGTGCCCAGAACAGTGCTGGACACACAGAGTTTCATATATACTGACCATGTTAACTTCATTAGAGCATATTACATTTTTTGAATGCGCTGATTTTTGGATTTTTTTCCCTTTCAGTCCTACTCAATGGCCTTCGTGAATGGACACTTGCTATTTACAAATATTAATTTTCTGGACAGTATGTATACAGCTAAACTAAAACATGATTTCTTAAAAAGGGAAAATGATTGACATTCTTTTATAAATTTGATACTGAAATATGGATGTACAGATAACTCTTAAGATACAGAGTATCATGTTTTAGTGTAATAGTGACAGATTATCTCTTCCCATAAGTATACAATGTAGAATATATTGTGGAATTTAATCAATCCAAACAGGCTAAGTCATCACCAAAGTATAAGTGACTTAGATATGGCATTCTTAAATAGCCACCTATTTCTACTTATGGTCTGGCTTATGAAGGAATGGAATACAAAAGGAATATAACTTAATGTTTTGAAGTTATCTGCACTTGCCTAATATCTTGATGGAATGGTAAGATTTTTCTTTCCCCTGAGGAACTTATTTTAATGTATTTCATATTATCTAAATTCAACTTAAGCCCCCCTTTAAAAACTTTAAATAGGGACAGATGAGTATTCCAATATATTTATTCTTTTAATTTAAAAAAACCCTGTAAGCTTTGTTATGAAAACTTCTCTTAATAGTCAACTTAACCATTTAAATGGTTTATTTTTAAAACATCACCATGGATTTAAAAATGCTTTTGAATGAGCCAAATATGTGTACATAAAGTATATATTTTGATCAAGCTTTTTTTTTTTTTTCAGTCAAGTGACTTCATTTTGGTATCATAAGATACCAGTGCATTTTATTCCTGACTTTGACATACTGTCTACATACCTGGGAGGGTTTTGTTTTCTCACTTGTCTTCCCTAATAAACTGTTTAAATACATATGTATCATAGATCCAAAATAATGTGAAAAAAAGTTTCCATATAGGTATCATGATAAATCAGTAGTTTACTGGTTTAGAATTTTTAAATTCATTCAGTGTGAAAGGAATCTTAAAGGTGAAAGTTATCAATGAAGTTTTATTTCATTTAAAATTTCTGATCTTTCTCATTGTGTTTTTGATGTGCTAATGAGAGAATCTGCTCTATTAAATATGTCCAAAGTAATTATAAAACAAAGTGTTGCAAGATATCTTCTTCAGAGTATTTGGACAAAAATAAGTTTGAGTTCCAATCAAAATTGTTACTAGAAAGAACTGTGTACAATGTGTCTATAACCTAGAGTTTTTTTTTCCTCACTGAGATTTTGTTCTTTCTAAATCAAAAGGACATACGTGAAAACATTAAAAAGTTTAATGTTTGTTATAAAATCTCTTTATGCTCCCTCAAACCCTATATGTTTGAGCCATTACATCTTGCAGCTATTTAAAAATGAATTTGGATATTTCACCTCTTTGAATAATAACACATGACTTCAATGGTAGTGATAATACATCGTTACTTGTACCAACTGTGGAATCTCAGCAATTGGAGGTGGTTGTTTAATTATAAAATATAAGAAAGGTGTTTTGTGGTATATTGGAGTACCAGGCCACTCTTTGGTTGTTTAGAAGGTCTTTTAAAATAAGCCAGTAAAAGCCTGAAGAACATGATTTTTAAACTGCTTAGCTGCACGAAATAAACTTCTTCTGAAGCAGCTATTTATATAAGAAAAGTGGGGGTAAAGTTTAAAATAATACTTTGTAATATTTTGCTTGTAACCTATATGTAGCCAAACAGTAAACATGGCAAATCATAGTTATGCACATTTTCAGAAGAGTAGGAATAGAAAAGTTTGCCTATCACTTTAAATATGCACCTGTATGAAGCTAATTTCCAAATTGAGGCAATTTATTTGGTTCATAATTCAAGAAAATAAGTAATATATGTTGACATAAAATGATTTTAAATTGCATGTGTCTGGGGCAGGGTGAAAATCTTCATATTAATGATCTAGAACTTCAATTTGCTATGAGAAGGAAAAGCCTGTAGTAAACATTTATAATGTATTTAAAACACATCCTGGGAGGTACATGTACAATACCGTGATTCTCCTACAAAAACTATTGTTCCAAAGGATATTAGAACTGAAAAGATAATTAGTAAAGCAACTTCAGAAAACTTAAGCAATTATGCCATTTAAATTTGATGTATTTGCCAATATACAAGGAGCCTTATACTTCTGAATGTATGATAATTAATTCAAAGCACTGACTTTTTCTTTAAGGATAGGGTAGGGATAGAGGTCTTTTTTTTTTCTTTTTTCTTCTTCTTTTTTTTTTTCCATATACTTAAGTGGAAAATGTTCCAGGGAGCTATAAAAATTCTGAATTTTTATGCACCTACCAATATGTCCTAAAAACAAGATTTTTCAGAATTTTATTCTGTGTCCCAAATCGTTGTTCCTACATGGACATTTATCTGTTTTGTTATCTAAGCATTGGTACATAAGTAGAAAATAATGCAACCAGGGCTGGGACCTCACTGTTTTCTTAGGAAGAGTTTGATGACTAAAAAGAAAAATCCACGCTGTAGATAAACCTGTAAGAGTGGGTTTTTGAAATGGCAGATTGTGGGGTTACATTTCAATGTCATAGATTAAATGTTTTTGAAAAGTTATTTTAGTGTTTCCTAAAAGCACTTTACATTCGTTGAATGTTTTTTCAAGACCTTTGCTCCTCTGACTACTAGAACCTTTTCCTACACTTCTTTGCCTGGTTAATTCCTACTCATTCTTTATGGCTCTGTTCAGATGTAGCTTCCTCAGGGAAACCTTCCTTGAGCCCTCCCAGCGGGTTGAGTTTATTGATTTATCTTTCCCTGCTTCTAATAGTTCTCTTTCATAGTCCTTATCACAACTGTAATGGTTTAGTTTCTGCTTTCTCTACCAGATGTAAACTTCATGCCTAGCATAATGCTTAGTATAGAGCAGATGTTCAACATGTTTAAATAGAATGAAGGAAGGAGTAATTATTTTTCTAAGTGTTTTCACATCTCTTAGAAGATTAGATTCTTATAACAGCTCAGGTAAGTAGAGTAGGTATCTTGTTCACTGTGGTTAAAGCCCAAAGAAGGTTGGATAATTGCCCTCATCACAAAGTGAGTTAGTGGCCAAACTGGGACTAGGACCTGTTTCTTAATTGCTGTCTGACCTTGTGCTCTTTCTGTGTTACCTCAGAGGTATCAGGAAACTATTCCTAGATGTTCTAGGAGTTCCAGATAAACCTCAGTGTTAACTGTTAAAACAAGTCATCTATTTAGGCCTTTGGGTACCAGTGACTGTCCAGTAATTGTGCATAACTGCTTTTGAGGTCTCGTTGAGTACCATTATGGGATCTTGAGTGGAGGCCCAGATGCAGAGGACTAACTTTAATTGGTAACTACCTGGAGGTTTGAGGGAGTGGAAGTTGTATTTAGGGCTTAAACTGGCCTCAGAGCTCTAGAAGACCTTTTGGTTTCCTCTGGCTTCTAAGGAAAGTCTTATCAAACCAGAAGCTCTTTAAAATCACCTGGGGAAAAAAAAAATTAAAATCACCTGTGGAAAGTGTGTAATCCACTGGAAGTTGAGAACCAATAGAGTACTTGAGAGAGTTGTTGGACTGAGACCTGCTGTTATCAGGAAGAGTGCCCAGGAGACTTCCTCAGGGCCCAGGGAGGCCAGCTGCCCTGGGATTGACTGCCTGCTCTCCTGGGTGTTTTGAGAACATGTGAGGTAGAGTACAGGGAAGAGGGAGGCCCTTGGTATTTGTTGGTTCGTTGATGTGAGTGTATACTCAACGCTTCCCTTTGTTCTTTATTTAATCACACTTGGTGTGAAGGGCTTTTCTTCCATGTTCATTGGGGGCAGAACTTTGGGATTTCTACTGAGTAGATTTACTGGCCCTAGGAGAAATCCAGGGCCATACCTTGAGAAAACAAATTGGCCTTGTCTTGTAGTGGGTGGAATGGCCCATTTGAACACAAGTCAGACTTCCCTAATTTTCAAAGTGAAGTATTGGTTTTGCCATACACCCCAGTTTTCTATTATAAGGGTGGCTCAATTTGAAATTTATTGTTTATTCAAGTTCTGTTAAAAAATCTAGGTGAAAACAAATAATATTTGTGCTTGTGTATGTGTGCCTGTGTCTCCAAAGGAAATGATCTCTCTCTACTTTTCCATATATTCTGAGTTGTATCTCTGTGTCAAGTTAGAATCACTATTATATTATGTAAGTAGACTAGATTACATTAGTTTTCTATAAAAATGTCTTTGTAGAATTAGTCTAATAACTCTAAAAGTCCCTCTATTTTTTTTGAGGGCTTATTTAAAAATAGATACTTAGACTTTCCCACAACTTTAAAAACCTATCATTGAAGATGTCCATTTTGCTGTTAAATTTTTTAATACAAAGATACACTCTTTTATTCAACCAATCTTTTATTAACTATTATGTTTCAAGTCAGGCCTAGGTATGATTTCAGGAAAAAAAAATTTGTTCCTGCTTCCTTTTATTTCACAAAGTGGTTCTCATTCTACTTTTGCTGCTACAAAACTCAGTGCTATGTTCAGAGTTCAGCTGTAGCAACTATCACTATATTTCTGATTTAAAAAATAACCAGCCCCCGTCTCCACTCCATGGCTCTTAATTATTAACTTTGTATCCATATCTTTTAGAGTAAACTGTCTCAAAAAAAAGTAAACTAGGTAGAGTATGATTAAAACAAAGAATTTCATCTGAAGATAGATTTTTGAACTGATTGCCTTCCAAAAGTTTCCTCTTCACATATTACCCATGAAACCTCTTGGAGCAGACAGTCCTTTTAGAACTGTCCTCTTTATTCTCTATACTGACCCCATTCCTAAACATTCCAATCTTCTCCAGGAAGATGGGTGTAATAGGTATATATTGTAAAAGAGAAAACACATTGACAGAAGAAGACAGAACTAATTTAAAATTTGCAGCTCTCTAGAAGACTTTAAATTAAAATAGAATTATATGTATGTGGGGTGGTTTTAGGTGAGGGGATAGTTTAAATGACTCATTTGAGTTCCTTAAAGCTTTATGAATTTATAATAATGACACTTATGTACCTGACCTCGTGTACCTAACAAAAGAACTATGAACACTTTATCCATTTTGTTATTTTAACTAAAATTTACCTAAAAAGAGAAAATTGCACATTAATTTTCAGAGTTTGTTCGTTCATCATTCAACAAACATTTACTGAGTGCCCAAGTGCCAGATGCATGCTTAGATGCTGATCATGCAAAAATTGAAGGCATAGACTCTGCCCGTAAGGAGCTTATTTGCTAATGGTGAGATATATAAATACATACTTTCTGATAAGTGTCTGATATATAGACATATGGGACACATATGAAGGGTACCTAATCAAGTTTTAGGAATGAGGAGTGCTGGTCATGGGAGACTTTTAGGAGGAGGTGTTATCTGTGCTTAATTTCTTAGGAGTTAGCTAGATGAAGAAATGGGAGAGGAAAACTGCATTTGGGTAGAGGGAACATTATGTGCAAAGGCAAATAGGCAAGAGAAAAGATGGTACTTGATAGAAAAGGCAGATGTTTAGGTATGGCTGGAACTTCTTGGGGTAATAGGACAAGAGAGAGGCAAGTCAGTGGCTGGAGAGGAAAACAGCCCTAATTATGAAGGACCTCATCTGAAGTTTGGATTTATCCTAAAACCTTTGAAAAGTTTTAACTAGAGGGATGGAGGGATTCATTTTGTGTTTTAGGGAGAAGATTTTCACAGTAGTGTGGAGAATAGATTGGAGGGGATTGAAACAGGATCGGGAAGACCAGGTATCCATTTTTGCTATAGCAGTCATGCTGGATGAGAGGTCTGTCGGACTTGTGACTTAGTAGAAGGGGGCTGGCAGGGGCAGGTGAGGAGAGAGAGGAGTTCAAAATGACTCCAAGGAAAACTGTAATTCGAAAAGATACATGTACCCTAGTGTTCATAGCAGCATTATTCACAATAGCCAATGCATGGAAGCAACCTAAATGTCCATAGACAGATGAATGGGTAAAGAAGATGTGGTATATATATACAATGGAATATTACTTAGGCATAAAAAAAGAATGAAATAATGCCATTTGCAGCAACATGGATGGACCTGGAGATTATCATACTAAGTGAAGTAAGCCAGACAGAAAGACAAATACCATATGATACCACTTATATGTGGAATCTAAAATACGATACAAATGAACTCATTTACAAAACTACAAAACAGAAACAGACTCACAGACATAGAAAACAAATTTATGGTTACCAAAGAAGAAAGAGGGTGGAGGAGGGATAAATTAGTTTGGGATTAACAGATAAAAACTACTATATATAAAATAGATAAACAACAAGGTCCTACTGTATAGCACAGGGATACACACACACACACACACACACACACACACACACATCTGAATCACTTTGCTGTATACTAGAAACTAACACGACATTGTAAATTAAGTATAGTTCAATAAAATTGTTTTTAAATACTGTTACAGCCGTCCACCTGGCAGAGGGTCCAGTACAACATAGGCACTCAATAAATGTTGAAACAGCTTTGAAATGGCAAACTTGTTGCCTGATGAAAGGCAGTCCTTCATGCTTTCACAATAAAATGACTTTTAGAAAGAAACAAAGAAACAAACAAAATGACTCCAAGGCTTCTGGTCACTTAGGCAAATTAGCACACTTCATTAATGGAGAAGGGATACAAACAGCTCGGGGGAAATGGCGATTTCACTCAGTAACAGTGCTGAGGTTGAAGTGTGTCTGGGAGATCTATGTGCCAGTGACTCTGGTAAGCAGTTTGGATAGATAGGGCTCTGGGCCTCAGGAGAGAGATCTGAAATGAAAATGAAGGCTTGGATATGTGGAACTTACATGGTCATTTGGAAACTATGTTAAAAGCCCATTTTATATTTCTTCACGTTAACTATAAACACGTAAGTTCTAATCATTTTTATCTGAAGTATCACGTAAATTGAACTTGCCATAACTTTTATGCTCTACATACTCACTCAGTATAAATCTCCCATATAGATGGTGGGGGCAGTGACCTAGTCAAGAGTCACAGTTGCACTGGACAAATCAGTGGAATTTCGGTTTAATACAGTAATCATGGAAGAGACCTACAGTAACGTTAATGGCAGAATCATGTGAATTCAAGAGATGGTATGCATTCTAAACCTAGCACAGAGGCCAGTTTTCATTGGTAAATGGGGTGACTGACATTGGAGAAATAGGAGGGCATAGACTCGCGAGCTATAAATAGCATCTACCTGGTAGGATTGTAATGAGGATTAATGGGTTAGTATTTGTAGATTTTTTTTAGAGGAGTGCCTGGAGATGCTCTAGAAGTATATGTTAAATAAGTGAGTACATACTGTGCTTCCTTGCCCTCTCAGAAGAGTTGCTGGCTGCCAGTGAGAGGGTCAGTGATCTCTGTCTCATCTTCCTCTCACCCCTCCCCACTCAACAGTGACATGTCAGGTGTGGTAGTCCTTCACTCACAAATGACTGAATTGACAGTGAATCACCAAACAAAATTCAGAGGATACTGAAGTTAATGAGAATAAATTTAAAAGGAGAAAATATATTACCCTTGATCATAAGAGTTTCTTGAATCATTTATGATTACAGTTGAATTTTATGTAAAAAAGACTATATATACATTTTGTGATTCATTCTGACCATTTAAATAAATTATAAGGATCTTTGTGTGTTGTAAGGGATATAACACCTAAAATCATAATTGACTTTATAGTTATGGCAGTGAAAAAGTGTTTCACAGAAAGCAAGACAAATAGATACGTGATACCAAAATTTACTCATTCTTTTTTTTTTTTTTTTTTTTTTTTTGCGGTACGCGGGCCTCTCACCGCTGTGGCCTCTCCCGTTGCGGAGCACAGGCTCCGGACGCGCAGGCTCAGCGGCCATGGCCCACGGGCCCAGCCGCTCCGTGGCACGTGGGATCTTCCCGGACCGGAGCACGAACCCGGGCCCCCTGCATCGGCAGGCGGACTCTCAACCACTGCGCCACCAGGGAAGCCCACAATTGACTTTATAGTTATGGCAGTGAAAAAGTGTTTCACAGAAAGCAAGACAAATAGATATGTGATACCAAAATTTACTAATTCTTAATCAAATGAAAGAATAGTGGCCAGAGGTATATAATCATAGAGGATGAAAGAAATCAAATCAAGGCCTGAAAATTCTTCTCTAAAGAAAAGCAAGGGAGGAACACAAATATTTTCAAGTGAAAAATGACCAGTGAAGGAAAACGAGAACATGCATTAAAACTCATCAGTGTCATAAAACTTGCTTCAGTAAAAATATAGACATGTAAATGTAATAACTTGTTAAAGAAATAAAAAAAACTAAAATCAGAGTAAAGCTGATGAGTGTAATTGGAATTACTCTGTGATAGGAGAGTAGGTAGTGCTTGTAATAGTAAAATCCAAGTGGATAGTGGTCTCTATAGAGTCAAGACCACAAAGTGTTTCAATAAGAGTTAGATGTGCGTTCAGAACCGTGCTAGGTAATTTGAGAAATAGAAGAAAAGTGTAAAACATAAGCACTGCTCTAGAGATGTTCATTATTATACTGAGGAGGTAAGATTTATTCACATAAAATAGAGAACCACATAAATATCAAGGATGGCTACTGTGCTTTGCACAACTTCGGGAGTGCCATTTATATCATGGTCTATGCGAATGGCGTCCCCTGGATTTGTGCAGTATGGAGCCTGCCCAGCCACACATGGTGGGCCTGGGAATTATTCAAAGTCTTCATTTCCATTTATTTACTTCCCCGAGAATGAGTAGTGCAAACAATAAAGCTCCCCATAGCTTCCCATTTCTCTTAGAACAACATCACAGAAATCTTCATTTAACCTATAGCTAAACTTATCTGGCCCCAACCAACCTCTCCAGCTTTATCCCTTGCCGCGTCACCCCTCCCACTTTACATTTCAGACCAGTATAGATTTATCATGGCTTCTTCAACAGTCTGCAACAATCATGCAGCCCTTGTCCAAGCCAGAAACTGGGAAGTATCAGTGATTCCTCCGTCTTCTTCACAATAATCAGTTTGTCTTTTAAATATCTCCTTAGACCTTTCACTTTTCTCTTTCCCTTTTGCCATTACTGTACTCCAGGCTATCTTCACATCTGGAACCTATCCTATATTAGCTTCCTAAGTGGTCTTCTCTCTTTTCATCCTTTCTCCCCAGTGTAATCTGAGATGCTTCAGTACAAAGTGCAAATCTGATCCGTCACTGCACTGACATTAATGCTCAGATTAAATTTAGAATACTTAAAACAGTTCATTGGACCCTTCAGGACTTTTGTCTCTCTCTGTTCATCTCAGCCTTCTTTCTCCAACTCCTCTCTCCTCTCTTGTACTAAAGTCAAACTGTATTCTCAGTTTTGTCATCATATCAAACTCTTTTTGGTTCTGAGCTTCATTTATACAGTTTCTTCTAGTTGGAGTTCTCTCCAATCCCTACGCCTTCCAATTTTTTTCAGCAGAAAATCTGCCTGAGAGCCTTCAGATCTCAATTTAGATGTCAATTAGCCTTTGCACCTTCCCTCTGTCCCTCAAAGCCTGGGTTAGATGCTCTACTGTGTTTTTGCAAAGCATCCTCTATTCCTTTAGTTGCACACATCATAATGTGTTGTTTATCTCTCATGACCCCTTTATGAGTTCCTTGAGGTCAGGGACAATTGTGTTTTAACACGTTGTAGATTCTTAATATTTCTTAAATGAATGGTGAATGAGCTATTCATTCCATAGTAATTCTAAAATACATCGTAGAAAAGGCTCAATCTGTGGGGCCGTGCAGCCTTAAATATTTCTCCATTACAGTGTAAGGTACTGATTGATTAATGAGTCATCTATGTTAATAATAATAAAATGTTGATGAAAAATATGGTCAACATAGGGAATTGATTCCTTTAGAGCACTTTTATTTATCAAGCATCCAACTGGTGTTTATTTTGTCCTAGATAATCTTCCTAGCACTTTAGAAATTTTAGCTCATTTTAATTCTCACAACAGCTTTATACGGTGGTCCTAGAATTTGTCACCATTTTACAAATGAGGAAACTGAGACACAGAGTGGTTAAGTAATCTCGCTGAGGCCCCACAGCCAGGAAATGGCAGAGCCCAGATTTGAACCCAAACAATCTCCCTCCAGATACATGCTATTAACCATCTCAGTCTTTTGTCTCTCAGCATAGGCAGTGATGTACCAAGTAGGGCAAGATTCCTTCTATTTCTAAAGCACGAAGTTTCTTTCATATTTTAATTGGGCCCCAACAGAATGTCTGAGTAACGTTGACGTTGATGGTTAAGGGTGAATCCTTTGCTGAGTATTGGTTAACTGTATGCAGAAATCACTTCTTCCAAAACTTGAATGAACTGTAGTAGCAGTTTCATAGTAAATGGATACATGGAAAGTAGTTTTAGATTAAAATAAAACGTTTGAGTTTAAAATTTTCAAGCTTT
Organism: Lagenorhynchus albirostris; assembly: GCF_949774975.1. Classification (NCBI taxonomy): domain Eukaryota; kingdom Metazoa; phylum Chordata; class Mammalia; order Artiodactyla; family Delphinidae; genus Lagenorhynchus; species Lagenorhynchus albirostris. The sequence continues at coordinate 179,515,403 of NC_083095.1, forward strand.
GTAAAATTTATAACAAATCTTTAACATATTTTATGTTTGTGATAATTTTGAATAAAATTGGAAAGTAAAAAATATTCATTTTAAGTCTAAGAAACAAGGAGGGGCCTCAAGGTACACTATCAAGAGAGTGAAAAGACGGCTCACAGAATGGAAGAAAATGTTTGCAAAGCATATATTTGATAAGAGCTTAATATTTAGAATATATAAAGAACTATAACCGCCACCAACAAAATATCCACTTCAAAAATGTGCAGAAGGGCTTCCCTGGTGGCGCAGTGGTTGAGAGTCCGCCTGCCGATGCAGGGGACGCGGGTTCGTGCCCCGATCTGGGAAGATCCCACATGCCGCGGAGCGGCTGGGCCCGTGAGCCATGGCCGCTGAGTCTGCGCGTCCGGAGTCTGTGCTCCGCAATGGGAGAGGCCACAACAGTGAGAGGCCCGCGTACCGCAAAAAAAAAAAAAAAAAAATGTGCAGAAGATTTAAATCAATTATATTTCTTCAAAGAAGATAAACAAATAGACAATAAACACATGAAAAGTAGCTCAATATCACTAGTCATTGGAAAATGCAAATTAAACCATAGTGAGATACCCCTTCACACCCCTCAGGATGGCTGTTATAAACAACAACAAAATATTGGTGAGGATGTGGGGAAATTGGAACTCTTGTAATTTGCTGGTGGGAATGTAAAAGGGTGCCGTCACTGTGGAAACAGTTTGGTGGTTCCTCAAAAAGTTAAGCATAGAATTATCATTTAGTCCAGCAATTCCGCTCCCAGGTATATACTCAAAAGAATTGAAAGCAGGGACTCAAATGGATACGTGTACACCACTGTTCCCAGCAGCATTATTCACAATAACCTAAAGGTGGAAACAACCCAAATGTCCATCAACACATGAATAGACAAACAAAATGTATATACATACAATGGAAAATTATTCAGTCTTAAAAAGGAATGAAATTTTGATACATGCTGCAATACAGATGACTCTTAAAAACATTATGCTAAGTGAAAGAAGCCAGATGAAAAAGGACAAATGTTGTATGCTTCCACTTATATGAAGTATCTAAAATAGGCAAAATAATAGAGACAGAAAACAGAATAGAAACTGTCACAAGCTGGGGGTAGGGGGAAATGGGGAGTTATTGTTTAATTGGTATGGAGTGTCTGTTAGGAATGATGAATAAGTTCTGGAAATGACAGTAGTGATGGTTGCACAACATTATGACTGTACTTAATGCCACTGAATTGTACACTTTAAATGGTTAAAATGATCAATTTAATGCTATGTATATTTTACCACAATTAAAACAAAACAAAACAAAAAAGTAACCAGGGCAACCAGAAATCTTTACTATGACTTAAATGAACCCAAATAATTGTTTTTAATGGAACAAAGTTGAGATGTTAAATATCTTTATAAAACACCTCAGATTGAAGTAATATCTATATAAATTATGCACATGTAATATGAGAATATTAGTTTTTTTTTGTCTTTAGAAATGTTTGACCTTTTTTTCCTGACTTACATATGCAATTGGCATGCAAAATTAAAGTGATTAGGGCTATGTTGTATTAAAAGGAATTAAGGGAAAGAGTTGTGATTATTTTGAGGCTATTCTATAATCTCTTCCACTAGATTATTAGTTTTTTGAGAGCATGAACTGCCTTTACTCGTGTATGAGGTCCTATTTCTTGCCACTCGGTAAACCTTGATCTATTTTTTGAATGAATGATTAGCGAGGGTAGGATTAGCGAGGTTGTTTTTTGCAAAACTGGATTACAATGTAAGTATTAGAAGCAGTGTCTCCAGTATGGCACTGGAACAAGAAATACAGAAAAGAAACTCAAAGCTATAAAGTTGGGGGTGGGGAAGATTGTAAAGATTTAGCCTGTAGGTTAAATTTCAGAAACATTTTCACACCATTTAATCAATTTATATAAAGAAAACAGAATTGTTTTATAGATATTAGAGTATAATACAGGAATAATTTTTACTATTAGATATAATATTGGATTGGCCAAAAAGTTTGTTTGGGTTTTTCTGTTAGATGTTATGGAAAAACGCAAACGAACTTTTTGGCCAACCCAATATTAGCTAGTATGTGTTGGCTCCTTCAGTGGAGACCCTAATGAGTCATTAGCTGCTCCCTAGAGACCTTGTCTATCAGATATTGTAGCGGTAATTCCGACTGTTGTAACTTGTGGACTCTACATTTTCATGCATTCACTCACCAAGGATCAATCACCATGAATTCCTAATGGACAGACAAGTAAGGAAAATTTTCTTTTTATGTTATATATGCTTCTCTTTCCCTCCTTCTCTCCCTCCCTCCTTTCCCTCCTCGCTTCCTCAGTTCCTTTTGCATCATTATCTGTATATCTAGGACAAACCTGCAATTAGAGTAATAAAGTATGCTTAGCCTATGTAAGAGATAAAAACATGTCCCTGGGGATTGAGGACTATGAAGCACTAAGAGGCAATTCAAGGACTAGAAATTTGGGGCAATATTTTCTCTAATAAGAATGACCTTATTATTTTTTTTTAAGATTTTTTTTGATGTGGACCATTTTTATTTTGTTTATTTATTTTTAAAAATAAATTTATTTATTTATTTTTCGCTGCATTGGGTCTTTGTTGCTGGGTGCGGGCTTTCTCTAGTTGCAGCGAGCAGGGGCTCCTCTTCGTTGTGGTGTGTGGGCTTCTCATTGCGGTGGCTTCTCTTGTTGCAGAGCATGGGCTTTGGTAGTTGTGGCACGAGGGCTCAGTAGTTGTGGCGCATGGGCTTAGTTGCTGACGTGGACCATTTTTAAAGTCTTTATTGAATTTGTTACAATATTGCTTATGTTTTGTTTTGATTTTTTGGCTGCGAGGCATGTGGGATCTTAGCTCCCCGACCAGAGATCAAATCCGCATCCCCTGCATTGGAAGGCAAAGTCTTAACCACTGGACCGCCAGGGAGGCCCCAGAATGACCTTATTTAAACAGATATTTTAAATGGAAACTTTAGCTTTTACTTTTATATTCAGAGATTTAAAATTTTTTTAAATTCTTACTGTCTGAACAAAGGAATATGATAGAGCAGAAACATCTGCATAGAAGTCTAACTTTGATTTTGAATACTGGAGTAGAAGGAAAGGAATTGTGAGTCATTTTATTGACCTTATTTTTCCGGGGCCAGATGCAGTAGAAAAAGGGAGGAGAAAATATACAAAGCAGAAAATTCCTTTGAGTATATGGACAAGTGAAATACATCTTTGGGGGTAGAATATCTTATTGCTAAAATGGCAAACTGAAAATATCCAACATTGGGAGACTTGTGGTGTGTTAGCTAAATATAGTAACTAATAATACATAATAATATAATAAGAAATATTATAAACTTAGATAAATTCATTCTTCAAATTCGTAACATAAAAGTTCAGAGTTCTTGCAGTTTAATTCAAAATTCTAGGTTGAATAACCCAGTATGGATTGATTTTCCATTTATATTTCAAAAGACAATAAGCCACTGCCTTCACATAATTATATCAAGTGAGGAGAAAAGGAAATACTCGAATCATCAGGGAAAAATAATATGAAACATATTTGTGATTCTCTTAAAACTATTCTGAGCATCCTCATTAATGTATTTATTATGAAACTTTAAATATATGTTAACAAATTTAGCTTTTCTTTTTTAGAGTATAGACTTGTTTTACTTAAAATGGTGCATATTCATTATAAAAAATATTAAGTTATACTCAAGAACAAAAACAAAAAAACCAACCCAATTAAAAAATGGGCAAAGGACTTAAATGGACAGTTCAACAAAGAAGATGTACAAATGACCAATAAGCACATTCACCACCACTGGTGATAGGGAAATAAAAATCAAACCACAAGGACATACCACTTCAAACCTATTAGGATGGTTATTCTAAAAAAAAATAACAAGTGTTGGTGAGGATGGGGAGAAATTTAAACACTTGTACTTTGCTGGTGGGAGTGTAAAATGATGTAGCCGCTGTGGAAAGCAGTTTAATGGTTCAATGGTGTGATGATTACACACCATTGTAAATGTATTTAATGCCTCTGAATTGTACATCCCAAAATGGTAAAAATGGTAATTTTTATGTTATGTATATTGTACCACTGTTAAAAAACTTAAATTGAGTAATAAAGCAACTACAAAGAAGAGATCAACAAATTGTTTTAGATTCAACTTTCTAGAAGGAACCCATGTTAACGTTTGGTAGTCATTCTAATACCTTATTCTGTGCATTAAACTTTTTGTTGTGAGATATTACAGAAATTATCTCTATAAAAAAGTATAGAGAATAATATAAGCAACACTTATGCACATGGACATGCTGATTTGGTTAACATGAGCTGTGGCCTAGGCCTGAGGAGGGGCCTAGGCACACTTTGTGTGCCTGCAAAGTTAACCAGCCTGAGTGGGATGCAGCCTTGCAACGGTGGCCTTCTGTAAAATGATCTAACCAAACCAACTTAGACGTAAAAATGACCACTAAAGGAAATTGGGAACTGCGAAAAGCCACAGGTCTCATCATTAAATGTTTCTGTGATAAGCATCATTATTCTCTGCTTATGTTATTTGGTAGTACCATTTATCTTACTTTGGTCTAATCCTATATGTTATTGTAAATGTTTTCCTTTTCTTTCTATTTCACATGTTTCTGGATATAACATTATAAAAGAATATTGGTAATATGTATTTGCTTTTATAGGTCACTGGGGTATGTTTTTAAAGAAAAGATGTAATAACATCAAGTTGAATAGCCTGCTGTAAATTAAGTTTAGCAAGTCAAATTTCTAAACTTGTTCTAGTTTGAACTCTCGTCATTACCTTTTTTGTAATCTTAGACTAAAACACCGTCATTAAAGTACAAATAACAGTTGACTATTTTGCATATTTTATAGTAAGGCAAAGGTAATACAGAGTTGGAAGTATCCAGTAAAATGGCCCAAATGCAATCATGTTTCCCCACCTCCTCAATTTTCCATACATGTTACTTATTTAGTAAGTATCAAAAAAGAATGTCTGAATTGCTAACCTTGCTCCACCATTGTGTGAGGATTTCCCTAACCTTTCTCAGCCTCCACTTCCACATCTATAAAATAGACGTGATAATAGGGCTTACTTCCTAGGTTTGTTATGAGAGTTCAGTGAATTAATATGGAAAATAAGTTCTTAAAACAATGCATGCACAAAATAACCTATAATATAAGCTACTTTTATTATTGTTGTTATGATGGTATTCCTACTATGTATTCAAGCCTAGAATGAATATTATGAGAGCTAGTATTGTGATTTATTTATTTGGAGATAATGTCAGAAATCTGAATTTGCAGCCCTTTATGAATGGGAGGCCCTAGCCAAATGGCCCTCCTAGCTCACCTAGCCCTGAAGCAAAGTTCAGTTGGAATCAGAGAAAAAAACATCGGAAGACTTGATTGAGAGGAAAGGACTGAACTGAGCCCTGAAAGATAGGATGTGCAAAGGCTGTGTGGGAGGGACCCAGCTCCCCAACACCTGCCTCCCTGCCATGTGCTAGGTAGGCATTCTACTCTGTGCTTTACAACCTCTCTCTGCGTTCGTGACGTCACGCAGCTAGTGTTTGCCAAATCAGGGATTTAAACTCTGGTTCTCCAAAGCCTTTCTTATTTCCATGCTAAGCTGCTACTTTGATAATTACAGGTTGTATTATTCTGTGCCTTAGCCAGTTAGATGCTGCTTGATATCCCATTAGTTTTTAGTGCATGATTTTGTTGTTGTTGTTTTACTGATATATTCCCCTGAATTTTCCTATCTGTGTATATGCTGAATGGTATGCTTGCCTTTTAATTTAAAATTTGCTGATTTCTGTTTTCTCATAACTTAGGTGTAATGTCTTTGCTGAGGCCTCTTCTTCTGGATGTGGTCCCAACAATTCAACAGACTGCTGCTTTGGCTCTGGGGAGACTGGCTAATTATAATGATGACCTAGCAGAAGCAGTAGTGAAGGGCAACATTCTTCCACAGCTTGTTTATTCACTGGCAGAACAGAATGTAAGAATTTTTAAAAACTAAGTAATATTTTTTTTGTTTGTTTGTTTTGGATTTTTAAAAAAATTGATAGTTTGGGTACAGTTGCAAGTTTGTAGGCATAGAATTATTAAGATGTTAATACAACCTTCAATTCTTTGAACTGCATGTAATAATACTTTTAGGGTATTTTACTTTGGGGCTGATAGGCAGCTTTTCTCCATTACTGTTAATATAAGGAGAAAACATTATAATTTTTAATGGAATTATGCATAAAGCAGTATTTCTCAGCATGGGTTTATTCAAGTTATAGGATCAGTCTTAGAAAGGTGTATGGAGCCCTGGGCAAATAAGTTATATACAATGGTGAAATCTGGTTAATGGACAATGTAAGAGACAGCTTTGAAGCAAGGGGGAGAGAAGCATCCAAAAGGAAGGAGAATACATGTAATGGAAGGTTTGACAAAGCATTTTTTTCCAAGTATGAAAGCATGTCAGCCCTTTTAAGGGCCATATAAGAGCGCCTCCATTGTTTTTTTCATCCTGTCTGGTTCCCTCTATGTTTCTAACAATAGTTAAGGATCTTCCTCTACATAGGGTCTTGGACTGTTCTTTCCATCCTGCTAGTTTATCATAACCTAGGGATGTATCTTTCTTGACATGTCTTTAAAATTAAATTCCTATTTGTTGTAACCAAAGGACAAACAATACAATTTTTAAAATGGCGGGGGGGCTTCCCTGGTGGCGCAGTGGTTAAGAATCCGCCTGCCAATGCAGGGAACACGGGTTTGAGCCCTGGTCCGGGAAGATCCCACATGCCGCGGAGCAACTAAACCTGTGCGCCACAACTACTGAGCCTGAGCTCTAGAGTCCGCGAGCCACAACTACTGACCCTGTGTGCCTAGAGACCATGCTCTGCAGCAAGAGAAGCCACTGCAATGAGAAGCCTGTGCACCGCAATAAAGAGTAGGCCCTGCTCGCCACAACTAGAGGAAGCCCGCGCGCAGCGATGAAGACCCAGTGCAGCCAAAAATAAATAAAATCAAATCTTAAAAAAAACACACCAAACATAATGAGATAGCACTCTACCTACTAGGATGGCCATAAAAAAATAAGAGAAAGAAAAAAAGGAAAATAATAATAAAAGTGTTAGTGAAGGTGTGGAGAAGTTTTGTAAAATCGTGCAGCTGCTGTGGAAAACGGTTTGGCACTTCCTCAGCAAGTTAAACATAATCACCATATGACCCAGCAGTTCTCCTCCTAGTTATGTTTCTGAAGGAATTGAAAACAGGTGTTCAAACAAAACTTGTGCACAAATGTTCATAGCAGCATTATCCACGATAGCCAAAAGAATGAGTAGATAAACAAAATGTTGTGTATCCATACAATGGAATATTATCAGTTCATAACAAGGGATGAAATCATGATATATTCTACAACACGGGTGAACCTTGAAAGCTTTGTGCTAACAGAAAGAAGTCAGGCAAAGCTACATATTGTATGATTCCATTTATATGAAATAGCCAGGATATGCAGATCCATCGAGATGGAAGCAGATGAATGGTTACCAGAGGCTGGGGGGGAGGAGGGAGTGAGAAGTGGCTGCTTAGCATGTGGGAGGTTTCTTGTCGGAGTGATGAAAATATTCTGGAACTAGATAGGTGTGGTTGCACAACATTGTGAATGCGCTAAATGCCATTGAATTGTACACTTTAACATGATTAAAATAGTAAATTTTATGGTATGTGTATTTACCAAAAAAAAAATCCTAATTGTTTAAAAATGTGCCTTATTTTTTTAGATTGGAGAGTAATTTGCTAATAACTGTCTTATCCCTAGGAGGAGTTACAGAAATTTTATTTTTCTTGTAGGCATTCCTTCTATCATCAAATGCTTGGACTCACCTCCTTCTCTGAGGGCAGGGCCTGTGTTTGGTGTCTCACATAGAAGGTTCTCAACAGAAGTTTTCTAAGTGTGAATGAGTACCCATTAGCTGTAAAGAGACAAAAAGTACTAGGGCAGAGGTGAGGAGAAAGTGAGAATGTGCAGCATCATTCACAGGCTTCTGTCTCCTTCCCCTCCCAGGCCTTTAGCCCATTTCTCCCAGGAGATTTAATATCTTCTTTATGAGGTACAAAGTCCTCCGGTTTTGCTTTTCCTTCCTTTTTTTTTTTCTTTTTTTTTTAAAGGGTAATTCTTTTGGTGAGGAATTCCGGGAGAGAAGAGAGTTAGGGATTTGGAATGAGATCAGAGAGTGATATTCTAGGCACTGTAGTTAGTATTGACTATTGATGCCCAGTAAAGTGTGAATTTGAAAATTCTGCAATATAAAAAGTCAAATTAGCTTAAGGTAATGACAAGAAATGTGTCACCGTTATTTTTCCACAATTATGAGAAAATAATCTATGGGAAGCTACTCTAAAACTATTCTAATTTTTATAATAAAGTAGGAGATTTTTGGTTACTGACATGTAAAATTAGACTTTATAACAAATATCTTAATGCCTGTATATGTTGACATTTAAGAAACTAAAGAAATATATCAAGTCAAAACATCATTACTAACATAGCATATTTCTTGTCAATATATACTGATTTTGGAGATATAATATTTTAAAGTATACTTGATGTATTTTCTCTCACATAATTTTTTATTGAATCTTAATATTTTAGCCTGCATAAATAGAATGCTTTCAAAACAGATGCTATAGTCATCTAGTCGCTTTTTTTTGTAGTCACTGTAAAGAAATAGAAACTTAGAATCTAAAATAGGGCATTAATTGGGCTCTATTAATGAAAGGTAGAGTTAGGAGACTGTTACTGTGTCATTATGCTAACCATAAAACAGGGAGTGTTATAGCCAAATACTTCCTCTACATCTAATTTTTTTTTAGCAATATGAAGAAAAACAGTCTTGTGTTTCAGTTTTATTTCTTAATCTGATAAAATTTACACATAGAACATATTATAAGTATGAAGTGTTACTTGAAATTCACATAATGGTAAGTCATTTATATCTTTGTAAAAAAACATTTCTAAGAAGGGATAAATAACAACGCACTGTCGCGCTGGTTTATTTGCCAGGAGGAGTTTTAAAATGTATCATGAATATTTTGCCTTTATGTTTATCTGATGATTGCTAAGGGAGCCTCAGAACATAGTTGTTATTTCAGGATAACGTGGGACACCAGAAAGGTTAGTTGAGGTCATGCTTAGAGACTGAGGGCAAGTAAAGGAAACGAATTTGTTAGGTGACAGTTTAGTTGCATGCGCTAACAATCTAAGAGTTCCCATAGGGCAAACAAGTACCTTTCACTGTAATGCACAAACATGAAATCTCATTATTTTATGAATTTGTAGGAAATATAATGTTTATATTTTATTTTATACAATTTCCAAATGCATGTTTCAGAGTAAAACATTTGAAATGTATTTTAAGGCTTAAATCCTTTCAGTTCAGTTAACTGAACAAAAGCAATGGGGGAAACATCAAAAAATCAAAATGATATTGCAGGATGTTTTTCATCTCTTATATTTAATAGCTGTTGAGCTTTTTTTCTTAGTTTTATTTTTTATTTTACTTATTTATTTTTTGAGCTTTTTTTTTTAATATATCAATGTCATTTTAATGTTGGTTTTGGTCTATTTTAACTTTTAGCTCAATTCACTTTGAGTTTTGTCTATTTATCCTTGTAGCGTTTTTACAAGAAAGCAGCTGCCTTTGTGTTACGAGCAGTTGGTAAACATTCTCCCCAACTAGCTCAGGCGATAGTGGATTGTGGAGCACTGGATACACTGGTGATATGCTTGGAAGATTTTGACCCTGGAGTCAAAGAGGCTGCAGCCTGGGCACTTGGCTATATTGCAAGACATAATGCAGGTAATGGGCCTTATTATAAAATAGGATTGTTAAGGTTTAGGTTAATTAGGTAAATCTGGTTTTGCTTAGTAAACCATAGATATGAGAGGTCTTTTTTTTTTTTAATTTTTAATTTTTGGCTGCATTGGGTCTTTGGTGTGGTGCGTGGGCTTTCTCTAGTTGTGGCGAGCGGGAGCTACTCTTCATTGTGGTGCTCAGGCTTCACATCGTGGTGGCTTCTCTTGTTGCGGAGCATGGGCTCTAGAGCACAGGCTCAGTAGTTGTGGCTTGTGGGCTCTAGGGCTCTAGAGCGCAGGCTCAGTAGTTGTGGCGCACAGGCTTAGTTGCTCCACGCCATGTGGGATCTTCCCAGACCAGGGCTCGAACCCGTGTCCCCTGCATTGGCAGGCAGATTCCCAACCACTGTGCCACCAGGGAAGTCCCAGATATGACATCTTAATGATATTTCTATATATTATGGGAGATAAGTTTCGAATGATGGCCGAGTTGTTTGGATCACAAATTCACCAAAAAACCTGTACATTTCAGTCTTTATGTTAGCAAAAGAAAAATTTGAAGACAGAAAGGGAATCAGGGGGATGTGGGGAGAATGAGATATTGATTAGATTCAAGGACCTTGGTAAATCGGTTCCGTTACAAAATTGTTTGAGTTTGTCACCCCTCAGGGGACATTGGGTCTTCACTCTCGCTTATGGTAGGGTGTTCCAAGCCAGCCAGGAGCCATGTCGTATGAGTGAATATTGTTGAAAAGATATGGACATGGTAACTTGCTAGAACGTATTTGTATTCAGCCCATAATCGTCAGGAAGGAGGAGAAAGAGAAGGAGCACCTTTTCTTATAAACTGAGCTCAATGAGGCCATCAAGAAGGGGCCAGGGGCTTCCCTGGTGGTGCAGTGGTTGAGAGTCCGCCTGCCGATGCAGGGGACACGGGTTCATGCCCCAGTCCGGTAAGATCCCACATGCCGCGGAGCGGCTGGGCCCGTGAGCCATGGCCGCTGGGCCTGAGCGTCCGGAGCCTGTGCTCCGCAACGGGAGAGGCCACAACAGTGAGAGGCCCGCGTACGGCAAAAAAAATAAAAAAGAAAAAGAAGGGGCCTGGGCCTCTTGTGTGAAGGTTGTGCTGACACACCTGCTCAGTAAAAAATACATAGGGAACAAAATTGCTCCCCACCACTTTACAGAAGTTGCTAAATAGTATGAACAAATAACACAACAAGAAAATAACAGTTTTAAGACAAACATATGTAAAAGTGTAAACTTTGCTGGTAATCAAAGAACTGCATATTAAAACATCAGTGAAAGTATCTTTTCCTACCTGTTATTATTTGGGGGGAAAAAAGAGTAAAGCAGAAATATAACCAAGTGGTTAAGAGCATTGTGGCCTTAGGATAGGATCTGAGTTTGAGTCCAAGTTCTACTACTTGGTTGCTGTGTAACCTTGGACATGGCTTTTAAACTTTCTGAAACTTAACTTCTTCATCTGCAAGAGAGGAAGTACTACTTCAGAGATTTGTTGTGAGGACGATGAGATAGACCAATGCTTGGTACATGGTAAGTAATCAATAAATGCAAAGTATGAATACTGTATTAATACTGAAGGTCTGAGAGGGCATGATGATGTTTCTGCCCACTGATGGAAGCACTACAAATTGTAGAAACTTGTGCAAAGGCATTTGGCAAAACTAATCTAAGCCACAAAAGAGTTCATGGCTACTCTAGAAAGCCTGATTTGGGAATTCTTCCTAAGGAAAGAATCCCACAGAATGAAGAAGCTGCATTCATGCAAATGTTATTGTAGTATTATTTCTAATATCAAAACCCCTCAAATATTTGGCAGGAATTTAGTGGTTAAATTATAGTAATTTACTTAATGGAATCTCACTCAACAAATAAAAGGTAATTATGAATCCTACATGATAACATGGAAAAGTGATTATAATGTGAAAAAAAAGACAAAATTGCACATTACAATTATAATAATATAAAAATAAATTTTTATGTGGACGTAAATTACAAGGACGTACATGTTTGTGCTACTAGGGTGATAGAATTAAGGATGTTTTTAATTTGTTTTCCAGATTTTTCAGTGTGTGTGCATGTATAAAATAATAGCTACCGTTTATCAAGTAATTACCATGTGCCTGGCTCTGTGCAGTATGCTTTAGGATATTATCTCATTTTGGCTACAGATACACTTAGGGCAGGTATTACTCTCCCTGTTAAAAAGAGGAACAAAATGGAACTTAGGATACCTGAAGTCATGTTAACGGTGGAACTAAAATTTGAGTCTAAATCTGTCTTGACTCCAAAGCCATATGTCAACCCCTGTACCATACAGTTTCATTAAGTACTCCTTGAAAGAGTTTTGAAGAAGAAACTCAAAACAGAAACAGGAAGTGGCTGTCCCATGGTTATGTTTAATTTGTTTTTTTTTTAAATTTATTTATTTTATTTATTTTTGGCTGTGTTTGTTCCTCATTGCTGCTCACGGGCTTTCTCTAGTTGTGGCGAGCGGGTGCTACTCTTGGCTGCGGTGCGCGGGCACTACTCTTCATTGCGGTGCGCTGGCTTTTCATCGTGGTGGCTTCTCTTGTTGTGGAGCGCAGGCTCTAGGTGCGTGGGCTTTAGTAGTTGTGGCACACGGGCTCAGCAGTTGCGGCCCGTGGGCTGTAGAGCACAGGCTCAGTGGTTGTGGTGCACGGGCCTAGCTGCTCTGTGGCATGTGGGATCTTCCCGGACCAGGGCTCGAACCTGTGTCTGCTGCATTGGCAGGCGGATTCTTAAGCACCGCGCCACCAGGGAAGTCCTTTAATTTGGTTTTTAAATGGTGACACTATTGGAGACAAAATAATAAAATGATATAAAAGTAAATTGAGAAAGAAAACTATTGTTTTGCTTAGAATGATTCAGAATTGGTATATGAAAATTATTTCTTTAATATCTGGATTTTGGTTTTCCAAGTAGCTTCACCTTAAGACTATTGTTTAACACTTGTTGATTGAGAAAACTAAAGCAATGTTTTAAATTAGAAGCTGGTTATCATGGGGAAACTACATGAGTATATTTAGTAATTTTTTTTGTTTGTTTTACTGTCAGAGGACTTTACGGCAAACAGATTGTAACATGGGTATTTTAAAGAGTGGTGCAGAAGAGCTTTGAGGACAACCATGCAGATATGCTCTGAGGCAGGTGCCCATAGGTAACCTTTCCATACCTCCCTTTTGTTGAACCTGAGGCTAAATGATTATAGTTCCTAAATAGGCTCTGTCTTTGGGATTCTATTCCAATTTTTGGCTATAATCTGGCTCCCACATGGAATTCCCAGTGTAATTTCAATATTTCACAGTAGTTAGGGGCTTGGGGCCCAGAAGCTCCCAGAAGAGATTACTGCATAGATTTCTCAGAAGGAAAGGGAATTGTTATCTAGTAAGCAGTAAGTCATCATTCACATCCTGAATATCAGTGAAAATAGAAGATTTACCTCCAAATAACCTGATTTCTTTCTTGGTGATCTCTTAAAAATGGAATATATTGAGATTAAAGGGATTCATTCAGTGTTTTCTTCTGGGTATTCGTGGTAAGTTGTTTGATTAGATAGTTTAAGAAATATAAACCTTAAAGGAGGTGCAAAAAATATGTACCTTTAAGCGCAATAAGAAAGGAACCTTTAAGGAAAAACGTTTGTGTATAGGAAACAGAAATAAAGTAAGCATACAATTAGTAGAAGAGGGAAATCTATGGGCATCATCTGACTTTTCCTTATTTGAAAAATGCAATTTCTAAAAGTTACTTCTATGTATAGATTTTAAAGCATTTTACAGACAACCAAGGGAAACTGGGGGCTATCCACCAGAAATGGTGGTGGTGGTGGTTTTAACTCGGGGCAAATGGTCTCATTAAATGTCCACGCTTGACTCAGCAGGTACGGAATACAATTGATAATATGTACCTCTTACTCGGAAGATAAATAAGCTATTTCTTTCTACTCTGGGCTCCTTAATAAAGGTCGAGGTAGAATTCTTCTCAGACTGGTTGTCCCTCTTCCTCCGTCTTGCTACATTCTCCCACTCAGCAGAATTATTCTGGTTACATTTTTACCTAATCGGTGTCAAATCTCTCACTCTCTCCGAGGACTGGTCTTACTTTTGGAGCTACAGGGGGCGAGGCAGGAGGAGCGGTGGGCTCTGCGGCCGCGGTGCTCCCACCGGTAGGGCCCAGGCGGGGGCTTCCTCGCGCTCAGGGCCCTCCTTCCTCGCTCCGCCTGGCAGCCTGGCTCTGGCCTTGCGCCTGCCGGTGGCACAGCAGCTTCGTGGAGGAGCGCCGCCAGCGAACTTGAGCGCAGCATGTGGCAGTCATCAGAGTACTTGGGACAGAGGTGAGAGCAGCGGCCTGGCCGCAGCCTGAGGAAGGAGGGGCCGCGTAAGTGTTTTGTAGGAAAGATCTTCCACATTTGGGCTGAAAACTAAGTTTTCAGTGTTTGTTTAGGAGCTTTAGCTAAAAATTCTGTCTCTTGTAAACTTTGCCTCCTGTAAACCTTTGCTGTCTCAGAATAAACTTTGGCTGTTCTCAGTCCTGGCAAAGAGGAATACGTTTGATTAGGTGTTCTAAAACATTTTAATTATTAACACATTATATTATATATATATATATAAAATATTAACATATCATAGGTGAGGAAACTGAAATAGAGAGGTTAAATCATTTATTCTGGTCAGACAGCCATTTATGGCAGAACTGCTTGGCAATTACTCAGAACCCTTCAGAGAGTCTTCCTTTTTATAATGTGAGAAAGGCAAGTGTATGAAAGCTCATCGTTCTTCATTTTAAGCTCCTTGTAGTATCTGACAGTCTTGCCAGGTACCTCTGTTTTTAATCCCTGATGACTGGTTTCCACATGTGTGACTATTCTTTCTCTCAGGGATATCATTTATATCCTAAATCAAATGAGAAATTTCCCTTCCAGCTCAGTAGCAGTGAGGAGAGGAGATTGCTGCAGCCACAGATGAGCAGTGCTTGCAGGAATTGGCTCATTCTGATACTATAGAAACATCGAGTAGATTACAACCCGTTTACCAAATAGGTAATGTAAGGAAGAAATCCGGACAGAGCTGGCTGGCCTGATTCTTTTCTATGTCATGTGTCAGTAGTTGCAGTACGCAAGCTCAGCAGTTGTGGCACGTAGGCTCCCGGGCCACGGGCTTCAGTAGTTAACGGCTTGCAGGCTAGAGTGTAGGCTCAGTAGTTGTGGTGCACGGGCTTAGTTGCTTCTCAGCATGTGGGATCTTCCCGGACCAGGGCTCGAACCCATGTCCCCTGCATTGGCAGGTGGATTCTTAACCACTGCGCCACCAGGGAATTCCCTAGAAAATTTTAAATTATATACGTGGCTCACATTCCCATCTCACAGCACTGACTTAGAGTTCCTGTGCCTGCACTCTGTGTTTTGTGTGTGTGTGTGGGGGGGGTTGTTGTTGTTAAAAGGCAATGTAGGGCTTCCCTGGTGGCGCAGCGGTTGAGAGTCCGCCTGCCGATGCAGGGGACGCAGGTTCGTGCCCTGGTCTGGGAGGATCCCACGTGTCGCGGAGCGGCTGGGCCCGTGGGCCATGGCCGCTGAGCCTGCGCGTCCGGAGCCTGTGCTCCGCAACGGGGGAGGCCACAACAGTGAGAGGCCCGTGTACTGCAAAAAAAAATCCCAAAAAACAAAAACAAACAAACAAACAAACAAAAAGACAATGTAGTGGTGATGCTGTGGTCTCAAAAAGTCACACTTAATATTCATGCTTATTAATCAGTATAACTGAGCAGTACATGTGTAGTAAGTTAAGGAATATGGAACTAAACTTACCATTTGGGGAGAAGTAAATGATGAGCCCACTTGGAGCAATCACTTACTGATGTAAGGGCTGAAATGTACTTTATAAGTGGCCAAACTAAGGCTCGCACATTGCTGATGGGGCCACATACTGATAACTCCCTTTGGAAAACAATATTGCAGTCATATTAGGTTGACCTTATGAAATTACCTATATTTGATTGGTTTTGACTTAACAAAAACAGCAGTTTCATGTGGTTTAATCTAAAAATATCAAGAACCTCAAAAAATGTCAACATTCTTCCCTTCAGGACCTTCACCTCTGTGCCTCTATCTTAACTAAACACATACGTGCACGCACATATGTGTGAATGTGTGTATGTTTGTCTAACCTGTAGAGTATATTTGTATCAGTGTAGGACCCGTGGTAGCCAGCCTCCCAAATGCCCCTCAGAGATCCCACGTCCTGGCATTCTCACCCTTGTACAGTCCCCTCCCACATCGTACCAGGATTGGTCTGTGTTACCACCAGAATGCTGCAGAAGTGATGGTCTGTCACTTCTGAGAGTAGGTGACCAGCTCTGCAGGATCGAGCCTTCTGTTGTGGGGTTCTCTCATCACTCACTCTGAGGGAAGCCAGGTGCTGTGACATGAGGACACACTCAGGCAGCCTGTGGAAAGGCCCATGTCATGAGGAGCTAAGGTCTTCGACAACCAGCAAGAAACTGGAGCTTCCTACAGCTACACAAGTGAGCTTGGAAGCAGATCCTACCCCAGTTGTGCCTTCAGATGACTGCAGCCCCAGCAGACAGTGTGACAGCAACTTCATGAGAAACTCCAAGCCTGAACCCCCCAGCTAGGCTGCTCATGGATTCCTGACCCACAGAAAATATGAGATAAGGAATGATGCTTTAAGCTGCTGAGTTTGGGTCATTTTGTATGTAGCAATGGATAACTAATAAATAAACGTAATCTTAATGCACAAAGAAGTTCACTGTACTGAACTTAAGAATGGCAAAGCCCCAAAGCAAACAAAACAATTAAGTGTCCTGAGTAGCTGGGGTGGGGGGGAGAGGTTAAGTAAATTATGGAATATTTACTCAGTGGGATATCATGCAGTTATTAACAGTGTTGGGCTGGCTTGTCCTCAGGAATAAAAGTGGACAGTGGAGGCCCACAGGTAGCTTCATTAACCACCCAGAGGCAGTCACCCCGAGAACTGCTGACCGGGGACCACTTGTATAAAAACACCCTGTAAACTTTCTAACCATCCAGTGCTTCGTTTCTGTTTCCTCTGTCCTTTGTGTGTTCTTGCAGAGAATTCCACTGGGCCACTGCTAACCCTTTACTGTTTAGCCTCCTCTGTCAGCCTGAGCTCCTCGAAGGCAGGGACTTGCCTAAAACTGGGCTGGAACAAAGAACAAATGCCAGTGAAGTTCGAAAGTTTGAATAATAAAATCTGCATTTGCCATCTAAGGATTTTTTTTCCCCCCAGCAGAATGCAGATTGTAGGTGGAATGAAACTACGATTGTTGCAATATTATATAAAGCAAGTAGAAATGAATGGAAACATGTCTAGATACAAAAAGCGTATTTTGTAAAAAGCTGATTCTAAGTAATTTATTATTTTCTTCATACAAGAGCACTCCAGACCCTCTCTGTAACTTTGCCTTTTCCAATTCAGCTTAGTCTCAGCTGTTGAGTAAAGTATAAAACTAAAAGCTGCTAAAGTCAGGGTTTTAAAAATGGCTTTGTATCTTATGCTACCTATGCTCTTCCAAGGCTGTACCCAACTCTACCACTTCCCACCTTCTCTTTCTCTCGTCTCCACTTCTCCTTTCCGTATTTTGAAGCTGTTTTTTATACTTGAGCCTTGTATAAGTGCGCCATCCATCCAGCTGATTGTAATTTCTTACTAAGGCCCCGTTAACTCCAGGTCAATGGCTTATTTGACTCACTTGACCTTTTAAAGAAGCTAGAATTATTTAACCTTCAAAGCATATGTATGTATGTGTGTTAACATCTCTCAGACACTCAATCCATATGTAAGGGTTAGACCGATGGCTCTGGAGATGGGGTGGAAAGAGGTGGCGTGGAGATAATGGGTAGGAAAAATGACATTTGTGGGAGCGGGGGATAAATAAAAATCATACATTAGATTTTTTCATAATAATATGCAAATTCCCGCCACCTTTTCTCACTCCGACATGCGGTTGGAGATATCAGTTTCTCAGCTCAGAATTATAGCTCTAGTGAGCCATCGTTACCTGTAGAAGGATATTGCTTCTCTCAGATGTGTTGGTGTAGAATAAAGGTTTTTTGGTAGCTGGCTTCCATGCCTTCCTCTTCCTAGTCACATCCCTGTGCAGTCTCCGCCCACGTTGCACCAATGAAATATAGCAGAAGTGATGGCATGTCACTTCTGAGGTTAGATGATAAAAGACTATGGCTTTTGTCTTGGGTTCTCTCCTCTGGATCACTCACTCTGGGGGAAGCCTCATCATGAGCTACCTATGAAAGAGCCCAGAAATGGGGAGGAACTGATGCCTTCTTCCAACTCCCGTGGGCACGCTGGGAAGAAGATCCTGTAGACCCAGTGTATCCCGGTCAAGCCTCAGGTAACTGCAGCCCTGGCTGATGGCTTGATTGCAGCGTAGTGAGAGGTCACAGCCTGAACCATCCAGCTGAGCCGCTCCCAGATTCCTGACCTACAGAAGCTGTAAGATTATAAACGTTTCCTGTTTCAAGCAGCTAAGTTTGGTGTAGCAGTAGGTAACTAAACCAGTTGTAAACAGCTGGGTTAGACAAATTTCTTCCACTTTAAAAGTGACATTCCTAAAATCATACTGGCGTGTGGTCAGTATATAACCAGTTTTGGCGATTACACCTCCATCTTTGTTTTTACTGTAATTTCACCAAATCATGAAAAATTTGGTTGAATGGGATGATTATATAACATAAGATTGACATCATAAGTGATAGCCAAATCTTAAATGTATTTTTTAACCCGTTTTATTTCACAAAGGTTTTGAAGTGATATAGCTGTGTTTTACAGCCAGATGCAAAACCAGCCTATCTTTTTTTTTTTTTTTTTTTTTTTTTTTTTTTGCAGTACGCGGGCCTCTCACTGCCGCGGCCCCTCCCATCGCGGAGCAGAGGTTCCGGACGCGCAGGCCCAGTGGCCATGGCTCACGGGCCCAGCCGCTCCGCGGCATGTGGGATCTTCCCGGACCGGGGCACGAACCCGCGTCGCCCGCATCGGCAGGCGGACTCTCAACCACTGCGCCACCAGGGTAGACCCCAGCCTATCTTTGAACTAAGAAATAGGGCCACCTAAATGCAAAGAAATGATGATTCATAACTTTATTTATTTATTTATTTATTTATTTATTTATTTTTTGCGGTACGCGGGCCTCTCACTGTTGTGGCCTCTCCCGTTGTGGAGCACAGGCTCCGGACGCGCAGGCTCAGTGGCCATGGCTCACGGGCCCAGCCGCTCCACGGCATGTGGGATCTTCCCAGACCAGGGCACAAACCCGTGTCCCCTGCATCGGCAGGCGGACTCTCAACCACTGCGCCACCAGGGAAGCCCCATAACTTTATTTTTAATGAAAAAATAGAATAGAAATTTTTGTAGGGCTTAAAACCAGTGAGTTAAAAGCAGTGTTTGGAAAACGAAATTAAAAAGCAATAAAGTTAAAAGGAATTAGAGGTTTTTTTTTTTTTTTTGGTTCGCTGGCCTCTCACTGTTGTGGCCTCTCCCGTTGCGGAGCACAGGCTCTGGACGCGCAGGCTCAGCGGCCATGGCTCACGGGCCCAGCCACTCCGCGGCATGTGGGATCTTCCCGGACCGGGGCACGAACCCGTGTCCCCTGCATCGGCAGGCGGACTCTCAACCACTGCGCCACCAGGGAAGCCCCGGAATTAGAGTTTTTGAGGTGTTTGATTTGCCTAATTATTTTTGAGTTAGTATGCTAAATATATATTATATATTTTATATATATAATATATATATAGTTTTTCCTTCCTTTTTTTTCCTTTCGGAGAACCTCTTCATTTTGAGTCCTTTTTATGAGTTCTCATGATGGATCACTTAATTTTGCTCACATTCTTCCCTCTTACATCTCCATTATGAGCAGAAAAATTAGTGGAGTATCATAATATATGTTTAGATTAATCCTTTTTTTGCAGGCCAAGTTTTAGGTTTTCATCAGTTTTCTTGGAATTTACCTCTGAATTTTCTTATGTAATCACTATAGTGGTTCTTCCTTTATGACTCTAGAGTGTGTCTTCAAGAATCAAATGTAGAAAGAATGTCACCTTTCTACATCCAGAAAGTCCCCATAGCTCGTTTTAGAAGGTGTAAGGTTTAAGCCTAGGGTTGTAAAATGATGGACGTGTTTTTAGCCTGCACTATGTTGTCTTACACAGTGTGTTTTTAAGTTTCCAACACTTAAAAACCAGGCAATTTCACATTAAAAATCAGATGTCTGGCTTCTCTTGAAAAATCCAAGCGTCTGACAACGGTTGCCTATATTCCTACGTGGCCGCGCTGGGCTGAAGCTGAGTGGTTGCTGCTCCTTGGAGCTGGTGCATATAGTTTTGCAGTTTACTGTGCTTCCCACTCAGTTATTTTTCTTACACGTGCTGGCTTCACTTATTTTAATTACTTGCTTGGGCCCTGTGTTTACCACTCCTGATCTAAACAAACCACTAACCATAACAATTAAGAGGAGGGGTTAAGGCCATTGTGAGCACTGTTAAAGCAAAATCACTTTTGCCTGACGCACCTAGTTTTATGTGTTACAGCCGTGCCTATTATATGCTGATGGACTTTCCGTTCTGTGCTCTTCCCTTCTGGTCAACATAAAGTCATCCCTAAATATTCCATTCATCCAGCTTTAGATACTAGTAATTTTATGAATGTTGTTGATCTTAAATGTCCTCCCTTTTTTCTGTGTCTCCTTTTGTTTTAAAAATTAAATCTAAAGTTGTACTGAGCTTGTCATGGTCCGATAGAGGTGGCTGCCTCAATTCCTTCACTCAGCAGTGAGGTATTCAGGAGGCCAAAGAGAACTAGCTATTTCTTTACTGAAAACAGCTGACCATCAGATTTGCGGACTGTATACCAGTTGTCTACATGCATGCAATCAATGGCTTTAATTATTATTTATGAATAAGGAAAGTGCTATTGTATAGTTTTATTTCTACTGACAATTTGAAGTCTAAAAAATTGTTAAAAATGAATAAGCCTTAACATTTAAAAAAATGTAATATTTTAACTGTAATAAAGGGATGAATTAAGATGAGGGAAAGTGTGAAAAAGTAAATGGATAATATTTCTAGTATATATTAGTAATTCTTCAAAGAATAATTATGCATTCTTTCCTAATATTTTGTTTCAAGGAGACATATTCCCACCATTTTTAAAAATAAGAAACTTTCTTTCATAGTGAGAAATAAGCTAAAGTGTTTATTTTTCTTTAGAATAGTAATGTTAGTATAGTTAGCCACAGCAATAGCTATATGTGTGGTCAAAGGACATGTTCATATTTCTTTTATTTTTTAAAAACAATCACATTGAAGAAAATTTGTCAAATAGAGAAGAAAATATATCACCAATAGTACCATCAACCCCATCTAAATCTTGTTAGTATGTTAGTATAACATAAAGCCTTCTTTCTCTGATTTTTTTTATTTTTTGTGTAACTACTTCTAATTTTGCTGGTTACCTAACAGTATATGATTATGGCACATGTTCTTGCATAAATAAAAGAAGATGTAGTTTTAAAAAATTTGTTTTTTGAAGATTCATTTAAAATTTAAAATGAGGTTAAGGGAAAAAAATGAGGTTAAGATATTTTCAGGCACTGAAGATAAATTAATTGGCTCTTTTTTTTCCTTGATCAAACCTTTTATGAGCATCTGTACATATCAATCTTTGATTTCCTAAGTTTAATAATTAATTAAACAACCCAGACTCATTTCCAAATTAGAGTTAAAAATGAATTCTTTGAGATTTCTCCTATAGGGAGTAACTTTTAAATGTACCAGATTTTTGTATGTGTTTTGGTTACTACCACTTTTTTTAGAGTAGAAAAGTAGAGAGAAGAAGAAAAGGGGAGCAGGAAGGAGGATGGGAAGCACTGCCTAAAACGGCACCCCATGTGTGTTTCCCCAAACTCTCCATGCACCCAACTCCCAGCTCCACTCTGTGTTGTGGTCTGTTCACGTATTTACCCTGAGCAGAGTCTGCTAGAACAGAACAACGTTTTTACTCTATTCTGCTTCCCCAAGATCTAGCCAAGGTTCTAGCACATAGTAAGCACGTAATGAACACTCAGTGACCAGAAAGGAGAGGAAAATAAGTACATACACCAAGCCTGAGAGAGGACAGAATTGTATCAATATGTTTGGGGCTGTAAGTTACAGAATATCAGCTACAGGTGGCTTAAGCAATGAGGACATTTTTTTATTTCACATGACACAAAGTGAAGAGTCAGGGCAGTTCCAAGGTTGGTTATGCAGCTGAACAGTGTCTTGGAGGACCCAGATGTTTTTCATTTTTGTACTCGGCCATCCTCAGCATATTGGCAATTTCTTCTGTTATAGTTGCAAGATGGCTGTAGGAGTTCCAGATGTCATTTGCAGGCAGATGTGCCCATGTCCAGCAAAGAAGAGGCGGTGTTTCCTCCTGTGTATTTCTGTTTATTACAGAGGAAAACCGCTCAGAGATGCTTCTAGCTGACTTCTGCTCAGGTCCTATTTACCAGGATTGATTCACAAGCCCACGCCCTGACCGACAAAGGCTATGGGGTATACGTCAACAGCGACTGGCACAGAATACCAGAGGAGGCAACGGTAGGAAAGAGGAGAAGGATATACCACAGGAAAAAGAGCAGTGACAGAGGCAGGATGAAATAGCCTGTGGAATGTGTAATATAGTATGGTGTGCATTATTTAGGTCTATTATACTCTTACCTTTATATACACTGTCTTATACCCAATATATGAATGAAAGTGGTAGAACAGTATCATTTATGAATTACAATGTGTGCCACCCAAGAACAGGGCTGGGTTTTGTAGGACCATATAAATTGGAGATGTAAGGTGTATGAAACTGCAAGTACAAAATTGCTAGGCCCCATCCAGGTCCCTGGAAGCTTCATTACCTTCAGGCAAACCTTTCTTTGGTACCCTCCCCAGCCTTCCCCTCATTTAGCATCACTGATCCAGAAAGAATGGAAAACAGCTTTGGATGGGAATGGGTAACAAGTCAGAAGAACTGAGTTTGCTTTATTATTAATATTATAGAGTTCAGGAAAAGGAGGATACGATACTCACTCAAGGAAAGCATAAAATGTATGGGAATTACAAAGATGATAAATTTTTTTAAAAAGAACTTTGTTTTTATTAATAGTTTTATTAACTGTTTATTAATAGTTTATTAACTTTTAAAAAACTTATTTATTTTATTTATTTTTGGCTGCATTGGGTCTTTGTTGCTGTGTGCGGGCTTTCTCTAGTTGTGGAGAGCGGGGGCTACTCTTCGAAGGCTTCGTGTTGCGCGGGCTTCTCATTCTGGTGGCTTCTCTTGTTGTGGAGCACAGGCTCTAGAGCACAGGCTCAGTAGTTGTGGCGCACAGGCTTAGTTGCTCCGCGGCATTTGGGATCTTCCCGGACCAGGGCTCGAACCCGTGTCCCCTGAATTGGCAGGCAGATTCTTAACCACTGTGCCACCAGGGAAGCCCATATTAACTGTTTTTTAAACAGTTGTTTACTGCAGATTCTTTACTCTTAGAAACTGTATAAAAGTGAAAGTACATAAATAGGTGAACTTCCCATTGTATTTCATATTTCACACTTGGGTTTTTTAATTGAAACGTATTTGCTAATCAGTGTAGTGTTAATTTGTAGAAGTGTGTCATCTGCACCCGTGTTGAATGAGTCTGACACATAATAACCTTCCATTAATACTTGTTTAACGAAAGAATGAATGAATCGTTTATGCAAGATCGGGACTTTTAAGATAATTATAATAATTGAAGGAAAACAAGTGTTGGACACTAACCTGTATTTTCTAACATTATTTCCTTTTAGAAAATGTGATATTACCAATCTTTTGAAAAATTAAAGACTGTATTTTCTTTAAAGACTAAAAGATATGCTGAATTGATAGCTTGGCTATTAAGATATAAATTGCCAAGGCGCTATAAATCTGAGAAAATGAGAGCATAATTTGAAAGAAAGAGATTATAGAAATGGGTATATGTGATTCAGCAAGAAAGGCCATGAGTACAATGAGAGTAGAATCTGTAACTATGCACTGTTTTATGCTTCTCAACAGACAGTTTTTACACATATATTATATGGGTCTGCCTGCTTGTCTCCTGTTCTCTATAATTTTAAAATGTGTTATTTTTTATAGCTGTTATTTTTGGGCACACAAGTGAATCAACATGTATATACAAAAGATACTATTTCTGACATGTAAAATGCTTAAGATAAATTTATTTCTTTATCTTACATTAACATTTATATATATTAAAGCCTGTTCAGTTGTAGTTCTCATTTTTGAAAGTGTTTTTATATGTACAATGAAAATACACCTTTTAATATTGTACAAAGTTTTAAAAAAAATCTTTTAAAAGTACAGTAAGATGAAAGGAATTTAAAAATCGACATTATTGGCACAAGATTCATGTTAATGTTTACTCATGTAAATAGCACAAAATACTGCCTAATTAGTGTGGTTGGTAAATTTTTGGTACTTTAATTTTCTCTGTTATTGTAAACCATGCATAAAATGCTTGCCTATTGAGAAGTGCAGAATTGTCAGAGCTTAAACAGCTGACATCTGCTTACTCTCTTAAAAAAAAAAAAGAATAGGAAGCCATTTCAGCTTAATCTACCTCAAATGTGTTCATGTAAATGGAGGTCCATCTATTGACCTGTATTCTTTTCAGCTCAGGATTGGTCCACATGGTTCATGAAACCAGGAAGCCTGATTAGAAATGCAGATGTCGAGACAGTGAAGTACACCGTCCCCTTTTCCCTTTGCTGTATCTGTCAGGGTGAAAAGTGGCTTGTACAAGGGTCAGTCACCCATACTCACTTAATTACTTTTCTTGGACCCACAGAGCTGTCACAAGCTGTGGTGGACGCGGGAGCCATTCCTCTTTTAGTGCTCTGTATCCAAGAGCCAGAAATTGCTTTGAAAAGGGTTGCTGCTTCGGCCCTCAGTGATATTGCAAAGCATTCTCCAGAGTTGGCACAGACAGTGGTGGACGCAGGAGCAATTGCTCACTTAGCCCAGATGATCCTGAACCCTGATGCTAAGTTGAAGGTAGTTAAAAATAAAGAAACAAACAATCCAGGATTCTGATAATCTAAGAAGATGGAAATGTGTGCAGATTAATATTATACATTTTTAAATAATTAGTAAATTATCATGGAAAACAGATATGAAATATTGTGTATTTGGTCCTTTAATATGTGAAAACTGTGCTGTAAGGATTAGACAATAAAGATGTGACTGGGAAAATGTATGTGCAACGCTGAAAACTAGAAGTAGCATCAGAATTAATACTAATAATTAAAGTAAGGAATCACGTAATGATTAAATCTCAGGGTTAGAAGGGACCTAAAGGTTTTCTAGCCCATTGTTATATTTAAGTTTCCTGTAAGAATTGCCATATTTACATTAGTCTTTTCTATAGCTTTCTAAAATCTAATTTTCAGTTGATAGTCACCAATTATACTTTTATATTCTAATAGTTATATTCTGTAAGATTTAAAAATTGTCAATATTAATTAAGCAATGTAAAGTTTTACAAATGATATTGGCAATATCCCAAAATGTTAGTTCTGCTTGATTGTTACTGTACTACATTACTGTGTTTATCGTCAATTAACAATTTAAGTATTGCGTAATTAAGAAATAGTATTCATCCCAGGGTCATATTCTTTGACCAGCCTCAACTGATAAGAGATTTAAATAGTCAATAGTGTGCACTAAGATGTTTAACTTGGATATGAGGGAATTTAAGAAATTGAGTATTGAGGTATAAGAAGACTAGGATGTGAATGCCTCGAGACTCCTAGATTATGTTGGATGTGTGATTGTTTTTTCCTCTTTATAAAGGAATTTGAGTGTGTACGAAGCTGTTTAAATTATGTCTGAACTCCACAGTGGAGTCTATGTAACATTTGGGTTTGGTTTTTGCTCAACAGCGTCAGATCCTTTCAGCTCTCAGTCAGATTGCGAAACATTCTGTGGATCTAGCAGAAATGGTGGTTGAAGCAGAGATTTTTCCAGCTGTACTTACCTGTCTGAAGGACAAAGATGAATACGTGAAGAAAAATGCTTCCACTTTAATTAGAGAGATTGCAAAACATACACCTGAGGTAAAACAAGGAAAAAAAAAAAAAACAGCTTCAAAATACAACAGTATGGGGCTTCCCTGGTGGCGCAGTGGTTGAGTCTGCCTGCCGATGCAAGGGACTCGTGCCCTGGTCTGGGAAGATCCCACATGCCGCGGAGCGGCTGGGCCCGTGAGCCATGGCCGCTGAGCCTGCGCGTCCGGAGCCTGTGCTCCACAACGGGAGAGGCCACAACAGTGAGAGGCCTGCGTACCGAAAAAAAAAAAAAAAAAAAAAAAAAACCCAACAGTATGCAGTTAGTTTTAGTTTTTAAGTAAAACATCAGTTTGTTCACAGGGCTCAGGGACAGTGTCACATGTTGTGAGGGGTTCTCGTCCTCAGCACTGTTGACATTTTGGACCAGGTCATTCTTCGTTGTGAGGGGCCGTCCTGTACACTGTGAGGGGCCGTCCTGTACACTGTAGGGTGGATGTTTAGCAGCATCCCTGGCCTCTGCCCGCTGGATGCCAGTAGCGCCCCTCCCCCAAGTTGTGACGATCAAAAATGTCCTCACATATTACTAAATGTTTCCTAGGGGACAAGAGTGCCCCCACTTGAGAACCACTGGGTTATATCAATGGAGTTAGAGTCTGAAATCTCAGGTTTTAATCATTTTCTGCTTTCCATTTCTAGATTGTAGGGACCGTGGACCTTTGTTGTCCTGTCACTCTAGGTCAGCTGGGCGTAGTGAGAGATGGTGCCCCTCCAGGTTGGGAGAGACCATCAGGCCCCCTGACCTGGCGTAACTGCTCTAACAGCTGCTCTTGCACAGTGGTTCCTGCTCTGAGGTGTGAGGTGGGAAAGGAATAGAGACAAAGCGAACCTGGGTAGATTCTGAAGTTATGTCTTTTTCTGTGCATATTTTCACTAATCAATTTCATTTCACTAAACTTTTAAGTCCTTCTTCTTTTTTTTTTTTAAATTATTTATTTATTGGGATGCACCAGGCCTTAGTGGCAGCACACAGGATCTTCGTTGTGGCGTGGGGGATCTTTAGTTGCGGCACATGGGCTCTAGTTCCCTGACCAGGGATTGAACCCAGGCCCCCTGCATTGGGAGCTCGGGGTCTTAGCCACTGGACCACCAGGGAAGTCCCAAGTCCTCATTCTTTATTTCACCCAACATCTTTATCTGGTTGAGATTGTTCAAGACTGGAGTGCAGTCAGCTAGAGATCATTGCTGGCAAAGGAAGGATAATGGGGCTAGACTATTTCAAGTCTGATCTCACCTTTCAGCATTCAGTGATTAATCCAATTCTTACTCACACCTTGTGATAGGGGGTTTCAGCAGTTAGCTAGTTATGAACTAGCCCTAGACTTAGTGTTTAGGTGAGGAGTTTTGACATCCATTATGATAAGGATAGAGTCGTGCAAGAAAAATTGAGCCACAGAGAGGGTCCTCACAGTGAGCATATTCTGTACATTAGAAATAGCAGGACTGTTACCCTTGTACACTTCTTTGATAAAAATAATAATTTCACTAAATGACATTTCAGATTTTACCAGACGTTTTTTAGGTCCTAAAATTTAAAATTTGGCAATGCTGAAGTAATATTTAAAGATCATCTTACACTTTAGCTCTCCTTCTTTCCTCTTAGCTTTCTCAGCTGATAGTGAACACGGGGGGAGTTGCTGCCGTGATCGATTGCATTGGGTCCTGCAAAGGAAACATAAAGCTGCCGGGCATCATGATGCTTGGCTACGTGGCAGCTCATTCTGAGAACCTGGCAATGGCGGTCATCATTTCCAAGGTTTGTTCTTGCTTCCTTTTCCTCTGGTTATTGCAGTGAGATACTCTAAGACAGAACCACAGATTAATACTATCCCACAGAGTGTAAAATATAGCTGACCAGAGTCAAAGAACTACCAGCTTTCTTCAAGCCTTATTAGTAAGTTTCCCAAAGCAGTGCTTGAAGTAAAGTTTACTTGGCAGGAAGTTTAAAGTTTTACTCAGTGTTTAATATCAATAAAATGTCAACACCTCTGAGTGTTAGTATCACCTGTATCTAAATACCATGTATTTGTATCTTGAAGGATTGGCTTTACAAATATGTAAAGCATACTTTGATTAAAGACAGCTATCATAAATGACATGCCCAGTGGTCATTTTTATTATTCCGTACATTCTCCCCCTTCCTGCCATTTGGGCAGGATATGACAATGGATGGCTCTCTCTCCTTCAGCTTCCATGAGCTAATTTATCTTCTTAGACATGGGCAATTCAGAGCACATGTTGGATAGCATGTTTCTGACATGCTGTTTCCTTGCTCTAGGGATTTGGCCTTATCTCAATTTACGGCTTGGAATTAACCCACCAGATCACGTAGCCCTGGCTCATAGTAGGTGATCAAAAAATATTTGTTGAATGAATAAATATTGATCTCCTGAAGCATGCTTCAAAGGCTGCGTGCTCCCAGTGTCTCCGGCAACCCTCTAGGATGTGGGTTTCCTATCAGCATGGAAAATCTGCTGCTGTATGTTAAACAGAAGTGTGGATTTTTTTTTTTAATCCTTTGCTAATCCTCAGAATAAAAATGAGCCTCAGATCTTTATTTTCTACCTATTCCTTGATAATTCTTTACTTCACTCCCTTTTTATCTCTAGCTATTCCTTTTGTTCTTCTATTACCAAAGACTCTGATAGTGACTAGAGCAGTAGTGCTGCTTTCTGAAGGGTCACCATGGGGATGCGATCAGGATTCTTGATTCTTGGTTCTTTTGTGGATAGTCAGAAAGCCTACTGTAGGAAGGATGAGGAAGGAAGCAGCAATTGCTTTTGCTTCCTGTGTTTCTTCCCCAGACTAACCAGGAGGTGCTCCCTGCCTTTGTTCTGGGGCTGCTTCTGGCCTCTCCCATCTGGTTTGTCTTCCATTTAACTGAAGATCAAGGTGGGGGCACCAGCAGTTTGAGGCAGACCACGCAACACTGCCTCATCCTTTCCCGTTCCGTGTAGTACTCTCAGGACTGAGAACACCTCCAGTCTAAATAATACTTTCTAATGTTCAAAGCACATTCAGCGCTCCTTGTCTCATTTGCCGTTCAAAACAACTGAGGCCAGTAAGTCAGAGTGCTGGGCATGGGGTAAAGGGGGCTGGCTGTCTTCTTTTCCTCCTGCTTCTTCAGTCTTGGTATGTCTCAGAAGTATGGACTTTCTGGAGAGTTACCTCATTCTGAAGATAGAAAGATTCTGACCTTTTTTTTTTTTTTGTATGGGCAGACACATTTTTAGTCATAAGAAGGAAGTCAAAGAAATATGGCAGATCTCTTCTTTAAGAAATTGGTCTTAAAAACCTAATTTAAAGGTGGAGGGAAAAAAAGTATATATGATCATTTGGCCTTTGCTGCGGTAGCATGACCCATGTGATAGTGGCTTTTGTGGTGCTAAATTTTAGGTGATAATTCTTCTAGTCTCAAGTTAGTTAGAAAATTATGCCTATACAGAATGAATTATAATTTGATTTGGTTATTTGACTCTTCCTTGGGTATATAAACTGTGATGCATTTGAGGCCCTTTAGTTAACTCTGTTTTGATTATTTAGATAAAATTGAAGTTTGAAGTGCAAGATATAAGCATATGCCATCTGTGTAACAAAAGTAGTCATCCTCCTTTGACATTCAATCATGTTAAAATGGGCAAAACTATCATTTAAATGTTGACAAAAATTAATGGAAATTTACTATTTCAGAAAAGGTTTTAGTGACTATATTTTACCTAAAATTTACTTCAATAGGATTCTTGCTCATATTATTCATTTGATTTTGGATCTATAGTAGGTATTTTGTTCTCAGATCTGTTATACTTGGTGAAAAGTCAATTTTTAAAAGGATTCTAAATTAACTTTTTTAACAAGGGAAAGCAAAAGGTTTTATTTTTATTTTTTTAACATCTTCATTGGAGTATAATTGCTTTACAGTGGTATGTTTCTGCTTTATAACAAAGTGAATCAGCTATACATATACATGTATCCCCATATCTCCTCCCTCTTGTGTCTCCCTCCCACCCTCCCTATCCCAACCCTCTAGGTGGTCACAAAGCACTGAGCTGATCTCCCTGTGCTATGCGGCTGCTTCCCACTAGCTATTTTACATTTGGTAGTATATGTAAGTCCATGCCAATCTCTCACTTCGTCCCAGCTTACCCTTCCCCCTCCCCATGTCCTCAAGTCCATTCTCTATGTCTGCGTCTTTATTCCTGTCCTGCCCTTAGGTTCATCAGAACCATTTCTTTTTTTTTTTTTAGATTCCATATGTATGTGTTAGCATACAGTATTTGTTTTTCTCTTTCTGACTTGCTTCACTCTGTATGACAAACTCTTGGTCCATCCACCTCACTACAGATAACTCAATTTTGTTTCTTTTTATGGCTGAGTAATATTCCATTGTATATATGTGCCACATCTTCTTTATCCATTCATCTGTTGATGGACACTTAGGTTGCTTCCATGTCCTGGCTGTTGTAAATAGAGCTGCAATGAACATTGTGGTACATGACTCTTTTTTTTTTTTTTTAGTGGTACGCAGGCCTCTCACTGTTGTGGCCTCTCCCATTGCGGAGCACAGGCTCCAGACACGCAGGCTCAGTGGCCATGGCTCACAGGCCTAGCCGCTCCGCAGCATGTGGGATCTTCCCGGACCGGGGCACGAACCTGTGTCCCCTGCACCCCTCAACCACTGTGCCACCAGGGAAGCCCCATGACTCTTTGAATTATGGCTTTCTCAGGGTATATGCCCAGTAGTGGGATTGCTGGGTCATATGGTAATTCTATTTTTAGTTTTTTAAGGAACCTCCACACTGTTCTCCATAGTGGCTGTATCAATTTACATTCCCACCAACAGTGCAGTAGGGTTCCCTTTTCTCCACACCCTCTCCAGCATTTATTGTTTGTACATATTTTGATGATGGCCATTCTGACTGGTGTGAGGTGATACCTCATTGTAGTTTTGATTTGCATTTCTCTAATGATTAGTGATGTTGAGCATCTTTTCATGTGTTTGTTGGCAGTCTGTATATATTCTTTGGAGAAATGTCTATTTAGGTCTTCTGCCCATTTTTGGATTGGGTTGTTTGTTTTTTGATATTGAGCTGCATGAGCTGCTTGTAAATTCTGGAGATTAATCCTTTGTCAGTTGCTTCATTTGCAAATATTTTCTCCCATTCTGAGGGTTGTCTTTTGGTCTTGTTTATGGTTTCCTTTGCTGTGCAAAAGCTTTGAAGTTTCATTAGGTCCCATTTGTTTATTTTTGTTTTCATTTCCATTTCTCTAGGAGGTGAGTCAAAAAGGATCTTGCTGTGATTTATGTCATAGAGTGTTCCGCCTGTGTTTTCCTCTAAGAGTTTTATAGTGTCTGGCCTTATATTTAGGTCTTTAATCCATTTTGAGTTGATTTTTATGTATGGTGTTAGGGAGTGCTCTAATTTCATTCTTTTACATGTAGCTGTCCAGTTTTCCCAGCACCACTTATCGAAGAGGCTGTCTTTTCTCCATTGTATATTCTTGCCTCCTTTATCAAAAATAAGGTGACCATATGTGCATGGGTTTATCTCTTGGCTTTCTATCCTGTTCCATTGATCTATATTTCTGTTTTTGTGCCAGTACCATACTGTCTTGATTACTGTAGCTTTGTAGTTTAGTCAAGTCCAGCAGCCTGATT
Source organism: Lagenorhynchus albirostris (assembly GCF_949774975.1). Classification (NCBI taxonomy): domain Eukaryota; kingdom Metazoa; phylum Chordata; class Mammalia; order Artiodactyla; family Delphinidae; genus Lagenorhynchus; species Lagenorhynchus albirostris. The sequence continues at coordinate 179,547,199 of NC_083095.1, forward strand.
CCTCCAGCTCCATTTTTCTTTCTCAAGATTGCTTTGGCTATTCGGGGTCTTTTGTGTTTCCATACAAATTGTGAAATTTTTTGTTCTAGTTCTGTGAAAAATGCCATTGATAGTTTGATAGAGATTGCATTGCACCTGTAGATTGCTTTGGGTAGTATAGTCATTTTCACAATGTTGATTCTTCCAATCCAGGAACATGGTTTATCTCTCCATCTGTTTTGTATCATCTTTAATTTCTTTCATCAGTGTCTTATAGTTTTCTGCATACAGGTCTTTTGTCTTCTTAGGTAGGTTTATTCCTAGGTATTTTCTTCTTTTTGTTGCAGTGGTAAATGGGAGTGTTTCCCTAATTTCTTTCAGATTTTTCATCATTAGTGTATAGGAATGCAAGAGAGTTCTGTGCATTAATATTGTATGCTGCTACTTTGCCAAGTTTGCTGATTAGCTCTAGTAGTTTTCTGGTAGAGTCTTTAGGATTCCTATGTATAGTATCATGTCATCTGCAAACAGTGGCAGTTTTACTTCTTTTCCGATTTGTATTCCTTTTATTTCTTTTTCTTCTCTGGTTGCTGTGGGTAAAACTTCCAAAACTGTGTTGAATAATAGTGGTGAGAGTGGGCAACCTTGTCTTGTTACCGATCTTAGTGGAAATGGTTTCAGTTTTTCACCATTGAGAATGATGTTGGTGGTGGGTTTGTCATATATGGCCTTTATTATGTTGAGGTAAGTTCCCTCTGTGCCTACTTTCTGGAGGGTTTTTATTATAAATGGGTGTTGAATTTTGTCGAAAGCTTTTTCTGCATCTATTGAAATGATCATGTGGTTTTTATCCTTCAGTTTGTTAATATGGCATTATCACATTGTTTGATTTGCATATATTGAACAATCCTTGTATTTGATCATGGTGAACGAACGTTTTAATGTGCTGTTGGATTCTGTTTGCTAGTATTTTGTTGGATTTTTGCATCTATGTTCATCAGTGATATTGGCCTGTAGTTTTCTTTGTGACATCTTTGTCTGGTTTTGGTATCAGGGTGATAGTGGCCTCGTAGAATGAGTTTGGGAGTGTTCCTCCCTCTGCTATATTTTGGATGAGTTTGAGAAGGATAGGTGTTAACTCTTCTCAAAGTGTTTGATAGAATTCTCCTGTGAAGCCATCTGGTCCTGGGCTTTCGTTTGTTGGAAGATTTTTAATCACAGTTTCAATTTCAGTGCTTGTGATTGGTCTGTTTATATTTTGTATTTCTTCCTGGTTCAGTCTCGGGAGGTTGTGCTTTTCTAAGAATTTGTCCATTTCTTCCAGGTTGTCCATTTTATTGGCATAGAGTTGCTTGTAGTAATCTCTCATGATCCTTTGTATTTCTGCAGTGTCAGTTGTTACTTCTCCTTTTTCTTTTCTAATTCTATTGATTTGAGTCTCCTCCCTTTTTTTCTTGATGAGTCTGGTTAATGGCTTATCAATTTTGTTTATCTTCTCAAAGAACCAGCTTTTAGTTTTATTGATCTTTGCTATCGTTTCCTTCATTGCTTTTTCATTTATTTCTGCTCTGATCTTTATGATTTCTTTCCTTCTGCTAACTTTGGGGTATTTTTTGTTCTTCTTTCTCTTATTGCTTTAGGTGCAAGGTTAGGTTGTTTATTTGAGACTTTTCTTGTCTCTTGAGGTAGGATTCTATTGCTATAAACTTCCCTCTTAGAACTGCTTTTGCTGCATCCCATAGGTTTTAGGTCATTGTGTTTTCATTGTCATGTGTTTCTAGGTATTTCTTCCTCTTTGATTTCTTCAGTGATCTCTTGGTTATTTAGTAGTGTATTGTTTAGCCTCCATGTGTTTGTCTTTTTTACAGACTTTTTCCTGTAATTGATATCTAGTTTCATAGCATTGTGGTCAGAAGAGATAGTTGATAGAATTTAAATTTTCTTAAATTTACCAAGGCTTGACTTGTGACCCAAGGTACGATCTATCCTGAAGAATGTTCCATGAGCCCTTGAGAAGAAAGTGTATTCTCTTTTTTTGGGATGGAATGTCCTATAAATATTAAGTCCATCTTGTTTAATGTATCATTTAAAGCTTGTGTTTCCTTATTTATTTTCATTTTGGATGATCTGTCCATTGGTGAAAGTGAGGTGTTAAAGTCCCCTACTATGATTGTGTTACTGTCGATTTCCCCGTTTATGGCTGTTAGCATTTGCCGTATGTATTGAGGTGCTCCTATGTTGGGTGCTTAAATATTTACAATTGTTATATCTTCTTCTTGGATTGGTCCTTTGAGCATTATGTAGTGTCCTCCTTTGTCGCTTGTAGTAGTCTTTATTTTAAAGTCTATTTTGTCTGATATGAGAATTGCTACTCCAGCTTTCTTTTCATTTCCATTTGCATGGAATATCTTTTTCCATCCCCTCACTTTCAGTCTGTATGTGTCCCTAGGTCTGAAGTGGGTCTGTTGTAGACAGCATATATATGGGTCTTGTTTTTGTATCCATTCAGGCAGTCTGTGTCTTTTGGTTGGAGCATTTAATCCATTTACATTTCAGGTAATTATTGATATGTATGTTCCTATGACCATTTTCTTAATTGTTTTGGGTTTGTTATTGTAGGTCTTTTCCTTCTCTTGGCTTTCCTGCCTAGAGAAGTTCCTTTAGCCTTTGTTGTAAAGCTGGTTTGGTGGTGCTGAGTTCTCTTAGCTTTTGCTTGTCTGTAAAGATTTTAATTTCTCTGTCGAATCTGAATGCGATCCTTGCTGGGTAGAGTAATCTTGGTTGTAGGTTTTTTCCTTTCATCACTTTAAATATGTCCTGCCACTCCCTTCTGGCTTGTAGAGTTTCTGCTAGAAATCAGCCGTTAACCTTATGGGAGTTCCCTTGTATGTTATTTGTCATTTTTCCTTTGCTGCTTTCAATAATTTTTCTTTGTCTTTAATTTTTGCCAATTTGATTACTATGTGTCTTGGCGTGTTTCTCCTTGGATTTATCCTGTATGGGACTCTCTGTGCTTCCTGGGCTTGATTGACTATTTCCTTTCCCATATTAGGGAAGTTTTCAACTATAATCTCTTCAAATATTTTCTCAGTCCCTTTCTTTTTTTTTTTTTTTTTTTTTTTGCGGTACACAGGCCTCTCACTGTTGTGGCCTCTCCCGTTGCAGAGCACAGGCTCCGGACGCACAGGCTCAGCGGCCATGGCTCACAGGCCGAGCCGCTCCGCGGCATGTGGGATCCTCCCAGACTCGGGCACGAACCCGTGTCCCCTGCATTGGCAGACGCACTCTCAACCACTGCGCCAGCAGGGAAGCCCTCAGTCCCTTTCTTTTTCTCTTCTTCTGGGACCCCTATAATTTAAATATTTGTGCATTTACTTTTGTCCCAGAGGTCTCTGAGACTGTCCTCAATTCTTTTCATTCTTTTTTCTTTATTCTGCTCTGCAGTAGTTATTTCCACTATTTTCTCTTCCAGGTCACTTATCTGTTCTTCTGCCTCAGTTTTTCGGCTATTGATTCCTTCTAGAGAATTTTTAATTTCATTTATTGTGTTGTTCATCATTGTTTGTTTGCTCTTTAGTTCTTCTAGGTCCTTGTTAAATATTTCTTGCATTTTGTCTATTCTATTTCCAAGATTTTGGATCATCTTTACTATCATTATTCTGAATTCTTTTTCAGGTAGATTGCCTATTTCCTCTTCATTTGTTTGGTCTGGTGGGTTTTTACCTTGCTCCTTCATCTGCTGTGTGTTTCTCTGTCTTCTCACTTGGCTTAACTTACTGTGTTTGGGGTCTCCTTTTCACAGCCTGCAGGTTCGTAGTTCCCATTGTTTTTGGTGTCTGCCCCCAGTGGCTGAAGTTGGTTCAGTGGGCTGTGTAGGCTTCCTGGTGGAGGGGACTAGTGGCTGTGCTCTGGTGGATGAGGCTGGATCTTGTCTTTCTGGTGGGCAGGACCATGTCTGGTGGTGTGTTTTGGGGCGTCTGTGACCTTATTATGATTTTAGGTAGGCTCTCTGCTAATGGGTGGGGTTGTGTTCCTGTCTTGCTAGTTGTTTGGCATAGGGTATCCAGCACTGTAGCTTGCTGGTCATTGAGTGGGGCTGGGTCTTATCGTTGAGATGGAGATCTCTGGGAGACCTTTCACCGTTTGATATTATGTGGAGCTGGGAGGTCTCTGGTGGACTGGTGTCCTGAACTCGGCTTTCCCACCTCAGAGGCACAGGCCTGACACCCGGCTGGAGGACCAAGACTCTGTCAGCCACACAGCTCAGAAGAAAAGGGAGAAAAAAAGAAAGAAAGGAAGGAAGGAAGGGAGGGAGGGAGGGAGGGAGAGAATAAAATAAAGTTATTACAATAAAAAATAATTATTAAAAATTAAAAAATTGGGCTTCCCTGGTGGCTCAGTGGTTGAGAGTCCGCCTGCTGATGCAAGGGACACACGTTCATGCCCCGGTCCGGGAGGATCCCACATGCCGCGGAGCGACTAGGCCCGTGAGCCATGGCTGCTGAGCCTGTGCAGCCGGAGCCTATGATCCACAATGGGAGAGGCCACAACAGTGAGCAGCCCGTGTACTGCAAAAAAAATAAAAAAAATAATAAAAATTAAAAAGTAATTTAAAAAAAGAAAGAAGAGAGCAACCAAAGCAAAAAACAAATCCACCAATGATAACAAGCGCTAAAAACTATGCTTAAAAACAAACAAAAACGGACAGACAGAACCCTAGGACAAATGGTAAATACAAACCTATACAAACGAAATCACACAAAGAAGCACACACATACACACTCACAAAAAGAGAAGAAGGAAAAAAAAATATCATTGCTCCCAAAGTCCACCTCCTCAGTTTGGGATGATTCGTTGTCTATTCAGGTATTCCACAGATGCAGGGAACATTAAGTTGACTGTGGAGATTTAATTCGCTGCTCCTGAGGCTGCTGGGAGAGATTTCCCTTTCTCTTCTTTGTTCGCACAGCTCCTGGGGTTCAGCTTTGGATTTGGACCCGCCTCTGCGTGTAGTTTGCCTGAGGGCATCTGTTCTTCGCTCAGACAGGACGGGGTTAAAGGAGCAGCTGATTCGGGGACTCTGGCTCGCTCAGGCAGGGGGGAGGGAGGGGTACAGATGCGGGGTGAGCCTGCGGCGGCAGAGGCCAGCGTGACGTTGCACCAGCCTGAGGCGCGCTGTGCGTTCTCCCAGGGAAGTTGTCCCTGGATCACGGGACCCTGGTGGTGGTGGGCTGCACAGGCTCCCGGGAGGGGAGGTGTGGACAGTGGCCTGTGCTCGCACACAGGCTTCTTGGTGGCGGCAGCAGCAGCCTTAGCATCTCATACCTGTCTCTGGGGTCTGCGCTGGTAGCCGCGGTTCGCCCCCATCTCTGGAGCTCGTTTAGGTGTTGCTCTGAATTCCCTCTCGTCGCGCACCCTGAAACAATGGTCTCTTGCCTCTTCATCAGCTCCAGACTTTTTCCCGGACTCCCGCCCGTCTAGCTGTGGCGCACTAGCCCCTTCAGGCTGCGTTTACGCAGCCAACCCCAGTCCTCTCCCTGCGCTCCGACCTCCGAAGCCCGAGCCTCAGCTCCCAGCCCCGCACGCCCCGGCGGGTGAGCAGACAAGCCTCTCGGGCTGGTGAGTGCTGGTCGGCACCAATCCTCTGTGCAGGAATCTCGCCGCTTTTACCTCCTCACCCCTGTTGCTGTGCTCTCCTCCGCAGCTCCGAAGCTTCCCCCCTCCGCCACCCGCAGTCTCCGCCGGCGAAGGGGCTTCCTAGTGTGTGGAAACCTTTCCTCCTTCACAGCTCCCTCCCACTGGTGCAGGTCCCGTCCCTATTCTTTTGTCTCTGTTTTTCCTTTTTTCTTTTGCCCTACCCAGGTATGTGGGGAGTTTCTTGCCTTTTGGGAAGTCTGATATCTTCTGCCAGCGTTCAGTAGATGTTATGTAGGGGTTATTCCACATGTAGATGCATTTCTGATGTTTTTGTGGGGAGGAAGGTGATCTCCGCATCTTACTCTTCTGCCATCTTGAAGGTCTCCTTCTTCAACCAAAATGCTGCTGCATTGACTTTTTAAAGTCACACAGGCAGATGTCTGGGGTGGTTGGTGATCCGTGATGTTGATAGCAAAGAAAGGATGTGTGTTCTAAGTGGTGACACCGAGGAGTCCAGCTCCCTGATCAGATCTGGAAATCCTTTGCCCCGGGGGCAACCTCGGAGACCGTCCTGCGCCCCCCGCCACTTCCCCGGACTCTGGGGCGCCACCTGCAGCTGAGTCACCAGCCCGGCTGCATCTGGGATGTGTGCGCCGGCCCCAGCCGGCCTCCCCTCAAGCAAAAGGTTTTAAAATCCTACGCATTTTTAATTTGTCACAGGGGAATCTGGTTTTGCCTAAATACTGGTCTGTGGCATCTGTTTTTTGGTTAAATGCCTCTGTTTGGGGAGTAAACGCTAGTGGAGTTATTTAGTTTAGTTGGATTGTTACAGATAATTAAGGTAAATTAGTTCTAGTCATTTTATTGACTTGAAAAATGACAGCCCCTGTGAAGTGCTCATTTATTGAACCGTTTAAGAAAAGGATCAAGACCAAAATGATTCCTTCTAACGTTTGAGAGACAGGGAAGACTCTTTAATCCTGCTCTGGATTCATAACTCTTGCTCTTTTGATCAACGCTGCAGGGTGTGCCCCAGCTGTCAGTCTGCTTGTCAGAAGAGCCAGAAGATCATATTAAGGCTGCTACTGCCTGGGCCTTGGGACAGATTGGGAGGCACACTCCGGAGCATGCCCGGGCTGTCGCGGTCACAAACACTTTGCCCGTCCTGCTTTCTTTGTACATGTCGACCGAAAGTTCTGAGGATCTTCAAATGAAAGTAAGTGCTTAATTCTTGACTGTTTTAATGAGGCTTTGTTAGATTTTGACTCATTCTTTAAAATGTGTAAATTAAAATGTTTTAATTTTCATCATGGACAATATCGCTTTTCTGAGTCAAGAAATAAATTTATCAGAAGAAGTGAGGTGACTCTTTGAAAATGAGTTACCCTTGTCTCTAAAAATCAGTGATATATTTTAATGAAAGTTCTCTGTAGGTACAAAGTTGTTTGTAAAATGAATGTCTGGTTTTTGCCTTCTACATTTCTATTGACTTTTCTTATGAAATAGGTTATTGAATAATAGGATTTTGGAGATGGAATTGGCCAGAGAGTACTTTAGTCCATTTTACATTAAAAAATTGAGTCTAAAGAAATTTAAGCTGCTTTCCCAAGGTATTCCTGAAGCATGAGCTACCTCTCCTAACTCCAAGTCTGCCTGATCTTTTAATTATGTCTTATATTTGTTCCTTAAAGGAAAAATGACTGTAAGATTCACTAAATTAAACATTTTTACATCATGCATTTTAAAAAAAAATTAAGATTTCTAAAAAAAATGTTACTAGCTATTGAAATGATTCATAAAACATGAATATAAAGTAGGATGGGTTTGTAAAATAATTTTAGAATTTCAAAGAAAGAAAAATGCTTCCCAGCATACTGCCTATTAGGAAAACATGTAACTTTTGGAAAGCAGCTTTCAGAATTGACTTGGGTTGAGAGAAGTACACAGAAAAGACAATCAAAATAACAGTAAATTAAATTACTTTTAAATTTTAATTAAAACACTGAAGTAACAAATAGGAAAACACATTTGCTGGAACAACTTTAGGTGCTCTAACAAGGCAGGAAGTCTGCTTGAACTTACAGTTGAGAGACTCTGAAAGCGATGTCGTGAGTCATTTATTTGGTTTATAAATTTTATAAAAGTGAGTTTATGTTGATTTGGTTATGTTTACATGTTTTTTCTCTACAGATTCATTGGGGGAAGTTGATTTCTAAGATTAACTCTTTTCCCGTTTTTATAAGACTTTCTAGATCAAAGCAATGATTTAATAGATTTAGGGCTTTTCCCTTACTTGTCTCCAATGTTGACTCCATTCCTTGGCAATGCTTGGTAGAGAGTAAGATTGACAATGTGCTAAGGTCTTTTCCTGTTTAACAATTGTGTGATTCTTTGACTTTCTGGTGAGAAACCACAACTCCATTTCCAGTTTTGAGTTGTCCAAGTACATCTGATTTACATACATATACTTTTATTTTATTTTATTTTTTTTTAAATGTACTTATTTTATTTTTGGCTGCGTTGGGTCTTCATTGCTGTGCGCAGGCTTTCTCTAGTTGTGGTGAGCAGGGGCTACTCTTCATTGCGGTGGGTGGGCTTCTCACTATGGTGGCTTCTCTTTGTTGTGGAGCGTGGGCTCTAGGTGCACGGGCTTCAGTAGTTGTGGCATGAGGGCTCAATAGTTGTGGCTCATGGGCTCTAGAGCACAGGCTCAGTACTTGTGGCCCATGGGCTTAGTTGCTCCGCAGCATGTGGGATCTTCCTGGACCAGGGCTCGAACCCGTGTCCCCTGCATTGGCAGGCAGATTCTTAACCACTGCGCCACCATGGAAGCCCTACATATAATTTTAACCTATGTATGTAGTTCTCTTTTTGTGGCATATTTCTTTAACCCATTATCATAATTGTCTTTCTTCCTCCCTCTTCCCTCTCCTCTTCCCCACTTCCTCCTCTTCCCTCCTCCCTCCTCCTCACTTCTCATCCTTCCCACCCTTACCTCTAGTAATCCAGGGAAATAAAAGATTACATCAGCTAGAGCATGAATAATTAATAGTGGAGTCAGTAGTAATTATAGTTTGAGAAACCCTTGCAAATAGTCTCTGAGGGAGCACTATATAGTATTTACATGCTACCAAGTTTATATAACTTGGTTTTTAATGAGTTATTATGATATTATGTTGTATAAATATCACCAGAGTAAAATAAGTTTGATAACTTTACTTTTTGAAGTCAGATAATTTTTATCTTGTATTAGTTTAATAAAGGTGGTTTTATTAAAACATTTAGGTTTACTAATAGAAGATTCGTTTTGCCCTTATTTAATATAATATTTACTTTCAGGAAATACAGTGGGTATTAAATTAAAAGTGATTTATCAATCTTTATCCTGTCAACAATCTTTCCAAGGCTTTAAATCCATCCAGATATTTTCTTATTGTAGGGACTTAATCATTCCTTTTCTTTTCTTCCCCAAGGTCTCTTGGATTCTATCAGTTGTTGTTTTAAAGGCTTTAGAGTGAAAGTCCAAATCTGTTTGATGTGACACTATCTCAGTAGGGAAAATGTATCCAAGAGCTTTAGGAACTGTCTAATCGTGTTTCTCATTTGTTACTCTGTAGCAGCTTTCAAATTATAAGGCCATGTTGAAGTTCATTTTGTCCCAAAGGCATGTCAGCTTCTGTAAGCATTCTCTAATTGGTTCGGATCCATGAGAGAGAGCCAAGGAGCAGCCCCTTGGAATTTCTTGCACATTTTCACATAGCCTTACTGTCTATACACCTATGTAATTTCAAATACCTTATAAAAACTGAAAAGAATATATATCTTTTATATAATCAGCTTACCTACATATATTTTGATAATATTCAGGCAACTACACTTGTTTTGATTCAGAGGTATCATATCGAAATGTATCATCTTAATTTGGCATTTGGATGGTTATAAAACTATTCAAATAGTTATAAAACTATTTCTAAGATAATTATTTGATTTAATTATTGTATTCTTATTGTCTTGGTTGTTCCCCTTTATTTTTAGCAACTTTATTGAAATATAACTCATATACCATATAATTTACCCATTTAAACTATACAATTCAATGGTTTTAGTATCTTCACAGGTGCAAACATCACCACAGTCTAATTTTAGAACATTTTTATTCTCCCATTAGCAGTCACTCCACATCCTTCCTGTTTAGCCCCAGGCAACCATTAATTTACTATCTGTCTTTGGGGATTTGCCTCTTCTGGACAGTTCATTTAAATGAAACCATACAATATATGTGGCCTTTTGTGCCTGGCTTCTCTCACTTAAAGTTTCAAGGTTCATCCATGTCATAGCATATATCAATATTTTGTTCCTTTTAATTGCCAAATAATATTCCATTGTATTGATATATACCACGTTTTATTTTTCTGTTCACTGCTTAGACATTGGGTTGTTTCTACTCTTTGACTATTATAAATAATGCTGCTATGAACATTATCATGCAAGTTTTGTGTGGACGTATGTTTCCATTTCTCTTGGGTATGTACCTAGGAATGGAACTTGCTAGGTCATATGATAACTCTTTTTGACATTTTGAGGAACTGCCAAACTCTTTTCCAATGTGACTGTACCAGTTTACATTCCCACCAGCAATGTATGAGGGTTCTAATTTTTCCACATCTTTGCCATCACTTGTTATCGTCTTTGTTTTTTATTATAGCCATCCTAGTGGGTGTGAATTGGTATCACATTCTGGTTTCGATTTGCATGTCCTTGACGGCTAATGATGCTGAAAATCTTTTCATGTGCTTATTGGCCATTTGTATATCGTCTTTGGAGAAATGTCTAATCAGACCCTTTGCCCATTTTTAAATTGGGCTATTTATCTTTTTATTATTGAGTTGTAAGGGTTCTTTATATATTTCTGGATACAAATCCTTATCAGATGTATGATTTACAAATATTTTCTCCCATTCTGTGGATTGTCTTATCACTTTGTTGATGGTATTGTTTAGAGCACATTTAAAAAGGAAGTTTTAACGAAGTTCAGTGTATTTTTCTTCTTTTGCTGCTTGTGCTTTTGGAGCTATATCTGAGAAGACTTTGCCTAACACAAGGTCATGAAGATTTACTCCTATGTGCCCCCCTCATTTAAATAACTATAGCTCTTTGGGTCAGAATGCTTTCAGAATAAAATTAACTTTTGAATAAGAAACATTTTTCATTTTAAGCAGTTTTCATTAGAGATCATTCATTAAGGAAAGCAACAGTGAATAATTTTTTGTTACTCCTTTCATTTTCTGTGAAAAACAAGTGAAGTGGCACCAAGTGTTTGCCTAGAATTGACAGTTGTATTTTGTTAATTACTACGCTTATGTGTGTTGTTGAGATAAAAAAAAAATAGTATTGCTAGTCACTTACTGTGGTTTTTACAATAGCTTTGATCAGTGTGGCTGAAGTCAGTTTTTAGAAATATCAGAAAAATTAGTGAATGTAGAACTGTAGATGCTATGCTAGTTCATAGGAAAACCAGGCTCAAACTCAAGTTGCCCTAAGTAGATAGCCCATGACCCCTTCCCTCACATCATCATGTATTATATATGTCTAAGGATAAGCACTAGCTACTAAATGCTCTGACATTTAGCAAAATTCATAGTCTCTCATTCATTATTTCAAAGTAACACCTTACTTGATTTCCTGAATTAGGTAAATAAAAGGGTTTGTTGACCCCATGTAATTTCTGTACAATTCACAAAATGAAGTTGTAGGAACAATTTTATTTCGTTCACAGCCATAAATAACCAAATATAAGGCACATTTTCTAAAGGCTTATACATTTTAAATCCAAAATATGACGTGATCTTATATGTAGAAAATCCTAAGGAATACACGCAGACACACACATACACAAATACTAGAACTAATAAGAGTTCAACAAAATCACTAGGTATAAAATCAATATAAAAATCAATTGTATTTCCATATCTTAGTAATGAGTAATTCAGATATGAAGTTAAGAAAATAGTTTCATTCACAATAGCATCAAAAAGAATAAAATACTTAGGAATAAATTTAACAAAAGAAGTGTAAGGCTTCCCTGGTGGTGCAGTGGTTGGGAGTCCGCCTGCTGACGCAGGGGACACGGGTTCGTGCCCTGGTCCGGGAGGATCCCACATGCCGCGGAGCGGCTGGACCCATGAGCCATGGCTGCTGAACCTGCGCGTCCGGAGCCTGTGCTCTGCAACGGGAGAGGCCACAACAGTGAGAGGCCCGCGTACTGCAAAAAAAAAAAAAAAGAAAAGTGTAAGACTTGTACACTGAAAACTATAAAACATTGCTGAAAAAAATTAAAAAAGATCTGAATAAATGAAGAGACATTCCATGTTCACAGATTGGAAGATTCAATATTGTTAAAATGGCAATTCAATATTGTGAAAACCATCTACATATTCAATACAATTCCTGTCAAAATCCCAGCTGGCTTTTTTCCCCCCAGAAGTTGAGAAGCTGATCCTGAAATTCATATGGAAATGCAAAGGACTCAGACTAGCCAAAACAATCTTGAAAAAGAAAGACTTACACTGCCCAACTTCAAAATTTATTATAAAGCTACAGGAATCAAGATAGTGTGGTACTTGCTTACAGAAAGACATATATATCAATGTAGTAATTGAATTGAAAATCTGAAATAGACCCTTTTATGGTCAGTTGATTTTTCACAAAGGTGCCAAGGCAATTTAATGTTAAAAGGATAGTCTTTTCAGCAAACTGTACTAGGATAATTATTATATCCTCAGACAAAAATATTAATTTGGACCCATGTCTCATACCATATACCAGAATTAACTAAAAATGGATAATAGGTCTAAATATAAGAATTAAGACTATAAAACTCTTAGAAGAAAACATAGAAGTAAATCTTTTTAACCTTGGATTAGGCATTGATTTCTTAGAAGTGACGCTTAAAGCACAAGTAATAAAAGAAAACATTGATAAATTAGGTTTCATCAAAATGAAAAACTTGTATGCTTCAGAAGACATCACTGAGAAAATGAAAAGACAAGCTGCAGACTTGGAAAAATTACTTGCAAATCATATATTCAAGCAAGGACTTGTATTCAAAATATATAAAGAGCTCTTACAACTCAATAATAAGAGGACAACCCAACTAAAAAATGGGTAAAAGATCTGAATAGACATTTCACCAACAAATGATCAATCAGCACATGAAAAGATGTTCAACATCATTAGTGATGATAGAAATGCAAATCAAAACCATAATGAGATATTACTTTACAGCCACAAGAATGTAACTATAAACGGGCACGAGGTTTCTTTTGAGATGATGAAAATGTTCTAAAATTAGATTGTGGTGATGGTTGCACAGCTCTGTAAATTTACTAAAAATACATGGATTTTAAAATGAGTGAATTTATGGTATGTAAATTATATCTCAATAATGTTGTTAAAAAAATCTTAAACCCAGAACTTGACAAGTAAACAAAATCTTAATTAACTAATATGCTAATATTTCTTTCATGCTGGATAATACAACTGATTATTAATCATGATATACATCCTGATCTAGAAGTTTATAGTCAAAACTCAAGTATATTTCTTGATGAAGGATAGTGAAGCTCAGTGGATTTCTAGTGTCATTAGAGTTCTTGATTAATAAGTTGGCAGTCTATCACCAGCTTGGAACTGTTAGAATTGGAGTAAGGCTGTCTGCATGGTACAGTGGATGTGATCTCCGCTATCCCGCTGGTAGACCTGGTCACCAACAGCAGTTAAGTTCATCACAAGCTCTTCACTTCATTTTCAAATTCCAGGAACACAAGACATGAATTCTTGTCAAGCTTTCATTGATTACTTACTTTGGTATGTATTTTGCTTTGTATTTCAATAGAGTAAAAAAGCCATAAAGAACATCCTACAAAAATGCACCTATTTACCAGCTCTCGAGCCATTTCTGTATGATGCTCCTCCCAATATTCTGAAGTATGTGGTTGGACAGTTCAGTAAGGTAAGACATGCTCTCTTAGCCTAGAAGTGGGGGAAGAAAATTGAAATGGGGTATTAACTTGTTGCTTCTGCTGGGTCAATGTTTTCTTCTGTAAGATGGGGGCAGGGTTTTACTACTTAACTTTCACCTATCATATTGACACAGAAGGTAAAATAGGTTAATAAAATTAACATAAGCTAATAAAATTCACACATAACTAATTCACACTTTCTTCTTCCTCACATTTTCCTCACAGCCTCTGTACTGTCTTTTTTATGTTCTTGGAGAGTAAAGAGTCAACATATAAAAACCTCATAGCGCAGATAATTTATACTGAGAAGTAACTTTTGGTAATTTTCCCAGTGTCTGTTAGTTTCACTCATCTGGGAACACTGCGAAGATCTTATAAAGAAAAGGTAAAAGGTCTCTGAGTCACCGAAATATTTTTTGCAACGTGCATGCACTTTACCGGAGATGCTTTGAGACAGTCACTTGGAGTGTATTGACTTATTCTGTGAACAGTTTTAACAAACGTGGCTGTCATGTTTCTTAGACCACTGCAGATTCAAGGTAGTAAGGTAGAAAGGTCAAGCTGCTGGAAGGGGCTCAGCCAGTGGGACTGACTGCTGAAAGCAGAGGCTGAGAGAGAGTGAGTGCGTTCTCACAGCTGTGGATGGCCAGGAGGGGGACCCTAAACTATCAACTGTGTTCAGGAGGTTGGGTTTAAGAAAACAGGGTTGTTGGAATTAGTATCCCACTGTGGCCGTGAGCCCAGGCTCTGGAGCTGGGGTGCCTGGATTCCCCATTTACCAGCAGCAATGCCTTTAGCAAGTCTTGACCTCTCTAAACCTTAGTGTGATTACCCATAAATGGGGTTAATAAAAGAACCTATTTATAGGGTCATTGTAAAGGTTAATGAGATGTTATATATAAAGAGTTTAGCTTAGGGCTTCCCTGGTGGCGCAGTGGTTGAGAGTCCGCCTGCCGATGCAGGGGACACGGGTTCGTGCCCCGGTCCGGGAAGATCCCACATGCCGCGGAGCGGCTGGGCCCGTGAGCCATGGCCGCTGAGCCTGCGCGTCCGGAGCCTGTGCTCCGCAACGGGAGAGGCCACAACAGTGAGAGGCCCGCGTACCGCAAAAAAAAAAAAAAAAAAAATTATGTGGCAAGTGCACAGATAGGGGTTTAACAGAATTCCATGAGAGAAGAGAAGTACCCAACTCATCCTGCGAAAAGAGAATAGGGCTATCCCAGAGAAAGTTTCTTAAAGGAGGTGACATCTGAGCTGAGTCTTAAAACATAAGCAAGAATGGGAACTTCCTGATGGTCCAGTTTCCACTGCAGGGGGGACTGGTTCGACCCCTGGTTGGGGAACTAAGATACTGCATGCCACGTGGCGTGGCCAAAAAAAAAAAAAAAAAGATAAGCAAGAGTGAGCCAAGTAATGGGGGAGGTGTGTGGAGGGTGGAAGGGTATTCTAGGAAGAGGAAACAGCATAGGCAAAGGCAAGAAATGGTTTGGACACACCCTTTGAGATTATTGAAATAAAATTTAGCATAGAGGTTGGTAGGGAAGGACGCTGGAGAGGTGTTTAGGACCTGAGTCACAGAAGGCCCTCTGTGCCTTGTTAAGGAGCTTGGAGAGACCTTCAGTTTGTATAAGAGAAGAACAGATACTGCTTTACTTTGTATGTATATGAGTGGCTCTCCATTATCTTTGCTCCTGTTCATTGCCTTTATTCCATCTCCACAACATAAAAAGTTAAGAAATTTCTAAAAAGGCTGCATTTTACTTCCAATGATCAGCAAATTTAGGCTCATTATGTTGCAGGTATATTGGACATAAATTCTCTTATGCATTTCCTCAGATATATTATTGCTTTTCAGTAGTAAAAATCCAACTTGGAAAAGAAAAGCTGACATTTTTATGTGCTTCACTTTTCAAGGTGCTGCCGCATGATAGCAAAGCTCGACGACTTTTTGTAACAAGTGGTGGACTTAAAAGGATTCAAGAGATAAAAGCAGAACCTGGATCTCTCCTTCAAGAATACATCAACAGTATTAACAACTGTTACCCAGAAGAAATAGTAAGGTGGGAAAAATGGACTTTGAGAAGGTCAAAGTTATAATGTAGTTTTTCAGTTCTCAAACCTAGATTTTATATCTACTGTGTCAAAATGTGGACTTTGAAATAGCACATAAGACCAGTGTATACTTCTGCTTCTCTCTTGATCTCTTTTATCCCTCAAATTAAATTATGTTCTGAGTGACACATACATTTCCACATCAAACTGGAATGCCATTTGAGATATTTCTGTACTAATTTAATACATGCTTTACTAAAGAGTACCCAAATACAGAGTTCAAAGTAAATTAACAATCTTTAATATGAACCTGATTTAGAAAGAGTCTGATTTTCATAGTTCCCTGCATATTATTTCTCTGCCTTAAGCTCCATTCATATCGGTGAGAGTATTACAAATAAGAAAGAGATGTTGCATGGCAAAAAGAAAGTTACTATCTATGTTTGAAAAAATTAAATAAATTATATTTTTTATGAAATGCAGATGCTTCATAGTAATGTAGCAGGAAGTTTTTCTCAAGATTAATTTTTTTAATGAGGTTGGTTTCAGGGCATTAAACCTAAGCCTCAGTCCCTGTAAGCCTAAAAGAGAACTCTACCACTAAACCCCAAATAAATAAAAACAAAGTTACCAAGTACAGATAGAATTATTAAGCAACTGAATCTTGAAAAATGTCCACAAAACATGCAGAATTAAAGGCTGTATTTATCTATATTTTTCTAATACTACACTCATTTCTTATTTTCTCTTAATATTAGAGATTACAAATTCCAATTTTTAAAATTTGTTATAATTTATATGTTATGTAAACTATTCTTCCTATTTATTTTTCTTCAATTTATTTATTTTTTAAACTTTTTATTTTTTATTGGCATATAGTTGATTAACAGTGTTGTGATAGTTTCAGGTGTACAGCAAAGTGATTCAGTTATACATATACATGTATCTATTCTTCTTCAAATTCTTTTCCCATTTAGGTTGTTACATAATATTAAGCAGAGTTCCCTGTGCTATACAGTAGGTCCTTGTTGGTTATCCATTTTAAATACAGCAGTGTTTACATGTCAGTCACAAACTCCCTAACTATCCCTTCCCCTCACCCTTCCCCCCTGGTAACCATAAGTTCATTCTCTAAGTCTGTGAGTCTGTTTCTGTTTTGTAAATAAGTTCATTTGTATCATTTCTTCTTAGATTCCACATATAAGTGATATCATACGATATTTCTCTTTCTCTGTCTGACTTAACTTCACTCAGTATGACAATCTCTAGCTCGGTCCATGTTGCTGCAAATGGCATTATTTCATTCTTTTTAATGGCTGAGTAATAGTCCATTGTATTTATGTACCACATCTTCTTTATCCATTCCTCTGTTGATGGACATTTAGGTTGCTTCCATGTCTTGGCTGTTGTAAACAGTGCTGCAGTGAACACTGGGGTGCATATATCCTTTTGGAGCATGTTTTTCTCTGGATATATGGTCAGGAGTGGGATTGCTGGGTCATATGGTAGTTCTATTTTTAGTTTTTTAAGGAACTTCCAGACTGTTCTCCATAGCGGCTGTACCAATTTACATTCCCACCAATGGTGTAAGAGGGTTCCCTTTTCTCCACACCCTCTACAGCATATATTGTTTGTGGATTTTTTGATGATAGCCACTCTGACTGGTGTGAGGTGATGTCTCATTGTAGTTTTGATTTGCATTTCTCTCATAATTAGTGATGTTGAACATCTTTTCATGTGCTTCTTGGCTATCTGTATGTCATCTCTGGAGAAATGTCTATTTAGGTCTTCCACCCATTTTTTGACTGGGGTTGTTTGTTTTGATGATATTAAGCCACATGAGCTGTTTATAAGTTTTGGAGACTAATCCTTTGTCGATCACATCATTTGCAAATACTTTCTCCCAATCTGTGGGTTGTCTTTTCATTTTGTTTATGGTTTCCTTTGATGTGCAAAAGCTTTTGAGTTTAATTAGGTCCCACTTGTTTATTTTTGTTTTTATTTCCATTACTCTGGGAGTATTCTTCCTATTTAATATCAGTGGTTTTTAATACATATGGTAACATTGATTTTAAAAGCACGAAAATAATTTTAAGATTGAAATTTGTTTTATATTCACATATACTCTGCCAGTAAATTCTTTCCAGAGGTGTACAAATTCATTCACTTTGGGGAGGTTTATGAGAACTTCTTGACCAAAAGAGTTCCAATAAATTAGCTTTGAAAGTATTAATATATATAAAATACATCAAAGGAGTAGTATATCATAACATGTATATATACTATGTATAATATATAAATAAAATAACATACCAAAAAGGTTGTATAACATATAAATATGTGTGAACCCACTAAATGAAGGAAATATGAAAACCTTTTATGAAGAAAATAAAGTTAATTTTTGTGCATGGAATGTATGTCCCTTCAGGAAGAATGCTATTTTACATAAGTTTAAAATAACTTTCTATGCAATTTTCTAACATAAACAGAATTATAGAAAAATGGAAGAAGTGAACTAACTGGTCCCCCAAATGGAGTGACCTATTAGAATTGACCAATGGTAAGGTGCTTTCTTGAATAGAAGTCTTCTTTCCACTAATTTCTAGGATTAGTTTACAGGGCACCAGGGGAAATAAAAAACTCTGTCGTGTTAGTATTTGATCTGGTTCTTTGTCAAAATACCATTGTAAAGTTTCCACTTCTCATATTCTGGGATCTGGCTAATTATCATGAAGAATTTTGGTTAGCTGGCTAACTTTTTCAAGTTTCTGACATATATTTTTTTAAAGCATTGGGCTCTATAGAACTTAGAGGAGTTTTATAGAAATCTCTGAAAATTTGCCTTCCTATGAAAGCAGACAAATATAATCTCAAAATTGTTTAATTTTTGCTGTCATAATTCTCAAAAATGACTTGGTGACTATTTTAGAATTATTCTTTGTAAGACAGATTATCAGTGGATACATTCTCTCAGCTGTTTTCAGCCTAAACATTTATTTCAGTTGCCTTCTGATTTTAGTAATCTTTAAAAATGTTTAATAAAGGTGGTTGGTATGATGAGAGGGAAGGCGCCCAGGACGAGATGTTAGAAGACATAAGTTCTAATCCCGGGCCACTCCACAGCTGTTGTCTTCTGGATCTCTGCCTAAACCGGGGGGCAAGGCATGCATACAGTCTTCCGTTCAGCCCATTTCTGGTGTGATAACAGGTATTACAGTAACCTAAATTCTACATGGGTCTAGGATGAGTTAACTCCCCTATATTCTTAAAGGCCAGGAAGAAGTAGGGTGATAGCCAGAGGAAAGGCATTTCCAGTTCTTTTTTGGAGGTTCATTTTGGTTCTTTCATGAGGAGTATGGCTAAAAGCTCGGACTTAGGTATCAAACAGATCTAAGTTCCTATCTCAGTCCAAACGACTTGCTAACTGTGACTTTGAAGATATTACTTAACCCTCTTAACCAGTTTTCTCATATGTAAAATGTGAATAATTACCTACTTCACAGAGTTGCTATTAGGATTAAGTGAGAGGCTATTAGGATTAGCCACAGGGTTCACAGATAGGAAGAATTCAATTCAGTAAATATCTGTTATTGTCCTCAGTGGGCACCCCTCTTCTTGTTCTTTTTTTCTTTTTCTTTTTTTTAAAGTTGAAATACAGTTGATTTACAACGTTATGTTAGTTTCTGGTGTACAGCAAAGTGATTCATATATATATATATATATTCAGATATATTCATATATTCTTTTTCATATTCTTTTCCATTATGGTTTATTACAGGATATTGAATATAGTTCCCTGTGCTATACAGTAGGACCTTGTTGTTTATCTGTTTCATATATAGTAGTTTGTGTCTACTAATCTCGAACTCTGAATTTATCCCTTCCCCATCCCCTGCCCCCACTGGTAACCATAAGTTTGTTTTCTATGTCTGTGAGTCTGTTTCTGTTTTGTAAATAAGTTCATTTGTGTCATATTTTAGATTCCACGTGTAAGTGATATCATATGGTATTTGTCTTTCCCTCTCTGGCTTACTTCACTTAGTATGATAATCTCTAGGTCCATCCATGTTGCTGCAAATGGCATCATTTCATTCTTTTATATGGTTGAGTAGTATTCCATTGTGTGTGTGTGTGTGTGTGTGTGTGTGTGTGTGTGTGTGTGTGTGTGTATACTAAATATTTATCTGTTCATCTGTCAATGGACATTTAGGTTGCTTCCATGTCTTGGCTACTGTAAATAGTGCTTCTATGAATATTGGGGTGTATGTATCTTTTCAGATTATAGTTTTTTCTGGATATATGCCCAGGAGTGTTATTGCTGGATCGTATGGTAGCTCTATTTTAGGTTTTAAGGAACCTCCATGCTGTTTTCCACAGTGGCTGTACCAATTTACATTCCCATCAACAATGTAGGAGGATTTTTTTCTCCACACTCTCTCTAGCATTTGTTATTTGTAGACTTTTTAATGATGGCCATTCTGACCAGTATGAGGTGACATCTCATTTTAGTTTTTATTTGCATTTCTCTAATAATTAGCAATGTTGAACATCTTTTCATGTGCCTGTCGGACATCTGTGTGTCATCTTTGGAGAAATGTCTACTGAGGTGTTCTGCCCATTTTTTGATTTTTTTTTTTGTTTTTTTGTTATTGAGTTATATGAGCTATTTGTATATTTTGGAAATTAAGCCCTTGTTGGTCGCATCGTTTGCAAATGTTTTCCCCCGGTCCATAGACTTTTCATTTTGTGTATGGTTTCCTTTGCTTACAGAACCTTATGAGTTTGATTAGGTCCCATTTGTTTATTGTTGCTTTTATTTCTGTTGCCTTGGGAGACTGACCTTAGAAAACATTGCTACAATTTATGTCAGAAAATGTTTTGCCTGTGTTCTCTTCTAGGAGTTTTATGGTGCCATGTCTTATATTTAAGTCTTTGAGCCATTTCCAGTTTATTTTTATGTATGATATGAGGGAGTGTTCTAACTTTATTGATTTACATGTGGCTGTCCAGCTTTCCCAACACCAAGGAAACAGATATTCAGGTACAGGAGGGTCCCAAACAAGATAAACCCAAACACACCTACACCAAGGCATATTATTCTTGTTCTTTTTTCTATCCATGTTAAGTCACATTATTAGCTAGATCAAATTTAACATTATAATAATAATGGAGAAACTTATGTAGCAGCACATGGCCACTTATTTTTTCACTATTTGTTTTGATGGTAAATGCATAGCAAGCAAATATTTGTTTCATTTTTACAAGTATAAAAGACATAAATAAAGATTGTCCTGATTAGATTTAAATTGCTTTTAATTGCTAAGGTAGGGATTCCAAACTTTTTCCTGATGAGAAGCTACTTTTGAATTCCTTAGCGACCAAAGGACAGACAGCAAAAGCAAGAAGAACTACAATCCTGCAGCCTGTGGAACAAAAATCACATTCACAGAAAGATAGACAAGATGAAAAATCAGAGGGCTATGTACCAGATGAAGGAACAAGATAAAATCCCAGAAAAACAACTAAATGAAGTGGAGATAGGCAATCTTCCAGAAAAAGAATTCAGAATAATGATAGTGAAGGTGATCCAGGACCTCGGAAAAAGAACGGAAGCAAAGATCGAGAAGATGCAATAAATGTTTAACAAAGACCTAGAAGAATTAAAGAACAAACAAACAGAGATAAACAATACAATAACTGAAATTAAAACTACACTGGAAGGAATCAATAGCAGAATAACTGAGGCAGAAGAACGGATAAGTGACCTGGAAGACAGAATGGTGGAATTCACTGCTGTGGAACAGAATAAAGAGAAAAGAATGAAAAGAAATGAAGATAGCCTAAGAAACCTCTGGGACAACATTAAACGCAACAACATTCGCATTATAGGGGTCTCAGAAGGAGAAGAGAGAGAGAAAGGACCAGAGAAAATATTTGAAGAGACTATAGTCGAAAACTTCCCTAACATGGGAAAGGAAATAGCCACCCAAGTCCAGGAAGCACAGAGAGTCCCATACAGGATACACCCAAGGAGAAACACGCCAAGACACATAGTAATCAAATTGGCAAAAATTAAAGACAAAGAAAAATTATTGAAAGCAGCAAAGGAAAAATGACAAATAACATACAAGGGAACTCCCATAAGGTTAACGGCTGATTTCTAGCAGAAACTCTACAAGCCAGAAGGGAGTGGCATGATATACTTAAAGTGATGAAAGGGAAGAACCTACAACCAAGATTACTCTACCCGGCAAGGATCTCATTCAGATTCAATGGAGAAATCAAAAGCTTTACAGACAAGCAAAAGCTAAGAGAATTCAGCACCAGCAAACCAGCTCTACAACAAATGCTAAAGGAACTTCTCTAAGTGGGAAACACAAGGGAAGAAAAGGACCTACAAAAACAAACCCAAAACAATTAAGAAAATGGGCATAGGAACATACATATTGATAATTACCCTAAATGTGAATGGATTAAATGCTCCAACCAAAAGACACAGGCTTGCTGAATGGATACAAAAACAAGACCCATATATATGCTGCCTACAAGAGACCCACTTCAGACCTAGGGACACATTCAGACTGAAAGTGAGGGGATGGAAAAAGATATTCCACGCAAACGGAAATCAAAAGAAAGCTGGAGTAGCAATACTCATATCAGATAAAATAGACTTTAAAATAAAGATGTTTAAAATAAAGAATGTTATAAGAGACAAAGAAGGACACTACATAGTGATCAAGGGATCAATCCAAGAAGAAGATATAACAATTATAAATATATATGCACCCAACGTAGGAGCACCTCAGTCCATAAGGCAACTGCTAACAGCTCTAAAAGAGGAAGTCAACAGTAACACAATAATAGTGGGGGACTTTAACACCTCACTTTCACCAATGGACAGATCATCCAAAATGAAAATAAATAAGGAAACAGAAGCTTTAAATGACACAATAGACCAGATAGATTTAATTGATACTTATAGGACATTCCATCCAAAAACAGCAGATTACCCTTTCTTCTCAAGTGCGCACAGAACATTCTCCACGATAGATCACATCTTGGGTCACAAATCAAGCCTCAGTAAATTTAAGAACATTGAAATCATATCAAGCATCTTTTCTGACCACAATGCTATGAGATTAGAAATGCATTACAGGGGAAAAAACGTAAAAAACACAAACACATGGAGGCTAAACAATATATTACTAAATAACCAAGAGATCACTGAAGAAATCAAAGAAGAAATCAAAAAATACCTAGAGACAAATGACTATGAAAACACGATGATCCCAAACCCATGGGATGCAGCAAAAGCAGTTCTAAGAAGGAAGTTTATAGCTATACAAGCCTACCTCAAGAAACAAGAAAACTCTCAAATAAACAATCTAACTGTACACCTAAAGGAACTAGAGAGAGAAGAACAAACAAAACCCAAAGTTAGCAGAAGGAAAGAAATCATAAAGATCAGAGCAGAAATAAATGAAATAGAAACAAAGAAAAAGATAGCAAAGATCAATAAAACTAAAAGCTGGTTCTTTGAGAAGATAAACAAAATTGATAAACCATTTGCCAGACTCACCAAGAAAAAGAGGGAGAGGACTCAAATCAATAAAATTGGAAGTGAAAAAGGAGAAGTTACAACAGACACTGCGGAAATATAAAGCATTCTAAGAGACTACGACAAGCAACTCTATGCCGATAAAATGGACAACCTGGAAGAAATGGACAAATTCTTAGAAAGGTATAACCTTCCAAGACTGAACCAGGAAGAAATAGAAAATATGAACAGACCAAACACAAGTAATGAAATTGAAACTGTGATTAAAAATCTTCCAACAGTGCTTCCCTGGTGGCGCAGTGGTTGAGAGTCTGCCTGCCAATGCAGGGGACACAGGTACATGCCCCGGTCTGGGAGAATCCCACATGCCGCCAAGCTGCTGGGCCCGTGAGCCATGGCCACTGAGTCTGCGCGTCCGGAGCCTGTGCTCCGCAACGGGAGAGGCTGCGACAGAGAGAGGCCCGTGTACCGCAAATAAATAAATAAATAAATAATCTTCCCACAAACAAAGTCCAGGACCAGATGGTTTCACAGGTGAATTCTATCAAACATTCAGAGAAGAGCTAACACCCATCCTTCTCAAACTCTTCCAAAAAATTGCAGAGGAAGGAACACTCCCAAACTCATTCTATATGAGGCCACCATGACCCTGATACCAAAACCAGACAAAGATACTACAAAAAAAGAAAATTACAGACCAATATTACTGATGAATATAGATGCAAAAATCCTCAACAAAATACTAGCAAACAGAATCCAACAACACATTAAAAGTATCATACACCATGATCAAGTGGGATTTATCCCAGGGATGCAAGCATTCTTCAATATATGCAAATCAATCAATGTGATACACCATATCGACAAATTGAAGAATAAAAACCATATGATCGGGGCTTCCCTGGTGGCGCAGTGGTTGAGAGTCCGCCTGCCGATGTAGGGGACACGGGTTTGTGCCCCGGTCCGGGAAGATCCCACATGCCGCGGAGCGGCTGGGCCCATGAGCCATGGCCGCTGAGCCTGAGCGTCCAGAGCCTGCGCTTTGCAACAGGAGAGGCCGCAACAGTGAGAGGCCCGCGTACCGCAAAAAAAAAAAACAAAAACAAAAAACCATATGATCATCTCAATAGATGCAGAAAAAGCTTTTGACAAAATTCAACACCCATTTATGATAAAAAAACTCTCCAGAAACTGGGCATAGAGGGAACCTACCTCAACATAATAAAGGCCATATATGACAAACCCACCGCAAAACATCATTCTCAGTGGTGAAAAAATGACAGCATTTCCTCTAAGATCAGGAGAAGACAAGGATGTCAACTCTAACCACTGTTATTCAACATAGTTTTGGAAGTCCTAGCCACGGAAATCAGAGAAGAAAAAGAAGAGGAATACAAATTGGAAAAGAAGAAGTAAAACTGTCACTGTTTGCAGATGACATGATACTATACATAGAGAATCCTAAAGATGCCACCAGAAAGCTACTAGAGCTAATCAATGAATTTGGTAAAGTTTCAGGATACAAAATTAATGCACAGAAATCTCTTGCATTCCTATACACTAATGCTGAAAAATCTGAAAGAGAAATTAAGGAAACACTCCCATTTACCATTGCAACAAAAAGAATAAAATACCTAGGAATAAACCTACCTAGGGAGACAAAAGACCTGTATGCAGAAAACTATAAGACACTGATGAAAGAAATTAAAGATACCAACAATGGAGAGATATACCATGTTCTTGGATTGGAAGAATCAATATTGTGAAAATGACTATACTACCCACAGCAATCTACAGATTCTGTGCAATCCCTATCAAATTACCAATGGCATTTTTTACAGAAGTAGAAGAAAAAAATCTTAAAATTTGTATGGAGACACAAAAGACCCCAAATAACCAAAGCAGTCTTGAGGGAAAACAACAGAGCTGGAGGAATCAGACTCCCTGACTTCAGACTATACTACAAAGCTACAGTAATCAAGACAATATGGCACTGGCACAAAAACAGAAACAGATAAGTGGAACAAGATAGAAAGCCCAGAGATAAACCCACACACCTATGGTCAACTAATCTATGACGAAGGAGGCAAGGATATACAATGGAGAAAACACAGTCTCTTCAGTAAGTGGTGCTGGGAAAACTGGACAGCTACATGTAAAAGAATGAAATTAGAACACTCCCTAACACCATAAACAAAAATAAGCTCAAAATGGATTTGAGACCTAAATGTAATACCGGACACTATAAAACTCTTAGAGGAAAACATAGGAAGAACACTCTTTGACATAAATCACAGCAAGATCTTTTTTGATCTACCTCCTAGAGTCATGGAAATAAAAACAAAAATAAGCAAATGGGACCTAATGAAACTTCAAAGCTTTTGCACAGCAAAGGATACCATAAACAAGATGAAAAGACAACCCTCAGAATGGGAGAAAATATTTGCAAATGAATCAATGGACAAAGGATTAATCTCCAAAATATATAAACAGCTCATGTAACTCAATATTAAAAAACCAAACAACCCAATCCAAAAATGGGCAGAAGACCTAAATAGACGTGTCTCCAAAGAAGACATACAGATGGCCAAGAAGCACATGAAAAACTGCTCAGCATCACTAATTATTAGAGAAATGCAAATCAAAACTACAATGAGGTATCACCTCACACCAGTTAGAATGGGCATCATCAGATAATCTACAAACAAGAAATGCTGGAGAGGGTGTGGAGAAAAGGGAACCCTCTTGAAGAATTGGTGGGAATGTAAATTGATAGAGCCACTATGGAGAACAGTACGGAGGTTCCTTAAAAAACTAAAAATAGAATTACCATATGATCCAGCAATCCCACTACTGGGCATATACCCAGAGAAAACCATAATTCAAAAAGACACATGCACCCCAGTGTTCACTGCAGCACTATTTACAATAAGCAGGTCATGGAAGCAACCTAAATGCCCATCGACAGATGAATGGATAAAGAAGAAGTGGTACATATACACAATGAACTATTACTCAGCCATAAAAAGGAACGAAATTGCGTCATTTGTTGAGACGTGGATGGATCTAGAGACTGTCATACAGAGTGAAGTTAAGTTAGAAAGAGAAAAACAACTATCGTTTATTAATGCATATATGTGGAACCTAGAATAATGGTACAGGTAAACCGGTTTGCAGGGCAGAAATTGAGACATAGATGTAGAGAACAAACGTATGGACACCAAGCGGGGAAAGCGGCGGGGGGGTGGTGGTGGTGGTGTGATGAATTGGGCGATTGGGATTGACATGTATACACTGATGTGTATTAAATTGATGACTAATAAGAACCTGCTGTATAAAAAAATAAAATTAAGGCTTCCCTGGTGGCGCAGTGGTTGAGAGTCTGCCTGCCGATGCCTGCCGATGCAGGGGACACAGGTTCGTGCCCCGGCCCAGGAAGATCCCATGTGCCGCAGAGCAGCTAGGCCCATGAGCCATGGCTGCTGAGCTTGCACGTCCGGAGCCTGTGCTCCGCAACGGGAGAGGCCACAACAGTGAGAGGCCTGCGTACCGCAAAAATAAATAAATAAATTAAATTAAATTAAATTAAATTTTAACAATTTTAAAAAAATTAAAAATAAAATTAAATCAAATAGAAAAAAAATCCCAGCAATTCCTAAGAATTTAGAAACAGAAGCCAATTTTACTATTTTCTTATTGTTTGTAAAAGTAATTATCTTAAGTGACTTAAGAACACAATATTTTAAATATAACTCCATTTTTGGAGTACATTCTGAAGACAAACATGTACAAAGAATCAAAAAAAAAAAGTCTACAGATAATGTATGCTAGAGCGGGTGTAGAGAAAAGGGAACCCTCGTGTACTGTTGGTGGGGATGTAAATTGGTGGAGCCACTATGGAAAACAGTATGAAGTTTCCTTAAATAAAAATAGACCAAAAAAAAAAAAAACCAAAAGAATTCCTTAGCATCAGACAGATTCTAGCTGGAATGAGATTTCTGACAGTTAATGGGTAACTTGATGTACTTATTTATGGGTCCATACACTGAGATACATACGTGGTCTGTATGCATTTATGAGAAGTTAGGTAGTGATAAATGTACACCCTGCTGAGAGGGTGAGAAGTATAAGGCCTGAGCACATTTCCTTCCCCGTGGGGAATCCTGGAGATGTGGCATCGCTGAGGTCCCTGGAGAGACAGGTATACAGTGGCAATTAGCTTGGCAATTAGCCAGGTAAAACCTCAAGAATTATAGGTAGGTCCTAATTTATTTATTGGGGACCTTTATTTTAAAGCAATACTGTCCAACAGAAATATATTAGCCACATATGTCATTTAAAATTTTCTAGTAGCCACATTTTAAAAAGTAAAATGAAACAGGGTAAATAAATATTAATGATATATTTTTGTTAGCCCAATATATCTAAGCTTTATAATTTCAATTTGTAATCAGTATAAAAATTATCAATCAGCTATTTTACATTTTTTGTACTAAGTTCTTGAAATCTGGTGGGTATTTTATCACTTCTAGTGCATCTCAATTCAGATATTAAATTTCATTGGAAATACATGATCTGTATTTAGATTATATAAAGTCTACGGTTGAAAAAGTAGATTCACAAGTTGTTCCAAGCACACCTAAAATTTTTCTAAAAACTAATTGAATATCAGTTATTAATATTTTTAATTAAACTTAAATATACAAATTCAGTTCTTCAGTCATATTTCTAGGGCTCGAGAACTACATGTAGCTAGTGGCTACCATATGAAACAGCACAATTTTTAAAGTTTTGGTTTTTCTAAATCCACTTTCTCCCATTTCTAAAAAAAGTACCTATCTCATGTCTAACACATTTATAAGACCCAGGGAGGTGAGGCCTGCTTAAAATTTGTGACTGACTCAGAGAGAAACAGTTGTAACTTCCTTGGTTTAGGAATACTTTGAAGAGACTCACTGTTGAGGGACAATTTTTTTCAAGGGTAGGAGGCCTTTGGTGGAGATACATTCTTTAAGGTAGCTCTTTATGTATGCATGTATCTGTTTATCTATGACTGCCTATAAGCACACTGTTGAGAAAACACAGTTTTATCCATGTTAACTTGACAAATTGTGGAAGAAATTAATGTAATATAAATTATGAGTTTTTAAGTCAAGCATCTGAGGATAAGTAAAGCTTATTAACAAAGGATAAAGCAAGTCTTGAATATTAGGTTTTATTTGGAGAAAACACCTTAGGAGGTTTAATTATTTTGAATGTTTTAGAAAATTTTAAATTATACTTACTAGATTTTTATCCATTTAGCATATTCTAGAATGTCTGACAAATTTTATCTGACATACTTTTATATGCATATAAATTCTTTTCATGGTATATGAAGCATCTCACAATGCATTAATCAATA
This sequence comes from Lagenorhynchus albirostris, assembly GCF_949774975.1. Taxonomy (NCBI): domain Eukaryota; kingdom Metazoa; phylum Chordata; class Mammalia; order Artiodactyla; family Delphinidae; genus Lagenorhynchus; species Lagenorhynchus albirostris. The sequence continues at coordinate 179,575,850 of NC_083095.1, forward strand.
TATATAATACTTTTATACTATATATTTTATAAAATGATAAATTTATACATGTAAATTTATAGTACTATAGATGCCCAAAACCAACGAAAAGGATTTATTTCCTAGGTTAGTATGATGAAGTATTTGTAAACTATTTATTAAATAGCTGTTTAATGTGAATTATACTCCCAGAAATTTTTGTTTTTATGGGTAGCCAGATCTGATTAAAACATATGTTGAGGGCTTCCCTGGTGGCACGGTGGTTGAGAATCCGCCTGCCAATGCAGGGGACATGGTTTGAGCTCTGGTCCAGGAAGATCCCACATGCCGCAGAGCAACTAAGCCCATGTGCCACAACTACTGAGCCCGCAAGCCACAACTACTGAGCCCTTGTGCCACAGCTGCTGAAGCCCGTGCGCCTAGAGCCCGTGCTCCGCAACAAGAGAAGCCTCCACAATGAGAAACCCGTGAACCGAAATGAAGAGTAGCCTCCGCTCACCGCAACTAGAGAAAGTTCGCGTGCAGCAACGAAGACCCAACGCAGCCAAAAATAAATAAATTAATTAATTAAAAAAAAACATACGTTGAGAATAATCTGTAGGGTAGTAAGAATGCGGAAGTTGATTAGTAATGATAGACTGTGTTGTCTAACTTACAAAAAAATCCTATTAGCTACAATCATGAAAGCAACATCAGTCACTTGACATAATGAAAACAGAGTCTCTGTGATAAAATACCGTTACTGGATCCAAGTTCCTGGCTTTGAAAATACACCTTTGCCATTGCATTGATATCCCTTAAATGTTTGCTGTTTATCTGGCAGTCTTGTGAGCTGTCGTTCTCTTCCTTGATCATCTCTACGCTCATGCACAAAGCATTCCTGGAGCATAACTGGTCAGTGTATTAGAGGTTTCACTCAGAGAATTATTTCAGATAAATATCTTATATTAAATCTTTTTTGCCTACTGTGCCGAATCTTTTCACAAAGATCTAATAGAAAATTTTCTTTTTCAGGTATTATTCCCCTGGATATTCAGATATACTTCTGCAGAGAGTGGACAGCTATCAACCATTTACTAACTGAGAAAAGTTACATTTTTATACTTGAACTCACAGCAGAGTAATTATGAATGATAGTTGTTAAAGCTCTTTCTAAATATTTGAACTAAATGCATTCTAGATTTATTCACTGTGAAAACCCTTTGGATATTTTCTAAATTTATGGAATACTTTAAAAATTAGTGGCTTGAATGTATGAGGAACTCTTCATGGTCATTTGCATAGGATATGCTCTAAAGGTAAATTTTTAAGACATTAAAGGATCTAAGGCATTAGTTATTGTTCCATTAAAGACCACACACACACACACCCTTCCAACTAGATACAGATGAAAGATGGTGTTCAAAAACTCTTAATTATGGGCTTCCCTGGTGGCACAGTGGTTGAGAGTCCGCCTGTCGATGCAGGGGACACGGGTTCGTGCCCCGGTCCGGGAAGATCCCACATGCCGCGGAGTGGCTGGGCCCGTGAGCCATGGCCGCTGAGCCTGCGCATCCAGAGCCTGTGCTCCGCAACGGGAGAGGCCATAACAGTGAGAGGCCCGCGTACCGCAAAGAAAAAACACCTCTTAATTATTTTGCCAATTCCTCACAGGCACAGGCAAGGAAGGCTGGCCTTGCAAATTCCACAGTAGGATATCCAAGGGAAGTACTAGCTGAAAGAGGACACTGATGACGAAGTACAGGGCATTTGAAAGACATACTGATGCTGGTTACACAACTGTGTTAGCCGAACACATGGAATCTATCAATAACCTGCCAGGTTTTCCTAAAATTTAGGAAGTCTCCTCTTCATCCTAAGCTTCCTAAACCTCTTCTTACCCTACCTAAACTGTTCCTTACCTTTCCTGGGGCTGGACGGGGTAGAAGTCAATATTAAGCACTATACTATTGCAGGCATGCTTTCCATTTTCATTGAAAGGTTTCTTCTTAGTCTAGCCCTGCTCATGAATAAACAAGGAAGCAAACAAATAAAATGGGTCCTCAGCGTTCCCTTGTCCTAGCTTCACATTCCCAGGTTTCAAAAGTCAGATTTTCAGGGATTTAAGGAAAAATTTGAAAAGAATACTGTCCGACTCAGAATTTACATTTTCACAAACGGAGCTGAAAGGAGGGTAAGAGGGAGTTGTGATAAAATTTTCAATAAAAACAGCACTAGAACTGTCCTTTTCATTTTTCCTATGTAGTGTTTCTGACCTTGGGGAATATGTGATTAGACTCAGGAGTCTTGGTTAGTTGGCAACTGTGTCTTTTTTTTAATCTAAAGGACATTCTTTACAGTGATCTCCCCTGGAGGCCTGGAGAGGAAGTAAATGGTAACCAGAGAGCCCCTTGGACACACTGTTTCCAGTCTGGTTGGCCTTCAGGTTTCCTTCTCAGACTCTTTTTTTTTTCCCCTCTAGAAAGAAACCTACCCATTTATTTTTGGTATTTTCTGGATTCATCTCTGTCATCATTTCCTAACAGTACATAGCTTTGTTGTATATTTTTAAATTTCATCATACCCAAGATTACCCCATTTCTTTTTGCCTTGTATCAGTCTAGAATTGCCTGCAGTTTTTTTGGAAAAGGGCCTATTTTGTTTCCTTGCAGTAATCTCTTAGATCCATTGCATAAGAAAATGTAATCTTTATCCTCAGTTTTGTAGCTTCCCTTTCTCTCCTTCCTGCCTGCCCAGCTTCTCTTATGAACCTTTTAACAAACTGAGAAAATAAAGGTGGTTTCCATCTTTCTTCATTAATAATGACAGAAATTAGTCCATCTGCTCTAAGACCTCCTCAAATGTTGTGGGAATGGTGAATTTCCTATTATGTATTTCTTGCTATTGTATGTTGTATTTGAAATTTTTCACTTCTTAAATCATTTCATACTTAACAAATAGTTTTAAGCTAAGAAAAATAAAAATATTTAGTGGAATTTGAATGGGTGCTTTAAGTTGTTCATATACAATTTGGAAAATATATGCTATGCAATGTTTCTTGACATAAAACACTTAAAGCAAAATGAAGCTTTCTTTATTCTTTGCAAAGTCTATTATGAGACTTTTAAAAAAATATTTTCTATTTGTGCTAGAGGAAAAATAGTGTCTCTCACTGATGGTATTCTTTGTTATTTTCACTCCTGGTTTGAATTTTGTCAATTCCAATCCTCTGTTTCCCCTCCCCACCCCCTGCAGTTTATTTAAAATTCAACTATCATTAGGAGATCTCATTTAGCTTACATGAACAACAGTTTATTTTTATCATTTCAGGAATAGAATGGTTGAATCTTATTATTGGTTGAACCTTATTATTATTCATTCAGTTCACCTGTTGTGTATCAGTGGTACCTGAAAGGAGATAGTGAAAGTTTGGGTTCTGATCATGTCTGTTAAATAGTAAAGGTGATAATACTTGCTCAGCAGACTCATAAGATGCCTATGAAGATAACTTGCAATGATGCATGTAACAATTTTGTAAACTCTTCTGTGCAAACCAATATGTGATTTATGGGCAATCTGACAGCCAGTGACAGATTACACATTTTGGCCGGCAGTTGGGCACACCAGGCCCCATACTCTTAGATCAGTAGAGTTTATTCCAGATGATTTATTATAAAGAAAAGCTAAATTTCCTGCCCTCATGGAGTTTTCTAATATAAACACATTTGCCCAGACACAGGGAGTAAAACAGGCACAAGACACTGAACACCAAACAGGCATATTTCATTCAGTATGTAAAAACAAATGACAACCTCATAGTTACAGGAGGTTGACCTGTTTTTCTAACCTTTTCTCTCAAACTATCCCCTTAAAGACAGGATTAAAGATTTGCTAGTTTCTAAACTTGATTTGAGGTCCTGCTTAACATAAACCCTGACCTTAAATTCCTGGGTGAAGGCCATCTCCAATCCAAGATGTCAAGTTTAGAAACTAACCTTGAAAGAATGAAGGATTTGTCTGTTGTGTTTTTAGATCTCCAGCCCTTTCCTTAAATTCATAAACCCTGACCTTAAATTCCTGGGTAAGGCCATCTCCAATCTAAGATGTCAAATTTAGAAACTGATCTTGAAAGCATGAAGGATTTGTCTGTTGTGTTTTCAAATCATCTAACTTTAAGTAAGGTGCTAGCAAACGTTGAGGCTTGTGTATACTGTGGCTTATTTTGCCACAAAATTCACTGTATAGAAAATACCAGTTTGTAGCTCGTCTGTTTCAGAGATTAAAAGGATCAAATGACAGTCTTAATTGTAACTATTACATTTACCCATTGGTTAAGGCACTTTGGACTTTTTCTAGGTTTAAACTGGCTTTTATTTTAATTATTTTTTTAATTGTATAGTTGATTTACAGTGTTGTATTAGTTTCAGGTGTACAACATAGAGATTCAATAATTTTATAGATTATACTCCATTTAAAGTTATTATAAAATATTGGCAATCTTCCCTGACTGTACAATATATCCTTGTAGCTTCTTTGTTTTATACATGGTAATTTGTGCTTCTAAATTCCCTACCCCTAACTTGCCCCTCCTCCCTTCCCTCTTCCCACTGGTAACCACTATATCTATGAGTCTGTTTCTGTTTTGTTGTATTTATTTCTTTATTTTTTTAATATTCCACATATAAGTGATATCATACAGTATTTGTCTTTCTCTGTCTGACTTATTTCACATAGCATAATGCCCTCCAAGTCCATCCATGTTGTTACATCAACTATTAGCTTGTTTTACCTTGTTTGTCACTGACAGCTGTAAGGAGGGAAGGAGAGAGGAGGAATTTGGCCATTGATTTGCAGCATGTCTTACTGACAGTTAAATACAGTGGTTTGTTCTGTTTTCTGCCACTCGAGGGTTATTTAATTAAATTCATGACCTAGGATGCTAACCAGCCCCACATCTAAAATAATTGCTTCTCTGTTGGTGAGATGTAAAGCCGGGATTGATTTTCCCCTGACTGATAGCGCTCCTTTCTGAGTCATGAATGTCATCTCCACTCTCTTCCCCACATAATTTGATCTCTGTATTTGATCCCTATTTACTATACACTTCGCTAAACAGATGTCTGAGTAATTAAAATCCCACATGGGCACTCTCATCAGTGAGTTACATCTATTTAACAGTCAGCTTAGAAACTTCTCACCCTTGGCTCTTCTCCCATCCTGGTGTCATCTGTCACTGGCCTTTAGCAGGCTTTAAATATTAGAGTTCAAACCTGCTATGTTTGTTTGCCTGCGTTCATAGAACCTCTCTTTTTGTTTTCTGATTGCATTTTCCTCACAAGTCCCTGATCTCTTTCTCCTTCAACTCACCTGGATTTTCCGTACAGTTTTCTACCAGCATTCAAAAATTCTCATTGGATGAATCATTCTATATTTCATTCATGCCAGCGCCGGCAATTAAAAAAAAAAATCAGAACAGTGCTGTCAGAACCATGGATTAAGAGTGCCTTTTATTTTTTTCCCCTGAGGCATAGCCAAATATTTCAGTTTGAACAATCCCCCCATTTTTAAAAACTATTTGAGATCAAATCCTGGAAACCTGTTTGGTGGCTACAGCTCACTGACGGATTTTGATGGCCAAGAGTTATAGAACGAAAGAATGTGGGTTTGGGGGCTTCCCTGGTGGCGCAGTGGTTGGGAGTCCGCCTGCCCATGCAGGGGACACGGGTTCGCGCCCCGGTCCGGGAAGATCCCACATGCCGTGGAGCGGCTGGGCCCGTGAGCCACGGCCGCTGAGCCTGCGCGTCTGGAGCCTGTGCTCCGCAGCGGGAGAGGCCACAACAGTGAGGGGTCCGCGTACAGCAAAAAAAAAAAAAAAAAAAAAGAATGTGGGTTTGGAGCAGGAAAAGGAAGTTAGGAAGGACTTATTACATGAAATTTACTCACTTTTGAGAGAGGATTTAGATAGAAATTTATTTATGAAAACGTTTGTACTTAGACAATGTTCTTACGATAAATCTTATACTGATATTACATGCAACTTGAGGTTAATGCTGTAATTTACAATAGGTTAAAGAATTCCCTTTGCAGTTGATGACACATATCAATTTTAGGAACATTTTGAAATGAGTATAGAGTATATATTTTCTGATACCTATCATTTGAGATGAACAAAAACAGATAAATGAGTGGGCAACAGTCTTATAGTAAAAGGATTCTTTATTTTCCTACTTTTAAATAGAGTTAGTTCCGGTGCATTTAATTAACATGGATCATTTTATAGATGTAAGTTTATCAGAACATGAGAGTTTCTTGTGAAGTTCCTTTGTGTTCACAACACTGGGAAATAAATAAGGTGATCAAAGAACAAGCAACAAGTTCAGAGGTTAACTAATACTGTTTTAGTTCTATGAGAGCAAATTCTAAAAGTATTTGCATAAACTTTATTACCATGATTGTATTTTAAAACTACATGAAAATCCTATTGTGCAATGGACCTTCATTTTGGCTGTTTAGACATAACTTCTAGTCTTGTTAACTAACGAGGGCCAGGTAAGTAAACAGGGACATGAATTAACAATAGTATTCTTGGACAAATAGTGACATAGAGTAGAGCTAGTATTTCAGGAAGGTAAACGAGTTCGACATGATGAGAATGCTGTGGGTGTGATTTCTTTCACTGTTTATCATCCAGCATCATGACAGATCTGATGGCTGGTGAGCTAGAGTGATTTTCATTCTCCCCATGCTAGGATAACCTCCCCTTGCCTGTTCCCCAGCTCCCTTCCCCTCTGTTGTGTTTAATCTACTTAAAGTTTAGGGCACTTCTTTCTCTGATCCAAGCCTTGCTAAGTCTTTGTTTTCCCTCCAGTCATTCCTTATCACATGTCCATCCATGCTCTTTCTTCAGAGTATATATATAAAAAAAAGATGACTAATTCCAGTAACCCATTTCTGGCTTCCCACCTACTTGGTGTAAATCAGGGAGAATATTTCCTGACCTCCTTACAAAGTTGTGAGGGAGGACAGATGTGCTCCTGTGGATGAAAGGGCTTTATACATGGTTACTTGTGGCCAAGGGGTTTGGGCTCCAGCCCCAGCTGCCTGGCTCAAATACAGTTTCGACCACTCCCTTGCTGTGTGAGCTTCAGCGAGCTGCTTAACGTTTTCCGTGCCTCAGTTTCCTAATGTGGAAAATGGAGACTGTAAAAGTACCTAAGTCCTGAGGTTGTTTGGTGATGGTTACATGAGACAATTCATGCATATTGTGAAGTCGGTACATGCTCAAAACAGTCTCTGTTTTGAGCCCCCAGAAGGTGTTAGCACAAGTGCAGGCATCTGTGAACTTCCTCACAGCCTCCTCTCTCCAGCAGGGCCTCTGTGACCTGTCCTCATTCAGGCACTGCAGAAAGCTAGGTTGTACCCCTTGGGCGTGGTCTGTGACAGCCAAAGATGGGGCAGGATGTAAGAATCCTTCCTGGTTGAGCACACGCATTTGAGGATCGGCAGGTACTTTTAACAACTGCCTCTCTTTCTCTAAATCATGTTCACTCGGTGTCGCTTCTCCTCTAATGACTTGTTTATGTCGATATTTCAGTTTGCTGCCTATTTGTACTTAAAGCCACAAAGATACATCTTTCCTAATCTGGAAAATGGGGATAGTAAGAGTAGCTACTCCTGCGTTTGCAATGAGATAAATCAAGTGAACCCCTTCAGAGGAGAGAGGGAAGCACAATATTCTAGGGGTGCTTTTGAAAAAGAAAACGGAAAAAAAAGCATTTGTAATCCAAATAATATCACTTTGTACACATGAAATGAGGTGGAAACAAACAAAACATACCAAAAGCAAAAACCCTGCATTCTAAAACTGGGACAAATGATTCTAATGAATGAACTCTCTTCTTCAAAGTGGTTCCCTCTGAACTCATAAGACATAACCCATAATACAGTGATGCTGTTTTGACCCAAAAGGTGTTGGGATTTCTTCTTTGAAAAGGCTTTTAAGGACCTTGTTGCAAATACTAACTCTTACGGCAAATATCTTTCTACTTCTTGACTTTTAATTTAATATTGTTTGTAATTTTTGACATACAGATGGTCTAAATGCTTATGCAGATACATCTATATATCTTGTATTTCGTAGTTTTTTTCCCCACTCAAAATCCCTTATTTAAGGGACTCATATTTTCTTTTAGTTCTTTCACAGTTTCGTTTTTACATTTGTCCGTTTGATCCATCTGGGATGTATTTCAGTAAATTGTATGAAGTGAGCATCTAATCGACTAAATTACTGGCCAGTTTTGAATAATCTACGTCCTCCTCGTTGGTGAAGCTTCATTTATTGGCATATTAAATTTTCTTTCAGGGCTTTTTCTGAACTATTAATCTATTTGTCAAGCTTTTCTCAGTAGTTCAAAATCATTGTAATTATTGTGGCTTTATAACATGTATTAACATCTGGTACAGTGACTCTCCTATTATCATTCTTCCTTTTCAAAAGTATTCTGGCTACTCTCCTGCTTTTTCTTCCAAACGGAAATTAATTTTTTTCAACTTAAAAAAAATCTTATTAGAATTTGGGTTAAAATCACAAACAGAGCACTAGATACATTTATCTAGAAGCATAACAGATTTCTCAATCTATTTAAATCTTTTTGCTTTCATGCTTTTTCTCTTCTCTTTTTTTGTATCAGTCCCTTCCAGGTGTTGCCAATATTATTTATATTTTAATAGAATCTTTAAAAAATACATATTTCCCTACAGGTTATTACTGGATCTGGAAAAGTTACTGGTTTTTAATAGTTATTTTATAATAGCTTTTTAATCATGTCTTGAGTTTTCTAGGCAAAAGTATCATCTGCAAATAAAGGTAACTTTTCTTCTGCCTTCAATATTTTACCTATTTCTGTTTCTTGTCAGAATTATTTCAGCATAATTTTAAAGGATAGTACTGATAGCGGGCATCTTTATACCTGATTTTAATGAGAATGTCTCTCCTGTCATATCATTGAGTATGGAAATTTAAAAATACACATGAAAGTAGATTGAATAGTAAAATGAACTCTCACGTGCTCATCACCTACCCTCAACGATTATCGATATTTTTGCAAACATTTTTAGAGGGATTATAAATTAACCCAGACTAATTTTTAGATGCTAATTTGGAAATATCTATTCAGAAATGGATCCAGCAATTCCATTGCTAGGCATTAATCCTATACTCAAGGATACTCAGTGTAACTGTATAGAATTGCAGAAAACTAGAAAATGTTCCCCAATAGGGGAGTGAAAAATTATGGCACATTCATATAATATGTGAACTGCTACATAATTCACATATTCATATAATAAGTTATGAAAATTTTTGGTAGATCTATGTGCTGATATGGGACGGTGTCCAAGTTATTGTATACAATGAAAAAAATCAAGTGCAGAACAATACGTATGGTAAGATTCTATTTGTTTTTTTTCAAAGAGATGGTCATATGCTTTTATGTTCATGGAAGATTTCTGGAAGGACATGTAAGAAACTGTTAATGAAGGTTATGTCTGGGAAGGAGAATAAAGAGTGATGATGGGAGGGTGAGGAATTACTATACACTTTCTCTTGTTCCTTACAGTTTGGCTGTCTTACCATTAGCATTATTATTTTTATAGAACCTTATTAAAATATATGATGCTGGCTATTGGTTTAATATTTACCAAGAGGTCTTTTTAAAAATTTAGTTGTTGTAATCAGGAGTAGGTGTTAGATTTTTATCATCTATTGAGATAACAAAGTTTTTTCTTATATGGCCTAAATGTATGATTTGTTATTTCAATTATTTTCCCATTATTAAAATATCTTGGCATTTCTAGGATAAAAGCTACTTGATCATGTTAAAAATTACTTATTTCATTGAATGTAATTTGCTGATAGTTCTGGGGGGAATTCTGGCATTTGATTTATGTGACTTCGTATTTTTTGGCTATTCTTTTTGTACCACAGTTGATAGGTTTTATAATAATTATATTTGCTTCATAAAATGGATTAAATTTTAATATATTTATGCGTGCAGAAAGGGAATTACATGTCCTTCAAAATTTCCAAGAATTTGCCTATAAAATCTCTAGGGTGAGCCTTTTTTGACTTCTCTAGTTTTGATCTACTTAGTTTTTCTAACTTCTTCTTGATTAAATTTGGGTGATTTATGTTTTTCCTGGAAAAAACATATATTGGCATATAGCTAACTATACATAGTATTCTCATATAATCCCCTCAGACTTCTCCATATCTGTTGTCTCCTTTCTCCTTTATAATTTTATTTATATTTTCTTTTTTTAATTAAATAGATTTGCCAGATAGTTCTCTACTTTCTTATTTTTTTCCAAAGAACTACTTTTGGAATTGATCAATAATTGTGTTTTTTGTTTTCTCATTCATTAATTTCTGCTTCAATCTCTTCCTTAATTCTCCTTTTCTAAGAGTTTAATTTTTTAAAAAGTATCACTCCGTTCACTTATTATTTTTTCGTGTTCAGTTTTCTCCTGCTAAACAGTGTTCCTCAGCTTGGTTTGGTTTCAAATGACTGCAGGGTTATTTCTAAAAATTAAATCCACTCTCAAAAGAGAAAGATTTGCTATCACTGATGATGTTATTTAAAAGAAAGTGACTCAGTCTCTTTCAGAACTCTAAAGAATTCTAAAAATGTTTGAGTAACGACAACTGCAGCAAAGCTTATGACCTATTCTGAAAAGGCCAAGACCTATTTGTGTATATAAAACCTAGAACGTTATCTGCCCTCATATATTCGGAAAGAGTCAAGTGCTAGAATTTAAAGAGAAGCTCTCACATTTGCTTAATGGGATGTCCTCTGATACCGCATGTCTATAACCTAAGATATTTTAAAATTTTTTTTCTTTCTGTGAAAATTTATTTAAATACATTATGTGTGCAGCCTGGCTTTGTGTTTGTCTGTGATTGAAATTAACCCCAGATGAAACATTTTTCAAATGTAAAGATTAGAAATTGTTCACATGATAGGATGACAAAGTTTTCTCTGCAAAAATCAATTCATTATGATGATGTAGATAAGGCAGAACATGTTTTTAAAAATAACTTTTAAATGCTCTGGTACACCATATTATAAGCAATAAAAATGTCTCTAATAAAAAAATATATTGTGCCAATAGAAAGGTAGATTTGCAGGTGTGACCTCTGCCAGCATATGTAGCAGATCATCATCAGAGCCACATGTTTGTAGATTATGTAACAGTGTTTAAGTGGCCAGGAAAGGGAGGATTTTGTGGTCAAGAAAGTGGAAATGTCCTATTTAACATATGACCCTGGCCAGTCTCATCTCAAATTACTGTTGATCAAGTTACAGATGGTTGGCAAGCCAAGTGGGAGGGAAGAAAAAGGTCTGACAACCCTGCAATAAACAGGAGGCCACAAAGCCAGTGGCTGTTATCATTAAAAATACAAACTTACTCGTCTTCAGTATTTAAAGTAATGCAAAGAAAAATTGTTTTGCAAAGCATTCAGGAACAGAAGATGTTCCTGTAAGTGGCTTTAACATATCCTTCCCTAATAATAAGATTTTAGCAAAGATAGAACATGGCTTTATGAATGAACCAAAAAACATAACCAGACCCCCCGACAAACTGACAGCTTTATGATCATGATTGAAAAGGATTTTCTTGGGTTTGCACTCACATGCATCTCAAGTTTTTTAAGCTTCCAAATGTTCAAAACATACAAGTGCCTGTGCTCTAGGAACTTACTCGTGAGAGGAAACACCACTAGGAACTTATAAATGGAAAAACAAATTTTTTCATCTCTACTAACTCACAAAGAGGTATGTGTATATAAATGTATGTACTTAGTATTGGTTTCAGCTGGTTGCTTTTTCAAGTAGCAGTTCAGGGCTAATAGGACAGTACGCCAGAGCCAAAAAGAATCTTAATTTTGTTTGCTATTGTGGCTGTGAAATTTTCAGTAAAGCACAGAGTGAAAGACCAAAGGCTGCTAAAGGATTACCTAGAAAGCAGAGCCTGAGGCCAAGTTTAAGCGCTAAGATTTTATTAGAAGGTGCAATTCCAGGGCATCAAGGGTGAGGGGAAAGGCAAAGGAAAGCAAATGGAAAGCGGTGCTTCACGAGAGAAGTACGGCTGATTGCTCAGTCCCCAGGGACACCTTCCCGTCAAGCCATGCAGAACCATCACGTCTTGGGACGAGCTGCCTATGGAGAAAAGGGGAGAGGAGTTTATATGTTTGCTACTTCTTGCTCTCTGCCCTCTTAGGTTGTCCTCTGTGGTGTAAGTTTGCCTCGTGGGGCTCCAGTGCCCCACTCTTCTGGGCGTGTCTTCTGACCCTCCCAGCAATTGCCAAGGAGACAAGAACAAGCTGAACCTCAGGGTTTTTCACCCGAGTCTGGGACTGGTGGGAGGAGCCGGTGCCTCCGACCGACCGACCGTCAGAATCGGACTGCGGGGGAGACGGTGCTGAAGCCTGACCCTCACCCACGGGGAGGCTGTTCTGAGGGGAAACCACAGCAGTGGACGCCAGGCCTCCGCACCGAGCTAGAGGTTAAGATGAGGGTGGAGGTGGGACTGAGCAAAGCGGCGAGGCGCACAAGCTGGGTCTGGTACCGCGCCTCCTTCGAGGGCCAGAGCTGGTCCTGTGCTGATGTTCACTCACTCCTAGGGGAGGAGGAGCTACTCAGTTCAGAGATTGCACGCGTTCAGCTCTCAGATTTTGTAAATGTAATTATTTGCCACCAAACGGTCCCATGTTCCTCGACTACCCTTACCCACTACTTTAACTCTACCCCCGCCCAAGATCGTTTGAGGTGTAATTTGAGTGTAATAAAATCCACCCATGTGAAGGTGCAGAGCGTTGAATTTTGCACACGTCCTCAACATCCACTCCCATCAAGGCGTGGAATTGCGCCATCACGCCCACAGTTCCCTCCTGCTCCTCTGCCTCCCATCCTCTCGCCTCTTTCATCTCCACAGTTTTGCTTCTTCTACAATTTCAGATAAACGCAATCGGACCCGCTAAGGTCTTCCGCGTTTACCTCTCCTCCCGCCCCCAGCATAATGTTTTTTTAGATCCATCCGCGTTGCCGTATGTATTAATACTGGGAGTTTTTTCACTGCTCGCTCTGTTGGAGAACTTCACTCTGTGTGCTGAACGCCGGGCATTTTACCTGCATTCGCTCACTGGGAGCCCTCACAACCACCCTGCTTCCCAGCACAGGGACACGAGGCTGGCGGCGCCCGGCGGGGGAGCTTGGGAGGGGGCTCCGGGCCGACCCCGGCCAGTCTGGCTGCCACGCTCGCCGCGGTCCGGGGCCCGACTCGCGGCACCTGCTGTCCGGCTGGAGAGGGGGACAGCGGGCCCGGCCGTGTACAGCCGCGGGCCAGACAAACCCCCACTCCCGGGACGGAGGCCCTGCCAGGGCGCCTGTAAGGCCGGAGAGGCCGTACCCCTCCAGCCGCCGGCCTCCAGGGCCGCCTGCTCTCGAGGGACGGCCCGGGGGCTCCGGCCACCAGCACAGGCTGGGCCGTGGGCGGTCGACGCGCACGAGAGCGAGGAACCCGCGTTTCCGCGGACGCGTCACGGCGGCCGGGCTTCTCACCGCACGCCGTTTCCCTCCGCGCGGACGGCACTACTTCCCGCGGGGCGGAGGAGTAGTGTCGTGGACGAGGGGAGCGCGGGCTCGGCCGGTGCACGCCACGGCCCGAGGGAGGCCGCCCCGTCCCTGCCGCTGCAAAGGAACGAGCGGGAAGAGTGGTCCCGAGTCGTTTTCTCCTTCTCCGCGCCCTCCTCGCTACGACAGTCCGCGGAGACCGGGTTTGAAGGACAGGGTGGAAACAAAGATGCCGGTCCTCTGCCCTTTGGCAAGGCGCGGCCTGGCCGCCGCTATTGTCTGGCTGCCTGACGGAGAGCAGCGGCTCTCTTTTTCTTCTGCCGAACGTGGTGCCCCTTCGGCGGCAGCGGAGGGACTGACGAGGAGGCTTTGTCTGCGGGAAAAGAGCTGTGGCGAAGCGGCGCCCCCTTAATGGCCGCCGGGCCGCTCTCCGCGGGCTCCGCTGGCGATGTTTTCCGTGTCAGTTAAACCCGGGAAAGTCTGCTTTTTCCTTCCTGACATTTTCATTCTGATTAGAGTCTTGGAGTTTGAGGACTGCCCTCCGCCTAAACTGACTGCATCTCCTTTAGCGATTCTGCAACCTGATGAGACCTTCTCTGTGGACTCTTAGCGCACATCTTTTCTTTTGCTCCCTCAGAAAGAATTGAATTGGGAAACCGTGGAGGTGGGCGAGGCTCACCCGGGCTTGCAGTCCTGAGATGTGTTTGCTGAGTCCACCCTGGTGCCTCAGACGCAGGCCTCAGGAGACGGCTGTGCGGGTTAAAGTTATCTGGGGATCCCGTTAGTCTGTGTTTTTTTCATGAAAATCCAGGGAAACTGCCTGACCAGAGAAGGTGGAGGCAGCTGAGCCTCAGAAAGGGGCTTCCAGTCCGCAGCGAAGGCGTCTATTGTTTGGTTACGCGACAGCCCTCAGTGACGGAAGAGAGGGCAGGAGGGTATTTTTCGAGAGCACCGAAGTCCAGCTTGGGCTCGCAGCTTGTGACTGCTGATCTCCCCCTTTGTTTCCCTTCGTAGCCTTTCTTGCCACCAGCTAGACGTTGCATATTTTACATACTTATTGTTTGGCTTCTCTCCGCCACTTGATCTAAACCTGGGAGAGCCCGGAGGTGTTTTGTTCACTGGGGTTCCCTGGAGCCTAGCACGGTGCCTGGCAAAGTACTGGCGGGGCGGGGTGGGGGGGACTTCGTAAATAGTTACTGACTCAGTGAATGAAAAACACACATGGCACATTATTTAAAGGCATCGTGAGAGAAGCACGAAAACGAAAGCCACGTGACACAAGAAAAATTGATCTCTTCAGACCTGCTCTTTTCGTTTCGGAGCAATCATTGGTGAGGAATAGCCGAGAGATAGTGATACCCCACTATTACGTTTTCCAAAGGAGAATAATGAAAGAAGTGAGCTTTTATGTCTAGGGTGCTTTCCACTTCATTCTAGAGATTAATTCTCTGAGGTGAGCCCAACAAAAATCCATGAGGAAAATGGAAGTCCTTTTTTTCTTTTTTACTAGTCGTAGGTGACCCTCGGACACATGCTCAACCCCATCTGGGAGTTTAGGTGGCCTGTCATGAGCAAGACATGGGGCTTTGGGACATTCAGAACACAAGACGGACCTCAGTGAGCCCCACGTAACTTTTTCTGTGCTGGACCCACAATGTCATGTCTAGTACATGAAGACACACCTGGGGAGTGTGTTTCACATGAAAATTAGCTGGCTAAGTCCTTCTGCTCTCTGAACACCCTTTCATCCCCACAGGATGCTGATGCATAAATGATGGATTAGTTTTGAAGGAAGTGAAAATGGGGTGTTTTGAAAGTGAAGAGGATCAGAACAGCCAGCTGCTCTAAGGAATTACCCCTGTCTCAATCTCCGTTTCTTTGGAACTTTTGGTTGGGAAAGAGCTACACCTTGGCCAGGAAAGTTTATAATATATGTCAAAGTATACCTGACAGATTGGAAAGTCCTTCACACAAAAAAATAAGTTTAAGATCTCATATATTAATGCCTCAGCCAACCAGTAATCATATCATCCTGGTATGCAAAACTGGAGGTATCCTGTAAGATCATTCATTCATTCAACAAGTATACTATATTAAGATCATTCATTCATTCAACAAGTATACTATATTTATTATTATGTGTCATGCCTTGTTCTAGATGCTGCAGATATAGCAGTGGAAAAAAAAAAAAAGACAAAAATCCCTTTCCTTGTTTTATATTGTTCTACTCCCAGACCCCTTCCATCTTTTCACTACATCTTTTTTCTTTACTTGTTTTCACCTTTCATTTGCCATCTACTTTACCACTTTTTTTCAAAACATTTCTATTTTCTGCCCCTCACTTCATCCAAAATACGAACATATCAAATAAAAATACATGATGAAATACATTTTAAAACTCAAGTCTTTTTAAAAACCTAACTTTTTACCAAAAAATTCATTTCTAAAATTTTCCTTTTATGGCTATAATTTTTAAAAGTTTAAAAATGATTTTCCTGGTTTCCTTCAGTTGGCTATTGTATAAGTGAAGATAATTACTATTCAGTCAGCTTTCACCCTTCCATGAGAATGTTTCCTTCACCCAGCCTTTGCCTGACCATACTAATCTTACAATAAATCATACAGTAAAACATTATGTGGAGAATAGCAATATTAAACTTAAAAATAGAGGTGTTTCTTTTCCAGATTTTTTTAAAAGGAGTAAACTGAATGTTGGCTTAGAGATTCGGAATATAAACGTGCAACAAGTTTCTAGTGCACAATACAGTACCAGAAGGAATTTTCTTAGTTGTACTAACTCTACTCTTTTTCAGCAGTTTTCTCTAAGTGTTCTCCCTTTGATTCAATCCAAAATGCTCACTGACCCAAACGTTTCCTGAAGACTGTGGCTTAACTGCAATACTTCCCTTTCCCCGTTTCACATTTAAATCTGTTACGTTTCAAACTTGCTTAAACATTCTTTTGAACAATCCCTATATTCCTGCTCATTCCCTTCAGCCTGAACTGAGGAAGCAGACCTCTCTCTCCTCCCTCACCTCCCCTCATCCCCACTGCCAACCCCCAGCTGCTCAAGCCTGGGGGTTAGAGCTGGATTACCCAACACGCTAGTGATTCTCAATCCTGGTTGGCATATTAGAATCAGACTTTAAAAAAGTACTGACTTCTTGGGCCTACCCCTGACCAGTGAGATTAGAATCTGTGGAGTTAGAGTCCCAGCATTGGTATTTTTATAAAGCTCTCAAGGAGATTCTAATGAAAGCTAGTTTGAGAAACAGCGCAGTGGGCAGCTCAAGCATCTGTCTAAGGCAGCCACTCTCAAACTTCACTGCTTCAGAACACCTGAAAGGGCTTGTTAAAACGCAGATTGCGAGGTCCTGCACCCTGAGTTTCCGATTCAGTAAATTAGGGGTTGGGGCAGAGAATTAGCATTTCTAACAAGTTCCCCGGTGATGCCGCTCTACTGCTGGTTCAGGGATTACACTTTCAGAACCACTGTCCTAGGACACCGAGGAAAACAGGGGCACCAAGAAAAAATGAGGGGAAAAAAACCCCAGATGGGTTGTATCTGATAGTTCAAACGAAGCTTCTAAGTAACTATCATGGTGCAAATCAGAAACTTTCTGAGCTTCTACCTTTATTTTATGGCTAGTATGATTTTTGATTTAGAGTTTTACTTGGGGAGATAGGACTCCCATAATTCTTTCTTTGCTAGAAGTGACTTCTAAAAGTCTTAAGTCTTACAGTTAAGTACCCCACAAGCCAATGCATCTCTTCATGTAAACCACAGCTTTCACCCTTCCATGAGAATGTTTCCTTCACCAGATTTTCTCTTACCATAATGAGTCATAGCCCACCATAAAGCATTTACGGAGAGTAGCAAAGTAAAACGCGCACGCGCGCGCGAGCACACACACACACACACACACACACACACACACACACACACACACACACACACCCCTCACTTTTCCCGACAAAAAGCTGTAAGGCTGAAATAGTATTTATCTTGTCTTCCAGGTGATAGGTGAATGTATCTTGCATGTTCAACCCTGTGACAGAGAACCTGACCCATGGAGGGCATGCAAATGTCATTGCAAGAGGACCTGTCAGAGTTATGGAAATGAAAGGTACTTTTGCCTTTGAATAACTCTTCCATCTGTTTTTGCACTTTATCTTCTGTCTACCAGCACATGAGGTATTTCTACTTTATATGGAGAATATCAGGTGCAGGAAGCTTTTAAACTTGCCCAGAACCATACAGCTCATTTGGTCTGAAGTGAGAGCTCTTTGCTCCCAAACTCTGCATTCTTTTCTCTAGAATATGCTGTAATTCAAATGCCAGAACACTGGATCTGAAGGAAAGAAGAAAGAATCTGAGATATTTTTTATCACATAGAAGTGAAATCTAAGAAAAACACCCTACATTTTTCAAGTCCATGTAAGTAACAGGGTTAATATGTAGTTAGAAAGAGTTTAGATGCAATTTATGATACCTTAGGGAAGAACAATCTGAAACGGGAGTAAGATGATAATGTGGATGAACCTTGAGGGCAATATGTTAAGTGAAATAAGTTAGAAAGAGAAAGACAAATACTATATTATTTCACTTATATGCGGAATCTTTAAAAAGCAAAGAAACAAACAAAAACCAACCTCATGGAGACAGAGAACAAATTGGTTGCCATTGGTGGAGGATGGGGGACTGTGAGAGATGGGTTAAGGAGATCAAAAGGTATAAACTTCCAGTTATAAAGTAATTGTCAGGGGTTGTAATGTACAGCATGGTGACCATAGTTAATTGTACTGTATTACATATTTAACGGTTGCTAAATAGTAAATCTTTAAAGTTTTCATCAAAAGAAAAGAATTCTATACTGTGTGGTAACGGATGTTAACTAGATTTATTGAGGTGATCATTTCACAATATATACAAATATGGAATTATTATATTGTACATCTGAAACTAATATAATGTTGTTTGCCAAATATGCCTCAATTAGGAAGAGAGAAGGAAAGAAAGAAAAAAGAAAGAAAGAAAGGGGGGAGGGATGGAGGAAGGAAGGAAGAAAGGGGAGTAAGAGAAGTAGAAAAGATTTAAGGTAAAACACTGGTATGGTTAGCTAATAGTCCTAGAGCCTGAAAGAGGGGCTTCCCCGGTGGCGCAGTGGTTGGGAGTCCACCTGCCGATGCAGGGGATGCGGGTTTGTGCCCCGGTCCGGGAAGATCTCACATGCCGCGGAGCGGCTGGGCCCGTGAGCCATGGGAGCTGAGCCTGCGTGTCCGGAGCCTGTGCTCTGCAACGGGAGAGGCCACAACAGTGAGAGGCCCGCCTACTGCAAAAAAAAAAAAAAAACAAAAAAAAACAGGGCAGAAGACACATTTTTTCAGTTAACTACTGTTATGTTACAAGCCACCTCCAAATTTAGTGACTTAAACAAAGACCGTTTTACTTGCTCATGATTCTTTGGGTTAGGAATTCAGGCAGGGCTCAGTGAGGATGGCTCTTCTCTCTTCCATTTCCTCTTGACTGGGGTACCTCAGCTGGAGGATCCAGGGTGACCTCATCCACTTGTCTGGGCCTTGGCGCTGATACCTGGGTGGGGCACCTTGGTTCTCTTCCACATGCTTCCTCTCTCTCTCTCTCTCTCTCTCTCTCTCC
This sequence comes from Lagenorhynchus albirostris, assembly GCF_949774975.1. Taxonomy (NCBI): domain Eukaryota; kingdom Metazoa; phylum Chordata; class Mammalia; order Artiodactyla; family Delphinidae; genus Lagenorhynchus; species Lagenorhynchus albirostris. Next base: position 179,595,098 of record NC_083095.1, read on the forward strand.
CTGCCATGTGGTCACACATCATTCAGTAGTCTAGCCCAAGCATTTTTACATGGTGGATGTCTTCCAAGGAGTGAAAGGGATTACACAGCATCAATTTCACTGTGTTCTGTTGGTCAAAGCAAGTCCAAGGGCCAGCATAGAGTCAAAAGATTGGGATTCCACTCTTGATGGGAGAATGATACAGGCACATTGCAAAGGGAATGTGGTTCTGCTGATTGAAAGAAGCCAGACACAAAAGAGTACATTATGTATGATTCTATTTATGTGAATTTCTGGAAAAGGTAAACTGATCTAGAGGAAAAGAAAGTAAATCACTGGTTGCCTGTGGCTGAAGGGCGGTGACAGCAAAAAAGCATGCGGGAACTTTTGGGGATGATGGAAATGTTCTGTACCTTGATTGTGGTGGTGTATACACAGGGAACATTTGTCAAAATGTGTGCATTTTATTACAACTATTTGGTAAAGTATAGCAAAAAAGTAGGAGGTAGGAGGGACTGTGGGACCATCTTCAGAAATAATCTGCTGTATATAAAAGCTGAGATCTGAAAGAACCTTTGAAGATCATCTGATCCAGTGTCTTCACTTTACAGATAAGGAAAATGAGGCCTAGAAAGAGGAACTTACCAAAGGATACTCTGTTAGTGACAACATCAGGATTGCAACCCAGTCTTCTGACCACAGGCTTCCTCTAATCAAATTGGGGAAAAGGATTCCCCAGGCCTGTGTCCCACTGAGGCCCACTTAGACGTAAGCATGTCTGAAAGTGAAGGCTGGACCGTTAGAGCTGTCAATATCCCTTTGTACTCCAGAAGTTTCCAGGAGTCTCCAGTGCTCAGATTTCTGCACTCTGTTCCTAGTTCTGAGAGACTATAGACAAGTTCCTGTAAGTCAGCGCCTGTAATAAATATGAATGGAGCAATATTTATACATAGACGCGAACACTGTGTGGAAGAAATAAGAGAAAAGCAGCTTTGCCACAGCTAGCTTTGTCTGCTGCGCTGCCTCTGGGTTTTCTGCGAGGGTGCTGCCTGGGAAAGGGCAAGGAGGTCTGTGGAGCTAGAGAAACGTTATTATTCACTTAGGTCTTACTAAAGTAATAAACCCACCTTTTAGGCTTGTAAGGTAAGAATTATTGCTAGCTTTCATAAAGTGCTCCACAGAGTAAGATAAGGTTGAAATAATAAAAAATAGTACTGCCACGCATAGTAATATGCAAATGTTAGAACATATTTAGGGAACGTGAAAAAATGAATACAGTTCATGCTCTACCTTTACTATACTGTCTTTACTCGGAAAAAACTATATCAAACCTTGTCCAAAGTGTCTCAGACATTTATCAGATGTATCCAACTCCTTTGGATGCCAAAGAACCTTTTAAAAATTATCTGTGAGAGATGGCAGAATGCTATGGCCCGAAATAATTTGCGGCTGGTACAGAAGAGAGTAATACCCTGCTGATCTTGAGCAATTACCCGGAGAACTACGGACTTGAACTGTGGAGGGACCCTGAACTTTTTGCTAACACGAAGTCACTTTTGGAATTAGTTACCATAACACTAAAAATGAATGATTCAGCAAGGGAAGTTTTTTCAAGAGAACATCACTCTGATAGATTTCTGAAGCTTGGAGTTTTCTTCATTTTACTTTTAGGTTGTTGTCATTTCCCCATTTTTCTGTTACCTGTATCTTAAAAATTATTGTATAGTAAGCATCTTATTAAGTGAAGGGACACTAATTTGCATCTTGAACTTGTGGTTTCTGTCTCAAAGCTGCTGTTTGAGAGGAGCCTGTTCTTTCACAAACTTGAAGGGCAGTTGCAGAATAACTCCACTGGCCTAACACTAATGCCAGGTGGAAAGTGATGCATTTATGGAAATAATTCAAGCCAAAGAAATCTACTCTTGTTTGGATTACCCCAGCTGGGCAGTACTTTGCTCCTGAATGGATTCCCCTTGGGTTAAGTTGGGTTAAAGAGGGCAAAACAATATGGGATATGAGGGAATCAGCCCAGGGCTCTCGTAGAGTTTAACCTCAGCAATCCTATAAAACTTAGCTTGGTCTAGGCCAGGCATTCTCAACTAAAGACCTTTTTAAAAGTTACACTTTCACTCCGTGGTTGCCATGTTTTGAAATATCTGGATTACCCAAAATGTAGTAACCCTTGTAGCTTTTACTGAGGTCCATGCACATTTTGGTAAGGTTTTTTTTGATAGCACTGGGAACCATGGACAGATCACCCATACTACCGTAAGAGCTCAGGAACCCAGCATGATAGGAAACTCACGAGGGAGATCAACCAAGACTGCTAGGTCGTCTTCATCCCTGCCAACCTGGCTCCCACTTCCCACCATCACCACTGTTCCTCTGGAACCCATGGTGGTTTGAATCACCTCCTATTCACGCCATTGGTGAGGGAGGTGTTCACACCCTAGAGTTATGGGGACGGCCAGACACACAACCCCTGACACTGGACAGAAGAGATTGACAGTAGTTTATTGGTCACCTACACTCACAGCTGGGAGGAGGAGGACACTGCACACAGGGCCACGTGCAGGTTGCACTCGAGGATGGAATGAACGACCATGACTTGTGTGGGTAGGGCAGACTTCTTTGTAGCGCCAAGAGGGTGAAGTGCCCCCTGATTCCCATGGGAGGATATGAGTGGCTTGTTTGAATTCTGAGGGCTGGCAGGGAACTGAAACCCACCACTCAGGGATTAGCACCTGGTCCATTTAATAAGGCGGGTTGTTTGGCTGGGGGACCTTATCCTCTGGAGCAGAGTGGGGAGGGGAACTTGTGGTTAGACCATTTGAGGTCTCCCATTTTTCCCCAGATGTCAAGACATACATAATATTGGGCCTTAATTTTAGGCCTTATGCCACAATAGCCAAGTCAGGACATTATATCTAGACCACCATGTACAATGTCCTCTTGTAACTGGGAGGGAAAATAGAGGTGGAGTGAGGCAAAGGGTGCAAGCCAAATCCTTCTAGTTAATACTTGCAGTTAGTCACCTGGCAAATGCTCACTGAATATCTTCACGTGCCAGCACTAGACCAGGCCTTGAGACTTACAGGTGAACGGAGCCCAGTCCTAGTTTGAAAAAGGCAGATGGAGGAGAAACGGAGGACATGAGCATATGGTCATACTGAGCGACAGATGCAGGAGCCAAGATTTGTGCCTGTGCTATGAGAGCACAGTGATGGGGGCAGGTCATCCAGGGATGAGGGCCCGTGACCCCTGAGCTGGCCTTGAAGGATGATTAGGGGTTTGCCAGTCAGAGAAGGGAGAGATGGGGGCATCATATCAGAAGGACCAGCATGACCAAAGGTGGAAATGATCACGACATGATAAAAATAAGTGACAAATAGTCCCACAAGCAGGGGGAGGGGTGGGTGTTGTTAGCCTAGTGATTGGGGCAGGATTGACACAGCCTCAGAGAGGCAGCCTGGGATAGGCAGGAACATTGTACTGCGAGGGCCGCCCTGGAAGCTTCTGCTTCTGTCACCCTTCTTCCCCACATTTCCCTCCAGTCCTCTGTCTCCTGCAGGCATCTTGTCATATTGCAGAATCAGATTCTGCCCTTATCTTACTGGGGGCGGGGGTGATGGGAGCAAGATGAGAGGCGAAGAGAGGAGGGTGCTAAGGGGACCAGAATAAACTTCACGCTCCTGACCATCTCGCCAAAGGCTGCCTCTGAATACATGTGCAACGTATTGTGCCAAAGGTCCCAGGCACAGGCCAGGCTAGCTGGGCACTGCCCGAGCTCTGTCACGAGCGCTCAGGTCACCCGACCTCTCTCTCCTGCTGCTGCTCTTGGCATCTTCTCCACACTCTGCTTCTGCTCTCCTTGGCCATAACGGTCAACTCTGTAAAAGCCACAGACTCCTCTAGAGACTGAGGAGGCGGGAACCAAGCAGCTAATTTTCCCGGAGCAGAAATAAGGTAGAGGGAATTAAAGGTATTTTTATCCATTTCAGGAACTCTGCCATCAGCGGTCCTACTTTAGACAGATAGATCTTCAAGCTGTATTTATTTTCTTATACAATGTTCTGCTTTCACATGTGCTGATATCTTGGATTGGAAATTGCCTTCCCTTCATTTCTCCCTAGGTTCTCATCTGGAAAACTCCTACTCTTCTTTCAAAACCTAGTTCAAAAATCACCTCCTTAAGAAGCCTCCCTCTGGCAAGCTAGTTTCTTCCTTCTGGGACTCCCTTAGCAGCTATTTTACACTTTTTTAAAAACACTGAACACATTGATTATAATTCTGTTTGTATGTATTTTCTTCACTCTTATCTAAATTCCTGAGGCATCTTTGTTTCCATAACAACCAGCCATAACAGACATGTACATAGTAGGTATTGGGTAAAACTTAAATGAATAAAAAGCCAAAGAAAACATTAAAATAAAAATCATACATATGGATCAAGCTTCTAACTACCAATTTATAGAAAATAGAGTACAGAAAAAGATGTTTTTCTTTTCCTGCCACCCCAGGATATAATCAGCAAAATCCTGAGAGAAGAACCCCTTTAGGACAAACACCCCAGTTTCCTGGAAAATAAATTACAAAGGGGGAAAGAGAGTGGGAGGAGGACCAATAATTTAAAAGAGACTTAGGAGACCCATCAAACAACTGCAAAGCATGGACTTTACTCAGATCTTGATTTTTAAAAAATATTAGATTATGACACGTATGAGACCTTGGAAATTTGAACGCGGGACATTTGATGACTTTAAGGACTGATTGTTAATTGTTTCAGATGTGATAATGGTGATATGTTGATATGTTTACTTTGAAAAGAAAGTAGTCATTATATTTTAGAGATAAGTTCTGAAATGTTTATGAGTGAAATTGTATGTCTGGAATTTGCTTCAAAATAATATGGGAAGGAAGAAGTGGATGAGAGTGTGAATGGGGCAAGTTTGGCCATGGGGTTGATGGTTGTTGAGGCTGAGTGACGGGTAGACACAGAATCACCCTATACATATTTTTATGTATGCCTGAACTTGTTATTGCATTATTTAAAAACAATGAAAAGTCTTTAAAATTCTTGAATGTTTTGCATTTATACTTCGCTGTACAGTAACTATTTGCTGTACAGTTTGCTGTACAGTAACTATTTTAAATAACAAAATTGAAATGATTACTCCTCACCTCAGTGTGAAAAAAAATTTGTTTAAGGGATGCGTATCTGTGGTTTTATTGTGTATTTGTGCTAGAATATTTTCCAAAGGAACATCTTTATTTAAAAAAAATAAGTAAAGCCAGTTAGAAAGTAGAGGGCTTATATAGAGAACTTCACTTTCTTTCTTCTTTTTTTACAAATTTATTTTATTCAAGTATAGTTGATTTACAATGTTGTATTAATTTCTGCTGTATAGCAAAGTGATTCAGTTACACATATATATTCATTCTTTTTCATATTCTTTTCCATTATGGTTTATCACAAGATATTGAATATAGTTCCCTGTGTTATACAGTAGGACCTTGTTGTTTATCCATTCTATATATAATAGTTTGCATCTGCTCATCCCAAACTCCCAGTCCATCCCTCCCCTACTCCCCCTCCTGCTTGGCAACCAAATCTGTTCTCTATGTCTCTGAGTCTGTTTCTGTTTTGTAGATAGGTTCATTTGTGTCATATTTTAGATTCCACATATAAGTGATACCGTATAGTATTTGTCTTTCTCTTTCTGACTTACTTCACTTAGATAATCTCTAGGTCCATCCATGTTGCTGCAAATGGCATTATTTCCTTCTTTTTTATGGCTGAGTAGTATTCCATTGTATATATGTACCACATCTTCTTTATTCATTCATCTGTCGATGGACATTTAGTTGTTTCCTCGTCTTGGCTATTGTGAATAGTGCTGCTCTGAACGTAGGAGTGCATGTATCTCTTTGAATTATGGTTTTCTCTGGATATATGCCCAGGAGTGGGATTGCTGGATCATATGGCAACTCTATTTTTAGTTTTTTGAGGAACGTTCATACTGTTTTCCATAGTGGCTGTACCAATTTACGTTCCCAACAATGTAGGAGGGTTCCCTTTAGAAATTCACTTTCTTAGCCAATTTTTGGGAACACATCTGTTTTTCAACATATATAGTTGAATCAACTACTAAACTATATTAATATTTATTGCCAGTTGCAGACAGTTCTCAGGTGCAAAGCAAATTTGGAAAAATAGTTTCTAAGCACAATCTCCAACAACTTCAGCAATAAGTAGATCTTAAAGTTTGTTCACTTCCATAAAGTCCAAAGTTCTATAAGTTAAACAGTGAGTTTCCAAGGGTGCTTATCGGTGTGAATAAACAAGGTGTGGTGATACTCAGACAGGCAGTTTTTGAAAAAAAAAAAAACAAAGAAGAAAACCTTCATTGAGTCAGTTTGCACAATATTGGTTACTTAGAGAGAACATTTTATTATCTGTATCTTCAACATAATATTGCCTTCAATTTTTTTTGAGAAATGTCTTCTGAAACTTAAATATTATAAATAAAAATTTGGATTTTTTTTTTTGTCAGATTTGCCTAAGTAATCTGGGGATGAGGGGTCATTTTCCTACTTCTGCAACTCTCACCCTGTGAATTACGGACACTCAGTCAGTTGGTCCTTGGAACCAATGGTCACCATTAAGTGTGTGTTTAGTTAACATAGCACTGTTATATGTAAAAGTTTAGTTTTTAAGTTAATTAAAAACATTCCTCAGTTTTTAATGTATCTTGAGATTTTTTAAGGTGTGTGTGAGTATTGCTGTATGACCAGGAAGTTTATTGAATGTCTACTGTGCCCCCTAATATGCTCAGTTGCTTTGAAAAGTCACAACTCATTCATTTAAACCTCCCCATATGCCTCAGGAAGAGTTTTATTATTTCCACTTTGCAAATGGGAAAAGTAAGACTCAGAGAGGCTAAGAGACTTGTCTAAGGTCACAGCTTGTAAGCAGTGCAGGGCGTCAAGTGTTGGCCACCCTGGTTTATACTCTTCTGCCCTGTGCCCTGTTTAATTGTCTTCTCCTCAAGGTTGTGAGCCCCTTGAGAGCAGTCTTTCATTAGTCTAAACATGGAAGTGGATGTTTAATAAATATTTGTTAGATGATCTCAGCAAGTCATCCAAGTGTCAACACCATACAGCTGTAACCTCCTTAGGCCAGGAGCTGGGGTTCTTGGCCCATATGTTCCAAGCTGGCCTTTGGGACTGTGTATGATTATACAATAACCACCTAAGAAAAATGTTTGAGAATATACCTGGAAGCTTAAACCTACATAAAGAAAAAGTGTGAAAAGGAATGATTCCAAAGAATAGGGTCCAGGTTGAAAAACATTGAGGTTTAAATTTGGAAAATGACAAATCGACCAGAAAGGTTGATACAGTTTGGTCTTCACTCTATAGTTTTATTTCAGAACAAGTAGAGAAATTAACAACCTACGGAAGAAAATTCCTAGAACACTGGGATCAAGTCAATACACCTGATGGTTCTGGAAGATAGGATTTTCAGAGGTAAAAATACAATAGATCACTCCCTGAACTCCCTTCCTCAGCCTGTGGGTGTCAACCTGACTTCCCTTGGCCAAGAAGGAATATTTCCCTAATGTGGCCTTATCTGTGGTATCAGTGCAGCCTCATCAGAGATGAGGCACTTAACTCAAACTGCCGTATGCTTTGACAAATGCGATGGTTAATTTTGTGTGTCAACTTCATTGGCCATGGGTTGCCCAGATACTTGGTTCAACATTATTCTGGGTGTGTCTGTGAGGGTGTTTCTAGATGGGATTCGCATTTGAATTGGTACACGGAGTAAAGCAGATGGCCCTTCCAGCATGAGTGAGCCTCATCCTCCATTGAAGGCTGAATAGAACACAAAGGGAGAGGGTGTAGAGAGAACTTTCTCTCTTTCTGTCTGTCTTTGAGTTGGGACATTGGTCTTCTGTCTTTGGACTTGGACACAGAGTGGAATTATACCATGGGCTCTCCTGAGTGTCCAGCTTGCAGACTGCATACCTTGGGACTTTTTAGCCTCCATAGTTGCGTGAGCCAGTTAGTTATAATAAATCTCTGTCTCTGTCTCTTTTTCTCTCTCTGTCTCACTCTGTATATATCACATTGGTTCTGTTTATTCTGGAAAACCCAGGACCAGTACAACAGGTGAGATGTTAAATAGCTAATAATACTACCTACCATTTATTACATGCCAGTATCTACCAGGGGCAGTACTAAACATTTTACACAAGTTATCTCATGTAATCTTTAAAGAACCCAATGAAGAAACTAAGGTTCAGGGAGTTGTGACTTTTCAGTTAGAAGTTTCAGAACTGCATCTGTCGAACTCTAGAGCCCAGGCCTTTTCTTGCAGTTGTGATGCTGGGTGAGGATGGCCAGCAGTGCCATGAAAGAGGATTTGTGTTTAACGAGCTCTTGTGGCGAAAGTTTGTAAGCATTCAAAGTTACTGAGGAGCTGTGCGCTAGAAAGATGTAGAGACAACCGTGAAGGTGACAGGCCTAGGAACGAAGGCCTGGTGCAAGGCCCCCGAGGAGCTCTTGAGCAGCAACTCAGTATTCAACATTCAGAATACAAAGCCAAAAAGTAAACTAACTTTAAGGTGGAGTCTGCATTTTCAAAGAAAGGAGACTCACTTTCAAGAAAGGGGCAAACTGAGTAGATGAAGCTACTGGAAAATTTGCCCTGCTGTTTCTAGCACCTAGACTTCCTGCCTCAGCTCCTCCCTGTGCTGTGATAGCTCAGCACCGCTAGCAGAGCCGCTCTTCCAAAGAATCGAGGTTATTGTAGGCTCTTTGAGGGCAGGTCCTGGGGTCTCGATGAGACTCCGATCTGGGAGATTCTAAGCAAATATTTGCCGACTGTTCCAGGGATCAGAGCATGCTGAGTGAGAACTAGGGCCACCTTCATTACCCTCTTTTTCCCATTGCCATGGAATGTGTGGGACAAGGGCTGCTGTCCTGCTGTGCCAGTTCCTTTCTCGCTCCTACTGCAGATGGACGGACTTGGCCTGGTGTGAGGACATGCTTAGCTTTCCCCAGTATTGTAATTCATAAGGTCCTTTAATTTTTTCTTTTCTTAAAACGTCGAATGGGAGAATGGCTAAGATGAAAAAGGTATATAACAGCGAGGGTTTGTGAGGCTGTAGAGCAACTGGAATGATCATATACTCTGCTGGTGGGAGTATAAACTACTGCAGCCACTTTGGAAAACTGAGAGTACCTAGTAAAGCTAAACACACACATGCCCTCTACCCTAAGGCCCAGCAATTCCACCCTAGGTGTATAGACCAACGGAAGGGTGTACACACGTACTAGGATCCTCACAGCAGAGCGTAGTAGCCTCAAACTAGAAACAAAGTGCCCATCTACAGTAGAATAGATAAGTAAATTGTGGCATTTTTATGCAAGGGAATACTACACGGCAATGACAGGAAGACACTACAACTACGTGCAACTGTATGTGTGAATCTCACATGTTGGACAAAGGAAGCCGGATGCAAGAGAATCCATACTCTGTGATTCCATTTCTATAACAGTAAGATGTTTACATTAAAATATGAAAACATTTCCTAAAGATAAACCAGCCTGTGGCCTTACGACTGCGGGTCATAGTTACGTGGTGTGTGGGGGGAGGCACTGGGCGCGGCGGGGCTCTCGGGTGCTGTGAATGCTCTGTTGCTTGATAAAGTCGCTCGTTGCATGGCTTTATACACTTTGTGAAAATTCATCAAGCTGTGCACTTATGATTGGCCCACTTTTCTCTATGTGTGTTATAGGTCAATGCAATTTACCAAAAAAAAAAAAATGTGCAGTGAATTATTTGAAACTTCTCTACTAAAGAAAGTCTTTTAAATTGTGGGTTAACCCTGACATTGTTTCTTCACATGAAGTGAACTCAATTCTGAACTCTTGTATCATTTATAATATACAAATATCATGATGCTTTGTGTTACTAGCAATGATTAGTCTCAAAAATGTTCTGTAAAATAGTAGTTTTCTATTTAGAAAGAAGCCCATTTGCCAACACTTACGTAGGAATCATTTAATGAGAAGCATATGAGTTTCATCTAGTCTAAAACTGCTTTTACATCTTCTGTTTCCATAGAACAAAACTGATTGCCACTTTTTTTAAACATAAATTTATTTTATTTATTTTTGGCTGTGTTGTGTCTTCGTTGCCGCGTGAGAGTTTTTCTCTAGTTGCAGCGAGTGGGGGGCTGCTCTTCGTTGCGGTGCATTGGCCTCTCATTGCGGTGGCTTCTCTTGTTGCGGAGCACGGGCTCTAGGCGCGCAGGCTTCAGTAGTTGTGGCACGCGGGCTCAGGAGTTGTGGCTCGCGGGCTCTAGAGCGCAGGCTCAGTAGTTGTGGCACACGGGCTTAGCTGCTCTGTGGCATGTGGGATCTTCCCGGACCAGGGCTGGAACCCTGGACACAATGCAGGCTGTGTGTCCCCTGCATTGGCAGGCGGATTCTTAACCACCGCACCACCAGGGAAGCCCCTGATTGCCAGTTTTTTAAGGAACAGTAAGTAGGTCAATTTCTGAAGGCCAGTAGCTGATAATTTCTAACCCATTAGTTTGCTAATAAAATCAAACACAGGAAATCCAAAAATTCTTGGCATCAGAGTGAACTTACAGTATAAAACTTCTTAAAACCACCAGTACACTGATATCAAAAGTGTTCCCTGACACTGTGAGTCTAGGGAAGCAAATACACATTTCAATATTCATCCCAATGTAAGGTGCCTCACAGGGGCTCAAAGGGAGCTGTGACTACATGTAATATAGATTCTGTCATGCTTTAAATTCAGACTCTGACAATATACTGTTGCATGCTTAAAATCAATATGGTAAGTGTAAAGTGAAAAATGGCCAAATGGCATTTAAAATTTCAAAAACAGAGATAGCACTCAAATCCAACCCATTAAAATGTTCTTCCTTTCCTGCAAGTTGAATGGTGAATCTGTTTTCAGAAGCTGATTTATTTCTTCCCAGGCCTTGTACTTACGTCCCTCTCCTTGGATATTTTGTTGAGTAGAGAAGTCACCTTAAAACTCAAAGTCCCAGGCCAACTTTTCAAAAGGGGTCTCTTTTAAAGCCCAGTGTTTCCAGAAGCACCCTCAGCATGTTCCTTCTATCGTAACAGTAGTAGTAGTAGTGGTAGTAATGACAACAGCAACAATAACAGCTAACGTTTATATAATGATTTCTGTGTACTGGGAACTTGTTTTAGTCAGTTAGGGCTGCTGCAACAGAATACCATGGAGTGGGTGGTTTAAACAACAAGGATTTATTTCTCACAGTTCTGGAGTCTGGGAAGTCCAATATCAAGGTCTAGTGAGATGCCACTGCCTGGTGTGCAGACAGCTGACTTCTCCTTGTATCCTCATGCGTCAGGGAGCAGAGAGAGAGAAAGCAAACTCTCTTGTGTCTCTTCTTATATGGGCACTAATTCCATTCATGAGGGCTCTGTCCTCAAAACCTAATCATCACCCAAAGGCCCCCTTGTAATACCACCACACTGGAGGTTAGGACCTCAACATATGGCTTTTGGGGGGCTACAAACATTTAGTCCATAACAGAACTGTTGTAGGTGTTTTCTATATATTAAACCATTTAATCCTGCCAACAGCACAGTAAGGCAACTATTAAACCATCATTCTCATTGTTCCGTTTTGTAGGGGAGAAAACTGAGGCACAGAAAGGGGAAGGAACTTGTCCAAGACTGTGTAGCTAGTAGGGGAAGGAGTCAGGATTCTGGCTCTGGACGGTGATTCTCAGTGTTGATTGCACGATGGATTCACCTGGAGACCTTTTTAAACTCTGATGCCTGGGTCTCAGCTGCAGTGGCCCCGCCCCAATTCCAGATCCTAATTTAATTTTTCAGGGATTTTAAAAATATTCCTTGGGCAATTCTAGTGAGTGGCCAGGGTTGGGCCTCTGGTCTGGGGCCCGGCATCTTAGCATCCTCCTATGCAGTCATGAGAAACTCTTGAGGAGACACTGTACCTTGGTTCCTGTGATTTTCCCCTTTGGGCACAAATTGGTTAAAAGTCAATGGAAGGACAAATCTTGTGAATGAGATAATGACAACCCATGGGCATCAGCCAGCCAAAAGGTTTTAGGCAAGTGCCTCAGGACTTAGTTTTTTCATCTGCAAAGCAAAGGGTTTGACTTGAATAATTTCCTGCTTCCTTCCAGTCCTATGAGTCTATGAATGAAATCAATATATTAAACCCTTGATTATCCATGAGGGGATGATCCACAGAGAGTGTTTAATCTGAGGACTAGCTTCCTTCAGTCAACCTTCTTATCAACTGGTGTACGCCCAGGAATGCATATCAATTTGATTTTGGGCCTAAGCGGAACATAATGAGGAAGGAAAGAATCATGTGTGTTTGTGTGTGTGTACATGTGAAAACCATGCAAGAGATAAATTAAATGATTTGGAGGGATTATCTGCTGCTTTGGATTATCCACATCATTGCCCCCTCCAAGAGCGTTGATAATTGAAAGTTGCCTGTAGACTGATTGCTGACAGCTGAAGGATCCATGTTGCCAAGGAAGCTATGGCTGTAAGCCAAATAGCAACCTGATTAATTATCCTTTTATTTGTGCTGTCCCAGCGCTCCATCCTCTTCCCTCACCAGAGTGGTGTCCAGTTTCAGGAGCTTGGAAGAGAATAGTAAGCCCCCCCACAAACGAACAGCCCCTCTTTCCTGAGGCAGAAAGTACCATAGAGAGGTTTCTCATCCCTCCTCAGGTCTTTTGCTCACTGCCCCACTTGCTGACTCTACCTAAGATAATAATTAAATCAAGGACCAATAATTAAATCATTGGTCCAGTCACACTGGCTTTCCACATGGCGGATTTCAGCAAAATGCTCTCTGTTTTTCAATATGATGCGTATGGAGGTTGCCCCAAATAGTACAACAGAGGCTCCAAGATAAGAACAAGCTGCCATGGCTAAGAGACTAAACCTTATCCCCAGGAGCTCTGTGCTGACTGGACTTAAGTAATTATCCTCAGGGTTTTAGCTTGGAGTGACACACAGAATTCTGACTGCCTTTTCTAAAACCAGTTTTAAACTGCTGGCTTTCACAAGGGTATTAAATAGGCACTGAACTTATGACTGCAGGGCAGAGCATTGGTGGCAGGAGGGTATGGTCTCTGGTCTACACCACCTGCGGGAAGAGCCCGGCAACAGAGACGAGCCCATGTGTGTTTCTCCACAGCCTGGGCTAATATCAGGGCTGAGTGGTACTTCTTACCACGGCAGTTTGTGGATTCCAAAGGCTTTCCCTGCCCATGACTCAGTCAGTGCCCTCGGCACAGAGTCCTCCAGTCCCTGAGAAGCCACTTTCTGATTTGTACTGGGCGCGCCCACGAGGGGCCAGCTCCATACCGGTCTGCTAGGGCTTTCCGTCCAGGGCTGGCCTCTGGGATGTGTCAACTTAACTCTGGGAAACAAGACCCAGGAAGAGGGTAGTTCTACCCAGCACCAGAGCCTTTCCTGGCCGACAGCTTTCCTTGTGATGAAGTCAGGTAGACCTCAGGCGTCTGCACCATCTGAGGCTCAATGGTGGTGATTATTTCACTGAGGACCAGTCTGATTTTGCATAGATTTTAAACAAATCTTTTAAGAGTAGGGTCCTATCCTGGGGGCAGCTGGAGGGGGACAGATTTCCTCTTAGAACGTGAGCTTTGAAGTTCACTCTGCCAGCTCTCTTGCTCTGGGCTTTTCAGGAACACAGTTGTACATTGATTTGGGAGTTCCTCCTAATGGGCTGGAAAACACAGCTTTCCTGTGGGGGGTGGCTCAGTGAAGCAGCTATTTTAAAAACCAGTGGAGGCCCACACAGAGACCCCCTCTAGTGAGGTCGTTCCAGACACTTCCTGAGGTCAATAAAAAGAAGCTGAGCCTGTGTTTCTTTTAGTGGAATAGACAAGTTCTCAGATACTTGGACACTGATTTAGGCATAGATTTGTGCTTAAACCACATGAACAGATTACTCTGGTATCTGAGCCATATAGATAAGTTGATTTCACTATCTATACTTGTCTGTATATGTAACTTATTAGCTTGTCTTAATGCTTGTCTTTCTTATTAGCTTGTCTTTCTTCCAAAGAACAATTTATTTAGCCTTTAGAAAACACAATGATTTTTAAGTAATATCGTTTTATAAAATAACTTTAGCTTAGTCTAAAATTGTTTTGCTTCTCTGCACATTCCATAGATTTACTGGGGTAAACTGATCTTCTCTTTATCTGTTCACTAAATTACTTTATGACTTTACCTATTGCCCTAAGAATATTTGTTGATAAATATTGAGACCGTTTACATTTTCCTAGTCATCAAAGGAATGTAAACTAAAAGTCGAAGATAATGATTTTCCCCCATCAAAGAGTCATCATAGCAAAGAAACTAATATTGCCACTTATTGCTGGTGTGACATCTAGGAATGTATCCCAACACAGAATTACTTTTAAATAGGAGGGAAAGTTTTATGTACAAGTTACTCAGCACTACTCTACTTTATAATAATAAAAAAAAAAGTTGAAAACAATCTAAATATCTGATTAAATGGGACTCATGGAATGACTGGCCATATTGCAATGACAAATGGCTCTAATGAAGAACAGTGGAAATGTTTATGATATACAGCTAAATGAAAAAGCAGGCTATAACACAGAGTGTAGACAGCAGCAACTATGTTTAAAAAAAAAACTATGTATAAAATGTGTTTTCTCTTTCACCTCCTTCCTTCACTGGCTGCTCAGGGCCTTCAGAAAAAGCCCTGAAATTTGCGGCAATTTTCAGCTGGGCCCAGCCTCACCTCTACTCCCACACTGCTCTGCTTCCCTCAGCCCAGCCTGCTCTCCAGTGCATCCTGCCTCCAGGCCTTCGCATGTGCTGTTGTTCTCTTGCCCAGAAAGTGCTTCTCTCTTCCCCATCTCAGTGCATTCCCCAGTCCTCCTTGACAAGTGTTTTCTGTGCTATACGTTGATTTTTTAAGGTCTTGCCTTCTGCTCTAATTTCTCCTGTGCTTTCACTTTCTGCATATTTATCCAGGTACTTAAGAAGAGGAAAGCTTCTAGGAGGCATGTGATTTTTGGTATCATATTTACTAAACATACCCTGAAGCACATTTCATGAGCAAACCTAAGAGTTACAGATGCCCAGATCTCTCTCTCTCTCTCTCTCTCTCTCTCTCTTTTTTTATTGGAGTATAGTTGATTTACAATGTTGTGTTAGTTTCAGGTATACAGCAAAGTGATTCAGTTATACATATACATATATCCATTCTTTTTCAGATTCTTTCCCATATAGGTTATTACAGATTAGTGAGTAGAGTTCCCTGTGCTATACAGTAGGTCCTTTTTGGTTATCTACTTTGTATATAGTAGTGGGTGTATGTTGATCCCAAACTCCTAATTTATCCCTCTCCCCCACCTTTCCCCTTTGGTAACCGTAAGTTTGTTTTCTATGTCTGTGAGTCTGTTTCTGTTTTGTAAATAAGTTCATTTGTATCATTTTTTGGATCCCACATATAAGTGATATCATATGATATTTGTCTTTCTGTCTGACTTACTTCACTTAGTATGATAATCTCTAGGTCCATCCATGTTGCTGCAAATGGCATTATTTCATTCTTTTTATGGCTGAGTAGTATTCCATTGTAGATACGTACCACATCTTCTTTATCCATTCATCTGTCGATGGACATTTAGGTTATTTCCATGTCTTCAATATTGTGAATAGTGCTGCTGTGAACATAGGGATGCACATATCTTTTTGAATTATGGTTTTCTCCAGATATATTCCCAGGAGTGGGATTGCAGGATCATATGGTAGCTCTGTTTTCAGATACCCAGATCTGTTGCTGCAGGTCCCAGGGGAACTTGCAATCAGTGCTCGGTGATCCAGCCAAAAGTGGAATAAAGTTGTGTCTGAAAAGTCTTAACTCATGTTGCATGACAAACTCATATTTGCGACTTAGATGCGCTGGTAGTAGCAGAAATAGCGATCATGTGAGGAAAGGGGCTTGGAAGCCGTGCAGCCCCTGATGAGCGTGCACTTGGGACATTGCCCCAGTCTCCCAAGCTCTGCCCAGGGCCTGGTGCTCAGTGTTTATCCCCACTGGGACCCTGGCTCATATTGAACAGACAAGTCCAAGGTTGGTGGGAAGGAAAGTATAGCCAGTATCTATCCGTCACTCAAGATAACACGTAATAAAAATCAAATGCTATATAAATCTTTCATGATTAGACACATACAGGTCAGGAGCCAGGGCAGGATGCATAATGGCAACTACAGAACATCCCTCAATATTCTTTCTGATGATACAAAATCAGTTCACATCAAATACACTTAAAATAACCAATTCACCCAATATTATTTGATATGGCTAACAAGAGCTGAAATTGAATCTTAATGTGGTTCATGAGTATATTCAGCAGTTTCTTAAAACTCTTCGTATAATCACAGTGCTTTATTGTTGAAATTACCAGGTTTTGTGATACAAATATATCAGATCCATAATTAAAATGCTGTTGTCTATGAATGCCACCACAGCATTTCCCCAAGTAGACACTTAAAAAAAAATCCTACACACTTTCAAAGGTGAATGAACTCCTCTTTTAGGAGAGATCCCTCCCTACACAGGCTTTATGTATTAATATTTATTAATATGACCAGTCTAGAGAAGAATAAAGTATTAAGAGAATGAGCACTAATGAGGCCTAGAGCACAAAATTTAAAATAGCCACCACTTTGCCTAAACTGTGAAATAGTCCCTCCAGACTTCCCACCTCCTCCGTGGCTTGACCGTGGTATTGATTCTAAGGCTCATCCAACAATGTGGTCCGAGTCATCATAGAAAAAATATAAAGCTATAATGAAAGTTTTTTTTACAGAAGGTTCCAGTATGGTCAGAATAGCTTATCTTATGCCCTACTCCGTGGTTTAGGGATGGATGGGGAGTCTGGTCCCCACCTGCTCCCCACAGGGCTCTGGGACTGGAGAGGATTTCCACATGTTTGCCATAACCGGCCAAGCACAGAGGAGGCAGCTGGCAAGCAGGAGTGAGGCAGGAGTGGACCTGGGTTTAGAGGGCAGTGGAAAAGCGCTGGGGAATACTCTGCCCTCCACTGACTAGGCGGCCAGAAATCTAAAAAGGACTTTGGGGTATACTGCTCTTGGAAAGCAACAGTGCATTTTCCCCAGGAAGCTAAGCATTGGTGCCTAGGGGCTCCCAGCCTAAAAGAAAAACAACAGATTTTTGGGTTTCCGGCAAACCAGGCATCGCCCTTAAAGGCTCATCGTATTCTCACATCCTTGTGTAACCTGTTTTGCCCCCTCTGGTTTAATTTTCGTGAAAATCTGTAAAATGAAATTGACTAGAGCAGAGGCATCCAGCCTTTTACCACCAAGTACTCTTTTTAGTATCCTCAATCAAAACCTTAATTGGTTTTCCACTTTTTAGGTTCAGAGCACCTGATCAACAGGCAGAACAAATATTATCCCAAATCACTGATGTTGTTCTAGCCAAATGCCGTGGCTCATGGCATTTTAATCAGACACGGGGTTCTTACAGCAGGTCCATGTTGAAGGCTGTTGGATTTTGGGAGATATTTTTAAAAGTCTGAGGACTCCTTTCAGTGTCATGAAGACTCTCGACAAGCTGGGGCCTGGTGTGTTGGACAGAAGAGAACCTGGGAAGCAGAGAGCCCGGAGCAGGCCGATGTAGATGCTGCTGTGGCTGAGGACTTTACACCCTTCCGGTGGTCTTGGTGAAGCCGGAAGGCAGAAGTTCACACAGTGCAGAGCAGGTCTGTTTCCAGGGTCAGGGGGAGCTCTCCAAGAGCAAGCGAGGTGCTCCAGGGACACAAAGGTTAAACAACAACAACACAGATAGATATTCTGAAAGCTTTCCGAAAAGCTTAAAAAAGAAGGAGGAGGAGAAGAAGGAGATGGAGAAGAAGAAGAAGAAGGAAAGAAAGAAAGAAAGAAAGACCCCAAGGACAGACTATATAATCAAGTGTGCCCTTCAGAACACAGGTGACAGACATGGTTTAAATTTCCCCATTTCCACTGGGGAAATCAGCATTGTTGAGCAGATGCCATGTGCCAGGCACTGTGCTGGGTGTTTATGGGGCTGGGTTTTTCCAATAGCATAGTGGGGGTCACACACATCATTCTCTTGCCTGTGCCCCTGGACTCACGGCCGAATGCCCGCAGGAAGGGCACTGTCACCTGAACAACCACCACGGCCGCATCAACTACAGCAACATGGACAGAAACAGGTAATGTTACTGAGAGCTTGACCAAGATCAGGTACAGGATTAGCTTTTTACATGGATCAAGTAGTTCAGCCCTGAGGACATCCCGATTACAGAGGCACTATTATGATAATCCCCAATTTACAGCTGGAAAAACCGAGACTCAGTGACTTCACAAAGAGACCACAAAGAGAGAGAGAAGGATACCTGGGACCCAAATCCCAAGTCTGTCTGGCTCCAGAGCCCTTGCTTATAATAATTAGAGTGGATGATAAGAGGGGATAAAAATGAAGAGCTGCTTCACTAAAGTTTCCACAGAACCCAGAGAGCAAAAAAAAAAACAGTGTCAGCGGCCATGGAGGTGGAGGCACACTTAACACAGAGCCTCAGGGAGCCACGTGTGGACTGAGCTGGCCCTGCAGCTCCCAGCATCCACCATGCCCAGCCATGCATGACAGCCTGCTGTGAGGGCAGAAGAGAAGGAAAATTGTACAACTGACGCGGGAACCAAGAGAGAGAATTTCCACTTTCCCCAGCCATCCCTCCCCCATCCCCAAGTCCTGGAAGTGTTTGGGAGGATTCTGGGGGTCTGAGGGGAGGGCTGGGGGCCCTGCTGAGTGAGTGATGCTGTGTTTTGAAACATAGGAGATTTCGACTGTTGACTGGACACTGTTTTTACTCCCAAACTGGTGGGCCTGGGAAGTCAGTCCTGCATTTACAGAGAGTGAATAGTTTGTTTGGCTGGTGGGTCTTGTATCTTTTTCACATCTATATAGGTATTTTCTGAGTTGGAGCTCAAGCTTCTTTCATGCAAAGACTTCCCCTTCTTTGTACAGGATTTTGCAAAGTGTTGCATGAATTTCAACGTTTTGTCTGTTTTCTATCATGATGGCAAATATAACTGAGAAAGGAATCTTCTTCACAAAGCTCGTTAGTTCCAGATGACCCTCTCCTTAACAAACCCTTGGTATATTTTTCCTAGAAATGAGGGAGGTGTTCCACTGCTATTTTTAAATAATTGGGTTGAGTATGTTCGCAGTGTGTTAGTTCCTTTGTCTAATATGGACACATCTTAGATTTAGTGGGCTTGAGCCCCATCTAGACCATTATTTGCCATTTGACTGCCTGGCCATCAAGCAGATTGCTTTATGATCTGATTGGATTGTTATAGACTTAACCTAAGTAGCAAGAGGAGACCGAAAGATGAAGGCTCTCAACAGGCTCTCGTGTCACTGCTCTAGGACTTACAGTGGATCCCTATTGCCCTTTGGATCCACCGGAGACTTTGGTCCCCACTCTCCCTCACGCAGGCTCCCCTGCCGTGTGTACTACATTTCATGCCTCAGCCCCTCTCTGCTCTGGGGCCTCTGCCCCATGGGGAGCTCTCAGGGGAATGTGTCTCCCTTCTCACAGGCAGCAAGCTGCGGTAACTAAATGAAGACATGCTCAATCAATTTGTAATTAACATACCATTCAAAGGCCTGACAAGCATCACACATTCTGAAAACCAAAGACAGGATTGGGAAGGACTGTTTTCAAGAGTGAAAAGAAAAAAAAAAAAAAAAAAAGGCTTTAAATAAGAACTGTTTACATTTGTCAGCATTTCTACCTGAAATAATAATAATAATTTTTAAAAAACGGAAAACAGAAGCAGCCTCTTGGAAAAACAGCCTGTTCAAAACCACAGAGCTATATTAAAATACACACCAGCACAGACGTTCTATCACTTTAAAAATGTTTTGAACGCCTGATGCCAAGCAGGATGCTGGGGGTTTCTTGCAGCCAGCACCAAGTGTTGAGGAAACATCAAAAAACAAAAAACAAAAAACAAACCCTCCATGTTGACTCAGCCAAAGTAAACATTTCATTACTCCCATAATAAAGATGACTTCTCAATTGAGTGGATGAAATTCCAGTTAGCTAGCTTTCCAGGTTGTCTGTGTAGGCAGTTTTTAGAGAGACAGCATAATAACATGCATGATAAAGTATTGAATTCGATTGCCTAGAGGGAGACTGAAGGAGAAAGACAGCGCTGTGAGTTAGTGTGATAGGCCCTAGCACGGAATTTGATGGACGCTTTAATCCATCCAGGACTAGTGTGCCCTGTACTGGGTGCTTTACTAACAGTGCCCAGAAACTTAAAAATAAACGAATTGTTGAAAATGTGAGGAGACTCTTTCCAAGGGACATGCTAAAAATGTCAGGGTGGTTTTTGGAATTTTTAAGAAAGAAGGAGAGAGAGAGAGAGAGGAGGAAGGCAGGAAGGCAGGAAGGAAGGAAGGAAGGAAGGGAGGGAGGGAGGGAGGAAGGAAATAGGGAAGGAGAGAGGAAGAAAAAGGGGAAAAAACAATGATTTAAGTGGCTTTGTAATTCCCCCCCCATTCTCATGAGTAGCAATCACCCATACATTCTTCAGGGCGTTCCCTCATATTTTATCTTGTTTCATTCCCATCACAACCTTGAGGGAACCATTTTTTTTAGCAGGGAAATGAGCACCCAGAGGTTATATCACTTGCCCACGTTGATGCAGCCAACAGATTGAGGAGTGGGAACCACGATCAATCTCTCCAACAAGCAAAGCCAAGAGGGCCCATTCTGTATTGTAGAATGAACCCTCCTGCCCCTTGCCTGGTGTCCCTCTGTCCTTGTGTTGCTGTTCAGGTCACATATGGAATGATTTAGAGAAAGTCTTCTGAGGGCAGGGCCATGGACTTAACGATGACCATAGATCCTGGCCACATGATGGTTTCCTTGTGATTCTGCAAGTGCCTAGTGTGCCTCTATGGAAACAGAATCCCTTGTGCAGGAAGTTGGGATTGGGCTTGGATTCTTATTGACCCAGTTGCACATGTTGGGAATGGGCATAAAAGGAAAGGAACTGATGTTCACTGATGGTCTGTTT
Organism: Lagenorhynchus albirostris; assembly: GCF_949774975.1. NCBI lineage: Eukaryota > Metazoa > Chordata > Mammalia > Artiodactyla > Delphinidae > Lagenorhynchus > Lagenorhynchus albirostris. The sequence goes on from NC_083095.1 coordinate 179,616,290, forward strand.
TCCTATGGAGAACTCATTGCTTTCAACCAGTGGCCCTCACCTGAACTACTCCACATGAAGTCCAGTTGACAGAGTGAGACTTTAGGTGGCTTCTTCCAAGAGTCTGCACCAGAGGCTCCTCCATCCCCTAATTTTCTGGGCTCAAAACTCTGTTGGCCTCTATACCCCTCAATCCTTTATGGCAGGTGGGGGACGGAGACTCTTAGAGGGTATGGGGGTGGCTAGGAGGGGTATTTGGAATGGGTTTCTCTCTCCAATACTCAGATCATCCCCTGGAGAAAACCTGCTGCCATTTTGACTCTGCAATCATTTAATGTGGTGAAAAGTTGCCATAGCAACATGATTTCTGCATCAGGTTGACATAAATTCATGCTTGCCTGGTGTGAAAAGAAAAATTGAGCATTCAATCTCCACCAGAGTACTTATACATAGGAGCAGATAGAAACTACAAATCCTGGCTTTATTATTATTATTTAAAAAAAATTTAGTATGGGTTTGAACATACGCAAAAGTAGAGGCAAATCTAACAAAGCTTCACGTGTCTATTGTCATCTTTAATAACCATCAACATATGGCCAATCTTGTTTCATTTCTACCCTCCCTCCTTCTCCAGACCTCACCCACTGCCTTATTGTTAAACAAATCCCAGCTATCATGTCATTTCATTCACTAATACCTCTATATGAATCTCTAAAAGGTAAGGACCCTTCTTTTTTGGCCGCACCATGTGACATGTGGGATCTTAGTTCCCCAACCAGGGTCTAACCCGTGCCCCCTGCAGTGGAAGTGCGGATTCTTAACCATTTGCCCGCCAGGGAAGTCCAGGACCCTCTTTTTAACAAATGATTCTCACAAGAGTAATAAGTAAAAGATAAAAATAAAGGAAGATTTCAGAACACAAATTCTGCCTTTCTCCCAAACTAAATTATTTAAACTGCATCTATCCCCTTTTATTAATATCTCTACTTCAGACACTATTTATTTTTTGGCTTAAAGTATAATAGCACTTTGTAGCAGGCAGCGTTCCAAGTACTTTACAAGAATTATCTCATTTAATCCTACCCTGTGAGGTAGATGATATTATCCCATTTTGCAGATGAGGAAAATGAGGCACAGAGAAGGCTTAGTAACTTGGCCAATATCAAACACTCAGAATAGGTAAATGACCAAATACATTGTTTTTGGTTCCTCATCCGGGCTAATCTTACCATTGAAAAGGCTGCATGTTTAGCTTACAGTTTGCAGCTTGTCCAGTGCCTGCTTTCCTGTGCTTTGCACTTCCATACCTACTCTTAAGACTTGACATTGAAACCTTACCGAGCATTGGGATTGACATATACACACTACTATATATAATATAGATAAGTAATAAGGACCTACTGTACAGCATAGGGAACTCAATACTCAGTAATGGCCTGTATGGGAAAAGAACCTAAAAAAGAGTGGATATATGTATATGTATAACTGCTTCACTTTGCTGTACACCTGAAACTAACACAACATTGTAAATCAACTATACTCCAATAAAAATTAAATAAAAACTTATTGAGCAGAAACAGATCACTGATGACCACCTATCTTTATGCCCACAAAGTATATTTTCAACTGTGACATATCTTCTATTAAATCCTGAGCAATATCCTTCAGTGGAAACTTTTGGAAGGTTTTATCCCTGAGAAGCAGAGCAGTGAGGCAGCCACCATGCTGGGTGATATCACTCAATTGCTTATTGGCTGTCCTTCGGAGGGTGAGTTGCTGAACTCAGCTCCTGGCACGTACCCTTGCCCCGTCAAAACCTTCCCACCTTGTATTGCAACCATCCCCTTATTACTAGTCTGTTTCCTCAGAGGCTTCTTGAGGGCAGGAGCCAATCTGCCATAAGTTGGTTTGGCTCTTTGTTCTTTTTCTGTGTCTGAGCATCGAAGCTGGCGCATAGTTAAGTGCTCAATAAATGAGTTTTTCTGGACATTACGATTCTCTGAGTTCTTTTAATTTTTCTTTCAAATCAAGCAAATAGTGATGTATCTGGCGGTGACTGAAATTCAAAATAGATAAAAACAGCCACATAATTCAGAGAAAATACAGATTTTTAAACTGAGGAGAAAGATGTTCCTGTCTGATTTTCCACTATGTCTGCCAACCTTGATGTTATTCTATATACAATTTTCCAGTGCCTTTGTAGACATAGTCTTTGGAGTTTATCTTGGAAAAAAATAGCAGTATATTATCTGAAGTTTAACATTTAATATTTTAAGATTTAAGATTCTTAAGTTGAATTGCCACTACTAATAGTTATTTTAGGTTTCTAAGAGAAAGGCAAATATATACAACAAGAACTGAAAAGGTACAATTAAAGTCAATATTAATAGAATGTACAGGCCTTTCCAAGTTATCCCCAAATACTTGCTTCACACTTAATAATACAGTAAAAAGATCATGCAAATTTTCTGAGACTGTTCTGGTTTCAAATATTTGCCCTGTTGCTCTCATGTGTATTTACCAGATCAGATACCAGGCTTTGGTTTGGAAAACACAATTACCGTACACAATGGACTAATAACAATATTAAAGTTGTACATTGACTCAGCACTCCCCCTTCTTACACAAGCTTGTGCTTCTTTCTGTATTTTATTCCAGGTGACAGCAAATATTGAAAGTATCTCATGTGATATTGCTGGGATTATACTGAACATGATTGTTGTTTAAATGTAGCTGTGTAGCTTATATACTTCAAGCTGTTTCCTGAGAAATAGAAATAATCCTAGGCAAGCACTTAGGTGAAAAATCAGAAGTCTGGTAATTTGCTCTGCACATTTTGATTAATATAAAACCAGAAAGCAATTAAACATTTAACATATATGTCACCCATCACCTAGTTTCTGCATTTTTGTCAAGAAGAATTCTATAAATGGTATTCTTCCTAACTTTTTAAAATTTATTTTATTGAAGTATAGTTGATTTACAGTGTGTTAATTTCTGCTCTGCAGCAAAGTGATTCAATTATACATATTCTTTTCCATTATGGTTCATCACAGCATATTGAATATAGTTCCCTGTGCTATACAGTAGGACCTTGTTGTTTATCCATTATATATATAATAGTTTCCATCTACTAATCCCATACTTCCAGTCCATCCCTCCCTCACCCCACCTTGGTAACCACAAGTCTGTTCTTTGTCTGTTTTTGTTTCACAGATAAGTTCATTTGTATCATAGTTTAGATTCCACATATAAGTGATATTATATGGTATTTGTCTTTCTCTTTCTGACTTACTTCACTTAGTGTGATAATTTCTAGGTCCATCCATGTTGCTGCAAATGGCCTTATTTCATTCTTTTTATGGCTGAGTAGTATTCCACTGTATATATGTACCACATTTTCTTTATTCATTCATCTGTCGATGGACATTTAGGTCGTTTTCATGTCTCGGCTATTGTGAACAGTGCTGCTGTGATCATAGGGGTGCGTGTATCTTTTCGAATTATAGTTTTCTCCAGATATATGCCCAGGAGTGGGATTGCAGAATCATATGGCAACTTTATTTTTAGTTTTTTGAGGAACCTTCATAATGTTTTCCATAGTGGCTGCACCAGTTTACATTCTCACCAACAGTGTAGGAGGGTCCTCTTTTCTCCACACCCTCTCCAGCATTTGTTATTTGTGGACTTTTTAATGATGGCCATTCTGACCAGTGTGGGGTGGTACCTCATTGTAGTTTTGATCTGCATATAAATGGTATTCTTGCTACTGGGAGGTGTGTGTGTGCGTGTGTGTGTGTGCAGCTCACTATTAAGGGATCTGAAATTCCAGCTCAGCTAACTGACTTCTTTGCCATCATTGAGAAATTGCTTAATTTGATGTGGCTTTTGCTTTAATCTGTCAAAAATGGAATAATATATGAGTCTTCATATATTATCATGCTTAGGAAATGCAGACGTGTCTAGGCAGTGATTCAGTGTTCAACAAATATTTATTTGTTAAATATTTACTCTTCTGCCTCAAAAATAATCATAGATGTTTTTCCAGGTTCTGGGACCCTTTACTTCCTAACCCCACACCCCTTGATTCTGAACTCTGGGGTTCTGTTTTAACTCAAGGACAATAACCAGGCAACTAAAAATATGTATACTGAGCGCACAAGAAAAGTCGGGAACTGCAGAAGCCATAGTGACAGTCTCGTGTGTGAGAAGAAGGGGAAGCTTGTCTGCTGCCTCTCACAGGCCCTGCAGGATGCGTTGCTGTCAAAGAGCTTGAGAGCAAAATGCTTGAGCTTGAGAACACTCCTCCTGGACCCTGCCCCCCAGGGTGCTCTCCTGAGCCTGGCCCACACTGGAAAGGCTCTGGCTTCCGTTGCAGAGTAGTGGTCCTCCTGCAAGGCACAGCCTCTCACTGGCCTTGTCCCCAGATGTCTTTGCTCCTAGGTGTGAGCAGGCAGGGACTTTGGCCATACGTCATTGTTGCCAAATGCCAACTTTAACAAAATTATTAATTGTGCTTTCTTTCGAAGCAGAGTTTTAGTGTATCAGTGTCAGAGTTCAGAGAAGCAGCCTTTATACTTGTGTTTAGCCAAAGCTCATGATGCTGCGCAAATCACTGACACAAGCTCTGGCCTCACTTCCCAGTCTGCAGAGTTCACCCTTCAGGCCTTTTTCAGAAACATTGGGAGAGCAGATGGAAAAGTCAACCAAACTGAAAGTCAGAAAGCATGGCCTTCATCTGGGAGGAAAAAAGCCTTTTGTTGCTGCTGCCATGATAGCTCAGGAGAAGCATGGGGTAAGGTCTCAATTTTACCTAAGAAAGGACGCCTAAAACTTTGTATTTGTTTTTATTGTTGTAAAACTATAGCCTCTGAAATCGGTAAGGCCATTCCTTCTAGTATCATTTATTCTAAATGCAGGCATAGGGACTTCCCTGGTGGTGCAGTGGTTAAGAATCCACCTGCCAACGCAGGGGACATGGGTTTGATCCCTGGTCCAGGATGATCCCACATGCCACGGAGCAACTAAGCCCGTGCGCCACAACTACTGAGCCTGAGCTCTACAGCCCGCCAGCCACAACTACTGAAGCCCGCGTGCCTAGAGCCTGTGCTCTGCAATAAGAGAAGCCACCACAATGAGAAGCCGGCGCACCACAACGAAGAGTAGCCCCTGCTCGATGCAACTAGAGAAAGCCCGCGTGCAGCAACGAAGACCCAATGCAGCCAAAATTAAATAAATTTATTAAAATAAATAACTAAATGCAGAGATAATTCTATGGACAATAAATAGCAATTCCTGGGATGGCTTGTTGGAAGAAACCAGACTTTGAGAAGTAAATAACCCAAGAGGTACCAACTTATTCTAAATAAAACATGACCCCAAGATAGTTAAGTGGGTCATCCGTAATAGTTAAATTTATTGAGACGTACTATGTTGCAGGTACTGCGCTAATGCTATGACATGGATTACCTAGTTAAATCTTCATAATAAGTAGGAAAAGTACTAGTGTGGTATCCACTTTTTAGAGGAGGAAACTGAGGCTTGGAGGTGTAACCTTGCCCAAGGGCATACAGCTAGCAAGTAGTAAAGCCTGCCAGGATTCAGATTCCCCCTTCACTCTGTTGCCCAAGCTCTCACCTGCCGTGTCAGACCATCTCTCTCTAGGCTATGGGTTTCTCTCTCCATCAACACCCACCCCAATCAGGCCATCTGAGTCAGTAAGAGTGATTTCTTTGTTCACAGGTATTAAACTTCATACTTTGGCTCTTCGTGTGCCCAGAAGAATAAGCAAAGAAATTGGCAGGAGTGAAATGTATTTACTATAATCCATTTTCACAATTCTTAAAACTCCTTGAGAAATTTTATAATAGTTAAACATCTTAAGCTAAATGAGGTAACTAATTCTGCACATACTTTATTTAAGGATTGGAATGCGTGTTCAGTTTAGTTATAAAATGACGTTCCACAGAGTGAACGCTATTTTCCCACCGTTAAAAGTCTATTTTTCACAGGAAATTTTCCTGACCTAAAAGGGTTAATATTATAGGAATGATCATATAGGACACCCTAGAAAACCTAGAAATCACACCTTCATCATGCTTCCAAGTTGGGTATCACCCAAGTATCCATCTGTAGACTGGACATCTCCAAGTTCATGTCCTCTAGACACCTCAAACTCTTGTATCTGAGATCAGACAAGACATCTTCCTCTGCAAACCTGCTCTTTCTCCAGGGTTCCCCCTCAGTCAGTGGCTCTACCATCCATCCAGTCCCCCAAACGGAAACCTGGGGGCTTTCTTCCCCCTCATCTCTCCCTTACTCCCCACATCCAATTGCTGGCCAGGCTTTGTCTCTTCTTCCTCTGGAGCCTCCCTTCTCTCTGTCCTTCTCAGCTCAGCTCTCCTTATTACTCACCTGGATCAATGCCACATTTTTCCTCAATACCCACATTAGGCATCTTCTCTGGGAGGTTTTTCTTGCCTCCCTGCACCCCTCAGTCTGGGCTCCGGTAAGTTCACTCTGCCTCTTGTGCCCTCCTCTATCAGCACTCCTCCTGTCCCCTAATTGCATGTTTACTTTTGTATCTTGCTCCAGTGCACTATAAGCTTCTCGAGGGTGGGGACTGTGTCTTATTTGCGAATAGCCAGCTCTGAACAGAGCCTGAGGCTTGGTCATTACTCATTAAAGTCTGTTGAGTAAGTCGAGGAGACTTTCAAGTGGTCCTGTCTTCAGCGTTCCTGGGGGAATCTTGTCAGGATCAGTGTGTGATCACACAGCTTATCCACTTGGGGCTTGGGGTAGGCTCGCCAGGAGTTACATTTCCTTTTCGTTTATATCTCTTTTGTGATAATAAAGAAGAACACAGCAAAATCAACAGCATTTAGGACAATGTTATGAATATTATAGGCCAGAAAAAAGAGCTTGTTAAAGAACAATGGACAGGTCAAACAGGCTCAAACCTAGGGATTCGGTTTTTAGTCTTCATGCAGTAACACATCTGATTTCTACATTACTGAAAACCAGCATATAATACACTACCTGGCTACAGCAGCTATTGAAAAATTAATGACAATAAAAACAATAATAATAATATTTATCACTTACTAAATGTTTCCTATGTGCTTCCTATTCTGAGTGTTATGTGCATATGTCATTTAATCCTCACACCAATTTTATAAAGCTGGTATTAATATCCCCATTTTATAGTTGAGGACACAGAGTTAAGTGACATGCTTAAGGTCACCTGCAAGTCAGTGGCGGCACCAGATATGGACCCAGCTGTCTAATTTCAGAGGCCACTTTTGTTAGTCACTGCTGCCTGACCCAGTGCACACAGGACTCTGTGGTTCTACTCAGCCAAACTCTCAGCCATGAGTGACAGCTGCTGAAATACAATTTGTAAGCATGTAGAAAAACACAGACTGTTTCTGACATCCTTTCTGATAGTCACAGCTTACCCAAATTCAGGCAAATAATCAAATATCACACATGCTAACTTGTTCAACATTATGTCTTTTCTTAGCTGTAAGTAAAGGTAGACTTCATTAAAAAGGCATTACTCCTCAAAAAAATTCATTCTCTTCCTGCACAGAATTATCTTTCTGGAAGATATTTGTTCATATTACTTGGTTTGGGTAGGAACTGAGATTTATTTTTTTTTAGAATGGGTGGAAAATATATTTATGCTAATTACACAGATCTTTGAATCCTCTTTGATCATGGTAAAAGAATGAAAATCATCTGCTTGCTGCTACCCACACCTTTTGAACAGTCTTCTACCCTAGTTGGCTTGGTTTTTACTTGTGGACTGGGAAAGATAACATGGGCCAGAATTGTGTTGGCACAAAATGGCCTGACTCTAAAAGCTATAATGACGAACAATTTCTTCTGAAAGGCAGCTCCTGGAATTACTGACAGAAGTATCCTCTGACATGACCAGCTTCAACTAAATGTGGTCAGGGCTCCAACCCCACTGGGCTTCTTAAAAATAGTCATGCACGAATAGGGAATAGCAAAGAGGAGAAACACAGCCATAAATTTGACATTTTCTCTCTGATGTCCATTCCTCTGTATTACCAGCCATAAAAATATGATCCATTGAGCCTGCTAGCATGAAATACCACAGAAATGAGAGGAAATTAGATTCTATTACAGTCATACCTCAGAGATATTGCAGGTCCGGTCCCGGACCATTGTAATAAAGCAAATAACGCAGTCAAGCGCATCACTCAAAGTTTTGTCTTCCCAGTGCATATAGAAGTCATGTTTACACTATGCTGTTGTCTGTTAAGTGTGCAATAGCATTTTGTCTTCCCAGTGCATATAGAAGTTATGTTTACACTATGCTGTTGTCTGTTAAGTGTGCAATAGCATTTTGTCTTCCCAGTGCATATAGAAGTCATGTTTACACTAGACTGCTGTCTGTTAAGTGTGCAATGGCATGTCTAAAAAAATGTACACACCTTAGTTAAAAATTACTTTATTGCTAAAAAATGCTAACCAGCATCTGAGCCTTCAGCAAGTAGTAGTAGTAACATCAAAGATCACTGATCACATATCACCATAACAAATATAATAATGAAAAAGTTTGAAATATTGTGAGAATTACCAACAGATGACACAGAGACACGAAGTGAGCAAATGCTTTTGGAAAAGTGGCACAGATAGACTCGTTTGATGCGGGGTTGCCACAAACCGTCGATTTGTAAAAAAAAATGCAGTGGTGTCTGTGGAGTACAATGAAGCAAGGCGCAATAAAACGAGGTATGTTTGTAACTGAGTGCTTCACTCACCTGTTAACTCGCCTGTTACATGTTCTGGGTTATAGGGTCCATGCTCACAAGGGTATAAGACCTTTATTTCCTTTACCAGTTCTACGTTTGTTAACATCACTTAAAATATATACATTTGGGGGTTATACCATGTGTCAAATTCTCAAGGACTTAAATGTGAAACACCTTTTTTTTTTTTTCAACAATTAGGAGAATCAGTGAGCTATGATAAAATGGCTTAAATGTACTTAAAAACAATTCCCCGAAGAGCTGTGCATGAATGAGTGCATTAATTATCACTTCAATATTAAGAACTTAAAAATGAAGAATCTGTTTTTTAAAATTGCTAAGCCACCACAGTAAGTGCCCTCAGATTGACTCATTCCCCCCCTGCCCCCATTTATCTAGCTTCTTAAGGAGCATGCTAGACCACTCTCCACAGAGGAGAAAATGTTCTAGAATAAAGAACAATCGGTAGCTTAAATTAAAATTATTGAACTAACTGATCAGCAGCTCATTAAGATAACAACAGGTAAATAACTTTAATATCCTTTGGAACTGAAATTTTTTAAATATTAAGTTGGAATTGAAAGATTTGGGGAAATATTTAGTAAATTGTGTATATATGTGGGAGAAACTATACAAATACAAAGATGATATTTGTGTGACATTTCAAATGTAAGATTAGATGTTTTCTATGCAAAAGTGGATTATATTAGGTATATGCAATTGCCAAAACTCATAAAACTATAACTTGGGGTCTCTGCATTTCACTGTATGTAAATTACAGTATACCACAATTTAAACAGATCCTCAAACTCTCAACGTCATCAAAGACGAGGAAAGTCTGAGAACCTGTCACTGCCTAAGGAGATATGAGGATTAAATATAATGTGATATCCTGGATGGGATCTAAGAACAGAAAAAGGAAAATTTAAAAATGAATGAAATCCAAATGAAGTATGTAGTTTAGTTAATAATAATGTATTAGTATTTGTTCATTAGTTGTGACAAATGTACCTCACTAATGCAAGGTGTTAACAATAGGGGAAACTGGGGCTGGGTATAGGAAAACTGTCCCACTTTTCTACGAGCCTAAAACTATTCTAAAAAATTTAAGCTTATTTTAAAAAATAGAAAAAAAGCAGGATGAGAGGGAGTGGGGAATGGAAAATATATATGGCAGTCACCCAAGACCCTACTGGAAGGTCAAGAAACTGAAAATGAAAACGTCTGCATTATCTATTTCAAGCAGTAAGTGTAAATTAGCCATAAAAAGCAAGTGTTTTTATTTACTGGACATTAGCATCGAATAGATGCCCTCCTATCAGATTTACTTTCCCATGATAAAACTGAAGATTATCATCATTACCATTATTTTTTTAAACTGGACTAACACGTTAAAAAAGGTTGTACACATACAAATGGCAATGGACTGGATAAATAGTATAGCTTCTGTTTTCGATGTAGCAGATTCGTCATTGTAAATTATCTAGTGCCACTGTTCCGTCCTGTTTTAACTCCACCACCCAAGACTTCCACACATTCTTTATGTAGGTAAAGAGAAAAATTCATTTCGTGCCTGCCAAAACGTTTTCTTCTCAGGTGTGAGTGTGTATATAGAGAGAGATTGTGTGTAAAGAAAACTTGTCTACGAGCCATCCGTGTCTCTGATAAATATGCCTTTATGCTATAACCCATTACCATTATAATAAAATCCTGTTCATCACCCTTTTAATACGCTGTGAGTCTTCCTCATTTTTTGGGGTCGATGCTAACCAGCCCTCGAAGCCAATCGGATGGGCCGAACACAACTGTGAAGCAATGTCTGGTGTCGCCACATCTGGGCCTGGGTGCCGGAGGCGAGGACTGCTTTGGTACCCGTAGGGTGTAGCAGGTACCCTTCTTTGTGGCGCGCAGCTCCATCGGGAGCACCCCTTGCGACGAAAGATTCCTTTTTTCAGTTAACAGTTCTGGTGCAGAGGCTGGTGGAGAGGCCCAGAGCCGACGGAGACCGAGACGAAGATGAGCAAGAGCCCGCCCGCCGCGGCGGCCCAAGAGAAGAGCTCCTTACGCAGCGCAGCCGCCCGCAGCCCGGACTGGCGGGCTGTTGCGAGCCCCTGCGTTGCCATGGGAACCGCGGCGGCTCCCCTGCGGAACCAGACGTTTATTACCTGAGAATCCGCGCGCGGACGCCGCCCCCACCCCCCGGGCCGGGGGGACTCGCATCTTCCCCGCCCGCGTCAGCCTAGCGGGGAAAGCTGAAATCAGACGCGGCGCGAAGGACGCGTTGCAAACGCTTCGTAAGCGTTGCTTGGTGGCCTGGCCGGACGCCCCGGGTGGAGGCCCATGCGAGATAGGCCCGCGCAGCCCCTCCTTCCCAGCCATTCCGGCGCGTCCCCCAGGCCCGGGGCGCGACGCGGGGCTCAGAGAGCCCCCCTCGCTCCGCCGACGCCCTGGGACCCCGCCCGGGGGAGGAACCGCAGCGCGGCGCCCCACAGATGGAGACAGAGGCCCGACGTGGGCGTTTTAGCAAAACCGTCCCAAAGCCAGGCCGCGTTTACTCTTCCTGGCCCTCGTCCCACAAGGCTCTCCAAGGGGAGGGAGGGAGCTTAAAAGACATTTACCCCCGAGTCCTAGCCTACTTATTGGAACACTTCCCTAACACCCCGGCTGTCCCGGGAGCTAGAAACAGAAGGCAATGTTTGGGTAATTAATAGTGACAACAACGGGGCTCCGGAAACGCTCGCTGCCCGGGGCCGGGCCGAGGGCCCGGCGGGAGGCCCTGCGAGGTGCTCGGCCCGGCAGCCTTCGGGACGCACGGACAGCGGTTCCTGCGGGGCGCGTCCACACCCAGGCCCGACTTCCACCGTTCATATAATTAGGAGAAAACGCAGAAGGCGCACGGTCTCCATTTTACCCACCACACTTTTTCCTCCCAGGTCACTGGGGAAGCCCCTGGCTCCGGAGACATCCGGGCTCCGCGCCTGGGCCCGAAAAACCCGCCTCCAGGGAGCGAAGGTCTTGTCGCTCCAGGCTATAAATATTAATAAGCTGAGAGGCCCGGTCATAATTATCTCCCATTAATTGCAACTCAACCAAAAATCCAGCCTCCTGCCACTCAGGGCCCCCTAAGTCGGGGTTGCTGGGTTTTGGTGTCAGGCGACTTCCTCGGCGCAAAGTCGTTCTTTGTATTCTCCGCCCAACATGGAAACCGTACGCTGCGCTTGTCGGCGTGTTAAAATCACCCTCGGAGAGATTCGAGCCGACGGCCCTTCGCTAGCCTGCATCCCCGGCCGCCTCGTGCGCACTATTTGTCTCCCTGCCACCAGGGGACCTGGCCTCTATCCCCACCCCCGACCTTACGCTACTGAAGCAGTAGTGTGAGGGATTTGACGAACGGGTGGGGCCGCTCCGGATCTGACTCGAAGGCACCTGTGGCGGCCCCGGCCCTGGGCGAGGCCTGCGGGCCGCGGAAGGGTTCGGTCCCGCTGCGCGTAGGAGAGCAGTCCTAGTGATTCGACGCTCCTGACGGCAGTCCCGGCCACACTGTGCCCCGAGCGTCGGAGTCCTTCCGCCCCGCGAGCCCCCTTCTTCCCCGAGGGCTCCTCCCTGTACCCCTAAGGAGCCGCGTGCGGTGGCGAAGGGGCGTCGGGCTGCTGGGGGCTGCTGTTCCGTGGCTCAGCCCGGGCTTGGAGGTTGGGGTGAGTACATGGGCTGCTGCCATTCACCGCGCATACTCTCATCGCGCCGCCGAAGCTGAGAACTGGGGTTTCGGCGCGACGCCGGGGATGCCCTGCCCCGCGCTGGCTGCGCCCATTGCCCAGGCCTCCCGGCGGCGGGCTCGCAGATGGCTGGGCGCTGGGAGTAGCCAGGAAAGGCCCGGGGTGAGGGCTCCCGTCGCTTCCCGGCCCGCGGGCCCACATTCCGGCCCGTGCCTCCGCTCGGTGTCCCGGGGGCTCGCGGAGCCGAGAGGAGGCCCTTCCTCGCTCCCCAGGCGCAGGAACCAGCAGCGGGAGGAGGCTCTGCGGTACCTAAGCGTCCGCGGCGCGGGAGCAGCGTAGCCGCGCTTCTCCTGGGAAAACGGTGGAGGCCGGGCGCCCTGTCGGGAGGACGCACCACCCATCGGTGCCTCGAGGAGGCCCAGCCATCTGCGCGTGGATGTAATCAGTCAGATTTCTAAGGCACCATGGAAGGCCAAGAGGAGCTGCCGCATTATTTCTCGTCCACTCATTTCCACTTATTCGAGGAGTTGTGTGCCAACAAAGAGCTGCCCATGACAGAGAGGTACTGTCCACTTCCCAGCGAGTATTATGAACATTTAAAATTATTAATGGTCATTTACTCGATTCATTCCCATTTAAACTGCATCAAGAGGAAAGTTCAAAGTGTAAAATAAGGATTTAGGTAAAGCCACTACAGTAGTTAAATTAGTACCCGTTTTATTTTAGCAATAGTTAAAAATGCAGACCCATCAGGGAGGCCCAATTAAAAGACGCTCACTACCTGTATGTGCAATTCAGCCGGAAGTGTCGATCAGGGTGACCTGTGGTGGTCACTGAGTTTCATGAATGTTAGCTGTCCACCACAAGGACAGAAAGAAATCCGCCTCAGAGGTCAGATGCTTGGACTCTAACTATTTGAACTGTAGGCAGTTTCTCCAAGTCACGCCAGAGGCAAGATCAGCTTTTTTGCTGATCAAATCAGTTTCCTGTAACAGTAACATAGGCGCCAGGGTCTGGCAGCAAGTAGTTAACTGAGGCTCAGAGTTGGGGAGGATCCCATTTTGGTGGTCAGGGCAGGGGGTCAGTGCTACCACCATTAACACTGTGGTTTTGCATCTTCCCCTCTCTGCTTCCTCCATGCAGCACCCAGGTCACCTGTGTGGGAAAGTAAGCCTGGGAGGAGGTGATGATGAGGGCACCGAGCTGCCAGACAAATGGAGGGGCAGCAGTGGGCATCTGGACAGGCATGGGTTTTATTATTATTCCTGCCCCCAGCAGGTGTCGAGTAAATGTAAAAGACACAGAGCTCTGTGAACACGACGACGTGGGGTTGGCCTTCTCTAAAGAGAAATTTTGCTTGAGTTGCCTGGTTTAGAATCAGGCCTAGAGGCTGCGCAGAGTAACATTCATTCTGTCTTGAACTTTTCTTTCTGCTGTGGTGGGAGGTGGGCAGCTCCAAGGGCCACCTGTCCCTAGAGCACAGGAAGCCATCTGGAACTCTGCTAGTGGGAGTATTTCTCCAATTGTCTTGGAAACTCATCTCCACCAAGAAGGGTTTCACAAGGCTGAACAATGGGCATTTTGACATTGTTCTTTGCTAATGGCAGTTTTGGTATCTCTGTTTCGTTCTTTTAAATAAATTTATTTATTTTGGGCTGCGTTGGGTCTTTGTTGCTGCGTGTGGGCTTTCTCTAGTTGCAGTGAGCGGGGGCTGCTTTCATTGTGTGCACGGGCTTCTCACTGTGGTGGCTTCTCTTGTTGCGGAGCACGGGCTCTAGGCATGCGGGCTCAGTAGTTGTGGGTCACGGGCTTAGTTGCTCCGCGGCATGTGGGATCTTCCCGGACCAGGGCTCGAACCCGTGTCCCCTGCATTGGCAGGTGGATTCTTAACCAGTACGCCACCAGGGGAGCCCCTGGAATCTCTCCTCTCTCTGTTTCTCTCACGGCTATGCCCCTACACTCACAAATCTGTCCTTTTTGTATTTTGTGGTAACTCTGTAGCTTGCTAAAGATCAAAGTCATGTACCAACTTGTCTATCTGAAACCCTACACACAACTCTAAGTCCTCTCTGGCGGTAAAAGTCTGGAAGTTGTTTTTGAATTCTGCTGGCTCAGCCTCACCCTGTTCCTCCCAGGATGATGCAACCCTAGAATAGGGCCCAGAAAGCTGCTGGTCTGTCACCAGCCAGCTGAGTCTGGCTTCGAGGTGCCAGACTGGACCAAACAAGAACTCTGTTGAGTGATCTTCCCTCAACCCTGGAGCTGTGACAGGGATCACAAAATAACACTTTCCGTCTTTGTAGGGCTTTAGAGCCGACAGCATTCTTGCTAGTTGCTTACAACTCCTTATTATCTCCATTCACGGATGGAGAAACTGAAGCCCAGAGAGGTTAAGTGCTTAGGCCAAGGCCACATGGAGAGAATAGGGATCTTGTGAGTCTGACCTTGGGCTCTTGCTACCACACCTGTCACTTTAAAATCAGCAGTAGACACTGTGAACTCTAATCAGTATTTCACCCTGGAATTCAAATTGCATCTCCGCTTTGCTTAGCAAACACATCTCTTAGTGGCAGAGAGACTAGTGGGTGCCTAACAAGAACCAGGGTGCATGCAGTGCAGCCAACAGGGCCAAGGACAAGTGGGAGCCAGGCCTTTCCACAGTACGTGGCCTTCCAGCTGGAGGATGTTCCCTGAGTAAGAGGAAATCCCTTTTCATAAAGACAGCGGCAGGACAGGGGATTTCCCCCTGGTGGTGATGGGTGACCCTGTTTCTCCTCTTCCCCCACCTCCACCCTTGCCTGACTCAGTGGACACTGGCCCGGGCAGCTGGCCTTGATTATCAGTGCATCAGGTCATGGACTGGGACTTTTTTTTCTCCTCAGAAGCTACAGTGTGTGACGTTTATTAGCACCAGACATTCAACAACCTCAGAACAGTAATGCGTCCTGAGTTTTATATAGCATAGACACTGGGACACACCTGCCATTCCCGGTCCTGAATAACCAATCTAATCTACGCCTCTCACCTGGCTAGGTCTTGAGAAAATGAGACTGGGATCTACAAGAAGTGAATGTAGTCTTCCTCTTTTTTGCTTGGATTTCATATTTGCTACTTAGAGTACCTCATGTTCTCAGCCCAGTGGCATGAAAAATATTGAAGTGAGGTAGGAAGGTGTATTGTTAGAAAGAAAATGGCATTTTTTGATGGATAGGGCTGGGGTTAATGAGCATTTGAAGATTTGTGTGAACCACTTATAAATGTATGAAAATTACAGCTCAGCAGCTGTTCACCAAAGCAGTGAGTCTAATTACCTGGCAACTGTGCTAAGCACTTGACATGTACTGACTCATTTCACCTTCACGACCACCCTACAGGGTAGTGACTATGGCTGTACCCATTTTACAGGGGAGAAAACTGAGCCACAGAGCCATTCTGTAACAGTGCTGGTAAATAGCAGAGTCAGGATCTGACTAAATTTGGTTCACCTGTGAATTAATGCAAGCCATCAATCAAACAGGTTTAGCTGGTTCATCCAAAGCTGTGGTCACTAATGCCAAGTGGCTTCATTTGGAAAGTTAATTCTTCACTCTCTTAGCAAGAACACATTTCAAGTTTTCTTTCTCCTCCTTCCTCCCTGCCCCTTCCCCTTCCCCCCTTGGAGCTGAGATTCCTGTGGTTGAGCCTGGAAGAAGGTGGCAAGTTGTTAAAATGTAATGATTTGTTGCCATTCATTCCTCTTCTAACCTCTGCCCCAAATGGCTCCGAATGCAGCTGGGCTTAAGTGTTCAAAGAAAATACATGTTACAGCCATTCAACATCCACTGTGCCTTAGGTCAGTGGTAACAGTGTCTTTTACACAATTGCATGTATCAATATTTTGTCTACAAAGCATATTCTACCCTGCCTCTCACTTTAGATGTTTCCTCTTGGCAATTGGGGCCTTATCTCGAAGTATGGAATGGAAGGCTGGCTCCCTGAAAGATCCCAGGCTCGGCCAGCCTGCCCCAGATAGAACCCAGTGACTCACTGTGCCCTCGGAAGGAGAAAAATGTAAACGTGCTGGCCTCACCATCAAAAGGAGGCAGTTTTACCCAGACACTTTCTTCCAGGGCTTTCCCTTCTTTACAACTTGTACTATCTGTTCACATTTCAACACATTTTCCCTAAATTGTTCTTATCCTCTCCCTGCAAATCGGAGTTTGGAAACCCTACCATCCATGGTGCAGAGATGCTTTTCTGCCTCTTCATCTGTCCTAACAATCCATTTTGCTCTTGGGTGGCATTCAGCCAAGAGACTGAATGTCCAGGATGTCAGAGTCATTCCTCCAGAAAGGGATGTGGGTTTGTAAAAATTTCAGATGGCTTTGTTCTCTTTCCCTCTTTTTTCCCGTCTTTGGCAAGACAGAAAGTGGGATGGTCCACATGCAGGTTTCTTCCTATGAGTAAAAGAATCAAGTTAGTTAGGTTTCCATGTGCCTACGCGCTTTGCTGCTGTGTCTGCTCTATTAGGACTACTTTTAGCTTTCTGACCTACACCTGCCTTTTTTGCAGCGCTGGGACGAGGGTGAGGTGAATGAGGTATGTGCCTTGGGCACAAAATTTCAGGAGGTGCCAAAAAACTCAGTGATCAAGATGCATATTTCAATGCAATATTAAAATCAACATCAGCACAAAAAATACAAGATGAACAAACAATAAAAATTTTCAATAAAAACAGTATGACTGACATTTCCTTTTGCCTCAAGCTTCAGTCCATCTTGTCACTGCACTGCTTTCTTATTTATCTTTCTCTTAAATCAGAGGAAATGAGAGAGGCAGCAGGGATAAAGCTAACTGAAATTGATGTAATAAACCAGAGAAACGAGAGGTGGACAAAATGAAACCAAAAGTAAAATAATGCATTGAAAACAAGAAAAAGAAAGAGAATGAGAGGGAATGCCTAGATTAATATACACACAGCTTTTTATCGATGCCAATTAAAGATTTTCAGAGAGAACTGTTTGACTCTCAAGCTATCACCTTGTTTCAGTGATTATTAAAAACCTTGCTGTGGTTCAAAACGTTTTAGACACGTGTGTATTTTCCCTAGTCCTAGAGACATATTTTTTTAGTAATAATACTCTGTGTTTTTAGAGTGCTTCTTTATTTTTCAGAGCACTTTTTTGCATATTATTTCATTTATTCTTCTCACATCGAAAGAGTTAGATAGAGCATGTTATCCTTTCTCAGAAAAAATGAGTAGGTGGGATTGGGGAAGAAAAGGAAAAGTTGTATTCTCAGTACCAGGCATTGAGCTACATGCTTTATGTATGTTTTCTTATTTATTTCCCATTTAACCCTGAGGTATGGATATGATCAGCTCCTTTTTACAGATCAAGAGGCTGAAATCCAGGGGGATTGGTTAATTGACTAGTAATATTCTCAGAATATTTATTTGCTAAAAAGCATATGGTATCATATTCTCGTGCTTTTGGTTGTTAGTAAAACTTTTAAAAGGCTAATTACACCAAGAAGGTACTGTCTAATAGCTCCAAATAATGTATAGCTCCAAAAGCTTTGTTATGCCTCTTAAGTAACTCTTAAGATTTTCTCTTTGCTTCTTCTGAATAGTCTGTATGTATCTATGCCAGAATGAGTCAACCTCTAAAGTGCTAGTTTGATAGAAATACAGAGACTCTCTTAAAGGGGAAATATTTTGAACTAAGTAGATGTAAATGATTGGTTAGGAAAGTGACTTAGTCTTTTCTCTTCTCCACAAAGTACATTTGGTTGATTTAATATGCTAAGTATATGCTAAAGTATGGAATCATTCTTGTGTGCCCTGATCTTGGTACACAATTTATTTTATAAATAGAAGTGAGATAACATTAAAATCATGTTTAATAACCACAATCCCCCTACCCTTATACAACTTTTATTTCTGAACACTGCATTCACATGAAGAATTTCAATAAGAGTAAGCATATTATTTTAGAGTTTATTTAATATATTATTGTATAAATACCTCATGATGTCTATAGACTTCATACTAAGAAAATATACACTTTAAAGTATATGGGATCTCACTTTAGGCTTACGGAAGCCCCAGAATACAGGTTTTATTCATCTTATTCCACAGACTTGGCGTCTGAGGCGTTGAGTGTTGGCGGCAGACACAGTCAGGGCCCGAGCTAGGATTCAGTCGGCTCAGGGCACCCTCCCCGACAGGCGCTCAGTCACTCTGTGACAGTTGACGCTGCCACACCTCTACCTTTAGTCTTTTATTGATCAGTTTCAAGGGAAGAAAAATGAACATCTTTATGGCTCTTTGTAGGCCCAGTCATATCGCTCTCTGAAGGCGTTGCAAGAGTATATAATCCTTCTAGCAAAGAAGAAGGGGAACCAGCCTCAACTTAACCTTGATAACCTTGGATGTTATTATTACTTTAAAAAGATGCTCCCCAGGCAGGTGTAAAAATCACATTGTGGGGTTGTTTTAACATGTATTTCTTTGATTACAAATGAGGACAGGTATATATATATATATATATATATATATATATTTTACTCTAGTTTACATATTTTTTTGAATTTTATTTTATTTATTTTTTTAGACAGCAGGTTCTTATTAGTCATCAATTTTATACACATCAGTGTATACATGTCAATCCCAATCACCCAGTTCATCACACCACCATCCCCACTACCCTGTGGCTTTCCCCCCTTGGTGTCCATACATTTGTTCTCTACATCTGTGTCTCAACTTCTGCCCTGCAAACCGGTTCATCTGTACCATTTTTCTAGGTTCCACATACATGCGTTAATATACGATATTTGTTTTTCTCTTTCTGACTTACTTCACTCTGTATGACAGTCTCTAGATCCATCCACATCTCAATGAATGACTCAGTTTCGTTCCTTTTTATGGCTGAGTAACAGTCCATTGTATATATGTAACACTTCTTCTTTATCCATTTGTCTGTCGATGGGCACTTAGGTTGCTTCCATGACCTGCCTATTGTAAATAGTGCTGCAATGAACATTGGGGTACATGTGTCTTTTTTTTTTTTTTTTTGTGGTACGCGGGCCTCTCACTGTTGGGGCCTCTCACTGTTGTGGCCTCTCCTGTTGTGGAGCACAGGCTCCGGATGCGCAGGCTCAGCGGCCATGGCTCACAGGCGCAGCCACTCCGCGACATGTGGGATCTTCCCAGACCGGGGCACGAACCCGTGTCCCCTGCATCGGCAGGCGGACTTTCAACCACTGCGCCACCAGGGAAGCCCACATGTGTCTTTTTGAATTATGGTTTTCTCTGGGTATATGCCCAGTAGTGGGATTTCTGGATCATATGGTAATTCTATTTTTAATTTTTTAAGGAACCTCCATACTGTTCTCCATAGTGGCTGTATCAATTTACATTCCCACCAATTCCGCAAGAGGGTTCCCTTTTCTCCACACCCTCTCCAGCATTTGTTGTTTGTAGATTTTCTGATGATGCCCATTCTAACTGTTGTGAGGTGATACCTCATTGTAGTTTTGATTTGCATTTCTCTAATGATTAGTGATGTTGAGCAGCTTTTCATGTGCTTCTTGGCCATCTGTATGTCTTCTTTGGAGAAATGTCTATTTAGGTCTTCTGCCCATTTTTGGATTGGGTTGTCTGTTTCTTTAATATTGAGCTGCACGAGCTGTTTATATATTTTGGAGGTGAATCCTTTGTCCATTGATTCGTTTGCAAATATTTTCTCCCATTCTGAGGGTTGTCTTTTCATCATGTTTATGGTTCCCTTTGCTGTGCAAAAGCTTTTCATTAGGTCCCATTTGTTTATTTTTGTTCTTATTTCCATTACTCTAGGAGGTGGATCAAAAAAAATCTTGCTGTGATTTTTGTCAAAGAGTGTTCTTCCTATGTTTTCCTCTAAGAGTTTTATAGTGTCCAGTCTTACATGTAGGTCTTGAATCCATTTTGACTTTATTTTTGTGTATGGTGTTAGGGAGTGTTCTAATTTCATTCTTTTACATGTACCTGTCCAGTTTTCCCAGCACCACTTATTGAAGAGACTGTCTTTTCTCCAGTGTATATCCTTGCCTCCTTTGTCATAGATTAGTTGACCATAGGTGCATGGGTTTATCTCTGGGCTTTCTATCTTGTTCCATTGATCTATGTTTCTGTTTTTGTGCCAGTACCATATTGTCCTGATTACTGTAGCTTTGTAGTATAGTCTGAAGTCAGGGAGTCTGATTCCTCCAGCTCCATTTTTTTCCCTCAAGACTACTTTGGCTATTCGGGGTCTTTTGTGTTTCCATACAAATTTTAAGATTTTTGTTCTAGTTCCGTAAAAATTGCCATTGGTAATTTGATAGGGATTGCATTGAATCTGTAGATTGCTTTGGGTAGTATAGTCATTTTCACAATATTGATTAATCCAATCCAAGAACATGGTATATCTCTCCATCTGTTGGTATCTTCTTTAACTTCTTTCATCAGTGTCTTATGGTCTTCTGCATACAGCTCTTTTGTCTCCCTAGGTAGGTCTATTCCTGGGTATTTTATTCTTTTTGTTGCAATGGTAAATGGGAGTGTTTTCTTAATTTCTCTTTCAGATTTTTCATCATTAGTGTATAGGAATGCAAGAGATTTCTGTGCATTAATTTTGTATCCTGCAACTTTACCAAATTCATTGATTAGCTCTAGTAGTTTTCTGGTGGCACTTTTAGGATTCTCTATGTATAGTATCATGTCATCTGCAAACAGTGACAGTTTTACTTCTTCTTTTCCAATTTGTATTCCTTTTATTTCTTTTTCTTCTGTGATTGCATGGCTAGGACTTCCAAAACTATGTTGAATAATAGTGGTGAGAGTGGACATCCTTGTCTCATTCTTGATCTTAGAGGAAATGCTTTCAGTTTTTCACCACTGAGAATGATGTTTGCTGTGGGTTTGTCGTATATGGCCTTTATTATGTTGAGGTAGGTTCCCTCTATGCCTACTTTCTGGAGAGAGTTTTTATCATAAATGGGTGTTGAATTTTGTCAAAAGCTTTTTCTGCATCTATTGAGATGATCATATGGTTTTTATTCTTCAATTTGTGAATATGGTGTATCACATTGATTGATTTGCGTATATTGAAGAATCCTTGCATCCTTGAGATAAATCCTACTTGATCATGGTGTATGATCCTTTTAATGTGTTGTTGGATTCTGTTTGCTAGTATTTTGTTGAGGATTTTTGCATCTATATTCATCAGTGATATTGGTCTGTAATTTTCTTTTTTTTGTAGTATCTTTGTCTGGTTTTGGTATCAGGGTGATGGTGGCCTCATAGAATGAGTTTGGGAGTGTTCCTTCCCCTGCAATTTTTTGGAGGAGTTTGAAAAGGATGGGTGTTAGCTCTTCCTAAATGTTTGATAGAATTCACCTGTGAAGCCATCTGGTCCTGGATTTTTGTTTGTTGGGAGATTTTTAATCACAGTTTCAATTTCATTACTTGTGATTGGTCTGTTCATATTTTCTATTTCTTCCTGGTTCAGTCTTGGAAGGTTATACCTTTCTAAGAGGACAAGTATATTTTTGAAACATTTGCTAATTTGTTTTTCCTCTTATATGTAAATTGTGGTTAGTATACTTTGCCCATTTATTTACTGGGGTCAATTTTTCTAATGAATTTGAATGATCTTTTATATTTTATACAGAATGATCCTCATCTTTCAGAGCTGATTAAAACATTATCCCAGCCTGTGGTTGACTTTGTGGTATTTTTGTAGCTACATTTAGAAAGGATAGCTCCATGATTTAAATGATCCATTTGCAGCGCTGCCAGATGACTCAGTGGTGATTTTGTTACACAGTATTATTTATCAAAACTAACTGAAGTTGATCATTTGAAGTTAATTAGGGGTGAACTTCCTCAACTCTAACAGGTCAAGCTCAAGCTTGGGTGGAATACGGAACGTACTTCTGCCATTTTTTGTCCCTGAAACCAGAGGCCCTTACATAGAATCATGTAACAAGGAAGCATATATAGCCTCTGTGTTTTTCTTTAAAAATAATAACATATTTCTTTTAACAGAAACCTGCATAGCCATCTCTGATTTTTATGTTTTTAGCTGTAAAAACATTTTAAAGCAAAGAACAGAAACGATATTTCATTCAGGTCAACATGAGTGGCCTGAAACCGTAGATGGCGTTAACTCAGGTTTAGTCTTCACCTCCCTCTCCCTGTACTTTCCCAAAATGGAAAAGAAAAATTTTCTGTAATCTTACTAGGTAGTCAGACAGCCTCTGGGGACTACACATGATTGTTCTCCCCTAATTATAAAGGCTTTCTGAGGTGGAAATACCATGTATATCAGAGTTATTTTTACTAATTTAATATAATCTCTGCCTACATACCTTAAATATGTGCGTTTTAGCAAGCAACCTTTTCCCCCTGCCCCGCCCTCCCCACATTGAATCTTTTAAGACTCATTCACCGAGGTTTTTAATTTTTGTTTTCTTTTTCTTTCTTTTTTTTTTTTTTTTACAGATCTGCTCATGGGTAGTTACCAGGGCCCAGGAGCACACCCATGGGGTGAAGAGAAATGGCCTGACCAGAAGGTGTTACTCTCCCCGGCCAAGTTCCCCCTCCCTCCACATCTCCACCACACACAAACCTCCTGTTTTGTGAAGGTTCACCCCTGGATTATTCTCAGTTCTCCACTAGCAGCTGGGCTGTAGCCATAACTGCACCAGGGATGAATCACAATCCCTGTCTTTTTCCTTTTTAAGGTAGGAGAATCTGTGTCTGTGGCCATCTTGAAAGTTTTTTTTTATTTGTTTGTTTTTTCTGCAAATATGCACAAATCTAAGCATAAAAAAGAAATCAGGGAAATAAAACATTTCTGGAGCAGCACCTGTGCTTGGTGGGGTTTCAGGCAGTCATTGGCCACCGTTAGCGTTTGCCCAGCCACTCTTCCTTTCCAGAAAAGTGGCTGGAAGCAGGGGCCTCTTATTTCTCTTGGAGACCATCAGCTTTTACCAAAGCTCTGCCCCCAGCAGTGGGTTATGTACTCTTAGAACATCTGAAGGGCTTGCTGAGGCAAAGTTAAAGAAATACAAGTTAGTTGGTACAGGTTATATTTGACTTCCAACGGATGCTACAAAATTGTTCAAAGCACAGTAGCTTCAGAAAACAGGATATCCTTGAACCATGAAGTTAATTTGACCCATGTGGCGTCCAGAATACCAAGGAATCGTACTGAGGCAGGTTTACTGCCAATGTTCATTTCCCAACTTCTCCCGCTGCCGCCCCGTATTCCGCTATGCTGCACTCTGTAATCTATTTATCCTTTGGCCTTCCTTTTGCAATTTTGATATCTTAACAGATACTTTTCTTCCTGAAATGTGTCAGTGAGCTGACTGTATACCTGGGGCTTGAAATGTCTCTTTAAAATTTGCAACGTTCGCCTATCAAAGCAGCTTACAAAGCCCTTCTTTGAGAAACAGGAGTCAGAAACTGTGGCCTCTGCTGGGTGGTGCATCTTCTTTTTGAAGAAAGACAATTTGGGCTTCCCTGGTGGCGGAGTGGTTGAGAGTCCGCCTGCCGATGCAGGGTACACGGGTTCGTGCGGATCCGGAGCCTGTGCTCAGCAACGGGAGAGGCCGCAGCAGTGAGAGGCCCGCGTACCGCAAAAAAAAAAAAAAAAAAAAAAAAGCCAATTTATTTTAAACCAATGCATTGTTTATATTTTTAAAAACTCACCCGATCTTCTTACATGAAGGGAGGGGGAGCCATTTATTGTAAAGACCCAGAAAAACGCGATGGGAGGAAAAAGGCGTTTAACTCATAATTCTTCAGGTTTGAATTTGGCAGCCAAATACTTGTCATATGAAAATAGTTGCTACGTTCCCTTGACTGCATTGCAGCTTCTCATGCTTCTGGGAGACCTCATCAGCAGTGCTTGGCAATTTGGGTAGAAGACCAGAACTATTGACTCATCTTCTCTGAGGTCAAGTAGATAAGAGCATTTTCTGTCACAGGTGTTCTTCAAAACAGTTAAGATCAAGGGTCACTGGAATATAAAATGAATGCCACATTGATTTGTTAGAAGCTTTCAAATGGAATGGAGGAAGGGCCTTTGTTTCATGAGTTCAGTCGTTCATTCAGTAAACATTTAGTACATGCCTGTCGCGTGCCTCCACTGAAAGAAACATCTTTCTGACACTCCACTCTTGCTGCACCAGAGGAATCAAACCACTGTGGCTGCCATTTCCTGAGCTCATACCAAGGACTCTCCACATACAATTTTATTGAATATTCTGTACAGTCTGTCCAGGTGGGTGCTATGACCCTCATTTTACACACCAGGGGGCTGAGTCTCGCACAGCTTACCTCTCTCAAGCTGGTAACAGTGGAGCTGGGTTTGGCCCTACTTGGCCTAACTCCGAGTTTGAGCCTGGAATCACTTTAGGTCCCTGACAAGTTCTCCTTCAAAAGAATACTGAGAATGGAATAAAGATAAGATGGTTGAAACTGAGGAAATCAAGGAAAGTGTAAACTAAAGTCACTTGATGGCCTTTCCTGTCTGTTTGATTGTGGCTGTGGATTTATTTTTAGGTCATGTTATTTCACCCTGTGGCTGCCTGTTTATTTACTAAGTCATCACTCCTTAATTTAAAATTGTAGTGCATGTATTGTCCTAGGTCTCTGGTCATTAGTCGCCACTGGTCTCTAACACCTTGCAGCTTCTCAGGGCTTAGGGAAACCTGACCCACCTCCTCCAAGGAGCCCTCCTGGATCACTCAGCCTTTTACCACATGCTCCTCCTGAACTATTTTCCCCTTCACAACCAGGGCGGGCCCTCTCTCCTCTACTGATTTTGTATTCTCTCTGGTGCCTTGTGCATGGTATGTTCCTAATAAATATTTGCAAATATTTGCTAATAAATATTTGCCGTAGGAACACCACTTAACTGCTTTTGAGCAATCACAGAGGTGAAAAGGGCTGAATAGATTCATGGTGTGTCAAGTTCTCTGAGAATAGTAAGGCCTTGGCAGGTGGAAAGGCTCTACCAAAAATCACCGTCAGTTTGTTGATCCCCCAAAGGGACTGGCCTGGTAGAAATGAAGTCCATAGTTCATAAAGACCAGATAAATGTTTTATATGGAAAATAAATTAGCAAATTCACTGTCAAATTCCAACTGGCCAGGAAGAACTGAAAGTCACAGTTTAACTTCCTTAAAAATCCTGTCACCAGCAGCCCGATGACAGAACCTGTCAGAAAAGCCACGTGTCGCTTTGGAAACAGATTGCTGTCTGATACACAGCCTTCCTTCCTGGGCCCATCCCTGAAGACTGGAAGAAGAGTGAAATCTCGCAAAACCATTTGTCATTTGACTGTACAAAAGTTTCCCTTTAATTTTGAGGGTATTTTGAAGCTAGGTAGATTTCCATCTATGAAGAGGAGTGTCTGTCATGGGAGTCTTTTATAGGAAGTAAAATATATTTGAAAATTAACTCCGATGACATCATTTCATGTAATTTGGGGTTTTGCTCATGGCAGACATGGTATGAGTCAGATAGTGCAGAGCTCATTTCTTTGTCATAAAGACTTCCCAAATCTGGCCCTAACTGCTAAGCGTATCACTATTTAATCAACATAATGGGGAAGTAAGAATTGCCGCACTAAAAATATGTCAAAATATTCCAAGAGGCTGATAGAGCAGTGATGAGAGAAAGAAAACAGTATGCTGGTAGAATGAAATGCTGGGTGGAATAAATGAAACTTACTCACAACTCATCTGTTCAACGACAGGCATTTATTGGGCACCTCCTGTTTGCCAGTTGCTACGGTAGGTGCAAAGAAGCAATATGAAGTTGACCGACTGATGGATTTTTGGTGATGTTTTCTTTCTTTTCTTCTTTCTTGGCTGTGTTGGGTCTTCGTTGCTCCTCGCGGGCTTTCTCTAGTTGCAGCGAGCGGGGGCTACTCCTCCTTGATGTGTGTAGGCTTCTCATTGTGGTGGCTTCTCTTGTTGCGGAGCACGGGCTCTAGAGGTGTGGGCTTCAGTAGTTGTGGCGCATGGTCTCAGTAGTTGTGGTGCATGGGCTTAGGTGCTCCTAGGCGTGTGGGATCTTCCCGGACCAGGGGTCGAACCCGTGTCCCCTGCATTGGCAGGGGGATTCTTAACCCCTGCGCCATCAGGGAAGTCCGCAGTATGAAGTTGATGTCGCTGCTGTTCCCAAGAAGATGGTGGTCAGCAGTGCACGCCCTGCGTCGTGAAAAGTGCTTTGATGGATGTAAGTGCCCCACGGTCCTTTAAGTGTTCCCTAAATTCTCTTCTGGAAAGTCAACTTCCTTGAGTCCCTCATTCATGATATCTCACACTGAAAAAGCACATGCAAATAGAATATTGATCCTTTTAGTGCCGAAGAAACGGCACCTGGTGTCTCTGAGCAGCCCTATCTACCAAACAGAGCCCTACATTTTGGGTTTTTTGCTCAAACGAAACATCAGCTTACTGTGGCTCATGGGTGAAACTCAAGGGGGACAAATGTCCAACTTAAAAATAAAACCTTACTAATACAAAAGAAAGTAGGGCATGATAAAAAGAGTATAGGTATTAGAGGCCGACAGATCTAGGCGCAAATCCTTGCCTCAGCTGCGTGACAGGGTGGATTTCTCAGCCGGGAACATAGTAATTCGTAGCTAATGCTATTGATGATTGTATTATCAGTAATGAAAGCACTTAATTTATAGGAGCAACTGCCCCCAGAAGGAAGAGACTCAGACTGCTCTGATGGTACGTCTGGGGGCTCACAGGGAAGCAGCAGCACTGTGAGTGATTTGGAAGAAAGGATTTATTACAGAGATTAGACAATGGCAGGTTGCTGCTGCCCAAGCCTGCGGTGACCCCCAAGTCCATGAGGTGGGCAGGGCTGGCAGTTGGGAAGAAAATCCGGAGGCACATGGGAGAGAGTGAGGACTGACTGGAACCCACAGGGTTCTGGAATCTGCATTATCTCTCACTGATGGAAGCCTTGAGTCCCAGGAGGCCTGCAGAGGAGCTGGTACCGCGTGCACACCTGCCCAGGCCCCAGAGGAGTGAGGCAGGAGCTGCCGGCCAGGGGCTGGTCCACCCTGACAGGCCAGACAAGCCAGCACGTCACAGGCAGGCACTGCAGGGCCTCCGCTGTCCAACCCTGACCTTCAGAGCGTCCTGGCCACCACTTCGCTTCTGCCTTCCAAGTCCAGTGCAAATTTCTCCTGGCCGAATCTCCTTGCTGGGAAGAGGGTTCAGGGGGACAGTTTCAGCTTAACTCAGTTGACACAAAACAAACCTCCCCAGGTGGGAAACGTGCATTGCCCTGCGGCTGCAGAACAGGCTTCTCCGCCTTCCTCTGGTTTCCTGTCCATCCTCCCTCTGCCCCCACCCCACCCCGACCCTTCACACTTTCACAGGTCTCTGTGGAGGACTCACTTTGTTCCAGGGACTACATTAGATTCAAGGGATAAGATTGTGAGAAAACAGCTGTGGTGCCTACCCTCGTGACTTACCGTTGAAGGGTGAGAGACATTAATTGTATAACCACACACCTAAATGTAAACTTTCAACTATGGTTAATGCCAAGGGAGAGAGGGTACATGGTCTCTTGAAAAGGCACAAAAGGAGGATTTCCCCTAACCTAACAAAAACACCTGAAAACTCAGTGATTAACATATCACTTCTCTAAAACCTCCAGATTTATCTAGAAGCGCTGCTGATGCTATTGATTCTCATCGACTCCTAAGGCCAGTCTCAGACCACCACCATCACTGATACGCAGCCATCATAGTGGACCAGAATAAGGGACACTGAAGATTATATCAAGATCTGGAGAGGTTTCTCGAAGTTGTGTTATTTGGCAAGCTAACTTTTTAGGGAATTCCAGTTCATGTACCTACAGAAAGCTGAGTCACCGAGAAGGGGACTGGAATGTAGCACCCCCCCCCATGCTGCTTACCAAGGTGCCAGTGCCACATCCCACTGACTGAATCATTTTGCAATGGTAAGACCTGGTACAACTCAGATTACTGTACAAAAGTGGCACCTCAGTTGCTAAATGGACAATTTAAATATGCTCCAACTTTTTGCAAATGATAAACTACTTTTTCCAAGGTAGCATCCAAGTACTGACATAATGCATGTCAGCAACTTGTTTTTCTTGTTCTCTAACTGCAGCACCAGGCATAGTCCCTGCCTCATGGTAGGTGCTCAGTATGTGTCCTGGTAAGCTCGGGCTGCTGTAACAAAATACCATATTCTGGGTGGCTTATAAACAACAGAAATTTTTTTCTCACCGTTCTGGGGGCTGGCAAGTCCAAGATCAAGGTGTTGGCAGATTCAGTGTCTGGTGAGAGTCCGCTTACAGGTTCTCACCGTAACCTAATATGGAGGAAAGGGTGAGGGATCTCTCTGGGTGGTCTCTTCTATAAGGGCACTAATCCCATTCATGAGGGCTCCATCCTCATGACCTAATCATCTCCCAAAGGCCCCACCTCCAAATACCATCACATTGGGGATTAGGTTTCAACATATGAATCTGGTGGGGGAGGGACACAAACAGCAGTAAGTATTAGTTAAATGAACGAATCCATCCAATGATTGGTTGGATGTCAGGGTCTGCCTGGCATGTCAGGTTGCTAAACTGCAGCAAGTGTTTCACCTTCTTCCAAAAATAGGAAGAGTATAAAAGTTTTCATACTTGAGTCAGGACTTGCCCAAATCAAGATCTTTCTGTGTCTGGGATCTACCTTTGCCCTGATTACTAATTTGTCTTTGACCTTCAGCTCTGTAGTGACCTTTGGGTTCTCTAGACCTGGGTGGGGAGAGTCGTCCAGTGTTGACTCACCCCTTAATCACCAGCTCTGATTCTTGTAAGCCCCCCAGCCTAGCTTGTCCCTTTGGTTTGCCCTGCACTCAGTTTGCAGAGATTCAGCTTTCTGTTTCTTGATTTTTGTTTTATCTCTGATTTTACTCCTGCTGCCCATTCCCCCTTGACTACAGTTGTCAAACTTCCAGCATATGAGGACCAATGTACCAGCTGAGGGCCAGCAGGCTGAAACACCACGTGTGGGTTGCCCGATGTCCACAAGGTGGCCACCAGCATCGTAGGTGCTGCCGAATGGTGCTATCACAGACGTCCCAGGAGTCATTTTCCAGAGCTACGCTAGGTGCAGAGTGAAGAGGCTAGTCCTGGTCCTTAAAGTTCTTTTGAAATTTGATGCTAATTTTGGTAATTTTTTTTAAATTTATTTTTTATTTATTTTTGCTGTGTTGGGTCTTCGTTTCTGTGCGAGGGCTTTCTCTAGTTGTGGCAAGTGGGGGCCACTCTTCATCGCGGTGCGCGGGCCTCTCTTGTTATGGAGCACAGGCTCCAGACACTCAGGCTCAGTAGTTGTGGCTCATGGGCCTAGTTGCTCTGCGGCATGTGGGATCCTCCCAGACCAGGGCTCGAACCCATGTCCCCTGCATTAGCAGGCAGATTCTTAACCACTGCGCCACCAGGGAAGCCCGGTAATATTTTTGCTTTAAAAAGAGAGAGAACTTTTCTGATTATAAAAGTAAAACATGCTCATTATAGATAACTTGGAAAACATAAAATGTTATAAAGAAGTCACATCATTCTTGACTTGCTATCCGGAGATAATCACTGTTAACACTCAGACTTGTTTAGATGCCACAAGGTAGGAGTCTTGCCTTTTGGTGTACATGTCATATAAGCCACAGGGCCCACTTCCTTCCTAACCAAGGGCACTGCCCCTCTTGTCTCCCGCATACAGCCCCAGAGCTGGGCATTACAGTCCCTGCTGCTGTCAGAGCATCTTCCTAGAGCACGAATCTCATCTTGTCACTCCCCTGCTTAGGTCTTCCGGTGCTTGAGAGGAGGACTTGGGCAAAGTTCTGCTCAGCAGCTCACAGATGCCTCGGTAGAAACTGGGTGAGGGCCCAGTTTCTACCGAGGGGCTGGGGCAGGGGTCTTTCCCAATGACAGAACAAATGGTACCCTCTGCATCATTGCATTGTTAATCTGTCCTCACAGGACACAGGCTTCCTCTCCCAACCCGCCATATTCTCAGGGAATAACCACCTTCACATCTCACACTAGGAAATCCCCACCCGGAAGTCCCACGTGTGGAAGATTCTATGATGACACCTCCCACCCCTTAAGGCAATGTGGGCTTTATTGCTTGTTCAGACAGCTGAAAACAGCGCGCAGCTGGTGTGAGTCGGGGAAGCAGAGCTGTCGGCCTGAGCAGCATATTCTCTTGTTTTGATGGTCATCACCATTGTCTTTTGTTTATAAACTATTAGAGCAAATATAAAACACTAAATTCAAATCAACTAGAGAAGATTCCTAGTCCAGGCAGGGATTCAGAGTCCCCACACAGAAGCCTGTGTCCGGAGGGGCCTCATCTCCTCCTTGTGATGGGGACTCATCAGCCTCCTGGTGAGGCTCCCAAGGAGGCAGCACAGCCTCAGACCCAGACCTGGGTTTCCTGGCAAGTCTGTCCTCTCTCTCAAGGTCACTAGCTCAGCTGCTTTCTCTCTCCTCTGGCCTCACTCAGAATGGAAAGGAGCTGGCCAACCTCCTTGCTCCTTGAAGGTGGTTATGGAGTTCTTTTGCACTTTCCGTCTGTAGCCTGTAGCCCTTCGTCACTTACCAGGCATCTGAGGTTCCACGTCAGCATGAAAACTCATTACCTGCGCACCTGGTTCCGCTGGCTCAGCTCCTTCGTGGAAGCAGGTGGCGTCTCCATGATGAATACATTAAAAAGGAAAAAGAAAGAAAGAAAACATTCCTGGTTTGTTGTTAGACCGGCTTCTTATTAAAGACCCAGTCCTCGTTCAAGGTTAAGTAAATCCTTAAACCACATGAAGGAACTTCCTAGGCAGAAAATAACCTTTCTTGTCAGACTGTCAGAGGCAGAGATTGAAAAAGTGTACGTTGCAGGATAAATTAATTAGGCAGCTAAGGGAGATATAAATATTGTGTAGTTATGTAGATGCAGAGGTGTTTCTTCTTCCTGGGTGGCAGAAGTCTCGGATGGTGAAGGTAGGGGTGCAAAGAGCTGCATTGGTGAGACCTGTGCTTCCACCCGTCCCTCCCCACAGGGCAGTGCTGGCCCGCAGCGGAGCTGCTGAAGCTGCTCTGAGGAGGGGATGTGCATGGAATAGTGACCACTAGTAACTCAGGAAGAAACCATCAGCAATTAGTGGCGTGGGAGTGCTCGTGACAACACGAGGGCCTGGCAGGGATGTCTGAGGGGAGGGGTTTAGGGTGAAGAAAGAGCATTTCCAAATGTGGTCTCCAAATTAAAACATTGACTTCAGTGCCTTTTGATTAATTGCTACTACGTCCCTTGGGTCAGAAAGAGGATAGACTAAGGGTGAAAGGAGGAGAGAGGAGTGAGAAGTGAGGAGAGAGGGTAAAAGGACTCAGACATTTACAAAGTCAATGAAAAATTGCCGGGTGAAATTAGACCAGGCCTGCAAGGTCTTGGACTGCTGGGAAACACCAGTTCGTACCAGGTTGTTTAGGTTGTTAAACCAACTGTCACTGGACAGGAAAGAAAGAGCTGGTTCAATTTTGGCAGCTTGATAGACTTTTTTTTTAAAACCTCTTTTGCAAGGTTATTTTAACATAAATCTTGAGCAGGCAGAACATGTAAAACACCACTCAGGCCATTACAGTTATGTTAAGGTTTTATTTTCTCCCGCCAACAGGATCTCTCTCTCTCTGCTGATATTATTATGTGTCTACCAAAACAATATAAAAATCCTTCATGGAGAAAAGTTTCCAATGCCAGCAGCCAATCCAGTCCTTTCCCAAATCTGAAGTTTAGCACTGGCCTGGAGACTGGTAGGAAATAGATGTTAGGAAAGACGGCTGGGTGAGGGAAGCTTGAAGGGAAGATGAATACATTCAGTGTCCAGCGGTCCCAGCCTCAGGGGAAGGATGCAGGCCCTTCAATTCATCACAGCTAAAGCTGAAAAGAGACAGAAGTTTGCGGTGTTTCTCAGTGATGTTTATCTTCTCATCTGTCAGGAGTTGTTTTCTGCCAACAAGGAGAAGCTGCTTAAAAAACCCAACCCAGGCCAGCCCTGCAGTTTGCAATAATCAACACGAACATTTGCACTTTCCCCATACATTTCCGCCTACACCGGTCATCCTGTTTCTCCTCCCCCTTTTAAAACCAGGATGTATAGAGAGGGTCATAGGGAAAAAATGATGGTCTATAGTAAGTAATGGCTTTGATGAAACACACACATACACACAGACGTTTCCCATGGCATTTAGAGTAACACAAACTTGCCTTGAGCTGGCAGTCATATTTTTGTACTGTGGCGTGGGCCGTATACTCAGGACCATCGAGACAGATAAGAATTCTGAAGTCCCCGGTGATTACACTGCGAGAGGAAGCCTTTGTTTAGCTCGTGGCAATGTTCACAGGACAATGGACTGCCAGTGATATATGCAAATGTGTCCTTTTCCCATTACTGAAAGTGACCTTTATGATTAGATTGGAATAGCAACATCAATTCCTGGGTTAATATGACTTATTGGCCTAAGGGGAGGGAGTGTGTTCTCCTCGTAAGATTTAAAAGTTCAGAATCAGACCCATCCAATTCTAACCTTCACCGTGGCCCCAGGATTCTTGCGTGGCTGGAGACATCCTGCACCTTCCATGCTGTGTTTGTTCTTTGGAAGTCAGGGGGAACCACCTTTCCCAGGAGTGTTAGGAGCTTTTAATAAGAGCTTCACATAAAAGTCAGAAGAGATGGCTTAAATACTATCATGACATATCGGATCCCCCTACAGGACCCTTTTCAGATTACTTCTAAGCCCCCGTGCCATTAGCTGATTCAGGCCAGATTTAGAGACATGCATGTCAATAAAAATGATTATGAAACAGAGTTAAGAGTTATTGATCATTGGCTAAACAGTCCCGTTGTTTTGTGTTTTGTGGCAAAACACAAAAAACGCAAGAAGGTGATTTTCCTGGAGGGGCAGTAAGGCCTCACCGAGCACCCCTCGCCCTCCAGCCATCTCCAAACCGACTTTCCTCTCACTTCAGGGGCAATGGATTTAGCTGTAACGTTATCGCTCTTTCCATATTCATCATGGTTATTTATTTGCCCTGTGATGACATTTTACGTTTTTGAAATGCTTTAAAATAATTTGACCAGTTTCTCCAAGTCAACATGTATTAAGAATCAGGGGGAGACAGACTGACTTAAAGACACAGAGCAGAACCAGCGTGTGCTGACAGAATGCCTGCAGTCACTGGCAAAGCTAGCGGAGATGAATGTGGATGCATTTTTTACTGATTTCAAAAAAAAAAAAAATTAAAAGTAGTGTTATCATGTAAGGAAGAGAGCATCAGCTGCTGTTAGAAAGAGGAGATTCCTGACACAAAGTTAAAACTAAAAGTGAAGACAAGGTTTGCAACTGTGTGAACATTTATACAGGTTACACTTACTGTCTGCAAATAAAGAGCCATGTTAAAGCTCTACTAAAGTGTATCCATCGAAAGAAGGTGCCCTCACCTTGTTAAAATACTGTTCTGTGTGAAAGAGACATCTGGCTGGGTTTCCCATCCATAGGGCTAAAACGGTTAAGTATTTCATTGCTTAGAAAGTAATCCTATTATTTCAGATTTCGTGCATAATGAATTCTTTTTTTCCTAATTGGAAGACTTATGAAGGGAAATTGAGATTCTCTGGTAAATTTATTTTTGAAAAGGCACTTGACAGACGTCGTAACATCGAAGCAGCCTCGGTCTCAGGAAGAGGCTCTTAGCCGCAGATTGATGGTCGGGTACCAGAGGGTGAATGTGTGAGACGCACATGACAGTCAAATGAGGTGATGTCTGCCTTTGGATCTGAGCATGAAATCACCGTAAAAACAAGAATTGTGAGAAGCAGGGCATAAATGAATACTTTGTTTCATCAAAACGTCTAATGTTTCTCAGAGGAAGGTGTGCATTTGAGGAAATGTCTCAGTCCCGAGCATTTAACAATCAACTTGTACACCTATGAGAAGTCTGGGGGAAACAGAGCATGCCTTTCTTTCACAATTTCTGTCACAAATGACTGGACCAGCGGGTGATTAGAAACAGAGGAGGGGAGAAAAGGACAGATGGGTGAGTGAAGGTGTTGGGTAGAGAGGGGAATTGCAGGCGCCACAGAGCTCCCGTGACGTAACGCAGGTGTCAGTAGGGACTTGTTGTTCGCATGGCTGGGGTGGATGGAGTGAAAGCTTTTGTGATCCCAGAGAAGGTCAATCAGTGCTTTTCCTGTAGACCCCCGACCCCACCACCTTGGATCACTGGGAAATGGGGAGTTCTGATTCAGTTGATTAATATGCCCTAAGTGAACCACTTAATTTCAAAAAAGTGTTCAAAGGCCCTAATAACATTCACACCACACAGACCCATCCAGCCATGATTGATGCGGCTCTTTGGTGAGTCATAAAGCCTTTCAGGATAGTGCAGCGCCCAGGCCTCATTTATCATCGCGCAGCTCGGCAAAGGCATCTGCCAACTCTTGTTTTCAGATAACTTTGATTCTTGAAAAATAGGAATTTATTTTACTTACATTTTTATTCTTGCTTTTAGATAATGAAACATGCTATTATCCAATCTGTGCTTAAGGTTTTGACAGGAGAATTTTGTAGGAGGGGGCCGCCACAGCGTTGACCTTTGTTGATGGGTTTGACCTTTGCTAAGTGGGATTCTGTTCAGTGGGCTGCTGGCAGCTCTGAGAACGGGATCCTCTGGAAGCGAGAATCGGCTGATTTAAGCCACAAGCAAAAAACTGAGGATTTGGGGATTTATGTCATTGGGTTTCTCTTTGTGACCTTGCCTAGACTTACAATTTAATGAGACTGACATCTTTTTTTTTTTCTTATACTTTTTACACTTTTTCATTGCTCTTCAAAAACATTTTAGGAAGTTTTCATTATTTAGCTTTTAAATTTAGGAAAACATCTAAGGCTCACTTAGTCACAACATCCAAGAAGCTGAGATTTATTCTCGCTCACCAGACTCGTGCCTCTGACTTCTCAAGATGAGAACACACCCATCAACGTGCTTTCCCTGAACACCTACTACAATAAAGCTTATTTTTTTTCTGAGTTGCATCCTAGATCCTCTAAAGAATACTCTGACGGAGGGTCTGCACACCCTTTACCTCTAGAGGAAAATCAGGCTGGAAGTCATTAGCCAGAGAGGAAGGTTTCAAGAGGATGGTGAGCGAGGAGCTGGGTGATGATGAGGCAAGTGGAGGTGAAGAAACATATGTCTAAGATGTTATTACGATGCCTTCAGATACAGTGCTCGGCCCAGCAGAAAACCCATCAGAGTCACGTGTACACCAGGTCCTGCAAAGCTGTTTTTCTGTCGCTGGAGGTGAGAGTCTGTCACATCATCTGCCTGGGAGAAAATTCTCATCGGAAGGCTGGTGTGTGTGGGGTGAAGAGTCAGCCTCCTTCCTCGCCTGTGTTCTCCCTTCCTTCCCGCACAGAGCCCAGGCTCCTGAGGCAGGTCCCCAGTTCTATGCAGTTATATCCGTCTCGTTGCTGTGTTGCTTGCTTGCTTTTTTTGTTTTGTTTTAAGCCTCATGCCGTGCAGCTTGCAGGATCTTAGTTCCCTGACCAGGGATCAAACCTGTGCCCCCTGCATTGGGAGCTCGAAGTTTTAATCACTGGACTGCCAGGGAAGTCCCAGTGTTGCTTTCTGTAACTGCCTGAAAAGACATCACTTCGTCTAGGGCACAATCTGATCCTGTTTGGTGACCTATTTGTTCCCACTACCTTGGAACCTACCTTGTCGTACCTACACATCGAATCATAACCCCCAAACGTCATCCTTGCTCTGACATATTAGACGTGGCTGACCTTGTTCTGAGACATCCTAAGAATACCTAAGAAAGGAAGTTTGCCAGGAAGAATGAACAGAGGGAAGGACCATTTTCTGATAATTTGATTCATAAATAGAAAGGAATGGAAACTGTGGATGAGGACTGAACGCTGACAGATCTCTTACAACCATCCAGCATCTGCTGTATGGTACTCACCTGTCTTGTTAGACGACCATATGGAAATGGATTGGATTATTCCTTCTAATTAATAAATTAGCAACATCTGATGAATACCCAGAGTCCTGAGCAATGTGGGACATACACACCTACTATGTGCTAGGTCCTAAAACCAGTGCATAACAGAGGTTATCTCCTCTCATCACCAAGCAACCATGTGAGCTATAGACCGTCCACTTTCTATAAACGTGAAAACGGAAGCTCAGAAGCCTGCCTGGGGGTCACGCAGCAGAGCCGAGATTCAACCTCGGATCTGAGTGATTTTAAAGTCTGTGTTCTTACGATGGGATACGGAAGAAGAACCTTAAGCTTTCCACTCAGAAATTCGGAGTGTGCAAAGGAGACAAAAGATCTACCCGCAGGCAGCGAGCAGAGAACAGGGGCCCAGACCCTTAGCATAATGGTGCCCAGGGCATGGTCCCACCTCCTTAGGAGCCCTAGTCCTCCAGTGCTGGCAGGACATTGCCGTTATCTTTTATGCTGGGCCGCAAGCTCCTTGATTTGAGTTCATTTACTTTCACATCATCAGTGGCTCACACGAAGCTTAGCACACAGCAGGAGGTCCATACAGTGTACTAGGTGGGAGATTATGATGTCAATTCTGTACTGTCAGATCCTAGAGGCCTTTTCCGTTCGTCCAGAGATCTTGTTTCGTGGCAGCGCTTTCTCAGGCTCTTTCCGGGTTTTATAAGCGTCTGGGACCCAGTCCGCGCGTGCAGCACTGTCCCTTCCTTTGCTGACTGTTAAGGCTGCTCCCTGCACAAGTATCAGGGCTTGCTGTTGACATCTGATTCACATGTTTCAATTGTTTTTGCCTCTGCGAGAATTCTGGCTGGGGAATAACAAATACATGAGAATAAGTGAGGAAATAAAAAGGAGAAAGGTGGGGAGAGCATCACGTCCTATTTTTCACAAGAAAAGTTATAAATGCTGAATTGACATTCACTCCAAGAAAAATGAGGTGAATCTATATGCAGCTGGTACCATCCCTGACACGTGTGATTTAATTCAGCCACGAGAAGGCCCCTCCAGTCAGCACCTAGGTGTGACCAGACTTATGAAATCTGCTTGGGGGTGTGGAGAATGTGGAAGTGAGAATTTAACTCAAGGTGAACTCACAGCTTTCTCTGTAAACACAAGGGCTTTAAAAGCTGCCATGCATCACCCTCTCTGCTTAACGTGCAAGCAGATATATCTAGGCTCGCAGCCACCAGGAGAAAGGAGAACTAGCCGTGTGCTGGTCCCACTGTCTATTACGAGGGCCCTTTGAAGCACAGACACCTGACCACGTCCCCCATCCAGAGGAAGCTCCAAGAAATCAAACCTTAAACCAGTCTGAGAATAAGTTGTTGGTGACTAAGGTTAATGATACTGTGTCGTACATTCGAAAGCTGCTAAGAGAGCAGATCTTAAAAGTTCTCACCACAAGAAAAAAAGAATTTGTAACTATGTAAGCTGATGGATGTTAACTAGATCTGTTGTAGTGATCATTTCACAGTGTACACAGATATCAAATCATTATGTTGTACACCTGACACTAATATGTTATGTGTCAACTATACTTTAATAAATTATTCTTTTGAAGGAATAAGACAAAAATAAATAACAGAAAACCCCCCAAAAACCCAGGCAGGGGCAATATGATCTAAGGTATGGCAGGCCATGTGAGGAGGGGATCTTATTCTAAGTACAATGAGAGCCACTGAAAGATTTTATGTGAGCGATATGCTTTGATTTACCTTTCAGGAAGAAGAGAATATACCTTTTAGCAAAAGGGTGCTCGGTGAGGGATGATGGCAGCCTGGACCAGAATGGTAGCCGTGGAAACAGAGAAGTTGATGGAACGAGATACTGTGAAAGAAAAGCCAGCAGGATCTTCTAATGGATGGTATGGGGTCATGAGGGAAAGGAATGAGTAATGGAAGTTCCCAGGTTTGTGGCTTGAGCAACTGAGTGAAGCCTGGCGCTTTAACCAGGGTGGGTGGATTTGGAGGAAGTGGGTGAATCTGAGGGACATTCAGGAGGGAGAATGTGGAGGATGTGATATTACTGGATGTCAGAGGGGTGATGGAATTGAGGTTGGGGAGGAATGACTCCTAAGATATTGGCTTATGCGCCTAAACAGATGGGAGTAAGATAGGAAACACCGGAGGAAGCCTGGGTTTGCAGAAGATAATAGCGTGACTTTAGTTTGGTGTTTGCAGGGTCTGTAAATTAAGGGCCTTTGAAACATTCAGATGAAGAGGATGAGTAGGCAATTAGCTAAAGTTTTGGATCTCAAAGGAGACGTCTGGGCAGGAGATACATATGTGGGAGTTAATGGTGTACAGTTGGTAACTGGAGTCATGAAAGTAGTTGAGATTGACTAGAACTGGTTTTATACCGTGAGCAGAGGACCCAGGTCCCAACCCCAGGGAACACGATGTAAAGCTCAGAACTTTCAGGTTTGGAGGACAATGGTGGCCGCCCAATTCTGAATCTTCCCACTTCCCCTCCCCAAATACCTATAAATCCAATAAGGAGAGCAAATAAAACCACACATGACCCACCTCTTCAGCAGTAAGAGGAGATAGAGAATACCATGACGCTCAAATGACCTGTAGGTAGAAAACTAACCAAACTCCAACAGCTCCTGTCCTCACCGCATCCACTCACCACTGCAAACCTATGGGTGAGGACAGCAGGGGAAAGGAAGCTTAAGAGACTCAAGAAAAAGGAGCAGAGGGTACAGAAGACAGAAGAGTTACTCCCAGAAAGAAACAGTCCAAATAGAAAATACAGGATGCAAGTCAGGACTTGGTAATTCATAGCACTGGCTACAGGGAAGCAGCTGGCATGCGTGTAGGAAAGGAAGTGGCCTCTTGGAGAAGCCGCCAGGTCTCCTCCTCTCTTCTGGGGGAGACTCAGCTCTACAGGGAAAGAAGGTACCTGTTGGAGATGTGGCAGTGAGGGAAGGAAACGAGGAGAAAATGACAGATCCTGCAGAAACAAAAAGCATGCCAATGCCTCCTCCCACCCTACTGAGGAAACGTGAGCAAGGAGGAGAGACCAGACCCCATCCATACGAAACTATTGTAAAAATAGAAAGCACAGTATTCCGACAGTGAAAATTCTCTCCAGAAAAACAGCTGTGAAGCTGAAGAAAACTATAATGTGATACTTCAAACTGGATTAAATATGTTCGAACAGCATTTGGAGATTTGATGAAACATCTTGAACCAGAAATACAAAAATGAAGAACAAAAATGAGAAGAAAAAGATAAGCTATGAAACAGGGGAATACCGAACTCAGGAAAACAATAGGAAAATACAAAATCTTCTCAGAAGCGAAGGTTCAATTACAAGGTATCCAAAGGAGAATAGATTGTAATGAAATTTTAATAAAGGATTTTGAAGAAAAACAGGGAAAAAAACCAAGAGACAAAAAACTAGGTAAATTAAGATGTGAAATGGATCATAGAAAAACTGGTTGAAATGGAGGGCGAAGTAGGTCCAATATTGTTATAGTTGGAGACCCTGCAGAAGATCAAAGCAATGGAACTAAACTAATGTTTAAAATTATAATCCAAGAAAACTTCCTGGAAACGAACAAACAAACCCTGAACCTATCTATTAAAAGGACCTGCCGGCATCCATGTTCATAGCAGCATTATTCACAGTAGCCAAACGGTGGAAGCAACCCAAGTCTGTCAGTAGATGAATGGATAAATAAAATGTGGTGTATACATGCAATGGAATACTGTACTTAAAAGGGAAGGAAATTCTGACATAGGCTACAACATGGCTGAACTGGAGGACGTTATGCTAAGTGAGAGAGGCCAGTCACAGAAAGACAAATACTTTATGGTTCCACTAATATGAAGAATCCAGAGGAGTCAAGTTCATAGATACAGAAAGTGAAACGGTGGTTGCCAGGGGGAGAGGTGGGATATGAGAGCTGTTGCTTCATAGGTATAGAGTTTCAGTTTTGTGAGATGAAAAGAGTTCTGAAGATAGTTTGTACAACAGTGTGAAAGTACCTAACGGTACTGGACTCTACACTTAAAAAATGATTAAAATGGAAAATTTTATGTTATGTGTATTTTACCACATTAAAAAAAGCTGGCGGGGGGTGGGGCAACTGGGCACACTCAAAATGAACCTGAGACGATCAACTTTGAGATATCCTGGGGTATTTGTTATCTATTTTGGTATAACAAATTACCTCCAAATTTAGCAGCTTAAAATAGCAAACAACTATTATCTCACAGATTCCGTGAGTCAGGAATCTACCCGCAGCGTAGCTGGGTACCTCCGCCTAAAGGTCTCTCATGAAGCTGCAATTAAGTTGTCAGCACTGAGTCTCACGTGAGGCTCAGTGGGATGAGACTGACCTAATAAGAGATGATTGGGGAAACTTGGGTAAAAGGACGGATGGTGAGCATGTCCCATATTTAATTGCAGATCCATGGCTAAAATAAAGGTGAGATTATGGGTATAATAATAACATAGAAACATGTACGTTCTGAGAAAGTAGAAAGAATGCAGCTCAAAATGGGAGGAGAAGGGAGAGAGAGAGAGAGAGAGAGACGAAAGTGGAGAAAGCTTGTATGTTGCTGTACACGTAAATTAGGAGTCAAAGGATGCCTATTAAAGGATAGTGAGAGTGCACATACGCGGGTACAGACGCAACGTCACGCCAGGTCAAGGGTCAGCCTAGCAAGATGGCGGCGGCGGGAACCTGGCACCTGCTGGCCCGGAGCTCTGTGGCGGCTCTGAGCCTGCCCCAGGGCACCCGGTGTTTGGGGGTCATGCACACTCGCCAGGATTGTGACGTTAAAGACTATAGGAAAATTCGAATTGTGGTCATCAGAAAGAGGTGAGTGAAAACATTGCCATTGATTTGATAGCAGAGCCAATCTGAGTGAAGTTGAGAGTGATAGTGTGTGACGGCGGTGGGGGGCTCTTGGTCACATGAAAGTGTGTGTAAACTTGAACAAAGCAACAAAAACTGGGACGTACGGTTATTGTGGGTTACAGTTCAGACAATATCACCGACAGAGTGAATTGCGCACGCTGGGTCTTTGAATCCTTTGGATGTATATCAAACACTACTCCCTGCTAATATAGAATATACCTTCTTTTTAAGTACATAGGAAGTCTTGAAAAATTATCATATATTAGGGCAGAAGGAAATCATTGACAGGCCTTCATTAAAGTCAGATGTTACTAAAGTTTCTGAACACAATGTAAGAAAGCTAGAAATTAAAAATGAAACTAAAAACAATAAAAAGGCACTTACACCTGGAAACTAAAAAAAAATTTCTATTAGACAACTCTTGGGTTAAAAGGGAATTAGAAACAAAAATTACAGAATTTCTGAAAAGTTATGATAATGAAAAGTCTATAAAGCAAGAGCATATTACTTCTATTATAAGAAGCAATGTTCAGAAAAAAATTCATAGCCCTAAACACATACATCAAGTACAAATTTTAAATGAAAATAAATGAATTAGATTCCCAGTTCAAAAATCTAGGGAAAAAAGGAACAATAAAATGAACTAAAAGAAAGCAGAAAAAGATAATAAAGATAAATGCAGAGATTACTGAGAGT
The DNA here is from genome assembly GCF_949774975.1 of Lagenorhynchus albirostris. Classification (NCBI taxonomy): domain Eukaryota; kingdom Metazoa; phylum Chordata; class Mammalia; order Artiodactyla; family Delphinidae; genus Lagenorhynchus; species Lagenorhynchus albirostris. The sequence continues at coordinate 179,658,457 of NC_083095.1, forward strand.
GAAAACAAAAATAGTAGATCAAATCCATTAATCAGAATTCTGGTCCTTTGGGAAGAAAGTACAAAATGGACCACTAGCTAATTTAATCAAGAAGGAGATGTGACGACAGAAGCAGAGTCAGAGAGAGAGGTGGGGAGAGAGTGGGAGGGAAAGAGAGATTGAAATGAAGATGCTACACTGCTGGCTTTGAAGATGAAAGAAGGGGCCACAAGCCCACAATGCAGGCAGCCTCTAGATGCTGGAAAAGGCAGGGAATAGATTCTTCTAGAAGCCATGCAGCCCTTCTCTGGGGTATATACCTAGGAATAGAATTCCTGAGTCCTATGGTAACCTATGCGTAACCATTTGAGAACCTGCCAGGCTGTTTTCCAAAGTGGCCGCACCATTTCACATTCCACCAGCAGTGTTTGAGTGTCCCAGTTCCTCCACATCTTCACCAATGCTTGCCATTGTCTGTCTTTTAAATTTTGTCCATCCTAGTGGGAGTGAAGTGATCTGTGGCTTTGATTTGCATTTCCCTAATAACTAATGATGTTGAGCATCTTTCAAAGTGCTTATTGACCATTTGTGTATTTCCTTTGGAGAAACGTCTATTCAAATTCTTTCCTCATTTAAAAATTTGTTTCTCTTATTGTTGAGTCGTAAGAGTTCTTGATGAATTCTAGATACAAGTCTTGTTCCTTTGTTTTGAACATCTTTGCCTGATTTTCATTTTCCTTGACTTTCTGTGTTGGTATCTGTGCATTGGATAAAACAGGTGCATCTTCCAGTCTTCATGGACTGGTCTCGTACAGGAGAAAACCCCCATCAATCAGCCCAGTTAGAGATTCCGGGGGTCTTTGTCAACTCTTTCCCTCCTCAGGGAGAAGCAGACAGCTATTGTTTTTGTCAGCTACTCTGTGCTGTGAGGGGGCTGGGGGGAGCTCTGGCGTCTCAGTCCAAACTGTTGTCTCTGTTCTCTTCCAGGCAGCTAGACTGTGCACGCCTGTTAGAGATTCAAGACTGGAAAGACCAATGCTAGTGCTTCGGACAGTCCTGGAGAGGTTTAGGTGGTAGACGTACAGATCAGCTCTTTCCCTCCCTAGAGGGTGCCGACAGCTGGGGTTTCTCATCCACTCACTGTCTGCTAGGCAGGGGGAAGGTCTGTGGCATCTGCCAGCCCAAGCCCCAATTCTGTTTTACCCCAGGCAGCTAAACTGTTCCAGACCTGTCAGAGCTCCAGGACTGGCAAGACAGAAGCTAGTCAGGAATTCCCTGGCGGTCCAGTGGTTAGGACTTGGCACTTTCACTGCCGCGGGCCCAGTTCAATTCCTGGTCGGGGAACTGAGATCCTGTAAGCCACTCGGCCAAAAAAAAAAAAAAAGAAAAATAAGGCAGAAGCTAGTCCTCTGAGGAGGCCCCTTGGAGGAGCTGAGGGGGTGCTGGATGTGTAAAGCAATCCCTTTCCGCTGGGTTAAGCAGAGAGCGAGGGGGTCTCTTTCTGATGGTAGGGTGCTGTGCCAGGTACAGGGACAACAGCGAAAGGGAAACCTGAATCTTCCTGCTGACTTCAGTGGGTCTAGTTTTGTGTTCTCCCAGGTGCAGGAGCCTTTCACTTGCTTTCTGGATTTCTCAAAAAGAGACTTTGTGAATTGCTGCTGAGTTGGTGTGTTAGTAGGGGAAGGAGGGTCTAGGGCCTCCTACGCCACCATCTTGCTGACTTCACTCTCATTTCAGCTCAAAGGACCTCGTGTAATATTTACATGAGGTAAGATATAACACAGAGAGCTCACTGTTCTTTCCAAGATTCACTTGTTTTCTTGAGTAAAGTCTCTTTTGGCTCATGTCCAGAGTTCTGGGAAAGTTGAGTGTGACAGTGTCTGCTAGTTCTGATTGCTTTCATGGAGGAGTGGATTTTTCAGAGGTTTTCATCCCATCATTCCAGAAGTGCCTCTTCCCCTTGTTTTTGAAAAAGCTCTGGAAGATCTGTATGTCAGGGTTCCATCAGAAAAACCCATCTAGTAGGAGGTATATATTAAGACATTTATTGCAAGGCATTGGTTTATGCGACGTGGGGACTGTTTACGTAGGTCCAAAATCCATAGAGCAGACGCCCAGGAAGGGTGGGCTGGAACTCTTAGGCATGAGCTGGAGCTCCTGTCCACAGGTAGAATTTCTTCTTTTGGGAAACTTAAGTTCTGCCCTTAAGGCCTTTCAGCTTAATTGACTCAGGCCCACCCAGGTTGTCTCTAATAATCTCCTGTAGTTAAAGTATACGGATGATAGACTTCCATCCTATCTACAAAATACCTTCACAGCGACACCCGGATTAGTGTTTGATTCTTTTCATCTTCTCTCTAGGGAAGCCATGGGGGTAAGTCTCAGAAGCCACCAGGTTTAAAGAGCTGTAAACAAGGCAAGCCAGCTATGACTGCCCAAATCAGATGAAGTACAATACAAAGGTGTAGGAAGCAGTTTGACTCCACGTGCACTAAATGGAAGGAAATTGGATAGGACATCTAATAGTTTGGGAAACATGACAGCAGAGGTGATGGGATGTAGTGCCAAGAACACTGGACACAGTGCAGAGAACGCCAAGACCACCTGGCTCTGTGACTCACTACCTCAGAGCTAACCAACCTGTCTGAGCCTCAGTGTTCTCAATTGTGAAAGGAGAATAGTAATAAAAATAAAACCATGGGTATGAGACTTAAATGAGAGAAAGTGAAGGAAAGTGCTTTATAAACTGTAAAGCATAACGTAAACACCTGAGTTACTATAAAGACTGCAAAATTAAGTTTTATCACATTGATGATGTAAACCCCATTTTACATAACATAATTCAGAATAGCCAAGAAGACTGGAAGAAGCCAAGAACATCTATACATCAATGGCATATGTATCCTCCACCCACATGGGAATAGTGGATGTGAGCCCAGTCAGCAAATCCCAGATGCCCCTGAGTCTGGTCTCTAGAGCTGTGATCAGTACACACAATTCATCTGTGTATTTTTAGCGTTTTTGCTGCTGCTTATTTTTGATCAGAAGAGGCGATGTTCAGTTTATGGCATTTTGTTTAGTTAAAAACTAAGTAACCCCATGTAGGAAAATATTAAAGGAAAAAATGAATGACTTCACAGTTAAACGCTCAGTGTTTGATTTTGGGGGCCTTGTGTTTGACAATGTGAGGATATTCTGCTTTCATGCCCAGCAGTGCATCTGCATTCGCTGCAGTAACATGTTTTATTCACTCTTTATTCATTTATCTTTAGAGACTTAGAAAGACCTGCTAATTTTTAGGAAATCAACTCCACAGTCTGGTGGGAAAAAAAAAAAAAAAAAAGAGGGCAGATGGGAGAAGGATGATTTCAATTCTCAGAATTTAAATGGAAAACTCCCTTATTTTGCCTGGTCAAACCCTGGTTTGGGGATATATAAGTACAACCAAAGCCAGAAGAAGGTCCTTTCTGGAATTTTGGGGAAACTATCTGAGGTCATTTAAGGCACTGACCCCCCACCCCCACCCCATGACCACCAAGAAGCTTAAGAGGAAAAAATACTAGGTAAACACAGTGCAACCAAATTCTTACATTTTAGTACTATGAGGTTTGGTAAAATTAAGTAAAAATAGCAATAGCATGTATTAGTTGCCACAGAGACCTTAACTAATAGTACCTGAGGCCAAAAAAATTTTTAAAGTGTGTATGAAGACATTAAAGTTGTTTCTTAAGAAAATGTCACATATGTTGAAGAACTTAGGCCTCCTTTTTCACAGGACTTTAACCAACTGACCGAATGACTTGAAGTTATGACCCTTTTATAAATGGGTGTCTCAGACAGTCAGCTCCACTGGTAACTGTGATGTTAATTTAAATAACCACAGCAATGTACTGAAAAACAAACTCACAGGACAGTATAACTTCAGTAAAAACCAAGGGCAATCATGAAATCGCAACAACTTTAGTAAAAGAATGAAAGAAATCTCAGTGTCTCCAGATGGGAGGTGAAAGATCTATGTAGATAATTGTAGCTGAAGTCCATGGTTTTGTAGAAACTACATTGTGATACTAAAACGAGGCTCTCTTTCAGGGGTCAGCGAACTTTCTCTGAAAAGGGCTACATGGTAAAATGTTTTAGGCTTTGTGGGCCATCAGTCTTAGGCACAACTCTACAAACTGCCACTATGGTTTGAAAGCAGCCATAGAAAATATGTGAATGCATGGGCATGGCTGTGTTTCAATAAAACTTTATTTACAAAAATCATGTGGTGGCCTGGATTTGGCCTTCAGGTTGTGGTTGGCTGACCCCTGCTCTAATCAATAAGAAACTACTTTGTTCATATATTACAAGTACAGAAAAAGGGGGAGGGGGAGAGGTAGAAGGAGGGGGAGGGAAGCATATTACAAAAAATATTTAAAATTAGTGATCAGTTCATTGGGAGGGAAAACACAAGACAGTGTTTTCCAGACCAGGTCATGCATCAGAAGCACCTGGGAAACGTTTATAGATTTTCAAGGTCCACCTCCAGAGACTGCCATTTGGTAGGTCTAGGGATATTTTTATATTCCCCAGTGAGACCCTTTGATTTAAAAAGTCAAGTGACAGTAATAAAATGCTGTTGGACTAGGAGAAAATGATAAGAAAATGGAATGATATAGATTGACTCTCATAAAATGAAATGTGTGGACCATTTGCTATAAAATTCCAGAGGGTGCATGCCAGGCAGGGCTCTCCAGAGGCAGCTGAAGGGACAGGTGAAAGAAGAGCTTTGACAGACGAGGGGTGGCCGTGAGCTCTGGAGCCCCAGGGGGTACCAGGTCCGTTGCTCACACATTCAACTTTCAATCCTGAGTTGCCGCAGAGCCCAGTCCCAGCCCTGGCTTTGCCGTCAACTCTCATGTGACCTCGGACAAGTCCCTTAGCTTCTCTGGGCCAAGGTTTCCTCATCTGGGGAAACCTCTCCCAGCAGCACGTGTAGGATTCCATAAAACACAGACATATCACGGTGGATTCGGAGAAATCCTAACCTTTGTCCTTCTCTTATGAAGTTAAACTAAACAAGTATTTAAGAGTGAGAAAATTATAGACTACGGCATGTTAATGGCCCTTTGGCAGGATTTTCACAGAATCACAAAAACAGGACTAAACTTCTGAAGGACATTTGGTTTAGATGACGGGGTTTCCGTTTATGAAGGGACTTTCAATAATCACTCGGGAACTTGTCGATTCTACTTTTCCAGACACTTCGCCGGTCTTCTGGGCCACTTTACGGTGCGTCGACGGTTGCAGAGCCAGGCCAGCCGCGTGTGAAGAGGGGCTGCAGCAGGGCCGGGACCGAGCAGGCGAGTCAGGTAGCTCCGTGCACGGGAATCCAAACGGCGGGCAGGTTTCTGCCCTTCAGAGGTAACTTTCATTTTTAACAAAGCAGTCACGTGACTGGAGCCGAGTAAAGTGCCGTTTAAGATAGGGAGAGAGGAAGAGATGGGGTGTGATTTTAAGAGCTGGAAGAAGGCTGTACACGTGCAGGACACACACTATGACCACTGTTTTTGTGTTGATTACAGAATTCCTGGAGAGGCCGTGTGCAGTGGTGCTGGGGCCTCCAGAGTCCATGGATGCTAGGAACTCCAGGGCTTAAACCTCTCGGCCTTGCCTTCTTTCCGCTCCCCCACTTCATTTTACACATTTATATATTATATGCATTACCACTTCACTAGTATTATATACAGTTCCTAATCTCTTGTAGTTAACCCTTAACCAGTGTTTCCATAAGTCCCGCATGAAGGATTAATGCTTCAGACCAACGCTGGTCGTTCTATGAATTAGCAATAACCAATTTTCTGGGACTAATGTGAATTCAACCCACGAAATGAAATAACCAAAATGAAAATGAATGTCTGTGTTCCACAAAGAAAATGGAATTTAAGCTCCCTGCTGACTACAGTCAGCTCTGCTGTAGTGTAACATATGTTCCTAAAAATCCCTGCTCTGTGCAAAATTGCCCAGTAAAAACCACAGAGCTCATGGGAATGATGGGATCGGGGCACAACACCCGAAAATGTCATTAGTGATACACTGAAAAAAAAGGAGCCTATTAATACAAACAGTAGCACAGTTTTAAACATACTAAATGGTCGGAAATATATAAATACCACAATAAATGTGGCACATTATCTTGAAAAAGACCTGGAGGATGCCTGTGGTCGTGGGTAGTGGGCGTCAGAAGGGCTGCAGCTCTTGGGTTGTTGGAAGTGAGGAAGGGAGAGTGATGTGAGGTCAGAGGCACAGTCACAGCTCCAGGTCCTGGCCACTGTGCCCCCCAGCGTGTGGAGCTGAGGTAGATGTTTGAGGGTGTGTCTGGCATGTTCCTACTGGAACAGTTCAGCTGGGTGCTGTCTTCCGTGTTCATCTAATGTTCTGTGAGGACCAACATGCATGCAGCAGATGTGAAAAGTGCATGGCGCTCAAATGATTCCCTCGCATCTCAATCGCATTACAACAGTTACGCATTTTCAAAACAAGTGCTACAGCTGAACTGTGTTTGCTCACCTGGCACCAGTGACAATGGAACGCTCTAAAAAGCCTTCTAGCCACCAATGGTGTCCCAGTAAAGTTCCAAAAAAACGCTGACACACAGAACTATGGTTGGTAAATTTAAAAAATAAGACTGTGTAACTTTAAAGGGTATTCAGTGAAGAGATTTCTTTTCTCCGTCTTTCAGTAAGTTGATTTTGTCATGGAAGTCTCTATCATTTATACTAATAAAATAGTTCACAGGTTGAAGGCAAAGCTCTAGTTCGTGAAAAGACTCAAGACTTTTACTTTTACTTCTTCAGGGATCAGCTAAAGACACTCTTGGTACCGAGTATTTAAACTTTGTTTGCAATAGAGAGACACACAATTGAGAGAGAGACACACAATTGAGAGAGAGGCACAAAGGCTCCACCTCGTGAGTCATCAAAGTGCTTTATTTTGTAAAGCCTGGCTCATGACTGGAGTGTACTGTTAGCACTAGGAGATACAAGGCAAACTTCCTCACTCTGTCCGAAGAGTTGATCAACAGAACGGATGACAGAGACTGTTACAGACAAAAATAAAGCATTTTGTAAACTTCTAGAAGCATACACGGATTGGCCACAAAGGAAACAGTTACTCAAATAATGTACGGGTACCTTCTCTTTACTTCAGGGTCTCGCTTTTGTAATCCTGGATCAAAGAAACTACAGCATAACTTCAGAGCACTGAAAGGGACTCAACGCCAGAATGAATGGTGGGGGGAAAATACTAAATCACCATCTCAATTAATTTAAACACAAAAAATACAGATTTGTACAACAAGGTCACAGTGCTGTTGACATCGTCTGTTGAGGATAACAATCTCTGTGAAGTCAGTTGCTGCTGGCTTCCCAGGATGCCGGCCGCTGTCACCTGGTGTTTTCTGAAGTAAACCCACATACGTTGGGCACAGTTGCAGACTTGATGAGCCCTGAAGGAAAGTCACTGGCAGAGGCAGTATGGTGCGGGGTATTTGTTGAGCTGTAAGTAATTACTGAGGGGTGGATTTTTTTTTTTCTTTTCTGAACCTGCCTACAAAAATCATCTCACGTTTTAAACAAAGAATTTCAAAGGCACAGCTTTAGCACAGTGTATGAGTTGATAACCTATTCTAAGCAAGTCTAATATTTTAGCTTGACACCTTTCAGAAAATGCCAGGAAGTTGGTAAATACATGATCGATGTTGGAAATTTATAACTTGATTAGACACAGTCAGCACAGTTTAGGGCAATGAACTTGTGTAACCAGATCTGGGTTAAACATTTTCTTAAAAAAAAAAAAATCATTAGGTTGATAAATGTGCATCGGAGGAAAACAACCCTTTTCCTTTTACTGTAAAAGACCGCCTACCATTAAAATGTGACTGCAGGATACACTTCAGAATATGACAGACATTTCACCTACACTGTAAAGTGACTTTACATGTAAACTTCAAAAATCACATGCTGTACATTAAATTTTTAGATTCAAAAATATCCCTGTTTTCCTAATAATGTAAACAGTAATATTGAGGGTTTCAGTTAAAGGCAAATTCATAACAAAATACCACTGTTTAATTGGAAAATTGAGAGTTCTAAATGCTTTGCTCACCTTCCCACCATGGGAGATGTAGATGCCATTGCCCAAAACTGCACTTTTCAGGTAAGCTTTATTTTTATTTTGTAGCATTAATTACTATGTTGCAACGTAAGAGTGTGTCAGTGAAGAAGCTCCAGGCAAGAAAAGAGAAGTAAGCAGTGTTCCTGGGCGTATTTACTGAGGTGAAAATGTACAGAGAGAGACACTAGGGGCATCAGCTTCCTGCTGGAGGAGGGAACCTTTGTCCCCAGACACCGTGAGTCCCGACACCTGAACCAGGATGCGCGGGAGATGCCAGCCTCCTCCGTCCAGCGCCCGGGGTGCAACTATTAAGGAGTGTCAGCGTGCGTGGTAGAAGTGTAACATCTGCAGTAAGTTTTTTTTCCTTTTAATCACCATCATTATTATTATCATCATCATTATTATCTCCATTATTATTACGATTACTGTCTCACATCTTTCAACTCCAAAAGATAAACTGATCCACAGTTTCTCGTGTGGTGCCAACCTGGGTGGTCTGACATCGCATCGCCTTCTCCCCTCCCCCCTGCATGTGCTCACTCAAACACTCACTCATTCATCCATTCATCCACAGCTGGAATCAGAGGGTTACTACTCCAAACACACTCTGACCGAAGTCGGTTTCCATCAACCAATCCATCAGTTTTTAAGATGCTCACGTGCGCGTGCGCACGCACGCCCCCCCGCCCCCCCACATACACACCCAAGTCAGAAATAGCTAGAGTGATGCTGGGAAATATCAGGTAGCTGTTAAAGCAAGTAGTCCCCAAATCAGTCATCTTGGCCTGAAGATGTAAACGAGGAGGTGTGCTTCACTGAGTTTGGTTTTCATTTTTCCTGTGCCGAAGCCACCTCTGTCCTTCCCACGCTCACGTCCGTCTTCGGCCATGCAGGACGTTACGTCAAGATGTGGCCAATAAAGTCCAAAAAGCGCTTGGAATACTGTTCTGGGTTCACGGTGGAGATCTCCGCACCAGCCTGGGCAGCGTGAGAGGAGAGGAACAGTGACAGAATTACTATCAGTAGCTGCAGGAACTTCCACTGCAGCTGAATATGAAGCCAGTCATTTTCAAACCTGTGCAGCCTCTACTCGTAACTCAGAATAGCTTGGATATTGGTCTGAATAGCCAAGGCTCTTAGGAATCTGTGTGTGAAAACGAGGCAGAGTCGTAGGACCAACAGATGCCACTGTCACACACACTGTGACTGCTGCCACTAAAAAACAAAAAAAAATCCAACCAACCACGTTTGAGATGCTCCCGTCAAATGTGGAATCTGCGTGGCCTACGTTCAGAAGCCACGGGAGGATGCTTCTGTTTCTCAAGAGAGCAGATTGGAGATTCCTTGAGAATGACACAAACAGCAACGTTTGGCCAAAGGGAAACTCCAATGGCAAGGACACAAGGACCGTGTTCATTTTTCAGGACCGAGGTAAGCGGCTGGGTGCTCAGAAATGAGGGGCGACGGCCACAGCAGCAGGGGCGGTGTCAGCTGCCGGGGCTCTTTCCTGGCCCCGGAAGCAGGCGAGACACAGCGCTGTGACTGCGTCTCCCCCGGAGGGGCACGGGCACGGGGACCTGCTTGGAGCTGGGAAGCTGGCCCCTCGCAGAGGCTCAGTGGGGGGTTTCCTATGACAAGAGCCCAGTAGGGCCAGCAGACCCCCCCCAGTTACCAGCCAGCCTCCTGAGCTACAAAGGTCAGGACCAGAGTTTTACTAAGTCACCAGAGGCTGTTTTTACACACGCAGCTCACAGGAGAACCTGTCATTTCCAAGCCTGGCCTGGGCCCCTGGGATCTCCACGGAGGAGCCCCAGTTTTGAAGGCAGAGAATGGTTCCCGGCAGCAGCTCGACACAAACTGCACCCAGCTTTAGGCCGTGTGCCGTGTCTCGGAGCTGAGCTGGTGACTTACAGGGGAGATGCAAATGAAGCCGTGTTTGCAATGGCGTGTTTCCAGCTGCACGTGGTCTGGAATATCACAGCAGGTTTGAGGAGGGGTGGGAACAAACACGGAGCGCCCCCCACTGTTCAGTCTGTTCACCACAAAAATCTCATCAATAAGCCATTAGGACCCCTTCATCAGCTGGCGGAACTGAAGCGCCAAAGCGCTTCCTCCAGGTCACACACTGGAAAGGTGAGATAGGATTCTGGCCCAGCTCTGTCCTTGCAATACACCCAGGTGGTTCAACCAGAGAGGAGCATCAGAATTACCCGAGCCTCTTAGAGGCCCCTCCCCCAGCCTCCTGAGCTGGACTCGGAATCAGGGAAAGGGGTGGTGCATCTGTCAGGCACACAGTTTGCAAATGGTGCTCAGAAGGCCGCGGTGCCGACCCCCGTGTGAGAACTGCTGTGTACCCTTCTCTCTGACCGATGGAGGATTCTCAACGCGCTCGGTGGGCTGGGTAGGTCGTGGTCCGTGTGCTGCACACAGCAGCACACCAGAAATAGTTGACGGCGTGACTGAAATATTTCTGTGGCAAGTGGGGTATGGTGTTAGGCTGGTTCCGTTGCTGACACGACAGCCTGTTTGACTTTAAAATAGAGAAAAAGAGCCTTTAGTAGCGGTTGATGTTCTGCGGGGTGTTGGTCGGCTCCACACTGTGGGGAAGCATCTCTCCTGCCAGTGTGAACGAGCCAGGGCACACGTTCATCCCTGTGGGATGGGGTCTGTGGCCTTCCTGGCGCGCCTGAAGGCCAAAATGGATCCCTGCGATGCAGACACAGTGCAGACTCACGACTTGTGAAGTCCAGCCGGCCAGGCGGGCCTCACTGGGAGACCTGGGGGTGGGGCTGGGTCCTGAGGAGCAGCCCTCCCTCTACCACTGCCTAGGACGCGATCCTGGCTGGCAAGTAAGCTCTCGCCCTCAGTTTCTTCACCTGTAAGCAGGAGTGCACTGGTTTTCCCTCACAGGCTCGTCCCGGGGACTCAACAAGTTACCATAGGCCGGGACACTGAGAATTCTGAGCAAGGACAGCAAAGGTGAGGGGTTCGTATTACTCAACTTTGAGCCTGCACTCAACAAATTTCTGTAGTAGAAAAAATTACAATCTGCTGTGCGGAAAGGAATATAATATTGTGTATCCTGGAAGCATCTGAAGCAGAGAATAGTGCTTCAGTTCTGAACATTTCATATTAAAACACTTAGTTGTCATCATTCAGCCCTTTTGTCTTTTGAAACATTTTTCGAACAGAAAAGAATTTGTGTAATATTCTCACGATGCATGTGTCTGTTAATAACCCCGGTGGGGAAAAGAAGAGCCGCGCCGGGTTTAAGTGACTTGGGAGCGGCGGTCCGAGCGCGTGCTGCCTCTGACTCCGCATCAGAGCGTGACCCCTGCAGGGAACCAGAGCCAATGAAGGCCTGTGGGCAGCTCAGCGGAAAGGAGCGGACCTGAGCTGGTCCCTGCACGACAGGAAGCAGGGAGCAGAGAGGGAAACCAAACGGAGATACTTACGCCGTGTTTAACAGTTTTTGCAGCGTGGGCAGCTTTCTTTTTTGCATCATAATGAGTCAGAATGTCAATAATTGCCATAAAGTACACCTCCTTCCTAGGCGAATCTGTAAGGGATGAGAGCGATGATTGTGGGACAGGTGATGACAGCACCTGGAAGAGTGCGAGCTGCTGACGGAGGAAGAGGCGAGGGATTCAGTGGGGCGGGGGTCGAAGGGGTCTGAAAACACAGGCAATAGAGGCTTTTCAAAAGTCTTGCATATCCCTGTGAAACAGCTTAACTTTCTGTCCCCAGTTCTCTCTCAATTTGAAAAGTAAAAAAGAGAATATAACCTCAGGATATCACCAGTAGAGGTGCAAGGCTGAGACTGTTTTTGTTAATCTTCATTTTCTTTAGTGATTGTGTATTGCTTTGGTATAAAGAAAAATGCTATTTAAAAAATACTCTAAAACAAGTAGAAGTAATTATGCTCCCTAATACTTTCTACCATTACATACTGTTCCTAATGAGCTGTTCACTAATTCTCATTGGATCTAGTATCAGAACTGGATAAAGGCATATATCACCTACAGTACCCATCTTCTACGTATTTCCACAAATATGATGCTGTTGCAATTATGAATAATACGAAAAAGTACATTTGACTATATCTGATTTTCTGTGTTGAAGAAACAATTTTGCTGAGCAAAATAAAAAACGTAACAGGCTTCCCTGGTGGCACAGTGGTTGAGAGTCCACCTGCCGATGCAGGGGACACGGGTTCGTGCCCCGGTCCGGGAAGATCCTAGATGCCGCAGAGCGGCTGCGCCCGTGAGCCATGGCCGCTAGGCCTGCGTGTCCGGAGCCTGTGCTCCGCAACGGGAGAGGCCACAACAGTGAGAGGCCCGCGTACCGCAATAAATAAATAAATAAGTAAATAAACATAACTCAAACTCACCTGCCTGCTATGCCATGAGACATTTTTTTAAACAATGATGGACCACAATTTTTATTACTCAAAAAATCAGAGGCCTGCTTTTATCTCTAAATTTTTTTTTCCATGTATAAGTAGCTAAGGTAGCATGTAATATTCCTACAAATATCTGATCACCCAGATTTTGAGGATTAAGATGGATCTTGGGCTTCCCTGGTGGCGCAGTGGTTGAGAGTCTGCCTGCCGATGCAGGGGACACGGGTTCGTGCCCCGGTCCGGGAAGATCCCACATGCTGCAGAGCGGCTGGGCCTGTGAGCCATGGCCACTGGGCCTGCGCGTCCGGAGCCTGTGCTCCACAACGGGAGAGGCCACGACAGTGAGAGGCCCACGTACCGCAAAAAAAAAAAAAAGATGGATCTCACTTTAGAGAAGAGGGCCACAGACACCTTAATGGGGGAAAGAGCAGAGGACAGACACAGCAGCAAATTGGAGATTCTCATCCCACACCCTGGGCCAGCTTCAGCACTCCTGAGAAGGAAAGGGCTGGTAGCAATGAGGTGCCTGCCCTACACGATGTCCACAGGGGGTTTGGAGTGGATCACGTATGTACCTAGCTCAGGATAGACTTGTGACACTTGAGATCCACATAAAAGAGAGATAGCTAAGAAAAAGAATATTTTAAACCATTCCTTATATGGTATGGACATTTACACAAGCATGTGCATATGTGTGTTGTGTATGTACAACACACACTTGTGTGGTTTCACTCTGTTCCCTCAACATCACACAATTCAAGGACCTCATCACATTACAGTTCAAAACCAGAGGTTACAGTTACCTTTAACATACTTTGTCCCGAAATCAATTGATTGGGACTCTTGAGAAGGAGTCTTACGGGGCAGCATGCGCGTTTTTTTTGTTTTTTGTTTTTTTGTTTTTTTGCGGTACGCGGGCCTCTCACTGTCGTGGCCTCTCCCGTTGCGGAGCACAGGCTCCGGACGCGCAGGCTCAGCGGCCATGGCTCACGGGCCCAGCCGCTCCGCAGCATGTGGGATCTTCCCGGACCAGGGCACGAACCTGCGTCCCCTGCATCGGCAGGCGGACTCTCAACCACTGCGCCACCAGGGAAGCCCCAGGGCAGCATGCTTTTAACCGGGGTGATGATTACCAGCAGATCATGCAAAAAGAAAAATCCAACCAATGGTAAAAAGAGTTGATAGTAACTCAACTTACTTTCATGGCATTTAATTCCATAAACATCAATGTTTGGATCAAACTCGCCGGGAGCCAAGGGCGGTGAGCTGTTGAGCGTATTTCCAGGACTGTCGGGAGGGGTTCCAATAGGGTGGGTGCCGTCGCTCTCCCCCTCCTCCTCTCCGTCGTTCTCTTCACACTCCACTTCTTCCTGTTCGGCTCTCTCCACATCGTGGATTCCCACCAGGAGGCTGTAGTCCATGAGCTTCAGCTGGGCAAGAAACTGGAAGGTGGGAAGCGACATGGTCAGTTATGCCTTAAACACAACCCCAGAGTTAAAGACAGCAAGCTCACAAAAGGGCGGCAGAGGCGAGAAGGTTTCCCCAGGAGCAGCCAGGAGCCTCTTTAATGGTGCTGTCACGGTCCCTGGAAGTTTCTCCAGCCAAAGCTGTAGCCTCGCACTTCAGGCTGGCTCAGAGCCAGGATTACCTCCCCGAGATGCAAAGCGGGATGCTGGGAGGGATGCATTTATCACGTGGAGGTCGTACTACACCAGAGAGCAAGAGAGCAAGGAGACGCAGGGAAGAAAATGTTTCTCCGAACAATTAAGACTGGCTAATGGGGAAACCAGGGACCTCCCACGTAGCTTCCAGGGGAGCCCCTGAACGGCTTGTGAAAAGCACTTTGAAACGCAGCACACTCTGTGGAGGAGAGTATTATGCCGTCCATCACAAATAAGCACAAGCATCAGTGTCCCAGCCAACCAGCAAATGCCTGTGTCTCTGCTCAGCGCTGCCCTTCAGGCCTGCTGGGGGGCTTCCTTCTGACGGAAGCGGGAGCCGGAGACGCTCCTCCATCACCCCCTCCCGTGCCTAGCACAGTGCCTGCCCCGACCGACCCCCTTTATCTGGGGGCTCTCTCTGGCCCGTTCCCCTCGCCTCCACTGCGTACCCTGGATGCCCTCCAGAGGTCTGGGCACAGCTGGAGAAGCTGGATTGCCGGGTGGCAACATCTCCCACCCACATGTGTGTAGTGGGTGCAGCGTGGGTGGGGCTTGGTCGGGCCAGGTCCTGCTCCGCTTGCAGGGTAACAAGGCAAAAGCCCCCTTGCCCCATCCCTGCTTCTCCCTCTGGGCCCTTGGAAGGTCCCTGGGAAGTGGCAAAGGTTGCATGCTGCCCGAACTTCCCCTTCTGGTCATTTGGCAAGGGAAGAATTTGATCTGGTCACGCCCCTGCCTAAGACCTTTCAGTGGAGTATCGTTTCTCACAGGGTGGAAACAAACTCTAACACTGTCCTCGGGACCTGAGTAGTTTGGCCTCATCGCCTCTCGGGCCATCTTGAACCCTGTGCTGGCCTCTGGCCCCCTCACTGCGCCCCTTCACCTCCCACTTGACCTTCAGGTCTCAACTGCAGGGCACTTGCTCACGGAAGCCTGTCCCGATTCCTGCCGGGCATGTGTGCACTGCACACTTTCCCTTAAGGACACCTGGTTTAGCTGCACACTCATTAGATGACTTGAGTAACTTCTATCTTCCCCAAACAGCACAGCCCCGTGAGGACCGGGGCTCTGGCCGATTTTGCCCTTGAAACTGCCATTATTAGTCAAATCCATCTCACCTGCCTTCACTAATCAAGGTCTTTTAAGACTTGCATGTCCTCCAAGGGGCATGTAGCCTAAACAATGATATCTGCCCAGCTGCTTTCTAGAAACTTGGAGTCAGCTGTGTCTAGTTTGAGCTTAGTTGGTTGAGACTGGATAGGAACACTGACCCTCCAGCTGGGCATGCGTGAGGGTCTTTTCACACGTGCAGAGGATGGAAAGCTCCACCCTTGGATCGCGCAGAGGCCAGTAGCCTAGTTAAGCCCGTGCAGAAAGCCGACTCCCCTACCTTTTCCCAATCGCCTTTCCTCACGCTCCCCGGGCCTCAGGCAGCACTGCTGCTGCTTGTCCCATAAACACCTCGAGCCCCTTGCCTTGGGGAGCGAATTTGAGATTTGCTCTTCCCGCTTGGCTGCCTTGCGAACAAACCCTCTCTGCTGCAAACTTCAGCGTCTCTGCGTTCGGCTTGCACGTCGGGCACAAACGAGCCTGGTTCAGTGACACCCTCGCTGCACTCCTGACTCCCAGGTAAGTGATGTTGCTACTTGGTATTTATTGAACAAGAGAACAGGATGCCTGCTGCTTCTTCCCCAGTCCTCCTTACCTCTCCCTAACTTCCCCTGACCCTTTCCTCTAAGACGAATAACCACCCAAACCAAATAAAAACAAAGAACACAAAAAGACCTTCCTTTGAGACTGCAAGAGGCAGCACCTACTGGAAGCAAAACGAGACGATTTACGATATATATATATATATATATTTTTTTTTTTTCGGTACGCGGGCCTCTCACCGCCGTGGCCTCTCCCGTTGCGGAGCACAGGCTCCGGACGCGCAGGCTCAGCGGCCATGGCCCACGGGCCCAGCCGCTCCGCGGCACAAGGGATCCCCCCAGACCGAGGCATGAACCCGCGTCCCCTGCATCGGCAGATGGACTCTCAACCGCTGCGCCACCAGGGAAGCCCCATTTACGATATATCTTTGCTCTGCAGAGCAGAATCTCTCTTTAACACGTAGGTTTGTTTGACCTTCAGATGGTTGACCGTACAAATACACTATCAGGTGTGCTTTATGTATGAGAGTACAAAAGGGACTGCCTGTAATTAACCTGCTAAAGGTCAGGCAGGGAAGAGGTGATGACCAGGGCTGAACTGCCACATGAAGTAGGATGGGTCTCCAGGCCCACGTCTTCCCCTGGCACTTGTGCTGCTCTCACAATGTCAGCCAGGCCCAGAGCTCCTTTCCTGGGTCTCTGATCTGTGGTCAGACCACTGCTTAGGCTCCTCTCCCAGTAAGGAAACATTTGTATTCAATAAATAGAAGTGAAGTTAGCTCCCAGCATCACCCACTAAACTATCAGTGAAATGAAAAATGCATCTCTTGACAAGAAGTTGTTCTGACATACTCAAGATCAAGGAAACCAGTTGCAGCCCCAAATGGTGATTATATAAGAAATGGGGATTATATAAATCTTCAAATCTGTGTGGCTGAGACAGAAATGGAAAAGACCAAGGACAGCACAGTGGTTAAGAGTGTAGCTTTTGCTGATAAAGGTGACCCATTAAAGTATCAGATAATCCTAAATAAAAATGTTAAAAAAAGTTTTGGAGTCAGGTGGGCAATTAAATTTTATGTTACTAGCTCTGTGCCTTGATGATAAATTCACCTCTCTGAGCCTCAGTTATTCTAACTATGAAATGGGACACCACCACTAAACTCACAGTGGTGTGGAAAGGATTAGAGGGAATGTAGTGGAGGCCATGAAAAGTGCCTTGCGTGTAATAGTGGGCGCGGTTTTATCATTGTCCGTGTGGTAGAAACCTTTTTTTCATCAAGTAGGTAACTTAAACATGGGGATGGGCTCGAGTGAGGTGGGCCAAGAGGGGAGACGTGCTAAAGAGCCCATTGACTCCTCAGCTCTTACTGTCATAAAACGCCGTTTAAAATCTCTTCTAAAGTAGAGGGAAACACAAGGCAGCAGCAGACCTGAGATTCTTGCTAGAGAAAGTCCCTGCTGGGCATCACAAAACTACTGTGGGCTGAAGATGACAGACCCCAAAGAGAAGAGGGGTTCAGGGCCCCCTGGAGGGTCTACCTCCAGCTAACATTAGGAACTTAATACACATTTGCTATTTTCTGTCATCCCTTTAAGCTTCTAACTCAAATCAGTGATTTCTAAATACATAAGGTTTCAAAGCATGAAGATTTAAAAATCTTTATAATCTCTAGGTCCCATGCTTTCCTAATTAATAATTATCCACCAGACCTTGATCAGCCTCTTTTTCCCTCGGAATATCCCACCTAATCTGCTTCCTTCATAATTAATTCCTCATTATACCAAATCTGAGCTAGTACCTCCCTCAAGGTTTTTATGAGCCCTGTCACACACAAACCCTTCTAGAAAACTGTGGCTAAGGAGCTGTTAATAAACTCTCCTTCTGTGTGTTGTCTTTGGAGAAATGTCTGTTTAGGTGGTCTTCCCAGTTTTTGATTGGGTTGTTTGTTTTTTTGTTGATGAGTTGTATGAGCCGTTTGTATACTTTGGAAATTAAGCCCTTGTCCGTTTGCAAATATTTTCTCCCATAGGTTATCTTCATTTTGTTTATGGGTTTCCTTTGCTGTGCAAAAGCTTGTAAGTTTGATTAGGTCCCATTTGTTTATTTTTGTTTTTATTTCTATTGGCTTGAGAGACTGACCTAAGAAAACATTGGTACGATTTATGTCAGAGAATGTTTTGCCTGTGATCTTGTCTAGGAGTTTTATGGTGTCATATCTTTTAAGTCTTTAAGCCATTATGAGTTTATTTTTGTGTATGGTGTGAGGGTGTGTTTTAACTTCATTGATTTACATGGGGCTGTCCAACGTTCCCAGCACCGCTTGCTGAAGAGACTGTCTTTTTCCCATTTTATATTCTTGCCTCCTATGTTGAAGATTAATTGATTGTAGGTGTGTGTTTTCTTTCCTGGGCTCTCTATTCTGTTCCATTAATGTCTGTTTTTGTGCCAGTACCACACTTTTGATTACTGTAGCTTTGTAGTATAGTCTGAAGTCTGGGAGGGTTATGCCTCCTGCTTTGTTCTTTTTTCTCAGGATTGCTTTGGCAATTCTGGGTCTTTTATGGTTCGATATAAATTTTAGGATTCTTTGTTCTAGTTCTGTGGGAACTGTCATGGGTAATTTGATAGGGATCACATGAAAAGATGCTCAACATCTCTAATTATTAGAGAAATACAAATCAAAACTACAATAAGGTATCACCTCACACCAGTCAGAATGGCCATCATTCACAGGTCTACAGATAGCAAATGCTGGAGAGGGTGTGGAGAAAAGGGAAATCTCCTACACTGTTGGGGGGAATGTAAATTGGTGCAGCCACTATGGAAAACAGTATGGAGGTTCCTCAAAAAACTAAAAGTAGAGTTGCCATATGATCCAGCAGTCCTACTCCTAGGCATATACCCAGACAAAACTATAATTCAAAAAGATACATGCACCCCGTGTTCATAGCACTATTTACAATAGCCAAGCCATGGAAACAACCTAAATGTCCATCAACAGATGACCGCATAAAGGTATGGTATATATTTATATACAGTGGAATACTACTCAGCCATCAAAAAGAATTAAATAATGCCATTTGTAGCAACATGGATGGACCTAGAGATTATCACACTAAGTGAAGTCAGAAAGAGAAAGACAAATACCGTAAGATATCACTTACATGTGGAATCTAAAATACGATACAAATCAATATATCTACAAAACAAAAACAGACTCACAGATACAGACAATAGATTTGTGGTTGCCAAGAGGGGTGGTGGGGGAGGGAAGGAGTGGGAGTTTGGGATGAGCAGAGGCAGACTATTATATATAGAGTGGATAAACAACAAGGTCCTACTGTATAGCACAGAGAACTACTGATATATTCAGTATTCTGTGATAAACCATAATGGAAAAGAATATGAAAAAGAATATGTATAACTGAGTCACTTTGCTGTACAGAAATTCACAAACAACACTAAATCAACTACAATAAAATTAAAAAAAAACTTCTTTACAACAGATTTGAATTTACTTTTTACTAAGTTTATTAACCCACTTGTTCTGCTGAATCACCACCTCCCAACACATCTGTGATGCAGGATTAAAATTCCAACCATCCCTATTTCGGTTATATTTAATCGCTTGTTGAAAACCGTAATAATCCTCTCTTGGAGTACTTTATCTGCAAACAGTCTCATCTATAACATCTGCATGTTATATCAGCAGTTTAGGAGTGTGGCTGCCAGTGGCCTCAAATCCCAGTCTGAATTTAGTAGCTGTGTGTCTTTGAGCAAATTACATAGTGTCTCTGGGCTCAGTTTTCTCATCCATAAATTGGGATAACAGCACTCAGCCTCAAGGAGTTAGAAGAATGAAGGGAAAGAATGACTGCACAGGAAGGACTTTTGCTCTACACGCTCTGTAAGTGTTGGCTGCCAACCATCCTGCTACCCGCAGTGCCCCCTCCCTACCGCCGACCCAAGACGTGAGGGATGAGATGGCCTATGATGGGGCGGATGCCACAGGACACAAAGCACAGTTTTGCATTGTGTGAAATTTGGATCCCAGTGTGAGCCGACGAGAGATAAGCGTGGGCCCTGGTCAGAGCGGACAAGAAGCGGGTCAGAGGGCAAAAGTGACTTCTCACTCTCCGTAGAGTGCTTTCTTCTGGAGAAAAGGGTTCACATATACTCATGTGTAAAGCTATCAGAACTAAAGTACTTTGAGCGGCATATGAATAGAACAGAATTTCAAACGCAGAAAAAAGCCCCTAGGTTCTAATTTTCCTACAAAAATATTTACTGAGCTGTAGTAAACTCATCTTTTACTTAAAGCATTGAGTCAACCCCCAACCCCCAAATCCTGTACTTAAACAGGCCAGCCAGCTAAATTAGAAAGCATGGACCTGATGGAAAAATGAAACGAGATTACATTCTAGTCTCATTATCAAGATCAGATGTCAAGCTACTTCACCATAATTACCTGCTTAAAAATTTAATAATGCTTCTGCATGAATTTCAAAACTAGACACTTACCGACCATTGAGAATTTATTAAAATGAAAGAACGCCTTATGCCCTGCCTCCAGTTCAACAAAACAGCTAAGTGCGAGAGCCATGGATGGGGTTAAAATTATCCAAATCCTCTAATCAAGACACTGTTAGAGACAACGAAAGGGCGAAGAGAATCCTTGTGTAATTCAACTGTAAATTTGAACGGCTTCAGTTACATTATTTGTGGGGTCTAAATAGCATAGTAATATACAGCCGACAGAAAAGATGAAAACCATCTTTCTAGCAGATCAGATAACCCTAAGGCCTATTTACCATAATTGCTAAAACAATATGATTCTTGGGATCAAAGACTTGCAGAATAATGAATAAAATTCTCAAAGAGCATGTCTACCTATGTCACTTTGTTATCAGATCAAGTTGACCCCAAAGTAAAAGGGAAATACTTAGCTAATATGCATTTTAATAAAAACCACTGACAACTGAGGAAAAATAAATGCTTAATAATGAAAAACTGGAGAAAAACTTTTTTAAAAAAAGACACTTGTATCCTTCATAAATAATCAATAGGTTCTAATCAAAGCATATACATGATGTAGGTTAAAGTGCAAAAAAATTTCTTAAAATAATTTATAACCTAAAAATAATCATGAACTAATTTGGTCAGTCTGCATGTCTTGCAATGAAAGATGTTAGAAGATTAAAAAGAAAATTATAATACTGCTTCTACCCTCATGGGGGATATAATCTAATCCATGACATGTGTTCTTTGGCTCAAGTCATTTTGTTTGGGTTCTTTTTTTTTTTGGCCATGTGGCTGGGCTTGCCGGGGGGTGGCGTCTTATTTCCCTGACCAGGGATGGAACCTGGGCCCCGGCAGTGAAAGAACCGAGTCCTAACCACTGGACCGCCAGGGAACTCCCAAGTCATTTTGTTTTTAATGACACAGGAAATCTTTCCACAAAGCCTCTCTGAGGAGCAGATCTGTACTGGTATGTGGAGAACTGTACTTCAAAGTTAAAAAAACCAAAACAAAAACTGCACACACATGAACAAAAGTAACAGCTAAGAGGGCTTCCCTGGTGGCGCAGTGGTTGGGAGTCCGCCTGCCGATGCAGGGGACACGAGTACGTGCCCCGGTCCGGGAAGATCCCACATGTCGCGGAGCGGCTGGGCCCGTGAGCCATGGCCGCTGAGCCTGCGCGTCCGGAGCCTGTGCTCCGCAACGGGAGAGGCCACAACAGTAAGAGGCCCGCGTACCGCAAAAAAAAAAAAAAAAGTAACAGCTAAGAAAAACATAGCTTAGTAACTGTTTAAATTAGAACTCTCCTTGCACTGTTTTGTAATCTAACAAACTTCAAGAAAAGAACGTTTTTCCTGAATTTATTTCTAGAAGAATTATATATAAGGAAGTTGGGTGGGAGAACTGCAATGCCATTACAATAAATGGAAGACAGGGAAAGGTGTATTTTTAATTCGTAAAACAGCATTTACAAAGAGAGCTCCATTACAGACTCAAAGCCCATTTCCACATAGTATTTTATTTCTCACAACATCCCTCATGACCCTGGTGTCCTAAACTGCCTTTGTGCCATTCCCATGCTGTGGCAAGGCTGTCTTGATGGGCCCAACGTCACTAACTCCACAGAGGCTGGCGCAAATATGAAGCATTAAGCAACTGAGGCTGGGTTTTGCAACACCAAGATGTGGTTCAGATGGAGAAAACCCCGAATTCAGGTAGTTACTATCCACTTGTCGACACGCTGTGCTCTTTGGCAGAATGCCCTCAGTCCCCTCGGAGACCAGAAGACGCCGCGTGCTTGCTTTTGTTTGTCCTCTAAAGGGGGGAGCTGCTGAATTGGCACACTTCTCTTTTAAACCAGATCACATATGAGATATACCTGTTTATATCTGCTTTGGATAATGTACAACATATGTTTTTGCCTCGGTTGCCGATTTATATAGACGGTTTTAGGAGCTCCTGAAAACCCGGTACTGCTGACGTTCATACAATGGGCCGCCCCTTATACTGAGTTTCTTTTTCTTACCTCAACATCCTTCTTCAGTTTTTCCAGGAATACCTTTTTGTTATTGTCATCAATATAAATCTTTTGACCCTCGTTAATGAAATCATTATCCTTTAAAGTTGGCAGTTCTTTGGCCTAAAAAAAAAAAAGAAGAAGAATAAGAAAGAAGCTTGACTAAAATCTAAAAGACATGTATGCCCTCCAATCCTGGAGGTTAAGTTTCCGCTCTTGGAAGCTGAATCTGCCCTGTTCACCGCAGAGGTCTTACCCAAGGCAACGACATGTGAGGTGGCTTGAGTGCCGCAAGGGGGCACCAGTGAGCTATGACCACTGGAAGCATTTCCACTAGGAATGGAGGGTCAGGTGTACTCCATATTATGAGGCTTTTGTAACAGATTTCATGGTTTTCATATGAACGAACCTGACTGCTTTCTTAGATTCACTTTCTTAAAGAAGATTCACAAGAAGTCTCCTAGGTATAGAATTCATACCCTTGGAATTCTTTGTCAGGAACCCTCAATTTTCTTACTGGTATAACCCAACTCCACCCGTCCCTGACAACACACACACTTTTGGGATAGCCTTTGCTGGGTTCATGTTACAAATAACATGTTGTCTTGCTCAGAAAAGCACCACCCATAATCCTATCTAATTTCTGAGTCAGGGAGGATATGCAGCCAGAGGTTAGCGATCTGCCCTTCTAAGCCTTCCTGCACACCGCTCCAAGAAGGAAACTCTGTTTGCATCTGGGCAATATCGAAGGAAAATGTTTTCTAGAGTAAAGCATATTAAGATGAGAAGTTCTACCCTTTAAAAATAAACGAGAGGGTAGTGAGCTGGTAACTAAGCTATGCTTAGGCTGAGCAACACAAAGTAATGCGTGATTATCAAAACATGGGTCACAGGCAAAGAGAACAAACCAAAAAACCAGCTTGTACTGCAGCATATAAGATAATAGAGGCCTATAGCTTTAAAATAGTGTGGGTTATTCAACTTCGTGCAACCTGCATTCTGGGAGAGTTCAAAACCCCTCCCCACACCTTTGGGCTGACCTTATAAGAAATAACCACTCCTGCTTATGTCTTCCAGTTGAAAGGAATCCAACATAATACATTGCCTTTCTTAGTATACTAATGAATGCCTCCTTTCCATAGTGTGAACTAAATGGGGAGGGAAAAAAAAAGGAAAGAACATACTGTCCTTCCTGGTCTCCACACTACCTCCCCCTCATTCAGAGTGATTAAAAGCTCACTGGGTACATCTGTCTACTGAACCACCATCCAAATCCCTAAACTGCTCACTTTTTCCTTTCTTTCTGTAAGGTACACACACATGTATGTAGACTACTCACATCTATCTGTACACACACACACACACACACATGCATGTATATTATGCAATTCTAAATTAGCTTTGCTGCTCATTTTAACTTTGAGAAAATGTGCAGTTTTGTGAGTTTCGAATTCGATATAACTATTGCCAAAATAATTATCCTTACAAAGCAGGTATAGCAAAGCTCAGAAATCCAGAGATCCCATTCAATAAGCGGTTACTGAATGTCACGTATAGGAATATAAAAATGAATAGGTCAACATTTCTATTCTAAAGGAGTTTGTAATCTTGTATGAGACACACCGAAGCAAGTAGGTAAGAAAACAAGGCAGCATGAGTTTGTAAGGCCTATAGATAAAGAATACGGTTCTTAGGGAGAGACGGGTCTACTTTCAAATATTTCATGCCGAGTCAGAGTCTGGGGAAATGAGATGCAGTGCCATTCTACACAACAACTAGGGAGGGGCCTGGTAGACTAACTCTGTAAATTCATCATTAATCATTTAAAAATGTAAAATGTGAAAGAAAACCCTGAATGTGAAGATGGCGTGTTAATGTTAAATGTTTGAGTCAAGCACACAGACCCGACGTTCTTTTCCTAGAACTGAAACATAGTTTCACAGTGAATGAAATGCAAGGATCTGAAGTTTAACGAACTCAGAGGCCAGCGGAGCAGCTTTGTCAAAGGTACAAAACTGGGGTGCTTTAGAAAGCGCTGAAGCCAGATTTATGCACAAACACAGGAGATGGAGAGGGTCATGATTCTCCAAGCATTGGACAGCTCGGGCATTTGTCTGTTTAGGGGACGGTGGTGTGTGGTTGGGGGCATTGAGGATTAAGAGCTGCCTGAATTCTGCAACTTATTTTATATGTGCAAGCAGAGCAGGGGAGAGGGGTTTTTGTGCGTGGGTGCGTGGGTGCGAGAAACCTGAAGGCAGGGATGACAGGCTACAGACAGCGGTAAGCGACCCGTGTTGGTGATAGCAGTCTCATTAATGCAGATGAATGCCATTTCAGGGTCACCCCAGCAGCATTACCTCATGTGACAGGGAGAGTATAATCCTACCTCATAACACTCTGGACACCCTGTACTTTATTACTAGGCTTACTTGTGAATTTCGCAGGCACTAGGGTTGAATTTAGATTGGATCAAATTCAAAAAAGGGCAACCAGATTGGTTAAAAGACTTAAGGGCGTATTGAAAGGCTCAAGAGGTGCAGGCCGGTCCTTAGGGCAGCTGCCAGAGGAACCCAGCACTGGTCCACCAATGCCCACCCCCCGGTGTCAGCAGGATGGCAGAGGCTTTAGGAGCACAGGGTTTTGGAGACATGAATCCTGAGGTTCCCACCCTCCATCCACCCCTTACTTGCCAGGGGCCAGTTTCTGGACCCCCTCCAGGCCGTTTGCATATGTGTAGAAGGGGGAGACCCTGCTAAGCCCTTGACAGGCATCTATTTATTTAAGTGCATTATCTCATTTACTCTTCGAAACAACCTTAACTCTTACTATCCACACTTTACCAACAGGGAAACTGGGTTAAGTGAGACAACACAGCTAAGGTCTCACAGCCTGGTAAGTGGAGCTGGTAAGCCGGTTCCTGCGCTGAGATGCGGACCCGGGCTGCCTGACTCTTAGTACAACTCGACCTTTAGCTGAATGACTGAGGATTCGACCAAAACCCCTGTGACATTTAAATAGTGAGGCAAGTGGTTAGTGTCGTCACTGCCGTGAGCATTCAGTAATGCTGCATAGAAGATGTTTAAAAACAGGTGAACTTTTTCTACTAAAAACTGAATGACGAGGATGAAGTCCCCTGACAGTAACGCACCCTCAAGAAAACCTTGTTGCCTGGCTTCTTAAAAATGTCAATCTATCCCTCTGATAATGAGCAGCATTTATACTAAAGACACACTTTTTTTTTTTTTGAGGGCAACTGTTTTGCTATGAATTAATGAACATCATAAACTCTCGGTGTGACACTGCCCACAAAGGTGATGTCTGCAGAGCAGCACAGAAGTAATCGTGGGCAGCAACCGGTCCCACCCTTTGTTTTGTGACACTGAATTACTTGCACTTAGCGGGGAGTTTTGAAAGCGTCAAAGTCACTGGGTCTGGTTCCTTTAATGGGCATCTTTCATACCCTTTCTAGCTCAATGCAGATACCAGCCAAACACCAGGGCTGAAGACATCAGCTCAGAAACACTTCTGAACTGTGGACTCGGATGCCGGCCTCCAGCCAGCGGTCAGCCACCTTTCTGAAGTGGTCGTAGGTTGAGTCTTCACTTATTAGCTCTGAATTAAGTTTTCCTGGCCAGTGTCATGTAGACTGGCAGCCTCCAAATGTGATGGGGAATTGCAGTACCTCACGTGGTACTTACTGGGAGGCAGCACCAAGGAGGCTGAGGCATGGGATGGGCCAAGGCCAGCACAGCCCAAGTCTAAGGCTAGTTCCCTTTTGCAGGAAGTGACTGTACTAGGGTGGGTTGGACTCAAAATGGCATTCATCTCTACTAATGTGATGTGTCAATGTACAAGCACAGCTAAAAGCATAAGCAGAGCGATATCAGTCCCCCTGCAACCGAGCTATCCTTATTTTGTTGTGTGGATAAAATTGGCAGAGTGAATATCCCTGGCACTTTCAATGCTGGGGGATGCCAGACCCCACGTAGATTCAGTATGGCCCAGATTTCTACTTGGGACACTGAAGCTTGAGCTTCTGAGCACAGACTGGACCCAGGCTGCCAGGGTTGTATCTCAGCTGCTCCAGTTATTAGCTGTGTGACTTAGAGTAAGTTACTTAACCTCTCTGTGACTTGGCTTCCTCATCTTTAAATGGGGGTTAGCAAACCACACTGCTGTGAGGACTATACCCATTCATACACCTAAAAAGCTTAGGGCCCTGCTTGCCATGTAGAGAGTTATATATAAATATTCTTGTTATTTGCTGGTCATATTCTCAAGTACGGCGTGTGTATCTAGAGAAAAGTTCATCACTGATAAATTCAGAGCAAGGTTTTTTTTAAAGTTGCATATTTTTAAAGCACATTTAACACTTTTATAATAGTTGAGGTGTTTAGACCCAGCTGCTCAATCTGTCCAAACCTCAGTTTCCTCATCTTATATAGTGGAATATTAATAATACCTATCCAATAGGGTTAGCGTGTGAATGAAATGACAGTGCTTGGCAACGAGAACTCACTAGATATTAGTTTGCGTCTTAGTTACACATTAGCTTTGACCATGACCAGTACTGTTACATAGTGTTTCGAACTACTAAAGAATACAGACTTGCCCATCGTCCTCTAGCCTTCCTGCTTTTCTAAAAGAAGTAGGCTCTTTAAATTTGGGATATCAGTAACCTAAGCCATGTTTAAAATGGCCTGTTTTCAGGTTTTATTATTAGGCACAAACCTCACGTGACTTTTCTACACACGGCCTTTAAGTTCTGAAGATACTTTCCTTATTGCACACACACCTAGCACACACAAGTGCAAGGTTATTTCACTTCACTGTATCAGACAAGGTGCACTAGAGGCTACATTGGCATAAGCCCCTACCCTGCCTGCTGTCCAAACCTTGACTGTGAATTCTCTTGGTCAGAAAGACCTCTCGTCACCACAAAAGCTCTCCCTAGCCAGAAAACCTCACTGAAACCCAAGTGAGAATAAAATGTTGCTTTATAATAATTGGGTAAGTTAAATTTTTAGAGTAATAAAGTATATTTTATTACTATGGAATAAAATACTTCGATATCTATGGCCAAAGAGAGAAGTTCGCTGACTTTTGTTTTACCTTAATTTTTCACGTGTTTAGTTTTTCTCAGCAAGTAGGTGATAATAGTGGGTAATTTAGTGAATGTGATTTTGCTGACCTAAAGCAAAAATTCACTAGTTGGAATCCCAGTAGTCAGAAAACAACCCCAAAACTAGAAAGTAACAAGCTCCTTGGGAACATTTCACTTGCTATGAGCTGTAAAAAGAAAATTGTTTCATTATAAACATTCCCGCCCCTGCTTTTTGTAACTACATTATTGGGTGAAAAGTCTTGTTTCTTGGGGGTTTTTTTGGCTGCGCTATGTGGCTCGTGGGATCTTAGTTCCTTAACCAGGAATCGAACCTGGGCCCATGCAGTGAAAGCGCTGAGTCCTAACCACTGGACCCCAGGGAATTTCCAGTTTTTAGTTTCTTTTAAGGCACAGTATTATATAGGCTGTCGCTTGGCAAGCCCATATTCTTCAATAGTAAGAAACACACTATTAACAGTGTCAGTCATGGTCAAAGATGCTTTATGTGCAACTAAAACACAAGTGGACATGAGAGTTGAGGTGTACACACAACTGCATCAGGGCTTGAAGATAACCAATGTGTGGATAGTATTCTAAATGTATAAATGCTTCTGAATATAAGGATTCCCTAGGGTTCAATAAGAGATATAAATGATCTCTAAGGAGAGATTTGGCTGGGGGTTTGAGATTAAAAAAGGAAAAATGTTCAGAACGAAGAGCTACAAAGTCCAGAGCTTTCGTTTTTAGAACTGTGCCTCTGTGGCCAGCTCGGCAAAGACCCAGGCGTAAATGCAGTGGCCAGAGAGAAAATTAGATTCCAGGAGGGCAAAGGAAGCACGGGGCTCTGCTTCCTCCCGTTAGAACGGTAGACAGGAGGTTTTTTAAAAAGACAAAGCATTAGAACTTCCCTTCTAATATAAAAATATTTAGCACTTTTTATAAACTTTAAAATTTTAAATTACTAAATTTTGCACATTCTCTGAAAACAAAAGATAATGCTTATCAAAAGGATTTAAATCTTCTGTTTCAAAAAGAAGTTAACCTGTTTGTAATATCTAATTATTTCATTGGGTTCTGTGACCTGGTGCGTGTCTGCTGTCATCTGCATGGAGTTTAGTAATGCTGAACGTGTTAAGAGTTAGTAAAGCCAGAAATTACATGGAAATCTTAATTAGATCTTTAATGTCACTGTCTTTTGGATGACTCAAAAATTTTTAAATCAAATATTTAAAATCTATATTTACAGCCAAAAACTTTAAATACAGAATTCAAACTACAATGTACTGGATTTAACATCATTATACAATTAACTTTTACAAAGAGTCTATTAAATTGCCACTAACAGGAAAAAGAAAAAAATACATGTACTTAAAAATGCACAGAGCCAAAATTTACATAATACAGAGTCACGTTTAAGCATGGAAACCTTAACAGAAAGATGGAATGTACTTCTGTCACACTCGAGTGTTTAATGCAGACAGGATTCTGGCCCCAGAAGGTTTCAATGCAAAGGATAACGCATAGCATAGCACTCCGTGATTACAGGACTTGTATTTCAGAAAGAAATGAACTTTTCCTCAATGTGCTCATTGGACAACCTGTTTTTAAAAAGTCTAATTGTAACCTTCGACATCTAAGATTGCTGCCTGGTGTCCCTTTGATGGGCCATATTATGACACTCAGAGCTGAATGCACAACATAAAAAACATGTACTAACTATTGTCTCAAGTTAGGGACTGCTTATTATGTTCCTGATTTACTTGTTAGTCCAAGCTCACCTGAATAAAAATAAACTTGCAAAGAAAGTATAAGCCCCTTTTCATCAGGCTTGCCAAAGTAACTTCATAAAAATCAGAGTCTGGAACTGCTGAACAATCATCGACAGGAAGACACTGGAACTCACCAAAAAAGATACCCCACATCCAGAGACAATGGAGAAGCCACAATGAGACTGGAGGAGGGGCGCAATCACAATAAAATCAAATCCCGTAACTGCTGGATGGGTGACTCACAAACTGGAGAACACTTATACCACAGAAGTCCACCCACTGGAGTGAAGGTTCTGAGCCCCCCGTCAGGCTTCCCAACCTGGGGGTCCGGCAACAGGAGGAGGAATTCCTAAAGAATCAGACTTTGAAGGCTAGTGGGATTTGATTGCAGGACTTCAAAAGGACTGGGGGAAACAGAGACTCCCCTCTTAGAGGGCACACACAAAGTAGGGTGTGCATCAGGACCCAGGGGGAAGGAGCAGTGACCCCAAAAGAGGCCAAACCAGACCTACCTGCTACTGTTGGAGGGTCTCCTGCAGAGGTGGGGGGTGGCTGTGGCTCACCATGGGGACAAGGACACTGGCAGTAGAAGTTCTGGGAAGTACTTCTTGGTGTGAGCCTTCCCAGAGACCACCATTAGCCCCACCAAAGAGCCGGGCAGTCTCCAGTGCTGGGTGGCCTCAGGCCAAACAACCAACAGGGAGGGAACCCAGCCCCACCCGTCAGCAGACAAGTGGATTAAAGTTTTACTGAGCTCTGCCCACCAGAGCAACATCCAGCTCTACCCACCACCAGTCCCTCCCAACAGGAAGCTTGCACAAGCCTCTTAGACAGCCTCATCCACCAGAGGGCAGACAGCAGAAGCAAGAAGAACTACAGTTTTGCAGGCTGTGGAAGGAAAACCACATTCACAGAAAGGTAAGACAAACGAAAAGGCAGAGGACTTTGTACCAAATGAAGGAACAAGATAAAACCCCAGAAAAACAACTAAATTAAGTGGAGATAGGCAACCTTCCAGAAAAAGAATTCAGAATGACAGTGAAGATGATCCAGGACCTCGGAAAAAGAATGGAGGCAAAGATTGAGGAGATGCAAGAAACGTTTAACAAAGACCTAGAAGAATTAAAGAACAAACACCTAGAAGAATTAAAGAACAAACAGAGATGAACAATACAATAACTGAAATGAAAAATACACTAGAAGGAATCAATAGCAGAATAACTGAGGCAGAAGAACGGATAAGTGACCTGGAAGACAGAGGGTGGAATTCATTACTGCGAACAGAATAAAAAAAAAAGAATGAAAAGAAATGAAGACAGCCTGAGACCTCTGGGACAACATCACATGCACAAACATTCAAATTATAGGGGGTCCCAGAAGGAGAAGAGCGAGAGAAAGGACCCAAGAAAATATCTGAAGAGATTATAGTTGAAAACTTCCCTAACATGGGAAAGGAAATAGCCACCAAAGTCCAGGAAGTACAGAGAGTCCCAGGCAGGATAAACCCAGGAGAAACACACCAAGACACACAGTAATGAAATTGACAAAAACTAAAGACAAAGAAAATTATTGAAAGCAAGGGAAAAATGACAAATAACATACAAGGGAACTCCCATAAGGTTAAGGAACTCCCATAAGGTTAATAGCTGATTTCTAGCAGAAACTCTACAGGCCAGAAGGGAGTGGCATGATCTGTTTAAAGTGATGAATGGGAAGAACCTACAACCAAGATTACTCTACCTGGCAAGGATCTCATTCAGATTTGATGGAGAAATCAAAAGCTGTACAGACAAGCAAAAGCTAAGAGAATTCAGCACCACCAAACCAGCTCTACAAGAAATGCTAAAGGAACTTCTCTAAGTGGGAAACACAAGAGAAGAAAAGGACCTACAAAAACAAACCCAAAACAATGAAGAAAATGGGCATAGGAACATACATATCAATAATTACCTTAAACGTGAATGGATTAAATGCTCCAACCAAAACACACAGGCTTGCTGAATGGATACAAAAACAAGACCCATATATATGCTGTCCACAAGAGACCCACTTAAGACCTAGGGACACATACAGACTGAAAGTGAGGGGAGGGAAAAAGATATTCCATGCAAATGGAAAGGAAAAGAAAGCTGGAGTAGCAATACTCATATCAGATAAAATAGATTTTAATGTTACAAGAGACAAGGAAGCACACTACATAATGATCAAGGGATCAATCCAAGAAGAGACGTAACAATTATACATGCACCCAACATAGGAGCACCTCAATATATACGGCAACTGCTAACAGCTATAAAAGAGGAAATCGACAGTAACACAATAATAGTGAGGGACTTTAACACTTCACTTACACCAATGGACAGATCATCTAGACAGAAAATTAATAAGGAAACACAAGCTTTAAATGACACAACAGACCAGACAGATTTAATTGATATTTATAGGGCATTCTATCCAAAAACAGCAGATTACACTTTCTTCTCAAGTGCACATGGAACATTCTCCAGGATTGATCGCATCTTGGGTCACAAATCAAGCCTTGGTAAACTTAAGAAAATTGAAATCATATCAAGCATCTTTTCTGACCACAACTCTATGAGATTAGAAATCAATTACAGGGGAAAAAATGTAAAAAACACAAACACATGGAGGCTAAACAATACGTTACTAAATAACCAAGAGATCACTGAAGAAATCAAAGAGGAAATAGAAAGATACCTAGAGACAAATGACAATGAAAACACGACAATCCAAAACCTATGGGTGCAGCAAAAGCAGTTCTAAGAGGGAAGTTTATAGCAATACAAGCCTACCTCAAGAAACAAGAAAAGTCTCAAATAAACAATCTAACCATAACCCTAAAGGAACTGAGAAAGACGAACAAACAAAACCCAAAGTTAGTAGAAGGAAAGAAATCATCAAGGTCAGACCAGAAACAAATGAAATAGCAACAAAGAAAATGACAGCAAAGATCAATAAAACTAAAAGCTGGTTCTTTGAGAAGATAAACAAAATTGATAAACCTTTAGCCAGACTCATCAAGAAAAAGAGGGAGAGGACTCAAATCAGTAAAATTAGTAGTGAAAAAGGAGAAGTTACAACGGACACCACAGAAATACAAAGCATCCTAAGAGACTACTACAAGCAACTCTATGCCAATAAAATGGACAACCTGGAAGAAATGGACAAATTCTTAGAAAAGTATAAACTTCCGAGACTGAACCAGGAAGAAATAGAAAATATGAACAGACCAATCACAAGTAATGAAATTGAAACTGTGATTAAAAATCTCCCAACAAACAGAAGTCCAGGACCAGATGGCTTCACAGGTGAATTCTATCAAACATTTAGGAAGAGCTAACACCCATCCTTCTCAAACTCTTCCAAAAAATTGCAGAGGAAAGAACACTCCCAAATTCATTCTATGAGGCCACCATCACCCTGATACCAAAACCAGGCAAAGATACTACAAAAAAAAGAAAATTACAGACAAATATCACTGATGAATATAGATGCAAAAATCCTCAACAAAATACTAGCAAACAGAATCCAACAACACATTAAAAGGATCATACACCATGATCAAGGAGGATTTATCCCAGGGATGCAAGGATTCTTCAATATACGTAAATCAATCAATGTGATACATCATATTGACAAATTGAAGAATAAAAACCATATGATCATCTCAATAGATGCAGAAAAAGCTTTTGACAAAATTCAACACCCACATATGATAAAAACTCTCCAGAAAGTGGGCATAGAGGGAACCTACCTCAACATAATAAAGGCCATATACGACAAACCCACAGCAAACATCATTCTCAATGGTAAAAAACTGAAAGCATTTCCTCTAAGATCAGGAACAAGACAAGGATGTCCACTCTCACCACTATTATTCAACATAATTTTGGAAGTCCTAGCCATGGCAATCAGGAAGAAAAGGAAATAAAACGAATACAAATTGGAAAAGAAGAAGTAAAACTGTCACTGTTTGCAGATGATATGATACTATACATAGAAAATACTAAAGATACCACCAGAAAGCTACTAGAGCTAATCAATGAATTTGGTGAAGTTGCAGGATGCAAAATTAATACACAGAAATCTCTTGCATTCCTATACTGATGAAAAATATAATAATGAAAATAATATAAAAAAATAATATAATGATGAAAAATCTGAAAGAGAAATTAAGAAAACACTCCCATTTACCATTGCAACAGAAAGAATAAAATACCTAGGAATAAACCTACCTAGGGAGACAAAAGAGCTGTATGCAGAAAACTATAAGACACTGATGAAAGAAATCAAAGATGATACCAACAGATGGAGAGATATACCATGTTCTTGGATTGGATTAATCAGTATTATGAAAATGACTATACTACCCAAAGCAGTCTACAGATTCAATGCAATCCCTGTCTAATTACCAGTGGCATTTTTTACAGAACTAGAACAAAAAATCTTAAAATTTATATGGAGACACAAAAGACCCCGAATAGCCAAAGCAGTTTTGAGGGAAAAAAATGGAGCTGGAGGAATCCGACTCCCTGACTTCAGACTATACTACAAAGCTACAGTGATCAAGACAATATGGTACTGGCACAAAAACAGAAACGGAGATCAATGGAACAGAATAGAAAGCCCAGAGATAAACCCATGCACCTATGGTCAACTAATCTATGACAAAGGAGGCAAGGATATACACTGGAGAAAAGACAGTCTCTTCAATGAATGGTGCTGGGAAAACTGGACAGGTACATGTAAAAGAATGAAATTAGAACACTCCCTAACACCATACACAAAAATAAAGTCAAAATGGATTCGAGACCTAAATGTAAGACCAGATACTATAAAACTCTTAGAGGAAAACATAGGAAGAACACTCTTTGACATAAATCACAGCAAGATCTTTTTTGATCCACCTCCTAGAGTCATGGAAATAAAAACAAAAATAAACAAATGGGACCTAATGAAACTTAAAGGATTTTGCATAGCAAAGGAAACTACAAACAAGACAAAAAGACAGCCCTCAGAATGGGAGAAAATATTTGCAGATGAATCAACGGACAAAGGATTAATCTCCAGAATATATGAACAGCTCATGCAGCTCAATATTAAAGAAACAAACAACCCAATCCAAAAATGGGCAGAAGACCTAAATAGACATTTCTCCAAAGAGGACACACAGATGGCCAAGAGGCACATGAAAAGCTGCTCAGCGCCACTAATTATTAGAGAAATGCAAATCAAAACTACAACGAGGTATCACCTCACACCAGTTAGAATGGGCATCATCAGAAAATCTACAAACAACAAATGCTGGAGAGGGTGTGGAGAAAAGGGAACCCTCTTGTACTGTTGGTGGGAATGTAAATTGATACAGCTACTATGGAGAACAGTATGGAGGTTTCTTAAAAAACTAAGAATTACCATATGATCCAGCTATCCCACTCTTGAGCATATACCCAGAGAAAACCATAATTCAAAAAGACACATGCACCCCAATGTCCATTGCAGCACTATTTACAACAAGTAGGTCATGGAAGCAACCTAAATGCCCTTTGACAGACGAATGGATAAAGAAGATGTTGTACATATATACAATGGAATACTACCCAGTCATAAAAAGGAATGAAATTGGGTCATTTGTAGAGACTGTCAATACAGAGTGAAGTAAGTGGGAAAGAGAAAAACAAATATCTTATATTAACGCATATATGTGGAACCTAGAAAAATGGTACAAATGAACCGGTTTGCAGGGCAGAATCAGAGATACAGATATAGAGAACAAACGTATGGACACCAAGGGGGGACAGTGGCAGGGTGGTGGTGGTGGTGGTGGTATGAATTGGGAGATCGGGATTGACATGTATACACTAATATGTATAAAATGGATAACTAATAAGAACCTGCTGTATAAAAAAAAAATAAAATTCAAAAAAAAAATCAGAGTCTCTGGGGCTGAAGATATACTCCAGAAATATTTCTGCAAGCGGGAGACTTTTTAGGTAATCCTTACATTGTAGCTAGGTTAAAGATAATTTGCTTGAATAACATCACATATGTGGTATCAATTTTGGGGTAATAAGAGATGTTAAAGATTTTATAATAAAATCAGTTCTGCTTCTCAAAATATCCAAGCCACAGATTTGTTACATGGAAAGGCAAATTAGTGAATATGGGTAAAGTTCAGACAGAAGTGGCAAAGATGGCAGGTGTTTTCTCACAAAAGGTACATATAACCTTTAACAACATAAACATAGTGTCTACACAAGTTCACAGCTTGGGAAGTGATCCAACATGTCTTAATGACTAGTTATTTCCACAATGAGAATGTACACATTTGTGACCAGCATCTGGATACGAAAGTCTCATAATTTTTATTCTGAATCTCTTTGTGTAAATGTAGAAAGAGAATGTACCTCAACATACTTGTAGAAATAGCGCTGCAACCAAGAAGCACAAAACCGGATGAGCCCTACCATAATTCTGCAATTTAGAACTGTTATGCCTGGTGGAACCCAGCTGTTGGTTATTTATTTTCCCTAAAAGCTGATATTTAGGAAGTGAAACTTACTCCTTTTCTAATACTGTCAGACTTTTCAGAATGACCCTTTAACTCTAAGTGACATGGTGACAGTTTGGTTTTCCTCCATGAGCTGTGATGGGACGGTTAAACCATGTGCAAGCCCTACAAAATAGATTTGTTTCCATCTGATTGGAAGATTCTGTTGCACGGATGTCGATGGTGATAATCTAAGAAATGTCAAAATCTGAAAATGCAAGAAGTTTGCTAAGTCGTATAGTTTCTGGTTTAATACTAATCTAGTGAACATCATAAGTTTATTGTTTTATTATACATCTGCAGCAGGTTGGCTTAAACTCAAGCCACATACTATATTTTGGAAGTTGTGTCTCCGCCCCAACTCTTTTTGAAACCAACTGCATAAGTTGTCAGCTTAAAAAAAAAATTCCCACATCTAACACTGCTTCTGTGTGACTGGGATAATCTGAGTTCAGTTCATTCCAGTGAAACTGAGTTTATACACTGCCATAAACCAGTCTGGCCTGAGGACTAATGCTGTCATCTGGGAGATGCTCACAGGAGTTACTTCATGTTATCTTTCTTCTTCACATGCCACTCTTACCAAAGTCCAAAGGACTCACTTTAAAACTCCGCTTCCCAGAATGACCCCCATGGTTTACATTATAGGGTTCTTAAGGCTTTGCTCAGACATCTGCAAACTTATGTAAGAGTTCAGACCATTTTTTC
The DNA here is from genome assembly GCF_949774975.1 of Lagenorhynchus albirostris. Lineage (NCBI taxonomy): Eukaryota > Metazoa > Chordata > Mammalia > Artiodactyla > Delphinidae > Lagenorhynchus > Lagenorhynchus albirostris. The sequence continues at coordinate 179,694,993 of NC_083095.1, forward strand.
CATTAGTAATAGCAATCACCTTAACCCATGCCTCGAGCAGACAGGGTTTAAGTGATTGTCAAGTCTGCTGAAGTGCACCTCTGTGGGAGGGAAAGCCTCATTTGAAAAAAGGGATTCTTGCAAACACTAAAGCATGAGGACCAATGAAATCCTTTAATAAATGAAGACTAAGTCAGATGATTTATCCCCAAACCCCAAACTTCCATTAGTGCCAGAGCAGGGGCTGGGACTCAGATTTGCTAGGTCTCTGCTTGGTGCCTTTCCCCTCCAGACCCCCTTTTATAAAACATCTCTGGGCCAGGAGGCAGATGGCCCTGCTTCTGCCCGGGTGGTGTATTTCCCCCTGCACTCTGGGCGCCAGGATAGCTGTGTCTAACACTGGCTGGCAAAGGGAAATGATTCACAGAAGAAATGAAATCAATCTTTCTTCATTCACAGAAGAAATGAATTTCACAGAAGGTTAAAGCATTAGCCGAGTTGAGGGCCTAAAAACCTTGACAATCTCCCATTAACTGATCATCCACTGACAACGGAAAAGGAAGCGCTTTTTAACTGATAGCAAAGGAAGGTTCCCAGAAGGACACACTGCTGTTTTGTACCTTATGCTCCAAGCTTACCATCTTTTGTTACCTTGCCTTTAACTCATCCTAAAGAACCAGATGGAGGTGGTAATTAATTATAATTCGTTACAATTTAAAGATCACAAAAGAAATGCTGAAAACTGGTTTAGGAAAGCATTGTTTTTTGTTTTGTTTTGTTTTTTGATGTGAGGGTATTAATGATTAATTTTCCTGAACCTTCAGTCAGTAGTAGGTAAAATGTCAGAGATGGTGACAGTCAGTTAATTGCCAGGGCAATTCACAATTCCGAAGAAGAATCGACCAGGCAGCTTTTTGTAGCCCATTATCAAAGTGTCAACAGTGATTATTGCCAATATAGTTATACAAATGCCAACTGCAGGGCAGCTGTTTTCTTTCAAACGGGTTCCAGGGAGAAGGTTAGATGTTAAAAGGAATCTTCTTATTGTGACCCAATGACCCCATTATACAGGCTTTACTTTACTTAATAAAACCAGACATGAGTTTTGAGAAGAACTGCATAGAACGATGAACAAAATGCATATCTGTGTAAATCCCCAGGACTCGCTCTCTCTCCCTCTCAAGAACATGGACTCTTTAAAGAGTCAGGTCAAATCCCCCAGAAATCAAGTGAGTCCAGTTATGTTTTCTTTTACTTGCCCGGATTCCCTGCTGGGTAGCTTGCTGCTGGCAGCATGCTAAGACTGTCATTTGTAAAAAGCGGTCCGCTCAGCTATAATTACTAATTTGATGTCACACTGGAATTGCAGTGCAGCTGTGAAAAGATGGACCACCAGGGAGATTCGCATTTCTGTCTCATTTAGAGGGGGCGATACTGCTGGAGCCATGAATGGAAGATGCCCTTCCATTAATAAAGGAAAGAATTAAAGAATAAAACAAGTCATAGCAGCTGTCAGAATCTGACAACGGTTTAAAAAAAAAAAAAGCACCGTTCTGCTCTTTTTACAAAAAAAATTCAAGACATCTGTACACGCATGTTCTGATACTTGTTGCCGTGAAAGTGATTCCATTATTGTTGGAATATAACTTCTTTATTTCCTTCAGTTCCATCTTCATTATTATGCTAATGCAAATCACACTAATTACGTGTCAAGCTCAAATCGTAGGGAGGGGACCTTTCTGCACCTATATCACGAAATATCTGAAATGACAGTTTTAAAACTTACCATCAACAAGCGAAAAGTATGTGAAATTAAAACAGCTACAATGACGCAAATGAAAGAAAAACTAAGAATGCAGATTACTAATTAAGCCACATCAATGGAGACTCTGTGAAAATTGTTCTTTGCAATTTCGTAGAAAATGATTATACAATGATTGCAATGAAAATATTCTTGCAGACCACTTCGTTTCATTTATAAAAGGCTAAAATGTAGAAAATATTTTCAGCCTTCTCCAATTATTTCTAACTAGAGATAACAATGAATGCTTTGATAATTTATGGTTTTATTCGTGAAGACAAAGAACAGCATGCTTTTTGGAAGAGTCAAAAATATTAAGTGATCACGGAAAGAAAACCTGAAAATTGACAGAAAAAGGAAAGCAAAGAAAATTTTTTGAACTTAAAAAACCCAAGGGTTTTAAGAGTTCAGCTCCATGAATACATTTCATTTACTGTTATGTGTTACAGTTAGTAAATGTTACCTTGGTTGTCGCCAGATTATAAACAAACTGCCATATCAGAGAGACATCATGTCCTATTGTCAAGGCAGGCACAGTCTCCAGAAATTACCAGTTTTAATTACTTTCACATCCCACGTCTTCAAGCTACTTCCTCTGTGAGTGCCTGTGCCCAGTGAGCGCCAGTAAGCTAAAAGGGCAGGCGGATGATGCTTTGGAGCTGCTCCTCCTGGAAGAAGAGCTATCAGGAACCCCAAGCCCAGAAAGAAGTAGAAAGCACTGAATTCTTCCTAGGGGCTACTGCGTAGACAAGCCTCATGTTTACATAGTGTAAGATACAGTGAAACAGGCTGTACTTACAGAAATACCTGCACTTCTTAAATGGAGGAAATATGAATTGGTTATTTTTGCCAACATGGTATGAGGCCAAACGATTTATTTCATTACTTTTTTTTACTTTTAAATCAAGACTCAACGAACTGCCTTAGTACCATATTGGTTTGGAGTTACATGTTTTTGTCAATGAAACATTGTAGTGAAATGTTTCCTTGTTCATCTTCATGATTCATGGGGTAATATGAACTTTTGATAATAAATCCTCTTCTTTTAAAAAAACGAAATAAGTCTCAAACATTTTAGAAGGTTAGAAATGTGCGCTCTGGGCTAGAACCCCGGCTGTGTCATGTCAAAACTGTGGTGCAAGTTACAGCCTGTCTGTCAAGTAACTTCATTGACGCAAAGGAAGTAATAATAGCCTCCACCTTAAAGGTGGTGGTCAGGATGACATGAGCAAATTGGTGTAAAATTTACAACAGGCTTGGCATATAGTATACGTTCTGTTCAACAAACGTTGGTTACTATTACTTACCTTTTAAATCCCAGTACATTAACAATAAAAAAAATAACCCGCAGTTAAGGTAAGGTTTTGCCTCTGTCACCGACTGTGTGGCAACGTAAGCTTCTGGGTCTCAAATCGATCACCTGTGAGGTGGGGAAATGGGACTCTGACCTCTTAAGGTACCTCCTGTCTCTGACGTCTCTAAGTCCACCTCCAGGGGAGATGTTTTGAGGAACAATTTGTGCACATTCAATAGACGATAAAAGCATCCTAGCAGCATCCTCAGAAAAGTGGGTTTCTGTTAAACACATTCTGTAATTTCATGTCTTTTTCACAGAAACCTACACCAATGAAGGGCTAAACATTTTTGGTGAGGCGGGGGGTGGAACTGTGGTAGATGCCCTGGGTTCCTGGCAAGTGTCTAGAGGCAGAGCTGCGGAGGGACAGACAGGTAACTGAATGTTCTGCTCTTGAGGATGAGCCGTCATAGCCACGTCAAATACTGTGGCTTTCCTTCCTATGTGTCCTTGTTTTAGGACTTCGGATTCTGCAGCAATCACCCCACTGGCTGTAACTGTCTTTCTTGGCATTGTTATTGTCATAGCAGACCAAGCCCCTGGGCCTAGAAGCTGGACAAATCAAAATGAACAGAAAAAAAAGGCCACTAGCAGTAGTCTCAAGAGACCTGGGAACGAAATAAAAACAGAGCAACCCCTGTGGAGTAGCGCACAGCATCAGGGCCACAGCTCTTACTCCGGGGCTGCCTTCTTTTGATGACGCTGAAAAAGCCTTCTTTCAATGCCAGTGTGTGGTTCTTTAAACAGCCCAGATATTTTCTCCTAGCAGAAAATCCCAATAATACTAAGCCTCTGAGTTTCTCATGGACTAAAACTCAAACACCGGCTTGAGTCTTTGGCACCTGGAAAAAATGTTTACATAGCAACATGTAAACAGAAGTTGACAATCTGTTGTTTCTGCTGCTTTTGGCCAAAGCCGGTGGCGTCACGGTGATTTACACAGAGGTTGGAAGTGTGAAAATATAGTCACTGGTGCACAGTAAAAATATAAACTGTCAAAGGAGCCACCGTTTCCTTTTTCTCTGCCTCACTTTTTTTTTTTTTTTGTGGTACGCAGGCCTCTCACTGTTGTGGCCTCTCCCGTTGCGGAGCACAAGCTCCGGACGCACAGGCTCAGCGGCCATGGCTCACGGGCCCAGCTGCTTCGCGGCATGTGGGATCCTCCCGGACTGGGGTACGAACCTGCGTCCCCTGCATCGGCAGGTGGACTCTCAACCACTGCACCACCAGGGAAGTCCTGCCTCACTTCTTTTTTAAAAATTTTTATTCATTTAAAAAAATTGTATTGGAGTATGGCTGATTTACAATGTTGTGTTAGTTTCAAGTGTACGGCATAGCGATTCAGTTATACATACAGATATATTCATTCTTTTTCATATTCTTTTCCCATATAGGTTATTATAGAATATTGAGTTCCCTTTGCTCTACGGTAGGTCCTTGTTAGTTATCTATTTTACATACAGTAGTGTGTATGTATGCTAATCCCAAGCTCCTAATTTATCCCCCCACCCCTCACCTTTCCCCTTTGGTAACCATAAGTCTGTTTTCGAAATCTGTGAGTCTGTTTCTGTTTTGTAAATAAGTTCATTTATATCATTTAAAAAAAATTAGATTCCACATGAGTGATATCATATGATATTTGTTTTTCTCTTTCTGACTTACTTCACTTAGTATGATAACCTCTAGGTCTATCCATGTTGCTGCAAATGGCATTGTTTCATCCTTTTTCATGGCTGAGTAATGTTTCATTGTATATATGTACCACATCTTCTCTATCCATTCATCTGTTGATGGACATTTAGGTTGCTTCCATGTCTTGGCTATTGTAACTAGTGCTACAGTGAAAATTGGGGTGCATGTGTCTTTTCAAATTATGGTTTTCTCTGAATATATGCCCAGGAGTGGGCCTGCTGGATCATATGGTAGTTCTGTTTTTAGTTTTTAAAGGAGCCTGCATACTGTTCTCCATAGTGGTTGTATCAATTTACATTCCCACCAACAGTGTAGGAGGGTTCCCTTTTCTCCACACCCTCTCCAGCATTTCTTGTTTGTAGACTTTTTGATGATGGCTATTCTGACCAGTGTGAAGTGATACCTCATTGTAGTTTTGATTTGCATTTCTCTGATAATTAGTGATGTTGAGCATCTTTTCATGTGCTTTCTGCCCATCTGTATATCTTCATTGGAAAAATGTCTATTTAGATCTTCTGCCCATTTTCTTATTGGGTTGTTTTTTTGACATAATGCTGCATGAGCTGTTTGTATATTTTGGAGATTAATCCCTCGTCGGCTGCTTTGTTTGCAAATATTTTTTCCTATTCCGGGGGTTGTCTTTTTGTTTTGTTTATGGTTTCCTTTGCTGTGCAAAAGCTTTTAAGTTTAATTGGGTCCCATTTGTTTATTTTTGTTTTTATTTTCACTACTCTAGGAGGTAGATCAAAAAAAGATACTGCTGCAATTTATGTCAGAGTGTTCTGCCTATGTTTTCCTCTAAGAGTTTTATAGTGTCCGGCCTTACATTTAGGTCTTTGATCCATTTTGAGTTTATTTTTGTGTATGGTGTTAGAGAATGTTCTAATTTCATTCTTTTCCATGTAGCTGTCCAGTTTTCCCAGCACCACTTATTCAAAACACTGTCTTTTCTCCATTGTATATTCTTGCCTCCTTTGTCATCGATTAATTGGCCACAGGTGTGTGTGTTTATTTCTAGGCTTTCTATCCTGTTCAATTATCTACATTTCTGTGTTTGTGCCAGCACCATAGTGTTTTGATTACTGTAGCTTTGTCGTATAGTCTGAAGTCAAGGAACCCGATTCCTTCAGCTCCGTTCTTTCAAAATTGCTTTGGCTGTTCGGGGTCTTCTGTGTTTCCATAAAAACTAAAAAAAATTTTTGTTCCAATTCTGTGAAAAATGCCGCTGGTAATTTGATAGGGGTTGCATTGAATCTGTGATTGCCTTGGGTAGTATAGTCATTTTGACAATACTGATTCTTCCAATCCAAGAACATGGTATATCTTTCCATCTGTGTCATCTTTGGTTTCTCTTATCAGTTTCTTATACTTTTCAGAGCACAGGTCTTTTGCCTCCTTAGGTAGGTTTATTCCTAGGTATTTTATTCTTTTTGATGTGACGGTAAATGGGATTGTTTCCTTAATTTCTCTTTCTGACATTTTGTTGTTAGTGTATAGGAATGCAAGAGATTTGTGTATTACTTTTGTATCCTGCAACTTTACCGAATTCATTGATTAGCTCTAGTAGCCTTCTGGTAGCATCTTTAGGATTTTCTATGTATAGTTTCATGTCATCTTCAAACAGTGACAGATTTACTTTTTCTTTTCCAGTTTGGATTCCTTTTATTTCTTTTTCTTCTCTGATTGCCATGGCTAGGACTTCCAAAACTATGTTGAATAATAGTGGTGAGAGTGGACATCCTTGTCTTGTTCCTGATCTTACAGGGAATGCTTTCAGCTTTTCACCATTGAGAATGATGTTAGCTGTGGGTTTGTCATATATGGCCTTTATTATGTTGAGGTTAAGTTCCCTCTATGCCCACTTTCTGGAGAGTTTTATTATAAACGGCTGTTGAATTTTGTCAGAAGCTTTTTCTGCATCTATTGAGATGATCATATGGTTTTTATTCTTCAGTTTTTAATGTGGTATACCACACTGATTGATTTGTGGATACTGAAGAGTCCTTGTATCCCTAGGATAAATCCCACTTGATCATGATGTATGATCCTTTTAATGTATTGCTGGATTTGGTTTGCTAGTGTTTTGTTGAGTACTTTTGCATCTATGTTCATCAATGATATTGGCCTGTAATTTTCTTGTGGCATCTTTTTTCTGGTTTTGGTATCAGGGTGATGGTGGTCTCATAGGATGAGCTGAGTGTTCCTTCCTCTGCAATTTTTTGCAAGAGTTTCAGAAGGGTAGGTGTTAACTCTTCTCTAAATGTTTGATAGAATTCGCCTCTCAAGCCATCTGGCCCTGGACTTCTCTTTGTTGGAAGTCTTTAAATCACTGTTTCAATTTCAGTACTTGTGAGTGGTCTGTTCATATTTTGTATTTCTTCTTCCTTCAGTCTTGGAGGTTGTACCTTTCCAAGAATTTGTCTGTTTCTTCTAGGTTGTTCTTTTTATTGGCATATAGTTGTTTGTAGTAATTTCTTATGATCCTTTGTATTTCTGTGGTGTCACTTGTAACATTTTTTCATTTCTAATTTTATTGATTTGAGTCCTTTCCCTTTTCTTCTAAAGGTTTATCAATTTTATCTTTTCAAAGAACCAGCTTTTAGTTTAATCGATCTTTTCTATTGTTTTCTTGTTTCTTTCATTTATTTCTGCTCTGATCTTTATTTCTTTCCTTCTGCTAACTTTGGGTTTTGTTTGTTCTTCTTTCTCTAGTTGCTTTAGGTATAAGGTTAGGTTGTTCATTTGAGATTTTTCTTGTTTCCTGAGGTTAAGATTGTATTGGTATAAACTTCACTCTTAGAACTGCTTTTGCTGCATCCCATAGGTTTTAGATTGTCGTGTTTTTGTTGTCATTTGTCTCTGGGTGTTTTCTGATTTCCTCTTTGGTTTCTTCAGTGATCCATTGGTTGGTTAGTAACATTGTTTAGCCTCCACGTGTCTGTATTTTTGACACTTATTTTCCTGTAACTGATTTCTAAGCTCATAGAGTTGTGGTTGAAAAAGATGCCTGATATGATTTCAGTTTTCTTAAGTTTACCAAGGCTTGATTTGTGGCCCAAGATGTGACCTATCCTGGAGAATGTTCCATGTGCCCTTGAGAAGACAGTGTATTCTGTTCTTTTTGGATGGAACGTTCTATAGATATCAATTAAGTGCACCTGGTCTAATGTGTCATTTAAGGCCTGTGTTTCCTTATTTATTTTCTGTCTGGATGATCTGTCCATTGATGAGAGTGGGTGTCCCCCACTATTACTGTGTTACTGTTGATTTCTCCTTTTATGGCTGTTAGCATTTGCCTTTTATATGGAGGTGCTCCTATGTTGGGTGTATATATATTTACAATTGTTATATCTTCTTGGATTGATCCCTTGATCATTATGTAGAGTCCTTCTTTGTCTCTTGTAACAGTCTTTAAAGTCTATTTTGTCTGATATGAGTATTGCTACTCCAGCTTTCTTTTGATTTCCATTTACATGAAATACCTTTTTCCATCCCCTCACTTTCAGTCTGTATGTGTCCCTAGATCTGAAGTGCATCTCTTGTAGACAACATATATGTGTCTTGTTTTTGTATCTATTCAGCCAGTGTATGTCTTGGCTGGAGCATTTAATCCATTTACATTTCAGGTAATTATTGGTATGTATGTTTTGTTTTGTTTTTTTGTGGTACGTGGGCCTCTCACTGTTGTGGCCTCTCCTGTTGCGGAGCACAGGCTCCGAACGCGCAGGCTCAGCGGCCATGGCTCACGGGCCTAGCTGCTCCGCAGCATGTGGGATCCTTCCGGACCGGGGCACGAACCTGTGTGCCCTGCATCGGCAGGCGGACTCTCAACCACTGCGCCGCCAGGGAAGCCCAGGTATGTATGTTCTTATTGCCATTTTGTTAATTGTTTTGCATTTGTTTTTGCAGGTCTTTTTTCTTCCTTTCCCCTTTTGTTCACTTCTCTTGTGACTTGATGACTATCTTTAGTGTTGGGTTTGGATTGTTTTTTCTTTTTTGTGTGTGTATCTACTATAGATTTTTGGTTTGTGGTTCCCATGAGGTTTTGATATAGCGGTCAATATATATACAAGATTGTTTTAAGTTGCTGGTCTCTTAATTTCCAATGCATTTCCAATATCCTGCATTTGTACTCTCCTGTTCTCATGATTGCTAGTTTTGACGACATATTTGTGTGTGGATGATCCCCTACCTTTATTTCATGTTTGCCTTTACCAGTGAGCTTTCCCATTCATAATTTTCTTGTTTCTAGTTGTGGCCTTTTATTTTCTGCCTAGAGAAGTTCCTTTAGGATTTGTTGTAGAGCTGGTTTGCTGGTGCTGAATCCTCTTGGCTTTTGCTTGTCTGTGAAGCTTTTGATTTCTCTGTCATATTTGAACGAGAGCCTTGCTGGACACAGTATTCTTGGTTGTAGGTTTTTCCCTTTCATCACTTTAAATATATCATGCCACTCCCTTCTGGCCTGCAGAGTTTCTGCCGAAAAATCAGCTGATAACCTTCTGGGAGTTCCCTTGTATGTTAACAACTGTTGCTTTTCCCTTGATACTTTTAGTATTTTTTCTTTGTCTTTAATTTTTGGCAGTTTGATTAATATGTGTCTTGGTGTAGTCCTCCTTGGGTTTATCTTGTACGGGACTCTCTGTGCTTCCTGGACTTGAGTGAGTGTTCATGTTAGGCTCATCCTAGGTGACCTCGTTGACACTTTCCTGTCTTTGATCATCCTTCCCGGCAGGTTTCCCAAGCCCCCTTTTCCTGCTGAAGCCCTCTCAGGCCTACTGGACATCTCTGTTCTGATGCTGTGCTGACAATTCTAACTACTCTGCCTGCTTCCTTTTTCCATGAGTGGAATCAGCACCTACCCCACTGTCCAAACCAGAAAGTTTGGAGTCACCCTCCCTCCACACACACTCCCTGGCACTGTTCACCTCCCATATTCAAGCTCTGAGTTCTGTGGATTCTTCTTCCTAAATCTCTATCCTCTTCCACCACCCCAGGTTGGGCCACCATCTATTCTGGGTTATTTCCACAGCCACTCTAGATGGTCCTGCTTACCTGTGTGGCCTCATCCCAGCCTCCAATGAAAGCACCAAGTGCTCCCTCTTTCTCTAGCCAACTGCTGCTCATCCTTCAGGTTTCCAATCACCTCTTCCAGGAAGACCACCAAGCCAGATTTAGGTGCCCTTGCTACGTGTTTCCTATCAAAGCACTTACCACATGATACTGTCATTTCCTATTTAATGTCTGTATCGCTTTGCAGGCCATGTGTGTGTGGTTCATTATTTTAGCCCCTGAAGCTAGGACAGTAACCATAAAGACATTCACAAACTTCTGGATGAATAAGTAAAAGGAGATTTCCAAATCTGTAAAATTCAAACCCAAACTGAGTGATATCATCCTAAATAACTTAATTTAGAAACAAAAACCTTGAGCCCAGCTTTCAAATGGTTTGGTCAAGAAAAGGCACCTCAACATCATGAGGAGTAAGCTGAGAGCACCGGGGCGCCTTTCATGTAAGCAAATCCCCATTTTGGGCAGTTGAGGTTTGCACACGGAAAGCTGCCTCCCAAATTCTTAAACTGATTCCAGTTGAATCTGTTTACAATCCTGCATAATCAACAAAATGTAGTTCAAGTATTACCTAATGTCCAGTGACTCAGAAGAAAGTAGAGAGTCTCCTCGTCCATCCCTAAGTCTTTACACACAAAAAATACGCTAATGAGATCTTAACATTTTATAGTTGGAAAGGAGTTTGAAGCTCATTAAACCAATATTTTATTGGTGAATTTGAAGCTCAACACTGTCGTTTTACAGGTGAGAAAACTGGGACTCAGGGAGGCAGAGAGACTGACTCAAGGTCACACCTGCCCTGTTAGTCATAAAGCGGGGCTAGGACTCGGGTGCTGGGCTGTACCTGCCAGTTTGGAGCGTGCTGACAGCAGAGGCGGCTGTTTTCTCAAGATCACGTTGATAGGAAATGTTTCACACACACCTCAAACTAATAACTGCTTCACTGTCCAACAGGGCAGCCAACCTGAGAGAACTGGAGGAGAACGTCCCTCAGGCCCATGAAGAGCTTCTCACTGTAGCGGAGGGGAAATGGCTAGAACCGCCTGTCCGCGGGAGTGAGGTGAGAGAGATGCCGGGCACTTACCTTTTCTTTGTCACTTGCTTCCCTAGCCACTGTAGAGCCCTGAAAGAGAAAGAGATAATGAAACCATGCGCACGCGAGGTATCAGCTTCACGTGAAATATGCAAACACTCCGGGGCAGAGCACGGAAATAAATGAGCACCGACTTTGCTCTGGCCCCTCCCCGAGTGTGCTGCACCCTCTGCAGGGATTTCTGTCCACCTGTCTCCAACCCCTTCCCTGCCGTGTCACCTGTGCTGTCTTCTCCCTGGTTCCTGTCCTCCTGCTGGAAATCAGAAAACCCGACCATCACGTGAACAATGACTTACTAAACGTGGAGTCAAACATCAATCGTCAGAAGTGGTTGGTTTGAGGGTCTTCAAAGTGAAGTGGGCCATCAGCTGGCCGCAGTGACCACTGGGGCATAGAGGCCTCTTTCCCACGCTGCGTCCTCTAGGTGGGGGCGTGCCCTGGCCCCCGAATGCCCGTCTCCCCTGGCTTAGGGTTACTGATGCATGTGCTTCCTCACTTACCATGACTAAGACCCAGTGGGTACTTCCCGGCCCCTTTTCACTTTGGAGGTCCCTTCAAACACACGTCTCCTTGCACCGCTTCTGTGTCAGAACCTAGGCTGAGCACAGAGGTATAAAGTAGAAGAAAACACAGTTCTTGGTCGCAGCAATTTCTACTCTACTGCACTGGTTTTCCAAATGATGCCCTCGGTTCTGTGTTGTCTGAAATGACAGAGTGTTCCTGATGCCGACAGGGGTGCTTTGGGGTAGAGTTCAAGAACAGAAACTGTCCTTTGTTTGTGGAAGATCTTAATGCAAAAGATAGATTAGGAAACAAATGGCCAGTGAATTCCTAACTTTGTTAATACAACAGTGAGCATTTATCCTTTGTGCTCCGTGGTGACCATCGCAGTGTCTCACCCAGCAACGCCCAGTGTTTGCTGAGTGAACGGCTGGAGGAGGATCACGGCCCGACTGACTGCTCTCCCTCCCCTGCCAGCACTGGATGCCCAGACTATGACTAGGTCACTGGAGCGATCCGTTTACCTGACCATGTTTTAAATAGATATTTATTGGCCTGGAATACTTGCATTAGCCAATCATTAAGAGAATGTGTATGTGACTTGGGAAAATTTAAAGTAGCTTCTAGGTTGGCCACTCTTAACATTTTTGCTCTATGACCATCTTGCCTTCAAGCAGCTCAGGCATTAGTCAGGATGTGCGTAACGTGTTCACAGCTGGGGAGACTCCTTGTACTGGGGAAGGGGGCCAAGCCCAGGCCAGGGGGTCCCTGGGGCCACTTCTCTATCTGCCCCATGCTCAGCATTCCCAGGTCTGGTGGATCCGAAAGACCCTGCTGCCAACCCAGGGAAGATGCTCGAAGCTTCTGGGGGATGTGTCGGAGGAGCACAAAGCTGACCCAGCACGTGAAGATGAACCGTGTAACCTGGTCGTGAAGGAGAGCCCTCTGCCTGGCTGAGCCCAGCAGCCGTCACCTGCAAAGGTTTGTTTCTTCCTTTACAGATTCTTGAATTTGGGCCATAGTCTCTTCCTCTGTACACTGACTGCTAACAAAGAATGTTCCCAAATTTAAAGGGGAGGGAGGGCTAAATCCTCAGGTATTAAATACTTGTAATACCTGAGTCTCTGTATCTTTAACCAAGTTTTTTAGTCTCTGTGTGTGTTTTCCCCTCTACGATACAATTTACTCTGCTCCTAATTCTCACTGAAGCTTCGTCTCTATGTAAAAATGCAGAGCATTAGCCTGGAAAAACTTGTCCAAATTTAAATTCATTCAGAATTTAAAAATTAAAACAAAATTAGAAACGTTAAGTCAGTCAAGGCTGAGAGTCTGAGCCATGAAATGATGCCAGATGCCCAGGTTCCCTCACAACGGCAAGTACTGGCAAGAAAAGTTTATAAAAAGGGAGCTGAAATCATGACATCCAAGGTTAAAACTATAACATCCAGTCTATAAGCATAATTTACATGAGGATATGCTTGAACAGGATATGCTCAAGCAGGATATGCTTAAGATAGAGGCACTACCTTAAGCATTTCCGGGGGATAAAAAAGTAGAACCAAAACAACTGCCTTTAAGGGACTTATCAGTAGAATGGATGAGACAATGAAAATCCATCCACTCCTCCCCACGTGCCGTGCCTTATGCTGGACGTGACACATACATATCTCATTAATCCTCACAGCAGCGGAGGTAAGATCACCTCTGTTCTACAGATGAAGAAACTGTGGCTCATAGAGGTTCAGCATCTTGCACACAGCTAACAAGTAGTAAAAAACCAGGACATGTGGCTTCAGAGGTCAACTGGCTTCTTACATGGGAGAGTCAGGCCAATGAAAAGACCTATAATACGCAGCAGAGTGAGCTAAGTAACACTGCCAAGGGCCTCATGAGGGAGATGGTTCCAAAGAGCCCTGTAGGCTGGGATTTCCACCTGTAAAATAGCTACGACTTGGAGGCAGGACAGAGCAAAGCTGTATTTGGGAAGCTTATATTGTTCATCTGAACTCCAGAGGGTAGGAGATAAGCCTAGAACATTCCCCCTCCCTTAGACTAGCATTTCTCAAAGCATAGTTCAGCACCCAGGGGTCTGCAAAGGCAAAACTATTTTTATAATAATACTGAGACACTATTTGCCTATTTCACCACCTTGATATTTGCACGGATACTGCAAATACAATGGTGGGTAAAGCTGCTGGCAGCTCAGCACAAACCCAGCAGTGGCACCAAATGGTATTAGTGGAGTTCGTCATAAAACATATGAATAGCCTCGAGGAAGCAGTTCACCTAACTCAGTCAATCCATCATTCCAAATGACCAAAGCATGACGTAGCCAGACCAACGCGTGCAAACAGACTGACGGATTTTAACAAGTTCACCGATGTGATTTCAGATTCCACACTGTAACTCAGCTTTGAGACATTACCACTTGTCAGGTTAAGGTGTGATATCAAAGGAAAACATCCACAAATTTCTGAAAAAGTTATTAAAAACTCCTCCTCTCCTTTTCCAACTACATATTTGTGTAAGGTCTGATTTTCTTCATACACTTCAATCAAATAACTTGGCAACAGGTGGACAGCCAAACCAGACAGGATGTTCTAACTGTCTCACCAAACCTGACATTAGAGAGATTTGCAAAGATATAAAAAACAATGCTACCTGTTCCACTAAACTTTTTGATTTGGAAGGTATTTTTCATAAAGATATGCTAACATGTAATGGTTTTACTATTTTAAATAAGTTTTTTTCAATGTCTCATTTCTAATACTGTAAGTATTAGTAGACATAACCCACATAAGCAGAAGCTTTCTGGGGTCCTCTTTTAAGGGTGTGAAGGAGTCTGAGATAAAAAAAAAATTTGAGATCCACTGATGAAGACCAAAGGTTGGAAAACTTTTTCTGAAAAGGGTCAGAGGGGTAGTGTTTCAGGCTTTGTGGTCCAAAACAGTCTCTATGGTAACCACTCAACTCTGCTGTTACAGTGCAACCACATAACGATACACAAACCACAGGCATTGTGGGATTCCAATAAAACTATTTACAAAAATGGCCATGTTGGCTGTGCCACGGAGGCAGGTCACAGCCTGCCAGCTCCTGACCTGGACGTTGCCTATGTCGGTGATCCCAGAAGTCAGATCCCCTCACTCTACAATCAGAATTTCCAGTGGTCCGCCTCTCACTTGGGGTCTCTGAAACAGCCTGTCTCCAGGTCTGCTCCTCAGCCTATCCCTCACCTCCTTCAGGTCTGCAGTGAAGCGAAACCCTATTCCAAACCGCATCCCTTCCCCATGCTTCCTGTCTTTACTTCTGTCCATGGCACTGATCACTTCCTAGTATACTCCATGATTTACTTACCCCTTTTACTTATTACCATCCGTCTTTACCCACCAGAATGTCAGCTCGTTGAGAGCAGGTTTGGTCTATTTTGTTCGAGCTATTCCCAGCACCTAAAGCAGTGCCTGGCCCATAGCTGGTGTTCAATACATACTTGTTGAATAAAATAGACATGGTATCTCTCGTAGGTGCAAGTGGTCCTCGCTTAACACAAAGGAGCGCTCCTGGCAGCTTTGTGCTCTGGGCGCCTCCTAAGTGCGCAGCATGATCAATTACATACAACGTGGATGACCAAACTTAATGAATACAAGTTAATAAAAATCAGTCTTACCTTTAAGTCATATTTCCTATATACAGATAAACGGTGGCTGAACACATTTCTTGTAACAATCACATATATTTCAACTCCATCAACATTAAGCCGGTACATGCCCAGGAACTGGGGAAGAAGGGTGATCCCATGACATTCCACTATATACTGCATAGGAGAGAAAGAAAAACGGGGGGGAAATGATCCAGTCAAAAGGTGTTCATTCAGATGTAAAATGTAAGTCTTCTGCTCTGGTGTTTATACAAAGTGATAATGGTTTATTATCCAACTATTAATGTCCTGTTTACAGAAAATGACCATGTTTGTACTGCCTTCAGCAGTACAGGTCTGCATCCACCGTGCACAGATAAAATTCAACTCTTATCTCCAGAGATATTTTCTCCCTAACATTCCAAACTAATTTGTAAAGTCAAAACTTGGATATAATGGTGTAGGGTGAGAGGACAGGTGATTGGTCCTTTCTGTAATTCCTTTAAAGTGAAATCACACTCTACCTGGGGCTGCCATCTTCCTCCCTAGAAGCCTTTATGATGATTTCATGAGGTTCAGGCAGCGTGACTTGGCCACTAAGATCAACTCCTTTAACAGTGTTGAAGTCGAGATTAAAAAGGAAATTGTGGAGAAAGCTCAGTGTTAGAAGCTGGGAGAGTTGGGCTCCAGTCCTGGTTTTCCTGTTTCTTATTGAGACTCTAATGTTTAAATTGCCCACTGGTCTCCCAAGGCAAAAGGAATAAAAGCAAAAATAAACAAATGGGACCTAATCAAATATACAAGCTTCTGCACAGCGAACGAAACCATAAACAAAATGAAAAGACATCCTACAGAATGGGAGAATGTATTTGCAAATGAAGCAACCGACAAGGGCTTAATTTCCAAAATATACAAACAACTCATACAACTCAACAACAACAAAAAACCAACAACCCAATCAAAAATTGGTTTTTCGAAAAACACTTCTCCAAAGAAGAAATACAAATGGCCAACAGGCACACGAAAAGACGCTCAGCATCACTGATTATTAGAGAAATGCAAATTAGAACTACAATGAGGTACCGCCTCACACCAGTCAGAATGGCCATCATTCACAAGTCTACAAATAACAAATGCTGGAGGGGGTGTGGAGAAAAGGGAACCCTCCTACACTGTTGGTGGGAATGTAAATTGGTGCAGCCACTATGGAAAATAGTATGAAGGTTCCTCAAAAAACTAAAAACAGAGTTGCCATATGATCCAGCAATCCCACTCCTGGGCATATCCTGAGAGAAAATGATAATTTGAAAAGATACATGCACCCCTCTGTTCATAGCAGCACTAGTTACAATAGCCAAGACATGTAAACAAACGAAATGTCCATCCTCAGAGGAATGGATAAAGAAGATGTGGTATATATATACAATGGAATATTACTCAGCCATCAAAAAGAATTAAATAATGCCATTTGCAGCAACATGGATGGACCTAGAGATTATCATACTAAGCGAAGTAAACGAGAAAGACAAATGCCATATATCACTTATATATGGAATCTAAAATACGATACAGATCAGCATAGCTATGAAACAAAAACAGACTCACAACTATAGAGAACAGACTTGTGGTTGCCAAGGGGGAGGGAGGATAGGAATGGGAATTTGATTTTAGCAGAGGAAAACTATTATATATAGGATGGATAAACAACATTATACTGTATAGCACAGGGAACTATATTCAATATTCTGTGACAAACCATAGTGGAAAAGAATATGAAAAGAATATATATATGTATAACTGAGTCACTTTGCTGTACAGCAGAAATTAATACATTATAAATTAACTATACTTCAATAAAATTAAAAAAAATAATTTATGAAAAAATATTCTTCTTTTTTTGGATACATTAAAATGAATACTTTGTATATTTACAAGTGACATTGAATAAAAAATTCATGTCAGTGAAGAAATAAATAAACTGCCCACCAGAGCAGCGGTGTGAAAAAGGGCTTGCCCCCGCTCTACAGACAGACGGACACACTCTGGCCCCATGTTGGATTCATCAAATCCACTGAACAAGTCCCAGAACTGACACCATTTCCAAGGAGAGTTGCAAAAACACAACATGCGTTTATCAGTCTTGAATGACGATACTCTAAAAGGCCACAAGATGGAGACACTTCTCCTCAAAAGACCACCCTTACAAACTGGGTCCCATTGCACTTTCCAAAGGAAAGTTAGGTTTTCCTTCCTTTAAAATGAAGGGGAAAGAAGATTTCAAAAAAGCTCTTTTATTCCCATGACATGTGTGTGAACTCTCTCGGATAACTGAACAGCATGAATAACATGATTCCAAAATTGTAAAAATGGTACCTGTTGTGCCTATTTACAGAGATGTGTCTGGAAGAATGGTCACTATGGTAATGGTGAAATTTAGGGTAACTGCTTTCTTCCTTTTTAAAAAAAAAAAAAAACCATTCTGCTCGAAGTTTTCTGTTGTACAGTGAACATTTTATAAAAATAAGAAAGTAAAAAAAAAAAAAAAAAAAAGAAAGTAATCAGAATGCCCTTTCAAACTTTTTAGTGGTAAACACTGTAATAATCAACTCTGATAATATTAAACCAACTTAAGATTTTTTTTAAAAAAGCCTTTAGTTTTTATCATTAAAGAAAAGATGAACAGCATCAGTATAGGAGTTTGATTTTTGCCACCCAGAGTTTTGGAAGACTTTAAAGATGCTCCTGCCCTTAAAAAAAAATCTTACTGACCATAACTGAGCTACATATTTTAGTTGGATGGATTTTTCTGAGTTTCACCCACAACCTGCTCTTAATGCAAAGTCTGATCAGAGGAACATTTTCTATTTCTCGCCTTTCAAAGAACAGTAAATTAACTTGATTTGCGCTAATACAAAATAGGTGGTAAAGAGCTCTTGGCTGAAATGAAGATTTCTCACATCTGATGTAAAGCAACAAAAGAGAGTGGTTGTCTGGTACCTCTGAAGAGAGATGGTTGGATGGGCCTTTTAAACACATGGAGGCACACAGGTTTGTTTGGCTGTTCAAGTCCCCTGCCTTTGTGCCATTCTGCTCAGTTATTCTCATCATGGTCTATCTTTTAAAAGTCCTGCTGGTAGAAGATAACTCTTAGATCAAAATCTTGGTACAGTCACAGAGCACCCGGAACACAGCAGATACTGACCACTAACCATATTGATGAATATATTAAAGAAACCTGACTACAGGAAATCACCGACAAGCTGTTTTTTTCCCCCAGGGGAAAACACACACACAGATTACATTCTACAACTCCTCTATCTTTAAGATTACATAAGTTACTCCATGTTAAAAAAAACAGATCAAATTTGATCCACTTCATCCAGCAAGTTTCTATGTGCACTTGTTCTCAAAGGCAAGGCTCACCTATGAGGCTCTCTGATGAACACCTTGAAAAATAGAGAGTTAATAAACTTAAAACTCCTGAGTTTATAAATATGTACACAACCACAACCACAGAAAGCCTCTCACGTTAGAGTTCAGTATTGACAAGCAGCAGTTGGTAGCAAAGGTTTAGAAAGCATTTATGCGTCAAAACTTTGCAGAAGAGAAAATTCTCCCTGTGAATTGAATTTCTGGGTGGGCGCACCGGGAAGACGCTGCTTCACGTCAGTGGAGGAAGGTCTCACTGGGTCTGTGAGCACCTGGGCTGGGGCACCACTGCACACGGAGTCACTGCGTGTGGGAGTTGACACAAACAGGCCCAGATACGATTCCCCTCAGATTCTTCACCAGCTGACCCAGGAAATGCTGTGCACACACCCCCTACATCAGTGGGCACATCTATGAGGGTTCCCCCACCCCACAAACTACTGGACGTTATCCCACATCTAGGGAGACTGTAAACTCATGGCCACATCACACTGCTCGAGCCTTCCTGATCCAGCTCCACATTCACTAGCTGTGTGACCTTGGGGAATTATTCAACCTCTCTGTGTCTCTGCATTTGGAGATGAGGCATAAGATTAGTAGTTAGAGCATAGGGGTTTTGTGAAGGGTGTGAAGATCAGGGAAACAGCACTGCAAGGATGGCAGTGATTCAAGCGGGAGCCGGATGAAACCAGGACCCTGGGGCGAGGAGTGGGAAAGGAAGTAGGGAAGGAAAGGGTGAGGGAGGCAAGCTCGCACCTGATGTGCTCCTCAAATGCTCCCTGAGAAATGGATTCTGTTTAAATGCAGGATGGGAACTCCCAATTTCAGGGCATCTCCACAGAACAGACTTACCAAAAATGAATAATGTTGCATGTGTGTGTATTTATTTATAAAGTGAGGCGATATTTTTGTAAATGTAAAACACTAAAAAATTATATTTCTCACTCATATTGCTTTTAGGATCAGAACTCTAAGCACTTCCCCTTCAAAAACTTAACCACTGACAAATTAACAAAACAACCTGTAAATAAATGCTTCAAAAATTATTTTAAAAGGGTGTATTGGTAGCACTACAGTATCATGATCAGGTTTTTGGCACGAGCAACCTTTTTTTAATAGTTACAGCCTCAGCATCTATTAATTTCTTTTTAACATTGTTGATTTGATTGCAAGACAATCTAAGGATGAATCTTTGCTTCATCCTTTTTAAACGCTTAATTTCGAATTCTTGTAATTACAAGAATGGAGAAATAGCGACTTAATCCCGAGGGTCACTCTTCAAAAACGGTGTAGCGGAGTTCCCTGGCGGTCCAGTGGTCGGGACTCGGTGCTCCCACTGCCAGGGCGCAGGTTCAGTCCCTGGTCGGGGAACCAAGATCCCCCAAGCAGCTCAGCGTGGCCAAAAAATAAACAAATAAAATGAAATAAAATAAAAATAAGTGTAGGTATTTCTTTCACTTTCAACCACTGTTCTGATGTGGCTACAAGGCAATCCTGCCTAACTGGCAAAGGACATAACGCAGATGTTCCTTGTCTGCCATGTTAAAATCTCAATTTACAGACTCAACAGGTGCAGTGCCCTAGCGCCACCCAGTAGACTCTTCCCTAGAGGTCAGATGAGTCTGTGGACTTCTGCCCTGTGCCACTCTGAGGTCCCAAGGGAGATAAGAGGTCACAAGTGGACCAAACACTTGGCAAAGCTGGTCATCCACGTGTGGCTCAGGAATTAGGAGCGCACATCTGCCAGAGGGCTGACTGTTCTGAGGGCCCCAGCTGTGTACGTACAAGCCTGCAGAGCCTTCCTCTCAGTGGCTCCTTAGATCCGCTCCTTTCCCAGAGGCCTTCCCATCTGTGGCCCAAAGCTGGCCTGTTATTTCCACCCCTCCAGGCTCTCTAGGTCACCTTCTCTCACGTCAAACAGGGAAAGTCTTGTCTGGCACATGAACTGGCAGCTTTCAGATGCTTGCGATTCAGTGATGACACTGAGCTTCCATCTGAATAAGGCATGGAACAGTTAGTCCCAAATTTTTAAAAGCGACCTTGATGGTCATCAATTCTTCTTACACTTACTATATGGAGCTAAAACCATCACAAGTATTCTTGGGATCAGCGTCCATATTCTCAGTGTTAAACTCACGGCATTACCTACATTTGCATTTTTAAAATATTGTTTTTTATTAAGTATTTTTCACTTTTGCATTTTCATAGCTGGATGCCTCGTGTCACCTTGCGTTGTCATTTATCCTGCGGTGGCTTCTGTTTTTTCCAAGAGCGCTTCTCAGACACTTGTATTTGCTGGCAATGTTCATCTGTAACCAATAACAGTTTTTACTTTTTTCTGTCTTCTTTTAAAAAATATCTTCTTGTACGAAAACTCCATGGTGTCACCAGTAAAGGCAAATTTTATCTCTTCATTAGTCTCCCTTAGAGCTTTTTCCTATATAACAGCTTGTCAGAACTGTAATGTAATGACAAATTGACGTGGTGAAATAGGAATTTTAAAAACATAAAATGCAACAGCCACAAGATCTCGGTTTCCTTTGCTCTTGGGTGCTCAGCAAGAATAACAAGTATTATGAATCCCCGATTTGTTGCTTCTTCTCATGCAAAATGAAATGCCATTAAAAGACTCACAGCTGACTGAAGGTTTCAGCAGAGAGGATTCTAAGTGATGTACTGGAACGGATAAATATTTATATCTCCGCATGATAGTGTGAACCTGGGCTCCAGCTCTTGGAAATTGCTGTTATTATCATGTTTCACTCATTTTTTTTAGAGGCTTGAAGTGACAATTTAATATAGCATCAAATTAATACTTCAATGTAAAGTCTTGCTTCAGTTAATGTTTTTGAAAGGTTAAATTATCTGTAATCCTTATTGTGCCTCTGCCTATGTTTACAGATCGCTCCAACAACATTCTTTTCATAACGGTGGGGGGGGGGGGAGAGAAAGAAAGAAAAAGGGAAAGAAGGAAGGAGGGAAGGAGAGAAAAAGGAAAGAGGAAAAAAAGGAAGGAAGGAAGAAAAGACAAAGAAAAGAAAGAAGCCAGCCTGAAATTAAGGATTGGTTTGCTTTAAAAGGACCAAATAAATAAATAATCCAAACATTCCTTGAATATTTTGAATTATCCTTCAAAATTCCTTGAATTTTGGGATAATGGTCCATGTCAGTTAATATGATATCTTTTGGTTTCAAATAGTTTTAAGTCATAAAAGAATGTACGGATGACTCCATTTAAGCTAATGTAAGTATAAAATTTTACTACTTTTCTTAAACTTAATAAAAAGCAGGCTTAAAAGGAATAAACATTCCTCTGCAGTATTTACAAACATTCTTAGTACTGAGATACTGCAGAATATACCTGAATGCAAACATTGGTGCCCCTAACTGTTTGTTATGCTGTTCTAGAGACCCATACATAACATCATCATTAAAGATGAAATGGCTTTGTAAAAAACACCTTATCAGGGACTTCCCTGGTGGTCCAGTGGCTAGGACTCTGAGCTTTCACTGCCAAGGGCCCAGATTCAACCCCCGGTTGGGGAACTAAGGTCCCACAAGCCGTGCAGTGTGGCCAAAAAAAACCAGAACAAAAAAACTCACCTTACCATAAGTATAGATGGAGCTTACTCAGTGGTTACAACTGAAATGCAGATGGACTGCCCCAAGCATCCCGGTGTTACGCGCTCTGGGAGGCCTGGCTGCCCAGCTCTGGACTGCAGTCAGCAGCCTTTGGTTGGCAGCTCCTTCTGGGCCTGCCTTCCTGTCCCTTTGGCCCAACATGGCAGCATCTGGGTGGAGGACCCCAAAGGGCCCCACCAGGCTGGCTGGCAGCCTGCCCCTCGCCCTCTGTCCAGTCTTCCTCCTTTCCTCCTCCCTCACTGGCTTCCATCCCTAATCAGTATCCTGACTCCACATGCTGTAGGCCTTCTGCTCAGGCCAGTCACTCCTGGGCAGCAGACACAAGAGGCAACAGATTCAGGACCTCCAGGAATGGCAGAGCTTAGGACTACCGGAAATAGAACTTGAAGAGTTATGCATAGAGCATTTGAAGAAATAAAAGGATGCAAGTTCAGAAATGAGCATATATAATAAAAAACGATCAGGAGTGCACTGGTGGATTTTTTTAAATGGAACTTCTAGAAGGAAAAATATGATCGTTGAAAAAAAAAAACCATTGGACGGGGAGGCAACAGATTAGAACAGCTGAATAGAGGATTAGGAGTGGGTGACACAGCTGAGAAATTTATCCCAAACGGAGCAGAGATGTTTGGAGAAGGAAAACGGGAAAGGAAAGTGAAGCGCCGTGGAGGCTGGAATGAAAATGTCAAATCCGTAGATGCTGGAGAGAGGCGGGGAGACAGGCGGTGTATGAAGAAAAAAGAACAACGGGAATTCCAGAAACTGGAGATAACGTGCTGCAGGAAACACGTGCTGCTGAGTGGGCTGCGCAGCTGGAAACCTGGGGAACGACGGCTGGGACGCTGGGAACAGACGGTGACGCCCCCACCTGCAAAGTGTCTGCAGAGTGGAACTGGAAGGGGTGCTCAGGGACCCTGGCGGTGGCAGCGCCTTCCAGACTTTACTAAGAGAGAAGCAAGAAAAGTATGTGCAGCTTCTGAAGGCACAGAGGCTCTGCTGGGAGTTGCCTTGAATCTCATAGTTCCAGGTGCTTATAGGGCTTCACACTTTAATGTGCTTTTCACATTTCGACTGGCCTCTCCTCCAAAGAGAACAGAAAAGCCAAAGAGCAGACTCGGAACGTTTCTCCTGCTCTGGAAAGCTGGTCCTGTGCTGCCACTTACAGGGGCTTCGTCAGCATCACCCGGGAGCACGTGAAGAACACAGCACCTCAGGTCCACCCACGATCTACTGAGTTGGAATGTAAATTTTTTACAAGATGCGCGGGGGTTCCGTCTATGATCGGCAGTTTGGGAAGCGCTGAAGGAGTGTGTAACTTCTTCTCTTTGGGCAGCACGCCCTCAATTTTTAAATTTTAATTTTTGGCTTTTAAGGGACCTATTTTCTCGGTTTCTCTCTGTTCGTGGCCAATGTGACTGTCCTTCGTGGGAGGATAAAAAGATGTACTCCAAGGAGGTTCCAAAAAGTCAAGCATTCACCCCCCAATCCTTTACTGAAACTTGAGGTACTAGCCAGCTTTTTCAACAAGGATTTCAGATTTTTAGGTGTAACTTCTAGATTTGGTTCCAGTTACTGTCTCCCAAATAACAAAGGATAAGGAAGGATTTTTAGGTTACTTTATCAATTCTGTCAACTCAGTCACTTCGAAATAAAAAACAAATAAATTTAAACACTACATTTCAAAAACATAAAAGATATTCCTAACACTATTTTCATAAGGCATTTCTTGATCATCTGCATTGGAACATGTTCCCTCTGCTAAAATTTCTAAAATTTTATTGACGTTGACTCTTAATTAAAGCCGAAGCCACACGATACCAAAACTCCCAATGAATTCAGGTCAAAAAAGAAAAATCAGTCAATTTAGAAGAAATAAGACATTCAAGAAGGTTCTTGACCATTTTTTCCTTTCTGAATGCTCTTCAGCATTGCTCAGCTAATCAGGTGATAATCGTCATTTATTTATTATATTTTAAAATTTTTATTGGAGTATAGCTGCTTTACAATGTTGTGTTAGTTTCTGCTGCACAGCAAAGTGAATCAGCTGTACATATACATATATCCCCTCTTCTTTGGATAATCGTAATTTGTAAGACCTGAGTTTGTCCTAACCTAACAGAAATTTGAAGAAAAGGATATTTACACCAAAGCACTAAGTTATTTTCCCAACCATAAAAAAAGAGAAAAAGGAAAAGAGACAAAAAAGTTTGCTCTGCTTAATATAAATTTTCCATTCGTCTGAAAGATGATGCTATGCTTTCTTAGCGAACAGTGGAAATTAGGGTAGGATTTGGGCAGCAAATAAGGACTAAGGCAAGATGCTGGAGCTTGGAAAAAAAAAAATCTAACTCCTCATGGTTTGAATCTTCAGATTTTTCTGCATCTGTGCCACACTCTACCAGAAACCAGGCCCCCTAGTGGATTCAAAGAGCAAATGATTTCGACACTGGGACTACGGCAACTAAGTATGTGCAAGAAAGGTATTTAATGATCTTATTCGATCATTTACATAGCACTTATCATATACCAGGCACTATTCTGAGCAGGTTATATAATAAATATCAATTCACCTGATTAGTACAACACTGGATGAAGGAGGTACTATTATCCAAATTGTATAGACAGAGAAGCGGATGCAGAGAGGATGGGAAACTTGGCCAAGGTCACACAGCAGGTCGGGAGCAAAGCAGTCAGCTGCAGAGTGTGTGCCCTGAAAACCACCTGTCACACAGCACTGCTGGTGAGGTTGGCTCATCAGAAAATTAACCCTAAGAGGAATTTCTTTAAATATCTAGCAATGTTCTACTTCTCCAGAGGCTGGCCTCGGGGTAATTTTAACCTTCCAGAATACAGCTGCACCTCCGGATATATCTTACTAAAACAATAAAACAATGAAAGAAAAGAAAAAAGAGACGTCAAGCGCCACGGAGTAACCAAAGCTGTCAGAAAGCCCATCCAATTTATTCCGCAGGAGTCGCCCTCTCTGAGAGCCTGTCCATCTACTGATCTGGGATCTGAACACGCCTACTGGCCTGTCCAGGTGGGGTGGGGGTTTTCAGAAGCAAAGGCACATTCGAAGGTAAAAGCAACAAAAAGCAAGAAGAAATAAATGAACTGACAGTCCCCACACCGAAGCAGGAGACAGAAAAATTTTGACTAGACATAAATCCTAAAAGTAGTCTACGCCACCTTACATCCTCTCTGGAATTAGGTCAAGAGTAAATACACGGCACAGGGAAAACAGTCAATAGTATTATAATAGCTTTGTGTGGTGCATAATCTATAAAAATATCGCAGCACTATGCTGCACACCTGAAACCAGTATAATATTGTAAGTCAATTATACTTCAAGAAGAAAGAGGGTAAATACATGCACAAACGAATGAAAGGGTGAACGAAATGCAGATGGGGAAACTGAGGTTCAGAGATCGCTTAAGTAACCAGTTTGTGACAAACTATGACTTAGGTCTCCTGACCTTCAATGTAGCGTCCTTTAAATAAATCATATTAACAATGGTGACTCTCAATCACTAAGACCCTTTACCTCTGTTTATTTAAAACTTGTTTTCTTCCAGCTTTATTGAATATGATTGACACACAGCACTGTACAAAGTTTAAGGTGTACCACATAATGATTTGATTTCCCACATACGTCATGAGATGATGATCACAGTAAGTTTAGTGAACATCCAGCATCTCACAGAGACACAATAGCAAAGAAATAGGAAAAACGTATTTTCCTTGTGACGAGAACTGTTAGGATTTCCTCTCTTAACAGCCTGCATATGTAACACACAGCAGCGTTAATATCTATCATGTTGTACATGGCATTCTAAGTACTTATAACTAGAAGCTTTTACCTTTTGACTACCTTCATCCAATTCCCCCACCTCTGGTAACCACAAATCCGATCCCTTTTTCTATGGCTTTGTTTGTTTTTCAAGAATAACTGACCTACAACACTCTGTTTTAAGGTTAACACTAAGACCCTTTATATTTAAAATACTTTTTATAAGAAGCAAAACACAGATGCTGAAGAAATGAGAAATGAGCTTTTTCTGGATAAAGAATATACCAAGAAAATAATCATTCTGTAGCAGTGAAATGAAATATTTAGTACTGTGACAGCCCCTGGAGCATGTTAATATTTTGCTCCCCAATGTATTTTATGTAATAATGATGATATGTCAAATCTGCATGTTTGTTACAGTAACTACCCCAGAGGAGACGTTTCAAACTGTAATTTCTGTAGAGTCAAAAAATTCTGAACTCAAAGATGTCATCAAGAAGTTGATATTTGAATTGCATGTCACACTGTATTAGAATAGTATCATAGTCACTTATCAGAATAATATGTTTTCATCAGTCACTGAAGTATCACATTGCTTTAAGAGTTCTGAGACAATTTAAAGAAAGCGGAAAAAGAATGCATCAGCGCGACATTAAGTTCCGGAGAGGAGTGAATGGCTGAAGCTGCGTCCTAGAATTCCATTTATTCAGAAGCCAACGCCTGAGCATTTTTACCCTCATAGGTACTAACCCAGCGCTTCAAAATTTCCTTCACAATCGGCAACAGCATAAGCGCTGTAGGACAGATTTCAAAAGGAATAGATGTTATAAAAGAGTGATTAGATGTTTAATGGATTTAGAGGCTGAACAGTGTTTTTGAGAAAAACAAATGAGGGGCAGTCCCAAGTTTCCAGAAACAGAAGGTAGCTTCAAGATGTTCACAGACCTCACTGCAAGCAAAATGCAGTTGATCAAGCTCGGTGCTGTGTGTCCACCTAGAGGGGTGGGATAGGGAGGGTGGGAGACACAAGAGGGAGGAGATATGGGGATACATGTATATGTAGAGCTGATTCACTTTGTTATAAAGCAGAAACTAACACACCATGGTAAAGCAATTATACTCCAATAAAGATGTTAAAAAAAAATAAAAATTTTTTAAAAATGCAGTTGTTCATATTTGAGAAGAATAAGCAACTGCCAAGAAATAATTCCTGGGGCTTCCCTGGTGGCGCAGTGGTTAAGAATCTGCCTGCCAACTCCGGGGACACGGGTTCGAGCCCTGGTCCGGGAAGATCTCCCATGTCAACGGAGCAACTAAGCCCGTGCGCCACAACTACTGAGCCTGTGCTCTAGAGCCTGCGAGCCTGCGAGCCACAACTACTGAGCCCGCGTGCCACAACTACTGAAGCCTGCGTGCCTAGAGCCCGTGCTCCGCAACAAGAGGAGCCACCGCAATGAGAAGCCTGCGCACCGCAACGAACAGTAGCCCCCGCTCGCCGCAACTAGAGAAAGCCTGCGTGCAGCAACGAAGACCCAACGCAGCCAAAAAAGAAGGAAAGAAATAAGTAAATTTATTAAAAAAAAAGAAATAATTCCTGATGCTACAGCAGAAAGCGTGACAGTAAAGGAAGGAAGCGGACTTTTACAGGCACCTCAGAGCCTACAAATCCAACCAAGCAGCACCTTTGAAGGAGTCACTTTGAGAGGCTGGTACTTGATGTGATGGTTTAAACACCTGAGAAGCCCCTGGTTAACAGCAACAGCGTGTGTGTATGTTTGTGTGTGTTTCAGCGTGTGGTTTAAACACCAGTTCTCAAGGTGGCTGCTGCGATATTGCCATCAATGGTCATATTCATGCCATAAGACTACACTTTCTCAAGGTGACACTGTTGTTACTGGCCACTGGGGTAGGACTTGACGACTGCTATGACCACCACCACGTGTGGAGAGCCTGGCGTGTGGCAGACACTGTGCTGAGTGCCTGCCCTACAATCGTCAGGGCCCAGGAGTCAGCTGATGTTTCCATCTCCACCGTATAAATCAAGAAGCTGAGGCTTTAAAGTCTGGAAGTCACGTGGCTATTAGTGAGTGACAGGGCTGAGATCTGCACCCAGGACTGTCTGACGTGGGACTTCACGCTGTTACTACTTCACAGTACGGCCTCATACAGCTCTAGCTGGGGGCTGGGATCGTGTGCTCTACCAGGCCCTTGTGCTGGAACGTCGTACTGAGGAAGGGAGGCGGGGAGGGGGGATTGCGGGGTGGGAAAGAAACAGAAAGAGATGGCTGTTCCCAAGGGTAGTTTCACTTTATGCCCAGGTGATGATGAGGGGATAATGCTGACGTGAAAAGGAGGTGGTGAGTAGACAAACACTTTCTAAAATCAGAAACTTCTCTGGGCAGGAGATTGTGAGTGGTGGTGGGGGGGGGGGTGGGCCTTTCTGGGGCCAGGACAGGAAGGGACCAGTGCAAGCAGGAGAGGATCTGTAGGTGTAAATGGATAAATACTCAGAGGTCAGCACCTCACTTCCAGCACGTGCAAAATCACTTCCGAAATGTTGCCAAACCTTAAGCAGAGTGATTTTAAAATCAGAGTGGTAATCATCACAACTATTGTACAGAAGGGTATTTAGATTAAACGTGTTACGTCTATTAACTACCGATCTATTCATTCCTAAATGTTAACTGTCGGTAATCCAGCCACAGTAATTTTTAAAAACACAGCTAGAGGGAATTTTTCTGTCAAATGTGTTCTAGTCATGTCCTAACTATATATTTAAATCTTTGGCCTTGATGATAATTTGTCACAAATGTCAACCTTCTCAGAGTTTCACATAAAGATAAACATTACCTGGTGGTATTTCTTTAGGATGTTGTGCATTTCAGCCACATCTTCACTCGTGATGGTCTTGATGATGTACCTCTTGTCGTAGGACGTGTGGAACCGGGCTCCGCTGCGGGCTTGGGAGTCGTTGGGAAGGGGTGCACTCCTGGTCAGGGAATTCTTCCCGTGGGATGACAGGGGAGGAGGGAAGAGAACCGGTTAAAGACTAATTTCCAGGTCATTTGTTGTCACCACAAATTTTCAAAAACATCTGTGTTTGGAAGAAGTTGCTAAATAGGAGGACAACATTTTCTATTCATTGTACCTCAAATGGCAGAAATGAAAACAGCGATTCTAATGTCTAGAATTATAATCAAAGTTACTTTGTTCATCTTGTTCTTTTGAGTTGGACAAGAGCTGAGATTTCCCCCTCAATAAAATTAGGTTCCAGCCATGAAAGGACATCTTACTTTCCCTGAGTGTTTCCTTGTATGACAGGTATTCTGCCAAGCGTTATACACAGAGGACTCCTCCCAACTCTGATAACATTCCCATGAAATGGTTACTAGTGATATCACCGTCGTTGTACAGACGAGGAGATGGGGATCAGAGAGGTATAATCGTTGGGAGAAAGTCACACAGCTAGTAAGGGGAAGAGCCAGAATGCCATCTGCAGTGTGGCTGGCTCGGAACCCAAGTTCTCAACTAGTCAACTACTCAAGTAGTAAACAACTTAATTACTAAACGCTGTGGCCCATGGCTGCCCTGGGAGGGCCTGGCCTGGGCAGGTGTGCTCTAACCCAGCTCCAGAAGTTTCTGACCTGGCCCATCCTCCACCCCACTTCAGCCATTTTTGAGGATGATTCATCTCCTGGAGAGGATGGGGCAGGGCTCTGAGTGGGCGCTCTTCTGCAATCACTTCACTCCAGGATCTAGCATTCCATTCCATACTCACTGTCACTCCTGCTGTCTCCCCTGCTCTCACCTGTGACTCCCCTGTTTGAATCTGTTTTCCTAGAGCCTCCAGGAAGTCTGTCCCGCTTTCCCCCAACCGTCTTACACTGGTCACCAGGCTAGTGGATCAGCAAACCCCCAGCATCTGAGGAAGCCTGGTCTTCGCCTCTGCTAACTGTGTCCTTGAGAACCCACCTCCATTCCCTGCCCAGCCCCACTGGACGGCGTATGAGGGATTCACAGGGAAAGACAGTCCCACTTCACCTTCCTCTCCCAAAGTGGGCATTTGAAAGCCCCAATGAACCAAAGTCTGTCTAGTTAGGGGGACACAGATATCTTTAGAGAGGCAGGTGGTATCACTGCATCATGACTGTCAGTGAGAGTTCCCCATCAGTCTAGAATGTTCAAGCCTCCTTAACCTTTCCTTCTTTCCCAGATGAAATCCACCAGGACTGAGCCGTATGAGGTCTTAATGACACTGCGGTGGTGCAGCAACTTGTGGAGGGCCTCCTCGGGCTGAGGGAAGTGAGCGCATTCTCATCTCCAGGACCAGCCCTGGCACCTCGGCTGCTGTCTTTACATCCTGAGACAGCACATCCTGATCTGAATGTAGCCGGGCACAACTGCCAAGTGCAGAGCTGCTCCTGCCAATTAACTGAATTTGCTTTCCTTAGCTTATTAGAAAACCTGAGAGAAGGGGGCGGGAAATCAGTGTAACTCCCAATGATTTTAAAAAGCAGGAACTGGCCATGTTAAATGATGAAGACAGCTGAAACTCATCAGATAGGCTGCGAAGGAGGAAAAGGATTTTCAGGATGAAAATGGCTATAACAACAAGAGTCTGATTCTTACTTATATTGATTTTTTCCCTCAAACATAAAACTCCTCCTTTATACCACTTCCTACTAAGAACAAAAGGGAAGAAAATCAAAGTGAATGCCCTCTTCGGGGGTTTTAAACACTGGCCAAAAAAAGCAATCATTGCTCTTGGCTTAAGGGTCTTTTTCCTCCCAAACATTAATTTGTAAAAGGTTATTCCAAATAAAACAAGAACACTAGGAACTGTAAGATTACAAATTACTTTCAGGGATAAAAATCAAAGCAGGAACAATCAACTTAATGAAAGACAGGCGGACCAGGTTATAAACTCTGTAAAACTGACAACACATGTAAAATAACTTTTTGGGGGGAGGGGGGAATAGTAAAGGATAATTATATTTAGCAAAGGACAGAATTACAGCAGCATCAGTTTCATAGCCTGTTTTCTTAGACGTACTGGATATGAAAATGTAACATTCTATTACGGACCAGTGGGAAAGAACAGAATTGAAAGCTGCAGTCAGTGATTCTCAGACTCTAATGAGCAACGGAGTCACCTGGGGATCACGTGACAATGCAGCGTCTGACCTGGCAGGTGTGGGATGGGGCGTCTGAAGCAGCAGAAGACGCCGATACAGCTGCAGCGGGTCTGCAGACCACACGTGAGAACCAAGAGTCTACTGAATCGTGGCTACGAGGGGATTTGTCTGGTGCAGAGTGTGGAGAGTCTAGTGTATTAAGTGTGTTATAATTACAAACGTACCTGCCTGAATGCCTGTCCCGTTATAGTCTGTCCAACTCTGGTTTGATTAAAATGTGAAACTTTACAGTGAAGAATGATAGTTCACTGCATTCACTGCATTAATTCATTAATGAAATGTTTAATAATACTACATTCAAAGCAACGTATGGATTGACAAACTAAAGGGCTAGAAAGGCAGAGTCAAAAATGTACAAACTCCTTAGCACAGATGCTATCTCCTTCCAAATTCTTTGCCTTTCCCTTCAGTTTCAGACATTGATAATTATTTATTACAGATTTTGTATACGGCCATAGGCCCTCCCATAATGGCCTGGCATATAAAACTTTACAAATTCTCATCTTGATTCTGCCTTAACTCAATTTTTCAATAATCACATAAGTAGTCCCAACCCACAATATCTACTTCCAATGTGTGGAGGAATTTTTTTAAGGCTCATTGTTTTCCAATAACCAGTGAAATTAGGAACAATCACACTGTGTCAAAATTCAGAATGTACCTTTTATAATCACTATGAATATAAAAATATATGAATCAGATTTAAAGAAAGCCTGAGACAAACAGACGATCAGAAGAGTGAATGCAATTTTACACAAAATGTGTGATCCTTGGAATGACTCTAAGGCCTGGAAAAATCCATACTCATTTATTTCCACAACACTCCTATGTGATAGAGCCAGGTGCATTTTTCCACTTGAAGATAATAAAACTGGGGTACAGTGGAACCGAGTGACACGCCTAAGGCTCCCGCCTAAAAGCTTCCTCTGAGGTAACAAAAAGGGGCAATTTACAAAGACAAGGCTAAACTTTTGCCATTAATTAATACCATAATCACTGACTTTTTGTAACCTTTGACGAGATAGAAGTGAGTGTGTGTTGGTAAGGGCAGTACCGAGTAAGGCAGGGTGCTGGTCTGGGACCTAGAACATTCTCTCCACTCACCGATCCTTGGATACGGCATTCAGCATCTTTGAGCCTCAGTTCCCGGGACTATAAAGTGACAGAGGATAAGCCAGGGGAGGGGGCAGGCTGAACTAGGTCTCTCCCTCAGACCTCCTATGCCTCTAAAAAATGTATTTCCTCGAAGATATGGCTCTAGGAAGTGCAGGGCAGCACAGGCCTCAGAAGGTGATTTGATGTTTTCCAGCGGAAGTCCAGTCACAAGAGAGTCCAACCACCATCTGAGCAGGGGCATGATGATGGCTTAGGACATCTGGGCCAGGACTAAAGAGAGATGGCAATAGTTCTTAGAGCAGCATGGAAATAACACATCAGAGGTTCCAGATGTACTTGGACAATTTCAGCAAGAACGAGAGGACGAGCTAAGGGAAGGCGGTTGTGGACACACATGGAATGTAGTCAAAACAGTCTGCTATCTAGAAACTGAATATTGAAATTCCTCAGTGTCCCTTGTTGTGTCACAGAGGAAGAGTGAACCATAGCCTCATCCAGGATGCCTGGGCAAGTCTGGGAGGCCAGGAGGAGAAAGGCCTGAGAGAAACAGAGCTGAGGAGTGACCTCCAGAAGCCCCAGAGGGTCCCCTTATGTGTAAATAAACGTCATAATCAAAGAGCATGACAGGTGGAGGCAACCCTGGAGATTATTCCAAACCACCCAATTTACAGATGAGAAGACAGAGGCCCAGAGGGCAGAAACCACTTGCTTTGAGACCTGAGTGGGACGGCATCCGTGGAAGGCCTTGCAGAGGCCTCCACCCCCTGATTGGTCTTCTGAAATATCCTAATAGACCTACCCTAGTCTAGAAGCCATCAGAAGAGCAGACATTCTAAGCCCATGATGTACACACTCATCAGAGGGTTCTGAACATCAAAACTATCTCTTGTGTTACATTTAGTTTATTCATATTCTCTCAGGTTCATATTGTCATAAGCAGAGGTCTGATGACCTTTCAAGTTCCAAATAGCTCTGATATTGAAGCTAGAAGACAGGATAAGCATATACACGGGTGCTCTACGTTAAGACTGTGTGACTTTGGGCAAGTTATTTAAGCTCTTTGTACCTCAGTTTCCGTACTAGTAGAAAGGTAATAATGACGAGAATCACCATCACTAAAAGTTTGCCTGGGGGTTAAATTAGATAAGACAGAGTTTTGATAATAGTGCCTGGAACAGTAGCACTCCTTAATGGTAGCTATTATTATAAATAGCAAATTTCAACCTGGAAGACATTTAGAGGTGCAGATCAACATTAGCAAACTGCTCTGTGAGCTGGTGAGTCAAAAATGAAGGACTTACGGAATGGGTTCTTCCTGTTGGCTCCTTTCTTTGGCTGCACAGTGTGGCACGCGGGATCTTAGTTCCCCGATGAGGGAACGAACCTGTGCCCCCTGCAGTGGAAGCAAGGAGTCCTAACCACTGGACCGCCAGGGAAGTCCCTTCAGTTGGCTCTTGAGTCCACCCTGGCCAAGCCTCTGGTTCGTACCCAGTGAAAATCAAGAACCACATTCTTGTCACTCATACTCTCCATTTCACGGCTTACTTTCCACAGCCCTCAATAAGAACCACTTGCAGTTTGAAAAAGAATTTAAAACATTTTACACAAGTAAGTTTCAAGTCAAAAATTCCAGCCCCACTAGGTCTCCCTTCTATCCGTGGCCCCTGCTCAGCTCCCAGCATCCTCTCCAGCCGAAGGGCAGGAGGGATGGCAGAGAGTAGGCCAGTTCTGTAAAAGATGGAGAAAGCACGGGGGAGGTAGCCAGGAGAGCTGGGGTGACCCCTTCCCGAGGAGGGGAGGAAAGCCGGCTGGCTGAAGATGCCAACGGACTTGAAGGTACAGGGGAGGGAACGTCAGGGGGCCTGACGGCCGGGCCTCTAGTGACCTTGAGGTGGCAGCAAGGGCAAGGTGGGTGAGCCGCGGCGGGCTGTGGGAGGGCTTGAGGGGAGAGAAGGTTTGGAAAAGCAACCTTGGGATGCCGGTCTGGAAAGTCATTTGTGTAATGTACTGGGCTACCACAAAATCCACAATCCCGTTCAATGCAGAGCCTTAAAAGGCTTATTTAATTCAACACTGAAAATACAGACGTAATAGAAATCTGACATAGCGTCTGCCCACAACCGTCACTCCTTTACTACCTTTCTGTCCTTTTCAGGTTTTCAGGTCTCAGCATGTATGGCAGAAAGAGAAGCAGTGAGAAGTTGAGGGCAGTCAGACCCCCCACTCCTTACTGTTATCTGGTTATCTGCAAGGAAAGACAGTAGGACTTAATGGTCTCTAGGTTTCCTTCTTGCTCTACTAATTAGGATTCATTAATGTGTTACTGCTTTCAGTTTGTGGAGACTTAGCAAATGGACGATGATTTGCTTTTAGTTTGGGGGAAATCTAATGATAAATGTACGCAAACCGCAACAAACTGGCTTTTATTCACTGGCTACCCTCTTTTCCTATACGTTTGATAGTTGTATATTATAAACTATGTAATTCCTTAAATTCACTTGTTCTAAGTGGAAATACTATTAACATAAGCCCCTACATCAAGAAAAAGGCAGCCGAAATCAATGGTGGAGGGGGAAAAAGTTCTCCTATTGAATATAGACTAATCTGAAACTCCAAACATTCTTCTTCCCTAATGGCTTTACTGAGCTATAATTCACACACCAGACCATTTACCTATTTAAAGCACACAAATCAATGGTTTTTAGTACGGTTACAAAATTAAACAACCATTACCACAATGGATTTTAGAACATTTTCATCAACCTCAAAAAGAAACCCTATACCCATGAGCAGTCCCTCCCATTCTCCCTCCACCCCCCACCTAGGAAACCTCTCATCCACTTTCTGCCCTAGAGATCTGCCTGTCGGGACATTTCCTATTGCACAATCATCCAGCACACAGGCGGCTGTGATTGGTCCAAACATTCTTCCCCCAAGTCCCCGGAGCACACGCGTCACCCCGAGGGGTCCAGCTGTAGACCCTGGGCCGTGTCTGGGCGAGCGAGGCGACATCATGGGTGCTCCCTGTTCAGTCCAGTGTGGTGGACCCGTGACAGCCAGCCCATGCTGCTTCTGAGGATGCTGCCAGGCTTGCTGGGGATACCATGAACCGCTGGACAAAAATTAAAGTTCTAGGGCTTCCCTGGTGGCGCAGTGGTTGAGAGTCCGCCTGCCGATGCAGGGGAGACAGGTTCGTGCCCCGGTCCGGGAGGATCCCGCGTGCCGCGGAGCGGCTGGGCCCGTGAGCCATGGCCGCTGAGCCTGCGCGTCCGGAGCCTGTGCTCCGCAACAGGAGAGGCCGCACCGGTGAGAGGCCCGCGTACCGCAAAAAAAAAAAAAAAAAAAAATTAAAGTTCTAGGGCCAAGCTAGTAGATGCAGGGCACCTAAGAACAGGATGATATAGTCCATTTTGCTGGACGATCTTGCCTCTGGATAAGTAAGCTCACTGTCCACCACTCCTGTTTTCCACAGCCAAGTACATCACAGATCTACAGAGACAGGCTTGCACCTGGACAAGCATCTCCTCCAGCAAGAGATACAAGGAAACTGTAAGGGACTAAAAACAACTGCATACAGTCGGGGCAGATTGTGAACAAGATACAAAAAGACCAAAAACACAACTGCCACTTCTGAGGTGTCGGGAGAAAAGCAGGGTCCTGCACACGATCCCTGCGCCCAGCACCACCTGGGGGAGGGGCTGACCACCCTAAGCCCCCCTCCATCCCACCCCCACCTTTACCCCGTTTAAAGGACCAGCTTGCCCACTCAGTGAGCGAGGATGGGCACCTGTTACGTGCTTTCGCTCCCTAGTGCTGCAGTATGAGTCCCCAGTAAGGCCTTGCCTGAATTTCTCGTCTGGCCTCTTATCAATTTCTGTTGATTAAGGAGTCCAAGAACCCCGGTGGGTAGCATTACAACACCCCATCTCAAACCTCAAGAGCTGTGTTTGAATCTCTAGTGCCATGTCAGCCTTCAATGAGAAATAAAGGAAGATAATGAGAGATGAAACTCACTCTTGAATGGCCTTCCTACATTTATAATTGGAAATTTATTCTCCTTTCCCCAAAGAAAGGGATTAATGGTGCTCGCCTCCAAGCCTCTAAAAGTCTGCATTGAAGATGTTTATTTCCACAGTGGGAGGTCCAGGATTACTGGGGCCTCCAGGGGGGTGGAGCTCATCTTTGCCACCAATTTTTCTATACTTCTCATAAAAATGTCACGATCTATCAACATCAACCATTACGGTCTCCTATCCATTTTTTCAATACCCAAGCATTTTGAACATTTAATACCCTTGAACTACTCATATAGTCTTACAGACATTTGGGTTTTTTTTTTTTCCATTTTGATATGAGTTTGTATTTCTGCTAAAAATAATGTATGAAAGTTTTTCCATTTAGTCAACAGGAAGGCCATGTACAATCAATTCTGCCATGCTCAAATGTGTAAAAGCCAGCTCCTTACAAAGGAGACACGGCAGTATCATGTACAGGAACCTGAGTGACAGTCAGTGACCTATTGGCCGTGACTTAATAACAGATTCAGAAATGTGACAGCTGGGAGGGCCTCAGAGAGCACGGAGTCCTCCTCCCTCATTTCACAGATGAGAAAACTGAGACCTACCAGGGCTAAGCGACCAGATTAAGTCACAGTATCCGTCACTGAAGATCCAAGATGCAAACCAGCTTCTCAACTCGCAGGAAAATGTTCTTTCTCCCAACTCGGGCTACCTGTTTCATGGACCTGACACCTGCCCTGCTGACAACTCAGGATTACGATTACACGCCTCAAATCACACGGCCCAGGAGCCGGGAGCCACAGCCTGGACGAGGCTGCTTTCTGGGTTTGCGTTTGACGGATCTGAGTGAGCAGATGGTCCTCTGACCTCATCAGGGAGGGAAAGACCAACGTGCTAACATCATCATCAAGGATTTATTAAAAGCCCACTGTGTTTAAAGCCCTGTGTTATGCTCTTGGGGAATTTCAAAGAAAGTCTGAGCTGTGATCCCAGGCATGGAATGGCTTTCACTGCAGAGGGGGGCAGAACACTGTGCAACCGAACACTTATTAATAATGAAACAACTTACCAGAAAAGAAGGAAACAGATATGAAC
The DNA here is from genome assembly GCF_949774975.1 of Lagenorhynchus albirostris. Taxonomy (NCBI): domain Eukaryota; kingdom Metazoa; phylum Chordata; class Mammalia; order Artiodactyla; family Delphinidae; genus Lagenorhynchus; species Lagenorhynchus albirostris. The sequence continues at coordinate 179,732,403 of NC_083095.1, forward strand.
GGTAATGACCAGCAGAGAAAGAAGAAAAGTTGCAGGAGCGTCACTGAGCGCCGTGAGATCGCCTTTACAAAGATCAGGTTGGTACTTGACTCAGATTAAAATACCAGAGGCCTGTGTCCGAGGCTCCTGATAAGCAAACAGGCAGCATCTGCCCTGGACAGGAGCTCCCTGGCAGGGGTGATTGTCAGCGCTCGGCTGAAAACGAGGAGACTTAACCCAACGTGGGCTCAGGAACGGAAAACGCAGGCCAACAGCAAGGCTGAGCTGTCAGGTGGGGTCAGTTTGTGGTGGGGCAGTAATTGGTTCAACACTTGAGAAACAGCAGAAAAAGCACGTGAAAAAAATCTGAGGATGCTGATGGGCTGGGAGCGAGTTTTCCCAAAAGTCTGTCAGGAGAGATGTCCAATCTGAGGAGTGCCCTTTGGCTTCCAGCCCAGGTGGAGTTTCTGTCCGCTATTCATCATGAGAATTTTATTTTTAAACTTGAAACAAGAACATCAAAAGTTTAAAACGTTAGTTTTTTTTTTTGCGGTACGCGGGCCTCTCACCGTTGTGGCCTCTCCCGCTGCGGAGCACAGGCTCCGGACGCGCAGGCTCAGCGGCCATGGCTCACGGGCCCAGCTGCTCCACGGCATGTGGGATCTTCCCGGACCGGGGCACGAACCCGCGTCCCCTGCATCGGCAGGCGGACTCTCAACCACTGCGCCACCAGGGAAGCCCTAAAACGTTAGCTTTTAAAATTATTTTAAAATTAGAATCCAGTTACCAATACAAAGAAGAAAATGCATCAAATGTGAATAACAAGCGATTCTAATTCGGAAGATGCGGCAGGGGAAGAGCAAACCTAGTATTATCCTCCACAAAGAACCAGAGGGCTCAGTTTCTATTATATGGTGTATTTAGCTTTAACTGCATCATTGCCATCCTGTATAACTTTTTGGTTTCTGGTGGGCAATCCTTCCCGCAGCTCAGAAACTTCAACCGAAGCCTCTAGTTGACTTCCCAGGCCTGTCATAAGAGGTTCTGATACTAAGACTGGAAAGAGGGATGCAGGTTTTCTTGAAGAACATTAAAAATCAAGATGCCTGGGTTTCTGTAAATCTCATTAGCATCTAATACAGAATCTGTCATGTAATAGTTAAAAAAAAATTCCTTCATCCTTTCTTCTCTTCTGCATTCCCTATGATGTCTATCACAGAGCCTTACACACAGTAGGTGCAAATAAACACACACTGAGTTGATAATCGTGCGTGAAATCATCCACCTATGGGGAGCGGAGCTTAAAGTGGCAGAGGAGATGGAAGAACAGAACTGTAGCAACCGTAACAGCGAGGCCTCTGGGGGAGCATTCAACTTGAAAGACATCTTAAAAGAACGGTCATGGGGAGTCACATTGTCCCAACAATGATCAGAACACAGTTCACCTCTGTGCATATTACAAACCAGTGAAGTGATTTTAAAAAGCCCTAATAAGTTGGAGAAAATTTTGAATCTGAAAGCACTGAGCATACATGCATACACATACGCACACAGGTTTACATATGTATGTTCAGTGACACTGTTGTTAATAATGAGTATTCTAGAACTGTTGCTTGAATTTATCTTTAACAGCAAGAAAAAGAAGTTGTTTTTAAAAGACATTTTCAAGAAATCAAAACCAGAGGAAAGATACAAGTGTTTACGGAGATAGCAGGGATGTTTCTCAGTTCCTTTCAAGAAGTTTAAGTTGGCTGACGGAGGTCAATTAAGTTGGCTAATTACTATGTTCTACTTTGATCAGATGGATCGATACTGACTTTTTTCAGGTGCAGCAAAACTGCATTCACACACGCAAGGCAGGTGGCGAACATTTATCCATTTGATATAACATGAAGGTTTGAATACTAAATGAACCGCACGGTGGAACTCCTTTTCGCCACAGAGATTTAAAAGTCATTTGTCCAATGAGCAAGCGCTTCTGAAAATTAAACAGAGCAAGGCAAGGGGAACAGTGAGGGGCCTGGGCCCCTTGAGCCATCCAGTGCCTCCAAAGAGGATGAGACGCCGGGTCATTGATCCCACTTTTTAAATCAGATTGAGAAAGAGAGTTCAGTTTGGCACTAGGTGTCAACTGATACCTGTTACCTGTTCTGGCCACAGTGAATGAAGTGTCCGGGCAGTGGTGAGCCGAAGAGCCGAGACCACAGCCCCGCCGGCCCCCGCAAGCGCACTGCACTCCGCCTCCCTGGCTTGCGGCGCGCAGGCACCCAGACGCACCAAGCCAGAGCCACTGTTGGCACAACTTCCTCCGTTTTCCAAACCAAGTAGCCAACAAGGTGGGCTAAGACCCATGTGTACGATCTTATCTTCCGTTTAAACTCAGGGACCCTGCCCCAGCTGAAAAAATTTTAAGAGGTACAAACACTGGGAAAAGAACATAGAAATGGGGCCAGTACAATCGGCCCTCCGTATCCGCAGATTCCGCATCCGCAGATTCCGCATCCGCAGATTCCAACTGCAATTTGATCTGCAGTTGGTGGAATCTGTGGGTGCAGAGGGACTGTGTATGTCTGGTTTACTAAAGTTACTGTAAACACCCACTTTTTTATTTTTAAATAGAAATACAGTTGCCAAAGAGAAAGCAGCAATCTAAATGCCAAAAGCACCAGGCATGGCTGAGGGAAGGAGTGGTGTTCAAATGATTAATTACACTCACACCGGTTCTCCCTTGTACTGATCTCTCACGCTAAGAGCTTAACAGACTTGCCAATTAGTTCCGTGTGAATCATCCTCCACTCGCCTAATTTGCCTTCAAAGTTTGTATCAGCAATTTGCACTTACTTAAATATCAACTTACATGGTTTTGTTTTTAGGGGGGAAAAAGAGAGGGAAACCCCGTTCCTGTCTTAGTATTTCAGCAACTAAGGATCTAATAGATCCATTTGGGATCTCATTTAACAGGGCTGGTTCTCAGAAGAAATATAAGGACTTCACTGTGGTAATGAATTGAGGAATTTAACAAGATCCTGTAGCACAGGCCCTGAAAGTCGGTTTCTGTGAAACGCCAGTATCGCTATTTTATTTTTAAAAATTAAAATTAAAAAAAAAAGGAGGGGCACAAAGGAAGATACACACTTGAATGTAGCAGCAGAGTCAGAGGAGATTTTCTTAGGATGTCAAAGTTATCAGCTGTTCCTTCTTTTCAAAGCATACTATTTTCATACGGCCTCTTGAAATGTAATAACAGTTCTTACATAATGTAGAATGATTCCTTTTTATTCTATACGAGGCTTTTTTTACAATTCCAAAATTTATTCTTTAAAGGTGACTTGGCTTTTGCAGCAGTAAATTCAAGTCCAAGTGTGATCGAAGTTCTTTCTCTCTTACACATGAAGCCCACACCTGAACGCTGGCTCCATCGCAGTTTTTAAAAGCAAACCGAGCGCTCACACCCTCCCCGCCCACTTCCCCTCAGCCCTCTCCGGGGCGCACCCCAGCCTCTGCTCAGAGCCCGGACCTCCGTGGAAACCTTGGCCAGGTCCACAGAGGAGGGAACGTCACCGGCAGCCTGGCCAGCGTTGCTTTTTCAAAACATGGCAGCTTCAAGGCTTCTCATGCCTGAGTGAGCCTGTGAGAGATTCTTGGAAACTTTCAACAATGGGGCAGGGCAGGGAGGCCCACAGATCTACAAGAAAGCACGCTGGCTAAGCTCGATTTGCCTTAGGGCCCTGTTCTTTAAGGGGAAGTACAGGGCGGGCTGTGCCAGTATTCACCCTGGAAGGCCACCGGGGCAGCAACAGGACACGCAATGCAAGATAAAAGGATTTCTGGTTTGGGGCAAACGAGAGAAAGTGTTTACCCCGTTTAAAATAAGCCAGTACTCTTACAGTAAAATAAACGGCCTGCCATAAAAGACCAGAAAGCAGCCCTTGTATCTCCTGACTTAGATTTCTGCTCTTAAAAACATCCTTGGCTTCTACGAATCTGGCCAGCTCTGTGAAAATCAGGTAACTGATGCCTGGCCCGTTCTCAGGAGAAATGACCAGAAATGACCAGATCTGACAGCGATTTTAAAAGTTGAAATTGAGAACTGGGCAAACATGGGGAGCAAAGCAACAGGGCACATCTTTACATGGTGGGTCCCAAGAGCAGGAGACGGTGCTGCACAGAAGTGTCCCTGGGACTGGCGGGCTCCTGGTGGTGACAGTGGTGCTGCAGTCACTAGGCCGCTGGGCACTGCAGGGTTCTAAGGGGGTCTCTGACAAAATACCGCGGGGAGGGCCAGGGTGGGCCAATTCGGCAAATCAGCAAGAACGAAAACAAATTTCTAAGATTCCTAAGTGGCCTCTGCAAATAAAGGAAATGTGAATTCAACACACATACACAGCCCTAGGGGCTGCCAACCCGTTTGAGGGCAGAAAATCAAAAGGAAGCTCTGCGGGCAGAATACTTTCATCTGTAAGTGAGAATATTATATAAAACTCACAGGCTTGCTCCCTTCCCGAAGAGTAATTTCTTCTGCGGACTACTGAAATCATATTGTATAGTGGTCCCTAACTGAAAGAACCCTTTATTTCAGAAAGAACACTGAAAAATTCTCATAAAATGAAAATTACTCTTATCTAATTACTTGTCATGACAAAAATGTGAATCCCATTTTACAGCGCAAAAGGCGCGATGAAACCCATGTGAAACGAATGTTACGAAAGCAACTCACCTGGAAATCCTGATCATCGATTCCAAACCTCTCCCGCAGGTTACGGAAAACCATCGGGCAGTATTCCTTAAACTTGAAGTGGCTCGGCATGTTTTCTCTGAAACAGGTTGTGGAATAAAGTTCAGACGTACAAACAGTGAACCAGACTCGAATCTGCCACCATCATGCTCTCCTGCAGCCAAAGAAGCACTTGGGGTTCCCGACCCACAGAAGGCACAGGTGGGTTTCAAGGGGCCAATCAGAACCCACAGTCGGATCTGGGGGACAGAAGGGACAGACACGCAGGGGAAACGGTGAAGGAAAAGCAAAGAGCTTGGCGAGGCCGGGAGGGGCAGCACAGAGAGCCACAAACAGGGCTCCCACACTGGTCCTGGGTTGCCTGCTGATGAAATCTTACAAAACAAGACTGACTCTCACTCCTAGATCGACCTGTTTTATCTTTTATATACATACCACATTCTATATTCACATAGAAAAGATCCCTTCAAAAGGTCAACCTTTAAAGGGCATTATGAGAATAATTAACACATCAGCTTCACATTAGAACAATGGCCCCATTAAGGAATTTCACAACTGATCTTCACATGGGAGGGATTTCTCTGGGGCTCATCCCACTCATTCAGAATTGCTTCCCCCTTTGTGTTCACACGCACACACACACACACCCCGTGCCCCCACTGTGGTACTCCACACACTAAGTGATGGTAATTTGTATATGTGTCCATTTTCAACCACCCGCCTGACTGTGAACCCCAGAGGGCAGGACTGTTTCTTACACATCGGTGTATGTCTGGCTCTCAATGGACTGCCTGCCACAGAAGGTGGTCCATAATGATGTCTAAAATGACATTCAGAAGAGGGAGAAATAGTCTCAATGCCCAACAAGGCATCCAATTATGTTTTATAAAAATGCACCTTCATTCTTTATTGTTTTAGGAAGTAGTCATTTCTGTTCATAAAGGAATCATCAGGAGAGTTTTGTGTAAGAGAGCTGAGGTCCATAGCTGCCCAAAGGAAAAAAAAAAAAAAAAAAAGAATCCAAGCAATGTACAGCTTCAAACATTTAAATAGTAATGAGAACATCACTTTTAACATATAAGATATTCACAGAGAACAATATGCCGTATGCAAAAAGATATTACCCAAGAGGGCCTGCTGTTGCTTCTCTGAAAATGACAGATGGTTATGTTTATCACAGGATAAACTTTATCAGCAAAACTTCACTCTCACCCATTGAAAAATAATGTGATTATAGAAATTCACAGAAAGTCAAATTCGAATTCACACTCCTGGCAGCCACGTAAGTTGTACAAAAGGCTGTGCTTGTACTTACTTGTTAAAAAGGTGATTGTCCACCTTTATCTTTGAATAGGCCTTGAAGTCATCTGGCATCAACATAACAGGGATTTGAACATGGCTCAGTTCATTGATCTAGAAAAATATAAAATAAATGGCATAGGTTGTAAGTATCTAGGTGGGAAGTACTTGACTTAAACATGTAATTTACCAAGAAAACCTCCTGGATGCTTGTACTTCCTGGCCCACATTCCTCCCTGTTCCTGCCCCAAATCGTCTCTTCTGACACCTTCCCCACTCTTTTCATCAGCCGTCACCACTGCCCCCAAGCCCACGTCGGCTGCAACTCCCCGGCTCAGCCCTGTCTGCCGCTGGCCCCCTGGATGGCAGGGGCAAGGGAGGGGTTCTGGAGGGTGAACCCTCAGGGCCAGCCGTCCCTGCTTCTCCCCGTCCACCCTCCCACTGCCCCTCCAGAGCCTTGACCCAGAGCTCCTTTGATCCCATGTCCAGGTCAATTTCCCTCTGTAAAGAAAATATTCTCTCAAACAAAAAATCCAAAAACACAAAAACAAACAAACAAAAATTCTCTGAGAAAGAGGGCTTTTTAATTTCTGATATAAATATCTGTTGAATTAATCAATAAGACTATTTCTTCACACTTCAGGGTACTCAAAAGGAACACTGCCATTCATGTGGTCTTTACCTTTCTCGTGGGAACTAATTTAAAAATAAGTATTGGGATAGGGCATGAATTTACCAGAAGAGGAACCTTAATGAAGGAAAGGAAGGAAGCATGTGGCCCTGCAATTGGATGAGAAGGAGATGGGTTGGCCAGGGGTCAAGACAAAGACACATCTTTATGTGGTTACAGAGAACAAAAGGTTAAATCCATTTCGGTTTACATTCCAGTGAATGGCAGGGACAGGGACGGCTTTTGACACCTGACTTTGAAAAAGCTGAACCTTCTCTTGGTTAATTATTTTTGCATTTAGCTCCCAAGTGATAACTCCCTGGTTGCTAGTAATAAAAACCACTTTAAAGGTTTATACTTCCAGTAAATGTGAGATACTTGGAAGGGTTCTCAGTTACAAAAACAAACAAAATGAGTTTCTTGATGGAGCAGAGTTGTTAACCCACTGCTGGGTTCACAGAAAGCAGAAGGAAATTTTCAAGACCTTCCTTCCCCTAAAGTGAGTTTAATCATCCAAAGGGCATGTGGTGACCATCAGGTAAGTGTGAAAGGAGGGGTTTCTCTGAAGATAGATGCCAATTTCACACTTTGGGTCAAAGCGTAACTGCGGAGCTCAGCCCAAGACTTCAACATTAAACTAGGACCCCTGAAGGAAGTGAAAGTGGTCCCAAAACCCAGTGGAAGTAAATGTAAAGGGTGCCTGGAAGAAAACACCCTTAACACAGACCTCCAGGATTCCCACAGATTAAGTTCAACCAAATAGGAGTTCACAAAGACAACAAGAGTGGAGTCAACAGCAACAAAGACTGATGTTATTTTCAAGGCTTCAGCTGGTAGGACAATCAGATACAGAATAGAAGATAAAAACTATGAATAAAACGTATGAAGAGAGTAAGAGATGGACTAGCAAAAATGAGTAAACTATGAGACTTTCAAAATGACCAGTCAGACTTGAAAAAGAATCAAATAAAAATTTTACAAAATGGAAACTATAACTGTTGACTTGAAAACAAACCAAAAAGCCTCTGACCTAGTATTTACGCAGCAGATTGGATAACTGGTATACCAGAGGGTAGATCTGAGAAAACTACCTAGAATACCACAGACAGAAAGAATGGAAACGTAATATATGAGAGAATGGTTAAGACGGGGAGTGGAGTGGGTTTAAATGGAATCTTAGAGGAAGAGAGCAATACAGAATATGGGGAAGAGATAATATTTGAAGATGTAATGGTTGAGAATTTTTCATGACTGTGAGAGTTATAAATCTGTAGATGCATAATACCTAATGTACACAGAAGAAATCCACACCTAGAGACACTGCAGCTAAACTAAAGGATACCAAAAACCAAGAGAAGAAAAGTGGTCAGAGAGAAAAGACAGAACACAACAAAGAAATGACTATCAGACTGACAGCTCACTTCCCAACAGCAAAACTGGAAGCCCACAGACAGTAGAAGGATATCCTCAGAGTGGAAGATTACTGTCAACGTAAGATTGTATACTGTGGTATAATAAGAAATATATTTTGATCATTGTCTGGGTTTCTGGCACAAATCTCCTAAAACCCTTGCAACTTCCTACGTGACAGGAGTATCTTCTGTCGTTCACCAGAAGCCCTTTCGGGGCATACCTGAATTCATGCTAATGAGGTGACTTAGGTTCAGACCCCTAGATGGCCTCAGGATGGGGCTGGTCACCAGAAAGACCAAGTGACTGGATGGTTGGAACTTTCAGCCCTACCCACTGACCTCAGGGAAGGGGAAGGGGAGATGCTGGAGATGAAGTTCTATGTAAACTTTTGAACAATAAGAGTTGGAGAGCTTCTGGGTTGGTGAACACATCCATACGCCAGGAGGGTGGTGCACTCCAGTTCCATGGGGACAGAAGCTCCTGCACTCGGGACCTACGTACCTCTGCATCGGTATCCTTTATGTTTATGTTGTTTAAAAATCTGTATCTTTCTTAATTTTGTGTCTGTTTAAACTGTCAATAAAAGCACATTCAAATGTTCCTCTATAATGATGGATCGCCCGTTTTCCCTGAGGTCCTAACAATTTTTGCTCTGTACTTTCAGGCTAATTAGGTGCTTATAAAATATGAATCCTATCTTCCTGGCTAATTGAACCTTTTATCATTGTGCACAGACCTTCTTTATCCTTAGTAATGCTTTTGTCTTAAAGTTATTAGTTTATTTGATACTAATAATAATAAACTGGTAAACATATATAAATAATAAACTGGTAAACATACATAAATGTTTAAACATATAAAATGTTTAAACAAATGTTTAAACATATAATAATAACAAACTGGTAAACATATATAAATGTTTTTCAGAGTTCTGTGAGCCGCTTAGCAAAATAATGGAACTGGAGGAGGGGACTGTGGGAACCTCTGATTTGCAGCCAGTTGCTCAGAAGCACACGTAACAACCTGGACTTGTGAGTGGTAACTGAAGTCGCGGAAGGGGCAGTCTTGTGGGACTGGGCTAATAACCTGTGGGGTCTGATTCGATCTCCAGGAAGACAGTGTCAGAACTGACTTACTGCTTCAGGATATTGGAAAAAAACACATGTGGGACAAACCCATTAAAACTATCTTTCAGTATATTGGAAGATTGGGATTGACATATACACACTACTATATATAAAATAGATAACTAGGGGCTTCCCTGGTGGCACAGTGGTTGAGAGTCCGCCTGCCGATGCAGGGGACATGGGTTCGTGCCCCGGTCTGGGAAGATCCCACCTGCCGCGGAGTGGCTGGGCCCGTGAGCCATGGCTGCTGAGCCTGCGCGTCCGGAGCCTGTGCTCCGCAACGGGAGAGGCCACAACAGTGAGAAGCCCGCATACCGCAAAAACAAACAAACAAACAAACAAAAATTAGATAACTAACAAGGACCTACTGTATTGCACAGGGAACTCTACTCAGTACTCTGTAATGGCCTATATGGGGAAAGAATCTTAAAAAGAGTAGGTGTATGTATATGTATAACAGATTCACTTTGCTGTACACCTGAAACTAACATAACATTGTAAATCAACTATATTCCAATAAAAATTTTAAAAAAAACTATGTTTCAAAAAAATGAGAGCAAAATAAAGGCTGTTAACTGAGAACTTATCTACAACACACCTCCCTAGAGGAACTTACAAGCTTTAGAAGCACATTATTTAGACTCTATTAAAGATATACTTCAGAAAGAAGGTAAACATTGTGGGTGGAAGGTCTGAGATAACAAAAAGAATTAGTAAGTAAATAAACTGGTAAAAATGAGGACATATATAAGTAAACATCATCTATATAAAGTAATAACGCCAAATTTATGAGATTAAAAAGGACAGAAATACACACTGAATAGCAACAGGGTATAAGTTGGAAAGTAGATGACCACAGTTATAATGCTCATAGTATTGTTCAGGAGGAGAGGTAAGATATTAACTGCAGACTTTAAGTATTATGCTACAATTTCAAGGGCAAACATTAAAAGAATAAGAAACACAGTAGATAACTTCCAAACTAGTAGAAGGGGAAAAACAGAATAAGAAAACAAAACTCAATTAAAAAAAAAAGAAAAGTGGGGCTTCCCTAGTGGCACAGTGGTTAAGAATCCACCTGCCAGTGCAGGGGACACAGGTTCAAGCCCTGGTCCGGGAAGATCCCACATGCCGTGGAGCAACTCAGCCCGTTCGCCACAATTACTGAGCTTGCACTCTAGAACCCGCGAGCCACAACTACTGAGCCCATGTGCCACAACTACTAAAGCCTGCGCACCTAGAGCCCATGCTCCACAACAAGAGAAGCCGCTGCAGTGAGAGGCCCACACACCGCAACAGAGAGTAGCCCCCGCTCGCTGCAACTAGAGAAAGCCTGTGCACAGCAACGAAGACCCAACACAGCCAAAAATAAATAATAAATAAATAAATTTTAAAAATAAAAAAAGAAATGCAAGCAAGAGAAAAAAATTTGCACAAGTGGGACAAATAGCAAGTTAGTGATATAAATAAATCTGGATATATACCTAATCACAATAGGCATAAATAGGCTAGCAGTTAAACATAAAGACTGTCATAATGAATTAAAAACTATAAGGTATGTGCATGAGACACACCTAAAACATAAGAACTCAAATACATCAAAAGCTAAGGGACAGAAAAAATATATTAAATAGTACTAAAAATTACTGAAAAGCTAGCCTACTTTTATTAGTATCAAATAAACTAATAACTTTAAGACAAAAGCATTACTAAGGATAAAGAAGGTCTGTGCACAATGATAAAAGGTTCAATTAGCCAGGAAGATAGGATTCATATTTTATAAGCACCTAATTAGCCTGAAAAGTATAGAGCAAAAATTGTTAGGACCTCAGGGAAAACGGGCGATCCATCATTATAGAGGAACATTTCAATGTGCTTTTATTGACAGTTTAAACAGACACAAAATTAAGAAAAATAGAGATTTTTAAACAACATATTGAAGTCAGTATGTTGCATACCTATTATATTATGGCCAAGTATTCTTCCAGATGATTGGGATACACTGTGGAACAAAACAGATTAAGATGCCTGCCCTCTGGAGCTTCTGTTTTAGTGGGAAGAGCCAGAAGATAAAACAATAAACTTAGTAAATTACTGTGTTAGAAGTAAATTATCTACTATGTTAAAAGGCTATGGAAAAAGGAAAAAGAGCAGGACAAAAGAGCTAGGGAGCACGCATCAGGGCACAGGTGAGAGTCACTGAAGTATTTAAAACAGGGTGGACTCAAGTAGGCCAGAGTTTGGAGGAGATGAGATTTAACATTGCAGTGCAAAGGCCCTGGGGTAGGGACATGCCTGGTATGCTTGGGACAAGGAGACCAGTGTGGCCGGAGCAGATTATGTGAGGGCAGAAACAGTAAGAGCTGAGATCAGCGGTAAAGGCAAGGGGTTCCTATAGGGCCTTCCGGGTCACTAGAAAGACTCGCTTTTACTCTGAGAGATAAGGGAGCTCTTGCAGCTTCTGGGTGATAAAGAGATGATATCAGTGAACTTAGGGCTTAGAAAGATGATGGGGTGGTGGGCACAGGCATAGAAATAGGGAGACCAGTTACACGCAAGTGTAGTAATAGCCTGTTTGTTTTGGTTTTTGGGTTTCTTTTGGCCGCGCCTCGTGGCCTGTGGGATCTTAGTTCCCCGACCAGGGATTGAACCCACACCCCCTGCAGTGGAAGCACGGAGTCTTAACCGCTGGGCCGCCGGGGAAGTCCCGTAATACCCTGTTTTGACCAGGACGACAGCAGTGTAGTTAGAGACGGGGAGTCAGATTGTGGATATTTTTGGAAAGTAGAGACATGATTTCCTGGAGCTCTGAGTGGGGGTGTCAGAACGACAGAAGCTCAGGCCCACTCACAGGCTTTGGTCTGAACAATTAGAAGATGGAGCTGCCATCGACCGAGATGGGGGAGACTTCTCACCGTGTTTCTCTTTACGCTTTTTGATTTTTGAATCATGTTAAAGAATTGACTGGTCTAAAAATTTAATACTTCTTTAAAAACCCTATGACAAAAAAACATATATGCAAACCATCAGCTACAGTTATAAAATATATATTCATACAATATTTACTACTTATAATAATTAGTATAGAATTATATTATGTTGAGCACTGCACAGATTTTCAGATTGGATACCACCACCCTCATTTCTGGATCCACGTTGACTTTCGTGTGGTATTTGCTTTTTTTTCATATAACCGTTGAGATTCCAGCTTCCTAAAGATTATCACTGTGCTACAGGAAGTAGTACAAAGTTGAAATTGTGAACTCCCTCAAACCAGCAGTTTGCATGGTGTCTCACAGATGTAGAGAGAGCCCTGTTTCCCTTGAAATTTTAAAATCTCCCTCGGTACTCCTTGTGAATTTGCTGCAGTGCCCCAGGGCACTGTTTGGGGACCACAGCTATAAACAGCAGCAGATGTTTAAAAGAGCAAATGACATAATCTAGTTATAGAATAAGATAATCAGAATAATCCCCTAAATGCACTGTACTGGATTATAACATATAACCACTTTATATTCACCTCAAACGACCTTCATTACAATCACCAGTTAATCCTCAGCCCGTATAAACTGATGATCTCTATAACCTTCCCAAGCAAATAGCTTTCTTGGGATAACGCTATATCAACTGCATTTGTGCAAAGCCAAATTACAATTCTGTTCCTATCAAATTATGGCAATAACTTAATCAGACATCACTTTTAGCCCATTCTATACTATATTATTAAAATCTCCTCTGTGTTATGGCCCATAAAAATGTATGAAACTTCCACTAGACTGATTTAAAATCATATAATCTCTCCCATTCAGTTTACTCATGTATCTTATAATATTAACTAATTCTCAGAGTATATTTGTAAAAAATTAAAATCTATATCTCTTTATGCTAGCACTGGAATATCAAAGTTTGGAAAAAAAAAAAGAGAGAGAGAGAGAATAAGACCTGGAAACCAAGACTTGTGACAAGCACAGTTAGAATGAAGCTGGACGGCAATTAAATCCATTTCTCAATATCGTATGGAAATAGAAGAGAATAAATAAAAACAAAGGAAATTTACAGGGTGACAAGGAAAAGTGAAGGAGCAGACAACTTCATGTTGCTTTCACCAAATTATACAGAAGAAAGTTGGAGAGAACATAATAAGTGATTCCTGTTGCATCTCTGCTTCCAGTGATTTCTGAGAAAGCAAAACCCCACCTGGCAGCAGGAACATGGAAATCCATCCATTCCACTCTTGTGCTGCTGAGATCTGTGTTGGTAACAGTATCTTCCTTAGAAAGCCAGCAGGGAAAGAGGAACTTTGGAGATCCTGCTCTGAAAAATGTTTTGTTCTAAAAACATGAAAACCTTCCAGCCCAAATGGAATGTGTGATCTGTGAATTTCCCTCATCGATATGTGTTCCATACCCATCCTTGTTATGTGAGCATCCGCTCTGCTGGGCGCCGTGCAGAGACCAGTGTTCACCCAGTCCACAGTCCAGAGGGGCCCACATGTTAGTTGAAGAAGTGCACAAATGTAAAGTTCCAACAATGACAAGTGTCAGGAGGAAGGAGGTCATCGGGCTATGAGCAAGCGGGAGGGAGGCGTGGCCCAGGGCGGGGATGGAGGTGAAGGAGGGGCCAGCCTGGAGCACGAGGGGGAGGGGACAGGGGTTCCAGGAAGCAGGGTCGCAGATGCAAAGGCCCTGTGGCGGGGTTGTGTGTGTGGGGTTCAGTTAACTGGAGAGACGGCAGCTTAATGTGTTAGGAGTGCAGGAATCCAGGCGCACGAGACGGGATGGCGCTGAACCGCCTAAAAGGGCTGTAAGAGGCCACAGGAGCGCTCCAAGAGAGGACGCATGGGGCGGAGGGGAAGGGAGAAGGTTCTGGCGATACAGCACGGGTCTAAACACGGGCTTGTGGGGCAGGATAGTGTAGTGCATCTGTCGAGAGAGCGCACTTCAAGGGAAGAGTCCAGTTTTGAACTTGTGAAATTTGATGTGCTCTTGAGACACCTTATGTGTGTCAGGCAGGCAGGGGGACTTGTGGCTCTGACATTCCCAGGGGAGGCGAGGAGTGGGGTGGGAGGGAGGAAAACAGGCACGTTGTGTGTAAGACACAGGTTATCCACGGGGGCGGCGAAGGCGAACAGGAAGAACTGCCTGCAAGGGAGGGAGTGAAAGCAGGGTCAGCTCGTGGGCAGCAAGGAGCGAGCGAGTCGAGAACAGAAGGGGACGAACAGTGGCGCACGCTTCTGAGAAGCGGAGTGGGACGGTGACTGTAACATGGCAGTTGGAAGCGTCTGGGGCCCTTGGGCTGGGGGCTCTGATGGAGGACAGCCAAGGAAACCAGGCTGGGGAACGCTGAGGAGAGCAGGGGGAGGTGGGAGAAGGCAGACCCGGATCTGGCTAGGTTTTCAGAAGTCTGGAAGGAGAGAGATGCGGAGGGGTGAGGGATGGAGGAAGGGGCTGAGTCTAAAGACGGGATATTCCTTCTTGGGGAGGTGTGGGCTCCGGGCTCCCAGCCTGCCTGAAGGGAATGGCTTTGGGGAGGCAGTCAGTCCCTCCGTCAGGAAGAGGGAAAGGGGACAGGGGCTGTGCAGCGTGGCAGAACCTGCCCCAGGGGAGACGGGGTTCCCTCCACGGGCTCCTCTTTTCTCTGGGAAGGAGAGCCATGACGACCTGCTGAGGGTGAGAGGCAGGCCGAGCGGTGCGGGGGCTTAGAGAGAACACAGAGAAGCTGAAAAAGTGATTGCAGGATGTGGGAGAACAAGTCTGAAGAGAGAGATGCGGCTGGGCTTTGGGGCAGAGCTGGGAGTCCGTTCGCGGTGATGGTTAGTGTGCAGGGCACCAGGCGAACCCGTGCAGTGGCATTCCCCAGAGCCGGGCCGCAGGAAGAAGCTGCTGATAGAGGATGACTGGGCTTCTTTGGGTCTGAGGTTTTTGCTAGTTGGGTGTGCCAGAAAGATGACACAAAGTGTCACGGAGAGAGCAATGGAGTTAATTCTAGGATGATCACTCAGAAATGGAAAGTCAGTACAAAACACTCATCCCCGACCACAAAGAGTTTCCCACTGTAGTTGATGGGGCAGCACATACACAGTGTGAAGGACAAAGCAGCAGAGCAGGAAAGCTAGAGTCCAGACAGTAAGTGTCCCAGGAACTCAGGGCAGGGACCCGTGACAGGTGTGCGGAAGGGCTTCTGGGAGGGAGTGAAGCCCGATGTGGCTCTTGAAAGATGGAGAGACGTGACTAGTGTTTCATTTAAATACATTTCGACAGGTTCCATCTTCACAAACCAAGAGTTCCCCAGGAAGAAGGGAATGTTTGGCCCTCGTTATTTGAGAAGAAAAGAGATGAGAAGTCAAAGCCGATTATGATGAAATTAAAAGAGACCCTTAGCAAAGGAGAGATTTTCATGAGTTCCTGCCTAACCTTTTACAAGCACCGCCAAGTTAATAGCTCTGTATCTTAATAGCTCTGTATCTTTCTGGTGTTTGCACTATGTAATGCTTTTAATACCTGTTGATTCTGTTGTGCTTTTTTGTGTATTAAATATTTTTCATTTTTCCAAATAAATAAATAAAATAACGGAGACCCATAGCGATCCCCCAGTCTAATGCTAATGTCTCACTGTGCAGATTACAGCACCCCCTGGTACGGCCGAGCCTTTATAATCGAGGAGGAGCTTGCCACTGAGTTGTACTAGACAGCTACTACATCGGCATTTCTTCCACAATGCCTTTCCTTCACAATGCCTTCACGTTTCCTTTGGGTTTCTCTCCATGCGCCAGCCACCCCCCCCATCCTCTCCCCACACCCCTTGGTCAGGTGAATAGCTAGATTTAATGATTTGCACACAAACACTTCACAAACCACAGGCTCTACCACTTAAAAGAACCTCTTAAGTAGTGAACAATATTTTTCAATAGTGTATCCGTGAGCCCCCCTTTTTTTCTATAAGCACATTTTATTTTTTTATATATAGGGCTCACCAGTCATTCATAAGTTTTACCAAAATATTAACTACAGCGCTGCCTGATCATTGAAAGGCCTGGATAATTCTCTCCTGTAGCCTATTACTTTGACATCACACAAACTAAAATATATCCTTGAATCTAATTCACCTTAACGAGCTGATGCAGATAATGACAATGAGCTATCATCTTGAATAAGGCTGAGTTGATTTTATTTGTTAACTTCTATCTTCCACATAGGGCAAAACTTTCAGACTTTAGGACAAAATTCTTGGGTTTCAAAGCCTTCAGTCTGAGAAAATTTTAATTTATTCGTTTGGCATTCTACCTAGCTCAACCATTCTATTGCTGTATGGCCTACCTCGAAACTGGTGGCACAACTAATAATGGTTTATTATCATTAGCTTACATCAGTTTTTTTTTTTTTTTTTGCAGTACACGGGCCTCTCACCGTTGCGGCCTCCCCCGTTGCGGAGCACAGGCCCTGGACGCGCAGGCTCAGCGGCCATGGCTCACGGGCGCAGCCGCTCCGCGGCACGTGGGATCTTCCCGGACCGGGGCACGAACCCGTGTCCCCTGCATCGGCAGGCGGACTCTCAACCACTGCGCCACCAGGGAAGCCCTTTACATCAGTATTTTAACAAAGCATTTATACTTTTCTTCCTGTCTTTATAGATATTCTATACATATAGGAAACACACACACATATATAGTTTCATTTATATATGCTACATAATATTCATGAAAGAAAACAAAAAGATTTGTGTTAACCATTACTATTTTGAAGGAAAAAATAACACACCCCGCAGGAATAAGCATGTATCATGAAATCCAAATAGTTTTTAATTTATGGAGATAAAAGTGCTTTTGGAGTTTACTTATTAAACTTTTATTTGGTTAGTTAAATAATAAACTGGAAGCACTAGTTGTATTATGAAGGCAACATTTAAAGTTCCTTCAGGTTGCAAATATTTAATAAACTCTCACAACAAAGGTGCAATACCACTTTATACTTAATAGTTGTCAAACCACTTGGGCAAATAGTTTTTCATTTTCTATTTGTGTTGACAGTCACATTCAGAGTCCTATAAGGCTCATGATTGTATATTGTAGATACTCCCACGCAGAGAAGCTGTAGGCTTCTCCCCGGTGCCCTGGGAAGGGCCTCTTGTTCCTGTTTATACCGTGTCAGTCCAACAGACTGATGTGGACCAGCCCAGACTTTCCGCTGAGCCACTGGTCATCAGAGTGGACAGTGCCGGAGCCCAACATAAGACATTAAATAAAGAAGCTTTGTTGTGAACGTCAACAGACACAAGGGCAAAGTGGAGGGTGGGAGGGTGAGGAAAAGGTTTAGTACAAAGTGCCCAAGGGTTCCTGATTGTATTACAATTCTAGAGTCAGAGGGGAAGATATTGTTGACATGGAGGATGGTAGAGGGAGGAGGGTGGGGGGAGCTGGTGAGGTCTAGGCTACCCTTGGCCTTGACTCACATTAATACTTGGCATTAACCTTGCTGCTCATACTTAGTGGACACCTGCCAAGCATCACATTCAACACTCTAGACACCGTATCTCATCTGATCTTTAACCAAATGGAGTAGGTACTAGTATTATTATCTCCATTTTCCAGATAAGAAAATTGAGGCTTAGTAAGATTAGGTAAACTAGTCCAGCCTAAACCTTCCTCAGTCAGGCAACTCACATGAGTTACCTCAAATATGCAGGTCAGAGAGCACGGCTGGCTGACCCTAAGATCCTTTGGAGATCCTGACAGCCTCTGAGGCAAGAGTCACAGCAACGTCAGAAACCGTCCACCTGAAATTCAAGTCTTTATCATGTTAAAAACTTCTAAAGGAGTCCTTTCCTTTTTTTTCTTTAAGGAGTAATTAAACAGATGTTTAGAATAAATGATTAAATGCATGTTTAATTGGATATGCGCCATAACCTACAATGACATCAGCTGTGATTTTAATAAGTGTAATCTAACTTTGCAAAGACCTGTATCACTGAGTTTTCATTTCTCTGACATCCCTTGTCATTTCAAAAAAAGGGAAAATACTATAAATTAACTATATTTCAATAAAAAAAAACACAAAAAAGGAGAAAATAAATATTCCTCAAAGTTTCATTAAATCCTAATGAATCATAAATAGTATCCTTAAAGGATACGAAATTGATTTCCAAAGTATTTATTTATTTATTTATTTAAAGTACGCGGGCCATTCACTGTTGCGGCCTCTCCCGTTGTGGAGCACAGGCTCCGGATGCACAGGCTCAGCGGCCCAGCCACTCCGCGGCATGTGGGATCTTCCCGGACCGGGGCATGAACCCGCGTCCCCTGCATCGTCAAGCGGACTCTCAACCACTGCGCCACGAGGGAAGCCCGAAAGCCATTATTTATTAAAGCAAATTGCTGAGTTTTCCCTTATGAAAAGTATGATTAACACATGGTACAGTAAAACTCATGTGACTTACTTTTCCTTTTATATTACTATATGACCCAACTCACAAAAGGTATCTTGATCGCTCTCTTCAGCAAAACATTCAAACTTCTATCCCACTCAAGTCACCTCCAATGCTGCAAAACATGGCTTTTGTTTAGTGTATTAAATCTGCTGATTGCAAGGGGTGTCATTCCTGCAGAGGTAACACTGAATTCACACTGGCAAGAAAACCGAGTTTGCGGTTAAGCTGCAAACCTGGGAATGATAAACAACTACTGGACAAGGAATAAATAAGTGAGACCCAGCTGGTAATGGTTCTGAAATGAAGGCATACAGACGTGTCCTCACATAGCCATTTCACACTGAGACATATAAAAAATCAACTTCACTAATTTACATGATTTTTTTCAGTCAAAACCATGTTTATAAATCGTGAGGCATTATTAATGACACTTCATTAATTCAGATATATGCACCCTATATACTATGTTCCCAGACGAATGCAGAATTGTATTGGTTTTCATTCAGCCAAGTTTACACAAAAAGGACTGAAAAAAAACCAGAAATCTCTCACACGCAGTAGACACTGAGATATTTAATCTGATTATAATAGACAATTCACTACAAATTATGCCACATTCAGGTGAAACAGGAGGCATCCAGCACGTCAGGCCGCGGGGTATGGTGCTGGGTATGGAAGCTGGTACACGGGCACTGGTGGGGGGAGCACGTCCCAGATTGGAGCAAGTCGGACACGGCAGGAGTGGGAATTATCTTAAAAGGGCTATTTATTCCTCCTCAAAATCTCAAGACACAGATTGAACCAGGCTTATTTTATCTCCTGAACATTTCCTACCACTTAAATATGAATGCATATTTTAAAACACAACTTGATGATAATAATAATAAAGAGGGTAGACTGAACAATGAGAAAACGGAACAACATAACCACAAAGGATTCAAGATCAGTAAGGACCCACTGGGAAAAAGAACTATAATGTGTAACTTGACATGACTGTAATTTTGGATACTATTTTAACTTTAATTAATTTCTTAGGGAAATCAATAAATATGTCATACCAGATCCCCTAGACTTTACAAGTTTTGCAATTGCGTCTAGCTTCTGCAAAAGAATCCTGACTTCACAATTTTAAAAAAAGGGATACAAATTCACCATTAATGTTAAAAAAATCTCTTTCCCCCCCTCCGTATTCCTTCATATCAGTGTCTGAAAATAGATACTTTCCACTTACTGGACTCATCTTAAAAAAACCCCCACAAAATTCCTTTATGACTCTATGGTTGATAAGCATAGGATTCCTCCCACCCAATAATTTACTCTGAACATTTCTGCCCCAGGGTTCATTGGCTTTAGGAAGTGAATGAGTCGAAAACTAAAATTACTACTACCAAGAGATAATAGTTGAGGGTGTTCCAAGAGCCATTGGAACAAATCACAGCTGGATGGTCTAATGCTTTGGTCCCTGTTCCACAAACAGCAGGGGTCGTTTAAATGTGAATGGGAACTTTCCCTGGTTCTCCCCCAAAGGTGTACAAAATGACCTCCCGCGCATTTTTAAGAAAATAGTTTCCATAGCGTGACCTAGAAAAGGTCACCAAGATTGTGCAAGTCTCTCCACACTCTTGTCCAGACCATCTGCCTCCCTGTTTCTGGAGCGGGTGGGGAGCGGTAGCTTGGGGAGCAGCCACGAAGCAGAGAGATGTAATAACATTAAGGGTTGTAATAACAAACTTTAAGCAATTAGGTAGCCTGCCTGGCGTGTACAGAATTGTCCAAATTAGGTGCAATACCTATGACCACCCCTTCCAAATACCTTCTGAAGAAGACTTCTAAAAAATTCTTGAATTATATCTGTTTCTTTGTAAAATGGGGATACCACCACCAATTTACATACTGAAGTTTCTATTTTATGATGGTGGTAGCAACCATAACAATCTCAGAACAAAGAATATCATAAAAGGACTTTTTTCTACTAATTTTCTTAACAAGTTTGTGGCAGTGGGAGAAGATCACCTAAAATTTTTAATCTTATTTTTACTTTTTGATACCTAATTTCTTATTCTATGTTTTAAATTATATATATTAACTTGAACATCAGCTCTCATTTGGAAATAGTTTTATAATCTTGTAAAGAATATAGGTTGAAATAATTAAGAATTTAAAAAACTGATGTCTCAACACGATTCTAGCATGAAGCCCACTCTTGGAAAGGTGTGGCTCTCGTTACAACTTAGACTGCAAATTGAACAGCAATTTGAAAGTTCTGAGGTTTCACAGGAGCAGACACTGGCAAATTAGAGTCAATTACAGAGGCAGGAAAAAACAAGCAGTTGAAAATGTTTGTGAATTGTGTTTTGATCTGTCCTGAGGCAAGAGGTCAATTTTCAACAACTGCTCCATCAACACTCATTTTCTAAGATTACCATATTTTAAATAGCTAGTGGGAAGCAGCCGCATAGTACAGGGAGATCAGCTCGGTGCTTTGTGACCACCTGGAGGGGTGGGATAGGGAGGGTGGGAGGGAGGGAGACGCAAGCGGGAAGAGATATGGGAATATATGTATGTATATAACTGATTCATTTTGTTGTGAAGCTGAAGCTAACATACCATTGTAAAGCAATTATACTCCAATAAAGACGTTAAAAAAAAAAAGTTAGTATCTTTCTGTGTGCAGATAAGACAAAAGCAAAGACACACGTATGTTTCAATTAAAGCCTTCTTTTGAAATGTGAGCTACCTTTAGATGTCTAGAAAATAAATGTTTTATTTTGACGAGCCAAATAAAAGTGTTCCGATAGCAAAGCTGGATAGAGATGTGAATCAGAGTACAAAGGTCTGCCATTCCAGCATCTATAAACTCAAAAGCCCAAGTTAGTAACCTTAAGGGGATTTTTGTGTTGAACAAGGATCATTAAATCAATCTTTTGATTAATGGCTACTTGACTAAAATTAAAACATCATCAAGAATACTTAAACTCTTGCTTAGAATCTTACTTTAATTTGTATCAGAGACGTACACTCTACCATAGACCATCTGTCAACGTGGTATCTTCAAGCTCTATCAGACACTTCTGATGGGTGTTTCTCACTGGTTGACCTGTGGCCAACTTCAACGAAAAGAATGAAGTCACATTAAAATTTTACCTCCCAAAGACTCTGACATGAAATTATTGAAATAGACCAAAGATTTAGAGGCTATTACAGAGGTAATACAGGCTTTAAAAAAAATTCAAGAAAAATTTGCTGATGAAAACAATGTGAATGTGGTCCATTCAAAAGGAGCCCGGGCTTGGAGTCAGGAGACCTGTGACAGAGCCCTGGTCCTCCTACCACTTCATCACTGCCTACCCTTGGGCAAATTGTTCTAACTCTTTTTTTTTTTTTTTTTTTTGCGGTACGCAGGCCTCTCACTGTTGTGGCCTCTCCCGTTGCGGGGCACAGGCTCTGGACACGCAGGCTCAGCGGCCATGGCTCACGGGCCCAGCCGCTCCGTGGCATGTGGGATCTTCCCGGACTGGGGCACGAACCCGTGTCCCCTGCGTCGGCAGGCGGACTCTCAACCACTGCGCCACCAGGGAAGCCCCCAACTCTCATGATCTCGCTTTATACTTTTAAAAAGTGAGTTGGAGAAGATAGACATTGCAAATGATGTACTGTTTGGCCTAGACTGTGATTTAGAAAATGTCTGAATTAATCACCAATTTTTTTCAGACTGGAGAAAATTTACATACGGATTTAGGTCTCTGGCTTCCTTGAAAAAAGGAAAGATCTGGCATCCTGCCCAGCATCACTCACCCGGCGCTGAGTAGTGGCAGAGATGCGCCCCTGGTCGGGCACAGGACCCACCATTCCCTATAGTCTTCGGCCTAATGTCTTTGCTCATCCCAGGGTTTCGGCCACCCCTGGGCTCCAGTGCCTGGCATGCAGCAGACAGTCTCCCAAATGTAAATGAATCGTGAAACAACTGTCCCCAGAGATTCTCTTAATCCTAGAAGAAACAGAAGACCTCATGAAGTATGGCGTTAATATGGGTGGAGGAGGCAGGGACAAGGTAGAAAGATAAGCCACAGCTACAGTATTATAATCAGGAACAGGCATGACCTTGGGCCTTCCCTGCAATCGACATAAAGATGTGGAAGGGATGCTAAACGGAGATGTACGCCTGCAGCTGCCTGTGGCTGTGTCTCCAGAGGAGCATCAAGGTGGACTCACAGGAAAGGTGGAATGAGAAAGACGAGAGCCAGGTGGAGATGAGATGACCTGGAGTATCTGAGGCCAGCCTACCCACGCAGTACCTCCCAGATACGCAAACCAACCAACCCTCTAAGCCAGCGAAGTTAGGTTTCTGACACCTGCCATTGAAGACATCCAAATACAACACTCAAAACACTTAGTGAAGACAGAATGAATATAAACCTCTTTCATCTGGGGGAGATGAATGCTAGCAGCAAGGACGCAACACTTCTGGAAACTGATCCTGAAAGTTTCCAATGAACATATTTTACTTCTCATAGTCAGAGATCTAACATACGCCAAAATCACTGAATACTTCCTGATGGCTTTCTGGATATTCATCCTGCAATGAGGTCACCCTAAAAGGAGGGTCCCCCAAGTGGATTGTGAAAGAGAGGCTTCCATAAGGCACTGGAAGACCCGATGCTGGCAGCAATTCTGGCAGGGGGCCCTAAGTCCCACAGCCCTCCAGGAGTGGGGCCTGGCTGGCTACGGAGAAGACAGGGTGGAGTCCGGTGTGGAAGACAGCTATCTCCCCGGTACACCCAGGGGACCACATCTGCTGAAAAATCAGTGAGAGATTGCATGCATTTAGAAAACCTATCACTCACACACGATCAATAAAACCTACCAGATGATGGAGAAGGGGGTGAACATGTATAGTTCAGCATTTCTTTTTCTTTAAAAAAGGATTTTTTCAGCAGTTGGGACCTATATTAAGATTCCAGAAGGGAAGCACTGAATTCCTGATTTGGTTAGGGCTGAACTTTTGTTTTCCTTTCCATCAGCAGAACAGAGGGGCGGCTTGTTTTATTGCACAAGAAAGAACAATATGAGGAAGGTTACCATTATGCAGTTTATATAGCTTTCCGGGATTCCCGTGTCAAGTGATGAATTGACCATGCGTTTTTATCTCCTTCCCTTCCAGAAACCCTGCTAAAATGACAATAAAGGAAGCTTGCAATGGAAAAAACAACCCTAACAAAGAAAACTGTAACATGGACAACATAAGAGGAGAAATGTCAAAGAATCTTTCAAAGACAAAAAAATAAAGGGAGGATTGTTAACTGATAGAAGAGGAGAGAACGATGCTACTTCAGCGCCCATGGCCACTTTGCTTCAGAGATGCAGAGGCCAGGCGCCCAGGGTTCAGGTAACAGAAGGTGCACTGCCCGTTGCCAACCACGGCTCCCCGCAGGAGACAGGGGATGGATTCTTTAGAGAACTGAACCCAGGAGGCTTCAGAGTTGGGAACAGAGCAGGGCTGGGCTGGGGCACGGGAGGAGTGGAAATCTCCGCTGTCACCCCTGGGACCTCAGCCCTTGCTCTCTGCTCTGCTCCAGACACACCCAAATCCAGTGGCCACGCCTCTCAGAAGGAACAACCGCTGAGAAAGGCTGTCCCACTCCCCACCCACCTTCATGTAAAAGCCCAGCAGGTCAGGCGTTGCCACGGGCCCAGAGGGCGGGATCTGTTTTCCAACATCTCATTCCGAAATCTGAATGGATAGCAATGAACCACCAGATATAGAAGGAAAGCTTCTAATATGGAAGAAAAGGACTGAAAGAAATCTACAATTTTTAGTGATATATAACATCACATAATATTAAATCACCAAATTCAGTACTTCACAAAGTACTCAAAATAACTGAGGCAGGGAATTCCCTGGTAGTCCAGTGGTTAGACTCCATGCTTCCACTGCAGGGGGCACAGGTTCGATTCCTGGTCAGGGAACTAAGATTCACACAAGCTGTGCAGTGCAGCCAAAACCCACCCCACCGGCAACAAAAACAAACAAAAAAATCTGAGGCCTAGTAAGGTGAACACTATTCCTTTAACCAAAAGCTGTGTATTATTTTAGTCAAAAGGAGGGATGGAAGGAGAAATGAAAAGGAACAGGAAATATAGCATCATCTATCATGGCAGAAAGTCAACAGGTGATATCTATAATTGACAAATTCATAAACAACAGTATAAGCTTATTACCTATAAGCATAGGGGTAAATACCAGGGGAAATTATTATTATGAATATCCGTGTGTGCTAACATGGAAAGTTCTCTAAGAAACAGTATGAAGTGAAAAGAGCAAGATGCCTTTAATACACCCTCATTTCTGTTTTTGAGAAATGTTATACATTCATATATTTGTATATGAAACTTATAGGAAGTACCTAAAAGCTAGAGGAGCAGGTTTGGGGGTCTGGGCTGGAGGTGAAGTTCCTCACATGGTTATTCTCATAATAATGATGGAGGGGAAAACCAAAGCGCTCGTGAAGTTTCTGCCTCAGGGGCATATCATGTAACTCCAAGTCAATGGTTCCCCACAAGCGGTGCATGTTCCCCTGCAAGGAGATTGGAGCATTTCTATTTATCTTTTATCTAAGAAAATTAACCTTCGTGAAATTTATTTTACAGTTTGACATATGGCCTCTGCAATCCATATATCAAACTGTCATGTGCTGTATATTGTAGGGGAGATCACCTGAAGAAATAGTAGGAACCCACGTCTTGGCAGTGGCGGGGTTGGCAGTGGGAAACACCCCAGCTTTGTCCATGCCTGGTGTGTTGCAATGGCTTGCATTGTACATGTGCCCACCTGGGTGGGTTTACAGACCATACCATCTGGATTTAACTAAGCTAAATCAACCCTCGAAAAACAGACCTGTGCTTAAGAGGATACCCGAAAAGAAACCACCAAGTGAAACTAATACTAAAAACACAAGCACCAGTTAACAAGACTATGGCAGCGCTGAGAGCCAAGCTTCTGCCACATTCTCTCCACTGACTATTTATGAGGTCAAAGCACTGATGATTTAATCAGATAGGACAAGAATGGTTCAAGAACAACTGAAATTATTGAGAAGACTGTTTAAAATGTGGACTCCCATACATTTTGGTTAATTGATATACGTACACTTCTCTAAGTCTTAGTACGTTGTACCTTGAGACATTAGCTGATGACAGATGGAGGACAGCTATCAAAATGGGCAAGTCGTTTAAAAACTAAGCACTCAACCAAAGACAAACAGCTGTAGTTTTTTCAATGATGTTTAACATCATGTAATACTAAACTACCAAGTTTAGCACTCCATAAAATGTTACGAATTTAATGATTAACATACTGAAGCTACTTTCTGGGTTCCTTTAACAGCCAAGGATTAAAAACTACATACCACTCATTATTCCCACTTAAGGTAAAAATGGCCAAAAGTACATGAAAAACCGATATGGCACCAAATTCAAATGAGTTCCTTTGTCGGCAAATACTACTGGCAGATACGCAGAAAATACTGGTCAGTATTTTAAGACTTGAGGATGAGAACAAATTATGTAGCCTGCATGATTTCCTTTATAGCTGCATCAAAGTGAAGAGGATTCTAACATGTTTCTGCTTTTGGTATTTGCTAAATTATCCCATATATTCAAAGAACCACTGTGTGTGGTTGAGAGGGAAGCAGAGCCCGTGTACTTCAAAAAGCTGTGGAATTTAAGGCATGAGCCATGCACTTTTCCTTCGCAAAAACACAAGTGTTCCAAATTCGTGGACCTTTGCAGGGGTGGGAGGTGCCTGTCAGTAGCATGCTACTGAGAAGCAAAAAAATAAACACGTGTTAAGCTTCCTTTAAAAGTAAAGACTCAACATGGGGTAAGAAAATAACTGCTTTTTAAGAGAAACCAAAGCTTTGAAAAGAGAAGATTCTAAGAAAACAGATGTTGGGAGATGTTTCCACTGTTCTGTGATCTTGTAGCCAAAAACAGTGTAACTGTGCCATCTGAAAACTCCTGTATCAGCACACTCAAAACCTTGGAAGTAGAATATTCCAGCCTATTAGAAATCTTGCCAAAGAGTTTCAAAGCTTATTCGTTACTGGGTGCTGAACCCATTTGTTAAAACTTTAAAAACAACAATACCTTCCAGTAAATTTTAAAGTTTTCAGGAAAATGAAAATTTAACATCTGAAAGTCAACTAAAAGCTTTGTCAAGTCAACTGAAACTGGCAGGATGGGCAGAGACAAGGCATATGATGATTTAGTGACAATGGCTAGTGATACACCTCTTCTGTTTCCATTTATAAATCTTTGTGAGTATATTTTTCAGCCATTAAACAAAAGCCATTAAAACCAAGAAGCGGGGTGGGGGGGGGGAGGAAAAGACTGGGAGTTTGGGATTGACATGTACACACTGCTATATTTAAGACAGATAACCAGCAAGGACCTACTATAAAACAGAGGGAACTCTGCTCAGTATTCTGTAATAACCTAAATGGGAAAAGAATTTGAAAAAGAATAGATACATGTATATGTATAACTGAGTCATTTTGCTGTACACCTGAAACTAACACAACACTGTTAATCAACTATACTCCAATAAAAACAAAATACATGGAACCTTAGAGGTAGCTTTAAAAAAAATCAATATTAAGACAATTTTTCTTCAAATACACAAAGTATACTTCTCTCACTAAAAAATTAATCATTTTTAATGAGGGCAAAAGACTTCTTTATAGTGTTAAAATTATTTTAACATATTTAATCTTACCATTTTTCACTTTTGGAGATGCTGTAACATGTACACAACATTAAGATTTGCATACGAACATTATGTATAAATAAGTATACATGTTAGCATGCTTAAATTTCATCCACATGATGTGTGATCAAAAATAGCTGGAGTAGGGCTTCCCTGGTGGCGCAGTGGTTGAGAGTCCGCCTGCCGATGCAGGGGACACGGGTTCGTGCCCCGGTCTGGGAGGATCCCACGTGCCGTGGAGCGGCTGGGCCCGTGGGCCATGGCCGCTGAGCCTGGGCGTCCGGAGCCTGTGCTCCGCAACGGGAGAGGCCACAACTGTGAGAGGCCCCTGTACCGCAAAAAAAAAAAAAAAAAGCTGTAGTACATTGTTCTATGGGGGATTTTTCAAAATGCACCTATCGTTACCCATCCACTAGCCCTGTGGTGGGGAACAGGAATTTGGCTGTGTGTTCTGTAGTATAAAAAGTCCCCAGGTATTTTTGACAGAATCCTCTCCCCCCTCTTTTTCCCCCCGCACCCTCCCCCCAGGAAGCCAGCAGGCCCTCTGCTGCTCGGAGCATTTAGTGATCACGAGTGAGGAAGAAGCTTGATCCTGATACATTTGTGCTGGCCAGAGGCAGGCATATGGTTCAGCATTCGCTTGGCCATGGCAACAGCTCATTTTAAAAACTGTCCCCACCAAAACCTTCTTATATACCTGCTTTTTCCCTCGTAACAATGACGTAGGATTATTCTCACTGAGCAGATGAGAAATAAAGTTAAATAACTCAGCAGAGAGGGTAAACGGCGTCCCTCAGATCATGAGAAAAGGTAGAACTAGACGCCTCTCCGCTAAGCCCTATGCTCGTGCCAACCTCGCACACACGGTTCTGACACCGGACCCTACAGTCCCGAAGGGGGTGCCCCATGGAAAGAAATGGTATTGCAGCCACCCCTGTGGCCCCATATTTTACAAAGGAGCAGGGGTCCAGCTGAGCCCCTTCTGTGGGTCTGTGGGAGGATGCGTCCGGTTAGCACAGGTGGGAGGAGTTTGCACAAACTTTTGAAAGTTGGGAATATAAATGTGTATCAAATGATTGCAAGGGATTAACCGCACTTTTAGTATCCAATCTTCTAATCACAGTCTTCTAGGTTAATTTCTCCTCCCCCCTCCCCCATTTCTAAAATACATTTTGTTCAAAAACTTTAGAGTAACCTGCTTCTGAGCCTTTTTATCTGATGTGCTGAATTAATCATGTTTTCCTGGTGAGTTACATTCTTTAGCCTAAAAGACTATTTCAAGCATGTGTAAATGCATTTTCTAAAAAATGAAAGCCAATAGGCAACTCAAGTTTTGTCCAGAAAAGAAATAATTGTTTAGCAAACAACAGACCAAAGCTATTTTATTCAGAACAATAGGATACTGTTTCTAAGACATACCAAACTACATTTCTTACATAATTTTCTTTTGTCACTGAAAATGCTTCTGAAATTTGAGGATAAGTTCAACTTAGATTTCAGTTAAAATACCTACACTTCCATCACGTTGAACTACAGAAAATCACTTTTTTGTACAGATACACATTTATTTTCCATTTGCTGTAAAGCACAGGGGTGTGGTTTAAAAAATAATCATTAGCTCGGCTAATTTCTTCTTCATGGCTGAAAATAGGATCTTTTTAACCCTTTACTTAGGTGCATATATACTCACAAATAAATGTCCTGAAGTGTTTTACAAATAATGCAAGTAACAAGCACTTTTATTTAACCTGGTTTAAAAAAAAAACTGTCACCATTTCATGATTAATTTTCAAAAAGATGTCACACCAATGAATATAGATCTCCTATCCACAAATACTCCTAATTCACAAACTATCAAAGAACAAAAAATGCTGTTTGTTTTCATTATTTTAGGAAAAAGAGTACTTGTCATCACATGAGTTTTGCATAAATTAATCTCTCCTTTCCCCACCTCCTCCCACTACATTCTATGTACTCTATCAGCTATAAAAATAGGTAAGCAAAAATCCCCAGAGAATTAGATGACAGAGAATCTTAATTCCTAATTAGCTCAACCGACATTAATTTCTCATTCTCCACATGCTATGAACATGAATTAAGGATGCAACACACCAGATTTAATCCAGGCACTGCTCATTTGATTTTTTTTGTCTTCTTTCTTTTTCTTGTTTGAATTTTATTTTATTTTTTTTATACAGCAGGTTCTTATTAGTTATCTATTTTATGCATATTAGTGTATACATGTCAATCCCCATCTCCCAATTCATCCCACCACCACCAGCCACTTTCCCCCCTTGGTGTCCATACATTTGTTCTCTACATCTGTGTCTCTATTTTAAACCTGGAAACTTCTAAAAGTCTGGACAGGGAACTGTACTCTTAGCTGTTACAAAAGATCCAAATGTTTCTTTCCTCATTATATTTCTTTCTTTTTCTTTTTCAATTTGTCTGTGCTTGTGGGATCTTAGTTCCCTGACCAGGGATCAAACCTAGGCCCACAGCAGTGAAAGTACGGAGTCTTAACCACTGGAGAGCCAGGGAATTCCCCCTCATTATATTTCGATCATCTTTTTTCTCAATCATTTGAGGCTAATAGTGTTCATTAAGATAAGGAAAAGACTGCAGGAGGGCATTTAATCCACTCCCTATGCCAGCATCACAAATATATTCTCAGGAACAACACAGGACACAGGGCTGCCCTAAGTGGTCTCTCCAAGGTAAGGTATGAGGTTTAAGAGGCAGATCTTAAAATAGTGCATTAGTTTTTTTAATATTTTCTCAGGAACGTCTCCTTTACCTTAACTTCAGGAGTCAACTTTTGCATTCACGTATATTTTCCTCTTTGATCTTAAAGCCTAAAGGTTCAGTGTCTGAAGCATGCTTGCCTTTAGAAAACATGACTTAAAGAGCTAAACAAAGTTTATCAGTCACATCTCAGGTAGAAGGCATATTTACTAGAAAGAAACGTGACATAACTCCAAATTCATGTGTTGTCAGCTCTGAAGAAGTTCATTCCTGGTAATTTGGTTTTTTTCTATTGATACCTCTGAACCTACTTAAGGTAAAATCAAGGAAATGCTGTGTGAAGTTCCATGAGAATCATGAATATTTTTTAATTCTAGTAGAGAAAGACCAAAATTTTATTGTTTCATTGTTAATTATTAATTTTTCTCATGCTCTCTTTTTTTCCCCTTTTGTCACAGGTCAACACAGTATCTCAGGAGAGGCCAAAGGGCTTGAATTTTCCTATGTCTCTCAGTAGCAGGAAAGGACACTTTTGGCCACAAGCAAGTCATTGTGGCCTGATGGAAATGTTCAGTGATGACACACAGGAACCACTTACACCTTTGAAAGTGAAGAACGAGAGTTTTAACCAATGCTCACTGGTACCAATTCAAGATAAAAACGAAAACAAAACTCAGACTCTCTGTGGTAGACCATGAACAGGAAGGCAGCCAAAAACTACTGTATTGCTTTTTTCTGCTCACTGAGGATGTGAGCTCTAAGAAATATTTGAAATAAACCTGCATTTGTTAAACCAAAATCTAATATGTGAACAAAGAGAGGAAAGCCACTTAAAACCCTGCTACAATACATGACAAATTATGCTTTTCATCACCGCCCTCTAACCATGATCAAGGCCTTTACTGTTGAATTTAAGAATCCCCGTGATATTCAGTGACAGCAATTATTCAAGGGCCCCAATGACCCCTTATCTAAGGACAAACTATGGAGACTATGCGACTAGAGGCATTTGCCGTAACGGCAGAATAAAGCAAAATTTCTCATATCAAGAAAAGTTGGCCCATAGTCAGCTTTTTTACCCCAATAGATTATAAGCACGTTAAGGGTGGAAACTAGATTTTATTCATCTTTGTACATTCCTGCCCAGCCCAGGGACCAACTACAAGAAATAGTTGCTGAACAAATTTTAAGCTAAATCTATCACTTATAAACTTAAAAGGAACTCTACTATTTTATCTAGCAAAGACAAGTCCTGCTCTTTGTATCAATCCCTCAGAAAACCAAAACCTGCAATGCCAATGACTAATTCCTATTTACCAAGTTATCGAAGTTTGGGCTGATAGAATGCAAGATGACTTATGGAAAGATCATTTTACTGGCATAAAATCAAATAAATTAAATATTCTCCAACCCTATCTAATTCTACCAGCTGAGCAATTCTTGAGGAAGATAACGTTTGTTTTTGTCCATCGGCATAGCATTTCCAACTTACAAAGGATGTTCATATCTCTTACTTAAATCATCGTTATACTACATGAACCTCTGACATCATCCAAAGGCCCAGAAATCACAGAAAAAACGGTACCCTAAGTCAGGGGTCCCGAACTCCCAGGTACTGGTCCACGGCCTGTGAGGAACCAGGCCACACAGCAGGAGGTGAGCGGCAGGAGGTGAGCGGCAGGCAGGGCGAGAGAAGGTTCATCTGTATTTACAGCCGCTCCCCATCGCTCGCATTACAGCCTGAGCTCCGCCTCCTGTCAGCATTATGGTGACTTGTATAATTATTTCATTATGTATTACAATGTAATAATAATAGAAATAAAGTACACAATAAATGTAATGCGCTTGAATCATCCCGAAACCATCCCCCCCCCCCACCGGTCTGTGGAAAAATCATCTTCCACAAAACCGGTTCCTGGCGCAAAAAAGGTTGGGGGCCACTGCCCTAAGTACTTTAAAGTGTTACTGTTTCCTTAGTGTAAAGTAATTCCTCACATTAACAAAACACAAGTTCCTCTCCCACTCCCATATAATTTGTTGACAGCAAATCAAACAGAATAGAGCATTAATCAAACTTAGTTCAATAAAGCTTAAGAATGTATTGTTTTAATACACAAGCATCTTTAATCTCACCATCTCTAAATAAACACTATTGAAAGCCTGAAAAAGAAAAAAGAAAAAGAAACCAGCTATTATAAGCATGCTTTACTTAATACTTTACTTAACATCTGGTTAAATGTCATCTACTTGAGTTCTTTAAAAATGTGGATTCATCAAGAGCTCGAGAGACCCTGGATTACTCTAAGACAAGGACAGTAATA
This sequence comes from Lagenorhynchus albirostris, assembly GCF_949774975.1. Classification (NCBI taxonomy): domain Eukaryota; kingdom Metazoa; phylum Chordata; class Mammalia; order Artiodactyla; family Delphinidae; genus Lagenorhynchus; species Lagenorhynchus albirostris. The sequence goes on from NC_083095.1 coordinate 179,764,879, forward strand.
TCCCAAATGACACAGTAACCTAGAGGGGGATGACTATTTTTATTTCAAGGAAAGCAAAATATCAACCGAGTTAACTATAAAAAAAGGCTGTCCGTTAAAAAAAAAATTCTATGTTATATTTCAAAAAGCAAGAGTGACTTTTAGATAATAAGTAAACAGCACTGTAGATAAATTTAAAATACAAATAATAACATAGCCAAATGTAATATTTGAGGTGGTTTACCACTTTTACTGAGAAGATAGGCCTAACCTCACCAAAGCTTTAGAAAATGTCATTTTCCTAATTTGTTGATTTGTTAACCCAATCTCACCATTTTCTCCTATCTTTTCTATTTTTTTTAACACTCTAGAGGGATATATACTTCCTATGTAAAGTATTACTTCACCACAAAGATGACAGAGCCTGTAATTATTGATGGCAATAAATATGCTCAATTCTAAAGAGGGGGGAAAACCTTCCTTTCTAAAAGATTTCTTTCAAAATGGGATTAAGAAAAAAAAGATATGTTACCTTCGCTAAATGATGGAAAACAGAAAGAGGTATTAGGTATTGCTATAGTCTGAGTATTTGTGCTCCCTCAAAATTCATATGTTGAAATCTTAACCCCTAAATATGCTGGTAGTAGAGGTGAGGTCTTTGGGAGGTGCATAAGTCATAGGGGTGAAGCCCTCAGGAGTGGGATTAGTGCCCTTATAAGAGACCCCATAGAGATGGCTACACCCTTCTGCTAAGCGAGGACACAGAGAAAAGATGCCAGCTATGAGCTAGGAAGAGGGCTCTCACCCAAACGTGACCATGCCTGTGCCTTGATCTTGGACTTCCAGCCTCCAGAACGTGAGAAATAAATTTTTGCTGTTTATAAGCCATCCAGTCTGTGGCATTTTGATACAGAAGCCCAAATGGACTAGGACAGATGTTCTCCCCAAAAGTCTGACCTTTTGGTTGATTGGATCGTGTACATGATGGTCTGTACTTGATAAGCAGGTTCCTCCTGACTAACTGCTTGCCCACTAGGCTAGGTTTCCAACCAGAGGCCACAGCATGAATAGAGTATACAGGACAGACTGCCTTCCTGTTTGATAGGAAGCTGTTAATGATACAATACCATTTCCTCCACCCAACTGCCAATTTTAACAATGACTTATAGTACATCGATGATTGCAATAACAGTTTCATTACGCAGCTTATACTCTTTCCTCTAACCCTAGGACATAGAACACTAAAACTGAGAGTCCTGACAGCGTGTATTATATACTGTGATGTTACAAAGATTGTTTCAAATGTTCTACTTTGCAGCCATTCAGAATATGTTACACGTTTCTAATTAGATATTAAAATACAGAATTACTAAATGACTGTTAAACATCTAACTAGATAGAGATGATCTTTATAACACATGGAATGGAGTTCTGCTTTACCTTGTAAATGTGAGTCCACCAAGTCAGCAGCTTCTAGAACTGCTGCATTTATTCACTTTACACCAGTGACCATGGTGTTCTGTTTTTAGACATGGGCAACTGTGTGATTATCAGCAAAATTTTAGAAAGAGCCAGAGAAGAGAGCAAAAGACTCGAAACGACTAACAGAAAACTCATGTTCTACAAGTCTTACTTTCAGGAACCACAACACCCACTAAAGCTCAGACACGTGTGCAAATTTGAGGTCTGACTCATCACCTGCCAGTTACTGCGATGCACCTGAGTTCTGAGTCCTCTCAGCTCCCTCTGTCCTCCATCCCAATTAAGCCAAAGACTCAGGCCAAGTTTGACACATCAACTCTCTCACTCTTTTTACAAGAGCAAACACTAGTGAATGGAAAGAAGGTTGGCAGGAACTAAGATGCCAACTTCTCACAGGTCAGGAGCCAAGTCATGTAGGCTGCCCAGATAAGACCATGGTACACTCCCCACACCAAACGATGTGCACTTGAACTTGGTGTTGATACTCCCTCTCCCAAATATAATTTTTTAAATAACTTTTTGTAAATAACAGTAATAATAGATTGTAACCCAAAGAATAAGAATCTATGAGTTCATGCTAAGGTAACAAACAGAGGAGAAGAGGAAGTGATTCCTTACAATACAATTCCAACTAATAAATGTAAAGGAATGACGGCAATTTAAAAAAAAAATCACCAATTGGCAAATACTACAGTAATAACTGTTTCAGGCAAGAATCATCAATGGATGCTAAAATTAATGAGCAAAAGTATGGTGAGAAACGGGATGTTTACATAGTCTCCAAGTATCTCCCCACCAAATGCTTATTAAGAACAAAGGGAAAAATAATTAACTGTACAGTGGAGGAAGCTGATACCACTATTATCAAGAGATCAAAGTTAACATCACCAGTACTGAGATAAATCAACATCGCATGTCTTCTGATACGATGCACTGAGATGGACACAGTATCGATAACGTATTCTGATGAAAAGCACATAATCTGAATCCAATCATTAGGAAGCAAACCCTAACTGAGAGCCATTCTATTAAAAGAAACTGGTTAGTGTTCTTCATCAAAAGCGTAAAGATCCAGAGAAACACAAAAAGATGGAGAAACTGGTCCAGACGGAAGGAGGCTAAGGAGATAAGACAAGCAAATGCAACACGTGATCCTGGACCAGAAAGGAAACTAAAATGGGACAACTGGGGAAATGTGAATAAGATCTATTAATTTCATAATAACATCGTATCAGTGTTAATGTTCTGATTTCATTAATGTATTCTTGGCTACGTACGATGGTAACATCTAGATGAAGGGTATATGGGAATTCATTGTACTATTTTTTGCAACGTTTTTATGTCTGAAATTATTTTAAAATAAAAAGTTTAAAAAAATTAAAATTGTGTTTTTAGTATAGAACATCCATCGTTTCTCTCCTCAATCATCTGCACCCTGTTCACTGAAGTTAACTTGGTCTTACGTCAATTTGCAGCTCTTATGCCACATATGCATTTTATATAGTATTAACTGGAATATTTCTCTCATGCCCCATTGGGATAAGAGTACCATCTGTTCTATTCCATGAACAAGAAGCATGTCCCTCAGGGGTAAGACAGGTATCTACAGCCCAGGCACCAGGCTCAGTGCCTGGCTCAGTGTTGAATGAATGAATCAATGAATGGATCCTTAATGCTTATTTTTTTAAGAATTAAAATTATGGGAAAAAAGTCAAGAGGAATAGAAATGATATATTCTTGACTCTGTTCATTATCAAGTTTTATGAATAATTCCCAGTCAAGAGGGGGGGAAAAAAAAGCCTTACTTTTGGAAAGCAGTTGGGTTTTATTTTTTGTTTTATTTTTATTTTTTTGGTTTTCTATCTATGCAGCACCTTTTCATCCTCAGCATTCATTATTTCTAAAAATTAACAACAACACATTCTCAAGGCTAACATTTATTTAGGGCTTACTATGTGTCAGGTATCTGCAAATTGCTTTATAGTCTTTCTTAGGTAATCATTTTAACAACCCTGTGAAATGAACAGGACTGTTAGACTCTCCAGCCCTAAACAGATAGGAGGCTGAGAGCAGTTCAGTGACTGGATCAAGGTCACAGTGACCTCTACACAGTGTGGCCTGATTCTGTTCAGCCGTCAGAGCAACTCCAGAACCTGGGCTCTCAGCCATGGCACTCAACTGCCCCTTGTCTTATATACACATAAATAAATAAAAAGGACACAAATTTAAAAAAGAAACAAACAAACCAAAAAACCGCCTGTTCAATTACTTAAAGTAACCAGAGGAAAACTGCTTAGGGGGCAGATGGCAACTAATTAAAACAAACCAAAGGCTCTATGTAAAGTACACTTGTCCACTTTAAGTTTACACACTTTTCTGCTCTTTTTAGGTTACCCAGTCACCCACAGTAGAAATTCCTCAGGAAAAAAATCCTAGCTCTGCCCGGTCAGTTGGTAAAGAGAGGGGAAAAAACAATGTTACCCTCATCATTCAGTGTAGGCTGCACCTTCTGGGTGCTCCTCCCAGGAGGAGAGGGTGCAGGGAGAAAGGGGGGGGGCGGGGGAGAGGGACATGGGGCAAGAAGCCCAAGAGGGAAGGGGTGCTGTCGGGGCCCAGGGCAGGCCACCCCCAGATGCGCCTCAATGGCATAGTGACTATTTTGAATTAAAGTGACTTAAGAAACTGCCAACCCAAGAGGGACACTCTGACCCTCCTTTCTGTCTCCCTGAAAGCAAGACATAAATTCCCAGGAAAGATGCCCTCCCTGCCTGTGGAGGTGGAAGGACACCCTTATCACCAAAGATAGGGAGTTGCGGCCAGAAGCCTATATGAACAAACCTGGTTACTTCTTTCATTGACGACCCCAAGCCCAAACTCTGTTCAAATTCTTCACTAATTGGGTACTCCAAACCTAAGCTTCTTTGTCCCATCAATTCCTTGCAAATTGATTGCTTTGTCTAAAACATGTAAAAGCTGCCTACTTTGGCCACTCTGTAGGTCCCGTTTCCGTGAGACCTCCCTGCGCATGAATTAAAATGTGTTTCTGTTTCTCTGGTGAATCCTTCTTGTGTGGATCTGATTCTTAGTCCAGCCACGTGAACTCAGCAGGGGGAGAGGGTAGGGAGAGGGGGAGAGGGGGAGATTTCCCCCTCCCAGACGGCACTGATTCCTTTGCAACTGGGCTGTCATTCTGTGATGCCACACCCAAAAGCTGTTCATAATTTTATGCTCTAAAAACACTTCATACAAGTGACAACCAAAGAGGTGAGACAACAAATACTAAGCATTTTAGGATAGTTTTGTTTTCTCAAATTCTCGCCCCAGCCTGGGGACAACTGGCCACAGGAAGTGAAAGTTCTACACGTAGACAAAGATAGTGTATCTTTTCGAGGCATCTCAGATGCAGTGTTCGGAGCACAAGTCCATGTGCTTGGGGTTGCTGGGAGGACCCCACTGAGTCTACAACACTGCCTGGCACTTGGTCATCGAGCCTGGCTGTCATTGTCATCAATATCCCTGGGGTGCTGATCCAGAGAAGACCCTTAGTAAATCTCTGCTGACTTTCATTTAAAACAAATTGTGGTTACATCAAAATGTGATTATTTAGATAAATAATTACTCGGGATGCCATGTACAACATGATAAATATAATTAATGCTGCTGTGTGTTATATATGAAAGCTGTTAAGGGAGGAAATCCTAAGAGTTCTCATCACAAGAAAAAATATTTTTTTTTCTATTTCTTTAATGTGTCTCTATGAGATGACGGATGTTCACTAAACTTACTGTGACAATCACTTCATGACGTATGGAAGTCAAATCATTACACGGTACACTTTGAACTTATACAGTGCTGTACGTCAATCATATCTCAATAAAACTGGAAAAAGGAGAAATGCTTATTTGGCTTAGAGACCTGATGAGTCTGCAACTAAAGTGAGAAACTACAGCTGACATTCCACAGAGCAGATGCACTGCAGCTGAGAGTCCAAGGCAACCCCGAGCGCCTGGAAAATTTCTGGCCACAAATTACAGCAAGTACCAAAGAACTCAGTTGAAAGAGGATGGGGGAAGGAGGCTTCACCAAAATAGGACTGTGTTCCAGAAGTTACGTTGCCCGTTTCCTTCATGACCATTAGCAAACCTGAGACAACGGTACATCACACCTTTTGTTCTGAGAAACTGTGATGATGTCTTTCTCTGGTGTCTCCCCTTCCTTTCCTATAATATCTCTTGTTTACTGTGAACCTTCATTTCCTTAGTGGTTGCAGATCTGCGGAACATTTAGACACTTGCTGACAATGCTGTTCATACAACTTTAGAACCCTGTATATGCTTTTGTTGAGCTCTCTGCAGCAGTTATCATGCTCTGCATACATTACTGCTAACCTGTTTGGCGTTTACTCACTTTTTAATTATAATGAAACACCATCTTGAAAAAGTCTGAATTTAGAAAGCTAATTAAGAGGTGGTTATTCTACATTAGAAAAGGAGGTGGCTCTAAGGAAGAATCCACTGAAGTGTTCTTTTCCACGGCCCAACTCTCTGTCTCTGTCTCTCAATTCAGCAGAGTACAAAGCTTTTAGGAAGCACAGATTTTTTAATCGATGGAGAAACCATTGAGGAAGGAGCACGACTGTTACATGAAGCAAAGATTATCTCTAATTTCACCAAATACTTGTTGACCTGAGCTAAGCTGAAGAATGTCTCCCTAACTGTCAGGGTTCATTGTTCTCTTGCAAAGGCAACCTCGTAAACTTGGTGCTGTGTTCCCCCCGCAAAAATACCAATTTGTGTAAAATCCAGACCTTCCATAGGAGACATTTACTGCTCTTCAGGTGAGGTTTTAAAGATGTAATCTACGTACCCATATTTTTTAGAGATCTATGTAGTGAAGGGAGACTAAGACGACAGGGCTCAAAACCAAGTGACAGAAACAGACATATGTAAGTTGAGTGAAAAGTACCAGCAGCTTTGGGGGGAGAGAGGGAAAAATAAGTGGAGCACAGGGGGTTTGGGGGGGCAGTGAAAATACTCTGGATAATACTATAATGCTGGATACATGTCATGGTACATTTGTCAAAGCCCATAAAATGTACAACACAGAGTGAACCCCAATGTAGACTATGGACTCGGGTTGGTAATGAGGTGTCAGTGCTGGTTCATGGACTGGAACGGAGGTACTGCCTGGATGTGCAGGATGGTGATGGTAGTGGTGCGCCTGGGAGCGGGGGTGAGGGAGAACTCTGGAACTTTTCCCTCAATTTTGTTCTGAATCTGAAATATCTGTAAAATATAGTCTATTAATTAAAAAAAAAAAGTGCTACCAGCATCAGGTAGGAAGAAACTGTTATCCACAGAGTTTGTCTGAGGAGATGCTGGAGCTGGAGCTTGGAGGAGGGAAAGGACTTGGGTTTGGATAAGAAGAGAACGTGGCACTAACTTGGAAAATGACGTGGAGTTTTGTTTTTGTTTTTGTGGTACGCGGGCCTCTCACTGCCGTGGCCTCTCCCGTTGCGGAGCACAGGCTCCGGACGCGCAGGCTCAGCGGCCATGGCTCACGGGCCCAGCCGCTCCGCGGCATGTGGGATCTTCCTGGGCCGGGGCACGAACCCGTGTCCCCTGCATCGGCAGGCGGACTCTCAACCACTGCGCCACCAGGGAAGCCCAAGACGTGGAGTTTTTTTGTTTTGTTTTGTCTGTGTCACGCGGCAGGCGGGATCTTGGTTCCCCGATCAAGGATCTAACCTGCGTCGTCCCCCCACCCCCACCCCCGCCGCCGGCAGTGGAAGCGCGGAGTCTTAACCACTGGATGGCCAGGGACGTGGAGGACTTCAAGGGACCAACTGACAGGAGTCTGCGTGCCGGGTCCAGAGGGCTGGTTTCTGTTCCGTGGGCAGTGAGGAGGTACAGAAGGTCCTGAGCCAGAGGGTAACAGGACAAGGACCATCTAAGGATTTAGCTCCTTACTATGTGGGCTGGAATTTGGAGCAAAGATGAAGCCTGGAGGCCACAGTGAGGCCTGAGGCAATGAGCTGGGGCACAGGATGTGGCGGCAGGGACCCAGGAGGGGAGGGGGGAAGGGAGGGGCTAAGAACGCTCAAGAGGTTTTTGAGCCTTTGAGACTAGAACAGTGAAACCATTACCGAAAATAGGAAATACAGAAAGAGAAGTAGATTTCGGGTGCACAGAAAATGTATTATTTTGGGTGTGCACAGATTATTCATGTGGAGAAGTCTAACACGCAGTTACAAATGTGGTTCTGAGGCCAAAAATATTTAGAAGTAACCTGCAAAGAGATAGTAATTAAAGCTTTCAGAAGAACCGCCGTTATAGAAATTGATAACACTGCAAAGGGACTCATTCAGAATGAAAGAAGAAAGTGGCCAGAATCTTCAGGAAGAGGACTCAGCAAAGGAGTCTGAAAAGGAGTACTCAGAGATGGAGGAACCAGAAAGCAGCAGGGAATGCTCCCTCCTGGCCACACTCGGGGATACAGACATCTACCCCTATCATCACAAATCATTCACACGCCCCCTCCCCATTTCACTACAGGGCATAGATATTGTTAAGCAAAACCTACACTGTTACTTTCTGAAAGTTTACTATCTAGGACAAGGAATACAAATGTGTACTTCAAATCTGAAGTACAGACTTCTAAACTATAAGTTCAGGGGATAAATATGTGGTAGACTGCACATTAGCGGTCCCCAGTGGATCCCTTCTCCCACATTCACACCCTCAGGTAGCACATCTGCCTCACTGACTCTGGTCTTGGCCTTGCACGTGGCTCGTTTTGGCCAGTGGGACATCAGCGGAGGAGACAAGACCATAAGCACAAACCTGACAAGTTTCTGTGCCCTGGGCTTGTCCTTCTGGGCTGCCGCTGCTGTGACAGCCTCAGCTGACCGCTAGACACTTGAGAGGGGCCATCAGGGGCCAGCCAGCCTTGGTGGGTTCCCCAGGTAACGGCAGCCGCGTGAGACCAGAAGCACGGCCCGGCAAAGGCTGGCCCAACCTGCAGGATCATTACCGGATAAAGAGCTGTTGTTTCTAAGCCACTGAGTTTTGGGGTGATTTATTGTACAGCAATAACTAACTGTTGTGGAACATTTTAAAGATGGGGGCAAAGCACCTGTATGTGGGGAGACAAGAAAGAGCAAATGTGGAAGAAGTCTGACGTTCAGAATGAAAGGTTAACTCACTCTGTCTCCACAGAAGATTGAAAATGGCCCCAAGATTTGAGACTGGGGTTCGTCCCTCTGGCACTGAACACCTTTACCAGACGGCTCTTTTTATTTTTTAAATTTTTATTTATTTTCTGGCCGCGCCTTGTGGCTTGCAGGATAGGATCTTAGTTCCCTGACCAGGGATCGAACCCACGCCCCGCAGTGAAAGCACCAAGTCCTAACCACTGGACGGCCAGGGAATTCCCAGATGGCTCTTTTTAAACTGTTACATTCTCACCTGTTGTTTCCATCCATAATAATCTACAAATATGGATTTCAGAATTTAAGAACAGAGAGGTTCTAGAGATGACCAAAAGACAAGGAAATTAAAGCCAAAGCAGTGACTCATTTCTAAAGCGCCGCAAATTAATTACTTCTAGCGTCAAAACCAGAATCCAGAGCTGCTACCCCTCAGCCCGATGTGCTCTGGGCTGTACAAACCTGCCCGGTCATAACCAGACTCTAGGCATAGTTTAGTGTGTAAGGACTCTATTCATAGACTCACTGTCCGCAAGACAGCCAGCCTTTTACATGCCCTAGTGCACACGGGGTGCACGGTCTTTTCCTCTTCGTCAAGTCAGGCTCAATGGTTGGATGGAATCATCCAGGTGGTGCTCGATGAAGTAACACGCAGCAAGGCAAGGAGCATGAAGTGCACAGGCTAAAGGGTGGCAGTAACCACAGGGCCGAGACAAGCCCAGAACTCCGGCTGCCACCAGCACCAGAGCAACTGAAAACCACGCTGCTGCAACAATTAGCCTTGATGCACACAGAGTCCCAGGATGTACAGTACTTGTTTACTGAAAGGGTTTCACAGTACGCTTTGAAACAGGCATTTCTGACTCACAGGATTCACAGGATGATTTAAATGGATAATTTGAAAATAAGCGCCAAGGCAATTCTGTGATGGCTCTGCAAACAAACATTGTCTCTGGAAAATCTGCCCTTTGGTGACCCAGCGCTCGCAACTTGGCTGCCTTATTCTCTCCTCATCCCTCTTTCTGAACAGTCCCCCGGGTTCATTGTAAACCTACAGTGGAATTTGCACTAATGATCTCCATCGGGGCTCCAGGAGGGTTGCATTTGGGGTAATAACCTGCATTTTGAAGCAGGTGTCGTCTTCCTGGTTGACTGTACTTGGTAAGAATAAGTTAATATAATTAAAGTAAAAAGGATTGGGACTTCCTTCGTGGCGCAGTGGCTGAGAATCCGCCTCCCAATGCAGAGGATACGGGTTCAAGCCCTGGTCCGGGAAGATCCCACATGCTGCGGAGCAACTAAGCCTCTGCACCACAATTACTGAGCCTGTGCTCTAGAGCCTGTGAGCCACAACTACTGAGCCCACGTGCTGCAACTTCTGAAGCCCGTGTGCCTAGAGCCCGTGCTCCGCAACGAGAGAAGCCACCGCAATGAGAAGCCCGCAAACCGCAACGAAGAGTAGCCCCCGCTCACTGCAACTAGAGAAAGCAGCAACGAAGACCCAACACAGCCAAAAATCAATAGATAAATAAATAAATAAATAAATGAAATAAAAATAAAAAGCATTAGGATTTGACTTTAAAAACACTATATGGGGGCTTCCCTGGTGGCGCACAGTGGTTGACAGTCTGCCTACCAATGCAGGGGACACGGGTTTGAGCCCTGGTCTGGGAAGATCCCACATGCCGTGGAGCAACTAGGCCCGTGAGACACAACTACTGAGCCTGCGCGTCTGGAGCCTGTGCTCCGCAACAAGAGAGGCCGTGACAGTGAGAGGCCCGTGTGCACCGCGACGAAGAGCGGCCCCCGCTTGCCAGAACTAGAGAAAGTCCTCGCACAGAAACGAAGACCCAACACAGCAAAAATAATAAATAAATAAATAATCCACCTTTCTGATGAGGTAGATTAAGCAATGTTTATAAAAACACTATATGATATAAAATGAGGTGTAGAGATATTAAAAGCACATCATATTAAACGAACTCCATTGTCTCTACCACACTGTCCCTTTTCTTTGAATAATCTCTTTATAGCTCCCTGTTAACTTTCTATATATGTGTGGCCATGTTCTTTGGTTGATTTGACCTAAACTTATAACCTGTCTCAGTAACTTCTCTCCTCCCCTCTCCAGAGAATCAATTTTCCTGACTTCCTGCCTCCAATTATCCTTAAAGGATGTCTTGAAAGTATCCCATATTTAAGTGTGAAACCAAAAGGAAGGGCAGGAAGAGTCCACAACTCCTGTCCCTCCTTCCCTCTTCTTTTTTTCCAACTTTTTCTTGATCTCATCTAAAACATTTTTCAAAACAAACATTTAAAATAGAAACTGTCTACTACCATTTCCCTAAATGAACAGGAATTTTTTTAAAGGGAAGGAAAAAGAAAAACACTTTTCTACTATTATTCTATGTTCAATCACAAGAAATTCTGACACACTTTTTTGGTTTTTGTTTTAGAAGAATTCTGTGGGGCCTTGAAGTTCAAAGAAGGAGATGGTCTAAAAATTACAGTGTCTTGGAATATTTATTACAGTTTTTCTCTAAAATATTAGCAGTGGTATACCCAAGTAAAAATCTTTCTTGTAACTATCCACATTTTTTAATCTTCACTGATCTCCGGCATCTGTTCGAAAATAAATAAAAGTATTTTTGTTAACAGCACCCTGAGGGTGTGCTGTGACTAACAGGGTAGTTAAGCTGGCAGGTATATTCTCGAGGCCAGAACCAGATGCACTAGCCTGTACCTTCAACCAGAGGCAGCAAAATCAAATTAGTTTGATTAACAGACAGAGAAGACAAACTTACAGTTACCAAAGGGGAAAGGTGTGAGTGTGGAGGGGATAAACTGGGAGCATGGGATTAAAAGATACACATGACTGTACATAAGATAGATAAACAACAGTGACCCACTAGGTAGCACAGGGAACTATACTCAGTGTCTTGTAATAACCCATATATATATCTCTATATATACATCTATATATAGATATCTGAATCACTTTGCTGTATACCAGAAACTAACACAACATTGTAAATCAACTATACTTTAATCAATCAATCAATAGTCTGGTTATACTGATAGGAAAAACAATTACCCAAACATGTGATCAGAGTTGGCAGGGCGGGGCGGGGGGAATCCTCAGTAAAAGGACACCCATCAAGGCTTCCCTGGTGGCGCAGTGGTTGAGAGTCCGCCTGCCGATGCAGGGGACACGCGTTCGTGCCCCGGTCCGGGAAGATCCCACATGCCGCGGAGCAGCTGGGCCCGTGAGCCATGGCCGTTGAGCCTGCGTGTCTGGAGCCTGTGCTCCACAATGGGAGAGGCCACAACAGCGAGAGGCCCACGTACCGCAAAAAAAAAAAAAAAGGACACCCATCAAAAGGAAGATATCAGAGAAAAAAAATAAAGTAAAAGGCAAATAGATAATCCAATGAGACCAGGAAAAAATACCTGAAGCACATTTAGATCACTGTCAACTTTTACCATGAAAGTAAGCAAACCAGAAACTGCTCACAGAAACCACAGCTCAGCTTGCCAAAAACGCCCTCCTGGGCTCCCCTGTTTATACTTAAGAGAAATCAAAGAAGGTTTAAAAGGAATTAATATTTTAATTAATTGAGACAAAATAAATGTATTTCTCTTACTTTCACCATTCAAGGGTCATGATCAAGAGCTTTTTTAAAAAAGTATGTATATCCTCAACTTTTATCAGGTCCAAACAGACTTGGAAATGAGTAAGGAAAAAAGTGGATAACACACCCAAGAATGCAAATCGGTAAAAACACAGAGCGTGCACCATCGCAGACGAATACCATACCTAAAATTTCTTTAAAATCAGAGCACAATTTTTCCAAGCCCAAAATGCCTCTAATTTTCCCAATCAAAACACTTATTTGCTATAGCTATAAAAAGAAGTACCTATAGCTTAAAACTGAGCATCTTTTTTAGTGATCTCTTACTTCAATACGCATAAAAGGACTTTTATGAACACCGACAAAACTAAAAAGTTGTATTTAATTCATCGAAGCGGGAACAATTAGTCGTGCTATGTCCTCATCTACACAAATCCACAATCTCTCCAAGCAGAACACACAGAACACAAGAAGGAAATTACTATGCTGAATTTCATCCAACTCACAGCTGTATTCCAATTTTCAAACTTAATTAAAACTGGCAGTTTTACTGAGAAGAATCAAATTTCAATCAAATGGGTATGTTGTCTTTTTTTTTTTTTAAGAAAAAGCAAAAGAAAAATCAAGATGTCCCAAGCAAAGGATTAACAGAGCTTTGATTAGAATTGAGAGCCACGAGTTAAACAGGTGTTTTGAATTACCACTTTTATTAAAACACAATCCTTTACATGAAGCCCACTGGATTTTTCATTAGTTCTAGAATACTGAAGGAAAATGTTTGTTTAGCTTCACATAATAGGGACTCATAAATCATGGAAGAATGATGACGGTATTACATCTGGGAAATTCACGCCTTCAATATCTCCCTTGGTAGCAGCATCAGGTATTTTAGAACCAAAAGAAACCTTGGCAACACTCAAGTGCTCTTTCTACAGACACAAGAGCATGCCAGTCCTGGGGCAGGGCGAAATGAGAAACGAGATTCATCCCGTAGATGTGTCAGTTTGTTGGCCAACACGTCTTTTTCATGGGAATAAAAAATTAGGGGAAAGCATTTAAGGAGCAGCACAATAGGCTGGTAGGACGGCAGCTGTGGCAGGCAGACAGGCTGGCCGAGACCCCCTGCCCCACAAAGGACCCCGGGAGTGGATTATGCTGATGCTGTGTGATAAGGCAGCACTCCCGGTGACCTGGGCACCGCCCTGGGGACTTACTTGCCTGCCCTCTTCATGGAGTTCTGCTGAAAAAGACAATTATGGGCACATCCTAATATTCAGGCTTCTTGCTCGGTCCAATTTACTCACCTTCTTCTCAGCCTGTGGGAAAATGGAATCTAGACTCCAGTGATCGACACTAAGTTGCTTAAACATGGCTCCGTTTTGTATTCCCTATTGCAAAGCAGAAGTAAAGTGCAGCTTAGATAAAGGAGAAGCAGTTGTAGTTAGATGAAAGAGAACGACATTTAAGACTCTATATAAGCACGTAGCAAAGAGGTGGAGCCCAATGAGATCTAGGGGAAAATTATCAAACAAAAAGGCAATGCACAGTTCCAAGAAGCAAGAGAAAGATTTTGGGGAAAAAAATACGTAATATGTTTCACATTCCATTTTGAAAAAAATATTGTAATGCCTCTACCATATCAAACCTTATCAAGTAGACAAGTGCAACGTATGCTTGTAGGGCAACAGCATAAATAAATTTTAAAATAAATTTTAAAATTTATCATCAAATCTCATGGTAAATTTATGATATTCTACAACAAATGACGCTGCAGACAGAAAAGCAGTTTTAGATTCAGAGGGTACCCAGTACCCTGCAGACCCCCTAATATAACTCCCTCATTTTATAAATGAAGAAACAGGCTTGAGGGCATTTTGAAATGGTCCTGAGCTTACCAAGGCCACTGTGTCACGACAAACACAGTCTGTCTCAGAAAACAGATCCTCAGAGATCACATTAAGCTGATGACACTGGCATAAAAAGTGAACTGTTATTGTCTTCAAGAGACCTCATATTTACTCATCTAAAGCACACTCAGCCACCTCTTTTGAATGCCCTGTTCACCACTCACATCCCTCCCCACACCCACCTGTTTAACACAGGACACAGGACTCTACTGACATATACTAGGACCCTATTCCCTGGTCGTCAGACTTCCCCACTCCCTGCCAAAGCTGCCCTGTTCAGGGCTGGCCCCAGCCCCACGCAGGTGCAACGAATCTTCTTCCCCAGGTTGGACTGGGGAGCTTCACGCTGGCCTCTCCCTGCCGCTGAATGATGAGATACAAAGAATGGAGGCTGTCAGCATCCTCCACAATTTGGCCTGGAGAGGGCTGAAGCAGAAGATGAAACAGACAGGTCCTAGCAGTGTCGGTAGCCCCGGTCCCTGCCATGCTGCAGGCTTTAACCTCCAGAAAGCACCCTAGTATCCTAGAGACAAAGCCCTCTTTCTGCTCAGCTACAATCGGATATAATATTTAATAACATAATTAACCCAGGTAAAACACTTTTCATTTCATGATCAACTCTCCTAGGAAACTGATAGCCCTGGTAGTGCACAGCAGATCAACAAATAGGACCACATCTGAAAGCTAACTTTCCACATGCACTACAAAGAAACATCTTCTCTGTTTTCTGCAGGCTGGCTCTCTGGTCATGAGGGACCCACCTCTGGGGTGATGATGTGTCTCTCAATGAAGACAGGGCCTGTCCCCAAATGTAGCTGGAGAAAGGGCCAAGAGAAGAGAAGGGAAGGTTAAGATTTCCTTGGAGTTCCAACTCTATTTTTACTTTAAAAAATAATTTGATAAACAACAAGGTCCTACTGTGAACCACAGAGAACTATATTCAGTATCCTGTGACAAACCATAAGGGAAAAGAACATGAAAAAGAACACATATATAAAACTGAGTCACTTTGCTGTACAGAAGAAACTAACACAACATTGTAAATCAACTACACTTCAATATAATTTTTTTATTAAAAAATAATTCAAACCGTCTGATACTGCATTTTTATTCTTTCACCTCACACCAAGGAAGTTAACTGAGAGCTTGTATTTTGCTTGCATTTTGCTTCTAGGTGGGTTTAAGTACACACATTTTTCTTACCCACAGCCTTGGGCTCCGAGAGACAGGAAGCAGAGGAGTTTGGATGGCAGGAAGTCAAGACCACCCTTACTTCTGCTGGGAATAATTGTTGGGAATGCCATCTGTTTATCAGAGTAAAAGCTACAGTCTCTACACTGAGTTTCTAACTTACGAGGGACATGTTTTCCTCCCCTTTTGAACCCGAGCAGGGGTGGGAGCCAGCGTGATCTCCCTGGAAGAATCTCCAGGAAGCTGCTCTCTTTATAACCCCTACCTGCAGAGTTAGGACGACCCCCAAGTGTTAGACGCACACATCAAAGACCAAGATCATTCTCAAGATAAATTGGCTGACATAGTCTTTTCTTTAATTACTGCCTTCTTTTCTGTAAGAAGACTGAGTCTTCTTACAGAAAAGAATCAGCAGGAAAAAAACAAACAGGATGAAAGTTGACTAGTCTGTCAACTCGGCTGACCGCCATGGATATTTTCTCTCCTTAAAATAAATAAACAATATTGTTTGCTTACACTACAAAGTTTTTTTCTAAAGAGGATGGATACCCACTTTCTAAAAGAGGCTTTATGGCTCTCTGGCAAAGGCAGAATAAAGACAAGGCTTTGGGACTTCCCTGGCGGTTCAGTGGTTAGGACTCTGAGCTTTCACTGCCGAGGGCACGGGCTCAATCCCTGGAACTAAGATTCTGCAAGCCTCGAGGCGTGGCAGAAAAAAAATCCCACAAATAATACAAGGTTTCATAACTCCCATTGTCATTATTCTTCTCATTGTTTCCTGAGCTCCAAGAAGCCTATTAAGAGTGGCCACATGCCTGTCATTCAGTAGCACCAGCAAGGAGGGAGGATCACATTCTAAGTCTTCCCAGATAATTCAGTGTCTAAATACTCTGTGTGTGTGTGTGGTGTGTGTGTGGTGTGTGTGTGGTGTGTTGTGGTGTGTGTGGTGTGTGTGTGTGGTGTGTGTGTGTGTGGTGTGTGTGTGGTGTGTGTGTGGTGTGTGTGTGTGGTGTGTGTGTGGTGTGTGTGTGTGTGGTGTGTGTGGTGTGGTGTGTTGTGGTGTGTGTGGTGTGTGTGTGGTGTGTGTGGTGTGTGTGTGGTGTGTGTGGTGTGGTGTGTTGTGGTGTGTGTGGTGTGTGTGTGGTGTGTGTGGTGTGTGTGTGTGGTGTGTGTGTGGTGTGTGTGTGTGGTGTGTGTGTGGTATGTGTGTGTGGTGTGTGTGGTGTGGTGTGTGTGTGGTGTGTGTGTGGTGTGGTGTGTGTGGTGTGTGTGTGGTGTGTGTGTGTGGTGTGTGGTGTGTGTGGTGTGTGTGTGGTGTGTGTGTGTGGTATGTGTGTGTGGTGTGTGTGGTGTGGTGTGTGTGTGGTGTGGTGTGTGTGTGTGGTGTGTGTGTGGTGTGTGTGTGTGGTGTGTGTGCGTGTGTGGTGTGTGTGTGGTGTGTGTGTGTTTTCCTGCTTTGTCATAAAGTAGATGTGCCATTATTTTGTGAAAGGGTTTGGGATGTAGGTAGAGGCAGGGACACAGACAAGAAAATGAAAGGAGCATCAGGAGGTTTTAGTTAGAGATAAACACATACTCGCACGATTCGATGGTTAAGGCATCCCCTCTCAAACCCCACCTGAGACCCATCACAACGTGCAAGACAATAACAGAAAAAAAATGACAAGTATTCAGTGTGCCTTCAACTATATGGAAAAAATGAAAAGTGACTGGTGCGATGGTTGACAGGGAATGCTTCTTCCCACAACTAGCCATCGCATCTGTGTTCCAAGTAACAAGGGAATTGCCCCTGAAAGGTCACAGAGGATGGGGCTGTGGAGACTTGCTGTGCATCGGGTCCATTGAGGAAGCTGGCAAATTAAGCCACAGTGACCCAAAGAAAATATGCTACTGACAACAAGTATATGCAAAGTGACCCTTTTGGATTTCATGCAATAAAATCTCCAGTGAGTAACAGAAGTCAGCCTTAGCCCTTGGAAGCAGAGGGCTGAGAACCACAAAAAAAAATACAATGTGAGAAAAGAATTAAGAATTATGTTCCAAGAAAAACATTTAGAAGATAAAAATAAAATATCAAGGAGAACATCTCAACCGTATCTTTTACCCCTGGGAAATCATTCTAAAAACACTCCCGAATCCTTTACTACATCTACCCATCCTTGAAGGCTGTTCAAATTTGATCTCTCTCCCCCTCAAAGCCATCCCGGGATGTTCCAGCCTGACTGATCTTGCCAGTCAGTGAGCCTCTGCAGGATATTAACAGACCATTCAGTGTTTATACATATAGTTTTCTCTCTTTTTCTGCAAAGGTTGTATCTTAAAATAGACTGAGTAAAGGAAAAAGGAAAAAAGAATATTAGGCACCAAATAATCAGTGATATTATGAATAGAAAATATTCGGACAACAAAAACAACTAGCACTCATTTAAATGAAGGGGCAAAGCTGCATAATGCAGTCATTCTGTGAATCTTCTGTTCGCCAACATTAAATGGCCCTTAGGTTATTACCGTATCAAAGAAGAGGAAAAGTAATATCAAGGAATTTTCTTCCACGGAACAGCTTCTTTTCATTATTCCTCGTATTCAAATTTTTATGAATATCTTTGAAGATCTTTAACCACTTGTCCCAGACAATGAACTCTCTGCGTCTTTTAAGTATTTTTCCTCAGACTGAAAAACAATCATTAATGTGAGTTTGACTCTTTTCGGTCATTTCATAAATCTCTCTGATTTTATGGGAGGGGATCCTGGAACACTTTTTTTTTTTTTTAAATGCAGTTTAACTCCAGGAAGAACAGAAAATTGATTAACCACAATCAAACATCACAAAAATGTCTTGCTCTTTGTGGTCTGAAACAGGCGTGTTTTTTCCACTTGCTTCAAGGCAACAAATATAATTAAATGTAACTATTTAAAACCTACTCCAAGCTAACTAGCAAGAAGTGTCTTTGCCAGACCACAATGTCTATGAGAGATCAATTTGGCCAATAAAAGCTGGAGAAACACATTCCTGAAATAAGAAAGCAGAGAGATGTTTCTGATTATGAGAATGTAGCCCAAAGGTATTTATTTGCTTAGGGGCAATAAGCACATTCTTGACACCAATACCTTACCATCAAGAAGTAATCTCAAAATCTCATTTTTACAAGTCGGAAAGCGCTGATTTAAAAAAATCACTAACATAGGCACTGGGATATTTTCATTCATAGTGCTAACTGGAGTTTAGCTTATATGTCATTCAAGTTTTGAGAAAATTTCTCCAGAAATTCTTGCAAATGTGAGACTGAGCATGCATGCATTTGTTTAATGGATTCTCTAGAAGGCTTTGCCAAATTCTAAATGTTCCGTCATGCATTTATTCACCAGTTAGCAAGCAACTTATGAATAATTTAACATTTTCCAGTATTCCACTGACTATCAGATGAATCTATGATGTCTCGAAGTTTCTTTCTCCTTCGACTATAATTTTTCGATGCAAGAAAAGTTTCTTTGTTAGGTTCACATTTTGAAAATATTAACTTGGCTATCAAATGATTCATGTTCCACACATAAAGGGCAGAGTGATGGGAATCACTCTGGAATGTGAGAAAATATTCCGAGCCCCAATACATGCCAAATTGCCATTTCTTTTCTACGCAAGTGCCATGTTGCGTCTGGTACCTTGTCTAGCCATGGGGCCCATGGCTACACAACGGAACAGGGGATTAGCTCGATAGGAGGAACAAAACATGACTCCTTGTGCAGTGTAGGAGGGAGGTCTGATCCTGGACCAAAATGCTTAAGCAGATTTTTTCTTCAGCAAACGACCACCAGCCACTTCTTTTCTGTGTTTCCCTTAAGGTCATTCACACCACCCTCCCCTCCCATCTGGCTACAGGAAACCAACAAGAGCACCCCCAGTCTCTCTGTTATCTGTACTTGTTCATCCCTTGGGGACTTCTCAGGTGACAGACAGCTGATCTGATGATCCATCCGAGGAATTTATTAGGGGGTGTCAATGTTTGGCTGTCAGGTCACTCTTTTTTTTTAGCCTCAGTTTTCTCAACTGTAAAATGGAAACAGGCACCATGAGATATCAGGGCACACTGTAACAGTGCTCTATCGATGTGAGGCCATATTTGAGCTGGATTTTGTTAATAATCGGGATTTCTGGTCTCAAAAGTATAGTCTCACATTTAGGTATCACTCACGGTATGCCGCTGACAGTTAACATGATAGAAATAAATTCATTATTTTATTGTTTTTAATATTTATTATTATTGTTATTTGGCTGTGTCGAATCTCAGTTGCGGCACGCGGGATCTTTGTTGCAGCATGTGGGCTCTTCGTTGCAGCGCACGGGCTTCTCTCTAGTTGTGGCATGCGGGTTTTCTCTCTGAAGTTTGCGGCACGCGGGCTCTCTTGAGGCGCGCAAGCTCAACAGTTGTGGCTCGCGGGCTTAGTTGCTCCGCAGCATGTGGGATCTTAGTTCCCTGACCAGAGATCAAGCCCACGTCCCCCGCATTGGAAGGCAGATTCTTTACCACTGGACCACCAGGGAAGTCCCAAATTCATTATTTTAAATGAACTTTTCTAGGCATGGTCTAGCTGCTAGCAGAACAGGACATACTGAATTCATCTCTCCAGTTTTTAGAAGTGGTCTATTCCAAAAAATAAAGATTCCCCACCAAACTTGATGAAGTGTTTCCTCTTTTTTGGAAATATACTGATTTTGCTTGAATTTTTTTTTTCCATCTTTTACTGGCTGTCCCCGCTCTGGCCCGTTTCTACGTGTCAGGGTTGGCTGGGCTCAGGCCCTCTCGTGCTACATCCTCTCCCAAGGCTCCCTCTTCTGCTGCTGGGTGTGACAACTTCCGATTTATAACCCCAGCTCACACTTTCCTCTGATCCAGTGGCTTTCCTGACAGCTCCATGGAGATGGGTCAAAAGCACTCACTACCCAGTTAATTATGCCAGAACCCAGGAAACTTTACTCTTTTTTTTTTTTTAAAGTCTACAGTGGGGCTGGGAATCTGTATTTTTTAAATTAATTAATTTTTATTTTTGGCTGTGTTGGGTCTTCGTTTCTGTGCGAGGGCTTTCTCTAGTTGCGGCAAGCGGGGGCCATTCTTCATCGCGGTGCGCGGGCCTCTCACTATCGCGGCCTCTTTTGTTGCAGAGCACAGGCTCCAGACGCGCAGCCTCAGTAGTTGCGGCTCATGGGCCTAGTTGCTCCGCGGCATGTGGGATCCTTCCAGACCAGGGCTCGAACCCGTGTCCCCTGCATTAGCAGGCAGATTCTCAACCACTGTGCCACCAGGGAAGCCCCAGGAAACTCTATTCTTGACACTTCTTTCACACTGACCCGTGACACTCAATCACTCCCTGAGTCCTGGAGAGTCCATTTCCTAAATATGCATCCGTATCTGCATCTCTCCATCTCCACCACCGTAATCCAAGCCAGCTCCACCACCTGGTCTGTCTACCACACTAGCCTCAAAACTGGTCTCTGCTGGCATCATTTAAAAACACTCATCTGCGGGACTTCCCTGGTGGTCCAGTGGTTAAGACTCCACGCTCCCAATGCAGGGGGCCTGGGTTCAATCCCTGGTCAGGGAACTAGATCCCGCATGCCACAACTAAGAGTCCACATGACGCAACTAAAAGAGCTCGCGTGCCACAACTAAGACCCGGTGCAGCCAAATAAATGAATAAATAAATAAATAAACAAATATTTTTTAAAAATCGGGGGTTGTTTAAAGACAAAACACTCATCTCCTATCACTCTATACTCAAAAGATGACTTCCGATTGCTTTTAGGAAACAATCCTTCTTGGGATCTCAAAGCCCTGCCTGATAGGACCCTGCCCAGCTCTGCAGCCCTGTCACCCGTCACTCCCCCAACAGGCCTTCTCGCCTCCTTCCAGTGAGCCTCAGGTCTCATGTGTGCTTCTCCGCCTGGAACTCTCTTACCCACCCCACTTCCTGCTTCACCTGGCAAGCTCACCTCCATCTTTAAGGCTTAAAGGCATCTTCCTTAAGAGCCTAGCACCCCACCACCACCTCCAGTTCAGATTAAGTCCACTTATTATTATTATTTATTTTTTTTTGCGGTACGCAGGCCTCTCATTGTTGCGGCCTCTCCCGTTGCGGAGCACAGGCTCCGGACGCGCAGCCTCAGGGGCCAAGGCTCACGGGCCCAGCCGCTTTGCAGCATGTGGGATCTTCCCGGACCGGGGCACGAACCCGCGTCCCCTGAATCGGCAGGCGGACTCCCAACCACTGCGCCACCAGGGAAGCCCAAGTCCACTTATTATTAAGTTACATCTTGTACCTGCCCTTTTCAGCCTCATCGTGATTGTCCTTATCGCTACTGGTGTCATGTGTTTAGTGTTTGTCTCCCCAGGAGAGCAGACCAGGACCCTTAAGTTTAGTGCCACCCAAGAGTCCGCTCAGGTTCAAGCTCAACGGATCGGACAGCCTGGCCGGCACTCATTCCCCATTTCCACTCCTTCTTGTGTGCCTTCCTGTACTGCCAAGGCTGGGGGCTAAAAACTACATTTCTCAAACTTCCTTGACAGTAGCCCTCTGGATATAAAACCAGAATCCCTACCTCCAGCTCAACCTAGAGCCGCTTCTTCTGCATTTGCAAAGATTCTTTGAGCCACTGTTAATACCCACTAATCCATCTGGTTACTTATCATCTATTTATTTATTTTTAGCTGCGTTGGCTCTTGGTCGCTGCACGCGGGCCTTCTCTAGTTGCGGCGAGTGGGGGCTACTCTTCGCTGCAGTGTGCGGGCCTCTCATTGCGGTGGCTTCTCTTGTTGCGGAGCACAGGCTCTAGAGCTCAGGCTCAGTAGTTGTGGCACACGGGCTTAGTTGCTCCACAGCATGTGGGATCTTCCCGGACCAGGGCTCAAACCCATGTCCCCTGCATTAGCAGGTGGATTCTCAACCACTGCGCCACCAGGGAAGCCCCTTTATTATCTAGTTATATCAGCTGCAGTAGCTTCTGACTTCTGTAACTGAACTCTGACTCGGACAGTGCTTGACGTGGGTTGAGTGACCACTTGATATTCATGAACAAATCTATAAGCTACACACGTGGCAATTTTTAACTATCCACTTTAGTGACTGTCTTATAGACTTATAGCTGAACTGTGATATTTTGTGGGGTGATTCCTTTGGCAAAGCAATGTCTTCAGAGTGATGTAACACTGTGGTTACCTTTCATTAAGAAATAATTAAAATCAGGGCTTCCCTGGTGGCGCAGTGATTGAGAGTCCGCCTGCCGATGCAGGGGACACGGGTTCATGCCCTGGTCTGGGAAGATCCCACATGCCACGGAGCGACTAGGCCCATGAGCCATGGCCACTGAGCCTGCGCGTCCGGAGCCTGTGCTCCGCAACAGGAGAGGCCACAATAGTGAGAGGCCCGCGTACCGCAAAAAAAAAAAAAAAAGAAATAATTAAAATCAGAAAGTTTAAATATCTGTGATAAAAAGTCATCAAGCCTATTATTTTATGGGTCGAAGGTGAACGATTGCTTTTAAGATAGTCAAATGTGTCTTAAAACTCAGAATCAAAAAAGTCTGTCACTTGGACAAAGAATATGTGGTACATATCTACAATGGAATACTGTTCAGCCATAAAAAAAGAATGAAATAACGCCATTTGCAGCAACATGGTTGGAGCTAGAGATGATCATACTAAGTGAAGTAAGTCAGAAAGACAAATATCATTTGGTATCACTTACATGTGGAAACTAAAATATGGCACAAATGAACTTATGAAACAGAAACAGACTCACAAACATAGAGAACAGACTCGCAGTTGCCAAGGGGGAGGGGGTGGAGGAGGGAAGGATTGGGAGTTTGGGGTTAGCAGATGCAAACTGGTATATATGGAATGGATAAACAACAAGGTCCTACAGTATAGCACAGGGAACTATACTCAGTGTCCTGTGATAAACCAGAAAAGGAAAAGAATGTGAAAAAGAATGTATATGTATAACTGAATCACTTTGCTGTACAGCAGAAATAAACACAACATTGTAAATCAACTATACTTCAATAAAAAAAATTTTTTAGAAAGTCTATTACTGTGTGCTAAGTTCAGTCTTAGAACTCAGGTTATATTTATTATGTGCGATGCAGGGAAATGGAAAATGATAGCTGGTTTGATGAACAGAAAACAAATAATTCTCAATGGAAAATGCTGCTCCGTGCTCTACTTCAAAGCTGCTTTAAAATGTTTATGAGAAAGGCCACCCCTGGGGGTGTGAATCAAACAGGATGTAAGTGAAGTTCGGGGCCTCGCCAAAGACAACTCTGAGAAGGTCTCCCGAGACCCTGAGCCAGGCTGATGCAGAAAGCTAACTCTCAAACTTCTCAGTCCTTCTGTCTTCTCTGCACTGCCCAGTGTCGCTGGGGAGGTGAACGCCAGCATCAGCAGGCTACAGGTTCCACCCCGCAATCTTCATCTTTTCTCAGAGACTTCAGTCAGCAGAGACACTGCACACGCTGCCCTGAGACAGAGAGAAGAGGGGAAGGTGCTTCCTGCCCGTCAGCAGCTTCTAACGGGGGTGGTGAGAAAATGACTGGGGGTAAACTTGCACAGACACCTCTTCTGTCGGCTTAAAGAATCCTGCTGGGAGGCGGTGCTCTGAGATTCCCACCATAGCTCTGACAGATGTCAATCTGACACTCCCAAAGTTGGTGGAGACTTTGGTGAAGGTCTGCAATCTGAATAACTGTAGGTCAGTATTAATGCCGAGACCAAACAGCTGTAGCCTCTGAAGTGACCGTACGTTTCGTAAAGTTGGATTTTGGGGCAAGTGCATCGTGTCCCTGTTGCCAAGGGGCATAGATTTTAATAACTCGGAATAAAGGAAATCTCCTGGCTAGGGGATCTGGAATGGTAAATGACTTTCTGCTGGGCAGAGATGCCCAAGGCCATTCCTATTTCCAATTTAATTTTGGAAAACAGATGTTTCAGGAAATTTTTCAGGAAAATTTAATCTCATAATCATTTCCAGAAATGCCATGAAAAGGTTCCTGAAGGATGAAAATGATTCTATTTCCCCAAGGTCGGCTGGTCAGTTACTCAGCACTTCTTGAACTTTCCCCTAGGAGAAACATCAACCGTTAAGGAAATGGAAAACACAGCTCTTGCTTTCCAAGAACCTACAGTGTAAGGAGGAGGGGAAAAAACGGAGAAACACAGATCCTTAGTGGACAAATGATTCCAATCACAAAGTATAAAAAATTACATACTAGAGAATTCTATTAACAACTACATCTGTGAAAGGTGTTCTCAACACGGGCTAAGATTTCAGAATTTAAAAGGTGTTGGGAGGGATGGTGGTTAGCTAGACTGAAGAGAACTAATTTAGTTGTCTCTGAGAAGCAAGGCCTTCAAATGGTGGTAGCTTATAAAGAGATGCAAGGGCGGGGGGGTCACCATGTAATTCCCAGCAAAGGACCTGGTCCTTCTGCTGGTGAGACGAAAGCACTCCCTAAAGTGTGAACCAACGCAGTGCCACGGAAAGTAAACTGATCGGGAGCCACAGGACCTGGTTATGTGATTCCAGGCGAGTGAAAACCCCTTAGCCCTCTCCTCACACTTTGAAATAGGGGTTAGAACACTGTCTGGCTATATCACAAGGTATCCAACGAGATGCGTGAGACTGTTTTGAAAACTATGAAGGGTTACGCCTGCGACTCTTCAAGTTAAAGCCAAAGAGGAAGGCCCTGGCAAGAGCAGGTCTGGAGCTTCGCCGAGGAAAAGGCAGGGGAAAGAAATCAGGGGATGAAACAGTGCCTCTTGAGAGGCAGGAGATGGGGCGCATGCAAGATAAGTTGACGGAGGTCCTGGGGTACCACCAGGTGGAAGAATGATTGGACCCAACGCCAAGGAGGCAGAGCTCCCTAGATTTCCAGGGAAGGAGGAGTTCTTAAACCAATGGGATAGGCACTGTGGAAAGTTTCGCTAACACTGCACCTGTCTCTGCACACCTGGATGGCATCTTCCAGGCTGGAGCTCTTTGCAGGAGTGGAAGGCCTGTCTGTGACCTCTGCCCTGACGTTCACAACTGCAGAGATCCCTGCTCTACCTCTGCAAAGCCTGATGCTCCATGTTTCAGACACCACCACCTCTTGATTTAGCTGGTTCACATTTTATTTGTTTTGAAAATACAGGTGAGTCTCAAGAACAGGGGCAACCGCATATCATTTTGATGGATTTCCTTCTAGCCTTTTTGGGTTCAAAATTGTTTGCAGATGGCTGAGCCCCTAACTGGAGGGGTTTACTGAAACCATCCTGCAGCCTACTTTTCTCCTTTAAAAAGTCTTCAAAATATTTTGGTGCATAGGTACTCAGTAACTATTTATTGAAAGGTAAACATGACTAAATGGCTAGAAAATATTCTAACATGCATCTGAACCATAATTCATCATTTAAAAAAAAATACTGTTGACCCCCATATTTTGTCACACCCATGATTTGCTCAGGTGGAGGGTTTAGTTTCTCAGTTCCTTTATCAGGCTAACGGCTGGGTCTATTACACAGTGTTGCTTTGTTCCACTGGAGACTCACAAAGGATTGGAAGGGACACCACTAATTCTGACAGCATGAGCCATCAGTCTCGTCAGCATCTTGGGAGAGTTAAACCAAGAATTCTACCCATCTTTAAGGACCAAGTTCACGTGCGTCTGCTCTAAGAAGCTTTAATGCCCTCATCACTCCAGCCCTCAGTTGAGAGCCCTACTCTCAACTCCTATAGCACATTTGATGAAATAATTATATAATCGCCCCCAACTGTTTAATGTCATGTTATTTTTTTTTCCTCTTGGATTAGTCCTGTCTCCCTGTGATGGACACCTGCTGTTCTTGCCACTCAGCATCTATCCAGCTCCTTCTGGTGACGGCATCCCGTGTCCTTACCTGGGGCAACCAGCCCCTCTCTGCTTTCCAGCCCAGCCCCAGAAGTGGAACACATGAACACCATCAGGGATAGAGGACCCAGTCTGAACCAGTGACAGGCCCAAGACTTTTATTCAAACTTTTATTAGGGCAAGAGACACTTTCCTGCTGGACTCGATGAAAAATGTAGAGCTGGGGCAGTCCAAGCCATCTTGCCACCACAAGGGTGAAGATAAAGCAAACACCAAGCAAGTGGCGTTGAGATAAAAAGGAAGACGCGGGACTGGTGAACTCTGGGAGCCTCTAGGCTGAACGACACCTGGATTCTGTACATGTGGGACAGGAAGTGCCCTTCTTGATCAAGCCAGCTTGAGGTATTAAAACTGATCTTAGAGTCCTAAATTATTTACCAATTGGATTTTAAATTCCCTGAGCCTAAGTAAGTGTCCTCTGGCTCCCAACAATATCGAGAACAGTGTTCGATGTTTAATGTAGACCTTGGGTCTAGGAATATGTTTTATTTTGTTTTGTTTCTGTCCTAGCACCTAATACTGCGAAGGACACACCGAACATCTGTTTGTTACTTTTCAGAACTCATACTTCCAAATGGAATAAGACAGTCTCCAAAGTATCAATCCCATCACAGCCTGCTGGTGGAGACAGTGCTGTTGGTAATGCCGTGCTTCTTGCCCTCTGCCTATCCCTCTGGGTGTCCAGGAAGAACAGGTGTGAATAACCCCAGATCACTTAGGGCGATGAGTGATTTTTTAGGAACAAAGCACCAGTCTTCTGTCAACACCTCCAAATTTCAAGGGACTAACATTTGCCTTTTCAAGGAACTTCTTAAATTTTATTTTTTACTTCTGTTGGGGCTATAACAATTCCTCCAAGAGCAATTTCAGATTTGTCTCTTCACCTGAAGGATCCCAAAAGGGTGTCTTTAATCTCCACACTCCAAAGCAAAGAAAAAGACCCATGTCACTGAAAGAAAGACTATTTTTACAAAAACAAAACCAAAAAAGACTAAAAACTAGAACTAATTTAGAGTCTATAGCACTAAACATTCTGTCCTTCTTCCTTTTTTTTTTTATTGTGAAAGGAACACTTAACATGAGATCTACCCTCTTAAATTTTTAAGTGTACGATACAGTATTGTTAACTTATAGGCACAATGTTGTACAGCAGATGGCTAGAACTTAATCATTATTTATTTATTTAGTTAGTTTTGGCTGCATTGGGTCTTCGTTGCTGCGCACAGGCTTTCTCTGGTTGCGGCGAGCAGGGGCTACCCTTCGTTGCAATGCACGGGTTTCTCATTGCAGTGGCTTCTCTTGTTGCAGAGCATGGGCTCTAGGCGCATGGGTTTCAATAGTTGTCGCTCGCGGGCTCAGTAGTTGTGGCTCGCGGGTGCTACAGCGCAGGCTCAGCAGTTGTGGTGCACAGGCTTAGTTGCTCCGCGGCATGTGGGATCTTCCCGGACCAGGGATTGAACCTGTGTCCCTGACACTGGCAAGTGGATTTTCAACCACTGCGCCGCCAGGTAAGTCCTGACCTTAATCGTCTTGCTCTTTGTTCTTTTTTTTTTTTTTTTGCGGTACGCAGGCCTCTCAGTCTTGTGGCCTCTCCCGTTGCGGAGCACAGCACAGACTCCGGACACGCAGGCTCAGCGGCCATGGCTCACGGGCCCAGCCGCTCCATGGCATGTGGGATCTTCCCGGACCGGGGCACAAACCCGTATCCCCAGCATCGGCAGGCGGACTCTCAACCACTGCGCCACCAGCGAAGCCCCTCTTTGTTCTTAATATAAATGTGTTCTCAAAGAATATATCCACCAAGGAAGACAAGACTTGATGACAAGTTTGAATTTTGGAAATGTGTTCGCTACCACGTGTGACTCTTTGAAAGGCATATAGTATAGCTGGCCTGCCTACCTGCAAAGCTTAAAGTCCAGGCATGAGACAGGAGATAGTAGATGGGAATATTATTATTACTATGACTTTTTAAATGGCTATAATCATACTAAATTTCAGAACCAGTATCTTTTCTTTTTTTTTTTCTTTGATGGATATAAGCTGGCACTATTGTGAAATCATTTTCAACTGGACTTACAAATAGGACCAACCTAGTTTGGAGGTTACAAACCATACTGAGGTCACTGCTACAGAACTATGTGACACCAAATGTACAGACAGAAAAAGAAACGTGTAATTTTTTTCTAAGCAATCAGCGATGAGTAAAATGCAAAAATACTTGACTCAACCCAGAGGGAAACTGTTTTCGATAAACTTTTGTTGATCTTTTCAGAATTAGACTTTCAAGGCTTTGCTCTAAGTTGAACATGTGGCAACAAAATGTCATGCCACAATATAAATCATTTTAGAAAAATATTGCCAATTAGAAAATGCAACAGTTATGAAAAATGACTCCAAGTGTTGAATGTGACATAAAGTACAATGAAAGAGATTTTTTTCATTGTTGGAAAGAATTGCAACACTTTGCAACGTAATACCATCTTTAACACTTGAAGTCCATGCTCTGGTGGAGAAATCAGCCATGGTACGTTCATGTTTTGCATACATATAGGAATCTGAGAACTTTTAAAAAAATTTATGTTGAAGTGATGATGCAAATACATTGAGAAGAAAAACAAGAAGGATAATCGGTTTAAACCACAAAAAGGTCGAAATACAGTGAGGCAGTGAAAATTACTCAAATTCAAGAATCGCAATTAGAAGAAATTCCATACCTATCTGTTAAAAAAAAAAAGAAAGAAAGAAAAACCTCAAAAAAAAAATGAGAAGCTTCTTTCACTAGATTTTTACCAGATCTCTATCTCATCAACCCACAGGGATTATATAGTTGCTATGTAGCGAAAGATCCCAAAGGAATGCAGATGAGAATGTCCTTTTTAATTAACTCTAAGCTGCTATCCTAAACCCAGTAATATCCTAGGCATTTTACATATATTATTCCCTAATGTCTGCAGAACAATTCCATTAGATATGAATTTTTATCTCCACTTGAAAGAAGAGGAAACTCAGTTCAGAAAAGTTAAATAACTCACCCAAGATCACAAAGTCATATTTAATCCCACACAAACCCCACAGCTTTTCAGGTCCTTTTGATAAGGGCTCCAGAAGGCCCCAGAGCAGATCTCCAGGCTCCTGGAGGCTGCCTGGGGCAGCTCAGGGCTGTGGAATGTGCACCAACCAGAATCTCAGAGATCTGGAGCTGTCCCTGGCCCCCCTCGGGCCAGACACAGCCCCAGCCCTTGGGCCTCAGCTCAGCAGGAGGTTGGACTGGGTGGGTCCTGGTTCCTTCTCTTTCTAAGAGTTGAGTTCAGTTTGAGAAATCTAGCTTTAGACTTTTTCTTTTCTTAAGCATATATCACCTCATATAGGCACAATAGATGTCACTCTACACCTTTTAGCCACAGAATGACTCACCCTAAGGACAAACTGGACAGAGGTCATACAGGACAGATCTATTGGGAATCTATTGGGGATCTTTCTAGAGGCTGTTTTCAGGGTGACAGGGCTGTGGTAGGGTTGGTGATCTCATGCAGCTGAAACGTCCTGGTCTTAAGCAGCTTTCCCTCCCACATACCTCCCACCCACAGAAGAACTCAGTCTCTCCCAGCTGCAAACTGCAGACAGTGTACCCTTATCACACCCTGCGGCAAGCTTTGATGGTTGTTTCCATGCCCGTCTGCCCTGCAAGATGTGGGCTCCCTGACGGCATGAACACCATCTCACTTATCCCTACATCCTCGGCACCTCCTCCTTGCTACGATGCTGCGCACATAATCAGCGTTCAATAAACGTTCACCTGAAAACTGACTTTCCTTTCTTTTCTTTCCTTCCTTCCTCCCTCCCTTCCTTCTTTTTTTTAAAGGCAGGCAGGAAGGCAGATGAGAGAAAAGAACCTAGGTGATCTATATGCTCTATGACTCACAGATCCCATTCAGCACACACCCGAGTACAGGCCTGTCTCATTTTGCTCAAAAGACCTATTCCTGAAAGACAAGGAGATTTATGCATTGAACTCATATTGCTAATAATTTCCAAGAATCTTAACCTTAATTTCAGATGGAGCATTTCCTTACATTTTTCTTTAATAATCTGTACATCCTCCATCTCCTGACGACAATAAATACTTCAATATACTTGACAGCCTCTATCACTCAAGAAAATTTGCAGCATTTTTTTTAAAGCAAAAACTGTGCCATGGAACCTGGACACGACCCCAGTTAATTTACACTGTTAAAGACTTGAGTGTTTTAACCGAGACCCTTTGTTTACACCCACAGTTGCAAAACCACAGCATGACAAAATCATTTGTTATCTGCAAGCGCCTAAAATGAATCAGATGGCGTTTTCCCAGGAAAGATGCATGCTTATCCTCCAAATTCATCTTGTTTTTAATTCGGACTTGTGTATATGAGGGTATACTATCTGTATGAATGCTTTTAATACATGAGAACAAAGACGTGCAATGTCACTTGCTCTGAAGCGGGCCATGGAACCCCCATCATCAAGGACACCTTCCTCCCTCCAGACCCCGTCCCCAAGGTGGAACCAATCAATAAGCCTTCAGAGGAGGCTGTTTTAATCCAAGTGTGAATCAGAAGGCAAGACGGAGCAGACTTTGAGAGCAATGTTTCCTAATAATGGAAGAGCAGGGCTGACAATATTAATGAGGAAACAGAAAAGCAGTGTGCCTGGACAGCAAAGGGATTCCTTGCCAGAAATGGAAAATCCCACCCACAGGGTGATGAGATCACCGCTGGAGAGAAGCTCAAGGCTCACAGTACACCCTCAGCCACTCAGCCCTTTCCCTCCCAGCTGCTCCTTTGCTGGTGTGCAAGCAGCCAGCCCATTGCCCTTCACATTCTGGAACACTTTTCTTTGCATCTCATTCTAATTGTCGAAATCAATGGTCTAAATCGAAAGGTTCTTTTAAATTAAACCATAAACTCCTTGAGGGCAAGGAACTTGCTTTTTACTGATGTTCTTCCCCTTCCCCTGACACCTGGTATAGGCAGTACGTACCAAACAAACGCTGTTTGAATGAATCAGTCAATAAATGAGTATATTCTTTTTGGTATTTCTGAGCAGGGCATTACAGATGCTTGATGCAGAATCTAGGGTTGAGGACCAGAGAGAAGAGGCTGAAAATGAGAGAACAAGTCACAGGAGGACAAGCACAGATGAACACTGGGAAAAATGAGGAAAGGGGATGGGATGTGGAAAGAATCCTATGAAATTCAGTCAGAGGCCAAAATGGAGTTCACAGTTTGTTAGAATAAAAATTCCTTAACCAGCAGAGACGACAGCATCTGACTCGGAAACATCTGACTCTGAAAAGCTGGGCACAAGCCATGACAAGAGGAAAACCCAAGTAAGTAACCACCGATGACTCTGGAGGAAGCAGAAATGAAAAGCTATCTAGTCTCCACACCAAATCAGTATCAGGTCAACATCAGATATATAGTCAATACTGGATCTGCACCATTTCTTACCTACTTACATTCTCCACCCTCCTATTCCACCACATTTTCATTTTTATAGATAGACTGAAATCGTTTAATCTCATTTTTCTATCAGATTTCATTGTTCCATCAGTTCTATCTCCTCTCTTCCCACATTCCAAATCCTTTCCTTTTCCACTTTCCTAAATATAACTCAAAGATCCAAGAGGCTTTTGTGAGATCAGAAGCGTTCTCTCTGGTTTGGGTCCAACATTTCAGTGGGATTCTGCTGAATGCTGAAGAGGATTTCTGAAATGTAACGCTGTGAGGTTTCTAAGAGGCAACCTCAACTTGATACTTGCGAGCATGCCAGCAGATGCAGTTGAAAACATTTTACACATAATTAAGGATTCTTGCCTTCAGTGTTCAGCTTTTGCCCTTTAATATGCAAGGCACATCATTGTTCATCTGGGGGGAAAATACACTCCTGAGCCAGATTAAAAGCTTATTTGACAAGATGTGAAGTCAAGCAACATATAAGGAACCTTTGGCCTGATCTGAGGACCGCCTGAATGGCTTAGAAACAAACAGCACCCCCGCCAGGAAACAAAGAAATTATACTAACAGTGTATCTGGACTCACAGAGGTGGGGAAATGGCTAAAAGCCAATGGCAGGGACATCTAAACATGGTGATGCAATTCTGACCATCTGACCATGCCTGGACACAGGGTGGAATGCACACATGAAGGAAGGTCTGGGACAAGCAGTGCAGCCCACATGCGGCTCTCCAACATCCAGAATATGTAGCCCAGGATGAGAAGAGAGGGGAGGCAGCTGGTAAACTCTAATATTCTGGGATCACCCTGGAATTAGGATGCATATTCTGCTAATCCTACCAACAGTCTGGTGACCACTGGCAGATTAACCATTCGAGCTTCGTGTCAGCGGTAAATTGAGAGGATCCTGGCGATTCTAACTGGATGTCAGTCCTTGGCTTTCCAGTTAACGCACCATATGATCTCAAAGGCATATTTCTGGGTCTATTTCTTTTTCTGTAAAGAGGTCTGTTTGTTGTGACTGTAACACAATAGTAGGTGTTTAATATATATTTGCTAACTTAGTAAATAAAGGAATACTTAACTGAAATAACGTATGCAAAGAACTCGCGCACAGTTGGGGCTTAATAAATGTTCACTGCTTTGACCCTCCTCTTCCCCTCTAACTTTGAACTTTGTGTGTTTTTTCCATGTGGTTTTCCACTTGGCTTTTTCTTTTTTTGGCTTTTTTTTCTTTTTTTCATTTTATCAAATGAGAAAAGTCATTTTATTCTAATTATAAAAGTAATACATGTTCATTGTATAAAGTGAAAATATTACACGCTGCATTTATAAATCGAGAAATGCACTTGTGCGTAGGCACCACATTTCATTAAAAGTTTGAGGTTATCTCAGAATGCTTAAACAAATACAAAGAGAAGAAGATAAAAATCACTCACTCTATCATCCAGGGATATCACTGTGTCTCAACATATATTCCTCCGGACTTTTTTCCATGCAATACTCTATAAATATTTTTTTTTTACAAAAATGGAAATCATACTATATATATTATTTTGCAATTTTTTGTACTGATTTTCCATATAAATACAGTTACATCATGATTAGTATTAATAAGACTCAACTATGTATAGCCATACCATAATTTAACCATCCTTACTGTTGTGCATTTATAATTTTCATATTTGGCCCTTAAAGCTGCATAATAAAGATCACTGTACATACTTTTTTTGGAAGATGTTTCTAATTAGCTAAATCATGATAAATTCCAAGGAGTGGAATTACTGGGTCAGAGATATGCATAATTTGAGGCACTAAAAAATATATATATATATAAAATTATATATGTATATATAATTTTATATATATATACACCAAACTCTTGCCCGGAAAGACCTTATTATAGTCTTTTTTTTTTTAAAGGGCTTCAAATGCTTGGCTTATTTATTTATTTATTTATTTATTTATTTTTGGCTGTGTTGGGTCTTCATTTCTCTGCGAGGGCTTTCTCTAGTTGTGGCAAGCGGGGGCCACTCTTCATCGCGGTGCGCGGGCCTCTCACTATCGCGGCCTCTCTTGTCGGGGAGCACAGGCTCCAGACGCGCAGGCTCAGTAGTTGTGGCTCATGGGCCTAGTTGCTCCGCGGCATGTGGGATCTTCCCAGACCAGGGCTTGAACCTGTGTCCCCTGCATTAGCAGGCAGATTCTCAACCACTGCACCACCAGGGAAGCCCGACCTTATTATATTCTTATCAGCAATGTATAACTGTTGTTTTAATTTACCTTGCTTACTACTATAATTGAACATTTTTGTATTTACTGGTTGTTTATATTTCTTTATCTCTGGGTTTTTTTTGTTCATGTTTATCATGTTATTTTCTACTGAATTGTTTTTTCTTGATCACACACACAAAATAGTATGCTTTTATGGTTGCCAAGTTTTCTCCATTGTTTTCTTTTGATTTTACTATAGTAAGCATTGATGATAAGACGTTTTCATTTTTATGTGGTTATATCTATATTTTTCCCTTTATGTTTTCAGTCTGGTATCCATGTGTTTTTAAACAAAAATTCTACAATTTTGAACCTTACTTTTTAAGTTTTAATACTAATAAATGGTATTTATTACACAGATTTAACACAAAAGAAAATAGCTTTATGATGTATACAAATTACTATCCCAGAGCCAAAGATTATTTTCATTTTGTAAAGAAATGTATTCCTGCATAGGCAGCACATTTCATTAAAGGTTTGGGGTTTATATCGTAATGACAGGAACACACAATTGAACATTAGACATCATTGTTCGCTTGTTCCCTGCTGTAAGAAGTTTTATTCTTGTTCACATTATATTGACATGGGGTTTTTGGGGAAAAAAAATTCAAATAGAGAAAAATTAGGGAAAAACAGAAAAACATTACTATAATACTAATACCTAAGGTGACCACATTAATATTTTAAACATTTTTATATACATATCTTTACGCATATACTCAATACATTCATATAGAGACACACAGACATACATATACACACATAGATACTTCTACATAAACAACTGGCTCTATAGCTGTCTTATTACTTCACTTTTTTCCCCTAACCTTCCTGCCCCTCCCAAGATATGACAGTAAAAGCACTGCAGAGAGGAAAAAAAACACACACACATTAAAAAAAAGAACGCAATGCAGAGAAACATTCTGTATTTTTAAAATACGGAATCTTATTACATACACTTCTCTGAAATTTTCTTTCCCTTAACTACATCATAGAGTTCACCCAACTGGTCTAACTCTTACCCAATTGGTCTAACTCACTTTTAATAGCTGCCCAATATCCCAGAGTATGAGTGTATTACAGGTTATTTGGCCATTCCACTCCTGAAGGTTATTCACTTTGTTTCCAATATTTTGACACTATATACAATGATGCCATAAATGTACTTGTATATATAAGACCTTCCTGCCCAGTGCTTTTATTTCTCGGGAAAGACTAACATGAGTGGGACTGTGGCTATGGTCTATATATACTTTTAATGTTGATAGTTATCTCCAGATCATTTTCCAGAAAGACTATAAACATATAGCCTTATCTTACAATGTTTGAGATAGGTTTCTAATAAACTTGACCATGTAGAGATTGACTTATCACTTATATCCTGAGGAAAAAATTAAATACCCACTGACCACATTTTAATTATTCTCCCCAAATTCTAATGATACGGTTTGTGCTACTTTTAATACTATCTTTGTTTGCCACGAACACTATTTTTTTTAACATCTTTAACACTCTAATTATTGATACTAACTACTTAAGGAACACAGAAAATAAAATTTTCCACCATGAATTTCAAAATCAACATCTGAAAAATGTTGAGCGTTATAATGACTTTAAAATATATTGACAAACTTACTGATTATCAACCACAGTTTTTTATGCTAGCCATCTAAACTCCAGGGGGGGAAACACTGAGTATATACAAAAGTCACAAAGGAAACCAGGACCTTTCAAGTCCTCTCTCCCCAGTTTATCAAAGAATACCTTTTTATGCAGCAGGAAGGCCTTAATTTAGGAAGTCTGTTTTGAAATTTTATCAATCCAAAACGATATACTCAAATACTTAGGGAGAACCAAGGGGCAGCTCTAAAATTCTACGCAGAAGGCAACTCCAAACCCGAAAACATCTTGCAGCTGGCTTATCATCAGACGCTTTGCTTCAGTGGCCACAACCCCCAGCTGCAGGTCTGCTCAAGGACCTAAGCGCTCACTGCACTGTTTCCGGGCACGCACTTTTCCACAGGCCCTGTCAGACACGGAGTTGAAGCCCCATTTGAAACAGAGCTGCTCCAGCAGTCACTTGCATTTGATAAACGCTACCCCTTTGCTCCCCAAATACACATTTTCCCATTACCTTTGCAAAGAGGTTTTAATAGTTCTATGCTGATGAGTGATATGCCAGTACAGCATCAGAATAACCAGCATTCGAATCTCTACAGGAAAGTTCATCACTGGCTGATGCCATTCTATGGGCCATGTGTAAAAAGGGCAGGTGAATCCAATTCACTACTTACTTTAGGAAAACTTACTTTTAAAAAAGGAAAAGACTTTGACAATATTAATAATTATACCAAATAAAATGAGAAGAAAAAAATACTCATGCTTCTAATACACAGACTGTAACTCTGTAAAATAAAAAAATAATCATAATAATAATGTGTGACTGGCACAAAAATTCATCAGATTCAGAATAATATTTTCCACATCATGTAAAACACCTTATTTTACCAGGTACGAATGTGGGTACTAATGGTTTCATATGATGCTTAAAAGAACAAGATCTCAATCAAGTAGCAAGGAAATTAAAATAACTATACAGTTCAATTACATTCCATTAAATAGTCTTAAATTAAATTTCCCATCTAGGAAAACGAAAGTAACCAGCAAATTTTGATGTGTGTATTCAAATACAGCATACTACTCTTTTTTTTTTTTTTCAGCATACTACTCTTGAAATACTGCGTGATTATTTCATAGAATATCAAATCACAATTATGGTAGCAAATACCTTAAAATCTCATTATAAACTCCTTGGCTTTGAATGTGTTGGCTTTCATCCAAAAGTTTTAAGTGGGAAAGTCACATCTATGTGGTTTTTAATCATTCTTCAACAAACAAAGGGTCATTTATAAAACTAATGGTCAAAAAAACAATTAACACCTAACAAAGGAATGAATTCTCATGTTACATGTTTCCCTGGACACACATTTTCACACCAAAACATTAATATGGGAGGGTTATAAGATTAAAACTCTCTTCTAAAGTGAATCCTTTACTTGTATTTCTTAATTAGAAAATATATGTGTCTTTCAGACACTTTTCCCCACTTGTAGAAAGAACATTGGAAAAAAACTTTGAACACCAGTTTTAAAACCCCTCTGAAATATTTTAGAAGATAGGTCATGCTTTCATGATTGATATGACTCTTAGCCATGGAAAATCCTGAAGTTTTCAGTGGACTTACATAAGTAATATTTTTAAATTGTTCTTTTAAAATCTCTGCATTAAAATTTTCAAAATTCTCTAGAAGTTTCTCTGTAGGTGTTTTTCGTCAGCGAATTAAAAGACAATGGGTTGTCAATGAAAACTAAGGCCTTTCCTGGCTAATTACCAAAAAAAGCTTTCCTTCTGCTAGATGAACTAGATGCTTCTGGATCGTGTTTCAACATGGTACAAAGTAAAAGCCCTTTGTTGGCTTACAAGTTAAGTAGCTCCCAATTCAAAATGCATTTTCCCTAAAATTTAATGTTATAAATAGAAGTTGGTTTTCCAAATGAGTCCACAAAATTCTATGACCCATATGTAAATGAATACTATTACATGGGTTTCAGTGCAGAAAATACCAGAAAATAATTTCCTTTGCAATATCCATTCTATCATCAACATTAGACATTAAACAAAAACCAAACACTAATGGAAATTATATTAGAAATTTTTACTCATCTTGAAGCCTGGTGCTTGAAGCAAAACATAATTTGGGCTGTTTTTGTAAAACAAACAAGTGAGACAATTTAATAGCAAAAATTTAATAGCAAACTTTGGGGATGTATCAAGTCTGGCTTCTGTTGTGGTTTTTTTGAAAATTATAAGTATTTATGAATTTGTAATGCATATATATATTTAAAAGTAATACAGCAGAAATTAATACATTGTAAATAAACTATACTTCAATAAAATAAAAATTTTAAGAAGGTAATACAAAATTATGGTGGGTAATTTAGGGAGTTAAAAAAGTATAGAGAAAAAACCATTTGTAATTCTGAAGGCTGGCTTCTGTTAACTTCTGTTCTACATGTTTCATTTTTAGTGAAACCCTGGTTTCAATACCCATTCTTTTCTTGCTAGCTAATAATACACTACTATTATACAGAAAATTATCAGTTTAAATTTATTTAGGAAAAACATGCTTAACTGGAGAGAAAGACGATTTAAACATTTCTGCGGAGGTTTCAAGAGTTCGGGAGACAGAGGACACTACTTAAGCCTCACTTTAATTCAGAATGTATGGTTCTGAAATTCTCTAATAGGCGTCACAAGTGCTAACCATATGTTTTTCAACTATAATTAGGGGAGACTTTTTTGGTACACAAAGAGAAAGAGGAGAGGTTGAAGATCAAGAAAAGAGGGGAGGGAAGGTATGTTTATATAAACGATAAAAAAAAAAAAACCTCTCTGAAGTGGAAACTAAGTTATGAGAGAAGGAGAAAGGACAACCCTGGCCCATAATTCATCTCCACCGAGTTAGAAGAGCAAGGCTTGTGGTGGAACGAGGCAAAGCTCTGGCTGGAAAGGAGGTCACAGCTCAGAGAACAGCAACCATACCGATGGTTTGCAACTCACGAAGTTCCAGGCGTAGGTACCAGGGCAGTGCAGGACTGGAAGATTCGGCACATTCACTTTTTAAATTTTTACCAAATAATCATTGCTAGCAAAACACAGGACTGGTTTTCTGATTTATGATCTGCACATTTGTTTATTTGCAGAAGCGCAGTGTAAATGAATATGATCTGTTTGCTGACATACTGACCATGGTTACAGAAAGGGAGGTTGTGCTAGCTGAGGCTTCATCACAGTGTTGGAGGGGTCTCAGCATTTATCCAGGTATAAATGATTATGCAACATTACAATGACCTATACTGTCTCTTAGTGCTTCCATCAATTGCAGTCTTAACGGAGTAACCATAACAACACACATAATGTAACTCATTCTGACAATTAAAAAGACTGCACACCCATTCTGCAAGTTCTACCTGATTAATTTCTCCCAGATGTAAACAGCTGTGCCCTTATTTGCTCGGAAGCCTCCCTTCTATAAAGTCCAGGGGTTCATTTATTCATCCTCTCATTCAACAACCACTTATTACATATGTATTGTGTTCCAGGATCTATTCCAGGGGCTAAGCAGTGCAATTAATAATGACTAATTTTTATATTTCTTGCTCATCCATATTTTCTGCTTTTACCATAAGATTATATTGCTTATATAACTTTCAAAGCTAAATCAGTAAGAACTCACTTTTGTACTTCTCCATGGTACCTAAAAACAGTTTACTTCACACCACGGAAATCTTAAAAAATACATTATAATATGACTACTTGACATATTATAATGAACTGGTACTTATCATTAATCATAAAAATGCTTGGTTATCTTTTTCCACTAAAAATTCTTGCCAGGGACAGTAATGTAATTCTAACCTTTAATTAAAAAAAAAAAGGCAAGACAGTTGATTAGTTTCACTTCTAATATAAGTGTGACACTGGAAACTATGATTTGATTGCAAGTACGGTCATAGCTGCAATGAGCACAAAGGTCCTGAAATGAATGGACTCCAAGTGAGAGAGCAGGAAGGAAAACATCACACTGGCATCCTCGCACTGGCATCCTCACACTGGGCATCCAGTGACTAATGACTGTTGTGTGAATGCCCTTCCCTTTACTGAATACTCACCAGGCACTGCGGTGAATACTGGTGCTTACGGTAATCTCTTAGTGAAGAGTTGGGGAAAACCTTTTATATATACTTATGTGTGTATATATAATACATGTATATATATAATACACATATATACACATATGCATGTATATATAATCATATATATTTATAAATATACACACATATATATGAAGTAAGAATATATTGGTCTAAAATATTATCAAAATAGTTAATTAAATACTATTTATTTAATGTCCTTAGTAATAAACAATTGTAGAAATATGAATAAAAATGCAAAGAACGAAGGGGGAAGAAAAACCTAGTGAACCTTAACTGCTGGTCTCTTCTGGACGGAGACAAAGCACTGATTAATTTTTAACAAGAGTTGATATTCACTGATTACGTACTATGGTCAGCCATTGTTCTCGGGTGTTGACCTAAACCATCTCATTTCATCCTCAGGACCATGTGACTAGGGCACGCAGCTGGAGGGGGGCAGCCTGAGTCCTGGCACTGCTGGAGATACAGCAATAAACAAGACTGCAAGGCCCCGCTGCGTGGAGCTTCCACGCTGTGTGAGTAATCATGGGCGTGATGTAAGCAATTACACACGGGGTGCCGGGGGGGCAAAGGGGTGCAACCAGATCTAACAAGCCAGGGCAGGACTTCTTGAGGAAATGTCATTTGAGACTTGAAAAAAGGTTACTGAGAAAAGACACTTCTCACTCTTACTTGCCTTAATTTCCAGATTTAGTTAGAATCTACACATATATGCACACACACAGACACACACACACACACACACACACACACACACACACGAATTAGCAGTCCAGGACTTTCCTCCAAGAATCTTCTTCTAGCTAAATGTAAAAGAAAAGCTGTTCTTTCACGGAGGATGCAGGCCCATTACCATTAAGAAACATAAAAATGTTTGGACTAGCACCCACTGGTAAGAATAAATTATCAAAGTAACTAATAACGTGTTGATATGAAATAATTTCTTTCAGCAACCAAAGCTCCAACGTAGATCAAAATTATTACAAAAATATGCAGCTATGTCTTACATATATTCTAACAACGAAAACCATATAAGGTATATCTCAACCTAAAGCAAAGGTTCTCCCTCAAAAAGACTCCTCGTAATTCTAATTCTTTTAAGGATAAAGACCAATCAACAATATGCAGTTATTGTTAAAAAAGAAAAAAGGAGCCTAGCCATCTAACACCCTTAATTCCATTACACCATGAATAACATATCAGCAGGGGCAGTGTCCTCAAACAGTGAATCTACTTACACCTTCACATTCTGCTTCCAGAGAATTTCAAAAATGGATAAAGAGATTCCTTGTCCACAGTGATTTAACCTTACAAACATGCTCACTTCAGTCTCT
Source organism: Lagenorhynchus albirostris (assembly GCF_949774975.1). NCBI lineage: Eukaryota > Metazoa > Chordata > Mammalia > Artiodactyla > Delphinidae > Lagenorhynchus > Lagenorhynchus albirostris. The sequence goes on from NC_083095.1 coordinate 179,806,093, forward strand.
TTTTATGCATATTTCTCACTAGTGCAAATATCTGAAAATACAAAAGAATACCTGAGGATATGCATAGGGGCAAATCCAGCCAAATGTGTGGGACGTATGGGGGATGGGAACTGGGGAAGGACTAGAGAAAACAGAAACAAGCATTTAGGTCCAGAAGAGATGGATGCAGGGATAAATTCCAGAAGAGATTAGGAAGGGGCAAAAAGAGACACATGGAGACCTACAGAACAAGACAGACACGGAGATAAAGACCAACAGATACAGACCGGGAAACATAAGGAAGGGTCTGACATCTCAAACCTGAGTCATGCCAACCTTGATTCAGGATGTGCTTGTTCAAAACGATGCCAAATGTCAGAGAGTAAATACCCAGCCCTCAACGTCCTAAAAAGGTGGGCTGAGGGGTAATATGTTATCAACCAAGGAAAAGCAAAGGGGATCAAGACATGACACCCCAAAATATGCCACATTGACATAAGAATTATTTTAAGCTGAAAGTCATCTGAGTTCCGGAAATCCTGTAGCTTCTGTAGCTTCTGCTTAAAAGCAGAAGCTCTCAGAAGAACTCACAGTCATAGACCCCATCTCTGGCAGCAACTCTGATCTTCCCTTCTGGGAAAAAGAAGCCAGCACCAAACCCAGACAGATCTTGTTGTCACGAACTCTTACATCTCCCATCTATTCTTCTAAGGGCCCGTTTCCAATGACTTCCAGTGACTTCCAAAAGGTCATTCGCTTTTCCAAAAGCACCTTCTGTCCCTCCCTTTTCCCTTCTAAACTAGGGGTATAGACCCCCAATTCTCACCAGTCCTCTGAATTACTCATCACTGGGTACTCACAGGTGTGTGTATCATGCACATGTTAAAAAACTTGTATTTGTTTTTCTCTTGCTAATCTGTCTTTTGTCAGCCTAATTTACAGGGCCCCAGCCAATGAATCTATGATGGGCAAAGGGGAAAAAAAGACATTTTTCTTCTCCTATAGTAGCAATGTAAAATTTTTCAAGAAAATTAATGAGTTCTTTGGAAGTGTTCTAATATTAACTCAGCCTCTTTTTCAGGTGCAGAAACAGATCCAGGGATCTCATGTCCTGCCTCCTGGTCCAGGAGGTGGACCAATAACTCCTCTGAAAATACCCAGATACTATTTGGACCAATAACTCCTCTGACCACTAAGTCCTCTGAAAATACCCAGATACTATTTGCCTTGCTGTGCGATTGCCTCTGGCCCAAATATCCTACAAATCGCCTGATCCCCCAGGGTGGCAACTTCCACTGAGTTCAGGTATCACCTCCTCCAGAAAGTCTTCCCCACTGTTTCCCACCAAGAATGGTTTGGGCTCCTTCCCTACATCACAAAATAGTCCATACACATTATCATCATGCTTATCATCATGACTAAACTGATTTTTTAAGGGCAGGAACTGGGGTGTAGTGCTTTGTTTTCCAAGAAATTAATGCAGGAAAATGCAATCAATGTTTATGAATTAATTAATTTAAATGACCACAAAAGTCAAAGGCAGACCTAGAACTAGAACCAGGTGTCCCCGTTCTGGTCTGGGGGTCTGGTTTCAAGTTGAGGATATATTAAACTAAAAAGTAGCATGCAATACCAACAAAGAAATTTTGAAAGGTATACAAATCCCTCTAACAGCACTCAAACATATACCAAACACAATCCCAAAACAACCATAACTGCCTTTTCTGGTCCTGTAGCATCTCACACCAGACCCTTAAGAAAAAAGGGGGAAAAAAATCCCACTACTCACCTAATTGTGGACTATTATGTAACAGGGAGATAGAAGACACTGTTCCCAACCCAACCAGTAATAAACTAGACCCTTGCACAGAATGATTGACAGTCCTTTTAATTGTTATCCCAGGGAGAACAATAATAGATACTATTTTTATTCATACCAGTATTTAATCCTTTTTCCTCAGTAATATACTGGATGGCACTAATTTCTATGGGTTAATTATATATTCCCTCAAACAGAATAGGTTTTTCTTTAGCTTTGTTTTATTGAATTCACAGAGCCATCCCAGAGGATTACAGCCAAATGAAGTCATCTCACCAACTAAAGACCAACTTATTTTCTGCAGAAATGTGCTGTGCAAGCAAACCTTCTCTACTCCACCCTCTTGGTTCTACACAGAACCTTTGCTTTGCTTCTGCTTCTTCCTCTTTCTAATGTGGTGTCATGTCTATTTCATGCATGCTGACAATGAAACATTTAACCACCGGGAAGCCGACTCTCACTTTCCCTAACATTTTCGCGTTAAAGCAACTGGAGATAGTACCTTGCTCATCGTGGGTACTTACAAAATGTTAACTAGCCTTGACATCTGTATCGACACTTGTCTCCCTAGTAATCCCTTTCATTTCACTTCACTTTCTTTCGGTGAATCGTCCCTTCAAAAGCAGTTTCCATGCTTCTTAGACACCTCTACTCCTAAGAATCATGCTACAGCAAAGAGAGAGAGACAGAAAGACAGACAGACTGACAGACTTGGAAGCAAAGAAGGGGAAGCTAGCTGCTTTTTACAAGTTACATTTCTCTTGGACATTCTAGTTAGGGCACTCTGTTCATTTTTTTTTTTATGTGTGTAGATTGTTTCTGTAATCTGTGAGTTTCACATCAAGACAGTAAAGGAGATTACAATTATGTTTTGCAAAAAAGGAGGTGTGGGATCTACCCGGGTTGAATATTCCGACCATGGAGCCCTCGCTCACCGGGTAGTCACCACGAATCACGGGCATGTCCGTGCTGCCCACCCCGCCTCCTGCAAGTTACATTACTGTGGGAAGTCAGACTGAAACTTACCAAGCAAGTCAAACAGTTAAATAACCACCAGCTGTAAAGTTGTGGTTATAAAGGAAACAAACAAGGGGTTTGCAGGGAAAAGGGGTGAGGGAAGGGTTGTTTAGATATGGGAGTCGGGGAAGGATTCCCTGAGGAGGGAGGGCAGAATGTCCAAACCGGCTGTGAAGTGGTATCTTACACTCGAGGCTCATCTAAATTCAGACCTGCCACAGCCCACGTGTTCAAGAGCCACAGCCCTAGTGGCTGCCACGCAGGATGACTGCACAGAACGATGAGACAGAATCGGCTCTAAGATGCTAAATGCTGAAGATGAGGAACAGGTTCATGGGGGTTCAGTACACTATTCTCTCTAATTTTTTCTTTTTTTTTTTTGCGGTACGCGGGCCTCTCACTCTTGCGGCCTCTCCTGTTGCGCGGCACAGGCTCCGGACGCGCAGGCTCAGCGGCCATGGCTCACGGGCCCAGCCGCTCCACGGCATGTGGGATCTTCCCGGACCGGGGCATGAACCCGTGTCCCCTGCATCGGCAGGCGGACTATCAACCACTGCGCCACCAGGGAAGCCCTATTCTCTCTACTTTTGAAAAGTCTTAAAGTTTCCATTAATAGAAAGATTTTTTTTTAATGCCCTCAAAAGCACCTCTAGTTGTTAGTTTCCTATAAATGATTTACAGTTTAACTCGTAACAGGCAACAACAGATTCTAAAACCATCAGAAAAAAATTTGTTAATGAAGCTAAACGATAACTCTCAGTCAGTCACTGAGGCATCAAAGTGGCCCTCTCACCAGAGTCTAAATAACAGCAATGATACGAAGATTTATTAAAAGGAGGCTGAGTGTGTCCCACGGTAGAGTCAAATACGACAGCCCACTAAGGGCTCTTAAAACAATCTAAAACTACTAAAACATACCCTGCCACTCTGGTACTTTTAAGTGAAAAGCTGACCAGTAATTATGTTAAAATAGATTTTACAGGGCCAGGACATCAGTTAAAACTCCTCTAGGTTTTTCACTCCTTTTAAACCAGTAGGAATAAACGATACAAAAAATAATATTTGATTTTAATTGCTTGACTTTCATTTCTAAAATGTCTTTATTTTGTCACAAACGCCTGAAAAACATCAGGTACATCCTTCTTAGCCCTGCCGATTCCCCCTTCAACAATACATAAGAAATTAAATATCAGTTACGGGACCTCAGCAAAGAACCAGCACAGGCTCCACTTTCCCAGAGCAATCCCATTAGTTTATACATCAACATACGCTGGGTATGTGTGTGTCCTTATGTGGACCACCAAAATAAATCCACATAGAAGATGGGGCACACTGAGATACTGTTCTTAGTGGCTATTTCCAAGACTTTCTGCATTTCTTTCACTCTGTTGGTCTGTGGAAAATAGTCTATTCTTCCACCATAGAATATTACGAAGCTATTTTTAAAAATGTGCTTTGTATGTATTGTCCTGGAGGGGGTCTGCATTTAAAAAAAAAAAAAACCCAACCCCTGTCAGTACTAGCTGTAGAGTTGAAAATAAATGAATAAAATAACATATTTTAAAATTCTCTAAAATCTTTGTAACCTTGGCTTAGGCAATCATTTCTTAGATATGACACCAAAGGCAGAAGCAACAACAACAAAAAACAGATAAAACAGACTAACATCAAAATTGAAAACATTAATGCTGCAAACAATGCTATCAAGAAAGGGAAAGAGGGCTTCCCTGGTGGCGCAGTGGTTGAGAGTCTGCCTGCCGATGCAGGGGACACGGGTTTGTGCCCCGGTCCGGGAAGATCCCACGTGCCGCGGAGCGGCTGGGCCCGTGAGCCATGGCCACTGAGCCTGCGCGTCCGGAGCCTGTGCTCCGCAACAGGAGAGGCCACAACAGTGAGAGGCCCGTCAAAAAAAAAAAAAAAAGAAAGAAAGGGAAAGAAAACCCACAAAATGTGAGACAAGATTTGCAGAGTACATCTCTGATAAGGGACTTGTATCCAGAAAGAATTCTAACTCCGTAATAAAAAGACAACCTAATTGAAAGATGGGCAAAATATGTGAATAGAAATTTCTCAAAAAAAAAAAGATATAAAAATGGCCAATAAGCATATCAAGACACGCTCAACATCATTAGCCATTAGGGGAGTGTGAATCAAAAACACACTGCACACCCACGAGGATGGCTATAATCAAAAAGACAGTATTAAGTGTTGGCAAGGATGCAGTGAAATTAGAAACCTCATACATTGGTAGTAAGAATGCAAAATGATACAATTGCCTTGGAAAACAGTTTGGTAATTCCTCAGAAAGTTAGAGTTACCATCATGACCCAGCAATTTCACTCCTAGGTATATACCTGAGGAAAACAGAAACATATGTTCACACATAAACTTGTATGTGAATGTTCAAGTGGTATTATTCATAATAGCCAAAAAGTGGAAACAACCCAAATATCCATCAACTGATGAATGGATAAATAAAATGGGATGTATCCATATAATGGTATATTATCTGACCAGAAGAAGGAATGAAGTACTGCTATATGCTACAACATAGATGAACCTTGAAAACATTATGCTAAGTGAAAGAAGCCAATCACAAAAGGCTATATGAAACTACAGACAAGAAGGAGATTCATGGTTGCCTACTGCTCAGGATGGGGGTTGGGAGGGTGATATGGTTTGGTTTCTTTCAGAGGGGATGAAATTAGATTGTGATGATTGTTGTAGAATCCTGTGAATATACTAAAAGACACTGAATTGTACACTTTAAATGGTACTTAAGTTGTACATTTGTATGGTAGGTGAATTACAGCTCAATAAAGCTGTTAAAAAAAAAAGTTTGCTGTAAAAATATTCTCTAACTAGCAAACCTAGAAATAGAAGATGAAGACCTTGTAATAAATACCTTTGAATTATGTGAATTTTTTATAATCCACTGAAATAGGCTGCTGTGGTCATTAAAAACCATGTTTTTGAAGTATATTTAATGATGGTATAATAGTAAACAAATACAGCAGAGTACAAAACTACATATAATTATAATTTTATAAAACAAGAATATATTTGTAAAAAAATGAAAAAAAGGATTCTCTCTAGGATGGCAGAATGGTGAGTAATTTAAATACTGTGCTTTAGAATTTTCTATCCTTTTTCTAAATTTTATCCAACAAGCATACATTATTTTTACAATCATAAAAGCAGCTATTTAATTTTTCAGATGAACCACATGCACCAGGAACACAAGCATGTGACTGTAGTTATTATTTAACTGCAGATCCTTTATTAATATCGTATATTAGAGAATATTTTTCCCTTTCATTTTTCATAGTAAAAAGTCGCATATATCCCCCAACTTTTCCCATTGGCTAATTCTGCATAACAAAGCACTCCAAAGTATAGTGGCTTAAAACCACCACCATTTTGTGGGCTCACAATTCGAGAAGGGCTCCACTCCGCTCTCCAAGGTGACCCCACTCTGACTTCTGGGTCTTGGTGATGGCTGTCAGCTGGACGGCCTTCCTTCTCCCTCCTTCACCATGTGAGAGCCCAGCTCAGGCCTCTTTTCCTGGAGGCTGGTGGTCAAGAGGGCGAAAGCGGACTGCAGGAAGCCTGTACCTGCAGCCACCGAGCATCACAATCCCCATATTTCACTGGTCAGAGCAAGTCAGATGGGTCAGATTCAGAGTGAAGAGCACAGACTCTGCCTGTCGAGGAGAGAAGCAGTACGTGACGCAAGAATGGGAGGGATTGTTGGGGAACCTGTCTGCAGGCAGTTTGGAGACACCCAGAGAAACCCATTACCAGTAGAGTCAGCCCTAACACAACAGATAAACTTTGTATTTGGTGAAAGGCTGCTATCTGGCCCCTATTTTCTTTCCTTTTTTTTTTTTTTTTTTTTTGCGGTATACGGGCCTCTGTTGTGGCCTCTCCCGTTGCAGAGCACAGGCTCCGGACGCGCAGGCTCAGCGGCCATAGCTCACGGGCCCAGCCGCTCTGCGGCATGTGGGATCCGGGGCACGAACCTGTGTCCCCTGCATTGGCAGGCGGACTCTCAACCACTGCGCCACCAGGGAAGCCCCTGGCCCCTATTTTCTACTGTTCTTGTAAGAGATGCAGTCTACTGAAAAAATGCTGGCCCCTTCATTTGATAAACAGCCCCATTCCATTTGCTAAAACTTCACTATTTAAAAAAAAAAAATCACAGAAAAAAAAGAGGGAAAACTCGATTTTAGTCATATTTGGCTATAGCAGAGAAGATAGTAAATATTCTAGGCTTTGTGGGCCATACAGTCTCTGTCTCAACTAGTTGACTCTGCTTGACTGTAACACAACAGCAGCTACAGGCAGTATACAAATGAAACAAGTGTAGCTGTGTTCCAATAAAACTCATTTATGGACACTGGAATTTGAATGTCATATCATTTTCACCCGTCATGAAATATTCTTGTAATTTTTTTAAACCATTCTTAGGTTGTATGCAGAAACCATGCTTGGCTCAAGGGCCATACAGAAACAGGCAGGGGGACAGATTTGGCCCACAGGCTATAGTTTGCCAACCCCTGTGCTATAGTTAATTCAAAAGATATATTAAAATGCCAAGAGAGGAAATACTCCGCTGAGTACCTTATCCACACACAGCCACATGCATTTCCTGTGTAGAACCTTCAACCTGCAGCTACCAAAGTTCTCACTGCCCTCAAACTGCTCTACCGAAGAGCCGTTTTACCTTCCGTTCAACTTTTCTCACTACTTCAATGCTTGGTTTCTTTTCTTTTGTTTTGCTACTGACAACAGTAAGGCCTGTGCTCTTCCTGTGTCAGCCTTCCAACCTCAAGTGAGCCCACTTTGCCTTTATTTACTAGAAAATGCCAGCAACCTAAAAATGACAAAACTACCCTATTCTGGTTATTTTATTCCTAGTGTAGTGTTTTATTCAAATGATTAAAAAAAATACTGATGATCACATTAACAGTATCCAGGAACATAAAAAAAAAAATGTGCAGGCAACTAGACACTTGTCAGTTTAGCTCAAAACATACGAAAGGAACAAACAACGCTCTTGGTGATGGTATGGTGGCAGGACCAAGCTGCCAGGTACAGAGGGAATGACGGCCTCTAAAATACTAAGAGTATCTGCTCTGACATTGAACCTGCCTCGTCTGTGAACTCCTCGCCTTTGAATCTGGCTCTTAGTCTTTATTCAGTGAGGGACAACTCGAACCTGACGTCAGCTAAGGGGTCAACATACCACATTAACCCTTGTTTGGAACACTTGGCATTCTCACCAGGCATGTGAAGAGGCACAGATGGTACGGTAATCTTTAAATATGCATGATCTGCCTCTGAAAATGCTGTCAGCGCCCCTGCCCCAGGAAAGGAGCAGTGTTCCATCATCTCCCGTGTTACCTGCAGTTCTTTTTTCGAACAAGACTGATCTTTTGGATCCTTTAGCTTTTTTTTTTTGCCTAGCAGAGGCCATCTCTGATACCAAGATAAAAAAAAAACTTATTTTACATGATAGTACAGTACAAACAAAAATGACGAGACTTTATATTGGATCAAGTCAGTAACCTTATCCTATTCAGTCCCCTTTCACCAAGGGAGCTTAGAGATGACAGGTTACTGTCTATGACCTTGACTCTCCAAAGTGATGCTAATACCACCACAGAGTCAAGGCTTTCCTTGAGGATCTTAATACTATTCACATTTTACATTTGTACTTCATTACCTAGAGTCTGCCATCACATTTTAAGTCACCAAAGAGACAGGCTCCACATGTGGGGCATATTGATCCTGAGTTTTTCAAACACGGAGGTGGGACCACTGCCCGGGGCCTGAGTCAGAGCTGGGTTTGCTCCCGCCCCTGCTCCCCCCCACCCCCCCCAACAGTGTCTGCTCAGCCAACTGGCTCCCTGGGCTGTTTTCTCATCCGTCAAACGTGAATGATGACCCATGCCCTCTGACCTCTCAGGGCTGTGTAAAGGTCAAGCCCATGACAAAGGTACAGCTGCTTTGTAAACGTTAAAACAAAAGCTATTTTCTTTTATTATAAACCTTCTTCCTCAAGCATCAACAACTAACTTTTGTTCAGGTCTGCAGGGGCTGGGAAAGAAGTCAGATGAGCCTATGTTTTTGCTTTGGTTTGTAATCACAGTTTCATCTTTCCAGACTGAAGAGTCCTTTTTGATTTTAATTTCTTCTCCTGGTTTGGTAGGTCTTTTAGTTGTTCCTCTTAACTCTTTCCAGCACTCTTGTAGCCCTTCTACCAAATAGCAACACACACACACACACACACACACACACACACGGCGCGCACACAAGCGTGCACATGATTCAAAGCGTAAGATCTTGAAATATTTATAACTGTCCTGGAACCGCCCAGCATTTCCTGGACGTCATCGGCTATAACAGGCAGCACATGAGCCAAATACCTGTTAGAAACAGTCTGAATGATCCTGAAATACAACTTTGGAGCCCAATGACTGGCTACATATAATGTAGGCTCTTTTTTTGTAGTGGTTCTAAATGCACTGCCTTACCGTTTTCTTTCTGTACACGATGTAGTAGGCTGGCTTGCCCACTCCTACAGCTTCAGAGCTGGGGCAGATCACCTTCAGCCTTATCTTCCCCATTGGTTTGTTATTTTCCTATCTGAAAATGCTTAATAAAAAACATAAATTCAGGCAATCTCAAAGATATTACAGACTGGGTCCCCTTTTATTAAAAACCAGCATCAACGTCTGTGATATTAACAGTCAACACTAAGTATCCTTTGTCCTGTCCCTTGTTTCTTCTCTCACAGCCAGTCCCTCCACTTCTTTTGCCAGAGGAAGTTGTCGAAAAACTTTTAAGCCTCTCTCTCTGTGCCCCCCACCCAAACCCCAGCTTACAGCCAATGTGTTTACCATTATTCTTTGAACTGTACTTGTTCGTGTCATTATACCCTTTTGTGTACATGTTTATAATAATATATATATATACACACACATACCAGCTCTACTTATGCCCTTAAAGATATTTCCTACCTCAAAAGGAAACTATATTAGTGAAACATCATTTATGTCTATCAGAAAACTGGAAGCTCCCTCCCAATATACACTATCAGCTCAAGCTCCCTGTTATCAAAGGGATTCCTGGTCTACAGGACACCAGAGTCACCTGGGGCATCATCCTTGGAAGCAGAGTCACCTGCTGAAAACTGTTACGATGTCTCTGGTTGATGGCAGAGGGACTTGTAAAAATACCCTCAAGTTCTTTGAAAACTTCTGGGAAAGAGCCCGGTCTATTACTGCTGTTTCCTAGCATTTCACTGCTCGGCCAAATCATTTCAAGTTGTGCTCTGGTGGGTCCTTAGAGCATTTCTTATGCCCATCTTGCTCGCAGCTGTTTCTCTTTAGCCCAACATGTACAGCTGCTTGACTGCTCATACTGTCGGCTGTTTCGGCAAGTGTCCAGCCTCGAAAAACAGCGGGTTAAGAAGGATTACTTTCATGCTCGTGCAACAGATGCAAAGGAAAAAACTCCTCGTTACTGGTGACAATCTTGTCGTTTAATGTCAACTATGGCAGATAGGCCATGTGTACTTTTTTTCTGGAATTCTCAGGTTTACATTTTCAATAGGATTTTGATTCTTAAAATGGTTCTGCTTTCATTTGAGAGTGTTTAAAGACATGGAATGAAAATTATAATGTATAATGACAGCATAAGAGATTTTATGCCTATAATTTTTAAGAGGAGTTTAACAGAGTACCTGTGCATATTCTTCAGTTGATTTTCTTTTATTTACCCAGTGATTTTTATATTTAGTATTGGGTCAAGTACTTACTGCTACATAGGTACATAGGCAGAATAGGCTAGGACATAAGTCTCTACTTCTCTGAATCATAATGTCAACTGCAATACATTTCACAAGAAAAGTGAGTCATTAAAATAAAATCTTCCTTGTGAATTTTTGGTCATGATACAGAATCAAAGCCCCAGGGTCAAGAAAGTTAAAACTTGACCCTGTACAAACAACGATATATAAAATTAGATACATGTATATATTGTAGAGCACAGGGAGTAGAGCTAATAGTTTATAATAGCTTTAAATGGAGTATAATCTATAAAAATACTGAATCACTATGTTGTACACTTGAAACTAATATAATATTGTAAATCAACTATACTTTAATAATAAAAAAAGAAAGTTAAAAGCTACCTAATCCCATCACCTACGTGGTGCTGCCACCCCTGGATAAGGACAGGCCTTGGGGGCAGCCGCTGTCAATTCCAATGCTGGAAACTGGGCACTGCTCAGTTAGCAACTGTGTTCTTGGTCATTTGACACCAATAATAATTACAGTTTTGTAATAATTCACTTTTTACATAGGAATGTGAGTAGATTCAAGACCACTGTATCTCTTTGCCTCTCGCTTTGATATCCATTCCTGACTGAGGGGTTAGGGGTGGGCTTAAGGCTGGGGGTCAGGAAGGCCACCCAAACCCAATGTGCCCGTGGGAGTTGCTCCGGGTGTGAATGTTTACAAGTCTTGTCTACCACCCTGGAAAAAACTGTGAAATGTGCTGACCCAGCAGTGTTGAGAATTTCAGGAACAGGAAACTCATTATTCCCAGGCAGCTGACTTCATCCTTGGACAACTTGACCTCCTAGACGGTTGTTCTTATCTACCGAAGGAAATCTAATCTCCAATCAGCTCTGTGTATTACATCTTCATCAAACACCACAAAAGAATGGAGGGAGAGGACACGGAACCCCTGGGTTCCTTTCAGAGACTTGAAAAGTGATATTAATAGGTGTCGAAGACTACTTTCTTCCTGGCAGTGATTCTACGTTAAAGAGACAATCAGTAATTGAAGCAAGCAAGCTAGCAAGCTCTTCTTTCCGTTTTAATCTACGGACAAAGGCCAGTGTGGTAACGAGTGGGTTAGCACCACTTTAATATTTTAACTTTGAAAAGGAATACAGTTCACATCTTATTAGAGAGGAGTAAAAGGGCCCACCAAAATGAAAACAATACGAAACATTTTCTGACTACGTTAAGGAAGCAATATGAATAGAAAAATTTGAAAATGATTACGTAACACGCAAGAGTTAAAATAGGGTGTCAATAGAAAACAGGATTCTGCACAGACTTAAAACAAAGGACTGCACCTAATAAACCTGTACACAGTCTCAGATATCAAGCACAAGGTTAAAAACCACCTTATAGGATTTACTTTTATATTTCTTCAGTTGTAGTGCTGGCATATGATAGGAAAACTGCACGGTTTCTAAAAGCATGAAGTGTTTTACTCACAAAAGCCGAGGCACTCCTATTTCCGTTCAGTTCTTTACGTATGTGCATGCCTGGAACCCAGAGCCCAAAGATCTGGGCTTATGATAATTTATCCGCACATCTCCAAATAACCAATTACATCAAGACTTAGATGTGAGAAAGGAATCACGTCAGGATTCGGCTACATGTCTGTCTACAACTGGAAAGACACCGACCTACCCTTTTCTCCTTTCTGGGCAAGGTTTTCCTTCTAGGTGAGTTCACAAAGCGGGGCTTGCGGGAACCCTTCACGGGGCTGCTGGGGCGGGGCCCCCTGAGCTCCAGGTCCTTCCTTCCTTCCAACCCCCCCCCACTCCCCACCCCCACCCTTTCTCCAGGCCGCTCCACCCAGAGCCCTTCTTCCCCTTTCACATACCTAGAAATGTTAACAAGCCGACTGGTCTGCAATGTCACTGATCCCTCAGATGAAACAGACACAGGTATTCCTCCATGAATACCACGAAAGGAATATATGGCTTTGGTGTATCTACCTTGGGAAAGTGGAACCCGAGGAAAGCAACTAACGAAGCGTGACCACGGCAAACGGAGGGTGTTAGTACAACGCCCGGTAGGGTCTTCACTGACAGCTCAAGCTTTTCTTTGGCAAAAGCTTTCATGTCAAAAAAGGATGGATCACTCTAAGGACAGCCCTGAACAAGGCCCAAATTTGCTTACTACTCTTTTTGGACAATTGAGCCCTGAGGAGTGTGGAAAAAAAAAGAGTCTTGTAGTAATTGCTTATCCCTAGAAAATACTGTATTCTAATTATTTCTTTAAATGTGTATTAATCTTAACCTTATTAGCATTACATCAGTGGCAGCAGTAGAATCATAACAAGAATATAAAAAGCAGGTAGTGCTAGGCACTGTCCTAGGAGCTTTATGTATATGAACACATTTAATTCTCAAAACTACCCTATTTTGGGGGCAGGGGAGAAGGACCCTATGAGCTAGGTGCTAGTACTATCCCCCGCCATTGTACAAATGAGGAAACTGAGGCACAGAGAGGTTAATCAACTTGCCCAAGATCACAAAGCTAACAAGTGATGGGGTCAGGATTGGAACCCAGTCAGTCTGACTCCTAAATCTGAACTCTTGGGCACCGTGTGACTGTCTTTCATAAGTCTCCAATACAGGATCAGGTCCCACTTAAATGATTAGGGTACCCCCTCCTTGGAAATCATTCAACTTCAAAGATTTCCTGAGATTATTTACCATCGTAACGTGTGGTCCACGAACTAGAAGATTTTAAATAAGGCCAACCCTTTGTTTATTATGCAACGCTGCCTGGATTGTAAAATCAATATATATGTATTTCCTCCGAACGAGAAGAAAAATTAACAACGGGAGTCAATGTAAAACACAAGAGCAGTGGGTATAAATTGGCTGTGGGGTGCTCAAGCAAACACTTCTACCACCCCTGCCCCTTGGTCAGCACTTGCTCCCGCTAAAAGATTGGAAGTGTCCTTAATCGCCGAGCTCACGTCATCTTATGTGTCCCCACAGAACAAACTGGGAGAGGCAGAGGAGGGGATGGTACTCACACTTGACAAATAAGAAAACCGAAGAGTTCTGGGGAGGCCTGAAGAAGACTGGAGGCTCAGACGACGCTGATGCTTAGTGTCTGTTGCCAAACGACAGCCGCCGTCCACACTGCCCACGACACTCCGTGCTCACTAGCAGCATTCAGGATGGCGGCTGGGATTCAGCTGAACCCCGAGGTCTTTCCCTGGCAACCCGCCCTCAGCCCGACGACATCAGGCTTGTGCCCTCCTGAGTCCTTGTCATCTTCCCTCCTGCTCTGTCTCACGGGACCTTGGAGGTCAAAAACCGGGAGTGCTTTTCCAGATCCATCACTTTTTTCTTCACATCTGTATATGACGGAGCCCCAGGTTTCTTCTCATTCTCTCACACCTTCTCCGCCTTCTCGGGATGACTGACTTCTATCCCAGTAGATTTCTGTGTATATGCGTCGTCGCATGAGAAAGAGGGGGCTGGGCTTTTATTTCCTCCAGAAGGACTTAGAGAACTTTTTGGTTACTGAGTTTTCAAAATTTTTTACTCCTTACTTTTCATCATCAAATATAAGTCCTTACACCATCATTTGTACAAAATAAAAGTTCTCTAACACTTAGAATTGTTCTTTATTTATGTGTGCCCCACCTGATGCCACAAAGGATGAGGTGGTTTATCCATGACTGTGACAGCTGGATGTCATTTCCTGCATTTTCAGTTGTGAGCCCCTGATAGAAAGGAAGTGCAGCTCTCAGCAAAGGTTGGACCCACAGGGCTTTCGTAAGTGACTTTCAAGAACACACTTCAAAGCAGCACACGGCTAACGTCTCAGAAATAAGCTTTTCTTCATCACATTTCTAATAATTACTGAAAAGGAATTATTGGCATTGTCCATCTGGACCAGGTATCAGAACACTGTCAGTTTCTTAGACAACAGAAAATAGTCTAAAATCGACACCAGATCATTTGAGGAAGAGCGTAGGGTAGGATATGCTCCTAAGTAAGCATATTACGGAAGCTGTATTTGGATTCTTCTCCTGTAAGGGAGGTACTTGCTATCTCTACCCTAAACGCTGTCTTCCCTGCTCTAGAGCTCAGGATTTGAGGGCTTCAGCTTAGTACTGCTACTGAATGCTTCTGAGAAAGATCCAGGTCCTGCCTGTGACCTTGACTTAGACAGAGATGGCCCTTCATTATGATGGGTCCACGAGTCAGGTTCTCATCTTACATGGTCTTCACTACCTACCTACCAACATACCTACAGTATACGAAACTTCTCTCAGTCAGCGATGTAGAAAACACGTCCTTAGCCACTCAAGAATGACTTCATATTGTCACCAAGCCAGACTGGAAAAGCTGATTCCTTAAAGCAATCATTTATTCAAGCTTTATCTCTGTATAAAGCCAGATGAGGGGAAGGCCATACACTTGGCCTACATTACTAAGTCCCCGTGTCACATTCTGCCCTTGGCTTTCACTGAAGTCAGTAATAAATAGTTATGCATATCCAATAATTTTAATCCTCTTTTACTCAATCAGGGTCATTCATTTTGTCATTTAACTCCCTTCATAGCAAATTCCCCTCAGAACCAGGGAATGGAAATAAACTAGTATTTGTCTTCCCATTAGACAAGAATAGTTATATAACAGCTTTCTCAGGGCTGCTATGAAATTCAAACCTAAGTCTCAAGTTCAAATGTCCTTAACCAAGACTGCAAAAATTTATAGTAAATATATATGGCCCTCTCCTTCTTTCCAACTTGATATTTTCACCCCGCTTGCTTTCTGTTTTATTTTACCTATATTTTCATTGTTAAAAGCCTCAAAGGTTTTTGGAGAGCTGACACCTATAAGGATTTCATCTTCATCAAGAAAAAGAGTCAGAGTGATGATACACTGCATCTTGATTCACTTAGAAGGCTACTTCTCAGGAAAGAAGACTCAGTAATATCTAGACGAAGCATATGTGTCTATGATAAAAGGAAGGAGTAAGAGCAAGATGAAGATGATTTCAAGGCCATATGCTTGGGAAGCAAAAGAACACAGCAGAGAGATGTGGGAAGGAAATTAGTCTTTAGGAAGCTAGTTATCAACAAATCTTCACTAGTCCACATCTGGGCAGCTGTTGGTCATCTACACACTCTCCAGAGATGAATTTAACAAAAACTAGCCTGGTGCGAAGTCGGGAAACGTCGGCTCTATCACTGAGTGTTGTCTCTTTATTTCTGTGTCTGCTTTCTCATCTGCAAAATGAAGCCATTAGGGAAAAAAAAAAAGTCGCAAGCACTATCCGGTTCTAACATTTTATGATTTTTGAGATGGAATCTAAGAAATGAAAAGAATCTGATGAAAGAGATGTAAAGCTGGAGTCACTCCTTCATTTACATACTGTACTAGAAGAATCTCCTTAGGGGTGTGTATGGGGAGAGGAGTAAGCAAGACAGTCGATCTACTGGTGCAAGAAAAAATGACCAGAACATCCGTTCATCGTTCTTTTTACCTTAAAAGGAAAGAAATGCATCTTAGATCAACATCAGCACCCTCATTTGGGTTCACTCGTTAGATGGCCCTATGTCAAGCGTCTGGTTTATTTACGGTAGGAAGTCATCTTTGTGGTTTTATAAAAAAAAAAAAAAACCTTTAAGCAATGAGGTGAAGAGTGACCACAAAAATATTTTGTACTATACAGAGGTGATATAGTTACTTTATGGCAAAATACATAGAAGAATTTGTTCTAAATTTACTGACGTATTCTATGATCACAACTGGACTGGCAGATTTTTTTTTTTTTTCAATGAGCTTACTTAATCCCTTCAAGGTAAAGATGAGGTTTTAACAAGTGCAAGAAAATAGCTGCCTTTTGGAAAGAAACATACTATGGAGAAAGCATTTTGAAAAGAGATGTGCTTTTGTATCTATAGAGAACTTAGAAATACTTTTCTAATCTATTTTAACATTTTTTTTTTTTTTTTTTTTTTTTGCGGTACGTGGGCCTCTCACTGTTGTGGCCTCTCCCATTACGGAGCACAGGCTCCGGACGCGCAGGCTCAGCAGCCATGGCTCACGGGCCCAGCCGCTCCGCGGCATGTGGGATCTTCCCGGACGGGGGCACGAACCCGTGTCCCCTGCATTGGTAGGCAGACTCTCAACCACTGTGCCACCAGGGAAGCCCTACTTTAACATTTTCAATAAATATAAAAAGGTTTTCTTATTTTGAACTCCCTCATCCTTATTAATATAAACTCTAATACCTTTTGTGAGAACATAATGAAAATAGAAATTTACCAGACAGATTTTAACCAAAACTGTTGCATAACTGGTAGATTGTTTAAAAATGAGAATTAATGTTAGTTAATAAATTTAGCCAATAATGCTCTTCGTCCATTTGGATCAATAAACCTTTGTGAGGTAACCTTTTTTTCAACTATTCTAAGTTTTAAAACCAAATAGCAAAATAAACTGAATGTAGGACTAGACTTTCAAATTGCTTCCCCGCTAAGTGTTTACCGAGATTTTTAAAGACAATGGTATAAATTCATCCACAGTACCTTCATTAAGGTAAAAAAAAACACCCCACAACATATCAATGATAATTTTTAACAAGAGCAAGTTCTTAGCTTTAATATTTATTTTATCTTTAGTGCATCCTTTTAAAATTCCTGTAGATTATAAAACATAAAATAATGCAGTAGTACACACATGACACGTATAAATTAAAATGCAAATGTTGAGAGCATGTGCTCAGATTTTTTTCCCTGATGTGATGCACAATAAAAACTTGGACACCTGGTAAATCTGTGGTAATCACACCAAGTTATCTTTGTTTTTCCCAAGCTCGCAAAAAAGTAACAACCTTTAGAATCATTATTTACTTAATCATTTCTCCCAATACAATAAATAACGCCTTAAGTCAAAGGATTTCCTGGGATGGCTCCCCAAAGAAAAAAATCCCTTGTACCAAGCAACTATATCTATTTCACAAACAGAAATTTACAAGTTATTTCTGCCTCATCAAATTCAATATGTAAAAGATTTCTTTCCACCCATCACACCCTAGTACATGTCTTGTTTTTCTAACTGTAAAAGTACTGCAATGAGTAGTAGTGGGGAAAATAAATCAAACTATAAAAAGACAGAAGTAATCACACACAGAAAAAGATATAAGTAGAAAGTGAAAAATTATCTACACTCCCTTCCCTCCTCAGAAAAGCATGTAATATTTTTTAAATGCACTGGCTACTTTCTCACTCAATATTCAAAGTCACTTCTCCATAGTAGAACATTCACCTCCATAAACATGTTTAATAGTTTCAATGTATTTCAATATACAGATACATCTTATTTCACTTAGCCCAAATATCACACTAATGGACATTCATATTATTTCCAATTCATGTACTACTATGAAAGATCTGTGTTTTGGTTTTTGTTTTTTAACGAAACACAGGATAGAAGGTCTCTCCTCAGTTGGTGTATCCAATAGTTTTAGGTAAATATTTCTAGCTTATAACTCATTATTTAGCACTATTCTGCATATCATCAGAACAGTCTTTTCTTCTCATAAATACCAAGTTGAAATGAATTCTTAAATGGTCTTTTGTTTCAGATTTGCAGAAATGGGGACAAATTTGTTCTGAAATAGTATTTGGCCACTCTGGTTAAGTGGAAAACAACAATTCCTTTCAAAATGTTACTGTGCACTGAAGCTTTTTCGAACTCTTGCAAAAATTTTTCACATGAGGAAACAAGGTAATTTCTTTAAAACAAAAAGAATATGAAAGATTTATATTCATAATTCTAAAAGTCCTTATTTCGAAATTAATGAAAAATTGATATTGTTTATTTAACTGAAGTCACACTATATTCTCATTCAACACACTTCCCAAAGCCTATTCAGAATGGTCTGTGACTCATAACACATGAATAAAGAGATTTCTTTAATAAGAGAATATTTTCTGCTTTTTGTATCAAGCATTTAATATTTTAAAATAATTACAGGATACGAATATTTCTCTCTTAGGTAATCACTCAAGTTAAATATATATTACCATCTTTTATAAAAGGCCCTTAATTTTCTAATTCAAGCTTAAAAAAAAATCAATTAAGGTTCAATTTTTAAACAAATGTATTCTCCAGGGGCTAATTTTAAAGCCTGCATCCATCTGAAATAGTAATTTAGGCCTCCCGAAAATTGGTAACTGTATCTACTACTGTCACAACAAAACACATTCACATAAAGTGGAAATAACAGCTAATCTGGACGGCTCTGGTTTATAAGAATTCCTTTCTTTCTAAGAGTTCTACCTTTGTTCCTTCAACTTTCTTCAATGTTCTCAGTTCTTTTTCTTCAGCAAAAGAGAAATGTTACTCTTTATATTGTGTAAAAGAATTAAAATAGGTAATTTTATTATATTATGAAAATACACGGTATACTCATTCATTTCTGCAGAAAGGAAAAATTACCTTGCTTTCTCCTTTCTGTATACCAGTTATCTAAACAGTAAGGAGCCGGGCACTCACAGTTAAAATCGGCTAAAGCTTCAACCTCCCCTCCCCAGCCTTGCCAGGCTGCAGGATGGCTGTAAAGTCAGCACAGGTGACTGACATATTTACATCAGATAAGGCCGAGCAGAGCGCACAGCACACACAATCAAGCTCCAAGCCAACAACAGGACTACACACGGGTGATGAAAAGCAAACACATACACTCTGACTGTGGACTCTGCTGGACGCCCATGACATCTTCTGAACAGATTCATCTGAATCATTCATAAGTCAAGTCTGATGTGAAGTAGCAAGACTAAATAACTAATGACAAATTCCTGACTCGGACACTTCTAGCTGGAGAATTTTGCCTGCCGATAAACGCCATCGGGTTCGGTGTACCGTAAGTTACATAGGGTAGGACCAGTTAAAGTGAGTCAACCACAAACAGTGGATACCACACTGCTTCTGAGATCCAAGGACTCTGCCTGACAAATCACCAACTTCCAGTGACCCACACCACCGTCCCACTCTATCTCAGAGCAAAGAGGAAGGGAGGGAGGGAGGGAGGGAGGGAGGGAGGAAGGAAAGGAAAGGAAGAATGAGAGAGGAGGGAGGAAAGGAGGAAAGGAAAGGAAGGAAGGAAGAGGAAGGAAGAGGGAGGAAGGAAGGAAGGGAGGGAGGGAGGAAGGAAAGAAGGAAAGGAAAGGAAGAATGAGAGAGGCGGGAGGAAAGGAGAAAAGGAAAGGAAGGAAGGAAGAGGAAGGAAGAGGGAGGAAGGAAGGAAGGAAGAGGAAGGAAGAGGGAGGAAGGAAGGGAGGGAGGGAGAGGGAAGGAAGGAAGGAAGGGAAGAAAAAGGAAGGAAGGAAGGAAGGAAGAAAGGGAAAGGAAAGAAGGAAGGAAGGAAGGAAGAAAGGAAGTTAGAAAATTATCGAGCTTTATTTTCAGAGACACTGAGGATTCTAAAGCAGAAGGAAGAACGAAATTGTGAGAAGTGGGTCAGCTGAAAGCAGCTCTCCTTAGAGGGCAGACTCCTCTGTCCGCCAGCCTACCTGGTAGCCGGTTCTCCATCCCCCACACTTGACGCCCCCATACTGCCCATGTGGGCACGCCTTTTATTATTCTGCCTAAAACTTCTCTAAACAGAGCTTGAAAAAGTTAGCATCCTCTTAAAAATATACATGTAAAGAAAAATGTATCTTTTTATTCCAATCTTTCCTGTTCAACTTAGAAATACTCAAGAGTAGGAGATATGGGCTTCCCTGGTGGCGCAGTGGTTGAGAGTCCGCCTGCCGATGCAGGGGACACGGGTTTGTGCCCCGGTCCGGGAGGATCCCACGTGCCGCGGAGCGGCTGGGCCCGTGAGCCATGGCTGCTGAGCCTGCGCGTCCGGAGCCTGTGCTCCGCAACGGGAGAGGCCACAACAGTGAGAGGCCCGAGTACCGCAAAAAAAAAAAAAAAAAAAAAAAAAGAGTAGGAGATGTGGTAAAGGGCTCTCACCCACATTGCTGGGACTACAAACTGGTGCAGCCCCTCCGTGAAACAACCTGGCAACATGTACTGAGAGCCTTAACATATTCATACCCTCTGAACAAGTAACTCCCCCAAAGGGGAATCTGTTCTAAGGAAGTCATCCAATATAAGAAAAAGTTTTATACAAAGAGATGTTGATGGCACCATTATTTATGGTAGCAAAGAACTGGAACCAATATACAGGCTATTGAAACTTCATTAGACTTCTAGGCAGTCATTAAAAATTGTCACTGTGAAGAATACTTAATGATATGAGGAAATATAGAGACAGTATAATCTCAAAGAGATTTTTTAAAAAGATATTGGAAAGATACCCACCAAAACATTGACATTGATTGCTTCTGGATAAAATGATCACAGTAATTCTTCACTATATTTGTCAATATTTTTCAAGTTTTTCATATAGAAAATATACCCCCCCACACACACACACGTCTCTCCTCTTAAATGCCACTGAAAACCATGAAAAGCTCTAGTTCACCTAAACAGACATAAGAAAAAAGAAGTTCCATATAACACAAAATAAAAATATGCACTGTGGCCTATTTACTGGACCAAATTTTCATTGACATGTTTTAAATCTGTGAACATCTGATGCTGAAACTGCAAAAGAAAAGTAAGTCAAAGGGACACACTAGCTTCTCCTAACCTATATTTTTCATTTAAAATGCCTCTTAAATTTGCTCCTGTCCTCCTACTTTGGCTCAATGTGCCAAAAACAAAGAAGTGTCTTCTGGGTTTATCACAGTTGTTTCTGAACAGTTCTTCCCATGCCAAAGCATTTGAACTTTTCACCTGTGTGCAGGCAGAGTCTGGTTTATGAATGGGTTGTATTCCAAGTGTTCATTTGGAAGGTGGCTGTTTGTTTCAATGGGGAAACGTATTCCAATTCCTAATGGAGTAAAAGCCTGGGGTCTTGGTCCTATGAGGGAGGGGTTAGTTGAAGAGAAAGTTTCTTCTCAGGCTTCTGGGCACAGAAGAAAGCTAGAGCACAGTTTCAAAAAGGTAAAGCTGATTAGCAGCACAGTGAAACGGGTCATTTTGGAGCATGGAAACTTCAGGAGTCAGGGAACACTTGTGAAAGATGCATGAACACCGCAGGCCTTGGGTGTGTGAAAGACGGAGAGGGCAACGTGGTCGGGCTGGAGGAGGATGACTCAGGAAATTCAAGAGTAAAGAAATTAAGTTTCTGCTTATTTAGATGAGTGTCTTCAAATTTTTTAAGACTATGGATGACTCAGTCAGCAAGGCTTCCAGCACCATTCATACCTGGTAATCCCTGGAAACAAAACAATGACAACTGGGCTTCCCTGGTGGTGCAGTGGTTAAGAATTTGCCTGCCAATGCAGGGGACACAGGTTCGAGCCCTGGTCCGGGAAGGTCCCACATGCTGTGGAGCAGTTAAGCCCGTGCACCACAACTACTGAAGCCGGCGCACCTAGAGCCTCTGCAACAAGAGAAAGCCTGCTATGAGAAGCCCGTGCACCACACGAAGAGTAGCCCCCGCTCAGCGCAACTAGAGAAAGCCTGCATGCAGCAACAAAGACCAAACGCAGCCAAAAATAAATTTATTTAGAAAAACAAACAAAAACAATGACAGCGATTGTGTGTAGCGGGATTCCAACCTGGGTGTACGGGTATGCAAAATAAACTGTAAATACAAATGTTTCTATTTATAATGCGATAGGTGTGTTCTTGAAAAACTTTAGGTTCTGCCTAACACTAAAATAGATTTTAGGGAGAACACTCAAAACCTGTGGAGGCTTAAAAAAAAAAATGTTGGGCTTCCCTGGTGGCACAGTGGTTGAGAGTCTGCCTGCCGATACAGGGGACATGGTTTGGTGCCCCGGTCCGGGAGGATCCCACATGCCACGTAGTGGCTGGGCCCGTGAGCCATGGCCGCTGAGCCTGCACGTCCGGAGCCTGTGCTCTGCAATGGGAGAGGCCACAACTGTGAGAGGCCCGCGTAACGCAAAAAAAAAAAGAAAAAAAGAAAAAAAATGTTAAAAATATACATGTCCGTCTTCAAAACTGTTTAATTCCTAAGAAAAACAGAAGGAATTTTACCTTTAAGAATACAATTGTGAAGATCATTCAACACAAATAATATAAGGAACGACTGAGTTTATACAGACTAGAACCGAATGCACATAGATTGGACAGAACCATGAAATCAGTTCTTCCAAGACATTGGACCTGGCCACCTGAGTCAAGCAAAGAGCAAGGACAAGGGGGACAGGTGTCCCGCTGTCCTACCTGGTCTGCTCCTTTGGCCACATCGGGTATTTTTGCATCCAGTTGCTGTTATCTGGAGGCATTAAACAGTGCTGTGCCCAAGGAAAACTGTGTAGGGACCAATTTCTGCCTCGTATGCCAGCACTCCCCATTGACCAAACTTGTGTAAACTAATTTGTGTAATGTAAACACGCACATAGCAAAAAAGCCTGCATGATTACGCATTTTCTAAAGTAGATTCAAATCTGTAAAGGAAACCCCACTTTCTTTTCTTCCATCCAGCCTGACCACCGCGTGAAAGCTTCCTCCAGGATACCAACACTTAGGAATTCCAGATGAGAAGTCTGGGACGCATGACCTGAGAAAAGCAGGGCAGCTGCTAGCACACAGGGCACCTCTGTGCACATCAGAAGATGAACTTCCTCTGTGCAGGCAAATTACAAAAAGGGAGCTGTGGCCCTCTGCCGCGGGTGGTTGGCAGTACCGCCCCTTCCACCCAGGTGCCTCTGTGCAGGTTATGTGATAGCAGTGCCATCCAGGTCCCTCGTTCTGGGGTCGGTTAATACAGAAGACCTTCCTCAACATGCAGGTGGAAACAAAAACAGAGCATGTTTATTACAATTACAAATAGCACTAAGCTCTGAATGTTAGGGGGTCCAGCAACTTGCAGATAGGATTTGAATCCTAAATGACCAAGCCCAAAGGAATCAATGTAAACAGAAGCAAGTTAAATAGGAATACGTGGGACTTCCCTGGCTGTCCAGTAGTTAAGACTCCATGCTTCCACTGCAGGGGGCACGGGTTCTATCCCCAGTCAGGGAACTAAGATCCTGCATGCCAAGAGGCACGCCCCCACCCAAAAAAAAAGGAATACATGCAAGAGAATGGAAAAAAACAGAACTGTAAAAATAGAAGATGGGAAGCATAATGGCACCTGAGGAAAGGTTCAGCAGGTCCCTGAAAATGACACAGGCCCTTTATGCTTTTTTTCTTTCTTTTTAATACATTTATTTATTTATTTTTGGCTGCATTGAGTCTTCGTTGCTGCACGCAGGCTTTCTCTAGTTGTAGCGAGCGGGGGCTACTCTCTGTTGCGGTGCGCGGGCTTCTCACTGCAGCGGCTTCTCTTGTTGCAGAGCACAGGCTCTAGGTGCGCGCGCTTCAGTAGCTGGGTCTCGCAGGCTCTAGAGCGCAGGTTGTGGCTCATGGGCTCAGTAGTTGTGGCTCATGGGCTCAGTAGTTGTGGCTCATGGGCTCAGTAGTTGTGGCTCGCGGGCTCTAGAGCACAGGCTCAGTAGCTGTGGTGCACAGGCTTAGTCACTCTGTGGCATGTGGGATCTTCCCGGACCAGGGCTTGAACCCGTGTCCCCTGCACTGGCAGGCGGATTCTCAACCACTGTACCACCAGGGAAGCCTCCTTTATGCTTTTGTACATGCTGCTTACTCTGCCTATGACCGTCTTCTCCAGCCTCTTTGAATGCCAACTCATTCATCAAGATACAACTCAAATAGCACTAACTCTCCCCGGGCAGTTTATGGAGCCTCTGTTGTCTGGAGATCTGTGCACACAAACTGGGGAGAGGGGTTCCTCGTCCAGAAGGATTCCAAGGCTTGAGAACTATCACTGTCCCTCCACCCAGGTGCCACCCAGCAGCCAAGCCTGCACGGCAGGAGACCCAATGGCCGCAGCTGTCTGATCTGATGGCTGCTCTCTTTTTTGTCTCTACCCTTCTCTCCCTCTTACAAAATCTGAAATTAGGATGTAGGGTGACTAAATGCCATCCGAATGGACCTGGATCTGGGGGCAAATAAACATAGTTGCTGTGTGGGGTCTACTTGTACAAAGCAGCTGAGAAAAGACAATATCATTAGAGAAAAGGTTCACGAAAAGTGATGCAAAGATTAGCGAGAAAGCGAGGAAGGAGGAGCTTTGGATCCTGGTCTCTGTTGGACTCTCAACGCCCATCTGTTCCAGGAGCTGCCCCATCACCCCTCCCTGTGTTTTCTTTTAGCTGATCTGACTGTCATTTACAACCAAATAAACCTTGAAGGCAGTTCTGTTAATTCACCAATTTAGCACCTTGTTTACATAATTACATGCCTATCTTCCCACTAGAACTAGGAATTCCTTACAAGCAAAAACTGTCTTTTTCATAATGCTTCCTCTAAGGCCTTAAAGAAAACACCTCAAAAAAAAAAAAAACACCCTAAACCAATTACAGGTTATTGGTAGTAGAACTTTAGATATGAAAATGACATTTTACAAAATGAAGTACATCAAATGCTGGATTTACCTATAAATTGGAAGATTTGTGAAAACACCAAAATAGGAAATAACATCATTTCCACATATGAGTAACCTAAGTGCAGGTAATAAGAACTCCTTTTGGCTAATAGCCCAAAAGATAACCGTTAATGTAATGGAGAGTGTGAACAGAAGAAAACTATTTAGGTACCCAAACTAGAAAACCTGGGGTCGCCCTCAACTCCTTCCCATCCATTTCCCCCGGGTAGTTACCAAATCCAGCTCAGTCAACTTCCCAAACATCTCTGGGGACACCCTCTCTCTGCCACCACGGAACTGCCCTAGTTCAGACTCTGGTCGCCTCTTACCCAGAGGACAGCAATGGCTTTAGCAGAGTCTCCTCTGGTGGCACTGAGTCCCGTCACTGACCCATCCCTGGGGTGGCCACAGAAACACCCGAGCACCCCGGGGCTCTGACTTCTCCCTTGTTGCCTGTCACTCCCTCTGTTTAGAAACTTTGATGCTGATTTCCATTTCCGCTAATAGGGTGGAACTAGGTTATTCAGATCAACTCTGCCGCTGAAAACAGCTAAACATCCTGAATAAAATATTTTTTCAAACATCTCCTTAAAGGCATCAAAGCGCTGAAGAGGCAGGAGTTACCTTGCCAAAATCTGAGTGAAAGCAGAGTGCGAGAGCCGTGAGCTCCCACGGAAGCCACTCGCTCTGACGGCTTTGATGGTTCCGTGGGCTGAGAGGAACAGAAGTCGGATCCCCAAGGTGGGGATCTAATGGGAAACCCTTTCTCCATAAGGGTAGGATCCAAAAGGGTCACAGCCTCAGCGTAAAGGTGATCCCCAAATAAACCCATTCCACCCCCAGGGGACTGCAGCCCAAATGTATATCACCAGCAAGTCCAAAAACTCCCAAGCTGTGAGTTTAGTCTAAAATGGCCTTGGTCTGTAGTGCCCCTAAGCCACCTGGCCCAGGAGACAAAACTCTTCTAGAGGGACACACTTTCACTCCAAGACTTGAAAATCCTCCTCGAGTAATGGTTCAAGGCAAATGAGCAGCTCATGGCCAAAATTACCAAGCAAACATGGGAACAAGGCACCATGACTAAGAACCAGCAGAAACATAACATGGTAGAAAGATACCCCGGAAGACTCAAGGTACTAGTATCATCGCTATTCTCACAATGCTTGAAGAATCTTAAATTTAACTTACGGCACGTTTCTGAACACTAGAACTTTGAGAGGCATACCTGAAGCTGTTAACAGGCCCCAACTACGTGGAATAAAGCAGAAATGACATGGCAGTGCACTCTTCTATAAAATAAGGTCTCAGATTGTTCAGAAATGCTTTCAATGCCTCCACACAATTGACTTGGTGACATTCTAGGAGAGAAGCTGTTGACTCTCCCTGAAACTTCTCTGCCATGTTCACAAGGCAAAGTTCTCGCAGGCGGCTGTGGCCATCGGCTCTTGGTTTGTCATCAGCTTGTGGTTACCCCACATCTCTTATCACCAGCTTGCAGCGAGTCCTCCCCAACTCTCCCAGGCGTTGCTCAACCCGCTCAGCAAACCGCTCTCAACACTCTGCTCAAACCTAGCAAAAACAGAGCTTACGTGCTGATGAAAATTCAACGTGGAAGGGCTCACAGCACACCCGTGGAGCACTTCAGCGGCTCCACTAAGTCATTCAACAGTATTTATTGGGTACCTACTACATGCAAGCACCGTTCCGGGTGCAGGGAGGTGGCAGCAAATATGACCTGGTCTCAGCTGCTGGTGAGCTGAAGTTAACAGGTTCACAGCCCAGCCTGGGTAGAGAAGTAACAAACATGTAAACACCTCCTTTTCCGACAGTGTCAAGTGTCACAGAGAGGATAAGAGCTGTGTGAGAGTGGAGGGGCTTCTTTAGATGTGGTCAGGGAGGCTCTCGGAGAGGGCAACCCTTCAGCTGACAAAGTAAAATGACAAGGGGCCCGAGGGAAGAACATTCCAGACAAAGAGAAAAGTAAACGCAGAAGCTCTGTGGCTGCTCTGAACTTGGCCTGTGTAAGGAACAGAAGACCAGCGTGGCTGGAAGGGAGAAGGCATAGGGCGTAGTCGGGGCCAGGCCAGTAAGAAGTCTAAGCCACTGGAAAGAGCTCGGGCTTTTTTTTTTTTCCTCTTCAAGTTTGTACTTTTTGTTTATTTGGTTTTTAAAAAAATTTTTTTTTGATGTGGACCATTTTTAAAGTCTTTATTGAATTTGTTACAATATTGCTTCTGTTTTATGTTTTGGGTTTTTTGGCCACGAGGCATGCGGGATCTTAGTTCCCTGACCAGGGATCGAACCCTCACCTCCTGCACTGGAAGGTGAAGTCTTAACCACTGGACCGCCAGGGAAGTCCCTCAAGTTTGTTTTTATTTTTTTACTTATTTTTTTCTTTTTACAATGTTTGTAAGTTTCAGGTGTACAGCAAAGTGATTCAGTTATATGTATATAGGGAGGCCTCTGGAAGGTTTTCTCTGAAGAAGTGACAGGACATCATTTACGTTGCCACCGCTGTTGAGAACTGGGACTGAGACAGGGTAAAGGGACCACCGAGGGACCTGAGGGCCCCTGCCATGTTCTAGAGGAAGAGAATTCATACGGAAAGAGAGAAGTATGCAGAGTCAGAACTCAGAAATGCGGGTCAGGAGGGAGAGGTGAGGAAAAGAGAAGGATCAAGGTTGGCTCCTGAGTTTGGGGCTTGAGCACCTGGGTAGATGGTGGTCCACTGACTGAGATGAGGGAGAAATTAGTTCAGGGCATGACGGGAGGGGGGGCAGGGCAGGGAGAGGGAACCAGGAGTCCTGGTGGGGACACATCTGAGGTGCCCGTTAGGTAGTCAAGTGAAATATCAAATAAGAAATTGAAATATGGAGCCCGGCGGGGAGGTCAGAAGGGAAGATGTCCATTTCTTAACTATGAGCGTGAAAAGCCAGGGGACTAAACAAATAAGGTCATGCAGATGAAATACACTCTGTAGTTCCAGAAGAAGACCCTGGACAGAGTCCTGGGGTGCTCTAACATTTAGAGGCTGAAAGAAGGATGAAGAGTTCAATAAGGCACCTAAGGAGTGAAGGAAAACAAGAATAAAACCAAGAAGGTGGCCTCTGGATCTGAAAACATGAAGGTGAGGCTGACAGGGGCAGCTTCCCGGGAGCGGTGAAGGTGGAAATGGCAGGTGGGACGCAGGGGGGCGGGACAGCCACTACAGACCACAGGACACAGCGGCTTCAGGCGAGGGTTTTCAACTTCTGCTCTAACAAGGAGCAGAGAAGCAGAGTGGACGCTAACATGAGAGATGTGACACCAAAGGAGGGTTTCTGCTGTCAGGGCTGTTTATTTTGTTTCCGAGATGGGAGGTCCCAGAGCCGGGAACGCCGTCCAACACCAAGTGAGGCACAATGGAAAGAAAAAGTCTTTTTCTCCAATTCGGTGGCCACCACCCACAGGTGGCTATCGAGCACTTTAGGGAAATCTGAATCATAAGATTTAATTTTAATTAAATGAGATTTAAATAGCCATCTGCGACTGGCAGCCAGCAAACTAGACAGCACGGTGCTCCAGCGCATCTGCAGGCTGATGGATTCGGTGTCCAAAAGCTGGTGGATTGGGTAGCAAGGAGAGTGGAAGGCGATACCTTCTACGTGTTCAACGCCTTCTAAAGCCTTAAAGGTAATCAGCTAGGGGGTGGGGGAGACAGAGGGACAAAACACCAGAGGGAAGTTTAAGGAGAGTGGAAAAGTAAGAAATAGATTCAAAGAGCAGAGAACACACTGAGAGAGAATAGTACAGTTCCAGGGTTGAGTACCACTTGCTTTTTATGGTAAATTTTAAAGTGGCCCTTGTCAGAACTGTTAAGTTTTTCTCTGGCAAACAAAGCCTCCTCGGCCTTTGAAAATCTGCCCTCAAACTACCTTTTCAACCATCTCCTAGCACTCCCCCTCATTCACCTCTGTGGTTTTCGATCCTGGTGGCAGAACCTTTTTTCCCTTGTACCTGTACAGTATGTATTCCTTGCCCGCAATTAAAAAAAAAAAAAAAAAGTTGACAACGATGAGAACAAAACCAAGCTGCTCTGGATGAGGCTGAGGTGAGGGATAAATTCCCCCACCAACTCAGCCCCCTCCCCCCAGCCTCAGAGGCACCTCCAGGGAACCCCGGGGTTTGAAACCAAAGAGTTACCCCAGACAGTGCTTCTCAAACTGGAAGGTGCTTACAAATCACCTGTCTTATTAAAATGCACATTCTGCCCCAGAAGGTCTGCAGAGAGGCCCACAGTGCTGCCTTTCCAGCAGGCTCCTGGGTGACGGCTGTCGCCATGCGTCTGTGGATTACACCTGGAGTGAGCGGCGAGGCCCGAGGCCACGGCCACAGCAGAGCCCTCAGCATCATTCACTGGGTCGGCTTACCTTTGCCAGTATTTCCCCTTGGCCACACACACCCTTCCTTGCCTTCTCCAGCTGGGAGATTCTATTCCATCTTCAAGGGCCTCTCAATGTCACATCCTCTTGAACCTTCTCCAAGAGTCCTGGGCAGAAGTAATCATGACCCAGTCGCCCCCACCTCCGAACCCCCCGCACTTTCCCCCTTTCTCACTCTGCTCCAGCCACACAGGCTTCCTTGCAGTTTTCTAATCATGCCAAGTCAGCACCAGCCTCAGGGCCTTTGCATGAGCTATTCCTTCTGCCTAAAATGCCCTCCCCCAGATATCCTCATGCCCAACCCCTTCATCTTCATCTCTTTACTCAAATGTCTTCTTCATAAGGTTTATACTCTGACCACCCTATATAACACCCTCCACCCCAGCATTCCTGATACTATAGTCGTTTATACACATGTTTATGCATATGTCTGCTTCCCCTGCAGTTATGAGCAATTTGAAGGTACGGTCCACAATATATTCATTTTGCATCCCAAGTGTCCTGCACAGTGTCCTTATGTTAAAAAAAAAAAGGTGAAATATCAAATTAATAGCTGACACAACCTGTAACTAATGAATCTGAATTACATTTGACTCCTTGAACTGCCTGATCAAGGCGTTAAAGATACAAAAAAGAACATTATAACAAAGCAGAAAAAGACATCAAAGCAAGGGCACAAAGATAACTCTAAAATGATTAACTTGTAACTCAAAGATGCACAAGGATGCCAAGTGCAATGGTGATGTTCTGTCTGTGAACCAGGATAAGAGAACAATTAATTTAACATGCGCTCTAGTAATTTTCCATGTTTTGCCATTTAAAATACTTTAAAAATGATAAAATGAAAGCTAACATTTATTAAGAACTTGCCATATGCCAGCAACTCTTTAGGCATCTTACAAGTACCAACGTATTTAACCCACATAACAAACCTCCATGATAAGCACTATTAATATCTCCTTTCATAAAAGAATTGTGACTAAGGTCACACAGCCAACCGGACAGTGTGGCTTCAGAGCCTGAACTCCTAACCACCGCGGACCGGTGAAAAACTATGCTTACTTTGAATGTCAAGGTTTATCTTTAGGTAGGTTACTGTTTTAAAACTCCCTACAAGACTTTTCGTAAAGAAGTTTTATATATGCCCTCTTCCTACGTGCTTTGAATATAAGCAATGCTCTTCTTTCTGTAAAGGAAAAACTGTTTTCTCTTTTTCTCCATGCTAATAGCTAATACTTTGTCAAAGCCTTTAAGACTAAGGAAGGAAAGAAAAGATCTCCAAGAAATGAATAACTCCCGGGCCTGTCCCAGGTAGCACAGTTCCACCGTTAAGGGTACGAGATTGAATCCCACCACCTACTAGCACTGTGATCTCGGCAGGTAATTAATTCAACCTCTGCCTGTTCCTACTATTCTTCCGAGCCGCTGGGCTTCCCACCCCACACCATCCCCAACTTATTCTTGCGACGGTTCTTAACTGGGTTCCATGAACCCTCAAGTGGTCCGTGGATAGAATTCAGGGGATCTGTGAACTGGGTAGGATGTATCCTATGTGTTTTCATTAATTTGTTCAAAAGCATTGTTCTAAGAAGGGATCCACAGCCTTCACTGGACTCCCGTGGGGTCCCTGGCACAAAAAGCGGAAATGTGGTTAAAAGTATATACCGAGAAATAAGCTAGGAGGTATTTTTAACTGTTCAAGAAAGGAAATAAACCTGGTTTGGTTGGTAGAGGTGAGAATGTTAAGATATGGAGTCAAGGGAAATACCTAGGTATTCCTAAATAAAACGGCATCTTTTACCTCCCTTCTAACCTTCTAGAAGAAGCTGCCCCACTTCTACTCATTGGCTCCATAAATCTTTAAGCTCTCACACCTGCACACACACATCCGAATCAACCACTGTCTCAAAAGTATATCCATGAACACCGTGGTCTCCAGCACATCTAATTCCGCTAACCTTCCGGCTGACTTTTCTCTTGTCTCACATTTCTTCCTTCTCCATCCCTCCCTCAAAGCCAAGCGTCCCAGGTGTTCCTATTTCTCCCTCAGAGATTGAATTTACCCCCATGGCTTCAACCACCAATCCTGCATGGATAACTATCAATTCTCCATCCCAGCCCTAACCTTCACCTGAGCCCCAATGCTACCTTCCAACACCCCGCAGGTGGGCACAGTCATTAGACTGTCCACCACCATCACCTGCAACTCAACACGTCTCAAATCAAAAATCTGTGTATCCTTTCTCAACACACAATTCCTTCTATTAACTTTTCAAGCTCGATCACATGGTCACCATTCTTCCAAGGATTCATCACATGCTGTCAGAGGACAAATCCTGAACATTTTTCCTTATTTTTAACGATACTCCTTCTACTGTATGGCTACTCAAAGTACAGGCTGTGGACCAGCGGCGTCTCATCACCTAAGAGTGGGACAAAAGCAGAATCTCAGGACTCGCCCCAGACCTGCTGAGTCAGAATCTGCATTTTTAAAATGTCCCCAGGTGATTCAAACACACATTAAATTTTAAGAAACACCTGTCTAGCGCTTATTAATATGCTACCAGCCTAACAGCATCGGAATTTGTTCATTTTTAGGTATCAATTACTGAATCCTTATTATGTGCCAATTACAGTGCTAGGCTTTAAATACATTATCTTACCCTCAAAATAATACTGTGAGGTAATCATCATCATCATCTCCATTTGTAAGAATGAGTAAATTGAGGCTCAAGAGAATAAATCATCTATCTGCTCAAACAGCCCATCAGGATGGAGGCAGGATTTGAACCTAATCTGTCTGAACACAAACCATTTGGCCAAATTGCACCAATTCCCTTAAATTCCAAAATTTGTATCTCCAAGGGTATGTTGGCAGATTTAATTACTCTGGGTGACTGCATTTTCTAATCAACATAAGGTAGATTTTGTTTGTTTATTTACAATTCTTGCTGAAAATCTTTCTAAAGACATAGTAAACAGCAGACAATCCTATCATAGAAAGAGAAATCATGGTCTTGCCAAGGGCATCATTCTGAATATTCAAGTTCATTCTAAGGTAGTCAATAAATGGAGAACAAAATGTATTCTGTTCTCAGGATGTAATCCCAAGTTTTAGGGGGTATGAAAATATTTCCCTAATAATAAACTTTGTGTGTGTGTTGTGTGCTTGGCAGTCTTCTTTTCTCTAAAGTAAAGGGAAGAAAGAAAAATTGTGTGAGACTAGTTCTTGAATGAATGGTTATTTGGGTTCCATTCACTGGGTTCATCTAATGTCTAGCTCATTACTGTTCTCATTTAATTGCTTCATTACGTTCCATTCAGACACTATTTCATAGTTATTTCACTTTTAAACCCTAGTTTCCTTCTTTTACCTTTTTCAGTGCCCAAATATAAACCCATGAACCTAAAAGACATCACTATTTCTTCAATATTATTTCAATTCCAGGACCTTGTTGAGAATATAACAAAGGCGACGATGCTCAGCTCAGAAAACCGCGTTATCTGCCAAAACACACAAAACATGGCGCATGGGCACCAAGACAATCTTAGACGAGTACTAGGTAAGTACTAGCTCTAACACTAGGATGGATACCTGCCTGATGTCACCTGTCCCTTCTCTGGGAACTGTTCTTCCCCAACTCCAATGGGCAAGAGCTGCCACCTTTTCTCAGCGGCTTGGTCTAGGGAAATGCCACAAATGATGGAAGCCAAACCAGTCAGAATCCTTCCATTGGACTTTTATAACTGAATCGGAGACAGAAAGACCCTTTTGGGGGGTGGAAATTACAAAATGTGAAATTCAGGAAGTATTAGTTCCCTGCCCTGTAGAGGAAACCGGACAGCAATGAGCAAGAATATAGCCAAACGCACCCAACGACACCCAAGCACCTGGTTCCAATTATTGCCAAAGCCCAGCCCCAGCCCTGCTCTCCTGGTCTGCTTACCAATTTGTCCTTCCACCGTGACCTCCAAAACCCTCCTAATATTTACAGATTTTGCCTCTGCTCATCCACATTTCCACAGCTTGCAACCAAAAAAACGAACACTAATGTTGGTTACTTCGAAACACTACGTTTGTTTTAAACAAGTTTTATGCCCTTTCAATTTTTTCTATGCAAAGGTCTTCCTTTAGATATTGAAATAGGCTTTTAAATACTCATTTCTAAAAGGCCCTCATTTCACTCCGCATAAAAATCTTTTAGAATATCTATTTAAAACAAGGCTTGACTCCTAACATTCTACATGCATGCTCCACACACTAATAAAATATAATTGTAAGAAGCTAACTCCCTGATCATTTTTAGTTTAATTCCAAATGTAACAAGACAAAATTGCCTCAAGTCATCTTTTCCTTTATGTATTCAATTATATTCTCTGCTTAAAATACTTAAAATAAAAATTGGCAGTGATCCATTCACTGATGGGTAGTCTAAGTCAGAAAGCAGTAACATATCGAATTAACCACACAAAGTCAAGCTTATTCTTATCATTGAGAATTACCACCACAATGGACTTGAAATTTTCCACCTTAACTGCAAGTTTCTATATTTCAATCAAATAGACTTGGACTTAATAGACTGCAACGCAGTCTGACTACAGTCAATCCCACAAACTCTTAGTTCACACATCTCTTGCAATCATCACCGATTTCCTTGCCGCAAGCATGGCCTTGAAAATTCCCTGAGTGTGGCTGCATTTGCAAGGTTATAATAGCGATGCAACTTTTGTTATACACTATTATTCTTCCTAGTCTGGGGCTCCTAACTTAATGGTAGGAACCTACTCGACTGTAAAAGGAGTCGAATCTTGAAGTTAGAAAAAAAGTTGGAAATCATCCATTCCAGTCACCTTAACTCACAGATACAAATATCGATACAAAAATAGTTAATAGGCCCAAGGTCAACAGCATTAGAGAAAGAATTAGAACATGGATCCAATGAGCATTTTACTATGGTGTGTAGATGACTCCCAATCTTGTAAAATGCTTAAAGGATCCTCCATGTAGTAGATGACTACGGTTCCCCTTTAGTGCTCCAAATATATGGTTATTTCTAAATGTCCTTAAGACAAATGCACATGAATTTTAAAAGCAAGAAATTGCTATGTTCATGACATCTTTTCCCATTAATCCTGATCACATTAGAAATGTAGGGAAGGACTGATTTGAATGATCTCTTCCTGCTCTACTAGGCTTTCTCAAATGTCTCCATTCATACACAATACAACTGACAAATTTATTCTCATATTATACTGTAGACTTTGGTGCATACAAGGTCATATGAAAACATTTATTTAAGACTTTGTTACCTAAAATGAAATCAACCAGAAACACATGGCATCTGAGTGTAGATCTCATCTTTATATACCCATCCTTTCTTTAAAAAAAAAAAGAAAGAAAATAAACATTTTAAAAAAGAAGCCTGTGAAACAGACCCTTCTTATGTCAACTCGAGCCCTAAAAATAAAAATATTTGGACAAAAATGTGAGGGGCATTTTTAGCAATCTTTTGCACAGAGGCTAGCACAATGTGCCTGATATATATTTGTTGAATGAATAACATGGTTATACTGCATACTATGGAAACGACTCCTCTGGATGACTACACTTAGACTTGCTAACTTCTCTTGAAAGCAAAAGAAAATGCACTATCTACAAATCACATTATTTTAATAAGCTTTAAGTAGTTTCAAAATATTTCCAATTAGCAAGAAACTCTAAAACAAATGTAGCAATTCAAAAGTATAAAGTAGCAACAGAAGTGGGTACAGTAAAACACCACACAATTACAAGGTTTTCTAAAGTAAACTGGAGTTGGGACTAATTCCCAGACAGCACACCCTTTCAGTGGCATATTATCATCACTACTTTACTAGATTAAACGCTCAGACACAAACACTCTCCTGACCAAAACACCAGAACTTCAAAGGAGATAAAAGCACCCATACATACAGAACTAACAATATTATTTTTTTAAAAAGCAACTAACAGCAACATAATAAAAAAACTTAAATTTAGAACATAACTCTAAACTGTACACTTATTACACAGGAAAAATAACACTTTATTTACTTTAATAAAACGTAGGGGGGTTTTGATGCAGTAGTGTCCGCTGTTGCAAAAGCTTGCATTCCTAATTGCTCAAGAAGTTATCAGGAAGTTAAAATGAACTCCAGGCGATCAGGCATTAGGCTGATAGGAATAATCAAGTCTCAACCTTCTTAAAAACAGTCACTGCTTGCAAGCACAATCGATCAATCCTGATACAGTTTCACCTTTTCCCCAGCTCAGCCTGGGAAAGAAAAATACAAATACGATGCTTTTGAGCCGTTTCAACCAACTTCACTACACCGAGAATGTTCTTTCGAAATCCAACATGGTTTTCTGTCATTTCTATTATGTTGAAAAGGGCCCACAGACATCCATCGAAATCAAAAGTACGGAAGGCAAGCGTACACTTCTCCTCAGAAGCTAACCAACTGCAGTGGGTAAGGTCATGGTCAAAATTCACAGGCTCATTTAAACTTTCATGGCTCAGCCAACAGCTCCTATCAGATTTCCTGATCCCAAGAAGATTAAAACTGCAAGAGTTTCTCGCTGGAAGATCAGCAGGAAACTATTTCGGACCCTCAGACCGCAGTCCGCATAGCCCGCAGCGGCGCATCTCCAGGACCTCGGGCTAGCGGGTTACGCTAACCTTTCCAAGCCGTCTCCTCCAACCTCTGAAACAACCCCCTCCCCCAAACGGGTGCAATCAACTCAATACAGCCGTCCACCGCGCCCGCCGAGACCCCCTCCCGCTGTCATCCCCAGGCCGCCCTTCCGCAGTCGGCGACTTCGGCCTGGCTCCCCAAGGTGGGGGAGGAGGTCTGGGGAGCAAGACTCCCCGCCAGGCAGCTCTTCAGCGGGCACAGCGGCAGGGCGATGCGGGAGAGGAGCAGAGGAAGATGCTAAACACCAGAGCCATATTTACATTGGCTTTATCTTTGCCAAAAAGATTCCTGGCGTCCAAGAATATCGCCTTTAAAGGGAAAAAAGGACCCAAGCACTAAGCCGCTGCCCAAAGCTCCGCGATCTCCAGTATTCTCACCCCTGTGCCTGGTGCGGGGAGGCTTCATAGGCTCCCAGCCTCGGGCAGATACACCTGCCGGACGGCGGAGGACCCGGCCTCCCCCGCCGCCCCCGCAGAGGAAGAAAGCGCCGGGACTCTCGCCCCAACAGCCCCCGCCGGGGTGACAGCCCAGGAGGAGTCGTGCCCCGCACAAACTTCCCAGTTCCCGGGCTGCAGGGGACAGATCGGCCAGCAAGCGGACGCACGGACCGGGGGCGACACTGGTACCCGCCACAGGGCTCCACTGCAAATGGGACCCCCGCGTCCTGCATCCGGCCCTAGGTCCCTAGGGGGTCCAAGTGGCGCCTGGGCGGCCCCGAGGGGCGGGCGCGCGGCGCGGGGCTGGGGGCACCGAGGCGCCGCGGCGAACGGGCAGCCCCGGAGGGCAAACAGCCGTAGGGCCCGGGCCCCGCTCGGGCTCCCCGCCCCTCAGCAGCTGCAAGGGGTGGAGGGGGAGGAGGAGGCGGCGGACGAGGACGACGACGAGGAGGACGACAAGGAGGACGAGGAAAGGGACCGCGCGCCGCAGCCCGAGCCCTTACCGAGTGGTTTACCCCCCACATCAGGACGCTGAGCAGCGGATCGCTGGCCCGAAAGAGCTTCACTTTCTGCGCTACGAAGTGCTTCTTCTTGGTCTTGGTCTTGCTCGCCAGGACGGAGGACCCCAGGTTGCCGGGGGTCGCCATGGCCGCCGCCTCTGTCCCCTCCACCGCCGCGCTCCCGAGGCCGGGGACCCGCCCTCTCTACACGCCGGCCCGGGGAGGCAGCTGCATCCCCCCCGGCGGCGGCCCCGGCGCGCCGTGCCCCGCTCCGGCCGCCGGCACGCTTGTTCCGCTCTGCCCGCGGTGCCCGCTCTGCCCGGCTGGCGAGGGAGGCTGCGCTCGGCTCGCGCTCCGGCCAGCTTCCCGCGCCCGCCGCGGCTCCGAGCTCAGCCCGCGGCTGGACCGGGCGCGCCGCGAGCGGCTTCCGCGTTGGGCGCCGGCGTCATGACGCAGGGGGCGGGCGGGCAGCAGCT
Source organism: Lagenorhynchus albirostris (assembly GCF_949774975.1). Classification (NCBI taxonomy): domain Eukaryota; kingdom Metazoa; phylum Chordata; class Mammalia; order Artiodactyla; family Delphinidae; genus Lagenorhynchus; species Lagenorhynchus albirostris. Next base: position 179,843,823 of record NC_083095.1, read on the forward strand.
GCGGCGCCGCCGGGCGGGGCGCGGAGCGCGAGGCGCGGCCGCGGGACCGTTAAGCTGCGCCCTCGCGCTCCGGCTCCGCGGCGGCCTGGCCGCCCCCGGGTCGCAGGCGAGCTCGGGGCGGCAGCTCCCCGCCGGCCCAGGAGGCCGCGGGGTGGGCGTGCGGCGCGGGGAGCGTGAGGACTCCCGCAAGGTATCCCTTCTGCAGCTCAGGAGGAAAGAGGGAAGGATGGGGAGAGTAGGGAGATCGGAGGAGAGGAGCCCCCAGAGACGGTGGTCAGGCGAAGGAAGGAGGCTCGGGGCATCGCCGCTTACCGGTGCCAAGAATCAGGAGAGCTAGTGAGACGTGAAACGCTGCGTGGAGACCAGGGCTTCCCTAGCACCGAAGGAAAGGACCTGGGCACATGGTTGGCCGTCTCCCAAAGTAGCCCTGCAATGAACTTATTAATCCTTTTGTGCCTTTAACCATCGAGCCTTTTGGACCCTAAACTTGGGCCTTCCCACATGCATGCAGAAGGGAGACTCCCACCTAAGCCGCTGGGCTGTTATTCCCACCACCACTAACGCCCTCCCTAGATGGGACCCTGATTCCTCATTTAGAGCCCTTGGTTTGGCCAGGAGAATCATGCCCCAAATTGCACCTTCTATGTCAAATCCTCCGCGATGTTTCCTATATCCGTTTAATTCATCTCACTCACCTTCCGCGGAAACCTTTTCACTGTCTTCATACACGTACACCTAAATTTAGCCCTTCTTAATGCTGGGAATACCTGAACCACCTCAGGAAGCTGCCATTCCAAGTATGTCTAAAAACCTGTTTTCCCTATATCTTCCCCAGTAATTATAACCCTGTTCAGCCCACTGGGCAAGTCACTATATATCTATTGTCATTAATACTCCCCCTCAAGTATAGTGGTCTCCTACTGTGTACCAGTTAACCTGCTTGGTTCTCTCAGGGAAAGAAAGCATGACAGATCCTGATCCCTTAAGGAGCTTGATGAGTCTCGAAGGGTGGGAAGTGACAGGTCACGTGGTCACCTTCATTTGCTCCTTTTTGCTTTGACTGTTTTTTAAACACAAGGGTTGCCCCAACATCCTCTTATTCTTTCTCTCTTGCTTCATACTATTGTCCCAAATGTTATCTGCTCCCCCAGCCTCAACCATCACCACTCTTAGTGGTTAAAAAAAAGAACAACCTGAATTTGCAGTGAGAAGAGGTGGGGTTGCCCAGTTCTCCCACCTATTTGAGCAGAGAACCTCTCTGAGCCTCAGGTTCTTTGTGTTAATAATAGAATAATCAGGGTACTTCTGGTGGCGCAGTGGTTAAGAATCCGCCTGCCAATGCAGGGAACGCGTGTTCAAGCCCTGGTCTGGGAGGATCCCACATGCTTCGGAGAAACTAAGCCCTTGCGCCACGACTACTGAGCTTGTGCTCTAGGGCCCACGCACCACAACTACTGAAGCTCGCGTGCCTAGAGCCTGTGATCAGCAACAAAGAGAAGCCACTGCAATAAGAAGCCCGCAGAACCTCAACGAAGAGCAGCCCCGGCTCGCCAGCAACTAGAGAAAGCCCACATGCAGCAACGAAGAGCCAATGCAGCCAAAAATAAATAAATGTATAAAATAATAGAATAATCAGACACAAAGGTCACTTTAGGGACTACTCTGGGCCTGGTAATTATAATCCTGCCCTACCTACTTTATAGGATGTTCGTTAGAATCAAAATCAACAGTAGACAATGGCTCTGAAAAGCACTCTATAAATCATACAGCACTGTATACATACGAGATGAAATGGAGAGTACTTGTGGATGACCCGTAAACTCTCCCCTGACCTCAGAGAAGTGCCTCGTTGAACATCTCTACATCAATTGCCCACAGACAGCTTAAAAATTGTCTAAAACCAAGTTCAACATTGTCCTTCATCTCACATGTTGGTTCATTTTTCTATTACATTGAAAATGGCATGCATGTCACTGCGTTACTCCAACCACAAGTTCATTCGTTTAACAAATTTTCATTGACCCAGGCTTCAAAGCTTAGGATCATCACTGATTATTGCCTCTCACCACCACTCCACATAAACCCTGTTACCAGGTCCTGTCCATGAAAAAAATTGTGCTCCAATATTATCTCTTCCCTGGTGCTCTCACTGGTCCCCCTAGTTGAAATTAATCCATCCACCTCAGTGCTTCCATAGCACTTTATTCTATGACGGCTCTATTGGGTTTAACTGTATATTAATAATGGAAGACGACACCCTAGCTGTGAAGGCTTAAAAGCTGAATTTAGTGATGACAAAGTGTTGAATGAACCTACAGGAAGGGAAGATGGATATGTGTGGGCACTGTCAGGTGAGGTTTCACTTAGGAGGGCGCAAGGTCTGGATGGGCGCACAGTGTCATCCCTGTTAGGGGCAGACAGAGGTGCAGGCATGGAGATGAAAATCCACGTGGTATTTTCAGATAGTAATGAGGAGACCTGTAGCTTTGAAAGGACAGAAATATTTTTCCAACCTTATTAAGATATAAGTGACATATAGCATGGGGTAAGTTTAAGGTGAACAACTCGATGATGTGTATATATATATATATATATATATATATGATTTCCACCTTAAGTTTAGTTAACATGTACATCACACATAATTACCATGTGTGGGTGGGTGTGTGAGTGTGCAGTGAGAACATTTAAGATTTACTCTCTTAGAAACTTTAGAGTTTGTAATAGAATCATGTTAAGGGACAGAATTTTGGGTGATTTAACTTACTTTGAATGGCATTTATGATAATGCCATTCAGGAATAGGTCATGAGATGATTTTTGCCAATGACCTTTCACACTACCTTTGTACTCTCCAGAGGATGTATGTGGTGTAGGAGTTCTAGAGTTGCAGAAATGACCTCAGAAAGTACCTAACCCAGTTCTCAGATTATCTACATTAGACAATGGAGATCTAGAGAAGTTTAAGTGATTTCCTGACTTGTTGGGAGACAAACTCTTTGAAGGCAGGGTCTGTGTTATACTCACTCTGTATGCTTCCAATGAACCTAACATACTCCCTTTCCCATAGGACCTATGGCAAACTTTTGATGAATAAATGAAAAGGAAATTTTCATCTCTCACATCAAAGTTACAAGATTCTACACCCAGGAACTGTGTGTGGAGGGGTCCATTTAGAAATACTTTATTGGGAAATTAGGTTAGGTTAGGCATAATATTTAAACTTGAGGGTTAGCCACATTTGGATTTAACAACTTAGCAATTTGATCACTGTTTTCCTTTGGAGTTTGTACGATAACAAAACAATACACATGTCTTTGGTTCAGCATCTAATTCAGGCTGCTTATATATCAAGGGTGGAAGCACCCCAACCATCAACAATCGACAATGGTCTTGATGAGGGGCGTGGCTAGAGAAAGAAGAGGAAGGAAGTTCCATCTCAGGATGGGGATGTGGTCATGTCAGTCAAGGAGAAGGCCATTCCCACCTCTTTGCATTTGGCCTGTTGGGCTGTTCATCCAGCTTCCAAGGCCATCACAGCTGCCAGAAATGCTCCAGCAGCCAAGTTCATCAAGAAGAAGGAAAGAAATGTTGGGAAGATTGAAAGCCTCCCAATACTGACTTGCTTCTGCTTGTTGTTACTTTTTTAAAAAAATACTTTCTTTTACTGTAATCAAGTTTATTTACTGTCCTAGAAGAGTACGGTGAAAGTGTTATGTTAACTAAGGTACGCAATACCAGAAATGGAGGTTGAAATAGGGTGGATGCTCTGAAATTTTATTTTATTACCCTTTTCATAAAAAAAAAATACTTCCTCAATTTAATAATTCAATTAGAATTCTTCCTTGAGAAAATAAATTCAGTAACTTCCTTAGTGCTGTTTGGAAGCTGTTATGCTTTCCATTGCTCTATGAAGAGATCAGAGCAAAATGTGGGACAAGGCTGTTCGATCTTCTGTAGTGTCATCCAGAGCCTTGCCATTAAAAATGGTATTATTTTAGAAGACCATTATTAAAGTGTATATACAGTCAAACTCAGCCAGAATGCCAGCCAAATAAGTGGGATCCAAGAATTCAATTGTGACATATGAGTTACTTTTGCGGGGGGGAGGTGTTGACACGATGCAACACAGCTTGCCATCCGGGAGTTCTGAGGGTCTAGCCGTGCCTTCCAAATGCCTCCTGAGCTGGCTGTGGTTTGGCACCCGCTGGCAGGGGCTGTCCACCCATTTGAAAATGATGGTGATTCTTCTGGCTTCTGCAGCTGGCTGGCACTTCCAGGACAGTGGCAGCAATTCCAGGAATCTTCCTCTTGGTTAGCAGCTATTTTGTTGGCCTGACTTGGGCAGATCGGACAGGGAAAAGACAGTATATAAAAAAGTCAACACTAGGGTGACCACTTCCCAGCCTGCTTTGCCTTCCCCTCCACTCCCCAAGCAGACGAAGAGGACTTTAGTCGCTCCCTTGGGAGACAGGAAGCTGAGTGGAGGACAGGAGTCAATCTCCAATATCATCATATCTTTATTATGTATACCTTCATAACAGAAATAGAAATTTCCAACATTGACAGAGCAATGAAATGTATTACAGTAGATTCCTATGGCAGACTATAATGCAACCAATAAAAATAGTAATTTCACATAAAATGTAATGACATTAATCATGATATTAAAATAAGTGAAAAAATAGGATACAAAATTGTATATTGTATATTAAGATTAGAAAATGTATTTGTGTATGTATACATGTAAAACACTAAAAGAAAATACATTGTACTGTTGTAAAAATTCATGTCTTTTATAATAATTTTTAAATTATTGTCTAAATCCATCTTTTATAAAAAGATGCAACCATCTTCCCTCATTAAATAAATAACACAGTAATGGCATTTAACATAGTAGTTCAATTTCTATAAGAGGACAGCTTTTTAAGTTACTTCTTGCTATTTATCATAGTTATTGTTAAAATAAGTCTTAGTGGAACAGGCCATTTTTCTACATGTAGAGGGGAGGGAAGCTTCCCTGAGTTCACAAAAAGTCCTTAAGAGAAAGGAAGGCAACAAATACGAGGAAAATAGAATAGTGTTGTTTTTATCTATCAAACATCATATCCCCAATGCATAGGGCCTATGAATTTTTATTTTTTTATTTTTTTATAAAAAGTTTGAAATCAGGAAAAAAAATACAGACTCCAAAAGAAAACTGCAAAATTAATATTCTAATAAACATTTTATTAACTGTGCACAACACGTAACATAATACTAACAAGTTTTTTAGATTTTATATAAAATATATCATGACAGGGCTTCCCTGGTGGCGCAGTGGTTGAGAATCTGCCTGCCAATACAGGGGACAGGGGTTCGAGCCCTGGCCTGGGAAGATCCCACATGCCGCGGGGCAACTGGGCCCGTGAGCCACAACTGCTGAGCCTGCACGTCTGGAGCCTGTGCTCCGCAACAAGAGAGGCTGCAACAGTGAGAGGCCCGCGCACCGCGATGAAGAGTCGCCCCCGCTCGCTTCAACTAGAGAAAGCCCTCGCACAGAAACGAAGACCCAACACAGCCAAAAACTAAAATAAATAAAAATAAATTTAAAAAATAAATAAACATTTGAAAAAAAAATGACAGAAGCTGTTTGTGAGTTAGGTTTCGTGTTACAAGTATACATAATGATTGCCTAAAAATATAATAGCCAATCAAAAATTAAATGTCAGTCATAGGGCTTCCCTGGTGGTGCAGTGGTTGAGAGTCCGCCTGCCGATGCAGGGGACACGGGTTCGTGCCCCGGTCCGGGAAGATCCCACATGCTGCAGAGCGGCTGGGCCCGTGAGCCGTGGCTGCTGAGCCTGCGCGTCCAGGGCCTGTGCTCTGCAACGGGAGAGGCCACACAGTGAGAGGCCCGCGTACCGCAAAAAAAAAAAAAAAAAGAAGAAGAAGAAAAAAAAATGTTAGTCATAGCCAAAAATTCTAAGAGCAAAATTCTAAACACCTTTTCTAATATATTTTACAGCAAGAGAATTGTATTAAATGTGGGATATGAACTCATCTCAGTATGCTTGATACAATGAGTGGGTGGAGCCTCCAAAAATAAGAATACCGGGCACTTAGTTCTGGAAAGAAGGGAGGTTCCATTCTTTGTTGATCAACAATGTCCATACAAATTGGTGTGACCTTCAGAAGTCAAGGTTGAATGAAAAGACCAGAAGAATCAGAAGATTTTCGCCTGAGATTTTGGTCCCGGCTAAGGGAAAAGTTCACGGTGTCCAGATGCAGAAAACATGGGAACCCTGACCCTACTAGGAAGATAGGAAACCCTGCAGGGTGCCTGTGAATTTGCCCTAATCCCTTATGGCTGTGGCATGAGTTAAGTCTGACTGTTGTTAAGGCAGTTGGTATTTTCCACATTTATTTTTTCATTGACGCTTAAGAAAAAACGTGTTCATGCAGCTACTATTTATTGATTGCACCTACTATGTGCCAGGTACCATAGTAGGTACTGCGTATGACCTCTTCCCTCACAGAGTTTACAGATCGAGAGGACAGAGTAGAAGCAAGTAAACAGACAATTCTATAATTACGGATTGTGATGAGGGTTCTGAAGGTAATAAACCCAGCACCTTGATAGAAAATAGGCAGAGTGTCAAGGAGATCCTCTCCAAGGAAAAGATACATAAGCCTGAAAGATGAGAAACAGTCAGCCATGTAAACAGTGGGGTGGAGAGCAGCTTGGACAGAGGGGGTCATCAGGCATGAGAACTCCCGTTCTAGAACCCCAGGAGGCCTAGGTTGGCAAGGCAGGCAGGGCTCAGCACTGAGACCCTGGCAAGGATTTGAATTTTATTCTCAGTGCAACGGGAGCCCTTGAGAAGCTGAGGATTTGTTTATAAAAAGATCCCTGTGGGGCTTCCCTGGTGGCGCAGTGGTTGAGAGTCCGCCTGCCGATGCAGGGGACACGGGTTCGTGCCCCAGTCCAGGAAGATCCCACATGCCGCGGAGTGGCTGGGCCGCTGAGCCATGGCCGCTGAGCCTGTGCGTCCGGAGCCTGTGCTCCGCAACGGGAGCCTGTGCTCCGCAACAGTGAGAGGCCCGTGTACCGCAAAAAAAAAAAAAAAAAAAAAAAAAGATCCCTGTGGACCCAATAGATTGAAGGAATGTAAATGTCAAAATGGAGAGGCAAACAAGGTAAATATTACAGGAATCCAGGTAAGAGATGACGGAGAATTGGACTAACATCTCGACAATAAAGATAAGGGAAAAGTGGGCAAATTCATCTAGGAGGGCCAGTCATGTTTTAACGTGGATGGGTGTGGAGGAAGTGCCGACTTGGCCTCAGCTTAACGGGGCACATAGTGGGAGATCTCAGCCACTGCCTCATTTGCCCTTTTTAACATTCCTGCAACCAAAGGGCACCCTGGTTTTAGTGCCTGCTGCTCTTCACAAAAAGGGAAATCTCCCCTAAAGTCTGCTTTCATGGAAGTATTTTTAATTCTCACATCTAGTATCTGCTATACTGATGCTACACTAAAGAAAACCTAAGAGAGAGAGTTGATGTGTATATTTGAAACACATCCAAAGAAATGTAACCTGAAATCAGCATAAAGAAAATGATCACAGCCATCTTCATGCTGCTGTGTCCAATAGTCTGAGATGGGATGGTTCCCACTGCGCTTGAGAACCAAATGGAAGATAGAAAACAACAGCCTTGAGAGTTAACAAAGGACAAAAGCCTTCCTATCCTGGTAGCAGCCACGGTCTGAGCTGGTTAACCCCGGGCAGGTCTAGTCCTGCAAGCCAGGGAGGGGAAGAACTGAAGTGGGAAAGAGGAACGAGAGGTTCCTGAGAGATTCCCAGACCTACCCAGGCTGTTTCCACTTCCTCCTCGCTGCTCTCAGTTCCTGAACTTAGCTGTTCCTGCTTCCTGCGTAAGCAGAAGCAGCTCTCAGTCAGGAGGTGTGCTGTAAAGGCATCCCTTAGACACATCAATGTTCTCACACCACTTCTCCCAAACCTGGGAAGCCTCCATTTTCGCACCCCAATTGTACCCCTGAAAGTTATACAGAAATATGCAAAACTATTGAATCTCCCAAACCTGGGAAGCCTCCATTTTCGCACCCCAGTTGCACCCCTGAAAGTTATACAGAAATATGCAAAACCATTGAATCTCCCAAACCTGGGAAGCCTCCATTTTCGCACCCCAATTGTACCCCTGAAAGTTATACAGAAGTATGCAAAACCATTGAACATTCCCTGTTACCTGTACAAAGATTTCAGAATTCTATGCCTGAGTTTTCTCACTGTTTTAGGTTTGGGTGCCTAGCCTGTAAAGTGCTGGTCAATTTCAGTCATCATAATCTGGTGTCCATTCTGTCCCCCCAGCCATGCCTTAGTCACGTCTCCTAAAGTTTAAAGAGGTGGGGATGGACTTCCTGGGTTGCTTAGACTCAGAAGAGTACCTTTTAATTCCCCTAAATATTTTTGTGCCAGCTAATATTTAAATGTACTAAAAGGAGGCTATAGATGAAATCATTATTACATAAAATTCTAGGCCTGAATTTTAAAGATCGGAGATTGTTGATCATTCATTATATTCATGGCCTTTATTCGTGCTTTCATCTTAAATATGACATGGCTCTTCCTTAGAGAGCTGGCAGAAAACTAACTTTCAACAAAGAATGCTGCTTTCCCTTTATTAATTTAGGCTTTTTATGTTTTAGCTTTCATATTCAAATTTTAAGTAGATCATAATAGTAATATTTTAAAACCTGATAAAATAGAACTCAGGGACAAATCTGAAGTCAGAAATAGGTTTATGATAATTTTTTTCCTTATTCATCACATATGTGTTGAGGTCCTAGAAGATTCTGGGCACAAACATGACTAAGATGCATCCTTGCTTTGAGGAGCACATAGTTTAGTGGAGAAGATAAATCTATGAGCCAATTGTTTCCAATGCTATATACATGCTATAGTGAGACCGTAGGGATACATGGAGGAAGATCACTGGATCAGGTAGAGGAAGGAGGGAAACTGGGTGGTCAGAGCCAGAGAGGGTGGTCCTGAAATGATGGTTCTTGAGTAAAAGAGAAAAAAAATGCAGCATAATCATTGCATCACTTTATTTCATTGTTGTATTTACATAAAAAGTAGTTAAGTGCATTCCTCTAAAGAGTTCAAGCTGTATAGAAGGTCATGAACTAAAAAGAGAAAGTCTCCCTCCCACTCGTCCACCACATCCCCCTCTCCTTTCTCCTTCTCCCTCCCTCTCCTACTCCCTTCCCCCTCCCACTTCCCTCTGCTCCCATTTGTATATAGTAATGTGCCCTTACGCTGGAGGATGTGTTCCAAGATCCTCAGTGGATGCCCGAAACCGTGGAGAGTACTGAGCCCTGTACATACTATGATTTTTCCTACACATACATACCTATGATAAAGTTCAATTTATACATTAGGCACAGTAAGGGATTAACAACAATAACTGATAATAAAATAGAAATTTCAGTTGCAAAATAAATGAGTCACAGATATGAAATGTACAGTGTAGGGAATATAGTCAGTAACTATGTAATATCTTTGTACAGTGACAGATCAAATCTAGACTTATTGTGGTGATTATTTTGAAATGTATAGAAATATCGAATCACTATGTTGTGTACCAGGAACTAACATAATTTTGTAAGTCAATTATACTTCAGAAACAAACAGACAGGGACTTCCCTGGTGGCACAGTGGTTAAGAATCCACCTGCCAATGCAGGGGACACGGGTTTGAGCCCTGGTCCAGGAAGATCCCACATGCCGCAGAGCGGCTAAGCCCGTGTGTCACAACTACTGAGTCTGCTCTCTAGAGCCCGTGAGCCACAATTACTGAGCCTGCACGCCACAACTACTGAACCCGCGTGCCACAACTACTGAAGCCCACGTGCCTAGAGCCCGTGCTCCACAACAAGAGAAGCCACCTCAATGAGAAGCCTGCACACCGCGACGAAGAGTAGCCCCCGCTCACCACAACTAGAGAAAGCCCGCGAGCAGCAACGAAGACCCAACACAGCCCAAAGTACATAAATAAAATAAATAAATTTTTAAAAACCCAAACAAACTCATAGAAAAAACAGATCAGATATTTGGTTACCAGGGGTGGGGGGGTGGGGGGGTAGGGGGTCGGGGGAGGGAGAATTGGATGAAAGTGATCAAAACGTACAAACTTCCAGTTGTAAGATAAATATGTATTGGAGATGTAATGTAACATGATAAATATAATTAACACTGCTGCATGTTATATACGAACATTAAGAGAGTAAATCCTAAGAGTTCTCATCACAAGGAAAAAAATTGTTTTCTATTTCTTTAATGTTGTGTCTCTATGAGATGATGGATGTTCACTAAACCTACTGTGATCATCATTTCATGACGAGCATAAGTCACATTACTGATATTATGCTGTACATCTTAGATTTATACAATGCTGTATGACAATTATATCTCAACAAAACTGGGGGAAAAAGCATTTGAAGAGAGAAAATATTTGCAAGTGGCACATGTGATTAAAGACTGTTATCCAAAATACGTAAAGAACACTTAAAACTCAACAATAAGAAAGTAGACACCTAGTTTAAAAATGGGCCAAAGACCTTAACAGACAGCTCACCAAAGAATATATACAGATGGCAATTAAGCATATAAAAAGATGCTTCATAGCATATGTCATCAGGAAAATACAAATTAAAACAACAATAAAATACCACTGCACTATTAGAATGGCCAAAATTAGGAACACTGACAGACCCAAATGCTGGTGAGGATGTGAAGTAACAGGAGGTCAAAATAAATAAATAGGTAAATAAATACATTAAAAAAAATAGAACAATTACAACCATCTACTGTAATAAAAGTTATGTGACGGTGGTCTCTCTCTCTCTTGAGAAAGATTATTGTACAAATTTAACGCCTTTTCCACCTTAACTAAGCCCTTATCACCCACTGTGTCCTTAACTTTGCAGTTTGAGGTGTTAACAGCAAAACTAGCGTGAGTTTCTTTTTTCTTCTTCACAATTTCACAGATAGATTTGTGCTTACTGTAGACCGTAGCAACCTCAGCATATGATTTTTTTCTTTCCTTATTAAGTTGAGAACTTTCACCTTCTCACAGGAAGCACTTTGCAGCTTCTCTTTGGCATAATCTGAATTGCCAGCATCCTCTTTTGCTCTTTGGGCCATGAGTAAGTGAAACAGGGGTCACTTGAACACAAGAACTGCCATATGCAACAGTCAATCTGATAACCAGGATGGCTACCAAGTGATTAGCTGGCCGGATATGCTGAACAAAGAGATGATTCAAGGCCTGGGCTGGACAGAGTGGGATGGCACAAGATTTCATCACGATACTCAGAATGGCGCACAATCTAAAACATATGAATTGCTTATTTCTGGAATTTTCCATTTAATATTTTTGGACCCAGGTTGACCATGAGTAACTAAAATGGCAAAAAGCAAAACTGAGGATAAAAGTGGGGAAGACTACTGCAAAGGGGAATATACCTTACATATTGTTTTACGACTTGCTTCCTTTCTTCTTAACACTATGCCTTGGAGATCTTTCCATAGTTTAGTAACAGGGACTGATCTCATTATCACAAATCTCATGTATACAAAATTGTCTTTTTTCTTAATCCATTGTGTACTTCATTTAGCTTTTAGCTCAGTTCTTAGCTGAGCCGCAGAGAACTTGGTCAAGTCCCTTCTGGATAAACTCGGTCAACTCTGAGTTATTCTCCGTCTCCAGTATGTAAATCGTCAGTGAAAGTCAATTCCCCTCTTCCTAGGAGTGACTTGGGATGGGGACAGGGGGCTTATGCGCTGTGGCCTGGGGACCACTGATGCACTGTGGGCATCCCCTTCTCCTGGTGTCCACCGAGATGACCCCTCTCACAGCACAGTCTCTTCTACTTAGGCCCCTGCGGTCAGGAAACTTCCCAGCCCAACTCCAGTTCCCTTCACACCTACCCTTCCCCCCTCAGCCATCCAGGCTCCCTAAGAGAATCCCCTGGGCTCTGGGCTACTGGCCCTTCCCCCTGGAGCCTCAATCAGTCAGCACTGCTCCATGCCCTGGTCCTTCCCTGGCTGTTCTCTGTGAGGCTCTCAGCCTCCTGGGACACACCCAGTCATCAAGGCCTGGACCTTCTCTGATCTGGGACTCCTACCCCTTACCAGGGACGGATTCTGCTGCTCTTCTACTCTGAGAAAATCTCCAGGCTACACCAGAAGTGTTTTTCCCCATCTCTCTCTAAAAGGCATATGTTCATCCCCAACTATCATTTAAGGATAACCTTTATGCTCAAGTCCTTTGGATACTTGGCTTTTGGTTACACGAAAACCTCACATTTCTTATTTTTTAAAATGCCCTTGAAGAAAATGCCCTGGCTTTCAAGATGATTACCTTCTCTGAGTTTCAAGGACCTATTCTGGAAGGAAAAGCCAAGGATTTTCGCTTTGTATTTTCTGCTCTTTGGCCTTTCTCTGTGGAAATAGGTGCCAGCATTTTCCCTGCCCAGATACAGATCAGAGATTTAGTGGCACCTACTGCAGACGGTTGTTGTGAGGATTAATGTAATGAATAAAGCACTTTCCACAGAGCCTGGCACAGAGTAAGTGGTCAATAAATGGTATCTTTTTTTTTCTTGGTGGTACGCGGGCCTCTCACTGTCGTGGCCTCTCCTGTTGCGGAGCACAGGCTCCGGACGCGCAGACTCAGTGGTCATGGCTCACGGGCCCAGCCGCTCCGCGGCATGTGGGATCTTCCCGGACCGGGGCAGGCATGAACCTGTGTCCTCTGAATCGGCAGGCGGACTCTCAACCACTGCGCCACCAGGGAAGCCAAATGGTGTCATTTTTATTCATTCATTTAACAAATATTTATTGAGCATCTACTATGTGCCAGATCCTGTTTTAAGCATTGGAATAGAGAATAACACAGAGTAAAAGACCTGTCCTCATAGAACATTCAGGGTAGAAAAATATAAAATATGTATATAGGAAAAATAACTAAGGAGAAACAAAGCAAGGGAGGAAGAAAGAGAGTGCTTGCAATTTTAGATAGCACTGCCAGGGAAAACCTCCCTGAGGAGACATTGAATCATGACCTTGAAAGAGGAAGGGAGCCGGCCAGGCAGGTACCTGCAGAAAGAGTATTTCAGGCAGAACATCTACAAGTACAAAGGCTCCAATGCAGAAAGGTTAAAAGGAATTCCTGAGAATGAAAAGCTATGGGTTTATGACACAAAATATTATCCTACTACATGAGTATCTATAGAAGAACATGACTTTTAAAATACTTCATGGTTCCATGGTACAGTAAGACTTGGCACACTGTTTCCTGAGGACCAGATCCAGCTGCCACCTGGTTGGTTTTTTTTTGTTTTTTTTTGTCTTCACCGGGTCTTAGTTGCGGCGTGTGGGATTTTTTAGTTTCGGCATACAAGATCTTTTAGTTGCAGCATGCAGGCTCTTAGTTGTGGCATGCGGGATCTAGTTCCCTGACCAGGGATCAAACCTGGGCCCTCTGTACTGGAAGCATGGAGTCTTAACCACTGGACCAGCAGGGAAGTCCTGCCGCCTGGTTTTATGAATAAAGTTTTATGGGAACACTGCCACTGTCAACATTTACATCTTGTCTGTGGCTGCTTCTCGCCATAGCAGCAGAGGTGAACACAGACTGTATGAGCTGCAAAGCCTAAAATAAAACGATTACTCCCTGGCTCTTTACTGAAAAAGTGTTTGCTGACTCCTGGTACATAGGTACTGTCACTTATTTAACGTGTCCCCTAATTATGGTCATGAATGCTCAACAAATTATGTTAATACTCTTTTGGCTGCAAGATTTACAAACACTTTAAACCAGTTTTAGCAAAATTAGGGGAACTGCTGATTTTCTGAAGTAGAAGATTTAGGCATAGCTGGATGTGGAGACTGAATGATTGCTTCAAAGATCAGTGCTTCCATCTCTTGATCAGCCCGTGTGTGTGTGTGTGTGTGTGTGTGTGTGTGTGTGTGTGTGTGTGTGTGTGTTGGTTTCATTTCACCAACAGGCTTCTTCATGGGCCAGGGAAGATGGTCCCTGACAGCCCCTGGCTTAACTCCTCTGTACCAGTGTCTATCCATCAGTTCCAGACCAGGTCTCAGATTGGCCATGGTGGAATCAGGGTACCCCTCTGGATCTGTCACTGGTACAGGTGAATGAGATGCTGTGGTTGATCAGGACTCAGTTCTGTGCTTGCCATTGTGCCTAGATAGAGGAAGGGGCTCGTATTAATCAGAGTTCTCCAGAGAAACAGAACCAAGAGGATAGATACAAATATAGAGATAGATATAGACATAGGTATAGATATAGATCTACAGAAAGAGGTTTATTATGAGAGTGGCTTATGTGATTATGGAGGCTGAGAAGTCTCATGATTCGTCTAGGAAAGCTGGTGGTGTAGCTCCAGTCTACACCCAAAGGCCTAAGAACAAGGGGGCCAGTGGGGTAAGTCCCAGTGTGAATCCAAAGGCCCAAGAACCAGAAGCACTCATGTCTGAGGGCAGGGGAAGGTGACTGTCCTAGCTCAAGCACAGAGCAAATCTGTCCTCCCTCTACCTTTTTGTTCTATTCAGGCCCTCAATGGACTGGATGATGCCCACCCACACTGGTGAGGGGGAACTTCTTTGCTCAGTCTACTGATTCAAGTGCAAATCTCTTCCAGAAACACCCTCACAGACACTCCCAGAAATAATGTTTTACCAGCTATCTGGGCATCCCTTAGCCCAGTCAAGCTGACACATAAAATTAACCATCACAGGCCTATTGTAAATGACAGCTGCACCTGCACTAAGTGAGATGCGAAGAGGTGATTCCCCAAAGGAAGGAAAGCTGAGATTATAAACCAGCACACGTACCGTTGTTTGCAGTTGTTCACTATTAAAAATGTTTCGATGAAACATCTTTATATATGTCTTTTTATACAAAGGTACCAGAATTTCTCTAAGATAGGTACCTATAGGTGGAATCGACAGGTTATGGCAAATTGCTTTACAAAGATAATATACCCGTTTACTTTCTGATAGTGTATGAAATGTTCTTCTCCCACACCCTCACGGACCCTGATACTATCAGTTTTTGAAAATGTTTCCAACCTAATGAGCAAAATAGGATCTTTGATTTAAAAAATTTTTTTTTCATTTCTCGAATTAGAACTGGGGTAAGACATCTTTCCATGTTCACTGACTGTTGCAGGTCAAGTTCTAGGAGGACAATGTCGAGACGCAGATTAGGGTGCAGGAAGTTATTGGGGAGTGCTCTTTTGATTACCATCCATGGGGGAAGGGAGGGAGACAGGAACAGGCAGAGGGAAAAGTTGGGCTGCACAAGTAAGGCCTCAGCTGACCTCTTGGTGAACTCTGAAGTCAGGATGGCCCTTTGGAATTGTCCTGAGTAGCACATGGTGCCAGGCCCTTACACCCCTGTGCTGCCCAGTCCTTGGATGAAGGCTGCCCTGGGAAGGCACATACCCTTGGATGAGGCAACTATTTTCCACTGAGGGTCATTTCCAGAGAGGCTGACAGCTGAGGGCAGTCAGCCAGCAACCCTCTCAGCAGCTGGGGGAATAAATCCTTCAGGACTAGGGCACAGCACAGCACGCATTACACTGACTCTATTTATTAATTTGTGCATTGTCTGTTCAGAGTCTTTCTGATTTTTTATTGATTTGTAGTGGTGCTTTATTCTGGATATTAATCCTTTATATATTGCATGTGTTCCAAATATTTTATCTCAGTCTACTGCTAGTTTTCAACTTTAAGGGGTCATTTATTTTGAAGATCTATTACATTTTTAGATAACCAAATTTGTCCATTTCTCTTCTCCAAGATTATAAAAATATTTATATTTTCTTTGCATGGTTCCATCTTTTTAAAGAAATATCTACAGCTCTTTAATTCCTCTGGAGTTTGTGTTCATGGTAAGAGGTGATGTCCAACACCATGTATTTAGTAGACTATTCTCTATAGATAGATGTAAATGGGTATACATAATAGGATTAAAATTTTCACTTAAACGGGAATATTTTTTGACTCTGCAATTCCAGTAATCCGTTATCCGTACTTAAGCATTTTCTCTTTCTTATGAACTTGAGAATAAACTTGTCTTATTGATTGCATTAAATGTGTAGACTAAACTGAAACATTACAAGTTCACAACATTGAGACTTCTCACCAAAGCACATCTCTCTCTCTCTCTTTTTAAGATTTTTAAAAAATTACCTTTAGTAAAATTTTATATTTCCTTCATATAGGACTTTCCATTTCTTGTTAGGTTTACTTCTAAGAATTTTGCTTATTTCCCTCCCGTTTGTCAATGGAATCTTTTTTTTTTTCTTCCAGTGATGTATTACATTACACATGTAACAATCTGCTCGTTTGGTTACTAACATTTTAGTATACCTATGTTCAGAAGTGAGATTGGTTTATAATGATATTCTTATTAACAAATCTTACATAGTTTTGGTAACAGATAAGTTTGAAACTTTACATGTTTTTCCTATCACATTTAAATAAAATAGGATCCATCTGTTCATCTGGTACAGCAGAAAACACTCATAAAACCCTCTTGTCAGAGTGTCTATGTCTGGGTTTGGAGGGTAGTTATTTACCTGTTCAGTTTTCTGGACTCAATTTTGATAAGATACATGTTTCTAGAAAATTATCCACTTAGGTTTTATATTTTATTGATATAAATTTCTACATAGTAATCTCCTGTAAATTATTAATATCTTTTATACCTGGAGTTATGTACAATTTCAAGTTGTATTTTTTTTTGTTTTTTTCTTGAGCTTATTTGACAGAATTTCAAGTATTTTATTCTTCCTTTCAAAAAAAGTTTTATTGATTAAAATAATTTTATAGCTTTAATTTTAGTTTTTAAATTTCTTAATTACTTTCTGTGGATTACTTTATTCTTTTTCTAGATTCTTGAATGATTAGATGTTTTGTTTATTAATTTCTAATCTTTCATCTTTTCTAATATGTGCCTTTATATCCATAAATTTTTTTCGGAACTTGCCTGGTGGTCCAGTGGTTATGACCCCGTGCTCTCACTGCCAAGGGCCTGTTTCAATCTCTGGTTGGGGAATTAAAATCCCACACGTCTCACAGTGCGGCCAAAAAAAAAAAAAAGTACGTAAATATTTTCTAATTACCACTCTGCCTGCATCTCACAGGTTTAATGTTTCATCATTTTTGCTCTTTTCCAAATAGTCTGTAATTTTATTTTGAATGTCCTTTTGAACCTAATATTATTTGGAAATGAAATAACAAAATATAACAAAAATGTTTTTAGTAAGTAGCTCAGCAGAAATAAAAAAGATACCTTAAGAAGCCAGAGGGCTTCCCTGGTGGCGCAGTGGTTGAGAGTCCGCCTGCCCATGCAGGGGACACGGGTTCGTGCCCCGGTCCGGGAAGATCCCACATGCCACGGAGCGGCTGGGCCCGTGAGCCATGGCCGCTGAGCCTGCGCGTCCGGAGCAACGGGAGAGGCCACAACTGTGAGAGGCCCGCGTACCGCAAAAAAAAAAAAAAAAAAAAAAAGAAGCCAGAAATAAAGAATGAAATGATATAACTAGGTGAAAATGATGCCATGTTTGCCCTGTTTCCTAAGGCTGATGGGAAAAAGGCCTGAGGGGCCATCTGCTAAAGTTTTCAAATCCTAGGAGTCATGACCTAGGTTCTGCACAGGTTTGAAAGCTAGAACTGAGTCGTGTGCATAAACCTGAGCTCAAAAGTCAGCCCCACCCATGAAGAGAACAATAGAAAGAACTCGGCCACTTTCCTGGTGAAGGGCCAGAAAAGTTTGCCATTCATCTTGGTAAGTGCTGGGCAGGCTACTTTCTGCAAACCGACTAAATCCACGGGAAAACTTAAGGCTTTTTGCCAGACTTTTAGTTTCCTCCTGAGGCTGTAACAAATCACAGTAAATCTGACAGAACGCTCTGACATGTCAGGGGGCTGCTTCTCCCTCAAGACAGGGGTCTCTCCAAGAGAGCTTGGATTGGGAATGTGGGCGGGGGAGTGTAACAAATGCATGGCTTAAAACAACAAAACTTATTATCTTCTGGTTCTGGAGGCCGGAAGTCTGAAATGGATTTCACTGGGCTAAACTCAAGGTGTTAATAGGACTGTGTGTTTGGAACTTAATATTTTGGCATTCCTTGGGACCTATGCTTAACGTATGTTCCTTTAGAGACGATGCCAGCTTGGACCTTGTTTTGCCATACAAATAGTATGACTCTGGCTCCCCAAGCTGCGTGAGTACCCACTGTGGCTAAAGTGCTACAGACTTGTCAATCCTCTCTTATTACTCTACCCAGAGCCAAGGGCCGACACAGGCAAATACTTTTTTTCAAGGTATATCTTTCCTAGTTCATCCATTTACAAAATCATCTTTAGCGGAATGTTCTGGCTTTTGTGGGCCTCCTCTAGTCTGCCCTTTACTCTGCTTGGCCTTCAGATTCTGGGCCATCAGGGATCTCCAGATGCCCTCAGGTTAAACGCTGGGTTGAGTGATTTGAAATCATGCTTTCAAGTGCTTTACAGCCTGATTGTTTTCCCTTACGTTCTCGACAGCAGAGAAACATCTTTTTGAAACATATTCTTTCCTATTTTTATCCATAACTTAAAAATGGTTCTGTACCTGGATGGTTACACCAAATTTTACCAAATTGCTGGAAACAGAAGTCAGGAGACAATGTTTTAAAAGATAATGATTGAGAATTTTTCAAACATGATAAGTTATAAAGGCTCTAATGTAAGGACACCTAGTCTAGACCCGAATGAACTAAAACATCAACACCTAATCATGTTATAGTAAACTGCCTAATGTCAAAGACAAAAAAAAATATTAAAGATAGAGAAATAAGTCACCTAAAAAGGATGACAGTTAAACTGGTATCTATCTCTCAGCTGCAATGTTAGATGCCATGTGACAACAGATTACTGAGTAATCTAGAAATCTAATCTGAACTAAACTGTTCCATATCTCTTCCATCAGATTGGCACCGATTTTAAAAAATCTAATCACGCAAAGAATTAGTCAAGATGTGAGGAAATCAGAAATCTTAGCCACTGCATTCCAGTAAATGTAAATTGGTGGAATGTAAATTCGTGCAACTTCTCAGCACAATCTGACAATATCTAGGGAAGCTGATGATGTGAATTGCCTGTTCCTCAGCAATCCCACTTCTCTGGGAAATGCCTTTACATATTCCTACAAAAGTGCATACAAAGGTGTACACTAAAGAATTACTGTCATGGCAAAAACTTAGAAGCAACCTAAATTTTATCAGTGGGAGAATGGATGACTGAATTGAAGAGTTCACAGCAGCTAAAATGAATGAACTTGATGTTACGTGTTTAAATGGATACATTACACATCAAATACATCTCAATAAAGCTGGGGAAAAAATAAAGGGATACAGCTTGGCTACTTTATTTTGAATTTTAAAAATATCGCAGAAAGATACATATTTAAATAAATTAAGAGACAGCAGACGGGGGAAAAAAAAGCTCTCTGCCCTCCCCCTGTCTGGCTAAAAGCAGGACATACATTTCCATTTGTAAAGGAAATGTACTCTCTCCAGTACCAGGAAGAGGAGAACTTTTTGTTGTTGGTTTATTATCTTTAAAAATTTCCATTTTATTGAGATACAATTGATATATAACATTGTATTAGTGTAAGGTGTGTACAACATAATGATTTGATATATGTATATATAGTGAAATGACCACCACAACTTTAATTAATATCCATCATTCCACATAGATATAATTTTTTTTCTTGGATGAGAAATTTTAAGATTTACTCTCTTAGCAAATTTCGGATATACACTACAGAACTGTTAACTGTAGTCACCGTGCTGTACATAAGAGGAGAACAACTCATCATCACCTGATCACTCTTCATGTCCAGGGATGACTAGAGACTCGATCTATCAGCCTGGAGAGGATTTTGCCTGACAAATCTCACTCAACCGCCCTTGTCTTCCCTCAGTTTCCCCATACATTTACCTTCCCACAGTTTGCCACCCCTAAAAGCCTAACCACCTTTTCCTTTGTCTTGTCACTTCTCTACAAATGTATTATTCTTTGTCAAGATGCTATATAAGCCCCAAGTTCTAATGCCACTTTGAATTACTCATCACTGAGTTTCTACCATGTGTGTTAATAAACTATGTTTTTCTCTTGTTGATCTGTCTTTGTTAGTTTAATTTCCAGGGACCCAGCCACAGAACCTAGGAGGATAGAGATAAAGGTGTTTTTTTTTTTCCTTCCCTACAGTGTATGTATTAAAAATACATAAAACAATCCTATATATTACTCATGGAGACATACATATGTAATGAAAATATAAAAACAGGGTGGGAAGTTCACCATTGTAGTACAGATAGTTGTTACCCCCAGAGAGGAACAGAGATAAATGGGATAAGAAAGAGTTGCTGTACCTGCAGCATTTTATTTCTCAAAAACAAAAAAGTAAGAACTGCTTTAATATAAAAGGAAATTTGACAAAACACCTTAGAAGTAAATAGATTAGAAAATAAGTTAAAATGTAGATTAAATTTACATAATCAATAAACTTAATCAAAGAGTTATATTTGAAGAAAATCTGTACCAGACGTGTGGGAAAATGCATTTAAATAATCTTTAGTTATTCTCATTTGTACGTATTATTTCCAACATAAAAAGTACAGGGTGGGCTTCCCTGGTGGTGCAGTGGTTAAGAATCTGCCTGCCAATGCAGGGGACACAGTTTCGAGCCCTGGTCCGGGAAGATCCCACATGCCGCGGAGCAACTAAGCCCATGAGCCACAACTACTGAGCTCGCGTGCCACAGCTGCTGAAGCCCACTCGCCTAGAGCCCGTGCTCTGCAGCAAGAGAAGCCACCACAATGAGAAGCCTGCGCACCACAACAAAGAACGGCTCCCGCTCACCGCAACTAGAGAAAGCCCGTGTGCAGCAACGAAGACCCAATGTAGCCCAAAAAAATAAAAATAAATAAATTAATTAATTAAAAAAAAAGTATAGGGTACAGCCTTGTACCTGCCAATGAGATTTTTTTAAAGTCTAACCTTTAAAAAATATTTGTTTAAATCTTTTTGTATTGGGGAAAATCTCTACACTTGGTGTCAGAAGCCCTGTGAGTGTAGTAGTAGTGTGTGGGAAGAGTCGGGGAGAACCGTAGGAGGAAGACAGTCTTTCCTGAACACAACCCCATAAAAAGATACATGGAATATACAGAGATTCTAGAACACTCAAAGTGTCAGTAAGGAAAACCCTCCATATTCCCATTCTAATTCTGGAACAATGAAAACTAAAGTTTAGTCACTCTAAATCTCGTAATATAGTCTCCCACAACTAGGGGAACATTCTCTTTGATTACTTTGCAACCCAACTGGCTACAGCCTAGATGATCTAGAATTTTTAGTTATAATAGTGATCAGCATACCAAAATCCAAATCAGCTTTTAATCTGATAGAACAACAGTATTTGGAATAATTACAGAATAGTAATTAGAACACAGTAATAGTAATAGTAATTAGAACACAGCTGGTACGTTACCTATTTTGATTGTTTTTGTCCATAATCTTTATTATATTAAAAATGTGACCTTTGAGAAAGTTGTGGGACTTCATTGTGCTTTAGTTTCTTTTCTTAGATAAAAAGGATAATATTCTTTTCTTTCTAACTTAGCTTTGTTTACCAAACATTAATATATCTCTGATGGTTTTTGTTCTCTCTCCCTGAATGAGTTAGGTCTTGCTGGGTAAAAAACCACCCCACAACTCAGTGTCTTCAGTTAGCTCACAAGTCTGTGGATCAGCAATTTGGAATGAGCTCAGTTCTACTGGTCTTGGCTGGACTCACTCATGGATCTATGGTCAGCATCCAGGTACACTGGGAGCTCGTTAGTCTTGGAGGCTTAGCTGGGATGGCTCACCTCTTAGCTGGGACCACATCACCTAGTCTCTTATTAACCAGTAGAAATCCCAGGCTTTTCCACATGGTAGTGGAATCCCCAGGAGATAAAAGAGAGCAGGCTCTAATGTGCAAGTGCTTCAATCTCCACTTGTGTCACATTGGCCAAAGCAAGTCACATGGCCAAGCCCAGAGTCAAGGAGTGGAGAAATAGACTCCATCTCCCCAGTAGGAGAATCTGTAAAGTCACTTCACAAGGGAATGCATGCAGGGAGGGAAGAATTTGTGGCTATTTTCACAATCTATCCATTCTCTTTAGATTAACATTACATTGATATGAAGTATTATTTACCACAGTGTAGCACCAAGTTCTCATTAACATTTTCATTGTTAAATGACGTTATCAGAGCCTCTGGTTGAGTGTAAATATTGAAATGTTTTCTGATGAACTCCTTGAAATGCAAATACTATGTAATCTTTCACTGACAAACCTTGTTAAATAACACAACAACCTCAAGAACAAGATAGCAACATTTTAAAAGGTTTCTTTGTTTAAAAAGGTTATTGTTCTTAGATAATGTTATCCTACTAGATTAAAATAACATTTGATTTTAAAAATTTATTTACCTATTACTATAAATACTTCTATACTAGGGTGGGGAAACCAGGAGGGAGGAGTCTTGGGGGCTAGCCTTAGTTTTGCCTCTATCCTTTGCCCTCTTAGGCAAATCATTTGATCTCTTGAAGGCTCAGTTTCTTTATTTATAGAATAGATGCTCTGGGGAACAAGATCACTGTTTTATTTCAGGAGTAAAATGACAGCTTCTTTTTTGAGGAATAAATCTATGGCAAAACCAAAACCCAGGTACCTATAAGGGTAGAAATATCAAAGTCTTTAGTTAGAGCGTCAATTATTGAAAATTATTGGAAACATTTTTGTGTAGCTACCTGGTTGTAGGTAGAAGTCAGACTATTTCTCTTGCACTACGTATCCCATTTTGTTACAGCTCAATTCTATTTAAAAATATAATAAAATAATGGATCTGAAAGACTTTGATAAGATAACTTCTAAAAAGCCTTTTTTTTAAAAAAAATTGCTGAACAATCGTGCTTCTGATTAGTTCAACATTAGAAAACTATCTACAAAGGAAGACATGGGCTTCCTCAATACTTGGAACATTCAGTATTTCTTGCTTAATATTTCCTCTCTTTTCATTGATTTTGTAATTTAATTGTACTGTAATTCTCTGAAAAGACAGAACTTAGAGGAGAATTCTATACATTTTTCAGTTGATAGCTCAACAGCCAACATTTATTTAACAACTGAATGAATTTGTTCCAGCTCTGGCAATAGCCTTCTCACTTGCTGGTAGAGATCGAACATGTCCTATTTGCTTTATTAGACAGTCTTTCTTTTTTTTTAAAAAAAGCTATTCTTAGAGGTACTTTGCCACAATGATATTTAACTGAAGTTAAGTGGAATATGGGAATAAATTATACTTAAGCTATACTGGCATTTTTTACTGATGCAAGTGGCAGTGAACATTATCAAAATAACTTCACCTATGCACATCAATGAGAGGCCAAACAGCACAGGGGGAAGGGAACAGGAATTTGAACAGGGCTTACCTAATCAACCAAAGTAGAAGTCCATCCACAAAATGGACAATATGTGAATTGCAGTGCTTGTAAATTGTCTTCTTGCAACTTACACAGTATTTAAGACTTTTAGAATATACACATCAGTGGAAATCATCCTTTGAGGGAAAAGAATTCATAACCTTAAAGCGTTTGTCGTTTGGAAACCAGTCTTTCTTGCATCTTATCTTCTTGACCTCTCAGCTGCATTCAGAGCTAGTGGCTGCTTCCTTCTTCTTGAGGCCCTTTCCTCCTTTAACTTCTGAGACTGGCTGTTTCTCAATTCCGCTTTCATTTCTCTGAGCGTCCCTCACTGCTCCTTGCTTGTTCCTCTTGCCTCTTAAATATTATTGTCCTTTGGGTTCCATGCTGAGGCTTCTCTTCTTTCCCTGCCCAAGCTCATCTACTTCGATGGCTTCAGCTACCCACCAGTGTCTACACTGTGAGCTCCCCAGCCGTCTCAATCTTGGGCTCTCTCCCAACTGTTAGATTCACGGATGTTCTCTGGACACCTTAAGCTCAATAAATTTACAATGGAACTCATTTTCTTTTCCCAATAACCTGCTGCTTTTCCTGGGCACGCATGTGCGTGTATGTGTGTGTGTGTACGTGCATATGTGTTGCCTCAATGAACGAGAAGACCCTAAGAGTCTCTATATATTAAGTTCTGAAGCTACTGTCCAGCACCCAGTGGCTCTCCATGCAGTTCTTTCTTGACCACATGTCCCAAAGAGGCAATAATTCTCACTTTATCACTTGGAGGGTCTGCTGTGGACAGGACTCAATATCCTCTGGCTACCTCCCCCATATAAGCAAAAGGTCACTTTTTTTTTTAAGCATTTTATTCAGAGACAGGGAATCTGTTCTAAAACTAACACAATGTAAAGTAAAATAATTCATTGAGTAAATATTTCTTGAGTACCTACTGTGTGCCAGATGCTGGGGATACCAAGGCGAGCACGAATGGACATTAGCTTTTTGTTGGCCTCTAAGTCTGGGAAGAAGCAGGGTGGGTGGGGAGGGGAAGAAACAGACTTTAAGCAAAAAAAAAAAAAATCACACAAATACATGTGGAATTCCAACTGTGACAAGTGCAGTGAAGGAGTGGTTCCTGGAGCAAGTCCGTAATAGTGTGATTTAATCTGGGCTTCCTCCAAGGAAGCTTATCCAGAGGCAAAATCTAAAAGATAATGTGGTAGATAATTACAGAAGTGTCCCAATTATTTCCGTCCTTTTGCAAGGTGACTTGCGACTCCTGCCATCAGGGGAATCTATTCAATGACCGTCTTTATCTGGGCTGACTCTGTGACATCCCTTAGCAGAAGAAGTGATGGTGAGTCAGCTCTGAACTTAGTCCTTAAGAGGGTTCATGGTTCTCCCTCTGAAAATTCCGACACCGCTATATGCATAAGCTGAGCTAGGCTGCTGGATGTTAAGAGACACATGGCCCAGTCGCCCCTGGCCCCTTCACTAACAACAAGCTAACTGCCAGACATGTGAGCAAGGCCATCCAAGAACAGCTAGGCCCCAGCTGACCTGTTAAGCAAGCACAGACCTACGAGCGAGTCAGCTGAGATCAGCCCAGCCTGGCCCAGAGCAGCTGAATCATCCAGCTGACCCACCGATCTCCAGCCACGATCAAGTGATCGTGGTTTTAAGAGACTGAGTTTTGAAATATTTATTAGCCGTAACATCTAACTGATACAGATGGGTAGGGATAAACCAGGCAGAGAGCTTTATTTTATAGACAGAGGGCCACACGTGCAGATCCCAGTGAGAGGAGGGAGCATGGCAGTTCCCGGGACTGAAAGAAGACAGTGGGGATGGATCAGAAACAGCTCGGGGAAATGATGTGAGCTGGGGCTGAGTGGGGAGGGGCAGGGCTGCGCAGAGCCTGGGAGACCCTGTTAAGGACTCGAGTCTTGATTCTAAGAGCAATGGGAGACCACATGAGGGTTTTAAGCAGGAAAGATGCATAACTAGATGTGGGTTTGGGAATTTGTCTGAAGCACGAAGAACAGATTCAGTGGGGCCAGAACAGAACAGGGAAGGTGTTGCAGCAATCAGGCAAGAGACCATAACAGTGTATGCTAGGCTGGTGATGGTGACAGGGCCATACCTTTGCCCAACCCCAGGCAGCTCTGCTATTCACTCTGTTGTTTACGAGAGTGGCTGTCCCTAGATTTGTGCAGTGCATCCCCTGGGAGCAGGGAGAATGGATGGATGCAAGGGAGAGTTAGGAAGTAAGATAACAGGTGTTGCTGACTGATGAGCTATTGCAAACGGCAGGTTTCTAGGGACCTATCAAAGGTGACTGTTAGGTTTCTTTTTTATTTTGTAATTTGAAAATTATTTATTTGCATACCTGTAAAGTCTAAAGAGCATTACGGTTAATTGTTATTTTTTAAAATTTGTTTTAGGGTCTATTTTTTAAAGAGCCCTTTTAGGTTTACAGCAAAATTCTTTATGCCCTCTAACCCCACATGCATAGCCTTCTCCATTATCAACACTCCCCTAACCAGTGTAGCACATTTTTCACAATTGATGAGCCTACATTGACACAACATAACCACCCAGAGTCCATAGTTTACACGAGGGTTCATTCTTGGTGTTGTACATTCTGTGGGTTTGGACAAATATGTATTGACATGTATCCATCATTATAGTATCATACAGAGTATTTTCACTGCCCTACACATCCTCTGTTCTCTACCTGTTCATCCTCTCTCCCATCCCAACCCCTGCCAACCAGTGATCTTTTTACTGTTTTCATAGTTTTGCCATTTCCAGAATGTGATATAGAAGGAATCAAATAGTATGTAGCTTTTTCGGTTTAGACTGCTAGGCTTCTTTCTTGGTGAATGAAAAGAATCACTGAGAGAGAGAGAACAATGAAAGAAGATCAGATTTGGAGAGAATGATCCTAAGTTTGGATTTAGACACGTCAATTTTGAAATGCTTTTGAGATTCCTGAGAAGATATCCAAGTAGGCAGTGGGGTAGATGGGCTGGAGCTCAGATGAGAGGTCTGGCTGGAAACATACTTTTGAGCCATTTATGTATATGGGGTCTAAAGGTTCATACATCATCTTTCTGACCAATGGTTGGCTACTGTCTCCTTTTTGCGTTATTTAATCCCAAATAAACAATAAAAATGGTGCTGCTTTTTGAAACCACTGGACTGGATGCCATTCATCTAACTAGAATTTGGGGATACACCAAAACGATCACTTTTGTACTTTTCCCTACAATGATACACTTAAAAACTCAGGAGTTATTTCCTCTCCAGCTTGTATCTCCAAATGTTAGGAGTTGCCCTTCTCTTGAATATATCCCATTCCCTCATATCTTTCTTCGTCTATTTCTGGTCTCCTCATTTGCCTCTTTTTATTTTCCCCCAATACATTTTTTAGACAGCTGTCAGAGACCTTTTTCTAAAATGCCTATCCAACCATATCACTATCCTAAAGTACTCTCGGGAGAAAGTGCCAACTCCTGCAGACAGCTCTCAAAAGCTTTCTGCCTACAGCCATGGACTTTCCCAATCTTAGGTCTCGCCACTGACTTCCTTGCTCCTGCCCAAATCTACTTCTAGCCTTACAGAACTGCTCTCATTTCCTCGACTGTACTGTGACTCTTTAAAATAGGCTTTTAGGAAGAAAAGCATATAAAATGGCCTGCACCTGTTTTAGTGATTGGCCAAATCAAAGCGATAAATAATAGCTCTGAGCAGGCACAAAACCGGTACAAGAAAAACTATGTTAAATAAACAGCCAGGGTCACTGAGGTTTATATCATGGTAGGTGAAATTGAGCTTTTGGTAGCTGCATTCAAACTGAAGTTCTAGGATCACATTTGCCTCATGCTTGTAAAATTGTTATACATGTTTGGTTATTGCTGTATTTCATGGCTCACTCCATTTAAATAGTGAACCTAGAATTTATTTCATGTCGCTATAATTGCTCTCTAAAAATATTTAAATTCCATATGATAGTACCCAGTTATAGTTATGACCAATAATTTTACTCCACTCTTCCTATGAAGTAAAGAAAATGTTTGATACAAATAGCCATTATCTATTTTTCTTAGAATTTTTCTTTTCCTTTGAAAGGAAGGGTTTAAGTTTGAAACTCTTCAGGATGATTTCGGTGTTATTCACTGGTTCTGTTCCAAATGATTTTAAAATATCCATCATTTCTCTCAGATGATAACAAAATATTGCTTTAGGTTTAGAAGACAAAGAAAAATATCTTTGGCTTCATTTTCAAGTTCTTTAGAAAGAATCTCTGTAATGTTAGCACATAATAAAAATTTGGAAGCAACAGATAAATCCAAATCTGGAAGGAATTATCAGCCAACCACTGGATTCAATGCACACCTGTGTGAAAAAGTCTATGACAAAATTCCCAGTTTTTTAATAATCTCCAGAAACTTCTCAGTCAAGCTAATAAAACATAATAGTGTCCAATATGCTTTTTCTAAAGTATACAGCATTTTTATATCTATATTCCACGTATAATTCCCTTAAAAACTTGATAATTTCTTTGCAGATGGGTGAATGCTGTTGTATGTTGAAAGTATTTTTAAGTCTTAAAATATTTTCACAAATCCTCGTGATCATTAGACCCATTGATTGACAATGTTCATTTAACATTCTTGTCTCTTCTCCACACTTAATTCTTAAAATGTTCCCTCTTGTTGGCATTGCCTTCATTAGGCTGGCCATCTGTTGTAATTCAAATCAACTCTGATTTGCTATCGATGAGGTCAAGCCTTGTAGGGCAGCCACATCAAGATGCATTTAAAATCTGAGCTTTATTGCATGTGGCCTGGGATATTTTCTGGGTGTGTATTACACACATCGACAGCTGTTCTTGCATGCTGCCATTCACCTCTCATCACATTTCTTTGAATAAGCTGAGGAACAGAGTTCATTGATGATGCCCTGCAACATTTGTCTTTATTATTCCAAATATTTTATCTCAAGAATTCATATGTTTCAATATGTAACTATGTTTACTTTCTTGATTATTTCCAAGTCCCCAACCTATCACTTTCATTCTCAGTAAAACACTGGTTTAAAATAGAAAAAGGTTTAGCTCTGATTTTCAGATACTCTCATCTCCAAATTTATCAGTCATGTTTCGTCATCACCTTCTGGCCAACAATGCAGTAATTTCAAATAAAATTCACTGCTTTCATGGTCTCTGAATGTTTTCGTATTTTAAAGCCAGAATTGGTAAATAGTGTAGTGGTTAAGCCGGACCTGGCTACCTAGGTTTGAACCCCAGCTCTATGCTTACTGGCTGTGTGCTCTTGGGAAGGTCATTTATTTAACCTCTCTGTACTTCAATTTTCTCATCTGTAACATGGGGATAATAACAGTGCATGCATCTCAGGATTCATTTTTAGCATTTGTCTTGAGGATGAGAAAAGCACTTAGAACAATTCTTGGCATATGGTAAACACTATGTAAGTGCTGGGTTTACATATAATATTGTAATTCAAACATAAAAATCTAAATACCAAAGCTTTTAAAAACTTTCTGAGCTGCCAAAACCCTTTTGTACTTTGTAGGTAACTTTTGTTTGATATTACCCATCACTTATTTTAATGCATTTCAAACCGTGGACAGGCTCCTGCCTTTAAATTGCATAATTCTCTAATACATATTAATCACAGATGTACAATGATTAGTTATTGAAGAAAATGAAATGCTAGATTATTCTATGGTCCTATTATTTGGAATTCCACCTGATGAACAGAGGGGTAGCATAGAGAAGAAATGCTTAGAAATTTTGGTGGAAAATGGGTCAAATCATTTCTTTAAAAATAATTTTCAAAAATTTGGGTTACCAATAAAGAAACCATAAGAACCACTGAAGAACAGTAAGAAATCTGTGCGCCGATAAGTGCCAGCCCTGTGTGTACCAACATGAATCAACACGTGTGTGTCTCGGGTTGGCAGAACGCTGGCTGGAGGGAGCTGATGCAATTGAAGTGTCCTCAGCAGCTGAGTTACAACAAAGGGATCAGGTTTTCCTTGCTTTGTTTTCTATCTTCATGAAAATAAGCAAAGTAAATTATCAGAGAAAAGAGAAAAATTTGCTGTTTTCCACGTATAATTTGTTTCCCATGTACTTTGGAAATTCTCTTTCCCTCTGCCATTTTATTTTTCCATTTGGGACGGTGGAGTGACTCATGCCTCGCTCACTGATGCTCTCAATTCTGTTTGTGTATAATCCTTGGAGTGTGTGCGTGCATGTATGTGTGTGTGTGTGTGTGTGTGTGTGTGTTTACATCTATTCTTTAGAAGGAAGGAAACAGAAGCAGAGCTTATGATACAAAGTTAGCTCTCTTAGAGAATAATGAAATATTTTAAAGTGATGTATTATAATTAGATATTTATTTATTCAGCAAGCTTAAAAATTTTTTGATTGCTTACAGTGTGAGAAGTGCCAGGTGATGGGGAACTCATGACAAGAAACAAAACAAAAATCTCTTTCCCACATGAGGGTCATCCTGGGGGAGACACAGGCATGAAGAAACTGCTAAAATAAAGACTTAGGTGCCCCTCAGCGTGGTGCACAGGACACAACGAGAGGACAGAGCAATTACACACTTATTTCTAATTAGAAAAAATACTTTCTCTTTTAGCATGACATCATAAGGCTCTAAACATGCTGTCAAAATATTTTTTAAAGGCAATCATTATTTTGGTAATGCAAGCATTCTAGCAAAGCCAAGAAAAATTCCCAAGGAGAAATAACAAGGCAGAATTTGCTGTGCTCCTATATGCGCTTTTATGATGAAGCTGAAATAATTTAACCTGGGGCTTCCCTGGTGGTGCAGTGGTTGGGAATCTGCCTGCCAACGCAGGGGACACGGGTTCGCTCCCTGGTCCGGGAAGATCCCACATGCCGCGGAGCAACTAAGCCCGTGCGCCACAACTACTGAGCCTGCACTCTAGAGTCCACGAGCCACAACTACTGAACCCACATACTGCAACTATTGAAGCCCGCGCGCCTAGAGCCCGTGCACTGCAACAAGAGAAGCCACCGCAATGAGAAGCCCTGACACCGCAGCGAAGAGCAGCCCCCGCTCGCCACAACTAGAGAAAGCCCACGTGCAGCAACTAAGACCCAACGCAGCCGTAAATAAATAAATAAATGAGGAAACTGTTCATGTTCAGAGCAATTAAAAAATAATAATAATTTAACCAGTGGTACTGGCACAGTACTAGCCAGAAAGCTCAATTAAACAGAGTAAGATGGCATAAAAGTCCAAAGAAAATGAAGACTTTCCCACTGATCACAAAAAAGATGATTTAAAAGAAAAATCAAAGTGTTACAGCAAAAGAACAAAAAACAAAACAAAACAAAAAAAGTGTTACAGCAACTGGCTAGCTATTTAAGAAAAAAATGATTCTCAGCCTCACACTAGATGCCAAATTGATTCCAGATGGATTAAGAAGCTAACTTAAAAAAAAAAAGAAAATTTATGTAGAAGGCCTATTCAAGCATAACACAAAAGGTTAAAGGATAGATTTGGGTAATGAGAATAAAAACTTAGTATACATCAGGGACTTCCCTGGTGGTCCAGTGGTAAAGAATCCGCCTTACAATGCAAGGGATATGGGTTCAATCCCTGGTTGGGGAACTAGGATCCCACATGCCGCGGGGCAACTAAGCCCACACACCACAGCTACTGAGCTAATGTGCCTGAACTAGAGAGCCTGTGTGCCAAAACGACAGAGCCCACACGCTCTGGAGCCTGTGTGCCACAACTACAGAGCCCATGCACCCTGGAGTCTGCACACCACAACAAAAGATCCCACATGCCTCAAAGAAGATCCTGCATGCTGCCACTAAGACCCAATGCAGCCAAAAACAAATAAAATAAATAAATAATAAATAAATCTTTAAAAAAATACAAAAAATTTTTTAAAAGAATTATGCAAGTCATACACATATACTCTTAAAAAACTTAATGTACATCAAAATATACCACAAACAAAACTTACAGGATAAAAAAACAGGAAAAAAATTGTAACTTGTGTTTTGTAAAAGGGCTTTTACAAATTCACAAGAAAAATAAATACATCAAAGAAGTCAAAAAGCCACAATATACACATTGAAATGTAAATACTTATAAAGACTGAAAATATATACAGCAAAATGCTAACAATATTAAATCATGTACTGAGATTATGAAAATTTTAAGTTTTTCTGTTTGCTTATGCTTTCTAAGCATTCTTCAATGAATATGTTATAAAAATGTACAATAATAGTAAAACAGAAAAGAGAGTAGAAGGAAATAGGCACTCTAATAAAATACTAATGAAAGCATCAATCTGGCATATCACCTCAGAAGGGGAATGTAGCAACATGTACCAGAAGCTGCAGTATTTTACACACTCTTTGAATCAGTGATTCTTTTTCTAGCAATTTATTCTAAAGAAATAACCAGGACTATCCGAGAAGAATGTAGCTGCAAATGTAGCTGCAAGAATGTTCATGACATTGCTGTTCAACACAGAAAGAAATGAAAATAAACAAAACATTTCACAGCACAGGCTAGGCTGAATAAATGTGGGCTGTGTCCTCAATGAAATATCAGAAAGCCATTAAAAAGGTATTGCAATGGCATGGAAATATTTGGGTTGAATTATTGAACAAAAAAGTCATATTATGAGATAAATGATTTCAGACAACATTTTAATAAACTCTATAGCCGTATCTATATTTCTCTCTCTACATATATATTTATATATAAAAAAGACATGAAATCCTGTAACCTAAAATATTAATAATGGTGACCTCTGAGTAGTGAGATTCCAAGTGATTTAAAAAATTTTTTGCTTATTTCTATCTTCTAAAGTTTCTTCCAAAAATACATGTGTGTATGTGTGTGTATGTATGCTTTTTGAAATAAAGAAAAAAGAATTTTTAAAAAGGCAATCATTTTGACTAGCAGTCATACTCAATGAGTTCATTATTGGGTTTGTACTAATTATTTTTAAAATTCAAATATGAAAAAGACTTCTTTCACACAGCATGGTAAATAAGAAGAGCCTTCCTAATACAATGCATATTCCATAGCCCCTTAAAATGAGGTGAGATATTTCTTTACATCAATTATCTTTGATGAGCTTTGAGGAAGATCTGGCTTATATTAAACTCTGTAATTAGGGAGTAATTTTAAAACAAGGTTTGAATATCATTGCTGAATGACTAATTTTTGTTACAAATGTAATCATATTTGTTTAGAACTGTACCGCTTACACAGCTCTTTTATCTACACTATTTTATTTTAATGCTCATAGCAGCCCTGAAATATGAGTATGGTATTTTTCCATATGAGGAAACTGAAATTTCAAAATGTAAAGGAACTTGTTCTGCATCACCCTGCTAATAGCTGGTGGAATTGGGCTTAAACCCAGGACTTCTAATGGGAGACAATCAAGAGGGAACAAATTCCATACCCTTCGACACACCATTTTGGTAACATTTAAAAGTAACTTATCAGGTGAAAGTTCAAACCTAGTATTACGTTGCCCCATTCCTATTCCCAGCGCTGCTTGTTTGAAGAGCCTATAAAGGGCACTGCAGTTATTCCATCATGTGACATTTCATCCAGAAAAACAGTCCTATGCACAAAAGCCATGAAATCCTCACAGATTATAAAAGGTAGATTAGGGTACATTAGAGCTCTTGTGTCATTGTATCACGGCCATTCTAAGAAGAACCACAGCCACCATACCGCTATATGCTAGGTGCAACACGCACATTAACACACCAACAACCTATGAGATAGGTTCTCTTATCCCCATTATACAGATGAGAAAACAGAGGCTCAGGAAAGTGCCCTTGGTCACACAGCTCATGAATGGCAAATGTGGGATCTGAATTCAGTCATCTCTGACTCCAGACTCTTTTTCCTACCCAATTCTGATGCCCTGGATCCAACCTGTGTCTGGACTGTGCAGAGAAAACATGTGCCTTCCTAGTGCTAACAGTGTGGATTTCAGAGCACATGGCTCTGCTGAAGAGGAGACTGTATGTTTGTTAAACGGTGATCTAGCCCAAAGCCAAGGGGAAGGTTACATCACTAGAAAAAAACAGCTTATCATAGACAAAAGAAAGCCTTGGGACCTTTTCTATTTTCCTTTGCCCTTTCGTACATTTTTGTCTCACTAGTTACAATTTCCTAAATCTCCTTAATGTAGCTTCTATCATTGAGGATGAGATCCTACCAAAAAAAAAAAAAAAAAAAAAAAAAAAATCAAGAAAAAACTATACTGTCTTTTCTTAAGTTTTTGATGAAGGCTCTGCCACCTAAACAGCTTTCCTGTCTAGCAACTTTAGCAAGTTGACCTTTTGCTGATCCAGTGCAAAAGGACCCTTTAACAGTTCAGAGTAGTACAATTCCAAATATCTGGAAACACAATATATATGTTTGGTATTCTGGTTATTGCTCCTATGGTCTATGATAGAAATAAACTTTGCTAGAGCACAGATTGAATCAAATCTCAAATCATGTCCACGTCATGAGCAAAGGCAATCGCATACTTTATTTCTGTTGACAGTTATTTACGTAACAGCTTAAAAGTTTTGGTGTTAATAGAACTGTGTGATAAGGATGAAAGCTGCAACTTTCAATTTCAGCCCAGTGTTAAGCATATTTGCTGTTTTTGATCTCTTATTTTAAAACCAATAGCTTTAAAATGTTATTATTCTAATGCAAAGGATTACAAAATGATGTTATCAATTAAAATGAGTGGGGTGAGCTGGAGGATAAAATATACAGATTTAGAGTAAAATCCAAATATATTTGTATGTGTGTCTGTATATGTATATACACACAAATATATACATATGTATACATATATACATGCATATATATATTCACACACATATACTTTCTGTGTGTGTGTGTGTATACATATATTTTTTTCAATATTGGGCAATTTCTAGAAAATTGCAGATCCTGTTTTCATTACCTCCAAATCACTTTTATAAATCTCAAAGGGACACAGAAAGATTGCAATATGGGTGGTTTCCCAAATTGTGCACTTGTTAATTCTTAACTAATCAGACACCAGGAATCTCTTTTAATTTCTGTGTTTTTTTTCTTCTTCCGCATTTGAGTTTTTCAGAAGATCAGAAACAGAGTTAGGAGCAAAACGGTACGGTTCAAAGAGGGATGATTTCCATTTCTTGAGTTGCTTTTTAAACATTAACATGATATTTGAGAAAGGAGTTATTAGTCACAATTTTAGAAGTGGAATTTTAGAACGCTTATAAATATAAACAGTTCCTGACTTATAAATTACAGACAATTGCAAATGTTTATTCTTTATCTCCATGCTGGAGCCTCAGCTACTCCCATAAAAGCTGTCAAGCAGCAGGGAGGGGGTCAGGAAGGAGCATTTAGAGCCTCTCCAGTTTCAGAAAAGGAGGAGGAAAAGGGACCATGTAAAGCAGGTATAAGAATCTCCTTCAGTAGATCTGGTGCATTCACATGCTCAGATCGCTCTCAAACTAAAAGCCTTTTTTTTTTCTCTTTTAAAATCTCATTTTACTTTCCCCAACATCCTACCTGTTGAAAAGCTGGCTTCCTCTCCTCTCTCTTTCTCTTTCTCTCTCTCTCTCCAGGATATTGTTAAAAAATGCAAATGCCTTTGAATGTTAAAAGACTCTTAGTCATTCATATCAGTGCAAATTGGCTCAAGAAGGTTGCTTTTCTTAAAGTATCTAAAAAATAAAGGGTACCAAGTTTGCTGGGGTTATGGAAGAATTTTGAGACATGAAGCAGTTCAGAGGGCTGGGTTTGCTGAGTCTGCGAAGTCCCAGCCATGCTTTAATGGGGGGTGAGTGGGAAGGACTGGAGAAAATATATAGCCAGGAGGCCCCAAAGTTGGGACAGAAAGGCAGAGAGTAGCATGGTGCCAGGAATAAACTGCCTACTTTGAGAATTTGTCTCAAGGCTTTAATTTTTAGTTTAGAAAAGAAAAAAAAATTATCCACTCAAACATCCAAATCCCCCCGCACCCGACCCCAGCAGCCCCGCAGACCAACTTCTAGTTGTCCCCTTACTTCAGGCAGGGAGGGGTGGAGAATAACCCTCATCTGAATTGGTCCAGCAGTTTCCTATTTCCTGTTTTTGTTGTACCACTGGAAAATTTTCCATATGTATCTGCAGTGCATTACAGACTCTCAGAACACTAGAAAAACTGGAGAGCCCTGTTAGTTCCCTTCATGAGTAAGAGAAGTTCTTGAGTGTTCAAAGCAAATTGGTGGCAGAGCCAATGCTAGAAAACGCCTTGCTGGTGGTACTATTAAGTAATAGATGCTTTGCATAAAAATGTGGAAAGCTAAGTAAGAACAGTGAACGAAAGTAGACTAATTTAACTTGCCAGTTTCACTTTCCTAAAGTGCTGTCTTTTGCAAACCAATTTTTTGCAACCTAGGAATATGTACAATGTCTGCAGAGCTGATTACTGTGCCCCACCTTATTCACCACCATCTTTTTTTGTGGAGGCTGTCTTATTGTCTCAATCTGCTGGCTCACTTTTCTCCTGTGCTCTTTTAGCTGCTTCTCACTTTTTGGGGAAGAGAGGCAGTGGTGGGTGGTGAAGTCCCTATTCCATTCACAACTTCTTTCTCCCTTGGGAGAGGGCCAATCAGTGCATTCAATGCTTGGGGGTTGTCGGGTTTTGGACCCTTGGTCCAGGCCTGCCCTGTCATGTACTAACTTACATGAAATAATTAAGATGTCACTTCATGGGGCTTCCCTGGAGGCACAGTGGTTAAGAATCCGCCTGCCAAGGCAGGGGACACGGGTTTGATCCCTGGTCCAGGAAGATCCCACATGCCGTGGAGTAACTAAGCCCTTGTGCTACAACTACTGAGCCTGTGCTCTAGAGCTTGCAAGCCACAACTACTGAGCCCATGAGCCACAACTACTGAGCCCATGTGCCTAGAGCCCATTCTCCGCAACGAGAGAAGCCACCGCAATGAGAAGCCCATGCACCACAACGAGGAGTAGCCCCCGCTCGCCACAACTAGAGAAAGCCCGCGCACAGCAATGAAGACCCAATGCAGCCAAAAAAAAATAAAGTAAGTGGGCTTCCCTGGTGGCTCAGTGGTTGAGAGTCTGCCTGCTGATGCAGGGGACACGGGTTCATGCCCCGGTCCGGGAAGATCCCACATGCCTCAGAACGGCTGGGCCCGTGAGCCATGGCCGCTGAGCCTGTGCGTCTGGAGCCTATGCTCCGCAACGGGAGAGGCCACAACAGTGAGAGGCCTGTGTACCGAAAATAATAAATAAATAAAATAAAATAAAATAAAATAAGTAATAAAATAAATAAATTTATAAAAAAAAAAGATGTCACTTCATCTAACAGGTGAAGTGAAATTAACAACGGAATTTGCATTCACCCTGGGGTATATTTCGCCAGAGCTTTGAGGGCCATGATACTGTTTGCAGTAACCGCGATACTGTATTTACATGCCAACAACAGCTTTCCTATATGGCTCCCTACTAATGTGGTTTCTTTAAGATGGATGGATTTATGGTCCAAGGCCCAAGTTAACACTTGACATTGATGGGTCCAAAATTATGCAAATCACCAATGGTCCACTCAAAAGTTGTACGATCACCAATAGTCAAGTTTCAGGCAATTTGTTTTGCAGAGTACATAAAATTATCTGAAAAGTCCTTAATTTACATGCATAAACATTATCACATTTAAATGCATTTTACACTCTGAATAATATAGAGTGTGGGTTATTAACCCAAATAAACTCGAGTGGTGGTCCTTAAGCCCTACGAACATTTGTGTGAATATGCAGCTTCATAGCTGTCATCAGAATCTCAAAGGGTCCTATGAGCCAAGCAAAGATAAAGAACCATGAATATGGATAATAAATGGGTCATTTAAACCAACTCACAAAATATACTGGTTTTTTTTCTCTGTCCCATTTGGATGCATTTCCTCATTGATTTTCTTTAACTTATGTCTTAAAAGACTTCAATTTCCAGGATTTTCTTACATCTGTTCTTTCATATGCTGTTGATTGATTTGGGACCACAGTTGAGTAAAATAACAGGCCACAGACAGAACAGGACTTTGATGTTCTAGCAAGATGATTTCTGACAGGGGAGCATCACAGGCTTTAGAATGAGCAGACGGAGCTCTGCTGTGGTACAAAAGGCATGGAAGAGCTATTTTATAATTTCTTTGAGTCTCAGTCTCTGATCTGCATATTGAGAAAGGGGCAGTATTTCACAGCGTTGTCATGAGGATGACAAAAGACAAACATGGAAAGAACCTACTGACCACAGTTTGTGACAGCCAATAAATAGGCCTTTCCCTCTCTTCTCCAGTTTGAAACAGACGACTGGACTTGGTTTGATTTCTTTAAGTTACACCAGATGCAAGGACCCTACCCCTGTTGATATCCGTAATATTTACTTCTGGGTTGACCTTTTATTTTTAGGTCCAGAAACTTTACCTTCCACTTTCCCCATTCTTGGTCTCCTACCTCTTATTCCTTATTTTTGGCTAATTGCGTCCCCTTTCCCAGCATCCACAGGAAGAGTCAATTCATTGTTCAGTGTTTCCAAGGACCTCAGAGAAAAAAAGGTATCAAAGGGAAGAATAAATATAACATGTTTAAAGCATGACAATAAATTACTCAACTTCATCTCAGATTTTGCTCTGGGGAAAGGTTGACATGAAACGTTTGAAGAAACATGAAACAGATCCTAAAGACAGATGATTTTTCAAAGTGAAAGGCAATTTTTTTTTTCAAGCTTCAAAGCAAGGGTTCCTTTTGTCATCTGCCTGATAGGTTATTTTTGACAGGATTTAACTTATGAAATGGTTCCAATGCCCTTTAAAAGGGTCTGGACACACGAGTGTGCTAGTGAAGATGATGAATGTTAGGTCTTAATTGAAAATTTTAAAATATCCATGTGGCAAAGGCATAGTAAATGCATTTGGTCTTTTGTGAATTTAAAAAAAAAAATTGAGTACCTTTTATAGCACTGTGTTTACACTCAATAATCAATAATAGGATGATCTGAGAAATAAGCTAGGGAAAAATATATCTTCTGGATCAGTTTTCTTCTTCTTCTTCTTTTTTTTTTTTTTTGCGGTATGCGGGCCTCTCACTGTCGTGGCCTCTCCCATTGCGGAGCACAGGCTCCAGACAAGCAGGCTCAGAGGCCATGGCTCATGGGCCCAGCCACTCCATGGCATGTGGGATGTTCCAGGACTGGGGCATGAACCCGTGTCCCCTGCATCAGCAGGCGGACTCTCAACCACTGTGCCACCAGGGAAGCCCCAGTTTTCTTCTTAATGCGTCCCTTGCAGCTTTGATTCGTCAAACCTTTCAAAGATCTTTTTTCTCTAATTTAGACATTATTCTTTATTATTTCATTAAGAACCTTAATATATTACACCAATAAAAAGAGTGAATATACCTATGGAAATTACTAATAATTATTTATAGCAATAGAGAAACCTATTTTTTTTTTTTTTGCTACAGAAAAGTTGCTAAGTTTTCAGTATCACTTACAACTTCAAAGGAGCTTCATAAAATTGTATTAAGAAGAAATTTAAGCAACTTAACTGTGATACAGGCTGAAGGATTTTTCCAGCCACATAATAAGCTACACTTTAGCTGCATAAACTAATAAAATATAATTATTACAAAAATTTTAATAAAATAGAACTTTGAAAATATTCAGAATTTCTAAAAAATTTAATTTTGGAGCAACAATTTTATAACCACCATGTCAAATGACAATTATTTCTTATTCCAACAATATCTTAACTTTACACAAATTATGTTTCTGCAAAGTTGTCTTTATGTTTTATAGTTATAAATTGAATCATATAGCTACACTAGAGAAGTTTGTTGTTTTTAAGAGTCCATAGTACCTCCTTTGGTAAAAGTGAATAGCTACTACCTAAATATCATTTTATGATTCTGAATTTGTATACAGCATGGGAGAGGGGGGAGAAAAGTGGAGGGTAGGGCACTAACATTGATTGAATACTTCTTTTGGGCCAGGCATCTCATTTAATCCCCAAAACAACCTACAAATTGGATATTCTCACCTCATTTTCATAGAAGAGGAAATCATTCAAGTCCACATAGTTAATAATGGAAAAAACATATTGGTACTTGACAACATGATTTGAATAATTACATATGATTATATTTATCTTTACTATGAAAAATTTAAAATAATTACAAATGTCTCTTTATCACCCAGATTAAACAATTATTAAGACCGACGTGTTTGCTTCATCTCTCCCTTTTTTCTTTCACTTTTTCAGTTTGCTGAAGTATTTTGAAGGAACCCACCAGATGTGTCATTTTACCCCTATATATGTCAGTATCTGTCTCTAAAAAATATGGACTTTAAAAAATAACAGCAATGTCATTATCATACCTTATAAAGTAACAATGATTCCTTGGTATCATATGAGTCAGTCCATAATTAATTTCCCTAATTGCCTTAAAAAGATCTTTTTTCACTTGATTTGTTCAAGTCAAATTATGACTATTCATTTTAACAAGATGTATGAGCAAGTTCTTGTGATTCCAGAAAAGAGAGCGATGATAGAGACATGAGGTCTTCAGTCTAAATAACTAGTGAAGATTCTGCAAAGGATGCTGTAATATTCTTAGTTTTCTAGTCTATCCATTAAAAGAAATAATTGGCAAGATCCATAAGAGGTTTTTTGTTTTTTTCTCTTTAAAAAGAAGGAAAATTTACGTTTTACTAATACCATGTTATGAACTGAATGTTTTCTCTCAAAATTCCTATGTTGAAACTTAACCCCTAATGAGAGGGTATTAGGAGGTGGGGCCTCTTTTATAAGGGCACTAATCCCATTCATGAGGGCTCCACCCTCATGAACTAATCACCTCCCAAAGGCCCCACTTCCTAATAGCATTATGTTAGGGGTTAGGATTTTAAAATATGAATTTTGGAGGGACAGAAACATTCAAGACTATAGCACAGCCTGAGACCATTTTTCAAAAGGGCATTTAATCCACAAATGTGGAAAAGATGTCATCTCAGAAGGACAGGCCTTCCCAGGAAAGCACATTTAGTAAATCCGTAAATGATTTTTAGAATATGGATTTGGCAACTGAAAAATACTTCAAAATTAGTAATATCAAATGTTGCTCAGGAGCTCAGGGCAGGCTACCCAAAAATATGCCACAATGGCAGATTATTTTGAATTAAAGTTACTTAAAAAATGACCAATGCAAGAGGGACATTGTGATCCTCCTTTCTGTCTCCCTGAAAGCAGGAAATAAATCTCCCATAAAAAAGGTGACTTCCCTGCATCTGGAGGTGGAAGGACACCCTTAACGCTAGAGATAGGGAATACAGGCCAAGAAACCTATATAAACAAATCCGGTTACTTCTTTAATTTACGACCCCAAGCCCAAACTCTGTTTAAATTCTTCACTTATTGGGCACTCAAAAACTGAATTTCTTTGTCTTGTCAATTTCTCACAAATTTATTGTTTTGTTGTCTAAAAAGTATAAAAGCTGTCTGCTTTGACCACTTCCTAGGTCCTATTTCCCTGAGACCTCTGTGTGTATAAATGAAAATTTGTTTCTTTTTCTCCTGTTAATCTGTCTTGTGTCAATTTTATTATTAGTCCAGCCACAAAAACTCAAGAAGGGTAGAGGGAGAAATTTCCCCCACCCAACACACTTAAACAGTAAAAAAATAACATTATCCAGTATACTTGGGAGCAAAAGAGGGAGCATAATACGGTGGTTGAGCCAACAGCATCTGAAGTCAGACAGACCTGACCATTTACTCAACCTTTCTACACCTTAGTACTTCCTCTGTCAAATGGGATAACCATAGTTCTACTCATAAGGTTCCTGTGGGTAGACATGTAATGTAGCTAATGCATTATCTGGCACATAAAATGTACAGATCTTCCTCAACTTACCACGGAGAAACGTCCCAATAAACC
Source organism: Lagenorhynchus albirostris (assembly GCF_949774975.1). Taxonomy (NCBI): domain Eukaryota; kingdom Metazoa; phylum Chordata; class Mammalia; order Artiodactyla; family Delphinidae; genus Lagenorhynchus; species Lagenorhynchus albirostris. Next base: position 179,885,478 of record NC_083095.1, read on the forward strand.
CCTCATGAAAGTTGAAAATGCACTTAATACACCTAATGTCCAGGGCATCATGGCTTAAACTAGCCTGCCTTAAACATGCTCAGAACACTTATGTTACCCAACAGTTGGGCAAAATCATCTAACATAAAGCCTATTTTATAATAAAGTGTTAACTATCTCATGTGATTTATTGAATACTGTACTGAAAGTGAAAAACAGAATGGTTGTCTGGGTCCAGAAGGGTTGTAAGTGTCTCGGTTGTCCACCCTTGTGATCCTGTGGCTGACTGGGAGGCATGGCCCCTGCCCAGCATCATGAGAGAGGATTGGACCGCATATCACTAGCCCAGGAAAAAGTCATAATTCAAAATTTGAAGTATGGCTTCTACTGAACTTGGATTGCTTTTGCACCATTGTAAAGCCAAAAAAATCGCAAAGTCAAACCATCATCAAGTTGGGGACTGTCTGTACTAAAATTCTAGCTAGCTGTTAGCTTCTAAATTTTCAGATGATTGGCCAACAAGACCACAAACTCAGCCTCTCATCTGGATTTCACAGGAACTTGGAGGGTTGATGAAGAAACTCCATTTTTATCTCCTCAAGGCAGATGGTTGTCTTCTCTGCCTGCTGATGTGTTGAGCAGCTAGAATGAACGCTATCTGTAGGGAGAAGTGTTTGAAAGAAGTGAGATTAAGTGTGGACAGGCGTTATTTTTTTCTTGTTTGTTAAACACTTTCGTGACTATGAAGTCTTTCTCAATACGTCTCCCAAGTTGACGTGTTAGTTCATATTTTCCCAGCTTTTTCATACCGCAATTTTTAAAGTGATCAGTTGGTAAAAACAAATGCAAGTTTACAGATTGAAAAACCAAGGCCCAAAATAATTACGTATCTTGCTTACCATAATAATAGCTACCATTTCTTGAGAAAATCTTCTGAATGCTTTCTATTTTATCTTAACTCATCTTTATCCTCAGAGCAATCCTGGGAGGTTGGTGCAATTTCATGTCCATTTTAAAGATGAGGAGACTGAGGCTCAGAAAGGTTAAGAAACTTGTCCAGGACCTCTTAACCGGTAGGTGGAGATGCCAAGATCCATACTAGGCAGTCTGGCCCCAGAGTCACTCTGCAATATCAGCAGACGATTTTCTAAATTGAATACTCTTGTATTTAAAGAGCAGCCCATCATCATGGGCTGGGATTAGGGTTTGATGGGGGGAGGTGGGCAGCCCTCCTCTAACTCCTGTCAATGGCTACATCTCTTCTCCTTCTACCCCCTGAGCCAGGAAGGCAAGCAGACACAGTCTCTGCCCCCTCCTCCCACCTCAAGACCCCACTGTTCCTCTTTGTTTCTTCTTGGTGTTTCACAAAGATCTATTTGTTTGATCTTTCCATCTCTTCATTGTTTCAGTCTAAACTGAGAGACAGGGATGAGGGCAGAGGAGGAACTGAAACTAAACCCTTCAGAGGGTGAGAGGTGAAAATGCCAGGATATCTATCTGACTTGTCAACTAGATATTTCCTCAAAATGCCGTCTAATGTCACACTTTTTTTTTCTTCTTGTGTCCTTTAATCTGATTGATTGTGTGGCTATCAATTGCTTGTATGTCTGGGGGGAAAGGTCTGTCCATTCTGAATTCATGTTGGCCATATAAAAGCTGTGACTGTGGCCTTGCTGTACACACAAAACCCAGGTTGACTGAGGACAGGGTGAAAAAATATTCTTCCACACTGTTATTCTGCAGTCATTAGGGCTGAGAGAGGCACCTTCAGGAGAGAGAAAGAGCCGGAGAGATAGTCCAGTAGTCATTCGTTTGAACAGAAAAACTATTCTTGAGAGGCTAGAACTCAAAAGTTCCAGTTCTTTGAAAACCTTATTTTTATTCTTTTACTTGCTTTAAACAATAACAGCATCTCTTTCAGATTAGGTTTGGATGGTGCCATGTGTTCTCTTCAGAATTTCTGACAGTTATACCAGCTACGCACATCCCCCCTGTTCTGCCTTGTCTCCATGAGTCTACAGTGTGACGCCTGCTCTGGTAGTTGCAGGACGAGAAGCAGGGGAGAAGCAGGGTCCCAGGGCCCAGCGAATGCTAAGTACAAAAGAGCAAGTGCCCCAAGGAGAAGAGCGAGCTCAGAGTCTGTATGCGCAGGGGCCTGGGGCATAAAGGGTTTCACGTGGGTGTGGTCGAGGCATGACAGGGCAGGGAGGGGCCGGGGATACTGGAAAGATGCTGAAGGGCACACCCAGCTGCATTAACATCCTTCTGGATGCCATGGGGAGCTGCCATGGAGAACCAAGGAAGGGCTCTCTATCCTATCCAGGGGCGTAGGTATGATCGCTGTTTTGTTTTGGGGCATCCCCGCCTCAGCATTCTGGAGAGGAGGGGCTGGAGGGGGAGCATGCAGAGAAGGCTAGAGAAGACCCTGTGCAGTTACCCAGGTGAGAGGTCATTAGACCCTAAGGTGAGAGGACGGTGAGCCTGGAGCCCCCAGGGCAGATTCCACGTGGGCTTAGGAGGTAGAATTGAGAGGACAGGGTGATAAATTGGATGTGACAGGTCGGGGAAGAAAGAGGTCTAGGGTCATTTGTGTGATTAAGTTTTGGTATGTAGGATTCACTCTGTTATTGCCAGTTTGGACCTACTTAGCAAATCAAAATTATAGCGTGGAGAAACAAGCCTACAGAAGTCCAAGGCAATGGCTGCAGGCAATGATCCAGGACAGAGGGGTCTGGTTCTCAGGATCAGGAATCAAGGAAAACAACTAGAGCACCAGGAACAGGGACTCTGGCTTCCAAGACCAGGGGTTCCTACCAATTCTGCTGGACACTGTCTAACTCGCCCTGGACTTTTTTAAGATGGTTGTACACCCATCAGTATAACCGCTTCACATACTCAGGGCACTGCCCAAAACTGGTCTCAGGCAAGAGCTTCTGAAAAATGAGACAGTCGACACATGGACAAGGATGCTAGCATCATTCAGGCTGGCATCACACACACACACACACACACACAAACACACACACACACACATGTGTGTCGTTTGAAGTTAACTGGGAGAAAACAAAGTGTGTGTAACACTTTGGACCAGATGCTGATGCTCTCACACCCGGGGGCCTTTTGATGCTCCAAGATGTTTCTTTTTCTCTCTCTGACATGTGTATGTCAGTTCTAACATGTTTTCCATCTATTCCACACAGAACGGGAAGTCTGAGACTCTTTTTACAGAAGGGAAAGACCTCAGGATAATTTTTGTCCTGGGGTTGGTCCTATTTCCTTCCTGGTCCGGTTTAATGGAGAGAGTAAACGTCCAACTCAGATTTCTCCAGACACTGCTCTGTTCTCACTTCAAAGCATAAGACACTTCAACTACATTCATCAAATAAAGACATGATATATTCCCTTTACACAGCCCTTTAAAAGAACAAGCTAGACTTGCTACCAACAGATAAGTGTATAAACATAATGCTAAATAAATAAACTTATGTCAGTTGCATGATATATCTTAAATGCAAATATCTCCCAGACCAAAATTACTAGTGTCTCTAGGACCATGATATAAATAACCTGTGCTTAATACTCAGCTCATAAAAAAGATGGCAAGAGTAATGAGTTTTTAATAGTTTCATAAATACTATGTCTGAAAATAGCTCACAAATATTTGGGACTCATTTATGAAATGCTAACGTGTTATTTCAATAAAGGAGATGTTTTGTCACAGTTTAGTGGCTGGCAAAGAGTCTGATCAATGGTGAGATTAAGGAGAAGTGTACAATTTGCATAGGCTTCGATTTAGGTAGCAGAGAGTTCTCACATGTAAATTGTCTGTAGCTCTGACATCTTACTGTATTTGCATGAAATGAACCCAAAAAAAGCAAAGGGCGACATATTGTGTAAAATACAAGACCCCCTTAAATCCCCATTTGGTTGCACACTGTTTGTTGCTACATCTGAAGATGAAGTTGCCTTCACCACTTCCTTTTCCTTTGTTTCAAATCTGTCCTCCGAAGATAGGCTACATGTGCACCCCTGAAGCAAGGGCATATTTGCAGCCCAGGCTACTGCAGTTGCTGTGTTAAGTGGTCAACACTTTTTTTATCCAACTGTACTGAAGTCCTATATTCTGTGTAGGATGCAAGGAGGAAGTAATAACAAACTTTAATGTTGTGACTTCTCTGAAGTCAATATTTGCATGGGGTAAGGTGCTTGGCAGTTATTAAAATATTTCTGTCACATAAGACATTTTAGCTCCCATAAAAATTCCTCCTTTTTTCCCCTCAGTTGATTATGGTTCCTCATTCTGATTCGAGGCAGCTGTTGTATTTACTGAAATACAAAGAATCAATGTTTCAATGATTTTAGACTGTATTCATAATACAGTGGATGTTTTAAAGTAGCCCAGAGGACTTCCCTTGTGGCGCAGTCATTAAGAATCCACCTGCCAATGCAGGGGACATGGGTTCGAGCCCTTGTCCGGGAAGATCCCACATGCCGCGGAGCAACTAAGCCCGTGCACCACAACTACTGAGCCCACGTGCCACAACTACTGAAGCCCATGCACCTAGAGCCCGTGCTCCTCAACAAGAGAAGCCACTGCAATGAGAGGCCCGCACACCATAACAAAGAGTAGCCCCCGCTCGCCGCAACTAGAAAAAGCCAGCATGCAGCAACAAAGACCCACAGCAGCCATAAATAAATAAATAAATAAATTTTAAAAATAAATAAAGTAGCCCAGAAAGTTACTGAGATCTCCAAATTGTCAGTCTAACTTATTTCCTGAAAGGTCTGCCAAAAACTGCAGAGAAGATATGACAATTTTAAATGGGAGAAGAAAAAAGACCTTTTCCTCTTTCTGTTCAAGATAAGGGCATATAATCGGCCACATTTATTCTAGGATTTCCTTCACTAGAAACTGACAGCCCAGAAAACTCATGGCCGCAGTAGAAGGGCCTTGAAATCCAAGAACCTACTCCTCTAGTGGGTGAGAAGGGGGAGAATTAAAGAGATTTCCAACGGCAAACTGATGGCTTCTCTATACACATCTCCTAGGATCGAATGCCTGTTCATAAAGCTGGTTTCACACATAGAGAACAACATAAAGTGTTTGTAAAAAATAACTTCCTTCTTAGCCTGCTGAAGAGGTTTTTACTACTGTTCCTCAGTGGAGGCTATTGGTGGAAGCATCAGTATATCCACTCAACCAGAAGCCAGTCCTCCTTTTAGTTCTGCCTCCTAGTCTCAGGTCTCTGCTGCAGTGAAAGCATCCCTTTTCTAGGCTCCATGTAGATAGTGGTTCATCCCATTTATTTGGCAGACAGCGTATGCTGACTGGTGTTATTAAATATTTGTAGGTTCTTCTTTGCCATTTACAACAACATGGATGGACTTGGAGGGCATTATGCTTATTCAAATAAGTCAGACAGAGAAAGACAAATACTGTATGGTATCACTTATATGTGGAATCTAAAAAAATACAACAAACTAGTGAATATAACAAAAAAGAAGTAGACTCATGGATATAGAGAACAAACTAGTGGTTACCAGTGGGGAGGGGGAGGGGCAATATAGGGGTTGGGGAGTAGAGGAACAAACTATTAGGTATAAAATGAGCTACAAGGATATATTGTACAACGTGGGGAATATAGCCAATATTTTACAATAACTATAAATGGAGTATAACCTTTAAAAATTGTGAATCACTATATTGTACACTTGTAACTTACATAATATTGTACATCAACTATACCTCAATAAAAATTAAAAAATATATATTTGCAGGTTCTTGTTCTGGCTCCATAACTGAGTTGTAAGTTTAGAGCGCAGTGGTCAAGAGTGATGGCTCTAGTCCCAACCACCTTATTCAACTTCCCTAAGCCTCTGTTTAGGCATCTGTAAGATGGGGCTCACCATAGCACTTCCTTTCAGGGTTCTGAAGATTAAATAAACGGGCACATGCAGTGCTTGGTAGGGGGCCAGGAGCCTTAGACGCCCGCGGCAAAGATGATCTATTATTAGTAAATGTGTTCTTTTGATAAGCAACATGTTTTTACTCAATCAAGAGTCAAAATACCTATAAAATCAGATTATACCAGATAGCTAACCATCTTCCTTTTGGTGACTCAAGTTAACAGCATTTAGGAGAAGATAGCAATGTTGGCTTGAAGCTGTTTCCCCGCCCCCCCCCATCTTTAAAGGGAGCAGAAAAAAAGAAGTGTGGTCTCGTTCTGAAGAAAACCAGGTCAAGCTTTGTTTCCCTTTCAGACGGTTTGTGTATAAATGCATATCATGATTCCCAGAATTCCTTTGTGACAGCTCCCTTAGTTAATGGGCAAGGAGGATTTTCTCAGGCTAGGCTTACACAGATCTGCCTCAGAAGAGAAAGCCAAATAATTCCTATTTTTTGGCCTTGTGCTTAGAAAAAAGGGACAAACTGCTTGTTTCAAAAAACTTTCTGGGACATTAAACAACAGTTTTGGGTTTTTTTTCCCTTCTTTTTTAAAGGAGGGGAGATCATTTAAAAAGGAAACGACCTAGTAGTCTCTACAATTTCACTCTTTTAGGAGAAAAAAAATTTTTTTCTCGTGGGCTCAGTTTTAGACATTACTCTTTCAATAAAACACATCAAAACTGGGTAATCTGCAATGCTTTAACTCAAACCAAGGGCTAATTTCCTTAAGGAGGGCTTTAGCCACTTCGGAGGCTTTTCTACCTGGGTGTGATATGCTACTATCTATCCTGAAAAAGTGTCCACAAACACTAGCAGGTATCTGAGATTTCCTGCAGCTAGAGGCCTTTGAGTAAAGTCTATTTGTCAGTCCTCAGTGGGGCTGGTTCCTCTGTGTTGAGCCCCCATCTGGGAGGTCCGACAGCAGTCTTTGGGTTATTTTTAGCACAAATCATGCAATTCTGAGTGCCTCGCTGGATGGTCTTTTGGTAGGTTAGGCCCCATTGTGTACTTTTGAATCCACTGTACGGTGGCATCTCTCCGGTAATGGGTACTGTTATGACTGCGCATAGCACAGTACCTAAGACTGCCTCAGGGATCAAAACAATTCCTTGTGCTCTACGTTTCCAGGCAGGTGAGGTATGATCAGGAGTGAAACCCTACTCTTTGGGCCTCTCTTTGTCCTTTTCTACAAAGAAGATCTTGGCTCAAAAGAGGGACTGGACACTCTGGCATATATAAGAAACTATGTTTCAGGGTGAGGTCTCCTAGTTGGCATTCTAGACGTTGTAAGAATGAACGATCTTCTACTCCAGAGACTCCTGTGATTGGGATGGATTGAGATGCTTTCTGCGCCACCTTGGTGTTTACCACAGAGTATACTGCGTCTGAAGTCTATCAGAAAGTCAATCAGCTCATCCAAAGCCCCTGGACCTCTCCATTCATCAGAAGATGAATGTGCCCCTCTCCTTCTACCATACGAGATGCTCCTGTCTTTTATTGTTTGCCTTCCTACTTAGCCTAGGGCAATCTCTTTTCCAACGTTCCTCCTCTTTACAGTGGGTGCTTCGCTCCTTCCCCAGTGGGGGCCTCACCTCTCTTTGGGTTACTTGCCTTCTGGGAATCCAATGCCAGAAAAATGGTGCTCCCCTTTGCATCTTCTTTCTTCTGCCCTTGTTCCCTGTTGTTGAGCGCTTTAACGGCAACATCTACCAACTGAGAAGGGTTCATTCCAAATGCACCATCTCAATTTTGCAACTTTCTCCGGATGTTTGAGGCGCTCTGAATTTACCATTCTAGTATTTTCAGGGGCCTTGGGATCTGCATCAGTATAACATCTGTAGGCCTGATAAATTCTTTCCAAAAATTCAGAGATGTCTTCATTTGGTTTTTGCTGAATTTCCTGAATTTCGTTCAAACTCTTTTGCTTTGGTTCCCCTTTTCAAAGCCCTACCAAGATGCACTTCTGGTAGTGCTGTAATAAGGACATTCCTCCCTCACTGGGTCCCAACTTAGTTCAGCTATGGGTACTGCCAAGGGGGCTTCAGGTGCACCATTTGGGTCAGTTAGGTGGAGCTGGTATGCTTATTCCCTGGCTTTATCAACGACCATTCTCCTTTCATCTCCTGAAAGCATCACATTGAGAAGAATGTGTATGTCTGTCCATGAAGGCTGGTGGGTAGCAAAAATAGAAGTGAGTTGGTGGGGGGATGACTTGGGAGATTGGGATTGACATATATATGCTATTGACACTATGTATAAAATAGATAACTAATGAGAACCTACTGTATAGCACAGGGAACTCTATTCAATGCTCTGTGGTGACCTAAATGGGAAGGAAATCCAAAAAAGAGAGGATACATATGTATAGCTGATTCACTTTGCTGTACAGGAGGAACTAACACAACATTGTAAAGCAACTATTCCAATAAAAATTAATTTAAAAAAATTTTTTTTAATTAAAAAAGAAAAAAAAGACGTGAGCAATTCTATCGTTCAGAGAGGATCCTCCCTATAAGGGGGGTTTCGATCTTTCCAATTAAACAAGACTGAGGTGGGGAGAGGACTATCCACCCATAGAAACCCAGCCAGCTGGCTGTTTGCATGTAGGCTCCCTCTGGGATACAGCATAAGGGAAATTGCCCTGCCTCGGGAATGGTTCCTGGCCCAAACTGGGTGCCCTGTCAGGTCTTAGACAGGGATACCAGACCAGGCCCCTGTGCCCCAGGAACTAACATAGGATTTTCTAGTTGATCCTTATAAGGAAGGGGAGCCAGGTCAACCATTCCCTGAGCCCCAGTGTTGGGAATTGGGGCTGGCTGGGAATGGGAGGTGGGGAAGGGGTGGATATATTGCCATAACAGCTGGGGCAGCAGGGACAGCCGGCTTGGCCGGAGGTTGGAGCAACATAGCCTCATCCTCACTCCCTTCTTTTTCCTTCCTGTATGACAGATTTTCCCTTGGGTTCCTTTTACCATAAGGTGACAACTGTCTGACTTTTTCCCACCCTGATGTAATAGCACAAATGCCTGCACATAGAGGATTTCATCATCCTTCACAGAATAGCTATTGAGCCACCCAAAGGCCACCATAAAACCATAAATAGCAATTGATAATCTCCAACCATTAAAAGGATGCCTCTTGCCTTGGCATCAACCAACTGGGCTGAATTCTGGGATGGGGCTTTTGGTGATTCTAGGAACAAAGTGGAACCTTTCTCCTGTCCCTGAGAATGTCCCACTTTCAGACAGGAACGGACAGGTTTTTTTGTTACTGTTCCTTTCCTCCACTTGACATCAGTCTGTAAATGGAGAAATGGTACTAAAACAAAACAGAAAATCCTAAATAAACCCTCAAGTTTGGTCTGAGGGTTTTACACAGCACAAGAACCACAAACTCAACCCCCATGCAACGTGACTCTTTGGAGAGCTATTGGATCCAGGCCAACAACACAGGAGACCACAAACGATGTAATTAACACAGCAAGGGGGACAGTATATGGTCCACTGGGTCTCAAGATAACCCTGCCTAAACCCCTTGTGGAGATCCTAACAGCTACTGTGGCCAAGCATTGTTAAATACAGGACAAACAAAGCACAAAGGGCACACAGAAATGCTGGCATCCGAATAAACAAACTGCTTCACAAATTGGGTGAAAGTCCGGCCATCACTTTCTCTCTCCAACAGGGTACCCCACTCAAATACAAAACAAACCGGTCTATTCTGGAGAATGAAAGCCCCAAACGGAGAAGAAATAAAGTTTCTGGCTGTACACCCTGGAGCGACTTACCCTACTGTATGGAACCTGTCAGCTCCCAGATGTCCATTCCTTGCTCCAATTGCCAAGTGCTGGGGCAGCTGGTGCCGCTTCGGGTAATTTTGAAGGGAAGATCCTCAGGACAAGAGGTCCCAGTAGCTGCTAGGGCCTTACTAGAACCCAATCAGGGCAGACTGGCCACAGCAGCAAGGCTCCTGGCTGGCTTCACCAAAATTTGTTACCAAGTCTAAGTTCATACTGCTTGCCACACGACAGGTCAATCAATCAGGAAATGAGGTGTTGGGCGAGGAACAGCCATTTTATCTGGAAAGCCAGCAGACCGAGAAGATGGCAAACGAATGTCCTAAAGAACCATCTTCCTGAGTTAGAATTCAAGCTTCTTTTATACCAAAAGGGAGAGGGTAAGGTCCTGGCTCTGGGCAGACTCTGGAGGGGATGTGTTACTTTCTTCCATCCTGCAGTTATTCACAGGTGGGCCTGGTCAGCATGTTTCCTGTGAGGTAAACAAAGGTATTTTAGATTAAAGCTCATTACCTGGGAGGCAGGGTTCCCAGAGATGGGCCATTATGTATAATTTAAACTTACAGGCAACATAATTTTAGTGATTAACTTTTAATAGAATACAAAGTTTCTTCACTATTACATAAATTTATCTCCCTGGAAAATTAAACTACATATAGGAAGGATGTATAGTATCATATTTAAGGTTAGCCTTTGGTACCAAACCCATTTAGGTTTTTTCCCCCATATTTAAAAAATTTATTATTTTTAAAATATTGAGGTATAGTTGATTTACACACCCATTTAGGTTTAACTCCTGCCTTAGCTACTTTACTTGCAGTATAAACTTGAACAAGCCACTTAACATTTCCAAACCATCCTCACTCCTAAAATGTGTTTTTTGTGTGTGTGTGTGAGTGTGATACTGTGATATATAATGAAAAATATACATTTGGTTTTTGTCCGGTTCCTGGCACAGAGCTCCTAAAACCCTTGGAATTTCCTGGGATGGGAGCAACAAAGGTGTCTTTTGTAATGTTAATGAGGTGACTTTGGGACTGCACCTGAGGATGGGGGTTGGTTGCCAGAAGTGACTGGTGACTGGAAAGTCTGACCGTTCAGTTGTGTCTCCCCCTCCCCCCCATGACCTCTGAGGAGGGAAGAGGGGCTGGAAGTCAAATCAATTGCTGGTGGCCAATGATTTAATCAATCATGCTGATGTAATGAAGCCTCTATAAAAACCCAAATCGATGGGGTTTGGAGAGCTTCCAGATTGGTGAACACGGGGCTTCAGGGAGAGTCGTGCACCCAGAGGCCTTGGAAGCTCTGTGCCCTTTCCCCATACCTTGCCCTAAGCATCTCTACCACCGGGCTCTTCCTGAGTCATATCCTTTTATAACAAACTGGTAATCTAGTGAGTAAAATGTTTCTCTGAGTTCTGTAAGCCACTCTAACAAATTAATCAGACCAAAGAGTAGGCTGTGGGAACCTTGGATCTATAGCTGTCAGAAGCACAGGTGATAACTTGGGCTTGAGATTGGCCTCTGAAGTGAGGGGCAGTCTTGTAGGACCCCTTAAGCCACTGGATCTGACACTATCTCCAAGTAGATAGTGCTGGAACTGAGTTGAATTGTGGGGCACTCAGTTGGTGTCTAAGAATTGCTTGGTGTGCAGTGAGAACCCCACACATCAGAACTTGGTGTCAGAATTGTAGTGAGTATTAAAGAAGAAAATATATGCAAAGCATGTAATATAGTTCCTGGTACACAGAAGATGCTCAACAGAAAAATAATACATATTTGTTGCATGCCTAGGATATACTAGTCCCTGGGCAAGGCACTGAGGACAAAATAGACAGGGTCTCTGTTCTCATGGTGCTTATAGGCTGGTGGAACTGGTGCAGTTAACCAATGCTTGGGAAGAAGATCTTCCTCCCTTGTGTCTATCTTACACAGCACAAAACAAAATAAAATGAAATATTGGTAATTATCTGGAAAGCTGATCAAAGAAGAGGGCCAACCTTCTCTCTTTGCACACATTACACTCAGATACCTGGAAGTTACGTTTGACTCTCGCTCCCAGCTCTGCATTTTATCAGCCCCCAAGCCCAGCCTGTTCTGTCTTTAAATCCAGTTTCTTCTCCAGTGGAGTTTTATACTTTATAGCAACATCATTTTGGCCTGATTTACCAAAACACCCTCCAACCTGTTTTACCTAAGTTCTCTTATTAAAAAACACATTTATTGGACACCTGCTCTATGCAAGGTGCTAAGAAAAAATTAATAAAAGAAAGGTGCTGTGATAAAGGTTTACCTAGGAAACCAGGGTGGGGTAGGAACACCTGGTTATGTGGATGTTGAGGTCAAAAGAAATATCTGGGCTGCAAAGAACGAATTGGGAGTGGAGGAGGCTCCCTAGGAAAAGGCTGTAGGATAGGAGTTGACCTGGGGCAGGGGAGGGCAGCATAGAAGTTTAGGAGCAAGCAGCTAAGGAAACTAAGGAGATGGGGAAGCAACCAATAGGGAAAGAGAAACAGAAAACGGGGAGGGGCCGGGGAAACCAAGGGAACAGATTATTTCCAGAGCGGGAGAGGGGTCGGAAGTTTCTGACACAACTGAGAAGTCAGGGAAAAACAGAAAAGTGTTGAGAACCTTCAGGTCATTGGTGACCACTGTGAGTGTACAGTTGTCCCTCTGTACCCCCAGGAGGGTTGGCTGCAGGACCACCACCTCCTCCCCGCTCCCCCACCCCAGGATACCAAAGTCTGCAGACGCTCAAGTCTCTTACAGAAGATGGCGCTGTATTTGTATATAACCTACGCACATCCTCCCATATACTTTAGATCATCTCTAGATTATTTAGAATACCGAGTACAATGTAAATGCTGTGCGGATAGCTGCCGAGTGAGTGGCAAATTTAAGTTTTGCTTTTTGGAACTTTCTGCGTTTTTTGTTCAAATATTTTTCATCCTCGGTTGGTCACATCCTGTGGATACGATGGAATCTGTGGATACAGAGGGCCAACTCTAGTTTCAAGGGAGTGGTGGGGGCAGAAGCCAGATCCTAATGGGTAGAACAGCGAGTGGGAGATGAAGAAGGGGAGGAAGTGAGAGTGGGCGACTCTTCCTTTGGAGGAAGGGAGAGAGGTGAGAATACAAACGACTCAACACCATGTGCCGTGTGATAACCAGTGATTCATAGAAGAGGCAGGACATACACCAGTTACCCTGGGGCGTCTGGAGGCTGACTGCTCAGCTGTGTAAGCTGACTCTGCCACTTGCTCTCTGTGTGACGCTGGGCAAGTTATTTTACCTTCAGTACCTCAATTCCTTCATCTGTAAAATGGGGAGAGTACTAGCGTCTTGCTCTCTGAGTTGTTGTAAAGATTAAAGTGCCTGGGGTATAGTAAGAGCTAAACATGTACTAGCCTTTGTTACTCTATTTGAGATGCTATAGAAACACAGGATAAGACTTGTTCAATTCTGTTAGGTGAGCAGAGTCAGAGAAAAATTTGTAGAGGAGTCTTCGAAGCTGGATCATAAACGGTAAGATTTTTTTTTTTTTTTTCAGGTAGAGGAAAAGAAAATCAAAAAGCATACATGAGAGTTCAGCACAAATTAGATAAACGAAGGCAAGTAAATGTGAAATCACAGGGTGGGTTTGGTCAACAGTCACATCAGGAATTGAGAAAGATCCATTTGTAAGATTTTTTTTTCTTCCAGTTCTATTGAGATATAACTGACATGCAGCCGTATAAGTAAGTTTAGGGTGGACAGCATAATGATTTGACCTACATACATCGTGAAATGATTACCACAGTAAGTTTAGTGAGCAGCCATCAACTCATATAGATACAAAGAAAAAGAAAAAAAAGTCTATTTCTAAGATTTAAACTTTTTTCTCTTAGAATCTTTTATCTTGGGCTTCCCTGGTGGCGCAGTAGTTGGGAGTCCGCTTGCCGATGCGGGGGACGCGGGTTCGTGCCCCGGTCTGGGAGGATCCCACATGCCGCGGAGCGGCTGGGCCCGTGAGCCATGGCCGCTGAGCCTGCGCGTCCGGAGCCTGTGCTCCGCAACGGGAGAGGCCACAACAGTGAGAGGCCCTAGTACCGCAAAAAAAAAAAAAAGAAAAATCTTTTATTTTGAGATAATTGCAGATTCACACCCAATTGTAAGAAATAATACAGAGAGATCTCGTATATTCGTTACCCAGCTTCTTTCCCCAAGGGTACCATCTCGCAAAACTACAGTGTCACAACCAGAGAATTGACATTGGTACAACCCACCCACCTTATTCAGATTTCACCAGTTTTGCATGCACTTGTGTATGTGCATTAATTTTATGCTATTTTATCACATGTACATATTCATGTAACCATCACCACAGTCAAGATACAGAACTGTTCTATCACTATAAATGTGTCCTTTATGCTACCCTTTCTCAGATTATTTTTATGTTTGCTGCTTAGAAGAGAAAGAGGAGGATGGTAGAGGAAAATATCTTTTTTCTCTTTTCCTTGGGTGAAAGAAAGGTCTGCCTTGGGAAAATTCTGAAATAATTGGGCACCTGCCTTCTTCCCTTTTGGAGGCTTCAAAATATCTTATTTGTATTTCCCCAGGAAAATCTCCTTTGCTAAGTGATAGAAGAATAGTCATTGATTAAACTAATTCATACTTAGATAGGAATGACTTAAAGATCATTAACTCAGCCAGAAGAAACTGTAGTTTTAAAAAGAGGATGCTTGCTAGCCCCAAACTATTTCTCCTGGGTATTTATTTGCAGTCTAACAAGGTGAAATGAAGCAATTCAGATAGTGTGGGGCAAGATAATTTGGGGACAAAGATTATTATCATTTTTTAATAAATTTATTTATTTTTGGCTGCATTGGGTCTTCGTTGCTGCGCACGGGCTTTCTCTAGTTGTGGCGAGCAGGGGCTACTCTTTGTTGCGGTGTGCAGGCTTCTCATGGCAGTGGCTTCTCTTGTTATGGAGGCGTGGGCTTCAGTAGTTGCGGCACGCAGGCTCAGTAGTTGCAGCACGTGGGCCCTAGAGTGTGCGGGTTTCAGTAGTTGTGGCTCGCAGGCTTCAGTAGTTGTGGCACACAGCCTCAGTAGTTGTGGCTCGTGGGCTCTAGAGTGCAGGCTCAGTAGTTGTAGTACACGGGCTTAGTTGCTCTGGGCATGTGGGATCTTCCTGGACCAGGGCTCGAACCCATGTCCCCTGCATTGGCAGGAGGATTCTTTTTTTTTTTTTAAATGTCTTTATTGGAGTATAATTGCTTTACAATGGTGTGCTAGTTTCTGCTTTATAACAAAGTGAATCAGCTATACATATACATATGGCAGGTGGATTCTTAACCACTGCGCCACCAGGGAAGTCCAACAAAGATTATTAAAAAGACCAGCTTTGTCTTGAAATCTGACCTTTTGATACAACCTCATAAGCAGGTTTTTTTCAACTGAATTTTATAACTTCTTTTTTGTCTACTTCTGTACCTTCAGGTTTTCTAGAAGCTCCATATGGTTTTCCACAGTGTTTCCTGTCATGGTAGCATGGAAGAGACAGACAAGAGAAGAGGGGAATGTGTAGCAGCAGATGTAAAAATTACGTGTTTCTAAGTCATGGATACCTGTAAAGGTAACCACATGCTATTTTAACTCCCTCTTGCTTAAGATATCAATTCTATTCTTCGTTACTTGTACTTCTTTTTTTTTTTTTGCGGTACGCGGGCCTCTCACTGTTGCAGCCTCTCCTGTTGTGGAGCACAGGCTCCGGACGCGCAGGCTCAGCGGCCATGGCTCACGGGCCCAGCTGCTTCGCGGCACGTGGGATCTTCCCGGACCGGGGCACGAACCCGCGTCCCCTGCATCGGCAGGCGGACTCTCAACCACTACGCCACCACGGAAGCCCTACTTGTACTTCTTGAAAAATATTGTACATATATCACAACTACAGACAAAAAGCTGTTACCGTTAGTGAGGGAAAACTTGGCAGTATATTTATTATTTGTGTTTTGGTTTCGATTTCGATTTGAAAAGCAAATTGTTTGGCTTCATGAGTGTCGCCGGTCTTGCCGATGGCCCTTGCATATCCAGGCCGTGTGGTGCTGGCTTTCTGGAGAATCGCTTTAAATGAATTGTGCTATTTGCCTGTGTTGGCAGAGCAGTAAGAAAGAGCCCTGTGAAATGCACCATCACATTTACTGTAAGGACTCTGTTGAAAATGGACTTCATTACATTACGTGGTGTTCTGTTTACGAGGATCCTTAAGAGGCTGTCTTTATCGTCAGACTATAAAGAATAGCTGTGCTTCTCTTAATCATATGGTTTGGTTTGATGATATAGGCTCCATCATTGTGTTTGGTCTCTGCAAAGACTGCTAGAAAGCGTAAATACATCTGTGGTTCAAGCTAAGCAAATCCTGTACATTTCACGTACTGGCCTAATTCCTGGCTCCACTGACATTCCTCTTCTCTAACCTCTTTCCCATGTGCTCCAAATTCATGTTCTTTTAATATGTGGTGTGTATCTTTCAAGTTACCTTAAAATTTTTTGAGGTAGAATAATAGTTTAAGACCATGACAGCTGGAGTCAAAATGTCTCATTTCAAATCCTTGTTTCACCATTACTGACTGTACAGCCTTGGGCAAGTTGTTTAATGGCACGAAACCTCCGTTTTCTCATCTGTGAAATGGGGATAAGAGTCTTTACTTCATAGAATTTGGTGGATTAAAGGAAATAAATCATGAAAAATACTGAGCACAATGCCTGGCACATAGAGGGCATTCAACAAATTCATATTGTTATTGCCATTCCATTATCTTATGTCAATAGTAAACATGATATAAACATACACATATATGAAAACATCTGATTGTAACTCTTAGGAAATTAAAATGAGTCTGCCTCCTCCATGTTTATTTGAGATTCACATGCCTTGATATTCATAACAAGAAGCCAATTTCAGGAAATAGATTCTCAAGTGTTAACAGCTCAAATCAAGACAAAAGATTATCCTCGATAATTAGCGTCAGTCTCAGATGGCTATACAGAAACAGTGCTTTTTCTATTTGTGTCTCTTACTACTCCTATGAGCTAGTGTTCTGTCTTTAGGCTGATGTATCTATATACATAGTAGTTCTAGAAATGCTAGTGAAATGCAGAAGATTATCCTATCTTGCAATTTAAATGAAGTATGGCACAGATCATTTCAGAAAGGAATTTTCCAGACAGTGAGAAGTAGTTCTTAGCAGCATGAAAGACCAGAAACAATGGTAGATCTAATTCTGCAAAGAGCACAGCCATGCGCTGAGTGCACCATTTCACTTTTACAACATAGATTTAATTTCATGTGACAATTTGGCATCTTTCTCCTCTGGTCTTCCTTTTTTCCAAAGAGCCTTGTAAATATGAAAATGCAACCAAACAGGAAAAGATTAAATTTGTGAGACTCTGCTTGCAGGGCACTGTGGTTATTATGAAGGCAGTAAATGAACAAAATAGATTAAGGAAAATGCCAACAATAGTTGTATGATCTAAATACATCTAACACATAACTAATGAGGATTCTATGTGCACAATAAAATGTCACCCTATATATCTAGCTTATTGTTTCCAAGACCATTTCCATCTATCATATTTATCAAAGAAATGTAATAATTCTTCAGGGTATCATAGTCATTTATGAAATATTTCCCTCTCTTTACCAAGGTAAGAAGGAGAATTTGCCACAGGTTTTTTTTGAATACTGTCTATCAAATCTTTTGCAACAGTCCTTTATTTAATTAAGATAGTTAAAGTTAGCACATTTACTATATAAATAAATTATATTTATTATATATAATATTTATCATACATAATTTATATTTATTATAAATAATAATGTATAATTTATAATATGTATTACATATAATTTACTTATATAATAAATGTGCTTTATTTATATAGTAAATGTGCTATAAAAATAATTCTCAGTGACTTATACCTAAATATTAAACATTTTTTTGTTGCTTATAAGAAAATAATAATACATTGCAATTTACTGTACAAAAAATGTAATAGGAAGGTTTATCTCATTCAGATTCCTACTGAATTCATTTATTGCATTACACAGCTCATTTTAGGTCTCATAGTGCTTTTAAAAAATAGAATATATATGTATTTATTTTAATCATACATGATCATTGATTCTTCTTTTAAATGTCATTTGATGATACAGAATTTCATATTGTGGCTTAGAAAACATAAGTTAGAGACTGGAGGTCCAATGACGGTTTTTTCCTCCCCTTTTTTCAGTCTTCTTGTGCAGTAATTTTAGAAAAAGACACTCAGGGAGTCTTTGATCATCTGTTCCAAATTGTAAGTCTAACACCAGCCTTTATAGATGTGCTGGTTTCTGTGACGTGTGGAAGTCAAGGCCATTAATGTTCTTATAATGGCCAGCTCAGTGGTTACTACATCACCTGCGGCAGGTCGGCCTGTCCCTTTTCCCTCGTATTTCTTGTCTGTTCCTGGGAGAAGAGAAATTCTCATTCTATCAGGATGGTGCTCATCAAACTTCTGAAATGCACTTAGAAGACTATGGTCAAGGATAGTACACAGAGCAGTCACTGATGTATGTCTAAGTGTCTTTCTTTCATCCATTTATTTCCATAAGGAGTCAGTATTACTACTGCAATTTTTGGATGGTAAGACCACAGCACAGAAGGAATTAATGAATTTCTAAAGTAGCGGGGGAGTTGAAAGCAGAAATGAAATTTCCAAAATCTTAATCATCTCTTTTAAATGTTAAGTATTTTGACTTTCAGATAATTCGGTGAAGAATTCTATCTTGATTTAGCAAGACTGATTTTTTTTTTTTTTTTTTTTTTGCGGTACGCGGGCCTCTCACTGTTGTGGCCTCTCCCGTTGCGGAGCACAGGCTCCGGACGCGCAGGCTCAGTGGCCATGGCTCACGGGCCCAGCCATTCTGAGGCATGTGGGATCTTCCCGGACCGGGGCACGAACCCGTGTCCCCTGCATCAGCAGGCGGACTCTCAACCACTGAGCCACCAGGCAAGCCCAAGACTGATTTTTTTTCTTTGCAGTTTGTCTAGATTGCACTGAGATGCATCTATGAGAAAGAAACAGATTTCTATGGGGTATCCATTATTGCCTAATACTTGACATGCGCTAATTCAATTTAGTCCTTATAACATCCCTATGCGGCAAATGTTTTTGTCCCCATTTCATAGATTAAAAACAAAATCTTTGTATTCAAAGAGATTCAAAGAGATCTAGGATGAATCGCAGCCTTCTGGGTTAGATTTAGGATCACCAGCCCAAAGTGGGGAGGAAACCATTGTTAAGTGTTGTAGAATATTTTCAAATTTCACTCTAAATTTTTTGTACTTACTGGTGGTTTTTATGGTTTTAACAAAAAGCACTGTGTAATGACAAAGAGTGAAAAGGATTTTCTTGCTCTGGAGCACGCAGCTGGCTCATTTTCCTGGAGCATCAACTATTCAAAGATTCGGTGACAAATACAGTTTTTCTTTTCTTTTCTTTCATTGAGGTAACATTGATTTATTACATTATATAAGCTTCATGTGTCCAACATTACATTTCTACTTCAGTATACACTACGGCGTGCTCACCACCCAAAGTTTAGTTTCTATTCATCACCGTACAGTTGACCCCTTTTACCCATTTCCTACTCCACCTCTGCCCCTCCCCCTGTGGTAACCACTACTACTCTGCCCTCTGTATCTAGGTTAGTTTGCATTTGTTCATTTATTTATTTTTATATTCCGCATATGAGCAAAATCACATGGTATTTGTCCTTCTTTATCTGACTTATTTCACTTAGCATAATACCTTTAAGGTCCATCCATGTTGTCACAAATGGGAGGATTTCATCTGCAATATACTGTTTTCATATTAAAATAATCTCTGATGTTACAGAGTTAACACAAAATTCACTAATGTTGGTATAACATTTTAAAATAAAACAAAAGGGCTTCCCTGGTGGCGCAGTGGTTGAGAGTCCGCCTGCCGATGCAGGGGACACGGGTTCGTGCCCCGGTCCGGTAAGATCCCACATGCCGCGGAGTGGCTGGGCCTGTGAGCCATGGCCGCTGGGCCTGAGCGTCCGGAGCCTGTGCTCCGCAACGGGAGAGGCCACAACAGTGAGAGGCCCGCGTACGGCAAAAAAAAAAGAAAAACTTCGAAGACCTTTCTGAGAGCTGTAAGGATGTTCCAAACTTCCAGGGGGCAGGGTTTGACTCCCCTCTGTTGTGGGAGCACTTGATGAAAAGTTGGGGAAAACTTGAAACACTGTCTTTACTTATTGCAATTGTTCCCCGGGTTTTGCCACGTCACTTTGTGGTAGGCTTTCAAAGTGGATGAGAATTTACTTCTTAGAAAAATCAACTTTGGAAAATGAATCACTCTCCCTGGGAGGGTGGCAGATCCAATATGTGAAAAAAAATATGGTATTTAGGGAAAGAAAGGAAACTTCTTTTAGCAAGTGCTTAATGTAATCAAGCTTCTATAGATCAAAGTCGGTTAGCGGCGTGGTTGATGTTAGCAATGAGAATAAGAAACGTTGTGGCTCTGCATGCCTACTAGCAGAAACGCCAGAACCCTGAAACTCCCTTGGCCTTTGGTTCTGGTGCCCCTGAGAGCTCATGACATTTTTTTTTTTTTTTTTGCTTATGACATTTTTTGATGGTCACTTAAAATGTCCTGGGGCGAGGACAGACGGGGCTCTCCTCAGCCCCCTGTGTTCTTCATCTACCTCTCCTCATCGTTGGGCTGATCCTGGTGTTTGCCTTTGAGCCTCTCCAGTCTCCCAACCTTGACCTTGATGTTACTTCTCAATGGGAGACAGTGTCCTCCAGGGCCCATGCACCCACTGCTCCCAGCACTTCCTGTAGCATTGCTCTCAGGCACCTCATTGTAATTGCTCATTTAACTGCCATCTTCTCTGCCAGACTGTAAGCTCTATGAAGGCAGGGTCTGTTGCTGCCTTTCTCTCCCCCCTAAAAGAGGTGCTTAAAAATATCTGATGAATGAGCGAAGGAATGGATCCTCCCATTGCTTTCTCAGAAGTCAGGAGGGCTCTCTTCCCAACAGAGTTACAGTTCTTCACCGGCTCCTAGAAAATCACTACCCGCCTTCCCACCTCAAGGAACCGTGGTCAAGTTCCTGTGCATCTAGGTTAGAGGATGTTGGAGAGACACCAAACAGTCCCTTCTGCCCAAAATTAACCAGCGCTGTAAGTCAGAGTCCAGACACTTGGGCTCTTCCCTTTGAGCAGAAGGGGGCTCGTCCACAGCCAACAATATAAAATTAGAGTTGGCTGCTGTCCACCCTCTTTATCTGATGGTGTTATTCCAAGGGCTGACCCATCACTCAACATGTGGTGGTAAAAAGCATGGTTCTGAAGCCAGACTGCTGAGGTTGATAATCAGGTCCATCACTCCTGGAGGTGCGGCTTTGCGCAAATTACTTCACCTTGATAAGCCTCAGTTCCCTCATCTGTGAATTGGGGCTAAGACCGGCCTACCTCCCATAGTCCTCATAAGGATTCAAGGAGATAAACCTTGAAAAGTATTTAACACAGTGCCCGACGCATAGTGTCCTATGTATCTGAATACACACATTCCAGTACTGTTATTTTACTACAGCTGGCAGGAGGCCCTCATGTGCTGGCACTCCCTGAAAGTGTGGCCCGTCTAGGTTAGGCCCCTAATTTGTTTACAGACACATGTACACACGTATACATGCATGTGCACACACCAGTTAATGAACTCAGTTGAGGAGCTAGAGAGCTTATTCTGGAAAATGGCTTAATTGAATTAAGGGAAGCAAAAGCATGCTTGTATTATGAGTCTATGACCTAACCAGAAAAAAAAGAAATAGTAACCTATTTCAAGAAAAAGCAATTTCTTCGGCTGCTGGCCCATGAAACTGCAGCAACCTCTGCCACTGTGGACATTACTCTGCTCTGGCGTTCCTTCTTAGCTGCTGTGGGATGCTGGACCTGGTTACACATTTTTAACTGAATCAAATACACATCAGGGTCCCCAAGAAGTGAAAACACAGTCAGTGTCTTCCAGAGCGACGTGGGCTTCTGGGTACTCATCTCTGGAGGCCAAGATACCCAAAGCTCAGGGATGAAAGATCTGTTCCATCTGGACAGGGACTTAAGGAATCCCTCTAGAAGCATCTGGGCTATTCTCAGTGGGCACAGCAGCCTGGCCAACATCACAGGGAGACCAGGAAAGGGCCCTTTGTCCACTGCCCAGCCTCCCAGTGAGATGGGTCTCCTGTTTGCAAGCTCATGAATATCAATGAGCTCAAACCACATGCGAAGGAGTCAGAACATATTGCAACGGCCAAATTGCAAGTTGGCTCTTAAAACTTGGCCAAAGGAGCATATGATTCAAACACTGGGGCTGAGGCTGGCACTGTGCCTGAGCCCAAAGGAGGGATGGAAGAAACCTTAGCTCAAACCCCTTGAGGATCAAGAGGAAAGACTGGAGCAGGAGTGCAGAAGCTTCCATTACTGCCACTGTCAACTCGGCCGACCAGTCATCTGGAAGTCAAAGTGGACGGTGTGCTTCACCAGAGTACACGAGAAAAGAGCCCAACGCCCCAGAATATGGAAGCTGCAAGCTGACTTGGCATCAATAAGAACATCATGAACACTGAAAAGCAATGATATTCTTTCATTCAATACATAATTCCCGGGCATTTACTATAGGTCAGGCTCTGTGCTAGGCACTGGGAATACAAAGGAAAAGAGGAAACAGTTCCTGATCTCAAGGGGTATATAGTGACAGAGGGTGTGTGTGTGTGTGTGTGTGTGTGTGTGTGTGTGTGTGTAGTGGAGAGGCAGCTAAGGGAGTGAAAGAACAAACAAAACCGAATTTCAGTGTGGCATGTTGTCGCACATCTCAGAAGTCTGTCCCTTCACATTGCCAGGGAGTGATCTATAATTTGTTCTTCTATTCATCTGTTGATGACGTGTGGTGTGTTTCCAGTTTTGGACTATTATGGAGAAAGCTGTTATGAATATTTGTGTCTTCACACGGATGTCGATTTTCATTTTGCTTGGTGAATATGCAGAAGTGGATTGCAGGTCATATGGTAAATGTATATTTAACTTCATGAGAAATTGACAAAGTGTTCTCCAAAGTGGCTGTACCATTTTGCATTCCTATCAGCTGTGTATGAGGGTCTTAGTTGCTTCACATCTTTGTCCACATTTGGTATTGCGCAAATAAAACCAAAAAAATTCTAGTCATTATGGAGGGTATAGAGTGGTAGCCCATTGTGGTTTTATTTGCATTTCCCTTATGATTGATGATGTTGAGCATTTTTCCCCCATGTGCTTATTTGCCACTAGTATATCTTTTTCGGTGAAGTGTCTGTTCACATCTTTTGCCCATTTCAAAAATCAGGTTGTCCTATTATTGTTTTGTGAATTCTTTACAAATTCTGATCGACTTAGTTCCAAGTTATAGTTGCTTTTTGGTAGATTCCTTAGAATTTTCTACATGTGCAACCACATAGCCAGTGGATAATGACATCTTCATTTCTTCTTTTCAAAATAGAGTGGATTTTATTTTGGTTTCTTGCTTTATAACATTGACTAGGAACTCCTGTTGAATAGAAATGGCAAAAGAGGAATTCTTGCCTTCTTCCCAAACTTAGGGGAAAATAATTCAGTTTAAAATTTTTAAGTATGGTGTTAGCTATAGGTTTTTGGTGGACTTCCTCTATCAGACTGAGAAAATTTCCTTCTATTTCTAGCTTGCTGAGCGTTTGTTTGACTTTTTAATCATGATTGGGTGTTAAAAATGTGAAATATTATTCTGCATCAATTGAGCTGATCATACAGCTTCTTTAGTCTGTTAATGTGGTGGATTACATTTATTAAACTTTGCATGTTGAATGTATCTCACATTCCTGAGATAAACCCCACTTGGTCATGATGCGGTCCTTTTTTGTATACAGCTGGATTTGATTTACTAAAATGTTGTTAATGATTTTGTGTCTGTGTTCATAAGGAGTATTGGCCTGTAGTTTTCTATCCTTTTAACTTCCTTTTTTAGTGTTGGCATTAGTGTAATGCTAGCTCCATAGAATAAATAGCAAAGTCTTCTCCACTCTAATTTTTTGTGTAGGATTGGTTTTATTCCTCCATTAAATATTTGGTAGAATTTACCAGTAAAGCCCTCTGGACTTAAGGGTTTTCTTCAATTCTACTTCAATTTTTTTAATATAAATTGGGGTATTTAAATTATTTCTTCTTGAGTGAGCTTTAGTTCTGATTTTCTAGGAATTTTTTCTGTTTTATCTAACTTGATGAGTTTATTGGCTTAAAGTTATTCATAATATTCCCTTATTATCATTTTAGTGTATGTAGAATTGTTCATTCCTGATATTGGTAATTGTCCTCTATATACTTTTATTATTCAGCTTGGCTAGAGATTTACCAATTTTATTTTCAAAAGATCAGCTTTCGCTTTCATTGGTTTTCCCTATTGTTTGTCCATTTATTATTTTATTGATTTCTGGTTCTTTCCTTTCCTTTCACTTTGGGTTAAGTTGCTCTTCTTTTTCTAGTTTCTTAAGGTGGAAGCTTAGATTTTTGATTTTGAAGTTTTCTTCTTTCCAATGTAAGCACTGAAAGTAACAAATTTCCCTTATAGCACTGCTTTAGATGCATACCACAGTTTTAATACATGCTGCTTTTGTTTTCATTCAGTTCAACATATTTTCTAATTTCACGTGTGATTTTTTTTTGACCTATGTGTTATTTAGAAATATGTTGTTTAATTTCCAAACAGGAGTGTTTCCAGATATCTTTCTATTATTGATTTCTTTTTTTTTTAACATCTTTATTGGAGTATAATTGCTTTACAATGGTGTATCAGTTTCTGCTGTATAACAAAGTGAATCAGCTATACATATACATATATCGCCATATCTCCTCCCTCTTGCGTCTCCCTCCCACCCTCCCTATTCCACTCCTCTAGGTGGTCACAAAGCACTGAGCTGATCTCCCTGTGCTATGCGGCTGTATTACTGATTTCTAATTAATTTCATTGTGGTCAAAGAATATGGCATAAATGATTTCAATCCTTTAAAATTTATTGGAGCCTTGTTTCATGGCCCCTAATATGGTCTATCTTAGTAAATGTTCCATGTACACTGGAAAATAATGTTTATTCTGCTGTTGTTAGATGGAATGTTTTATAAGTGCCCATTAATTTAATTTGGTTGATATGTTATTCAAGTTGTTTGTATCTTTACTGATATTTTGGCCCACATATTTTAATAATTATCGAGAGAGAAGCATTGAAATCTACAATAATAATTTTGTCTATTTCTTCTTCTACTTCTATCAGTTTGCTTCATGTATTTTGAAGCCCTGTTAGCATTGTTGTCTTCTTGATGAATTAATCCCCTTATTATTATGATCCCTTGATCTAAAATCTGTTTTGTCTAATACTAATATAGTCAATTCCCTTTCTTTTGCATAGAGCTTGTGTGGCATATATTTATCTTTTTACTCTTTTTTTATAAACTTTTTAGATAACTTAAAAATTACCCTTTTGTTTTTAACCTGCTCACGTCTTTATATTTAAAGTCAGTCTCTTACAGACAGCATATAGTTGAGTATTGCTTTTCCTTATCCAATCTGACAATCTCTGTCTTTTAATGGAGCGCTTTTTTAAAAGAATTGCATTATACTTGATATATAATATTGTATTAGTTTTAGGTGTACAACATAATGATTTGATCTGTGTAATAATGGAGTGTTTAGACAGTTTACATTCAATGTAATTATTGATGTGACTGGGTTTAAATTTACCATTTGGGCACTTGTTTTCAATGGATCCCAATCTATTCTTTGTTCTCTTTTCCCTTCATTTCTATTCATTTGTAGTAATCTAATCTTTTATGATTCCATTTTATCACCACTATTGGCTGACTAGCTATACCTCCTTTAAACATTTTTTTAGTGGTTGCTCTAGGGTTATTCGACTGATCATAAGTAATCATAGTCTACCTTTAAATAATATTTTATCATTTCACGTGACACGTAAGAACCTTACAAAAGGATACTTCTATTTTCCTCCTCTTGTCCTCTGTATTTGTTGTCACACATTTTGCTTCTACATATATTATAAACCCCACACACTTTATTATGTTTGCTTTAAATAGTCAAATATCTTTTAAAGAGATTAAGTAGGTGAAAGAACGTTTTTGTATTTACCCACATATTTACCATTTCTGGCGTTATTTATTCCTTTATGTGGATTAAAATTTCCAACTGTTATCATTTTCCTTCTGCCTGAAGAGTTCCTTTAACATTCCTGCAGTTCTGCTAGTCACAAATTTTTTGTTTTACCAGGAAATGTTTACCTTTCACCTTCATTTTTTTCTTTTTCTTCCTTTGTACAGTATGATTACATTTATAATGTTGGAACATGCGCGTTTAAAAATGCCTAGAGGCTTCGCTGGTGGCGCAGTGGTTGAGAGTCCGCCTGCCGATGCAGGGGACACAAGTTCGCCCCGGTCCGGGAAGATCCCACATGCCGCGGAGCGGCTGGGCCCGTGAGCCATGGCCGCTGAGCCTGCGCGTCCGGAGCCTGTGCTCCGCAACGGGAGAGGCCACAACAGTGAGGGGCCCGCGTACCGCAAAAAAATTAAAATAAAATAAAATAAAATAAAATGCCTAGAGCGCTTGCTTCGGCAGCACGTGGACTAAAATTGGAACCACACAGAGAAGATTGGCATGGTCCCTGCACAAGGATGACACATAAATCCAGAAGCATTCCACTTTTTTTCACTTAATGCACTGAACTATATACACTTAAAAATGGTTAACACAGTAAATTTTATGCTATGTATATTTTACCACAATAAAAAATACACAGAAGTGGATCTAGAAATATACATGCAAAATTGTTAACATTGACCTACTCCTGGGAAGAGGAGTTTGAGGTGGAAGGCTACTTTCAGGGTTTTTTTCCTTCAATTTTTAAACTTTTTATTTGGAAACTATTTCAAGCATGGAAAGGTTGTATGAGCAAGGGTATTAGCAAGAATACTGTTTACCCAGATTCACCTGCTATTAACATTTCATCCGTTTGCTTCATCATTCTGTCTCTCATATACAGTTGGCCTTCCATATTCATGGGTTCCACATCCTTAATCAACCTCAGACCGAAAATACAGTAAGTCCCCTACATACCAGTGATTGCCATTGGGAGAGCGCATTCGTAAGTCCAATTTGTTCATTAAGTCCAACAAAGTTAGCCTAGGTACCCAACTAACACCATTGGCTATATAGTACTGTACTGTAATAGGTTTATAATATGTTCCACACAAATAATACATAAAAAACAAACAAACACAAAAAATAAAGAAAACATGTTTAATCTTACAGCACAGTCCCTTGAAAAGGACAGTAGTACAGCACAACAGCTGGCATCCAGGGGCTGGCATCGAGTGAACAGGCAAGAAGAGCTACTGACTGGAGGAGGGAGAGGAGGTGGGACGTGGTAGAGCTGAAGGATCGTCAGCAACAGGAGATGGAGGGCAAGCTGCACAACAACTTGTAGGGGATGCATGCACATGACAATGTACGCCAGACACGTGAACTAACTTCACGTGACTGGACGTGTGAAAGCACATTTGCATCTTTGAAAGTTCGCAGCTTGAAGGTTCATATGTAGGGGTATGTAGGGGACTTACTGTATTCGGAAAACATTTCCAGAGATTTCCAAAAGTCAAAACTTGAATGTGCAGTGTACTGCCAATTATTTACAGAGCATTATATTGCACTGGGTATTATAAATAACCTAGAGATGATTTAAAGTATGTGGGAGGATGTGTCTAAGTTATATGCAAATACTACACCCTTTTATATAAGAGACTTGAACATTTGTAGATTTTGGTATCCACGGGGGTCCTGGAACAAAACCCTCATGGATACCAAGGGATACTGAGGGATACACTTTATGTCCATGCAAATATTTTGCTCCTCATCAAAATTTCCTTCTGGATTCAGCATCCATTGATGATTTCTGCTGAACTGATCCTTACTATCATGGTTGCAAAATGGTTATTTTCCAATTCTAGCATTCCCTCTCCATTTACCATGTAGCACTTGGTATTCCATTTTAAGCAGGAACCCTCCCTATTTGTCTCAGTTATTTCTATATTTATTATAGGTATGTACTCATTATACCTATTTTTTCAATGATTTATAATTCACTTCTGTATATAATTATTTTCATGCTCAAATTGCACCTGTTATGGCCAGTGGAGCCCCTACAAGCTGGCTCCTGTGATATGTGATACCCCTCTCCCCATCATGGTGAGCACTTCCTTAATATCTGGCATAAAAAGATTTTCCAGGCTTTTCTTGTACCTGCCTGCCCCAGCCTTGAATTCAGCCATTTCTATGAAGAGTCTTGGTTCCCAAGGAAAGATGTTAGAAACCAAGATCTTGGGGTGACATATGCTCATTCCTCCTGGAAGTCTTTCCTTCTTGCACCTTTCAGTTGAGTGAACTAGAAACTCAATGGATATTTATACATATACATACATACACATGCACACACATGTATATATGTATACATACACATATGTGTATAAATATGCACATAAAAATTAACTGTTCCCTCAATTGAGTGAGCTAGAAAATCAATGGATAGCATATGCATAAATACATGCACATATGTATACACATGTGTACACATACATATATAGACACACATGCAAATATACATAGACATATACGTGTATGCATAAATACATGTACATAATTTAGAAATCATGCATTCATAGCAATAATTTCAATCCATCCAGCCCCACAGGGTTTATCCTTGCTTTTTTCTATTCCATACTGGCATGAGGTTTTTGGGGTTTTTTTCAGTGAGAACCTTGAATCCCCAATACAATACATTTACTTATTTGCTCACTTGCATAAAACATCTAAAATGATTTCAGAATTGCTTCATTATTGCCTCTACACAAACCAAACCTACTGAAAAGAGTTCAGGATTTGTTTGTAATTTCCTCCGTGCCCCATTACTCTGCCACAAACTGAGGGCATACAGTCCAATACTGTGTTCAGACCTTGCTCAGATTAGTTCTTTCTTTTTCTGTTTTCTTTCTATGTAGCTATACAACTCATTTGAAATCTAACTGGTCTGATTTGTTTCAGTTTGCTCTCTATTTTATTTTCCCCATCCCATCCTTATTAATTTAATTTCTGAATATGTAGAAGGTTATATTTCCAAAAGAAAAACCGTACAGAAAGGTATATTCATATAAATGCCACTCCCTCCTCAACCCCTATTTCCATATCCCCTTATATGTAACCAACTTGGTGGTTTTCTGGTTTATCCTTCCTGGGTTTCTTTTTGTAAAGGTAAATAGATAGTCACAGATTTTATTTTTTCTGTTACTATATATGCTCTTTTATAAAACAACTATACTGAGGCATAATTTACATGGTATAAAATTCACCCATTTTAAGTGGCAACTAGAGAGGTTATAGTAAATTTATACAGTTGTGCAACCATCACCACAATCCAGTGTTAGAACAGTGCCATCATCCCATTGGCTTCTCATGTCTGTTTGCAGACGATCCCCACTCCCATCTCAGCCCCAAGGTAACCACCAATCTGTGTTCTGTCTCTATAGTTTTACCCCTTCTATAAATTTCACATCAATGGAATTATACAATACGTAGTCTTATGTGTCTGGTTTCTTTCACTAGCATCACGTTTTTGAGGTCCATTTATGTTGTTGACTGTATCCACAGTTCTCTCCTTTTTATTGGTGCACTGTATGGCTGTACCACAGTGTGCTTATCCATTCATCAGCTGATGGGCTTTTGAAGTGTTTCCAGCTTTTTGCTTATCATGCATAATGCTGCTATGAACATTGTGTGGAAGTCTTGGACAGACATATGTTTCCATTTCTCTTGGGCAGATACCTAGGAGTGAAATTGCTGGATCATATGGTAAGTGTATATTTAACTTAAGAAACTGACAAACTGTTTTCCAAAGTGCCTGTATCATTTTAAATTCCCATCAGTGATGTGTTTGTATTTTTTATATTAATTGTAAGCAAATGTATTCTCATAAAGTTGCTGAAAGCTCTTATCTTAGGTGGGCCAGTTATTGGCCTTGTAATCATGCTCATTTTTTACTTACACAGCCCTTTTCTTCATAGGTAGTTCAAAAAGTAAGTCAGATAGACACAGCATCATAAATCAACTATAGTTCAATTTTTAAAAAAAGGGTAAGTCAGATGATTCCTTCTTGAATTATAATGAATTTGGGATGGATGCAACAACAACAAAAAAAAAAGAAAGAAAAAGGAAAATTGTTTCCTTTCTCTTAATAGGAAATGGAAAGATATAGATCGGGGGTTCCCAACCCCGGACCATGGACTGGTAGCAGTCCATTGCCTGTTAGGAAATGGGCCACACAGCAGGAGGTGAGCAGTGGGTGAGCAAGCAAAGCTTCATCTGTATTTACAGCCGCTCCCCATCGCTCGCATTACACCTGAGCTCCGCCTCCTGTCAGGTCAGCGGTAGCATTAGATTCTCAAGGGGGAAGAACCCCACTGTGAACTGTGCATGTGACGGATCTAGGTTGCCCGCTCCTTATGAGAATCTAATGCCTGATGATCTGAGGTGGAGCTGAGGCCGTGATGCTAGTGCTGGGGAGCGGCTGCAAATACAGATTATCATTAGCAGAGAGGTTTGACTGCACAGAGACCATAATAAATCAATTGCATGCAGACTCGTATCAAAACCCTATCCATGAGTGGCAAGTGAAAACAACCTCAGGGTTCCCACTGATTCTGCATTATGGTGAGTTGTATAATTATTTCATTATATATTACAATGTAATAATAATAGAAATAATAGAAATAAAGTGCACAATAAACATAATGTGCTTGAATCATCCCCAAACCATCCCCCTTGCCCCCGCCCGCTGGTCCAGGGAAAAATCGTCTTCCATGAAAACGGTCCCTGGTGCCTAAAGGTTGGGGACCACTGATACAGTTAACATTATTAGGGGAAGGACTTTCTAGTCTCAGTCTTTAAAAATAAAGGTCGATTGCACCAGAAACCTGAATTTACATTCTTTCTGATAATAGGGCAGAAAGTGAGGTTAGCTTATGGATGAAAGTACCTCTTTTAAATGATAGATACTTGGGATATTGACTAAAGTTAGGATATCCATTCACCTGCTGATGGACACTTAGGTTGCTTCCATATCCTGGCAATTGTAAATAACGCTGCTATGAATGTTGGGGTGCATATTTCTTTTCGAATTAGTGTTTTTTTCAGATATATACCCAGGGGTGGAATTGCTGGGTCATCTAATATTTCTTTCTTAAAAGCAGAGTTGGGAAAACACTGGCCCTCAGGTTCTACCTCAGGTATCTGCTCTGAATATGGTCTCCAGGATCACTTCTTCATTTATGCTCTAGTTATAAAAACGTTTCATTGTTTAATGGCAACATATTAAAAAGCCACTGTTTGCTGTTACTTTTTACAAGATTCTCTCTCTCTTGCTTTTCCATACGTTTGTATTTTTTTCTGTATCTCTGTTTCTATTTGGTCTTCCCTCCTTTTCTCTTTTTTTTTTTTAATGGCCATAGACTATTTTTCTTTTGCTATTTCTATTCTTCTGTTCTCTCTGGGTCTTTTAATTAGTCCACAATATAGAACCAGTGTATTCATTTCTATCATTTGCTGTTTTTATTGAATAGAATGTTTTATTCTCTTCTTAATTTAAACAGTATGTGAATAGTATGTGTTCCCTTTCAAATAAAAAATAACATATTTTACTTATGAGTCCTTTGATGGATTTTTTTGCAACTGCCAATTGCCTTTGAGAAAGAAAAGTAATTCTCCTACAACCATCTTAAACACTCTTAGTTCAGCCTGAGAGAACCCTACCCAGTGATAAACTAATAGAAGTAACAAATCAAATTGAAAAAACAGGCTTCAGGAAGCTGGAACAGCAATGTGCTATCAACATGAGCCATTGTTACCAAAACTTGAAAGACAAAATCTGAAGATACTGTAATAACCAAACATATGTACAGCACTAAGGTTTGAACTGGCCAATGACATTTAGTCTAAATTCTTGGGTAACCTGGCTCCCTGACCTGTGTGCTGTTTTTGAACTAAACAGCAAGAGAGGATGGCTAAGTGCTAAAATGCGTGCTGCATGTGTGTTTGAATCAGGGAGAGCTGCTCCCAGCTGGATGACACTAGAAGTGTGAGCCTGGCAGAGGGCACGATACACTCGCAGATGCTCCATCAACAGCCAAAGTGGTGCCCATTGTTTAGACAAGGATGCTTAGTTTTACAGCTTAACACATATGCAAAGCTTTGACTCTGCAAGATCAGAAAGTAGTATTTCATTTTGATGGGACCTTAGTAGCATACTCTGTGTACTCTCAGAATCACAGTTTAGAAACTAGAAATGTCCAGAAAGGAAGCTACAAAATTATTACCATCTTATAAAACAAGGCCTACAGGAAATAGAAAGGTCCCTGGAATCAATCAACCAACAGAGACAAATCAGAAAACTTCTTGAGGATGGAGATCAGGGCATGTTCCTTTTTGGATCACTCCAAGTGTCTTATTTTGCACGTAGCATAATTATAAGCACAATAATCTCTATGGAGATACTTGGGTATTAGGTGTTGGGGCCTTAGTCCATCCAGGATGCCGAAACAAAAATCCCGCATATTAGGTGACTCATAAACAACCGAAATTTATTTCTCACATTCTGGAGGCTGGAGGTCCTAGATCAGGGTGCCAGTAGGGCTGAGTGAGGGCCCTTTTCCAGGTTGCAAATTCCTTGTTGTGTCCTCACATGGTGGGAAGGGTTAGGGAGCTCTCTGGTGTCTCTTTTTTTATAAGAGCACTAATGTTGTTGATGAGGACTCCACCCTCCTGACCTTCCAAGGAGCCCACCTCCTAATATCATCACATTGGGCATTAGGAATTCAACACATGAATTTTTGGCAGGGACACAAACATTCAGACCACAGCAGGGCCTAAGACCGCTATCGCCTCCAGCCTCTGGCAGATGCACTCAATTAAGACCTATCTTATGGGGACCAATAGGCACACTTTTAAAAAATGATCAGATCAGGAAATTCCTTGGTGGTCCAATGGTTAGGACTCCATACTTTCACTGCTGAGGGCCCAGGTTCGATCCCTGGTTGGGGAACTAAGATCCCACAAGCCACGCGGTGCAGCCAAAAAAAAAAAAAACAGGAAAGAAAAAGAAAGATCAGATCAAAGACTCTCCTCCCCTGTACTTCCCGACCCACCAATGCAGGAAAAGTGTGTTAGAGAATGTGATTACAATCTAGGGCTAAAGTAAGGATCCTAACTCCTTTCCTTGAAGATTTCCAGGCCCTAGAGTACCTTGGGGAGAGGGGCATGGGGTGGGTTTTAGTGCACTTTGGGACCCTTGGGGGATAGGAAGCAGAGGACATCAATGGTCCCCCTTGTCTATCCAGAAAGGGAGAATTTGGGCCAGACAGAACATAGCGACCCTTCATATGAGTGCAATGTGGCCTGATGGATGTCAAGCTCTTCAATGCCCCCTGCCAATGCCCCTTTAGGGGTGTAGGTAGATGCCCCTTCCTTCATGAGCCAAATTGGAATTTTGAGTGGGAGGAATAAATGTTTCTCCTCATAATAAAATGGGCAAGCATGGTTTAAATTTAGATCAAGGAAATTCAAGTTAGATCAAGAAAGACTCTTCTCTCAATAAGAATTATTCACCCTGAAAACAGTTCTCACAAAAATGCTCAAGATGTGGCTTTTAATCAGATGCCTAATTAAAGTCTGGCTTCCACATTGTCCATGTGCGTACTAAAAGGAATGAGAAGGGGCGCGTGCAATGGAAAAGTAGGAGATTCCAGATACAGAGAACACAGAAAAGTGTAGCAACGTATTCCCAAGAGATTGACAATCATTATTCCATAATCGACCATAAATGATTTGTTTTCAGAACAAACGAACGACAGATTGAGTTGAAATTTATGTTTCTTAAAGGAACCAGAAGTGTACGGGAAGATTAACCTTCCATCTTTCCCATGGGAGGAAGGTTCCGTTTGGTTTCTGGGCTCTACCTGACAACAATGAACTTTCACATGTCTTTGTCAGATGCTCAGGTGTGAGAACAAAATCTACCTGCAGAGCCATTAAATCAAAGTACGATTACCCCCTGCCCACATCTCCCAGCACGCCAAGCTCCCGTTCTTGAGCTATTTCTCCTTCTCAGATGAAAACTTTTTCAAATCTCACCCGCTAGATGAAGCTGCTTTCCCTTTTGCCAAATGACCCAAATAATCTGTGGTTCAAGGTGATTGTTCCTCCAGTCCTCCAGGTGCCTAATCTTGCAAGGCATACAACGTTATTCCATGGGGCTTTATCCCAAGGAATATTCTTCTGAGTCTTGATACAGCTGGTGTCACTTGAGAAAGTGTGATGAGACTAATTGGGTGAGCTGGAAACCAATTACTTTGGGGTAAAGGAGGAAGAAGCCAGGGAAGATGGAATACGGTGAGCTCGCAGGGGTACATCTGCTGCTGCCTGACTTATCTGTGACCCCAGGATTGCTACTTAACCACAGTTCAGAAGGTACCATGAAAAATTCAGAGAAATGTCTTTTTAAGCAAAATTTCACGTTAGCTTACCAACTCCCAAATAATATCAAAAACGTGGGCAATGTAACTATAAAGGGTCAACAACGTTTTAGAAAATGTATAATTCATGGCATTGTGCCAGGAAACCATCAATCCTATAGGCCTATGGGTAAATAATGAAATTGTTATGCCTCCTTTAGCTCCCTATTGATTTGGAAGACAGAGTATGTTTCAGAGGAAATTTATAAATGAAGGCAAGTCTCGATTTGGATTCTCCGTGAGTAGCAGAAGGTTCACCCCACCTTTATCACTTCGCAGCATACACCGTAGACACATATTTTCAAACGGGAAATAACAGACCTGGGAAATTGTGTTTTCTTGAAAAACAACTTCAATAGCATGAAAGACACACACTTGGTGATCACCGTCTGCTAAGGCAGGTTCCCAGGACTTTGTTTTCCATCTCGGAATTGCTCCCTGTTTTCCTTTGTGAAGCTGTGTCACGTGAGCACTGGTGGCCTAGGTATTCTATTAGCATTTACTGTAATCAGTGTGTAGAAAACCCAGATGACTAAAGTCATTGCTTTTAAAGCCCTTTTCACAACTGAATTTCCTGTGGAGAAGCAATATCCCAGGAGCATAATAGATTTTCTCCCCTCTTCTTCCATTTCCACAGACACTTTCACAGCTAACTAATCAGCTGCAATTCTAATCTATATTTCTGATTTGTTTACATGCATCATGCAGGCTGGCAATCTTTTGAATTTAAATGTGACTTAAAGTAAAATAAAATAACCACAAGTAAATGACACAGAATTGCTAACAGTGGGAACCTTGTTTACATTCCACATTCTGAAAATATTTGGTTCAGCTGGCTGAACCACATGGCTGAGACAGACTGGGTGATGACTGGGTTTACTGCTTGGCTGGAACCGGAATGGAAAAAGGATGGTGTGTGATGTGGCCGTCTGTCACCTCAAGCCCAGAGAAAGAACACATTCTCAGCACACATGTGATCCCTGCTTTAACAGAAAAGCTCTGATAATCCTCGCCAGATCATCATGTGCGCCTGGCACTGGGCCAGGACAATATGCCAGCCTTTTTGAGTGTTCGGATAATAAGCGTCTCTTCCTTTCTGTAGTCGCCCGCCAATGCTGCTGCTTTCATAAGACTCTCTCGGAGCCTATTTGTTCTTCAAGTCCTTTGTTCCCTCCTACTTTCTGGAATTATCCTCTAACACATTCATCTTTCTCCCTTTCCACCTATATTTGAAGGTCTATTGAGAGGCTTCTGCATCCCCAGCACCCCACTGCCTCTTCCCAAATGGTTATTCCAGCCCAATTAAATGTAATTGAACAATAGTCCTGAACAGTCACTGAGGGCAAGGCAGTCCTAGAGACCACGGGAAACACAAAGCTGCTCTTTAACACAGTCCCCGTTCTGCAGAGGGAACATCTCATTGGATAGGCCTGTAGTGGGGCACAAATGTGCAACTGTTTTGTGTAAGAAATGAGAAAGGAGGGAGGGCCAGGAGGAGGATGAGGATGGGATTTAGAAGAGAAGAATTAGATGTTTACAAGACTTTTCTAATAGCAGTTACTCCTAAAGTGCAACTCGGAAAAGAAATCGTTTCATTGTCTGTTAAGAATACATAGCCCACCTTAAGAGAACCAAAGGCATGTTTTCTTTAGAGACCTAAGGAAGCGTTTACATTTCCTTTGAAAAACAAAGCTCCTTAGGCCCATTCGCATCTTGAGAGCTCTTATAGGAACCAGTGCTACTTAGGGATTTCAAGAGCCACGACAGGGGTACTTGGAAACCTTGGAGGAAGGTGGAGAGGCACGAAAGTTCCGAGCCTCTTTTCCCAGCCTCCCATCCATCCATCCATAAAGGAGAGAATTTCCAGGAGCTACTGTGAGAATCAGAAGAACTGGAATCATTCCAGATTCTGTGGGTATTTCTCCAATTCTCTGCCCTCAGGGGAAGAAGAGAGGCAGCTCCGCCCACCTGGCCCCCTGACTGGCCTTTCCCTGTGGCCCCAGCTCTCCTCAGCCGGCCTCCAGTCTGCGCTGTATGCCTGATGATCCGGGCTTGGACATAACTAACTGCCCTGCTTGCCTGTGCTTTGGCCGCAATCTGAGTCCTGCTCTCCACAGGCAGGGGTGGAGTGCAAAGCCCCAGCCCTCTCCTGCTTTCTGCTCTGAGATCCCAAGTCCCACAGACCCTCTTCTCCATCCACCCTGAGCCTTCCCATCCAGACTTCCAGGCTTGGGAAACAGCTTCCCAACATACTCATCAAAGACCAACAAATTTACCCTCTAAAACAAGAACATAGAAGGCAAATAGAATTGTGAACAAATTTACCAGCAAATTTATAATGTATTATTGCTTTGAGAAAAACCTACCCTGTCCCCATGAAATAGATTTGCTCATGGAACAGAAGAAAAATGTAGTTAATATTTCCTTAGTTCTCAATAAAAAAGTATATTTGGAATAAACACACACATACACACAAACTAAAATAAAACTTTAATTGAAAGGAATAAAAAGTATTATTCTACCTAACACTGTAGAAAATTGACTCATGTGTTGATGACTAGCTCAAGGAAATGATTTAGAATGCAAAGGAAATATTTCTTTTTACAGCATTGAGGTATAATTTATACACAATAGAATTGCACGTTATAGGCAGGCAGTTTGATGGCTTTTGTTAAATGTATACAGTTGTGCAACCACAGTCAGGTTTTAGAACACTTTTACCACCCCAAGACCTTCCTTGTACCCCTTGGCACTCAATTCCCATTCCCACCTCAGCCCCTAGTCCCAGGGAACCACTGATCAGATTTCCATCATTCTAGTTTTGCCTTTTACAGAAATGTTTATGAATGGCATCATATAGTATATACTCTTTTGTGTCTGACTCCTTTCACTTAGTATGATGTTTTTAAGATTCATTTGTGTTGTGTATTTCAGTAGTTCATTTCTTTTAATAGCTGGATCCCTTGTATGGATATACCACATTGTGTTTATCCATAGATAAACATTTGGGTGGTTTCCATTTTGGGGGTTATTGTGAATAACATTACTATGAGCTTTTGCATAAAAGTTTTGTCGGAACATATGTTTTCATTTTTCTTAGCTATGCACCTAGGAATGAAAATGTTGGTAAATACATTGGTAAGTTGGTGCATGCATATGGCAAATATATGCTTAACTTACCTTTTTAAATTTTTTTAAAAATTTATTTATTTTTGGCTGTGTTCGGTCTTCATTGCTGCACGCGGGCTTTTCTCTAGTTGCTGTAAGCGGGGGCTACTCGGTTGTGGTGCGCAGGCTTCTCATTGTGGTGACTTCTCCTGTTGCGGAGCACTGGCTCTAGGCGCGTGAGCTTCAGTAGTTGTGGCACACGGGCTCAGTACTTGTGGCTTACGGGCTCTAGAGCGCAGGCTCAGTAGTTGTGGCACATGGGCTTAATTGCTCCGTGGCATGTGGGATCTTCCCAGACCAGGGCTTGAACCCGTGTCCCTTGCATTGGCAGGTGGATTCTTAACCACTGTACCACCAGGGAAGTCCCTGCTTAACTTTTAAAGAAACTGTCAAACTGTTTTCAAAGGGGCTGTACCATTTTAAATCCTCACCAATAAAGCATAAGGGTTCCAGCTCTACAACATTCTCACTGACACTTGGTATTAGCAGTCATTTAAATTTAGCCATTCTCATGGATACATAGTGGCATCTCATTAAGGATTTAATTTGTATTCCCCTACTGCCTAACGATGCTAAACATCATTCCATCTGCCTGTTGGCCATTAAAATATTCTTCTTTTGTCAATGTCTAGTCAAACTTCTGTGCCCATTTTTCAATCAGATTGTGTATCTTCTTATTGTTGAGTTTTAAGAGTTTTTTTTATATTCCAGATACAAGTCCTTTGTCAAATATATCTTTTATTTTAATTTTTTTAAAGATATTTTTTGATGTGGACCATTTTAAAAGTCTTTATTGAATTTGTTACAATATTGCTTCTGTTTTATGTTTTGGTTTTTTGGCTGCGAGGCATGTGGGATCTTAGCTCCCTGACCAGGGATCCAAACTGCATCCCCTGCATTGGAAGGCAAAGTCTTAACCACTGGACCACCAGGGAAGTCCCTCAGATATATCTTTTATAAATATATATTTTTTAATCTGTGGCTTGTCTTTCCATTTTTTAATGGTATTTTCCAAGAAACAAACATTATTTTGATGGAGTTCAATTTATCACATTTTTCTTTCATAGTCTGTGCTTTTTATACCCCATCTAAAAAACCTTTGCCTAACTCAAAGTCACAAAGATATTCTCCTATGTTTTCTTCCGAAGAAAAAAATTTTTTTTTTTTTTTTTTGCGGTACGCGGGCCTCTCACTGTTGTGGCCTCTCCCGTTGCGGAGCACAGGCTCCGGACAAGCAGGCTCAGCGGCCATGGCTCACAGGCCCAGCCGCTCTGCGGCATGTGGGATCTTCCCGGACCAGGACACAAACCTGTGTCCCCTGCATCGGCAGGCGGACTCTCAACCACTGCGCCACCAGGGAAGCCCTGAAGAAAAAATCTGAATAAAGAGGCAGGTATGGAGAGCTGCCAATTGTTATGAAAAAAGTAAGTAGAGAAAATAGATCAGAAATAATAATGAAAAGTGAACAGAGAAAAAAATCTTTTTATAAACCTAATAACATTTAACATATAAATCTAAGAACAAAGGCTCGAGATGGGTGATCATAGGCAGGTAGAGGAAGTTAACAGAAAGAAGATATACATGCATGTTGCAAAGACAGTGCAAAAACAAAGTACATATTGTAGTTAAATGTTTAAATCTAGAAAGGGTCCTATCTTTCTATCCCCAGTCCTTGAATCTAGGCTGAGTAATCCACTCACATCACATCTCAAGCTCCTGAAATGGACCAGAAGGCTTCCCTGATCCTGCTCTGATTCTGTCTGCTTTCTCTTGCCCTCCTATTCTGAACCCTGAGGACACTGGGGCCCAGAACCCAGGCTTAGTCCCTACCTTGTCCTCCAGGCCCTCACAGTGTCTCTTCTCAGCAGTTAACGGTCTAATGGGCCTCAGAGGACTCTAGCCAGGGGAATCCAGGCCCCACATTGGCCATGTGGCTGACAGCTGACCGTGCATCATTCCATGGAGTGGGAGAAGGAAGGCTTAGGAGGATATTATTTCCCAAAGAACTAAAGCCAGCTTAGCCTAAGACTTCTCCTCTCCAGCAGTGAACACAGGAGGTAATAGAACAACATCTACAGAACTTGGAAGAAAAAAGAGAATTTAATAATCCAGTTGAAGGCAATTGAAAAAGAAACACACATATTTCCAGAATATAGCTGATCCCAGTGTGGTTTTGGCAAAAAGTGCTTTAAAATGTGCTAAAAATATACCACATACTGATCAGAATGGCCATCATTAAAAAGTCTACAAAAAATAAATTCTGGAGAGGGTGTGGAGAAAAGGGAACCCTCCTACACTGTTGGTAGGAATGTAAATTGGTGTAGCCACTGTGGAAAACAGTATGGAGGTTCCTCAAAAAAACTAAAAATAGAGTTGCCATGTGATCCAGCAATCCCACTCCTGGGCATATATATGGACAAAACTGTAATTCAAAAAGATACATGTATCCCTGTGTTCATAGCAGCACTATTTACAATAGCCAAGACATGGAAACAACCTAAATGTCCATCAACAGATGAATGGATAAAGAAGATGTGACACATACATACATACACAATGGAATATTAGCCATTAAAAAGAATGAAATAATGCCATTTGCAGCCACACAGATGGACCTAGAGATTATCATACTAAGTGAAGTAAGCCAGACAGAGAAATAGCATATGATATCACTTATATGTGAAATCTAAAATGCAACACACATGAACATATCTACAGAACAGAAACAGACTCACAAACATAGAGAACAGACTTGTGGTTGCCATGGGGGAGGGGGTGGCGGAGGGAAGGAGTGGGAGTTTGGGGTTAGCAGATGCAAACTAGTATATAGAAAATGGATAAACAGCAAGGTCCTACTGTATAGCACAGGGAACTATATTCAATATCCTGTGATAAACCATAATGGAAAAGAATATGAAGGATAATATGTATATGTATAACTGAGTCAATTTGATATACTGCAGAAATTAACACACTATAAATCAACTATACTTCAATAAAATTTTTAAAAATAAAATAAAAATGCACTAAAATTAATTTTTAAGAGGCAAGTCAGAGGAGAAATGAATTAATGGGGAGTGTGTAGATGAAAAGGACTGGAAGCAGACTTTAAAATCACCTGAAGATGAGGATATGGTTAAAGGTACTAACCCATGATTAGGATACAGGCTGTTCTTGAAATGTCAAAATAGTGTTAGCAAATAGAGCACGGAATTATGAGTGGTTTGAAAGATAATAATCAGGAAATAAGTGAACTCCCAAAGATGGGCTGAATTTGCTACATGTAAAACACTGAGCTAAGCATTAAACACCAGGACGTACACAGGCACTGGCCCTGTTCTTGGGGAGCTTATGACATAGTTGGAAAAACAAGGCTTAGAGTCTGAGGCTTGGGAATTACAAGGGAGCAACTGGTCATCAGGGTCTACTGCCCAGGAGCCCGTCTCAGGTACTAAACTAGAGCATAGGAAGTTTGAATAAAGTGGGTCAAGTTCTACAGAAAATACTTTTGGAAGGTCATAGAGCATCTGTGTGTACCTGTGCCAAGTGAAACTAGGGTCTAGCAGGCAGGAAGCCAGGTGGAAAGAGCATCCCAGCGTTGGCTCAGGCTGGCATCTGGAACCCAGGAGGCTGGTGGCTTTCCAGTAGCTTCACAATCCAGCCAAGCACAGAGATAACCCACCATCATCATCCCTGGGTGGGCGTTACTCTTTCTGGGGACAGACTTCCTGTCTGCAGTCCTGGTGCTGCTTCTTGGACAAGCTTTGGGAATCCCACTGCTGAAGGGGCGCACCATTCAGATCAGCTTTTGACGACGGGGGCATCTTGACCTACCCGACTGTGAACAAGAAACTTCACAATGCCTCCTTGGGAAAAGCCTCTAGTTTAGTGGGAGATGCGGATGCAAAGACCGATGGTTTCTGTACATTGAGCTAAGTGGTCAATACAGCAGTACAGCACGCACAGTCCCTGAATGCAGAGAGAGGGACACCCAGCCTGAGTGTAGGGACTACCAAGGAAGGTTTGCTGGAGGATTATAGGAATTCGGCTTGTGTAGGTAAGGGGGAGAGGGGAGGGACATTCAAGAAAGAGGACAAGCTCGAGGAAAAGGAGTGAGGTGTGTAAGGGCACAATGTGTGCAAGATGGTAGTGCTGGAGCTTAGGACAGCGTGAGGCAAGGGATGAAGAAGGACACGCATCCCCAAGGGCCAGTCCTGAAGAGACCTCCATCCCATACTAAGAGCCTGGATCATATCCTGTGGAGGATACAGAATGACTGAGAGATTTTAAGCAAGAGAATAATACTGCCCGTCTGGCATTTTGGAGAGCTCACTGTGGTGGCTGCTGGAAAAGAGAAGCTGACCAGAGACAAGGAGGTTGGCTGGGAAACTACTGCTTAACCCCCAGTAAGAGATAATCAGGCCTGGATCCAGATCAGTGGGAGAAGAGAAGGAGGGAAGTAGACAGACTGGAGAATGTTGAGGAGGTAACATCTGTGGCGGGTGAGGGAAAGCCAGGTCTCTGGTGGGGCTCCTGGGTGGATCTGGGTACAACTGACATGTAACATGGGAGCGGAAGCAGATAGGAGGCAGGGACAGGTTAGCTGGGATACAGGGAGAGTTCAGTCTTAAAAAGATAAACTTTTACTGCAAAAAACTGTAGATTATGTACATTGTAGAAAGTTAGAAAATGC
The DNA here is from genome assembly GCF_949774975.1 of Lagenorhynchus albirostris. NCBI lineage: Eukaryota > Metazoa > Chordata > Mammalia > Artiodactyla > Delphinidae > Lagenorhynchus > Lagenorhynchus albirostris. Next base: position 179,927,788 of record NC_083095.1, read on the forward strand.
AGAGAAGCCAGAAATAAGATCATAAAAGATCCCATTCCATTGCCCACTGATTATCACTATTAAATGCTCAGTGTATAGCCTTCCACATCTTTTTTCTAGGGGGTCCTACTGTTTGTGTTGACTTGTTAGTTGCTTTTTTTCAGTTAACGATCTACAACTTTTCATGTCCCTAACTTTTCTTCTTATCTACCATCGTGTTTGTATTACAGTTTCTCCAACTGTGCTAAAAAAAAGTCCTTTATATCTAGTTTGTCCAAACCAGGTTTGAACCCGAAACCATGAAAGACATCTGATTGCTACATATCATAGATATTATTTCATGTGTCACAGTCTCTTTTTTCATGGTACTGTCTCGTTAAAGAGACAAGGTCAGATGAACTGCAGAACGTTCCACCTTCTGGATCTATGGGGTACTTCCTGGAGGAGGTGTAATTTAATTTGTTCCTCCATCCTGCAGGGAGATTCTTCCACAGTCACTAGTGAAAAGATAAATAATAAGCATGGAACACGACAAGTCTAAATGAGGTGTGCTAAGGGATGACTATGGCCCCCCAACATTCATATATTGAAACCTAACCCCCAAGGTGATGCTATGAGGAAGCAGAGGCTTTGGGATGTAATTAGGTCCCTACAATGGCATTAGTGCCCTTATGAAAGAGGCCCAAGAGAGTTCCCTTTCCTCCTTCTGCCACGAGAGGATACAATAATTCTGCAAGCCGAAAGAAGACCCTCATCATGCTGGCACCCTGATCTCCAACTTCTAGCCTCCAGAACTGTGAGAAATAAATTACTGTTGTTTATAAGCCCGCCCAGTCTGTGGTGGTTGTTTCAGCAGCCTGAACAGACTAAGACAAGATGTGAAGACAGCAAATGCCGTAGAATTTCAGAAAAGGGGAAATGATATTTGAGCAGACCCTTGAGTGTGGGTAGAATATGGATCGTTAACCACGTAGAGAAGGATTCCAGTGAGATGGCACAAGAGTAAAGGCCCAGATAAGGGAAAATATAAGAATCTGATCTAACGACTTCAGTTCAATCTTTTTTATTCAGAGGATGTTGGCACTGCTTATCAAAATTACTGAACGATACAAGTAGCTGCTATTCTTTTTTTTTTTTTCGGTACATGGGCCTCTCACTGTTGTGGCCTCTCCCATTACGGAGCACAGGCTCCGGACGCACAGGCTCAGCGGCCATGGCTCACGGGCCCAGCCGCTCCGCGGCATGTGGGATCTTCCCAGACCGGGGCACGAACCCGTGTCCCCTGCATCGGCAGGCAGACTCTCAACCACTGCGCCACCAGGGAAGCCCATAGCTGCTATTCTTGATTGCTGTGATATGTAATTGGAAACATTATTGCTAGGAGTGTTTAAAAGGCTATCTTCTTTTAGACTGTCCCACTGAAGAATACTGATGTTTCCATCAATTTCACTGAGAGTTAAAACAAATGAAATGTATTCAGAATGTGCACTTGATACAGAAATGTATTACTATTCGTTCACCTTCTGCTTGTGTTTTATTTGGATCACTTAAAGATGTACTCTGGCCTATAAATTCAAGGATGATATAAATCTTCAGAATGTGTTATATACATGACTGCCCTACTGAAAACCTTTTTTCTCTGATAAAATTAGAAAGCTTGTCAGACATCGGGATAGATATTTTCAGTTAGAAGTTAATTGTATTGAAAATAATGTACATCTGTGCTTCAGAAAATAAATTATATCAAATGTCCGCTTAAATTTACCGTTGTAATTTATACACCCTCTGGAGAGCGGATCACTGAAATGAACAGGCCTTTACTTCCGGTTTGTTTACCTAAGATTGCCTTTGTAATCCTAACAAGAAGATTTTATATACTATCTTAAAATGTTGAGAGATCTGTATTTTCCCTTCATCTTCTTATTAATTTGGTGAGTACCACTTAGATTTTCTAAACTTTAGAATCATCTTTGTCTCTTCCCTCTCCTTTGTTTCATGGAACACCAGTGTTGAAGTCTCATGGACTCTTCATCTTAATACCTATTCTTTCTAGTTCTTATTACCTACACTTGTTTCCAGATGCTCAGCACCTAGGTTATCACAGTAATAAACTGACTCCTGTTTCTGGTTCTTCACCTTCATACTTTCTACCAGATAAATTATTATGAAACTCAAATATCAGCATACATTAATCACAGGCACACACACATGCGCACACACATGCGCGCACGCACACACACACACACACACACACACACACACTCTCTGTTTTCCCCACCAGGAAACTTCTGATCCAACTTGGCTCATCTCCTGGGTGCTTCTTCATGCCCCCCATTCATTCGCAACTCCAACCTTTTGCCTCTGCCATTTCCCTGCCTTGGCTACACAAATCCTGCCCGTGTTTAAAGGTTTATCTTGAGTCCACGGAGCTCTTCTCAGTGACTTTAAGCCACAGTTATCTCCAGATTCTATGAAGTTACACAAGTCAATTTATGCACGTCACTCATTTTGACTTTTTATTACTCTCAGCCTGTTATGGTTACTCAGCTATGTTTATTTATATGTCTTCATATTCACCTTCATTGACAACTGACTAGAGACTATGGACATTTTGCCTAAACGGATTTTGATTTCTTCCCTGATAACCGTGCACTGGTTGTAGGTACACAACTTCTGCCTTACCTGTGAACTTCTCTCTGATTTGACTTCAGTAAGTGCTTAGCTGTCTGCATCCCAGCATTTGTCCATTTGTTTATTCATTGTTTAACTGATTCATTTATGGGCCACGACTCTGGGTCAGGTGCTCTACTGACACTGGGATACATGAGTGAATAAGGGGTCATCATTGTTCATGAGAACTTTAAATTCTACACTGCCTCAGATGAAGAGACAACAAAAGTGTTAATTCAGATTTTGGATAATACATAGAATTGATGACTCAGTCTGAATGAAGTTGAATAAAGAACCACAGAGACATAGTATTAACTAATTCTCATAGAACAAGTTGCCAAGGACTTTAAAACATCCTTGGGCGCTAAATACGAAGAGCCAACATCAGGAAATAATGAGGGATTAATTGGGAGCTTGGGACTAACACACACACACTACCATATATAAAATAGGTATCCAACAAGGACCTACTGTCTAGCACAGGGAGCTCTACTCAATAACCTGTAATAACCTATATGGGAAAAGAATCTGAAAAAGAATGAATATATGTATATGTATAACTTAATCACTTTGCCGTACACCTGAAACTAACACAACATTATAAATCAACTATACTCCAATAAAATTTTTTTAAATGAATGTGATATACCACATTGACAGAAAAAAGGATATAAACCACACACACACACACACACACACACAATGTTAAATTCCCAGGACAGCTATATTAGGCTAAAATGACTAATTTTTATTTTTGCTTAAAGAGTTAACATGCACTTCCAACTCTGTTCCTAAACTGCTCCAAATCACAAAATAAATTCAATATTGTGTCTATGTAGGCAGAAGAATCACAAAGCAAATAAAGAGAAAAAATAAATTAAAGAAAAAGAGGAAATAATAGTAAAGGTCATAAAATGAGACAGTAGGGAGCATTCATTGATATTTTTACCTACTTTGGCCTTTCATTCTAAGGTTGGAGAGATGGCTCTTAAGAGAAAGATGGAGGGAATGAGCAGAAAGAAAGAACATGAACTCTACCTTAATAGCTGCTTTTGCTTTGTTTTATTTATTTAGGATTTCTTTAGGAGGATGAGTGAGGAAAAGTTATCTCCTTTGAATCATGGTATATCCAGAGACTTTCATAGAGGCCAGGTTGTAGTATTCAGGTAAGACCTCTGTCTAAAGCAGTAGTTTATAACCTCAGCCACACTCCCGAATCACCTGAAGAGCTTTTAAAAAGACTCTGCCTGGATCTCATACAGGAGAGATTCTGATTTAATTAGTCAGGGGTGCTGCCTGGAAACCTGGATTTTTAAAAGCTTCCCAGGTGATTCTAATGTGCAAATTTGAGGACCAGTGAGCTTGAGTCAGGCCTCCAATACAAAGCACTGCCCATTCAGAGGGAAGGCAGCCACACAGGGTGTCTTTCCAGGGAGCCGGGAGACAAGATGTTACCAAATGTGGCCTTTTCTGGGAGAAATTAAAAACACATTCTTAAAGGATTGAATTGAAATCTAAATGGTAACAGGCATCCATCAACTGAATAACAAAGAAACTACATAGCCAGTAGTTAAATAAGAAGAAAACCCCAAACAAATAAGAAAAGGGTTTTGTTAATAAGCATTGTTAGTTAACAGTGACATAGATTGAGAAAACCTGCAAACACGTATGGAGGTGTTATATTAGTTTGTGCTTCGCTCTAAAGTATGTATTATTATAAAGAGTTTTTTCCATAAGCCTCTACTTCTAATTAGTTACCCTAACCCTCTGTTGTCAGATGGTTCAAGAGTTTACCTTTTTCTCTGCTCGTGTCTGGCTCATGGTTGTGCTCTATTTCCCCCATGATTGTATTTTGTGAGAAATAGGACAGTGAGGGAAGAGGAGTGCTTATGGTTCCTTCTTCTGTGCCATTTTTACTCACAACACTCTGACACCAAATACGTGGGGTTTCCCCACACCAGTTAATTCTCCATCTTTCTGCACACAAACTGGGTGTACTACAGTTCAATTCAATTCTGATACAAACTACCCAGAGTTAGAAAGACCCACAGGCTCGGGGCTCAGTCCCACAAGCCTGCCCCAACTTCAGATACCAGTTGCAAGTCCAGGTTGTCATCCTTAATGCTGACCAATCTGCCATAAATCCCACAACCTTCCCCTCCTCAGGTTTGACAATCTTCTAGAGTGACTCACAGAAGTCAGGAAAGCACTTTACCTACATTTAGTGGTTTATTGTAAAGGATACAACTTATGAGCAGCCAAATGGAAATGATGCCTAGGGCAAGGTATGGGGGAGGGGAGGGGAGCTTCCATGCTTTCTCTGGGTGCATCACCCTTCCAGCATCTCAATGTGTCCACCAGCCTAGAAGCTCTCCATTATTTAGGGTTTTTTATGGAGGTTCCATTGAGTAGGCATGGTTGATTAAATCATTGGTCAATGGTCATTGAACTCAATCTCCAGCCCCTCTTCCCTCCCAAGACATCTGGGGGTTGTGACTGAAAGTTCCAATCCTCTAATCACAGGGTTGGTTTCTCTGGCAACCAGCCCCCATCCTGAAGCTATTTAGGGTCCCACCAAGAGTTACTTTATTAAGGTAAACTCAGGTGTGGTTGAAAGAGGCTCATTACGGATAACAAAAGATGCTCCCATTAGGAAATTCCAAGGGTTTTAGAAACTCTGTGTCAGGACCCAGGGACAAAAACCAAATATTTATTTGTTATAATCACACTTCTTCTGCCCCAAATCTCTTCTGTTGGGAGAAATAAATCAATCATTATACTCCCAAAAATAGGTGCTTTAAAAACTCATTGATTTTTGAAGGAAGTGGGCAAATAGAAGGGGAACCTATCTTGTGGAATCCACACTGTGAGGAACCTACCATTAACATCTAAACAAGCCCAAGAAGAACTGAGCCAATGAATAGACCTTCAAATGCGGAAATACTCCAGAGACCTCAGACAGATCTACCACTGTCTTTCTCTCTCATCTGCCTCCAAATTCCTTCCATCAGAATTTACTCTGAGTTAGACATTCAAGGCAGGGCAGCAGCTCCAGAAGCTAAGAGGCAGAGGCATTATAGGGAAATCTCACTGTCTTTCAAAAGACAATACCCTATCATCCCTAAGCCTCATGCTGGCAAGGGAATATCTGCTGAGCAGGACCATTTGACCCAGAATTCCAGATGCTGAGTTTCCCTCCCCAGGCTCCCACCATGCTGGTCTCAGAGAGGTATGGCTCCTTTCTTACTCTGGTTCAAGTGTGGGAAAAACCAAGGGACTTGATTTCCACGGTACAGCTGAGACACCGCACAGTGTACAGAAGATTTGATTAATAGATATGACAGTGTCTGTCATCAAATGCTTCACAAGGAAGGGAGCTGCAGGGGATCTTTCCAGAAATCTCTTCCTTTTTGTCCAATGAACCTCTGAATTCCAGACACTGACACTAGGTGAGGTTCCCTAGGGTTCCCATTAATACGATTCATTTAGCTTTAGTGCATCAATTTCAAATTTAAAATGATGAATTAAAAATCAGAAAATGTTTGATGTTCGTGAGATGGAAGTTGATAGTTTTATAAGGGTCAGAAGGAGTATTTCAAAGTACACACATTTGCCTCTAACTGAAAAGGTCATAACCTTTATTTTAAACACAACAGGGACCACACTGTAGTACTTTATAGATGCTTAATATTGTTTTAATCAATAGATCAAAATGAGGAATAGCCTGAAGCCTTTCACTTCATTTAATTCTAATAATTGTTATATAATAATATGTCTCACGTTTTACCACCTGAGAGTTAAATCTCATTAGGTCTGAGGACAAATAGATCCCGTCATTGAATTTTATGTTTAGAGAGGTTACCACCTGATTCATCTTTTTTAGCTGAATGATGACATTTTTAATGCTTTTCACCATAGCCTAACCTCCCTCCAGTTTAGAAGACAATTTTAGTCTAACACTTGAAAAGAGAGGTTGAAATTCCTGGTTGATTTGGATATACAGAAAGTACTTAGATAAACTTGGTGGAAAGGAAATTTGTTAGTTGTTTGCTACAAAGTGTAAGATGTTTAAACAGATGGTGATGTAGGGGAGCAAAATTTGCCACCCAAAATGTCTCTCTGGCATGCAGGTTATTTTGAGCTGAAAACAATAAAGGCCCAAAAGACTCAGGAAGAAACTCTGACCTTCCCCCTAACTACTTAAAATAATGCAGATAAAGGACCTGTTCCCCGAAGGGAACTGTTACCATAGACAACTATAGCATGAACTAGGTGTGAAGACAGGGAGGAACCCAGCAAAGTCTGTTTGTTAGAAATTCCCCTGTGTGTCCCAGTGTCTCTGCAGGCCCAGCAAACATTTGTTTACCAACATTTGCTTTTCCACCTCCATGTGAATTGCCCTCCTCCCCTTTGAGGTTCCAAACCACTGCCCCAACATCCTCTTTTGTGTTTAGCTGAAGATGGTATTTAAGGTGAGGGATTCAGCCATTTTGGTGAGTTATTCAGGTTTCCTGGGTCTCTCCCACATATACATATCATTATATTTTTGTTTGATTTTCTCCTGTTAATCTGTCTCAGGTCAATTTAATTCTAAGACCAGTCAGAAGAACCTAGAGGGCTAGAGGAAAACTTCTTCCCCGACAGCGATCACAGTCACGAGTCCTGGTGAAGTGAATTTTCCTTTTTCCTAAGTTCCTTGCAGCTTCTTCCTGATTATAAGCTTATAATTTCGGTCATCAGATTTACCACAAAAGCAGATCAGATACATACTACATTTGCAACACTACAGAGGCTAGTCCAGGACTCATGGAGATTTAAAGTCATTTTGCAAATTCATTCAAGGCCAGTTAGCACCACCTCTCTTGCTTCTCCTCCCAACACCTTTTAACCTATAAAGGGCTCTCCTCTTTCTGCAGTTATTCTGTTACTTATAAAATTGGGACAATGCCAATAGAAATTTAATTTAAACAAAAAATAAATTCAGCTATGCTTTCATTATTTACTTATTTTCCTTCTTTTGTCTCTTTTCTTTTGATGGAAGATGTAGTCTTATTTGTTTTCAGCTTTATTGAGGTATGACTGACAAATAAGACCATAAGATATTTATGTATTTTTTGAATTTTATTTATTGTTTATACAGCAGGTTCTTATTAGTTATCTATTTTATACATTTTAGTGTATATATGTCAATCCCAATCTCCCAATTCATCACACCACCACCACCCCTGGCCACTTTCCCCACTTGGTGTCCATACGTTTGTTCTCTACGTCTGTGTCTCTATTTCTGCCCTGCAAACCGGTTCATCTGTACCATTTTTCTAGGTTCCACATATATGCATTAATATACGATATTTGTTTTTCTCTTCCTGACTTACTTCACACTGTATGACAGTCTTTAGATCCATCCATGTCTCTACAAATGACCCAATTTCGTTCCTTTTTACGGCTGAGTAATATTCTATTGTATATATGTACCACTTCTTCTTTATCCATTCATCTGTCGATGGGCATTTAGGTTGCTTCCATGTTCTGGCTACTGTAAATAGTGCTGCAATGAACATTGGGGTGCATGTGTCTTCTTGAATTATGGTTTTCTCTGGGTGTATGCCCAGTACTGGGATTGCTGGGTCAGATGGTAATTCTATTTTTAGTTTTTTAAGGAACCTCCATACTGTTCTCCATAGTGGCTGTATCAATTTACATTCCCACCAACAGTGCAAGAGGGTTCCCTTTTCTCCACACCCTCTCCAGCATTTGTTGTTTGTAGATTTTCTGATGATGCCCACTCTAACTGGTGTGAGGTGATACCTCATTGTAGTTTTGATTTGCATTTCTCTAATAATTAGTGATGTTGAGCAGGTTCTCATGTGCCTCTTGGCTGTCTGTGTGTCTTCTTTGGAGAAATGTCTATTTAGGTCTTCTGCCCATTTTTGGATTGGGTTGTTTGTTTTTAAAATAGTGAGCTGCATGAGCTGGTTATATATTTTGGTGATTAATCCTTTGTCCGTTGATTCATTTGCAAATATTTTCTCCCATTCTGAGGGTTGTCTTTTCGTCTTGTTTGTAGTTTCCTTTGCTTTGCAAAAGCTTTTAATTTTCGTTAGGTCCCATTTGTTTATTTTTGTTTTTATTTCCATGACTGTAGGAGGTGGATCAAAAAAGATCTTGCTGTGATTTATATCAAAGAGTGTTCTTCCTATGTTTTCCTCTAAGAGTTTTATAGTGTCTGGTCTTACATTTAGGTCTTGAATCCATTTTGAGTTTATTTTTGTGTATGGTGTTAAGGAGTGTTCTAATTTCATTCTTTTACACATAGCTGTCCAGTTTTGCCAGCACCACTTATTGAAGCGACTGTTTTTTCTCCATTGTATATCCTTGCCTCTTTTGTCATAGATTAGTTGACCATAGGTGCGTGGGTTTATCTCTGGGCTTTCTATCCTGTTCCATTGATCTATATTTCTGTTTTTGTGCCAGTACCATACTGTCTTGATTACTGTAGCTTTGTAGTGTAGTCTGAAGTCAGGGAGTCTGATTCCTCCCGCTCCGTTTTTTTCCCTCAAGATCGCTTTGGCTATTTGGGGTCTTTTGTTTCTCCAGACAAATTTTAAGATTTTTTGTTCTAGTTCTGTAAAAAATGCCACTGGTAATTTGATAGGGATTGCACTGAATCTGTAGATTGCTTTGGGTAGTATAGTCATTTTCACAATATTGATTCCTTCAATCCAAGAACATGGTATATCTCTCCATCTGTTTGTGTCATCTTTGATTTCTTTCATCAGTAAGACCGTAAGATATTTAAAGTGTACAACTGACGATTTTATATGCACATACATTGTGAAAGAATCCCTCCTTCGAGTTAATGAACCCATCCATCCCTTCTGTCTTTAAAGATGCTTCCCTGGCATTTTTTCTGATGTCCTCAGTTCTCCATTTTCTCCTTTGTCTTAGCCTTTGAGTCACAAGTTCCTATTATCATTAAGCATTGTATTTTGCCGAAGAAGGAGAGAGTCTGAGGGTTCAACATCAGATGTTTCTGGCTCTCTCCATAAGTACATTTAGATAAATAGAAACTAGAGCCTATAAATATATAGGCTGGTAAATAGGGTTAACTAGCTCTTCAAAAGTTTTAAGTAACAGTCTACTTCTCCCATAAATACAAGGGTGTTAGATTTGTATACTTAGAACATTTGTGAAATAGTAAGTGTAAGTGGGTGGCAGAGAATGTGAAATTTGGAAGCTTGTTGTAGAACCAGACCTTTGTGATTATAGGATAGATAGGTAACCAACAGCTTCCATTTCATGTGACTTTCTATATGCTGGGCCCTGCATAAGCACTTTCTATGCATTATTTCATTTAATTTCCATGACAATCCTATGAAGAAGGTATAACTATTATCCACATTTTACTGGTAAGAAAATGGAACCTGAAATAGGTTAAGTAATTTACTTGCCCAGGGTCACAGAGCTAGAAGGATTCAGAGGCAGGACTCAAGCTGGATGTGAGCTGAACTGAACGCTTGTACTCAGCCCCATCAGGTTGCATTGCTATGTGGCGTGATCTGATTCATCACGGCTCTCATTCTGTCCCTGGTGCCTGAAATTCCACTACTAACTGAAATGTATTCTTTTATGCTGAGGTGTAGTCCCTAGTTAAAATACTAATACTCTGGGTGTGTCAATAGGGTAAGCTGATATAGTCATTAATACTCTCATGTGAGTTATTGTATCACATTCTTCCTCCTGTGACTAATGTTCGCTAAAAATAGCTGGGAACTAATGAAAAAGAAGCCCTTCTTCACTAGGTTAAAGTGGTTGTGTTCTTCTTTTAGTCTGTGGGCGTTGGTGATAAACAATAGAGATTTCATATCTGACTTGTCCTTGGGTTAGATGACATTTCTGCAATAAAATTTCATAGAAAGGCAATCAGAATAACTGGAATGTAATACTTCGAAGTATGTTTTTATCAAGTCAGTGAAGAAGCCTTAATTTAAAGACTAAGCAACAAATCAAACAAAACTCTCTTCATTTTAATTCTGGTCTTATGAAAGTGGTATTTAAAAAGTAGCCCAACTTGTCAGGAGAAACTGATCATGGTATTGATTGGTGTTGCTAATTTCCACTGTGTTTTAAACTGGGATTCATGGCTCCTGCTTTTTCTCTTGGGGCAGAGTTTCCATTAGATCTGTGATGCTCTTCCTATACAATTTGCTAACTTGAAGTCTTTGGACATTTTAAGAGCTTTCACATATTATTTTAAAATGGTCCTTTAAAGTGTTTCCACTGACAATTTTGTTAGAAGGTAGAAGCACCAAGTGAGGGATGTAAACTAAAATGAACTAAGTGAAACTGAACAATTGGCAATGTTTGACGTCCTTACCAAGTAAGGGAGGCAGGTGACCTCAGCTCACAGTGTTCACAAGGCCACCCCAGGCCATGTCTGTGCCACTGGCCTTTTCTCTCCCCTCCCCCACCTCCTTCATTAGGCCCTGTCTCTCCAGCCACAGTTGTGGGCAAGGGGCTCAAAGTGGGTGATTCAAAGCACTTCACCCTACCTGGCTCCTGGCAGGTTAAGATTGTGTCTGTTTAAGGACCATGGCAATCAGGCTGCATTATTTGGATCAATTTACTTTTTTCCCTCTATTTTAATTAAACACTTTTTTTTTTTTTTAAATTCAAGGAATCTGGCCAACAAGGTGAACCCTTCTGAGAAGTACTGTTAACTGGTCTGACCACTCCAGGCACTAAAATCCTGACTGAAACATTCAGTCACGGTGCCCAAGCCAGATGGGTATCAATAACAACGCCTAAAAGGACTTCCTTTTACCTGAGACATTGGAAGGCAACAAAGGAATTAAGTGAATCGGACAAAAGCCAAACACTCGTTGCCACTGAACATGCGAATTGTACAGCTAATTCCTCTTGTTCTGATTCTGGGCTTACCAAACAAAGTTCTCATAAACTGGTGTTCCACAAAGCTCAACCAGGGTGGACTGGGCGGGGAAGGGGGGAACGCCAGTGTCATTTTACCCACACGCTGTATCTTTCATTACAAATGAACCAGCTCGCCTGCTGGTCTACTAACTTCATCTCTTGCTCTGTTGGCAGGGTGAGTCAGCCCCGAGTCGAGCCAAGCTGCACAGGGACAGGAATGAGTAGGCTGGTGGGCTGTGTCCTGGACTATGGGGAATTGGAGCTGGTGTCCCTTGGGTGGTCAGTCAGCTGTCCTTCCCCCAGGAGACACCTGATGTGACTGCTCACCTCTGTTTTAAACTTTTACACCGTCTCAGATCTCAGGATGAGAATTTTGTGTCTGATTTGCTGCAGCAAGGGTGTGTGACTCAAGCAGCTATTTGGGTTAGAAGACAATCATCCGTCTCTCACACAAATTCTCTGTAAAATTCTATACTAACAGGAAAAGGGGAAAAATGTTTTGACCCAGATTATACTGCATGATACGCATGGTTGTCTCAAGTAGACACAACTCCAATGACCGAGTCTGAATACTGTTCCATTTATAAAATGTTCCATTTATAAAATGAAGAGGATAATAATTACCTGAGCTACTAATTATAGCTAAAAATCTAAAATTATTTTTCCTCACACGGAGCACCAATAAGTATGTAAATTAAATAAATAAAATTATTTAATGGAAGAAAAGTGCCGCCTAAAAACAAGAGGCTTAAACAAGATGCATTATTCCTTGTATATGCCATTGGATTTAATTTGCTAATGTTTTATCTATAACATTTGCCTCTGTGCATGAGGGAAATTTTATTTAATGCCATTTTCAGATTTGAGTTAGGATCATGCTGTCGTCATAAAATAAGTGGGAAAGTCTTTTTCTGTGTAGTCTCTGCAAATGTGTGTTTACGTTGAGCTGTTTCTTCATAAAATACCTGAAAGAATTCACTGTTATATCTATTGTGTTTGGAATTTATTTTATGGAAGTTTTAAAAACAGTGAATAATTTAAAAGTTAATAGGGACCATTGAGTTTCTATTCTTTAATTGTTAATTTTTGCAATTTGTAAAATATATTTGTCTGTGTCATCTAAATTTTCAACTGAATTAACATAAATTTGAAAGAAAAATAAGGTAAGAGAGCATATTCCCTTGGATTCAACGAACATTTTTTTGGAGCGCCTACCACGTATTCTGCCAGGTACTTTTGCCTGTTAATTCACTTAATCCTAAAAACAATTCAGTGAAGTGGGCATTATCTACATTGCACCAATGAAGAAACTACAAGTGGTTTCTTAATTTTGGACCGTTTAGTAATCTGATTAAAGTTGAAGGAAGCAGATTTCAGAACCACATTTTTTTTTTTTTTTGTGGTACACGGCCTCTCACTGCTGTGGCCTCTCCCATTGCAGAGCACAGGCTCCGGACGCGCAGGCCCAGTGGCCACGGCCCACGGGCCCAGGTGCTCCGCGGCATGTGGGATCCTCCCGGACCGGGACACGAACCCGTGTCCCCTGCATCGGCAGGTGGACCCTCAACCACTGCGCCACCAGGGAAGCCCCAGAACCACATTTTAAATCCACATTCTCTATCTTCAGATCTGGATTTCTCAGCCATATCTTATGCTGTCTTTAGACTTTTTTCCGGAGTTATGAACAACGTTTGAAAATAAGATATTTGTGTTAACAATGGGAAGTACTCTAATTAGAAACTGCTAAATACTGATCATTCTCTGGCTTCCTATTTTCTGTCAGAATCATCAAAGATAGAAAATTCCATCAAGCTAATTAAGTAAGACATAGATGTTTTACACTGAAAGAAAAATATATATTCCTTAGCAGATAAAACTTGACTTATTCTTGGCTACGACTGTGAACCAAGACTAAACTTTAAATTCTGGGCCTCCAATTCTGCCTAGAAGTTCACTGCTGGATAACTACACTGATTTACTTCAGTTAAGAAATGTTTATTGTCCTACACATACATGGACGATTAATTTACGACAAAGGAGCAAAGAACATACAATGGTGAAAGGACAGTGTTTTCAATAAATAAATGTGAGAAAACTGCACAGTCAGATGCACAAAAATGAAACAACCCCATTTCACACCATACAAGAAAATCAACTCAAAATGGATTAAAGACTTGAATGTAAGACCTGAAACCATAAAACTCCTAGAAGAAAACATAGGCAGTACATTTTTGGCAAGGTCTGAGCAATATCTTTCTGGATAGGTCTCCTCAGGCAAGGGAAACAAAAGCAAAAATAAGCAAATAGGACTATGTCAAACTAAAAAGCTTCTGCACAGCAAAAGAAACCATCAACAAAATGAAAAGACAACCTACAGAATGGGAGAAGATATTTGCAACTCATGTATCTGATAAGGGGTTAATATCCAAAATATATAAAGAACTCATACAACTCAACAACAAAAACCAAACAACCTGATTTTAAAATGTGCAGAGGAGCTAAAATAGACATTTATCTGAAGAAGACATATGGACAGCCAACAGGCACATGAAAAGGTATTCAACATCACTAATTATTAGGGAAATGCAAATGGAAACCACAATGAGATATCACCTCACACCTGTCAGAATGGCTATTATCAAGCAGGCAAGAAACAGCAAGCACTGGCAAGCATGTGGAGAAAAGGGAACCCTCATACACTGTTGGTGGGAATGTAAATTGGTGCAGCCACTATGGAAAACAGTATGGAGGTTCCTCAGAAATTTAAGAACATAACTACCATATGATCCAGCAATTCCACTTCTGGGTATTTATCCAAAGAATATGAAAACACTAATTAGAAAAGATATATGCACCCCTATATTCATCACAGCATTGTTTACAATTGCCCAGATATGGAAACAACCAATCAATAGATGAATGGGTAAAGAAGATGTGAGGTATATATGACACACAATGGAATACTACTCAGGCATAAAGAGATGAAATCTTGCCATTTGTGACAACATGGATGGACCTTGAGAGTATTATGCTAAGTGAAATAAGTCACAAATACCATGTGATTTCACTCATATGTGGAATACAAGAAGCAAACAAACAAAATAAATGAACAAACCAAACCCAACAGAAAAAAACATGCAGATTCAGAGAACAGAGTAGTGGTTACCAGAGAAGTGTGTGTGGGAGGGCAAAATGGGTAAAGGGGATTGACTATATAGTGAAGAATGGAAACTAAATTTGGGGTGGTGCACATACTGTAGTGTATACAGAAGTAGAAATATAATGTTGTACACATGAAACTTACATAATGTTATAAACCAATGTTACCTCAATTTAAAAAGTGTTTATTGACCAACTACTATGTGATACACTCCCTTAAGGACAAGGCATGAACAAGCAAGTAAATAGGCAGCTACAATGAAGTGTAAGAAATACCACTAAATTCCAGAGTTGTTGAGGTGAAAGCAGAGAAATAACAGCATAACTTTGTGAAGATTTACTGGCCATTCCCATTGTTGATAAACTTTTGAACCAGGAAAAACCATTCTAGTAGGGAAATCTAACAGTAGGGTTATCTCCAGGTGGTGGTATTACTTTGTTCCTTTATTTTATTATTATTTTTTAAAGTCTTTATTGAATTTGTTACATTGCCCCTGTTTTGTTTTGTTTTGTTTTTTAATATTTTGGTCTTTTGGCCCTGAGGCCAGCAGGATCACAGCTCCCCAACCAGGGATCAAACCCACACCCACCGCATTGGAAAGCAAAGTCTTAACCACTGGACCGCCAGGGGGTTCCCACTTTGTTCCTTTATAATTGTCTATACTTTTTGGATTTTCTAAAGTGAGCGTATATTGCTGACAATCTGAAAAAATGATGAAATAGCTGGGGAAAGGAAAAAAACAGCAAAAATGCACACAATTGTTCCTCCCTTTGCCACAACTGACTTAGCCCTGCCCTCATCATGGGGTCAAATTGTGCTGGCCAAGCTCTGTGGGTGGATGGGAGCAGGGCAGGTGCAACCACAGGTTAGAACCTGGCAGGTAAAGAACGAGGTGCCCAAACTCAACCTGTGATTCTTTTTCTTGTTTTTTTGGGGGGCGGAGAGGGGTAGATGGGGATAAGGGGCTGAGGCCTGAATATGATTGGGTCTACAGAAAGATAATGATCTCAGCAATTGATTTACATGGATTCTGTGCCCTAATGAAGACTTGAGAAGTAATTTCCTTTGTCAGCCAGGTGAGACTGGGTTGAGTCCATGGCCATGACTGTAGATGGACACAAAGTCTGTGTATGATTTCTTTTTTTCTTCTTCAGAGCATCTCTTTTCCCACATTGGTCTAATCAGGTGCACCACTGAAGGAGAAAAGAGGTCAGATCCCATTTCCATCCTCTTGATGAAGGGGTAGGAGACAGGATGAGGAGAATTAGAAAGCTGTGTGAAGCAAAGTAGTGTCTGAACAGCTATGAAGCCACAGAGGGTTTCAAAACAGGCTACTCTGTCTCTCCTCAGGGATGGAGGACTCTTGGCATTCCTGGATGTGTTGAATACAAACTATAAACGGGCAGTTTAGAGTGAGGCTAGATAAATACATGCTTTAGCGGCATAGATGTTAGGCTCTTGAGGGAAAGGACATATTTTATTTGATTCTAATTTTCCCAGAAAGTGCCACCTACATCTCAAGCATGGTCAGAATAGCCTGTGATAATTTGTCATATTGTGCCTATGTTATCTATTTTTGCATTTCCCCATGAGAAGCTATAAAGGATGTGTTTACACTGG
Source organism: Lagenorhynchus albirostris (assembly GCF_949774975.1). Classification (NCBI taxonomy): domain Eukaryota; kingdom Metazoa; phylum Chordata; class Mammalia; order Artiodactyla; family Delphinidae; genus Lagenorhynchus; species Lagenorhynchus albirostris. Next base: position 179,944,148 of record NC_083095.1, read on the forward strand.
TGTAGCTGCCTGCTTTGCCCGCGGCTATCACTGTTGGATGAATCCCCTTGACTCTGTGGAAACAATTGAAAAGTGTTACAGTGTATTATTGCTGAAAGGACAATGTAATGATTGTTTGGAAAAGGCCCCTTGCCTTTAGGATGCAGATGAATTGTGATAGTCTAGGCTGAAAGAGCCCTTATTTTTGTGTTCGCTGTCTGGAAAAATGACACGCTAGAAACAGAATAAATACATTCTGATGGTTCTCGTGTCTTCTATGAAAACAGAAGCTTTGTTGATTCTTTAAATGAAAAACCAAAACATATTGCACAGTATATTTTGAAGCGTTTTATTAATATATTCTGTTTATTACTTTTTATATACACACACACCACTTACTTTGTCTATACCCAAAGCAAATAGATAGTTCAGGCCAAGAAATAAAGTATTTTTTAAAGGAAGTTGAGGACTTCCCTGGTGGTGCATTGGGTAAGAATCTGCCTGCCAATGCAGGGAACACAGGTTCAGGCCCTGGTCCAGGAAGATCCCACATGCGGCGGAGCAACTAAGCCCACGTGCTGCAACTACTGAAGCCCGCACGCCTAGAGCCCGTGTTCCACGGCAAGAGAAGCCACCGCAATGAGAAGCCAACGCACCGCAACAAGGAGGAGCCCCTGCTCACCACAACTAGAGAAAGCCCGTGCGCAGCAACGAAGACCAAATGCAGCCAAAAATAAATAAATAAAATAAAATAAAAAGGAAGTTGAGCCAATGTTTGTATGTGTGCCACAAAATTAACTGAATATTTCTCTTAATTTGTCCTGAACTTTGGTTCAAATGATATATTGGAAAGGTCATAGTTGTTTGTTTGTTTGTTTTCTTTCTTTGGCTCCACTGGAAGAATTTATTGTAGAAAAAGACAAAGGGACAAAATGGGCAGTATATAGATTGCCCTTGTGAAGCAGAATGAAAGTTTCCGGACAGTGAGGTTGACACACTGTTAAACACATGGAAGAAAGGAAAGGCTTGAGCGTGTACTCTGTTTAGAGCACACGATAACACACTCACATGCTAGATTAACTCTCTAAGATTTGATATTTAATAAAGCTGGATTTATTACAATATGAGTCTGGTTTCTTTTCTATAAAATGTATGAATTTCCTAAGAGAAACGAAACAAGATAATCTGAAGGCTACATCAGGTACGAACCCTAGCCACTCGGCCAGCAGAGACAAGAAACAGGTGAGGAAGGCCGGAATGACAGGAGGGGATTAGAATACTCAGGTATCCATTAGACAGCAGGCTCGATCTGCTGTCACAACCATGGTGCATATTCTGGGATAAAATAATACATGTGTGCTGATATTACTGTTTCTTTTGTATCAATGCCTGGCAGAGACTAGTCTACAGAACCGTGGTTCTTTAAGCCTAGAATGAGAGAGGAAAGGAAGGGTTCAATCCATGTGGCACAGAGTCACAGCCTTCCACACTGCCATTCAGACCCAGGATGAGGCACTGTCCAAATTAGACCACGTGGAAGCGTTCTGAAAAAAGCACAGAGGACCCAGGTTCTCGTGTGGTTTGCCTTAAATCATCTGTGATTCCAGCTTAACAGAATGAAGGAAGAGAAGATATCAGAGCATGTCTAGTTTCAGATATGAATCAAGACTTTTTATGCTAAGTTCTCCACACATTATAGACACTATGCTATCCATGCTTGGATGGAGAGAGAAGAAAGTTTAAATGCCTTCGTTTATTAAAATGTGTTATAATATTTAAAAAATAGTTAGGCCTTTCTAAATATATATTGAAATGAACTAGGATAAACCCTCTCCACAGGCCAAATAAGATTTACTATTGTAAGTATTACTAATGATTAGCATGACTATTTTAACTTCTATAGTTTTAAATATACCTTATGATCTTTAACTACACAATGTAATTCAAAAGAAAAGTAAAACACCTTTCTATAGAAATTTGATGTGTCCTTATGTAATTTTGGTCTTTGTCCTTAGTCAATGTTTTATTGCTTTAACAAAAAATGAAACCTTTCTTTCCCACAGGATCTCCATCTATCAAATGGAAAGGTTTTATGGAAATTAGCAAATAATAACACCTTTAAAAATTTAATTCAATCAACATTTATCAAATACCTAATGAATACCAGGCACTTTGCTAGGTATTGGGGACGGAAAACATAAGCGGGACAAAGGTTACAGCCCAGTAAGTTAAACAAGTCTTTCTTCAAAAATACAATTTGATAAATTTGTAAGAATAGTAAGAAAAGAATGTTTGTACAATGGGAACGTAGTACAATGGGAACACATCTGAAGACTCATTTAGGGCAGTACCTAAAATATACTGGGCATACTCCCCATCTGAATGTTCAACTAGTTTGCTGTCAGGAAGTTCCCCCTCACACATAATGTAAATTCCTTCGTAACTGGAGAGAATATAGCAGCCATTTAACCACAAATATCATGGCTGAACATCCTTTAATGTGAGGGTTGGCTATTATCAAAGAAACAGGAATAAAATATTTGGCCACCACCATTTGTTGCTCTTCACGCAATTGCTACTTGTCTAGGGCTTAATATCTATCAGCTTCCTATTTCTCAAGTACATGCTGATTTTCTTAGGGGGTTACTTTTCCTGAGGGTCTTTATTGGGTCACTGCTCCTGACAGAGGGGCTCAAAGTAGAGTCTCCAACTGTATAAATGAGGGTTGTAGATAATTTGTAAAAATTAAAGAGATTATTTCATCTGCTGTTGTATGGTACTAGGTCACTCTCTTTCTTGCTATGAAAATCACTTTTTGTTGATATTTTTGCTGATATTAACGGTTCCAAGCTTCTTGTACAACTTTACACATCTAAGAAATTTTGCTGGTTCAGCCATCTTTTCCTATTTTACAAAAACTTTCAAAGTCACTCCTTGTTAATTGAATACAAGCCAACAAATGAATTTTATAAGTCCACATGAGGTAAGGAAACACACTTTCAAATAAGAAAAATTAAAACAAAGTTTTAGGGGGCAAGTTTTCTCTTTGTAAATTGTTTTAAGCAAACATTTAAGAAATTAATAGATCAACTACATATACGTTGTATCTCAAACACATTAGTAACAACATTGGTTTTCCCAATACCTGTTACGAGTCTCAGTGATCTTGTGAAGAATAGGCTAGAACAAATGATTGGTTGGGTCTGGCAGAAAGGTAGCTTAGGGATCTAAGATTCTGCTGAGAGTAGCAGCTGTAACCATGCTCTATTTAATTCATCCCACCACTGCTTTGTGAGCTGCATCGTGTATCCCAGCCCAGTGCCCGCTACAAAGTCAATGTCAATGTTTTTTGAATTAATGAATGAAAGATGAAAGGAAAAGAGCATAGTTTCCTTGAGGGATCATTTAGAAACCAGGGCTGCATCTAACATTTAATAATGTTTAATGGGACGGCAAGAAGGCAGAAAACAAGCAATATACGTTTTTATTTTTGTTTTGTTTTAGGAGGATAGTGAGATAAATTTCTGTTTGAAAATCTGAAAGCCAGGAGCAGTTCTAAATATATTTTTATGTACCTAAAAATTATTTAACGATTTGAATGATGACCGTATGCTATTAAGAAAGTGTGCGCCACAAGTAGTTTAAAAATTGCACATTATTAGGGAATTAATAGAGGAAGTGACTTTGTGAAAAAATGGCTAAAGGAGGGGATGACTAACAGAGAAGGAAAGTGAAACTTTTCTCTTTCAAATGGGAAAGCACAAATAGTTGAAAATACAGGGAAGTTAGTTGTACAGAAACCTTCAGGTTTGAAAAGGTTTAACCAAAAAAGTTCTGCCTTCTCTATTCAACAAGGTGTGGTTAGTTAGTTTGTTCTCTCTAGTTTGTGTGAGGAGAGGCAAGAGAGTCAGAGAGAATGGGATATTACTAGAAAGATAATATATATTTGATTAATCGGCAGAAATAGCCTAAATAGGATAAACAGCCTGATTATTAGCTGTAAAAGTGGGAAGACACAGAAGATGCCAGCAGCTGTAAGAAACTACAAAACCTTTTTGTTGCTAAACTGGTCTGAATTCCCAGAAACTTGGCCAAAGCTAGGAGAAATTTTATAGGAGTAAGTTTTCTGATCAAGTTTAGGAATGAAGCCAAAGACGGACCCAATTGTAATAGGCGGTAGTGACGGGTAGTGAAAAAGCAAGCCAAGGCTTATCCAATTGGCTCTATTTTATTTGCAGAGGCTGTGTTTTCTATTGTTTTAGTAGAGAGTTACTGCACTGATATTTTAAAAGGAACAACGAATGAGGAATCATGCTCACCTCCAACTTAACTGTACCTCTCAGCAAAGCCTAGTAAAGTGGCTGCAAACAAAACTTTTCTTTTGGCCACACCAAGAGGCATGTGGGATCTCAGTTGCCTGACCAGGGATCAAACCCACACCCCCTGCAGTGGAAGCGCTGAGTCTTAACCACTGGACCTGGACCACCAGGGAAGTCCCAAAACTTCTTTCTACAGCCTGGGAAGTTACCACTGTTACTGGCAGATATAATTTTACTGACTGAACGGTCAGTAAACTTCTTAAAACCTGAATTTATAATGTAAAAATGATAATGTTATAAGTTAATGAACACATTTAAAGACTCATTAAGAAAGTATCGGAGTGTAATGAAACAAATTTAGTCAGAAACCCAATTTCAAATTATCAGGGTATCTAATGCAGTATGTCATTAGACGTTATTTATTGTCACTCCATTCTCTCTGCTTTAGGCTTAAGTTCTTTAAAGAGAGTGATCCCCTGGGCTTCCCTGGTGGCGCAGTGGTTGAGAGTCCGCCTGCCGATGCAGGGGACACAGGTTCGTGCCCCGGTCCGGGAGAATCCCACATGCCGTGGAGTGGCTGGGCCTGTGAGCCATGGCCGCTGAGCCTGCGTATCCGGAGCCTGTGCTCCACAACAGGAGAGGCCACAACAGTGAGAGGCCCATGCACCGCAAAAAAACAAACAAATAAACAACAAAAACAACAACAACAACAAAAAAAGAGAGTGATCCCCTGAGCCAGAACCATGCCTGGCACATTAGAAAGCACCCTATAAATATGTATTTGATAAATAAATAAATGGTTCATTCATAAAAAGTCTGTCTATTTATCTATCACATATCATCTATCTGTCATAATGTCTACTCACCCCAAAGGACTTTACAATCTAATTTTGGGAAGCTAACTAGTAACTACAAGTCCCTACAGAGTAAGTACTATAATAGTACTAGGAAGAAAGGACTTCAGAGCACACATCTCAAAGGAATTAATTCCAATTTGGGCATCCTGAAAGCTTTATGATGGAAGGCACATTTGATCTGACAGTGAAGAGACAGGGAGACTAGAGAGAAATGCATTCCAGGTAGGAACAAAAGTAGAATGGAGGGGAAAGATAAGGCTGGGTGGGGAAAAAAGAACATATGACCGAGCTAAAATACAAATTGCATGGGCCCAAAACTGGGAGACAGGGCTGAGAGGGAAGGTTGAGTGAGATAGCGGAGGGCTTTGAACGCCTACTTCCGGGACCTAGTCTTGCCTTCCTCAAAGATCCCTTTCCGGGACTTCCCTGGCAGTCCAGTGGTCAGGACTCTGCGCTTCCACTGCAGGGGGTGCAGGTTCGATCCCTGGTCGGGGAACTAAGATCCTGCCTGCCACACCGTGGGGCCAGAAAAAAAAAAAGTGATTAAGATAAAAAAAAGGATCTCTTTCCTATAATGTGGTGATCCTAGTACTCCTTGATTATACACCCCATAGGTAAAAATTTCTAGTGCATAACCTCAACATAGGAATACTAAGTTTTAAATCATATATTAATATACACTACTACATTTATAAACTATATTCCTCATCTGGAAAAGCAAAGTGAAGCTTTTCTATGATGAATAATACTTTTAGGAATATAAACTCAAATCTATTAAAAATAAAGCAGTACTCATACCTTTTGGTTCAGGCTTTCCAAAAAGTTTTCTGTAGGAACTTATCCTACAGAAACCACTTTTGAAATGCACAAGGAGGTTTATTAGCTCGTTTGAAAAATACTTATCACGAGCCTACAACTTTCCAGGCACTACGCTGAGTGCTGTGGATGCACAAGGAGCAAAACCAGGTAGACCTCCGCACACACAATGCTCGCAATCTGGAAGAGGCCTCGGATTCTAATCAAATAATCACACACACACACACACACACCTGTAAAATTCGAGTCGGATCAGGCAACAGTGGAGAGATCCGTGGTGCTGTGAAAGCATGTATTAGGAAAGCAAACCTAATTTAGGGATCAGGGAAGATATCTTGAAAAAGAGACAAATGGGCAGAAATCTGAAGACTCGGTAGGATCAAGAGTGCTCCTTGTAGTACTGATTGTAATAAAAAGGTAGACCAAACTGACTACTCACAAGATAATTAAATAAACCATCATATAGCCATTTAGTGCAATGCTATCCAGCTATTAAAGGAGGTAGAAGGAGGTATTACCATGGAAACAAGTCCAACATGTATTGCCTAACTGTATGACACTGTATTTTATAGAATTCCATTTATATTAAGAATGTTCCATATATAGAAAAAGTTGGATATACACATATACATATATGTACATACACATATGTACATATAGAGAGAGACTGCTTTGGGGATTATGGTAGATTTTCATTTTCTACCTTGAATATTTTTGTAATACTTGAATTTCGTGTAACTGTATTATGTTTATAATCATAAAAAATAGCATTTAAAAAAGTGTGTTCTAGGTCTTACTAGTGGTTTGGGGGCTGAAGAGCTCACACACATATACACACATGTACATGTGTAGTAATTATGGATAATTCTGATATTGATGTATACAGTCACAGCAAAAGCTATTTTAAAACATACATTCTGAACTAACAGGACAAAAAGCATAATCTCCATGATGGCACCAAATTTCTATTCATTCTGGCTGGAAGGAGAGAGAGTAGATGATTTCTTGAGATTTCCACCCTTCTCACCAGTTTCCTAAGGACTTATAGTTCATAGAGCAAGATGTTTTGTCAAAGGGATAAAAACATTCTGTAGGTTTTTATCTGTAAAAACAGAGGTCCTGGGAACCACAGGCCTTAGGAAGTTACCAGTTTCACAATTCAAAATTGCCAAGAGTTTGTTAAAACGGTCACATAGCATTGCTGTATGGTTCTTAGCTTTTCATGCGTATGGGAATCAGTGGCAAGCTTGTAAAATATGAGGATTCCTGGGCTTGCTTTGGATTTGCTGAGTCAGAATTTCTGGGGGAAGGCCTGGGGTCTGCATTTTAAGATCTTTGGTGCTTCTCCAAGCCCCACTTTAGGAAACATGGTGACTTTGGATCCAACCAATCAAGCTCTGCCTTGACAAAGAGGGTGTTGCTGGCCTGAGATGAGGAAAATGCCAGAACAAGAAATCCGCGTCTCCTTCCTAACAGATTTTGATTAGTGGGTGAAAGGAAAATTTGAAGCCAATTAGGAAAAATGCTTTTCCTCTTTCCGTTTCCTCAGACTTTATGAAAGACAAGACGTCGTAATAAGAGCTGCTTTAGCCCATTATTCATCTTTTGTTTCCTTAGCGGAGCACTGGCTTATTAACTGGAAGCCAGTGCCTTTCTCAGTGGACGAAATCCATGAGCGCCTTCACGTTCCCTGGACGGTAGGCTGGTTCATCTGAGCACACAGTGCACGGTTATATTACAGGGAAGCCACTTCAATGGGGGTTATGGGGGAGGGGGTTTGAGGAACGGCAGCAGGGAGGGAGGGGAAATGTGTGATGTGGAGGGAAAGTCCTATCCAGACCCTCAAGGGAGAACACTGTACTTTCTTGGTCTTATAATGATAATTATCAGTGACCTAGTTACTACTATTACCATTCCATAGAGGAGACCATGGCAGCACTGTAAATATACCTGTTTCTGTAATTTAGATTTCATATTCTCTTAGAAAAACATTCATGGTTTTTCAGTTTAAAAGAGAACACATTACTTCTATGATTTACAACTAGTTGATAGAGAATTCATAAAAAAATAAACTAGAAAACTGCACCTGTGATAATAGAAATACTCTTTGTATTTAATACAAAATAGTATTTAACACAATTGTATTACAAATGCAAATTAATTGTATTTAATACAAAATCCTACCATCTAGGAATTTCAGAGTATAGAGTCAATCAGTTAATTTTTATTACTTTCTAGGTGTCAATCAACCCCCCACCTTCTTCCTTCTCTCTCTCAACAAATACTCAGCAAAACAATGGGAAATACTGCCATCCTTTACAGAAGGCCCTGATTTCCCATCCTTATAAAAAAATTAACAGGTTTGAGGATAATTAATATAAATGATTGTTTTCCAACCCCCAAATAATTAATTTATTAATTAAGGTATTTAATTAATTAAGGTTTTAATTAATTAAGGTATTTCTAATCCCCACAGTAAATCCCCAGTAAGGATTTCAAAATAGCATGGTTTATTAGGCCTAATTCTAAAAGAAGCATGTATTCATTTTTTAAAATTAAAAAATTCAGAGAATTATAAAAAATGAAATAGATGATCATTAATCTCACTACCTAGAAACTACAGTTAACCATTTAGTATATTTCCTTCCAATCTTTTTTATTAATGTACATTAAATGTACATATTAATTAATTTTATTAATATACATTTAATATATATTAATATACATTAAATTATATATATTTTGGGTCACAAACTATACACAATTGTCTATACACAATTATGTTTTTTAACTATTTTTACTTCTAATACCAAGAACATTTTACCAAGCCATTAAATATTATTTGACAAAGAAATATTAAAATGTCTCCAGTTTCCCACCATATGGAGTGCCCTTAATTTAAGTAACTCTTCACCTATTGTTGGACTTTTCAGTAGTTTTCGAATTTTTTCTACTAAGAAACTAGGATGAAAAATATTTTATTACTTGATTCTAGAGCTCTGTTTAGAAGGGGAATTGTCTATATTTAGGAGACAACCATGAGAAGCTGCTTCCAGTCATCAAAGAACTTTAAGTATATGAATATCAAATCCAGTTTTAAGTTGTTTGAATCACTGTGGTTTAAAACAATCTCCCCAACCTCAGCTAAACGGAATAGACTGCACACCTCTGCTTTGTGTGAGAGGTTTGTGGGAGAATCAAGGAAAGGGCTTGAGCCGGGGTGGCGGGGCGTGGAGAGAGGAAAACAACCATGGTGAGTCATGAATGAGATCAAGCGTCCAGGGGTGAACAGAAGTGACAGCGAGAGTGTAAGTGCCCAGGAATTCGAAGAAGTATCAGAGGAGGGCACTGTGCTTCCCCAGGGACACAAAACTAAAGGCTCGAGGCAATTTTATTTTAATTTTAAAAGGTCAAGATGAAAAAAAAAAAATAAAAATAAAAAATAAAAAAAAGGTCAAGATGACCTCAGCTGATAGCTATGAAATAAATAACACTGACAAAATAGGACACAGTTAGATTTTGTTTTTTTGATCCATTAGGGGAGTCTTTGTCTTCTAACAGAGGAGATTTTAACATACACATTTATCTTGTTAGCTCATTTCATGATTTCAGTTACAAAAATACTCTTTATAAAAATTATTTTTGGTTTCATTTTAAATTTTACTTTAGCTGTACTTTGCCCTTTATTCCCTAGAGTGATTTGGAAGTCACAAATTGTCACTGGTCAGGTTCCCCAAGAAACAGGAGGAGATTTGCCTGCAGGAAGTTTGCTAGAAAGTGCACTCAGGAGCAGTGTGAGGAATAGAGGACTGGGCTGAGGGAGAAGCTGAACTTCGGTGCAGTTGCATCAGAGGCCTCAGTCTCATCTACTTGGAGCTCTGAGATGAGGGTGGCCCTTCTAGAACATTCCAAATTGAGGTGTGGGGGAGGGGAGAAGGAGGGTTGGCAGGTGGGTAGGGATTTATACTCCTGCATTGGCCAGTCATGGGTATGGGCTGCCCCTGGAGAGGGGTCACGTGGTCATGTCCTAAGGGCAAGGGAGTTCCTCCAGGGGAGGGCACTTCCTGGGAGAGACCCAGCCTGAGCCTTCAGTGGGCAGCACTCCCAGCAGCTGCAGGGAATGACAGTCCCCCTCCTGAAGAGGGGGTCTGGGTGGCGCCCACAGTGCTCACCATACACCGCTTATTTTTCTGCTAGCATTTTCCTGTAAATTAAAAACACCTGGACTTCTCTCTCCCTCTCCCCCTCTCTCCCTCTCTCTCTCACTCTCTCACTCTCTCCCTCTCTCTCTCTCTCTCTCTCTCTCTCTCTCTCTCTCTCTCTCCCCCCCCCTCTCTTTTTTTTGGCCTCGCCATGTGGCATGTGGGATCTTAGTTCCCCGACCAGGGATGAAACCCATGCCCCCTGCAGTGAAAGCGCACAGTCTTAATCACTGGACCGCCAGGGAAGTCCTTCTCTCATTTTAATGTCAATAATTACATCATATTTTAATGGAAAGAATTATTGACTTCCTTTGGGGGGGGTCTAATAAAAAATTTAGCAGGATTTAATTTCTTCAATTCCTAGTTTTAGTTGATACAATCTGGCATTTTGGATGGACATAATTAGCAGCATCACGCTATTCTGAAAGGTTTATCCTATCCTGAAGGATTATTTTTGTCATTAGTATTACATTTTATAACCATTCCAACATCTTATAGATTGAACTGCTTAAACTCATAAAAGCTAAATGTCATTTTTTTCCCCACTGTCTTGATGTGAAAAAAACAAACAAAAGGCCCAGAGCTGGGGAGAATTATACCTGCTTTGCTGCTAACCCCAAAACCAACATTCCCTAACTGGCATCCATACTGCTAAGTTCCTATTTTTAAAAATCTGATCGTGGAAGGATGCATTCTGGCCTGATTTTTTTCCCGTTTTGGTCTCACAAGAAGGTGACTTGGAATCCTAGCCAAATATATTTAGTTAAACAATGTAAGCTGATTTGAGTTCTTCCAATCTGTGAGGGCTCTGGCAGCAACAGACAAGAGGCCAGAATCATATTCACTTTGATCTGTTCACCCAACACGTTTTCCTGTATTTAATTCTTCTACCAACTTGGATGAACTTGGGAAAAGCACTTTGATCCTTAGGAATGCAGTAAAAGTATGCCTCTACCTGATAATCAGCACAGGACATGCAACAGTTCGAGTCTAAAGCAACAAGATCGGCAAGATCGTGACCTCAGGTAATAGCCAGATTCTATCATTATCTCTCATATGATAGCAGCTTTTCAACAAATTGCTGAATCTGTTATCAAATCCATTCTGACATTCATTCAAATGGGGGGTCCTGGGAGGAGAGGTGGGACATGAGATGGGCTCAGAAGTATGATTCAGAGCATGAATGCTCTTGTACAGATGTAAACTATGGAGTTTGCATGATACCCTCTGATAAAGAGGCATCTTTCATTAAACATGTATTATTACAGAGATCTAAGGCATGGGCCCCTCAAAGGCACTCCAGTGGTTGGTAGGCATATCGTAATAACTCTCGATTTGTTTTAATGTGGAAGTTTTAGCTACTTGGCTATGAACTGAAGGGAATTTGGATGGAGTTGATGTGGCTCTGTAACACGCAACGTGGCGGCATCATCCTCCAGATTCTGGGAACACTGGCACAAGCCGGTCGGTCTATGAACTATCATTGCAGGCTTAGCTAGATAGGGTTCAAAACAAGAGGTGAGACCCTGTATTCAGTAAAATGCTACATTAGGTCAGCCTGAAGGCCTTTTTTGAATCACTGTAGCCTGTTAAGATTTAAATTCCTCAGGCTTCCACTGTTTTGTCTGGTAAACGTATACATAACCTTGCATAGATGTTGTTTTTAATTTGGTTCTGTTTTTTTCAATTGTTACATGCAGGCACTGTTCATATCCGTGAACATTAGTTTTATATTAAATGTTGAAAAGTTGGTTTTTGCTACTGTATATTTTTCACTCTCTAATTAGATAAGAAGTAATAAAAATCTCCATATAGATGTGTTTTCCTGAAGCCAATCTGCTTTATAGTCAAGCAGTTCTTTTACTGATTAGATGCCCACAAATAGACATTTCTTTAGAGCTGGTGACAAGAAGTACGATGGCCATCAGGACTTCTTTTGTCCTTAGAATGCCCTTTTCTATTTCCATGTGAATCTCATTGCGTAAGGATTGAAGTAATTAATTAGCCAATTTGTAGGTAAGTCTTTCTGACAAGCTAGCCACCTTCCTTTAGCAGAAGTGTAAAATGAGCAATCTCGGAGACATGCATTAAATTCACTAATTAGATTAAATAGCAAACCAAGGACTTCCAGGGATCATGTTTCTTTTGTAAAGCAAAGGATGTTTTATAATTAATAATCATGTTGCAGTCAATCATTTAATTGTAAATAGTGCCCGATTTTAAGGGTAAATGTATAAAACAACATTAAAGATCAAATGTACTTGTGTGCTAGAGCCTGAACATTTCTACCATTAGATTTTTCAGATGACAGTTTCTCCATGGATATTATTAGTGAGGAAATTTTTTCTGGAGTTATAAGACTTCTCCTGTATCTTTCTAAACCCCAGAAGAGAGAATACACAGATGAGCATATCATGCATACTAGTGTCTTGGGCTATACTGGTGGTGTGACAAGAATGTCACTTTCTATTCCCAAAAGATGTTGTCACACAGGAGGATAATTATTGCAACCCGTGCCCACTGCAGGGGAAGCATAACCTCAGCTTGGTGATAGTAAGTAGATCCTATGTGTGATGGGAAGTGGAGGCCACTGCAAGGCTCTCTGCCCCTGGGAATAGGTGCTTCCTATGGAATTGTCATCCATCCTATTTTGCCTGTCACACCTTTATGTTCAATGAAAACAGTGGTGACTGGTTAAATCTGCAAGTAGGTGTTGAGTACATGCATCCACAAATCAGGAAAGAGGTCTGAGTTGGCATTACGTATTTCAGAGTAGAGAGTCCTCAGGGAGAGGAGACAAAGTGCAAAGAGGAGATGCAAGGTGGTGGCCTGAGGGACAGGAGTGCTTAAGTGGTGGGGGGAAGAGGAGCATGGGAAGGAAGCTGCGCGGAGTGAAGGAAGTCAGACAGAGGAAGACTCATATCATATGATATCACCTATATGTAGCATCTAAAAAAAAAGATACAAATGAACTTATTTACAAAACAGAAACAGACTCACAGACATGAAACAGAAACAGACTTACAGACACAAAAAACAACCTTATGGGGCTTCCCTGGTGATGCAGTGGTTGGGATTCTGCCTGCCGATGCAGGGGACACGGATTCGTGCTCCGGTCCAGAAAGATCCCACATGCCGCGGAGCGGCTGGGCCCGTGAGCCATGGCCGCTGAGCCTGCGCTCCGCAATGGGAGAGGCCACAGCAGTGAGAGGCCCGTGTACCGCAAAACAACAACGGTTACCAAAAAAACTTATGGTTACCAAGGGGGAAGCAGGGGGGAATAAATTAAGGATTTGGGAGTGACATATACACACTACTATATATAAAATAGATAACCAACAAGGACCTACTGTAGAGCACAGGGAACTATATTCAATATCTTGTAAAAACCGATAATGGAAAAGAATCTGAAAAAGAATAGATATATAGGTACATGTGTAACTGAATCACTTTGATGTACACCTGAAACATTGTAAACCAACTATAATTCAATTTTAAAAAAAAAGATAGGAATAACTCAGACTGCCAAGCCAAGTTTAGAATGAGAAGCAACTCCTCAGAGGAACAGCAGCGAGGACAACATGTACCAGAACTGGGGCTGAGGAGTCCTGCGCTCCGAGAGTAACAGGCACCGCCCGGGACAATGAACCACTGTGACTGCCCGTCACCACCGTGGTGCAGCTCCAATCCCCAGTGCAGCCTTTTCCATCCCGGAAGGCCCTGGTAGGAAGCAAAGTCTGCTAAGTAGGGAAAAGGAGAAGCTTAGGTGCAAATCAGTGAATGAAAAAAGAAGAGAACCCAAAAGTTTCAAACTGAAATCCAAAATATTTCCTTTATTTCAAATTCCATGGTAAGTGGAATAATATTATATACCATTAGGGAAATCTGAAATAAAACTGTTAGACAAACAGAATATTTAGATTTTTTTAATCTAAGAGGAACATGTGGGTAACAAAGGATGTGACTTCTATATTCTAAGAGCTGATTTTAAAGAAAATTATCCTTTTCCCAAGAATTAAGTTATGAATTAGACAGTAAATTTATATTCATATGGATTCACACAAAGAATAATACTGGTCATGGGACTTCCCTGGTGTCACAGTGGTTAAAAATCCATCTGCCAATACAGGGGACACTAACCGAGACCTGGTCTGGGAAGATCCCACATGCTACGGAGCAACTAAGCCCGTGCGCCAACTGTGGCGCTCTAGAGCCTGAGAGCCACAACTACTGAGCCCTAGTGGCACAACTACTGCACCTAGAGTCCATGCTCTGCAACAAGAGAAGCCACCGAAATGAGAAGCCCGCACACCACAATGAAGAGTAGCCCCCGCTCGCCACAACTAGAGAAAACCCGTGCAGCAATGAAGACCCAACGCAGCCAAAAATAAATAAATTAAAAAAAAAAATAATAATACTGGTCATGCATCTACGCATTCATTTGTTCCTTTAACAAATGTTTATTGATGGTCTACCTTGTTCTTGACACCGGACATGACAGTGGTGAGCCAGGCCAACCTGGTCCCTGTGTTCACAGAGCTCCCCTCTGGTAGGGGAGAAAGACATTAGTCACAAAATCATACCAATAACTGTAAAACTGGAACCATACTCGAGGATATTTGATAGTAGGGAGACCTGACTTAGAGCCACAAGGGAAGTCTTAACTAAGGAAGTAACAATTCCAAACAGAGGGAACCGCATGAGCGAAGGCCCTGTGGCATGAAGAAGCATGTCCTGAAAGCTCACCATGGCATCATCTGAAGAAGCAGAACAAAGAGTTTTATCTTTTTTTAAAAAAAAAATCAAGCATAATTGATTATCCAATCTTATTGAATACATTAGTTTCAAGTTTCATTTTTATTCTTAGAGCAATAGAAGCTGTGGAAGGGTTTTAAGCAGAAGAACGGCATTCCCAGAATTATGTTTCCAAAAGATCACTCTGGCTTCTGAGTGGAGGAGAGGGGGAAAGTGTGGTCCCTGGGAGATGAGTGTAGTGATCTAGGTAGTTGCAGGAAGAGGCTACTGAAGTCATATAGACAAGTGGTGGTGGCTTGGGTTAAGGTTGAGAATGGATTTGAGATGTTTAGGAGATACAACCAACAGGACCAGATGCTAGAATAAATATGTGAGTTAGGAAGAAAGGGAGGTTAAGGGTGATTCCTAGATATCGGGCTTATACAACAGGAAAGACGGGAGTGCCTTTTGCTGAGATAAGGGAAGTAGAAGAGGACCATGGATTGGTGGATGGTAAGGTCATGAATTTAATTCTAGAACTGTAGATGTACCTTTGAGACATCTACATGGCGATGACAAGTTGGCAGGTGGGTCTGAAGTTCTGATGAAACGTCTGGTCTAGATATAGGCATTTGTAAGTCATCCGCAAATGTTTGGGATTGATCAGTAGGTTAGGAAGAGAACACAGTGAAAAAAGAGAGAGAGAGAGAGGGCCTGGCACTGTGTGTTGAATAGTTAATGGCCAAGTATAGGAGGATGAGTGTGTGAAGGACAGGTGGCAGCCAGAGAGGTAAGGAGAAGAAGAGAGTTCTATGTCACCCAAGCCCAGGAAAGAGCATGTTTCAAACAATGAGACCAGGATCAGCCATGTTAGACACGGCTGTGCGATGGAGTGAGTTGAGGACTGTGAATGTCCATTGAATCCAGGGACACGAAGGTCATGCTGACCGTAGCAAGACTGGTTTTAATGGAGAACTGAGTGGACGCCAGAAGGAGGAGTTGGGGAACACGTGGGACATAAAAGGGGAGACAGTGAAGATAGAAAACTCAAGTGCTTTGGCTGTGATGAGACAGCTGGAGAAACGGCTGAGTGGGCATCAGAGGCTGAGTACGTGGGAGGCCCTTCAGTGTGACAGAAAGATTCACCTTGGAGAGAGATTCTCCTTGAGGGAGCCGTTACTGGAGAGTGTAAGATTCTGAGGAGGTGGGTGGGGAAGGGAGAGTGAGGAACGTCTGGTATCCAGACAATGACAGACTCCTCCTGTCACAGCTTCAGTTTTCCTTGTGTTGTAGCAGGCTGTTTTTCTGCAGAGTGAGGGAGGGGCGAGTGTGTATGTTTGCCTGTGTCTGTGGTGTGAGGGCAGCTGGTCGCAAGAGCGGGGAGAAGCTGGGCGGTAGTTTTTGTGGAAAGGAGGAGAGTGAGTTAATCAGAGAAATGCAGTGAGTGGGTTCACCTGAGATAAGCTTATATGCGTTGACAGTAAAACCAACGTGCTCTCGTGTGACTTTCCTGGTAAGGTTCAGCTGCTGGGGGCTGGACGCAGATCGTTGGCTTCATCAAGGATGAGATTTTGCCAGACAAGGGAAACAAAACCCGACAAGGGCAAGGGAGTGGGGAGCATTGGCAGAAGCGCGCTAAAATCCTGAACCATAGCTCTGCTGAAGGAGGAGGTAAGTCAAGACAGGAGAAGGTCACCGCCCTGTGAGGCTGAGGCTGGAGCAAGGAAGTGGAAGTCCTGCCGAGGCTGAAGAATGGTCCCAGTGGGAGGAGCTGAGCAGGAGGGAAGAAGTGATGTGCACAGAGCGTTTGCATCAGAGATCCTGAAGGTTGAGGAGTTGCAGGGTGGCAAGACCCAATCAGTGTACGTGCACTGGAGTGGATAACCTGCAGTAAAGTGTTGGAGAGGAGAACTTGAGGAATGAGGCCATTTCGTCAAATGTCACGTATGCGTTGAAGCATCTGAGGGTGGTGGCAGGGCTTACAGGCCACATGCTAAGACTTTGAAAAATAACAGGGAAGGGAGCGGCCAGGAATCTGATAGAAGACAATGACAAGAAGGAGAGGTAGAGATGAAAACTATGAAGGTCATAAAAATGAGATTTTATTTTTTTGCAAGAGGAAACACTAGCATGGGATGGACGTAGCAGCAAGGGGCCAGGAGGACAGCAGCCCTGCCTCCTGGTCCTAAGTACGTGGTGGGGGGGGGCAGAAATGTGAGGGCAATGGGAAGAAGCATCCCTGGGGTGGGAAGCGGGCTTCGGTTCAGTCCAGATGCATGAAGGCAGGTCAGAGAGAGCAGAGAAGTTGGGAGTCTCTCCAATGGCAGAGAGGGGAAGAGGCAGGCGAGGGGCAGGGCCTGGATCAGGGCTGGGAAGTACAGAGCATTATTGTCAACACCAACAGGAGGTAGGTCTGGGGGAGGAAGGATGCCTTAAAAATCATAAGAAAAAGAAAAGATTAGCTGCTAATGTCAACCAATGTTAAGCTAATTCAAACCAGGAAGAGAAGGACTGCCTCACCCCCCCACCCCAGTAGGTCCCTGACCGCCCCCCGCAAGCAAGGAGGACGTCCACCTTAGAGAAAAATGTGTCTAAACTAGGGTTTGGGCTCCATTTGAGACAGTTCTCTGAATATTTAACCCCAAATATTCATATTGCAGCTAAAAAGTGTTTCCTCCCTAGTGAAACAGCTGAATTATATATACATATATACAAGCTTGCCAATTAAAGACGCCAATCTAGTTACCTCTTGGCTTTCCCTTCTGAACAATCTCAGACCCTTACTTTTTTGCATAGGTCTTATTTTCTAATCCTGGCTGAATTTAGGGATAGAATGTTCCCCATGTTCTTGGTGTCCTAACTACAGAACTCAGGAAGGGACCCAGTGCTCTAGGAAAAGTTTGGCGAAACCCAAGCATAAAGGGAGGATGACCTCGCTGTCCTTCCAGGCTCTTGTTTTTGCATCCTAACAAAAAGCTGCTGTTATGACTGACTCCCCCTTATCTATTTCCATTGCTGGCTCCTGTTTAGACATCCTTGCCTGTAACCAGTCACTTTTCCTCTTCTTTTTGCATAGTTCATTTCCCGCTCCTGAAGGTAACCACCCTGCATTTATCTTCAGTGAACTTAAAAAAGAATTCTGACCACTTCCCCAAGTTAGTAAGCTTATTTTAAATTTTGTCCTTCATCAGCAGGCTAATGTTGGCCTTCGCACTCCTTGGTGAGGAAGTGACTCATGTGTTCCGAGTTTCCTTCATGGCAGCGCTGTGTTCCAGGGCATCTGTTTGCAAACATTTTCAGCCTGCATTGTTATCTACTACTCCTGTGGCTTCTACTCTGTGTAGGTCAGGCCTTGATCATCTCTCTTCTGCCCTTCATCAACATTAAGAGAATTAATTCCCTAGTGTTTCAAAGCTTAGTTCAAACTTTTGTAGATATTGATGTTGAAGAGAGGTATTTCTAAGTTAATACGTGCAACAAGAAATTAAACTTTTACATTCAAAATCAGCACCTTGATTGGTATTTTTTTAAAGTTCTTGTATATATTGTGTACCTCAAGAAGCACGTGGGCCTGTGAGATGTCTCGTTTTAATTTTTAACCCAACCATTGCATAGAGCAAGGGCATCATCAAAAATTGATGGAAAGAGTCAGAAAATGTTGGAAAGGATACACCTCAGCATGTACAAATCCTCCCTCAGGAAGAATTAATCTCTTCCTTGTCTGAATTATGATGGATTGCATTTTATTTCCTTTCCTTTTCTTTCATCCTTATGACTCCTTTGTAGGTGTTATTACAAACATTTGTGTCTAAGTCTTGTTTCATCCATGGAACTATAGGCCTGCTGAGGAAAGGGATGGTGACTAATTTATCTCACTCACTGCATCTTACATAATGTCTTACAACAGCCAGTGCTCAATAAATATTTGTTGACTGAGTGAACAATTTAGGAGAGTTCAGATCCAAGTTGGATTTTCTTTTCAGCAAAGTAATTTGATTTTAATCAAATTCCTTGTTCTTTCTTATTCAAAATTTTAATTGATTTAAATGGTAAAAAGACTGAAAAAAAATCAATTGAAAGCTAGAAATAAAGATGTTTTTGTAGAAAAGAGTAAATGCTTGTGGATTTCCTTTAAAAAGCACTCACATCAATTTTCATAAGCAAATGTAAGAGGAAGTCATGTGTTCACCTGCCCCTTTCAAATCTGGACAAAATGTTTGGATGGACCCAGTGTGTAGCTCCAGCAGTCCCCTATTGCAGCAAATCAGAGAGAGCCATATGCATGGATCCTATTAGCTCCAAACAACCCGATTATGAGCAGAAAAAGCAAATGCAAATGAGTATTTTTGGATAAAGCACACATTAAAAATGAACAGCAGTTTAGGAAAAAATTAGATTGACTTAAACATGTAAATCAGATGCTTTGTTACACTGTCACTACCCATGCAGAGTCATCTAGACCTGGCCAAGAAAGCTATTGTTTGTGATAATGATTATTGTAGGTAATATTGAATTCCTGTCAATAAATAGCCCTTTATGTGTCAGGCAGCCTAATGCACTGGGTCCAAAAGGATGCAGCAGCATCACAGGACTATTCATGTTTACAGCTTGGCATTTTCTCTGTGGATTTATAAAAAGTCTTAGCTAATGTAAAATGAATCTTCAACATTGTGATGGGAAAAAAAAATGGCTACGTGTAAGACATAATCACCTGCTCAACTCTCTATTCTAATATAGTTTGCTACATTAACTAAAGGTCAGCCTCCGTGTTGATGTTTCACATGTCATGCGAAGGCAGGATAAAGGAAAAAGAAATAAGGTATTGTGAGCCACAGTCTCCTGCAGTACTCACAAGCTCACCAGGACCCAGTCCTGAGCTTCTCCAACCAGATCTAGAGGAAAGCAACAGCCTGAGCCCATTGTCTTGTGGCGTCTGAAATCATTTCTGCCATTGCAGACTCTGCAAGTCAAGAGAGAAATTTGGAAATGGGGGTGCCCATTGAGTTGCAAAACACTCCTACCCCAATGAAGAGCTGGACCAGCCTAAAGAACATCAACACTAAGAAAAAAAACCTAGACCCTTCCCAATACTAAATACAACTATATTCTTTTATTGAAATTTCTCCCTGTTAAACATTATACTAAATGCTTTATATATAATCTCATTTAAGTCCTCACCACTACCCTAGAGGGGGGCATTATTAGCCCCATTTCATAGATAAAGAAATGCAAGATTGCAGAAGATTAGTGTATTACCCCAAATTGCCCATCTAGAAAGTGGCTGTGGGAGCCTTCCAAACCACATCTACCTGATTTTCAAGCCCGACTGTTCACTCTGATCTGCTGCCATTCCATGGAAGATAGGGCTCACTTTGACCCTGTGGCTTTGGAGCCCTGACATAAACCCCAAACTGCTTGGCAGAAAACCTGGGACCAGTTCTAACCAGTCCCCTCTATCAAATGTGCTTGATTAAAGAGTTGTCCTGCAAGATGATCTGCAGAGAAATGGATTCCAGGAGCAAAAAAAAAAAAAAAAAAAAGGAAAATGCTGCAAATGGAAGTCCCTCTTGGAGATTCACACTTTAAAGCAGCATCTTAAAGCCTCTGGGAAATCTTGCATTAAAGAAACACCACCTAACTCAGTGTTTCTTAAACGGATTCGAATACAGAACCCTTTTTGTTTACATAAAACCTATTAATAACTATGGGAATTTATATTCTGCAAAAATGTCTTAAAAAAATGGTGACTCAGAACATTTCCTAAGTTCTTCTCTCAAAAATGTCTCGCTTTTTTGACTCCTTCTACCCAACCATTCTTGTTCTTGTATCCTTTTGGATATCACACTGCTTGGATCAAGCTGGATTTTGCTGCAATCCTCTGGATCTCTCTAAAGGGGTCAATTTCCAGCCCCAAGCCCATTCAGATCCCATACCCCTCTCCCTATGACCTCATGTTGCTGAGGTCACAATCACAACAAGAACAAGATCCATCTCAAATAAGAAAATAAGAGAAATATGATAGGAACCAAGGAACAGAATGAAAAAGAAGGGAACAGGTGACAATTTTCTTGTTTGAAAGCTCAACCACCACTTCCTTAGTGATTTATGATAACGTACAGAATGTATTTACAAATTTTCTTATTCTTGAACCATTCCCCAAAGACTTAACAAACTATATTTTTGTATACAGAATTGCAAATTCAAAGTGAGAAAAGTTCTCAGGCTTCTGCAACAGGGATAACAGTCAATGAAGGAAGTTCTATCATCCAGTTAAGTAGAGCACCAACCTTCAGTAGAGACCTCATTTACTCATTCAACAAACATTTATTGAGCACCTCCTATATGCCAGGCTTTTTAAAATGTACTTAAACAAATAGGTTAAAAATACTGTGTTGCAAGGTGACAAGTGCTATGGAAAAATAGAACAGAAATGCTGAATAAAGGGGATCAGATAGGTAGGCGGAGGGGTACAGATCGCACTGTTAATAGACTTGTGAGATCAGACAAGGGGAAATGTGAGCAAAGACTTGAAGGAGTTGAAGACGTGTATTTTCATAGCCATGCTTTTTCCTCATCTCCTCTTCCATCCTCTTTTCTTCCTCCTATGCTTTTTGTTTTCTTTTTGCCTATGCTTCTTTGATTTTTGTCAGCCTTTATTAATAGTTTAACTGTTTTTAGAACACGGATATTAAATTATTCAGAAAAGTATAAATATGAAATCCAAAATGACCTGAAATTTTACCATACATTACAATTTTGGTGAAAATTCCACTCCATATCTCTACGTATATGAACACAGAAACTTGCAATTTTTCAAAAATGGCATCATGTTGTATGTACTACTCTATAACCTGCTTTTCCACTAAATAGTATTTTTTCTGTCATTTTCATGGCCTTAAAAAAACTATATTCTCATAGGTACTCCATCACATTTTTAAAAATTAAAATGTTATTAACATATATACATTACAAAATTTACTCCTATTTTTGTGCCTATCCACCCTTTTCCCCTCCATAATAGAAGCAAGGGAGCTTCTCCTGTATCCTGCCCATATTACTTAATGTACATACAGCAGATATAGATTTATATCCTTACCCCCCACCCCTTACACATATATGTACACCATACACTGTTTTACATTTCGCTTTTTCATTTAATGCTAGGGCGAGCTTTCCCATATTAGCACATAGGGGTCCTTTTCAACTGTAGGCATTTGTTGTGTGGATGTACCATAGTTTATTTAGTGACTCCTAACTAAGTATTGATGGTTATTTGGGCCCAGTCAGTCTTAAACAGAAGATGACATGAACTTGAAATAGAATGTGCCTGAAACAAAATTTAAGAGATGCTACTAATTTTTTTCCTTGAAATTATAATTGAAGTCAATGGGAAAAGATGTTCCACAAAACTTCTGATAAAGTTATCTATTACTGCTTAAATATCAACATCCCTGGGCAAATGTTTATGAATGAGAAAATTTGTTCTTTTCATGTTATTTCCCATGTTATAAGCAGCAAAAATTTGTAATAAAACATTTAAAATAATACTTTGTAGGTTTCTTCTGGTTTTGAATATTTTGTAAGTATCTATCTGGTCAACATAAATTTTTTTCTATTTCAATACTAATGGTAAAACTAGTTAAAAATTCCATGTCAAATATTCCTATTGCAAATTTTTCATCGACTTGATTTCCCCAAAGGCTAAAAATTAATCATTGTAAGCATTAGTATAAGGTTATTCTTCAAAATAATTTATGTTTTGGGAAACATGAATAGAAAAAGTAACAGAAAAAATGAATACCATGTACCAGGTGCATCTAAAACTTACCTCACATGCCCCTTAAAAATCTATGAGTTAGACATTATTATTCCCTTTTACAGGTAAGGAAACAGGATCAGAGAAGGAAAATGTTATGCCCAAAGTTAGACATAAATTCAGTTTAAGAGCCAGGATTCAATCCTCTCAGTTTCTGTGCTTGTCCATGCTTTACCCAGACTCTTGGGCAAGTTGATTGTACATGGCCTCTGATCATTTATTTTTTGACCATTCATCACAGATAAATCACCTTCTTTTAAATTAAAAAAAGAAAAATCATTTTGCCATCTTTTAAATTAAGAAAAGAAAAATCATTTAGGGTTTCCCCAGCTATTCAGGGGCCTAGGTCAGCTATCTCTCTCTCTTTTTTTTTGCCCTCAGGGATAAAGCAGCTCTGAAAATAAGTGATACATATTAGATGTCTCTAAGAGGTCTTGGTTTCTAAAATTTAGTAGTGGGGCAACACACTTTTGTAGACAAACCATTGTCTCTTACAAAGATAAAGGTAGAGAGAAACATAGAGAAAATCACTGGGGAGCACAATTATCTGTTCCTTCCACAGAGAAACCAGATCTGGAGAGAGAAGTGTGGCACCGAATAAAAGAAAGTAAAAGAAAAATGAGGTAATTAGAAGCATATCTCCAGTTTCATAGAGCACAACCATATTATAACAGTTCCCTATTGACAGAAATATGCTATAATCTACTTCTGGGGGTTGTCACTTGACACAGTATGTTTTATAGAATTATATAGGAAAAGAAGTTCAAAAAAAGGGCAGTGGGGAGGTCCCACGATTCACATACTGGAAAAATCTTGAGTTTAAAGTAGATCATCCTCTTGTCTAGGTTGTTGATATGTTTTTTGAAATGTTTTCACACTGAGATTTTCCTTCCCCTATCATTGGTCCATCTTCCTCTTTCTCTCAGAATTGAAGTAATTGGATTTGAGGTTCTCCATTGTGAAGTAACTCTGGGCAGGGAAGCTGTGAATGCTCTCCATGCCTAAAAAGTCAGGGCATTCATTTGCAAGAAATGAAGTCAAAAGGATGTTAATGGAAAAATAGAAAAATTTTACAGGTAGGGCAGGTTCAGGAGAAATGGATTCTCTTGAGTGGTGAGAACTGTTTGATTTTAGATATTCTAGGAACCTATGGACTCAGTGAATGTACCTTCCCAGACACCAGTCCCCATATATCCCAACTCTATAGGTGTTCAAACCTCTTAGTCAAGAACTGCTTCAACCTGCATGGATTCCTGTATGTATTCACTTCAGAGCAGGTCCAGGGAGGTGAGAGATAGGACAGTAGGTGGAAGCACTTCCCTGTTCACCTCAGTCAATGATGGGCAGAGGCAGCAAACCCCTCATGGTCTGCGGGCAATGAACCACAGGTACCTGAGAGAAATGACACAGCTGGAAAAATAAAAAGGTCTTTTCCCCAAATGTCCTCTTCTCAGAGTAGAGCTAGGGCTATGCACCAGGAGACCAAAAGAAGGTGTCCACTGCGAGAGTTACACACATGTAAAAATCTTTTTTTGATAAGAAATAATGGAAAATGAGGCATTGGAGATATTAGTCACACTTGTATGTTGTATTTTCTTGATATATCTTCCTGGAACATACCAATAAAATAAATGAAAATTCAAAAGAGTGATTACCCCTGAGGAAGGGAATAAAATCTGCAAAGGAGTACAAATATGTTGTTAAACAATTCTGGTTAAATGTCATGTCTTTAAAAATAATCTGAAGCAAGGATGACAAACTTGAACATTCGGTAAGCTGGTTTACTTATGGATTGTTAAATGAATTTCACTGTGTCTTTTTCTGATGGTCTTAAATATTTTATGCGTTAAATATGTATTGGTGGGCTTCCCTGGTGGCGCAGTGGTTAAGAATCCACCTGCCAATGCAGAGGACACGGGTTCGAGCCCTGGTCTGGGAAGATCCCACATGCCGTGGAGCAACAAAGCCCATGCGCCACAACTACTGAGCCTGCGCTCTAGAGCCCGTAAGCCACAACTGCTGAGCCCGTGAGCCACAACTACTGAGCCCGTGTGCCACAACTACTGAGCCTGCAATCTAGAGCCCGTGCTCCGCCACAAGAGAAGCCTCCACGATGAGAAGCCTGCGCACTGCCACGAAGAGTAGACCCCACTCTCCGCAACTAGAGAAAGCCCATGCGCAGCAACGAGGACCCAGTGCAGCCAAACATAAATATATTAAAAAAAAAGAAGAACGAAATGGAACTTCCCAGAGATGGAAAATACAATATTTAAAATAAAATTTTATTGGATAGGATTAGCAGCAGATTAGACATGCAGGGAGAAAAAGATCAGTAAACTCAAAAGCACTGCAAAAGAAACCACCCAAACTGAAGCAAGAAGAGGAAAAAAAAAGGATAAAAAAAATGAACAGAGTAGTGAACTATATTCAATATCTCATCATAAACTATAATGGAAAAGAAAAAATAAAAATGAACAGAGCCTTGGCATCCTGTGGGGCAATGAATATCAGGTGGTGCAGATTCCTGTAATTGGAGTGTGGAGGAAGAGGGGAAAGGACAAAACAGAAGTCATATGAAGATGCCTGAAGAAATAAGAGCCCCCCAATTTTCAAGTCAAATAAAAAAATTATAATCAACTTGTTGAGAGACAGTGAAAAACAATATTAAAGGCAGAAGAAGGAGAAGGGGAGGGAAGACATTACACACAGGAGGAAAAAAGAATAATCACTGACATCAGAAACAATGCAAGCTGGAAGAGAGAGGAAGAACATTTCTAAAGTGATGAAAGGGGGAAAAAGACCCTAAAGTTTTATATCTAGGAAAAATATCCTTCAAAAAGACAGACAAAAAATAAATAAATGTTCAGGCAAACAGAGAAACAGAAAATTAATGGTCAGGAAAGCTGCACAACAAAAAACATTAAAAAAAGTTCATTCTTCAGGCCATTGAAAGATGATCCCTAATACAGATTCAGATCTACAAAAAGGAATGAAGAACACCGGAAAGAGTAAATATATGAGCAAATATTAATGACTTTTTTCCCTTATTTAAAAAATAATTAAATAGACAACTAATGAGAACATACTGTATAGCACAGGGAACTCTACTGTGGTGACCTAAATGGGAAGGAAATCCAAAAAAAGAGGGGATATATGTATATGTATAGCTGATTCATTTTGCTATACAGTAGAAACACAACACTGTAAAGCAACTATACTCCAATAAAAATTAATTAAAAAATAAAAATAAGAAAAAAAATAATTGGCTATGCAAAACAAAATTAATGCCAATGTATTTGTGGTTTTTACCACGTGGAGAAATAGTGTATGATGATAATAGCACAAAGGATAGGAAGGGATTAAGTGAAATCACAGTCTATGTAAAGCCATATAATATTATTTGAAGGTGGACAGTGACAAGTTAAAGACGGATATTATAACCCCTTGAGCAGTGATGACATCAGGGACCTGGGTAGAGGTCTGTGGGAACTCTGAGTACTTCTGCAGCTTTTCTGTAAGTCTAAAATTATTTCAAAATAAAAAGTTAAAAAGGAACAATATATGTATTGGGTACATTGGATCTTATGTTAATTTTATCTCAAAAACATTGATTTTAACAAAGATGATCCAGCTATGTCTCCTCTCTGTGTGTCATAGAGTCATTTCCGAGGTGGTTTCCATAAAGGTCTCAAGACTTCTGCCAGCTGCAGCTGGGACTGCTAGTTTCATCACGTCTATCAGGGGAAAGGGCGAGCACCTTATAGGAAGTTCCCATAATTCTTTCACAGAGAGCCCCTAAACATCTTATATCTCACTGCACTGACTGGGTCACATGTCTACTCCTGAACAGAGCCTTGTGGCCTGGAAAACAGCATATCCTGAATTACTAAAGCCAATCAGGGCTCACCCTGGAGCTGGGGGTGGCGTCAGTCACAACTAAACCTCGCTACTGGGAAAGTCAGGGTTTTGTTAGGACAATGATAGAAAGAAATGTATGCTGGGGAGGCAGCCGACAAATGCCTGGAAGAGATGGCTTCTGGGTTGCTATAAGCAAAATATATGTTAAATTCCCAACCTAAGAGGTTCTAAAGACTAATTATCAGCATTACTTAACTACAGCTATTTTATCATTCTACTTGCTTTTTCCAATCAGAGAAATTTCCAAAGAATTTGGATGGGCTTACACTGGGTAATACCATTTAGATAAAATATTCGATAAACTCAATTCAATGATTTTCATGACTTCCAGAAGACACACCATTCCATTCTCTTTCCTCTCTCCTCTACTTGACAGACTCTTTCTTTCTTTTTCCTCCTTCTCTTATTTTCCCCACTCTTTTTGTTCTGAACACCTTGTTTACAGTAACACAGGTAGAGAAATCCTTGAGTCAAGTGCAATGCCAAGTGAAATTAGTTTGACAGTCCTGCTGCTTTCAAAGAATAAGTCTGTCCTACCAATGCTGGGTCTTTGATTTTTCCAATGGCTATGAAATGTAAAAATGGTTAGTGTTACATATAAAAAGGACAAATGTTCTAACTGTGAGCTCTTTCCAGTGGGAATAATCAGTTTAAGAGTGAGGATTAGAACCTCTGCAAACAGAAGAATGCATTTACTGAGAGTCTTCCCTCACTCTTGCTTACTGTACCCAATTTTCTCAAACCTTCATTGGTAGATGTTTCCCCAGTGACTGCCATGGAAGAAAACTGTCATTTTCCTAAGCCTGCTTAAGTGCTTCTAGGCTTGACTGTTTCTAGCCTTGACTGCATCTAACACTTCTGGGACAAATTTCAATCTTCCTAGGAATAATAATTAACTAGTTTCAGAGTTTGCCAATAACGGGAATACACATCAAATAATATATTGTCTGCAATTATGTTTCAGTTAGCATGCTATTATATAATTAGCAATTTTTAGATTACTATAATAATCAAAAGAGCATATATTTTGATAATGTGCTGATTACATGGCCCACAAAATATCTTAACTCTTCAGGAGAGGCTTGTCTCTGAGCATTTTTAAAATTCATACAGTAGAAAGTCAGCTCATCTAGATTCTCAGCTGCAAACCACTTAACAAATCCAGAGTGAATTTTAAAAATGCCAACCCTGCTATCTGAAGAGCCTGCTATTGTGCCAGATTCCGCTGATGGAAGAATGTTTTCACAGCTTGAATATCAATCCTGAAAAAATATCCGAGAGAAAGCAGAAATAGTAGACAAAGGAGAAGACTATAAACCCAAGAAAGGATGCATTATTTCCCTTAGCTATAAGTGGTCTGGACTAATGATTCCCTGAATACTGACTTTGCACATTTGTCCATTTTAGACATGTTACTTTTACTTTTACTATTTCTAACATTAAAACATTTCACACTATTCACTGTTAATAATTCACAATTTAGTTGAGTGTTAATTTTTTAAAAGGCTAAGTATAATGTGTACATATTTAACCAAGTTTACAAATCAAAGCAAATAATTATTCTTTTTTCCCTAGAACATAAAATATTCTGTGATATTTCAGTGGGAATTGGAAAAACTAAATGTGAGTGGGTGAAGCCAGGATCTACAATAACTGACCTCATACCCAGCCCAGCGGGAGAGTTAAGAGATTCTAGAGCCACGTTGTCCAAGAGAATATAGTGAGAGCCACATAGGTAACGTCTAACTTCCTAGTAGCCATATAACAAGGCAAAAAGAAACAGGTGAGATTAGTTTTAGTAATATATTCTATTTAGCCTAATATATGTAACATATAATCAATATACAATTATTAATAATATATTTTGGGGCTTCCCTGGTGGCGCAGTGATTGAGAGTCTGCCTGCCGATGCAGGGGACACGGGTTCGTGCCCCGGTCTGGGAAGATCCCACATGCCGCGGAGGGGCTGGGGCCGTGAGCCGTGGCCGCTGAGCCTGCGCGTCCGGAGCCTGTGCTCCGCAATGGGAGAGGCCACAGCAGTTAGAGGCCCGCGTACCGCAAAAAAAAAAAAAAAAAAAAAAAAAAAAATATATATATATATATATATATATATATATATATATTTTGCTTTTCTCATACTATGTCTTTGAAATCCAGTGTGTAGTGTACTTACCAGCACACCTCAACTTGGACCAGCCACATTTTAAGTGCTCCAGAGCCACATGGGGCTGGTGGATACCATATTAGACAACCCAGCTCTAGGTAGATTTGCCAAGGATCGATATCATTTGCTTCTCAGACTTTTGGAAGACAAATTAGATTAATAGTTTTTTTTTTTTTTTTGCGGTATGCGGGCCTCTCACTGCTGCAGCCTCTCCCGCCGCGGAGCACAGGCTCCGGACGCACAGGCCCAGCGGCCATGGCTCATGGGCCCAGCCGCTCCGCGGCATGTGGGATCTTCCCGGACCGGGGCACGAACCCATGTCCCCTGCATCGGCAGGCGGACTCCCAACCACCGCGCCACCAGGGAAGCCCAGATTAATGGATTTTTTAAATGTAAACTTCTTATTGAAGTATAAAAAAGTACAGAAAAATGCACAAATCCTAAATGCATTTGGATGAGTTTTCATGAAGAACATAGCTGTTTAACTATAATCCAGGTCATGAGATGAACATTAAGAGAACCACAAAAGGTCCCTCAAAATCCCCTTAGATTTTTAAAAATTAATTAATTAATTAACTAATTAAAATTTTTGTCTGCGTTGGGTCCTTGTTGCTGCCCATGGGCTTTGTCTGGTTGCGGCAAGCAGGGGCTACTCTTCCTTGGGGGGCGCGGGTTTCTCACTGCGGTGGCTTCTCTTGTTGCGGAGCATGGGCTCTAGGCTTGCGGGCTTCAGTAGCTGCAGCACGCAGGCTTAGTAGTTGTGGCACAGGGGCTTAGTTGCTCTGCGGCATGTGGGATCTTCCCGGACCAGGGCTTGAACCCGTGTCGCCTGAATTGGCAGGCAGATTCTTAACCACTGCACCACCAGGGAAGTCCAGATTTTCTTTTAATATCACAAATATGAAGACATTGCTTTCCTCGCCCTCCCTCCCTCAAGTGGATCTACTTATATAACCAGGAAGAGGATATTGCTGACGCACACTGAAAGCCAGTCCTTGGGTGCTCAGGGCCATGACTTAGTGGCCATGAATCTGGATTATGGGCCCTCACAAATGTGAAGAAATCCTCATGGGATCATGCCAGGAAAGGAGGCTTGGGAAAGCAGGACATCCCTGACTACATAAAAAAATTGGCTCTACCTATATTTGTCCAGGCTCTCATTTCGTTTCAAATATAAGGTGATTTAGACTCAAATAGCTTTTTAATCTGCTTTCTTGCTTCACATCGTCATTACATATGAGAGTAGGGTAATGATGAAAAAATTATTCTCAGTTATACCAACTTGCACAGAATTTTGTGACGACCATAAACGTTTTTGATCAGAGGCAAAATTCTCTCTTGGCATAAGCAGAGCTGGGTATACAACATATGCTCTGGAAATACTTGGTAACAGGAGCATGAGAGGCCAGAGCAAGCATCCAAGCATTTTATGTATTCTTCTGAAAAAATATTTTTTGGAAGGCTATATCTGAGATTTATAGACGTAAAATCTTTCTAGAGCCAGGTTGGGGGCTGGGGCACAAAGGGTCAGAGTGAGGATAAGTATGAGTGCAGGGAAGCAAACGCAGCCAAGCTAGAGATTAAATCACACATCTCTGACCTCTCCTTTAGGACCCTCTGCCTGGGACGGGAGAGCTGCACGCCTTCAAGGCCCTTCCCAAAAAGAGAGCAGTCTCATCAACAGCACAGATCAAAATGGCTCTCCCAGGAAATAGAACACCTTGCTCCCACGGTGAGCGTGATGTCTCTCTCTTCCTTTCTGGCACATCCTTCCCAGTAGGGTGACTTTCTCTGGGGGAAAAAAGTGTCTAGGCTATTTTCAAGCACCTGACAAATGAAGATCATAATGAGAGCCGGTCGACCACAGAGCTATTTAAGCGGTTAAAGATAGAAAATGGTATTGGCGAAAACCCAGTCTTTCCATAGCTTAGTGACTATTTTGTCATAACCTATTCTGGAGAAAGTGAAATCATTTTATAATATTGGTGTCGAGGAAAGGAGGCTGAGGATCCCATGTTATATCGTTTGTTCTATCTCATAGAATATGACTTAACCCTTTCTGTATCTGAACGTGATGGAAATCCATATCTTCATGAGGTCTGGGGGCCTGGCCAGGAAATGGGGTGGCAACACTAGATCTGCCCGGGAATGAACCCTGTCCAATTTCCCACAAGACTTCTGGGAAGGTTGTTTGATTGAGTACCTCTGAGAAACTTTTTGCCCAGATGAATAGGGCATTAGAACGTTCAAGAATAAAATAAGTTAGTATAATCCTAATAATTACGTGCAAAACAGATCTCACTTCCCAGAAAAGAAAACCACAAGACAAAGTAACGAGAGTTCTAAATTTACTTTTTAAAAATATTTTCAGCTTTGTTGAGGTTTAATTGACATATAAAATTTTAAGGTATTTAAAGTGTCCATCGGGGAGATATGATAGATGTCTACATTGTGAAAGGATCCCCTCCATCAGTTAATTAACACATCTCTCACCTCACCAAAACAGTCAGTGATAGCTACATAGTTATTGCTTGTATTTAGCAAAACGAGTGGAGATCTAGCTCCGTGAAGGCAGTTTTTAACAGCAGCAAGAGCCTGATCGCCAGATAACCGCGGACAATGCCTAAAACCCACCCATTTCCATTACAACGCAGCCTGAGGAGGAAGGAGAAAAAGAAGAGAAAGATGGCAACCACATGTAAAAGAAACCATGAAGTTTTACTTTCTCTGCCTCTTCCACCTACCTTCTGTCCCAACCTACATTTTACTCCCTGATAAAGCTCTAAATGGTTAATCTGAGCAGAGTACATAGCTAAAGCTGTACTAGAACTTTTCTTTGTGCACATTCTTCCCTAGATAAGCTTATCATTCTCCTGAATTTGCATACCTTCTATATATTCATAGCAACAACCCCTAGATCTATCAATATACATCCACGGCACAAACCTTTCCTCTGAGCTTCAGGCACACAAATAGAGCTTCATAGTAGACACCTCCAAACACACGGTTTATAGGCACAGCAAATTCAGTAAGTCCAATTGAGCCTGGGATGTTCCCCTGTTCTCTTGCAGTGTTCTCTGACTCAGTGAATGGCACTTAGTTGCCCAAGTCTGACACCTGGGAGTCATCCACCACACGTCCCAGGTCAGTACTCCAACTTCCAGTCAATCACTAAATCCTTTTCATTCTAGCTCCTTCAAATATTTTTTTTTAAATTAATTTATTTAGTTTATTTTTAGCTGTGTTTGGTCTTCATTGCTGCACACGGGCTTTCTCCAGCTGCCACGAGCAGGGGCTACTCTTTGTTGTGGTGCGTGGGCTTCTCATTATGGCGGCTTCTCTTGTTGCAGAGCACAGGCTCTAGGCACCCGGGCTTCAGTAGTTGTAGCACAAGGGCTCAGTAGTTGTGGCTCTTGGGCTCTAGAGCGCAGGCTCAGTAGTTGTGGTGCACGGGCTTAGTTGCTCCGTGGCATGTGGGATCTTTCCAGACCAGGGCTCGAACCCGTGTGCCCTGTATTGGCAGGGGAATTCTTAACCACTGCGCCACCAGGGAAGCCCTAGCTCCTTCAAATCTTAAGTCCATCCACTTCAGCTCAAGGTGGAGGGCACAGTCCTCCAGACTGCCAACTCTGCCCAAGACTTCTGACACCAGCCGGAAGTTTGGGGGCTCCCAGAGCTACCCTCACTTCAGACACTCTCAGGCTTGATAATTTGGTAGAATGACTCACAGAACTCAGGAAAGTACTATATGTACAATTATGATTTTATTACAGCAAAGAGTAAAAGTCAGAACCAGCGAAAGGAAGAGATGCATGGGGCAGAATTTGGGACTGAGAGGGCTCCAGACTCAAGCTTCCATGTCCACATGTTGGTGTCCAGAGATTTTACTGAGGCATTAAGTAGGCATGTTGATTGAGTCATGGCCTACTCTGTTAAACTCAATCTCCAGCCCGCTCTCCTTCTTAGAGGTCAGACTGGCATCACATGGCTCAAAGTCCCAACCCTCTAATCACATGATTGATCTCTCTGGTGTGGCCAGTCCTCACTTTAAGACTTCTGGTGTAGGAAGAATCCTCCAATGAGGCATCTCTTAGCATAACCTATCAGAATGTCCACCATGAGTCATTTACCAGCAAAAACTGTTAGGTGTGCTTTGAGGGGTCACCATGAATAACAACACATTCCTATCACTCGGGACATTCCAAGGGTATAAAGTTAACCCCCGGGTGCAGGAACAAGGCCAGCCCTCTCTCTGAGTAAAGTTAATTCATCACTGTCCGCATCTTAGATCTGGCAGGTTGGTGCTCAGGACAGACAGGCTGCATTCTTTTCTTAACTGTATATAAGAGACCAAAGGCCAAGAATAAGCAAATTAGGGCTTAGGGAGATTTTAGTCTACAAATGCCATAAGCACACTTTATTTTGTCTTCAGCTGCTAAAACTTCACGGTATAGACAAGGAAGAATTAATATTACCAGATATACCCCCAAACAATGACCGCTATACTAAGGCTTAGTTAAACCAAAGGTTACAATAATTCTGGCTTACCTCCTTCTGGTTATTTATAGTTTACAAAGTGCTTTATATACCTTATCCTTGGATTGTTAGTCAGACTGTAAAAAGAATATAAAAATTAATTCAAAAATTGAGCAACAGGACTTCCCTGGTGGCACAGTGGTTAAGAATCTGCCTGCCAATGCAGGGGACATGGGTTCGAGCCCTGGTCTGGAAAGATTCCGCATGCCATGGAGCAACTAAGCCCATGCACCACAACTACTGAGCCTGTGCTCTAGAGCCCACGAGCCACAACTACTGAGTCCGCGTGCCACAACTACTGAAGCCCGGGTGCCTAGAGCCCGTGCTCTGCAACAAGAGAAGCCACTGCAATGAGAAGCCCGCGCACTGCAATGAAGAGTAGCCCCAGCTCACCAGAGCTTGAGAAAGCCCATGCACAGCAACGAAGACCCAATTCAGCCAAAAGTAAATAAATAAATAAAATTTTTAAAAAATTGAGTGACAATTAGCAGAGCAAAAAGATTATTCAAATTAATTCATTTAAGAATTAAGTTGTGCTAGAATTCATTTTTCTAACAGTTGATATGCTAATTTAGATTCCTCTAGGAAGTCTGTTATGTGGCAATCCTTTGTTAATATAGTTCAAGATATTTTGTTAATTTGAAAGTTCAGAATTTCATATGCAATAGTTTTTTGAGTTTTTTTTCTCTCTAAAACCAAATTTGTGTTAGTGTGACATGAAAAAATTAAGATAAAGTAGATGATGAGGGGCTTTCCTGGTGGCACAGTAGTGGTTAAGAATCCACCTGCCAAGGCAGGGGACACGGGTTCGATCCCTGGTCTGGGAAGATCCCACATGCCGCGGAGCAACTAAGCCCATGCGCTACAACTACTGAGTCTGCGTGCTACAACTACTGGAGTACTCGTGCCTAGAGCCCACGAGAGAAAGCCCATGCACAGCAATGAGGACCCAACACAGCCAAAAATAAATAAATTTATTAAAAAAGAAGTAGGTGATGAAATTTTTTTTGGAAGGAAGATGTTTGTCATTTAAGCAGAATATTTTCCCCCTTTCCCCTAAATAGGGTGAAATTCATGTCTCTTTTTGAGAATGTGTGAAAGTTCTTTACTTCTGATATAATATCAACCTACCTACCAGTAATTTTCAGATGCAGGAAGTTATGCCCTCACCCTTTCCTTTCAAATTTTCTATATTTAAACTTTTCACAAATTCATACTGACCAAACTAAGGAGGCTTAGCTATAATGATGATATTTTTCTAAACCTTTAAAAAAGTGGTTTAAGATACTTTATTTAGAAAAAAACAACTAACTAAAGGATCTGGTCATGACAACAGACTGAGCTCACACCAAAAGCTTATTCTATGCCTCCCAAACCCTAGAAATAAGATAAAATAAATATAATAAACTAGTAAATCTATAACTATTCTAGAAGACAAGAATAGCAGTTGAAGACCAAAAACTATAAGGTTCTTCTAAAGTATGGAAAGCAGATAGGTCCAAAAGTTTAAAACCACAGCTGGAAATTCAAGAAGAACTGCTATAAAAGGCCATTTATGAATCGATAGATGTATTCCAGTGTATCCATTAGGGAGGGAGAGAAACAGGACCAGTAGTGGAGATATCTACATCCCTATGTACAAAGAGATTTGTTACAGGGTTACCACTTGCTCAATTGTGGGAGCTAGTTAAGTGGTCTCTATGAAGCTATTGTCTCTGCATTTGATGCTGGAGCTTGAAGTCCACAGGGCAGGCAGTCACGTGGAAAGATTGTGAGCAGAACGGAACCCACAAACGCAAACTGGAACTCCATAAGGACAGACTGAAACCTGTGCTCATTCTTGCTACTCCTGACATTGGTGTCATTGGTGCCATTGTGTCATAGAGCTAAACATGCAAACCTGACTCAGGGGTCAGAGAAGTGGAAGGGTGATCCAGGGGAAGGGAGAACAATTGCAGGCTTAGCTACAATTGCTTTGTGCCTGTAAGGTACATCAGCAGATGGGTAACAACATGTGAGCATCCTAACCAGAAACATACAAGAAAGGGAATTCTAGGAAATGTAGTCCAGCCTACTAGCCAAGGTTAGCACATGACAAAGCTGGAATGCAAGAAAAGAAAAAAGAAAAGAAATCAGTGAAACAACTTATTAAAGCTAAATGTGCTAGAGACAGACAAATACTCTATGATTTCACTTATATGTGGAATCTAAAAACCAAAACAAATGAACAAACATAACAAAACAGAAACAGAGTTATAGATACAGAGAACAAACAGGCAGTTGCCAGAGAGGAGTCGGGGTGGGGGGGTGGCAGAATGAGAGAAATAGGTGAGGGAGATTCAGAGATACAAACTTCCAGTTATTGGTATGAAATGTACAGTGTGGGCAATATGGTCAATAATTATGTAATATTTTTGTACAGTGAGGGGTGGTAACTAGACTTATTGTGGTGATCATTTTAAAACATACAGAAATATCCAATCACTATGTTGTGTAACAGGAACTAACACAGTGTTGTAGGTCAATTACACCTCAAAAACAAACAAATAAAGAAGGTCATAGAAAAACGGATCAGATTTGTGGTTACCAGAGGCCTGGAGTGAGGGGGAGAGGAAATTGTATGAAGGTGGTCAAAATGTACAAACTTCCAGTTAAAAGATAAGTATTAGGGTTGTAATGTACAACATCATAAATATAATTAACACTGTTGTATGCTATATATAAAAATTGTTAAGAGAGTAAGTCCTAAGAATTCTCATCACAAGGAAAATAATTTTTTTTCTATTTCTTTAATTCTGTATCTAAATGAGATGATGGATGTTTGCTAAACTTATTATGGTAATCATTTCATGATATATGTAAGTCAAATCATTACACCATACACCTTAAACTTATATAGTGCTGTATGTCAATTACATCTCAATAAAACTGGAAGAGAAAACAAAAACTAAAATTTAACACTATTTTAGTTTCATAAAATGTATTAGGAAAAAATGGGTAATGAAGGGAGATACAGAAAAAAAATACGAGGAAAAAAAAAAGGAGAAAAATACACTTAAATGTGTTGATTTTTTTTAAAAAAATGTAAAGCAAAATCAATAAAAATTACAAATAATATTTTAGAAGAACAATATATGAAACAGTAGGAGTGAGGCAGGAAGGAGTAGAGGGAAAGGAAAAAACAAAATGTTTCTGAGATTCTGCTGATTAAGTAAAAAATATAGCTATTGGCTAATTCTAACAACAATAAAAAAGTGACTTTAAGAATGCATTTTAAAATTATGGAAGCAAAAACAAAAGGGTGAAATAAAGACTTTCTCAGACAATAAAAAGCTTAGGAAATTTTTTTGCTTATAGAAACGCACTTTAAGAAATGCTAAAAACTGTTTTACTGACGGCAAGTGATACTAGATGGAAACTTAAATCTATGCAACTGAATAAAGAGTGCTGGAAAAGGTAAATATGTGGGTAAATATAAAATACTTACTTCTCATTTTAAAATATCATAAAAAGACAACTGACTGCTTAAGGCAAAAATAATAATACTTTATGGGTTTATAACATATATAGAAGTAAAACGCATGATAATAGCACAAAGCAAGGGAGACGGGTAATTAGTGTATATTGTTGTAAGGTTATTATATTGTGCAGTGATGCAATATTATTTGATGGTAGAATGTTATAAGTAAAGATGAATATTGCAAACTCTACAACAACCCCTGGTACCCTCAAAAAACAAACAAATAACAAGCAATTCAAAGAGATATAGCTCTAATGAAAAGCCAGTAGAGAAGATACAGTGGAATACTAAAAAAAAGTCAAAAGAATTAAGAAAAAAACGGGGAGAAAAAAAGAACATATGGGACAAATAAACAGCAAAGCACAAGATGGCAGACTTAAATCCAACTATATCAGAAATTAAATTTAATGTAAGTGGCCTAAATACTCCAATTAAAAGACAAAGGCTTAGTGAAATAAGTCAAACAAAGAAAGGCAAATACTGTATCACTTATATATAGAATCTGAAAAATAATACAAATGAATGTATATACAAAACAGAAACAGATTCACAGACATGAAAAACAAACTTGTGGTTACCAAAGGGGAGAGGGAAGGGGGAGGGACAAATTAAGAGTATGGGATTAACAGGTACAAACTACTATACATAAACAACGAGGATTTACTGTATAGCACAGGGAATTACACCCATTATCTGTAATAACCTATAATGGAATATAACCTGCAAAAATACCGAATCACTATGCTGTACACCTGAAACTAATACAATATTGTAAATCAACTATACTTCAATTAAAAAAAAAAGAAAAAGCCTGCCAGACAGGATAAAATGACAAAAGCCAACTACATGCATGTTAAAAAAGATGCATATTAAATAGAAAGACACTGAAATGTTGAATGTTAATGGACAGAAAAAGATAAACATAAACCATAACAAAAGAAAACTGACATGGCTACATTAATACTGTCTTCTGGCTTGCATAATTTCAGACAAAAAGTCTTTCTCTTTTTTATATTTGTTCCTCTGTATATAATGTGCCTTTTATTTTTTCCTGTCTGCTTTTAGAATTTGCTCTTAATCATAGGCAATTTAATTATGCTAAGTCTTGAGGCATTTTTCTTTGTTTTTATCTTGATTAGGATTTGTTACTATTCTTAGATCCTTGGATTTATACTTGACCTCAGATTCACAAAAATGGTTTGCCATTTTTCTGCTTTCCCCGTTCTTCTAGGACTCCAATTACACATATGTAAACGTGTCTCATAGATAATAAAGGATCTTTACCAGCTACTTTTCTCTTTACGTTTCATATTAGAGTTTCTATTTGCTATGCCTTCTTCAAGTTCACTGATCTTTTCTTCGGCAGAATCCAATCAGCTGTTAAGTCCACCTGGTAAATTTTTATTTCAGATTTTGTATTTTTCAGCACTAGAAGTTACATTTATATAGTTTCATTTCTCTCCTCATTATGTTATGTATTCCTTTCATTCCTTGGCATATTTTTAATAGCAATTTTACAGTCAATTTCTACTAACATTATCATCATCATTCTGGTTCTGTTTTTATTAACTAATTTTTTCCTGCTGAATATGTCACATATTCTGCTTTTTTGCACAGCTGGTAATTTTTTTTTTTTTTTTTTTTTTTTTTTTGCGGTACACGGGACTCTCACTGCTGTGGCCTCTCCCGCTGCGGAGCACAGGCTCCGGACGCGCAGGCTCAGCGGCCATGGCTCACGGGCCCAGCCACTCTGCGGCATGTGGGATCTTCCCAGACCAGGGCACAAAGCCGTGTCCCCTGAATCGGCAGGCGGACTCTCAACCACTGTGCCACCAGGGAAGCCCTACTTTTTTATTGGATGCTGGATGTTGTGAAAATTATGTTGTTGAGTGTCTGAATTTTTAAAAAAATTTTCTTTAAAAAGTGTTGAATTTTGCTATGGCTGGTAGGCAAATTATTTGAAGATCAATTTGATCCTTTTGATGTTTAGTTATAAGCTTTGTTAGGGTCGGCAGACAGTGGCCTTTACTCTAGGCTATTTTAGCACTATTACTAAGTTGCAACCTTTCTATGGTCTCTGCTGAATACTCCAGCTTTTCAATATGGTTTCTCCATTGTAACTAATTAGAAAATAAAACATCTCTCAGCCCAATGTGAGCTCTGGGAATTTTCTAGTTTATAGCTCATTTGCAAAGCCTTATGGAGTTCTGCACTACACATGTGCAGCTTAGCATTCAGCCGAAACCTCAACAGACCCTTATGCAGATTTGTACATTTTTGGAGCTCTAACTCTGCACAGTTCCCTCTTCCCCAATATTTTGCCTTGTAAATTCCATTCACCTTGGCATTCCCAAACTCCAATCCCTGTCTCTTTAGCTCAGTGAGACCACTGTCATCTGCCTGCTGCCCCCTTACTGTACTACAATATGGAAAGTACCTCTGGGCAGAAACCAATGGTGATCATCAGTTTCACTTTGTTTCATTTTTTCAAGTGTTACAGTCCTGACTGGTTTCCAATTTCTAAACACTGTTGTTTCAGATATTTTGTCCAATTTTCTAGTTGTTTATGGCTAGTTCAGTACCAGGTATTCTGTCATGGCTGAAAGAAGAAAACCTCTACACTTTCTCTTGTTTGTATCATTGAACCAATGAATCACATGAAAAATTACCTACCTCTGTACTTTTTAGATACATGACCCAATAAATTTCCTTTTTATTTTAAGACACTATGAGTTGGATTTTTCTGTTGCCTACAACCAAAATTTGTATCCTAAGTGATATACTATATAAAGACTTGGATTCATAGCTAAAAAGTGAAATATTTATTTAGTATTTTATTATTTCGCCTCCATTTTTTCCCAGATTGATCTTTAGCAATGCAAGCATTGTTCAGTTCAGTTGCCTTCTGTCAACTACAAATTGGCACTTGACATTGGCATTTGTCATCTACCTCTACAAGGATTAAACCATGTCCTGCTGCAGCTGCTGACTTTCAACACCCGCTGAAAGGAGTTCATTGTGGAGAGCAGAGATGAGGCACTCTGTGCTCTGGGAAAAATGAGCAGAACAGGTCTTCAGATAGTTAGATAGTTTCAGGAGCTGATTTTATGAGCCCAATTCTTGTATCTCCTCTTATCTAGAAAAGTACTAAAATCCTTCATGGTGACATCTGTTCCTCATGACTAACAGTAACCTTCACAAGACTAGCAGAAACCTTCTGCAAAAAATATGTGCTTGATTTCATGTACTCTCCCTTCACCAAATTCACATATATACTGACCCTCCCCCCTACCTCTGTGGAGCAGTTTCTCAGAGCTAACTGAAATGCTGTCTCCCGGTCTATAGTCCTCATTTTGCCCCAGATAAAACTTAACTCACAACTCTCATGTTGTGCTTTTTTATTTTTAAGTCCACACTTTTATACACATTTACTGAAATGTGTCTACATACATTGAGCTAAATATAATTTGATGATATGCTAGATACCAAGAGTGTAAAGATAAAGTTACTGCTCTCAAGAAGCTGATAGTCAACTAAGGGGAGTTTACATATAAGCAAATAAGGACAATACAGGTTATTGTGGATTGAATTGTATCTCCTAAAATATGCATAAGTCCTAACCTCTGATATCTGTGAACGTGAATTTAAGAATTTGGATAAAGGGTCTTTGCAGAGGTAATCAAATTAAGATGAGGTCATACTGAATAGAGTAAGCCCTAATCCAAAGACTGCTTATCCTTATAAAAAGGAGGACATTTGGACACAGACACAGAGAGGAAAGCACCATGTGAAGACAGAAAGGCAGAGACACAAGGGAAGAAGGCCACATGAAGACAGAGGCGGAGACTGGAGTGATTCATCTGCAAGCCAAGGAGTGCTAAGGATTGCCAGCAACCACCAGAAGCTAGGAATAGACAAAGAAAGGACTG
Source organism: Lagenorhynchus albirostris (assembly GCF_949774975.1). NCBI lineage: Eukaryota > Metazoa > Chordata > Mammalia > Artiodactyla > Delphinidae > Lagenorhynchus > Lagenorhynchus albirostris. The sequence goes on from NC_083095.1 coordinate 179,984,938, forward strand.
TCCTACAGAGCATTCAGGAAGAGCATGTCCCTGCCTACATCTTGATTTTGGACTTTTAGCTTCCAGAACTGTGAAAGAATAAATTTGTCTTGTTTTAAGCCACCCAGTTTGTGGTACTTTGTTATGGAAGCTCAAGGAGACTAATACAGTTTTATACACACAATGGTGGAAGCACATGGCAAAAATGTAGCACAGAGGAAGGAATAAAGCTTCTCCAGGACTCATAAGTGCTATGATGCATCTACTAAGTAGTGAGTAGAAGGACCAATTACTAGGCACCAATCCAAGTACTTTCCATCAGTCAGGAGAAGCCAGAAGGGAAGGGGAGGCAGAAAAATATTTCAAGAAATAATGGCCAAAATTTTTCCAAAATTGAGGAAAACCTTAAACCCACATATTCAAGATCATCAAATCTCAGGGGCTAAAAGCAAAAAGATTTCTCATGCACACAAAACTCACTGTGTTTCTAGGAGACCATGCCAGGTACTTGTCATGAAGGTGATGGCTCTGCAGGATCTGCCTCAGTTTTCCAGCCAACAACATCACACCGTCCTCAGGATGGCCCCTAGTTGGTGATAAGCATGGCAATATATCAGGGCCTAGTCATTTCCTCCAAATGCAGAACTCCTCGGAAGGGCAATCTTTGCTCCAGAGTTCTGTCTTCCGGTGGCAGAGACTCTGTCCTGTCTGCCCTGTGGTCTGACAGCTCCCCCTGCCCCATCCCGCTCCCTCCCCCTTTCCTTTGTAACTTCTACTTCACAATAAAACATTTACACTTCTGACTTCATTACCACAACTGCTTCCTGGAGAATCCAACCCGTGATCCTCCTCTTAACTCTCCACCCCACCATCAAGGGAGGAATTTGGAAATCAAAGTAAGACAAATCGAGAAAGGTAATCTTTCTGGTTTGACTCACAAAGAGATACTTCCTGCTAAACTGAGAGCACGTTTTAATGAAAACAGACCCAGGTAGAAGGCAAAAAGTTTTTAGCACAATAAGAGGTATTACTGTGTAAGATACATGGCCTAAGTCATAGGAGGAATAGGCAGTCTGTGGTCTCAGAACACTAATTCCTGATAGAGTCAGCAGAAGCCAGCTGCAATCTCACTGGGAAGAGAGGCCAAACTGTTTCTCCCAGAATCCAGGAGCCAGAGCCCCTTTTCCATTCTTTCAGAGCCAGGCCACAGCTGGGCAGAGGAAAACCCATCCACACCCAAGCAAGGTCTAGGTTGGCAGATTTCTGTAAGCCCCGCAAAAGCGGCTGGAGATGACACTCCTTATCTAGCAGGATTACCAACCTTCCCCCCAAACAGGTGATGTAAAGGGATCGTAAGCAGTAAAATCCCGACCAGCAGTGTAGTGGTACTGTGCTGCTCAAGGATGCTTACAGGAACATTCAGTGATGACATTTTTATTTTAAATTTTTACACAGGCTGCATTTACCTCCATCCCAGTTTAGTGTGGTTTAATCTGGGAAGCGAGGCATGGCAATGTAAGGAAGGGGCGGTTTCCGTTCCTGATCACCTGGTAGGTCACTGTCTCAGACAACCTTGGTTTCTCTTAATGATCCCTCCCTCCTGAGGGTCGCAAGGGACACCCCGGTGGAATGAGAAAGTATTCCCATCATACTGGTGATATGATGATCGGTCTGGGTGTAGAATTTCCTGGGTGCAAACTGATCTATTTTAATTTTATGAACCTCCGTAGTTGTCTTTTTTTATAAAGTGGTTTTCCAAAATGTACAGGATAAAACTCAAAATGCTTTGCATAAACCCCTTGGGCATAAGGTCCCTTCCTATATCCCAGCATCGTCTCCTGTCCCTTCTCATGGGCTGTCAGCTCATGTCATGATAACTTTCTTGCAGTCGGCAAAAGATATTTTGTTCATATTATTTCCTCTCTCTGAAATGATATCCACCCCACTGTCTATCTGGCTAAAATGTAACCAATTCTAGAAATTCAGCTCCTTGGAGCCTGCCTGCACCTTCTTCCTTCTCTCCTGGACCTGGCGGTGTCCTGTCCTATTGCTTTTCTCTGATCCTTTTTATATCTAATCACTGAGACTGAGAACTATGAGTTATTGATGGAGTTTATATAAAAGACTAAGATTTTGTGGCCACTAATGAACTCTTCTTGTAAATACGGTACACCTATTTCTAAACCTGTTCATATCATTCAGATGAATTGAAGTAGAAAAATCTGTGAAACAACAATAGTTTTAAAATATAATAACTTACTAAAATAAATCACTAATATAAATATCCCAATTGCTGTATTCTTTAGTACATATTCCTGAAAAAGGGGGCCTTATAGTTAGTTCATGAAATATATGATGGGCCAAAATCTCAACAGAGGAGTGAGGTAGAAATTTAAGTAATCAAATAGTTTTTAAATAGATTCTTCTTAGCAATCTCAAAATTTTGCTTCTGAAACTATTAGTCTAATTAAGAACTAACATTCTAGGGAATTCCCTGGCAGTCCAGTGGTTAGGACTTGGCACTTTCACTGCCATGGCCCGGGTTCAATCCCTGGTCAGGGAACTAAGATCCCACAAACCTCAAGGTGTGGCCAAAAAACAAACAAAAAAAAGAACAAAAAAATCTAACATTCTAGTGCTAGTTCCACAGATGGAGTATGGGTAAAACACCAATAAGTTTCCCATCTCCTGAGACACAGCGGGGAAAAACAAGAATGGTCTTTGATAAGGTAGGGCGTTCATTCAGCATTAGAGTTTCTTACCATTTCTGATGGTAAGAGGGTAAGTGTCCACTGTCACTCGAGAGGGGGGATAGATTTGTTTCTGAAATGCCTAAGTTTCTAAGCAGCTAGATTCTTCTCCACTGGTTAGAGCAGGAGAACACTGGCATTGGCAGTCTCAACAGTAGTGGAATGGGCTGGCTGTGCATCCTGTCACCTCAGATTGTTCCTATAGGTAGGGACCATGAACTCTGGATACACCCAAGGTTCTGTCAAGCCTAACAGGTCATCCTGGATGTGGGCTACCCAGACACATTACCTGTTATTCTTTTCTTTCTTTTTGCTTTAATTTTCCACTTAAAAATTATCATTAAATGGGTAATATAATCACATGTTACACAAAAGGTATCAAATGCTATACCATGAAGAATAAGTCTCCCCACCCTTGTTTTCTAGCCAGCCAGTTCTCCCCCCAGATTCGAAAACTGTTATCCCCTGCTTGTGTGTCTTCTAGAGTCTTCTCTCCACAAATGGTAGCATAATATTCACACTGGAGTGCACCCTGCTTTTTTACTTAATATCTTTTTGAGATTATTTCCAATCAATACATATATTTCATTCTCTTTTTTTAACAACTGCATATTATTCCATCAGCAAATGAATTTCATTCCCTAGCAATTGCAAATGCTAGAATGAATATTCTCTCTTTCAGCTTTTATGAGGTATAATTGACAAATAAAATTGTAATATAACATTAAAAGTGTACAATGTGATGATTTGATATATGTATATATTACACAAGGATTCCCACTGAGCTAACTAACATATCCATCACTTCTCATATTTACCTTTTTTTTTTCTTTTGGTGAGAATGCTCAAGTTCTACTCTCTTAGCAGATTTCAATTGTACGATACAGTGTTATCAACTATAGTTGCCATGTTATACATTAGATCCTCAGACTTATTCATCTTATAGCTGAAAGTCTGTACCTTTTTATCAACCTATCCCTATTTCCCCCACCTCACAGCCCCTGGCAACCACTTTTCTACCGTCTATGAGTTTGACTTTTCAAAAATTATTCCACATATAAGTGACCATACAGTGTTCGTCTTTCTCTGTGTAGCTTATTTCATTTAGCATAATGCCCTCCAGATTCATTCATGATGTGGTAAATGGAAGGATTTCCTTCTTTTTTTTTTTTTTTTTTTTTTTTGGCCATGCCACGGGGCTTGTGGGAATCTTAGTTCCCCGACCAGGGATTGAATCTGGGCCCCAGCAGTGAAAGTGCTGACTCCTAACCACTGGACGGCCAGGGAATTCCCTCCTTCATTTTTTAAGGTTGAATAATTTTCCATTGTATAGATACCAAATCTTCTTTACACATTTATCCATCGATGGATGCTTAGGTTGTTTCCATATATTGGCTATTGTGAATAATGCTGCAATGAACATGGGAGTGCAGATAGCTATTTATGATAATGATTTCATTTCCTTTGCATATATACCCAGGAGTGGGATAGCTAGATTATACGTTAGTTCTATTTTAAATTTTTTGAGGAACCTCCATACTGTTTTCCACAGTAGCTGTACCAGTTTACATTCCCATCAAGTGTCCAAAGGCTCCCATTTCTCCACATCCTCACCGGCATTTGTTAGCTCTTACTTTATTGAAAACAGACATCCAAACAGGTGTGAGGTGATATCTCATTGTGGTTTAGATTTGCATTTCCCTGATTTTTAATGATTTTGAGCACCTTTCCATGTACATACTAACCATTTGTATGTCTTCTTTGGAAAAATGTCTATTCAGGTATTTTGCTCATTTTTAAATTGAGGGGTTTTTTTTGCTATTGAGTTGTATGAACTCCTTAAATATTTTGAATATTAACCCCTTAATGGATATGTGGTTTAAAAATATTTTCTCCCATTCCATAGGTTGTCTTTTCATTTGTTGATGGTTTCCTTTGTTGTACAGAAGCTTTCTGGTTTGATATAGTCTCACTTATTTATTTGTGCTTTCGTTGCCTTTGCTTTTGTTGTCAAATCCAAAGAATTATTGCCAAGACCAACGTCAAGGAGCTTATCACCTAGGTTTTCTTCTGGGAGTTTCAGGTCATACATTCAAGTCTTTAGTCCATTTTGACTCCATTTTTGTGTATGGTGTATGGTATATCCAGTTTTCCTAACACCATTTATTGAAGAGACTATTCTTTCCTCATTGTATATTTTGCCACTTTTGTCAGAAATTAATTGACCATATATGCATATGTTTATTTTTGGACTCTCCATTCTTTCATTGATCTATTTCTCTGTTTTTATGCCAATACCATACTGGTTTGATTACTCTAACTTTGTAATATAGCTTGAAATCAGGAAGTGTGATACCTTTAGCTTTGTTCTTTTTTCTCAAGTTTGCTTTGGCTATTTGGGGCCTTTTGTGGTTCCATAAGAATTTCAGAATTATTTTTTTCTATTTATGTAGAAAACACCATTGGAATTTTTTTTTTTTTTTTTTGTGGTAGGCGGGCCTCTCACTGTTGTGGCCTCTCCCGTTGCAGAGCACAGGCTCTGGACGCGCAGGCTCAGCGCCCATAGCTCAGGGGCCCAGCCGCTCTGCGGCATGTGAGATCTTCCCGGACCAGGGCATGAACCCGTGTCCCCTGCATCGGCAGGCGGACTCTCAACCACTGTGCCACCAGGGAAGCCCAACCATTGGAATTTTGATTGGGTTTGCACTGAATCTGTAGATTGCTTTGCGCAGTGTGGACACTTTAACAATACTAATTTTTCCAATTCATGAAATGTCTTTCTATTTATTTGTGTCTTCTTCAATTTTTTTCATTTGTGGTTTATAGTTTTCAGTGTACAGAGCTTTCACCTCCTTGGTTAAATTTATTCCTAAGTATTTAATTCTTTTTGATGCTATAGTAAATGGAATTTTTCTTAATTTCTCTTTCTAATTGTTCATTGTCAGTGTATAGAAACACAACTGATTTTTGTATATTGATTTTGTATCCTGCAACTTTACTGAATTTATTTGTTCTAACAGTTTTTTTAGTGGAATCTTTAGAGTTTTCTACATATAATATCACATCATCTGCAAATAGAGACAGTTTTACTTTTTCCTTTCTGATTTGGATACCTTTTATTTCTTTTTTCTTCTTCTTCTTTTCTTTCTTTTTTTAAAAATTCCTAATTGCTCTGTCTACTAATGCACAACAATGCTCTATAAAGTAGCTTTGGCCATCAAATAGTTTTCTCAATAGTCATAATACTAGCAAATCCACATTCATAATTAAATATATATCTAAATATTTGCATCAGTTACATACTTTCCCCAAACACTAGAAGCTTTACTTGAGTCACAGGGAAAGATTGTCATCTAGTGTTTTTAAGGCCAAAGAAATATATGGCAGCTGATTATTTTAGCAGATATGCATCATTTCCTTAACTTTGGCCCTTAATATGAGTTTTATCTTGATTGAAGCCAACTGGAGAACCATCTTATAACTTTCAAATCATAAACTGCAGTACTCAGAACTAGTGGATAATAGAACTTCCCGTCTGAGCTGCTACTGTCCACTCTGATGAATCAACTGAAAAAATTCTGTAGTTAGACAATAGAAATTGCAAATATTTCTAATCACCAAAACTATAATATTCTTTAAAAAAATTCTTTTGGATAAATACATAGCATACTAACTTTCTATTTGAATTAGTTTTCAGGTGTTGTAATTAGTGTTGCCAAGCTTAGAATGATAGTTTTTGACTTGGATTATGTTCATTAAGATGCTCAAAAATGTGACAAACATAATCCAAAACTGCAAGGTTCACGTGAAATATAATGTGTACGGTGAACATTAATAGGTTCAAAGAAAAAAGTCACTAGTGTTTAATTACTGTTAGAATTTAATGCTAAATAGTAAGAACAGTAGAGTAACATTGGTTTATGCTTACTTTCTCCAATAGTATCCTGTGACTGCAATGAAAACAAACTGCTTAGTAAGTGGAATATACACAGAACTACATTTTCTGTAGAGGTAGGAATGTGTTTATAAGAGATAGAGACTAAATTTGAAGTGAAGAACTCATCTTATTTTGAATAGAGGAAAAACAAAATCTCTCTATTTTGGCATTGTTTTCTTTTTGGACTTTATTTGAATATATTAAGTCTAATTTAATATGAAAAATTAGATTAAGGTGATAGAGAAAATTATTTGTATTTAAGAGTTTGTTTTGTTATTTAGTTTTTGTGTGAACTTGGTCTGTCTTCCATTAAATAAACATTTCAGAATATTTTATCTCTCTTTAATTTTTTGATTCTTACAAAGTGGTCATATTTAAAATAAGCCCTACAACCTGAAATAACTGTTCAGAGAATTATAATTATTTTTAACATCGTTATTGGAATATAATTGCTTTACAATGCTGTGTTAGTTTCTGCTGTATCACAAAGTGAATCAGCTATATGAATATATATATCCCCATATCCTCTCCCTCTTGCATCTCCCTCCTACCCTCTCTATCCCACCCCTCTAGGTGGTCACAAAGTACCGAGCTGATCTCCCTATGCTATGCGGCTGCTTCCCACTAGCTATCTATTTTACATTTGGTAGTGTATATATGCCCATGCCAGTCTCTCACTTCGTCCCAGCATCGCCTTCCCTCTCCCCGTGTCCTCAAGTCCATTCTCTGTCTGTGTCTTTATTCCTGTCCTGCCCCTATGTTCTCCAGAACCTCTTTTTTTTTTTTTTTTTAGATTCTATATATATGTGTTAGCATACAGTATTTGTTTTTCTCTTTGACTTACTTCACTCTGTATGACTGACTCTAGGTCCATCCACCTAAATACAAATAACTCAATTTCATTTCTTTTTGTGGCTGAGTAATGTTTCATTGTATATATGTGCCACGTCTTCTTTATCCATTCATCTGTCGATGGACACTTAGGTTGTTTCCATGGTCTGGCTATTGTAAATACAGCTGCAATGAACACTGTGGTACACGACTTTTTTTTTTTTTTTTTTTTGTGGTATGCGGGCCTCTCACTGTGTGGCCTCTCCCGTTGCGGAGCACAGGCTCCGGACGCGCAGGCTCAGCGGCCATGGGTCACGGGCCCAGCTGCTCCGCGGCGTGTGGGATCTTCCCAGACCGGGGCACGAACCTGTGTCCCCTGCATTGGCAGGCGGACTCTCAGCCACTGCGCCACCAGGGAAGCCCCCCATGACTCTTTTTGAATTATGGTTTTCTCAGGGTATATGCCCAGTAGTGGGATTGCTGGGTCGTATGTTAGTCCTATTTTTAGTTTTTTAAGGAACCTCCATACTGTTCTCCATAGTGGCTGTATCAATTTACGTTCCCACCAACAGTGCAAGAGGGTTCCCTTTTCTCCACACCGTCTCCAGCATTTATTGTTTGTAGATTTTTTGCTCCATTTATTTTTTAAACTTGTTTTACTTGGCATTTCTTAAAATAAGTGATGGAAAATATAACAACTTTGAAATGAAAGTCTGATGATTCTGCCCAAAATTAAACACAAAACTTCAATAGTTTGTGGAAATTAAACTTACTATACCTGAAATGATGCTGCTTTGGAACCAGATCCATGTAGGGTGGCCCACCCCTGCAAATAAGAAGGGCCTTCCAAATTCAGGCCCAAGAACCCTCCTTGGGTCAAGGTTATAGTCACCAACTGTCATTGGAAAAGCATGAGCTCAGACCTCCTTTTCTAGCAGTAATCATGTATCAGTCAAGATCCAGCTAAAATCTCTGGCCCAATTTGGTTAAGAAAGCCAAGGAGGGATCAGACCCAGCAGCTTGGCCTCAATAGTACCATGTGCTACTGTTTACCTTACAACTCACCATAACAGGCCAAGAGGAGAGCTCAGAGAACCCTCTCCTACTAATGCGTTTGTTTTCTTGGGAAGTCCCCAGACCACATTATATTCAATATAGTTTATTCTTGTAAGTCTGATCTGGGTTGTATTTTAAATCAACCCACTTATTCTCAGTTCAAGGGATCCTTCCTTAAACAGATACAATTGTTCAATTTCTTTTTTAAAAACAAGCTAAATGCCAGAAGCCAACTCGGGGAATGTCTTCATGTGCAGGCGTTACTCCGACAGCAGTTCCTGCTGTGTATCCACAAGCATAGGTTACACATTCTGTGTAGAGGGCTGGTCAGTGGTGGGGAAGTCATTCTGGAGCATCCTTCACAAAATGAGATGTTATCTCAAGTGGATAAGTTGTCTCAGACTTTCTGTAAGTGGGATGCATCCTATTTTTTCTCTTAAACCTCTAACCTGTAACAAACAGGAAGATTATCTCCACAGTGCAAATTATAGAAACTTGAGTTCAGAGTCCAAGAATGTAGAACCTAGACTAAGAACTAAATGACTACTACATATGGAACCAGTCCACTAAGTTAAGCTGATTTTAAAGGCCTGGAGTCAAGTACATGATGAGTAATGTTTACTTTGTAATTCTATCTTTCAGGCTTTTCAATGATCTTTTTTATGGTGTGGCTGCCTTTAGTGTGAGTGGATCTTATTTTTAGCAGTGGGAGCTTAGTCGTATTACCCTTTTGAATGGCCAGCAGGGCTCCCCACTGTTTCATGACCATTTGCAGAACAGTGTCAGTCTCTGGGGCCCTTCATTTTTTTCTCCCCTGGTACAACAAGACAAATGCACTGAAATTGTGCCAAGATTTCGCTTCAACCCTAGCATGAGATAAAGAGGATTTACAGGCAAAGAACTCCCTTGAACAGCAGCCAAAAAAGCAGATAACTTTTAAATAACACAATGTGGTGGAAGAAACTGCCTACAGTGGAGGAAAATAGCAACTATTTACAGTACATGTTGGCAAACTATCTGTTTAAGCTCTGGAAAAGGTGAAGGGTTACCATACTGTTTATGCATTTCCTTACACCGCTAACACTGAATTCAATGTTACAAACAGAAGTCTTACATTTTTATTGTTTATTTTTAACCAAGTTCAATTGACTTACAACAATCAACCACCTGACTAAGTCAATTTGAATGGAAATGAATTCAAAGGATACATTAAAAGGAACATATTATGATAAATTACCTAATATTATACAGAGGTACCCCCTCCACTTTAAGCGAATTTAGATTTATAAAGTAGATAAATAATATATAATTGCTTTCTTTTACTGAAGGGCTCTTTTCTTTTTTTACATAAAATGATTCATCCTCAGATTTCTCTAAATAGTGAACTCTCAATGTTCTTAAAGTATAATTAGATTGCAAAAATTCTTTTCAAAAACATATTTTCTGGAACATATCTATTGAATCAAATGAAGTTTGTTATGCTAAGACTCTCAAGTCATTAACATGGGAGAGTTGATAGTGTTGTGAGGTTTAATTAGTTTACAAAACCACAGTACTTGTGGGTGGAGCATGACAGTGATAATACCTAAAGACACTGATTTTTGTTGTTGTTGTTGTTTTGTTTTGGCCATGCAGCTTAGTTCCCTGACCAGGGATCAAACCTACCCTGGAAGTGAACGCCCAAGTCCTAATTCTCAAGGCAGTATACATTATTATATTTCCTGTGATCTTTCCAATGTTGGCTCATGTTCATTAACACACTCAAAATATTAGTTCATACATTTTTTTTAATTAATTAATTTTATTTTTGGCTGTGTTGGGTCTTCACTGCTGCACGCGGGCTTTCTCTAGTTGCGGTGAGTGGGGGCTTCTCTTGTTGCGGAGCACGGGCTCTAAGTGCGTGAGCTTCAGTAGTTGTGGCACTCAGGCTCAGTAGTTGTGGCACTCGGGCTCAGTAGTTGTGGCTTGCGGGCTCTAGAGCACAGGCTCAGTAGTTGTGGCACAAGGGCTTAGTTGCTCCGCAGCACGTGGGATCTTCCCAGACCAGGGCTCGAACCCGTGTTCCCTGCATTGGCAGGCAGATTCTTAACCACTGCGCCACCAGGGAAGTCCCAGTTCATACATTTTTTTAAGCCAACAAACCAACCTTCCAATTTTCAAAGTAAGAATTATCTATACCCACACTTACAACCAAAATTTTAATTCTTTTAGCTCAGAAACTCTTGAGAAAATTTTTCATTGGTCATCCTCTTTGGTATGAACTGGCAGAGTATTTTTTTAATCTTAATTTTTGCATAAAGCTGTAAACAGCTATGACTGCAGTGGCTTGGATTCACCATTTTGAGACTATCATTTAATGTAGAATATGGATCCATGGAAAATCTTTACACCAACATTTCTCTGTAATCAAAACATTGAGTTCTTTCACTGATAGGATTTTGGGAACAAACTACAGATGTAAACCCTTTAACCTACAATTAAACCATCAATACATACATTTAAGCAGTATTCCTAATACATCTTATTTGTTTCAAAATATTCATTAGCACTTTAAATATTTTACCTTAAGGTCTTTGTTTTGGTGCCTCTTTGCAGAATAAATAATGTCTTTTTTGAAGCATTACTCTTCAGGTTATGTAACTAGATCTATTAACTCGTCACACTTCATAATGTCTGTGGATTCATCAATCATTTGATTTAATTATCTTCTAGATTAGTGCTATTTTTATGGCACCTCACATGCCATAAATGCATCTACTTATGGTGCTCTTCAAAAATCACATCTTTTCGTTGCCTTTGCCTTGCTGGTCCCAAACACAGACAATTTTCACAGAGGCTGTTAAACTGAACGATTCTGCAATTGTGCGTGTGTGACTTGGCTTTAGCTATGAAATTGAGCTTAATTTCATAAAGGTATAACTATTTTCATAAAAGAATTTCATTTTTTATTTTGAGCTTGCAGATGCTTTAAGAAGTTTAAATCTTTCTCTCTTCAAGGTCTAAGTTGTGTGGAGTGGAGCTGGCCTGATTCGTTAGGCACTATTGCTTCACTTGATAACTTTTCCATGACAGCAACAACCAAAAAACTGGCTGAGGCAGAAAAGAATTAATGAAGAAGGTAAATGCTAATTGGAGAAAATCCTCCTTATTCTGCATGAAAGTGACTTAAACTTCCTGATTCCTTGGCTTTCTTGTTTGGCCACTTCTGCAGTATTTTTCGCAAGCTTTACTGAGATATAATTGACATACGACATTGTATAAGTTTAAAGTGTACACTATGATGATTTGATACATGTAGGTATTATAAAATGATTACCACAATAAGGTTAGTTGATATATCCTTCACCTCATATAGTTAACATTTTGTTGTTGTTGTTGTTATGATGAGACTATTAAAGCTCCATTCTTATAGCAACTTGCAAGTATACAATACAGTATTGTTAACTATAATCACCAGGCTATACTTTACATCCCTGGAATTTATTAATCTTATAATTGAAAGCTTATACCTTTTGATCAACATCTTCCCATTTTCCCAGACCCCTCAGCCCCTGGCAACATCATTCTATTCTGTTTCTATGAGTTCGATGCTTTTAGGTTCCACATATAAAGTGAAATTATATTGCATTTGTCTTTCTCTGTCTGACTTATTTCACTGAGCTTAATGCCCTCAAAGTCCATCCATGTTGGCATAAATGGCAAGAGTCCCTTCTTTTTATGGCTGAATAATCTTCCATTGTACATAGATACACATTTTCTTTATCCATTCATCTGTCAGTGGACACAAGTTGTTTTCACTTCATAGTTATTGTGAATTATGCTCTGCAGTATTGTTTTGAAAGTCATCTCTGAAATATCAGCCTAGAACCTGTTTCTCCAGCCTTTGCAACAATGCTATAAATCTCTAATTCCCTGCTAACTAGAACAGATTTTGTTGTCTGCAATGGGACTTCAAATGACACAGTAATTGAAACTAGAAGTGATTATTGATCTTAGAAGTTCAAAGATGTAAATCTGGGACTGGCTATTTGACCTGATTGAATTTGAAAACTGAATATTTGCTTACTTTGAGAGGATGACTTATTGGGAGTCACTTGTGGTCTCCTAAAAAGAAGTACCTATTGAAGAGTTCTGACAGAATAAGTGACTACTGCCATAGCACAGTGTGGTGGACAGAAGGGTTACAAGGGATGTGGGGAGGGTGAACTACTTCTAATTATATTTAGTAGTTCTGAGACAGAAAATGACAGCTTTAAGATCCCAGTAGAAGCCGTGGCTAGAGAACCAGAGAGTGCCTACGCCTGCCCCACAATGATATCTTATCTGTTATAACCATGGTCTGGATCTGTAGATATCTGGTTTATAATGTGTGCTGAATTCAGAGCTTCACCAGGCTTCTGAGAAGGCCTAGAAGGAATGACCAACCTAGTAGCAATGAGCAACGCTAGTGTTTAGATTATGGTCTCTAAATTTCATTTTCCACTGTAATGAACCAGGTCCAAAAATATTTCCAAATTATATATATGATAAATGACCTGATCCAGAATGTATAGCAAATTCTTGCAACTCAGTAATAAGACAAACAGCCCAATTAAAAGTAGGAAAAATATTTGAACAGATGCTTCACAAAAGAAAATGCAGAAATGGTTAACAAGTACAGAGAATCAGCTCATCATGATTAGTCATGAAGGAAATGCAAATTAAAACCAGAAGGAGATAGCACTACATACCCAATAGGAAGACTAAAATTAAAAGCCCTGACAATATCAAGTGTTGTAGGGCATATAAAGCAACTGGATGTCTGACTCATTGCTGATGGGAATGCAAATATAGTATAGTTCCTTTGGAAAACAGTTTGGCAAGTTCTCATAACATCAAACACACACATGGCATAAGATCCAGAAATTACACTCTTGGGTATTTTCCCAAAGAAGGAGAAACATATGTTCACACAAAAACCTGTGTATAACTGTTTAGAGCAGATTTATTTATAACAGTCCAAAACTGCAAAGAACCCAAATGTCCATCAACCAGTGAATGGATGTTGTACATCCACAGAGTGCAACACTACTCAGCAATAGAGAGAAACAAACTATTGATACATGCAACACCACGGACAGATCTCAAAAGTATTTGCAAAGTTAAAGAAGTTAGACCAAAAAGGTAGTGTACTGTGTGGTTCCATATATAAGATGTTCATAAACATGCAAAATTAAAGGGAGAGAAAACGGATCAGTTGTTCCCAGGGAAGTGGGATGGAGAGAGAGATTTGACTTCAAACGGGCATGAAGGAAATTGAGATGATGGAAATGTTCTATATCTTAATTGTGGTAGTGGTCACACAACTGTAAACATTTGCCAAAACTCATCCAACTGTATAAATAGGACCTCAAAAAAAATAGACATGTGCAGTAAAGACTAAGTCTGTGGGGAAAAACAGAATCAAAACAGCAGTTTTAATTATTTCATGAAAACCCTTTACAATTTGTTATAACACCGAATTTTCAGGATGGGCTGGTATGACATGTTGGTTCAGAACATGACTGACAGTCAAGTTGACCTCAGCTCAACTCCTGGCTCTGCCATTTATTGATAGAGTGACCTATGCCAATTACTTCATAGGTACCTTACAGGGTTATGGTGGGGGTTTAATGCTGCATTTTAACCACTTCATAATTGTCTGGCTCATAATAAGTACTCAATAAATGAGTTATTTGAAGAATATTCAGAAACAGCCAAGGTGGGGAGACACACACATTAACAAACGAATTACAATATCATGTGAAAATAGCAGAAATAGAGCAGGTGTAAGGTATAAAATGAGAAATGTTTATTATGTTTGGAGAATTAAGACTTTCGGGAGGAAATCATGACTAAAATAAATTTTGAAAGACAGATAGGTTTCAGGTTGATTAGGAGAGTTAAGAGCATAAAATGTCATGGTGTCCTTGAAGAATTATGAGAATTATTTTTTTTTTGAGTGATTAGAGAAGCTATTGCAGTAGGGAGGAGTCAGCCAGAACAAGGTCTTGAATGCAAATTTAGGAATCTTATTGCATCTCATCATGTATGTGGTGGAGTGACTGGGGACCAGCTAGGAGAGAGACAAATTACAAAGATTAGCTGGGTCATCCTGGAGAAGATGGACTGAAGCCAGGAGAAAGTTAGAGGATGGGAGACGTGTCAGAAGGCTTGTTTGATGAAATCAAGCAAAGGATTGGTGACACTCTGTACCCAGGCTATGGGAATGGAAAAGTGAGAATAAATTCAAGAGACTTTTAAGGGAATCCAAATAACTGCATACGAGGGAGAATAAGTCTAGAATGATTGTCAGACTTCATGCTTGGGTATCTAGGTGGGTGGTGGTACCCCTTGATAAATAGAAAAATGCTTATATTGGGAAAATAATGAGTTTAGGTGGTAAACACCTGTGGACATCCAAGTGGAGCTTTCCATAAAAAGAAGGATACATGATATAAAATATAGGTAACCAACAAGGACCTACTGTATAGCACAGGGAATTATACTCAGTATTTTGTAATAACCTATAAGGGAAAAGAATCTGAAAAACAATACATACGTACATATATGTATATATGTGTGTGTATATATATATATATATATATATATATATAACACACACACATATGGGAATCTCTTCGCTGTACACCTGAAACTAACACAACATTGTAAATCAACTATACTTCAATTTTAAAAAAAGAAGGCTATATGAGCCTATAGCACAGTACTGGAGTCTGGTGGGGAGCTATATATATGGCATTTGAAGTCACAAAAATAAGTAAGATCACCCTGAAAAAGCTATAATATAACAAGAGAACCAGGGACAAATCCTTGGGAAATATCAACATTTCAGGCTGTACAGAAAGGACCTTAAATAATGCTTATGAAACTAGGAGGATCAAGGAAACCCAGGAAGGTGTTTCAAGTATGAGGTATCATCAAGAGTGTTATTTGCAGCAGCGATGTCAAAAAAGATGAAGTCTAAGTAACAGATAATGGATTTGGGTAGTTTTAGTGGTAGGACCAAACCAGATCTCTATGGCTTGAAGAGTGAATGTAGGTTAAAAATGTGGAAGTATCAAATGCAAGCTACTTTGGGGGAAATTCATGGTCAAGAAGAGAAAGAGAAAAACAGAATGATAGCTAGAAGGAGCTACAGGTTCAAAGGAGGCTTTTTGTTTTTTGTATGAAGCAAATGAGAAACTTCACAGTATTCATATACTGAAGGGAAGAGAGAGAGAGGCTGAAGATGACAGGAGTGTATTATTCAAGGTCCAATCAGGAGATGGAAATCACATGTTATTTGACCATACAAAATCTAATATAAAGAACTGTTAAATATGTATAAAGCTGTTTATCAGGTAATTTAAAAGGTAAGAAGAGGACATAAAGAGATAGGAAAGAAGCAATTGTAAGAAGCATCTAACACTCTTAGGACTGGGAGGCCAACGGAGACAGGTAGCAGATGGAGTTCAAAAAGCCTGAGGGGAATTCAGGAGAGGGAGATATTTTTTTGCTAAGATCAATCAAAGAGTATTTTACGAAGATGGCATTGGAGCTGGGCTTCATTATGCAGAAATGAAAGAATATTCCAGAAGTTGTGCAAGTTGCCCATGACCTGGCAAATGGTGGATACTTAATAAATATTTGTTGAATAGATGAAATGATGAAGGAACAGACTGAGCAAAAATCTAAAGGACAAAAGCATGGAAAAATTTGGGGGAACAGTAAGTTTGGCTGGGGCTTGTGTTTGGGACAGGGGCGGGCTGCACAGATAGAACTGGGTGGGGGGCAGATGGCTTTGAAGAACAGGCTAACGAGCTTAGACTTTACTTTAGGAAGCCGCTTAAGTCTGAGTAGGGGAGTGACATGACTAGGGCAATAATTTCCGGAAGGTTGATCTGTGGTACCAAGGGAGCACTGGAAAGAGAAACCGAAACCAACACTTAGAAGGCAAAAAATGATGACCTAGACTGGGGTGACAGTAAAGATTTAAGAGAGGGAGTAGACGGGACAAAAAGTGGAGGGCGGATTGCTTTAAGTGCTGACTGGAGTTGGGGGAGGAGGGGGAAGGGAAACTGAAGTTCTAGGCTATTGGGAGAAATGGCAGAAAGAGGAAACAGGTGTAAGAGGAGGAGGTTCTGAAGGGACATGATACGTTCTGTGGGGACAGACTGGACACCCTCGAGCATGAAAAGTTAGCAATGCTGGTCGGCAGCTCGGCGGAGTCCGGGCAGAAGGTGGCGATTTGGAAGTCACCTCACAGAGACTCTGGCCGAGGCCTGTCGCTGGGAGAACGCATCCGCCCCTCAGAGTATGTGAATCCATAGCCAGTCCTCTGGCCAGCTGCTGAGGCGGCCCTGCCTCCCGATTTACACTTGTCTCTAGGGCTGGCCCTCAACAACTGGAAGGAGAGGATTCCCAGTGTTTATCCTGCCCCGAAGCCCGGGACTTACGTACACAGGTCGCACACGGTTCCTCGGGTACCTACCTCTACTCGCGAAGGGGAATGGAGCGCCTCGGGAAGCCGAGCGCGCGCTTCCACTGACGCGGCGCACGCGGGCGCGGATTGCGCAGGCGCGGCACGCTGTCGCCTAGCAACCAGGCACAACAGTGGACTAGAGACGCGAGCTGGCTGCAGCCGGTGCAGTTGGCCAGGTCTGAGAAGCCGCTGCCCGGCGGGATCTCCCTGCAGGTAAAGGCGGGAGGGCGGCTGCACCGCTACCCCTGCGGTTTGAAGAGCGGCCCAGGGTAGAGGCCCCAGCAGCCTTTGGGGAAGGAGACAGTGCCCCGCGTGTGGGGGGCATCTGGGGCAACTGAGGGAACACCTCGTAAGGACCTCTGGGTCCCTGCCCTACGCCCGCAGTGTTAGACTGTGGTCCCCGTGGATTTCATAAGTGTGCCGGCCGCCTCCTATTTAACAAAGAGGTGACAAAACTGAGGCCCAGAGTGAGGATCTGAGGGTCTAAGATTCCGTTACTTGACTCTGAGCAACTCAAAAAGTGGGCCCCCAATTGTTCTAGCCCTTCTCAAAATAAATCTCGTTAGAAAATGTTTAAGATCGCATAGGCTGAAAGTTCACAAAGAAGATCAATAAATTCGTGAAAAAATGTGACTCCTTTCCAATAACCAAGAAGATGCATATTCAAAGCAGATTTGTTTTCATGTCCAATGCCGTGAAGTTCATACCTTTTCACCTAGTAGTTATTTTACTACTAGGGATTTCTCCTAAAGAAACAGTTGCAGATGTGGATGAAAATTTTATTGTATAAGAGTGTTCATTTGCAGCCTTGTCCATAATTCCAGAAAATTGGAAACAAATGCTCAACAACAGGGGACTGGCTAGATGGTGGATTTTAAAATATTATTTTAAATGACATGCTGATCCACTAATGATGATTGAAGCAATAAATGGAGAATGAGATTTCATGAACTTGTCCATTAGTTTAAGAATTTAGTAAGAAAATGGTCCCAGGAAGGGAAGTTGAGAATAGCAGATAGAAATCCAGGTAAGATGGTAAAATCACTATAGAAAATACACAAAAAATGAGCTATATCCAAATAGTGCTGATCTCCCTGAACTTATTTCTGAGTGATTTTTTAAAAATTCCATATTCCCTTCCTTGTTTTCCAAATTCTCTGTAATGAAATGTTCTACCTTTATAAGTGAACAGTAGACACAGAATTATACACTTAAAAATAGTTAAAATGGTAAATTTTATGTGATGTATATTTTAGCACAATAAAAACATCAATGGGCAGGTGGTAAAATAGTCAAGGAAAACAGGTTTAGTTTGCTTCAAAAAGTCAGAGATTTATTTTCTTAATTTGACGTCTCTGTAGCTTTAAAGGGAAATGAGTCTTTAAAGAATAAAATAAGGTAATTTAGTTGTATCACGTTGATTACAAATTAAAAAAAAACCTTAGGGTCATCTCTGGGGTACACTGCCCCTGGACTATGTCAGCTGTGTATTTTCTCCCCTGTTAACTGTTATATCCAATATGGTAAAAACAAAAACAAAAAAAAAAACAGTGGCTTCCCTGGTGGCGCAGTGGTTGAGAGTCCGCCTGCCGATACAGAGGACACGGGTTCGTGCACCGGTCTGGGAAGATCCCGCATGCTACGGAGCGGCTGGGCCCGTGAGCCATGGCTGCTGAGCCTGCGCTCCACAACGGGAGAGGCCACAACAGTGAGAGGCCCGCGTATGGCAAAAAACCCAAAAAAACCCCCAAAAACCCGAAATGCTTCCTACTTCACCATATTGCCAAGGGCCAGTTCTCTGTAATCCTGTATGTTTAGGCTATTCCAGCCTCTGTATTTTTCAGTGTGCAATTACTCAAAACCACTATCCTGAAATGGGAAAAATAAGTTCCTGAGTGAAAATCAGATGACTTCAAGTAACTTTCTATGAGTGTAATTTACTTGCTTCTTGAATGTTATTCATAAGGAATTGTTTTGTAAAGCAAAGGCTGATATATCTTGGAATTGGTTATAAAGAGCTGTGAAATCTCTTTTTCCTAGAGAAATCACAGGTCAGATTTTCATCTGTCCAGAATAGTCTGTGTGTCTGCCTGAAACATTATAGGCACAAAGTCTGGGATCTGTGTGCTTTTCAAGTATCTGTGAAAGAAAGATATTTGGGGTCTGAAAAAAAGCATTTGGTCTAAAATATGAAAAGAAAATTCAAAAATATTAAGTGTTTTATTAATATTAAAATTACATTTGAAAACAATTTTCTTATTTTGCAAGAATTTCCAGGTGTACAAACCGATGAGTCATTTCAAATGCAAAATTTCAAATCTTTTTTATGATGAAAATTATATTTAACAGGGGATGTGGGTGTATTTTAATGTTTTAACATATTAGGTATAGCATGAGGTAGTGCACAGCATAAGCTTGCCCAGGCCCTCAACGATCTTGAAATTTATGTGACTTCAAGTTAGGGACCTGGAATAGATGTCTTTCAGAAGTCACTATGAGTTTCTATGAACATGTGGCTTTTTAACTTATGTGATCAATTCTTGGTGTTGCTGTTGTCCCTTGGCAAGCCATCTGAACTAACCCTGACATTGTAGATTCTCTCCAAAGATTTCCTACTTCCCAAAATTTTCTTGAGACTATTGTAATTACCTTGAGACTAGAATATACCATCTGAGATTGCCCTAATACCAAACATAACCCCACAAACTCTCATTGGAGAAAACATGAAAGATTTCTAGGGTTATTTATTTATTTTTTGCGGTACGCGGGCCTCTCACTGTTGTGGCCTCTCCCTTTGCGGAGCACAGGCTCCGGATGCGCAGGCTCAGCGGCCATGGCTCACGGGCCTAGCCGCTCCGCGGCATGTGGGATCTTCCCGAACCAGGGCACGAACCCATGTCCCCTGCATCGGCAGGCGGACTCTCAACCACTGCGCCACCAGGACAGCCCTAGGGTTATTTTAACAGTCACCATCTTGGAAAGTTCTCTGTACCCAGGTGGAGTTAGTAACCCCAGTTTCCCTAGAATACATCTTTTGAGATTCTCAATTACTTTTTTATTGAGCTATGGAATGCATTAGAGAAAACATTTTTTTATATGGAATACATTAGAGAAAACATTTTTTTATATGAGAAAATGACACAAATGTTCACTTGGTCTTGGTAGATCTTGGATATCATTCAGAAAATAATTACCCCCAGGAACAACAGAGTTAATGATTTTTATAAATGTCAAATGCCCAGTATGTACCAGACCCTGTTCTAGGTGCTTGGGATAGATCAGTGCAAGAAAGCAGACAGAAATCCCTCCTTTTGTGGCAGAACATTCCTGCAGATCTCAAAAGTAATTTAGATTTAGTCTCCCAAGCCCTACACAAGTGAGCTATAAGCATGGTAAACCATTACCTGTTATGTAAGTAAAATTTATGTCATTTATGTCATTAATGTATTCTCCTTCTTTCCAAACTGGAAGCCAGGACAAATGCCCAACAATCTTATCAATAAGTTCCTTTAAAATTGTGAAGTCTGGGATGTAGGTAACATATTTGTATGTGTGCAATATTTTCTACATGTATTGCCTAGTTTCTTTTTAGGGAAAATTTAGAGGACGAAGTACATCTCCTCCTAGGAATGCAGGTAACTGAGAGATTTGTACATATACAATGTACAAATGACATTTTAACCATTTGTGGCATCTTTTTCCAGAATGGGTAAAAAGATAAAGAAGGAATCAGAGCCCCCTCCCAAGGATGTGGTAAGTTTCTGATTTGAATACTAGCAGCATGTTAACAACCAGTTTTAAAAATAAACTGTTGAAACAGTTTGGCATGTACCAGTATATAGATGAGTGCACGGTGGCAGAAGTCCAAAGTCTGACTAATGATAAGATTAGTCAGAGAAATCTAACATTATGTAAACAAACATTTACAACATTGTCATTACTTGATTAGCACAATTAGAGAGTAATTATTAGCTTTTCCAGTATGTGGACAGCATGTTTATAAGCCTAGTTAATGAACAAATAGTTTTGGTTTGTTCTTTCAAATACTTTAAATTTACATTTGCCAGTCTCTCATTAATGTTAATTATCCAAATGAATTTTAAAAAATGACTGGAAGTTATGCTATAGCTATTAGGTATGTATGTGAGGTTGTCTTAAGATGACTATTTGGACATTAGAAGTCCTGTATTTTCCAATTCTATGGAGAGAAAAATCTGTGTTCATCACCTTTTTCTCTTTCCAGTGCTTGAATAATGCATTCCCCACAACACAAAACCTTGTCTCTCCCTTTTAAAAGCAGGGTTCAACAATGTCCAATAGGTTGGTCATTTGGGACAAGGTGATCTTAGAAGTTGTAAAATAATTTAAAGTGATCATGGTAAATAAGCATGGATCATACAAAAAATTATTTCCATAGCGGTAGTGATTATAGAAGTAACAAAAATGTTTTATAATAAAACCTTAGTTAAATAAATTATTCCATTTTGATAAAATGATGTCACTGAATATTTGATAGCATGGGAATATGATCACAATATTTGAATTAAAAAGCTATGATATAAAGAGGAAAGAAATTGAGTTATTTGTAGTGAGGTGAATGGACCTAGAGTCTGCCATACAGAGTGAGGTAAGTCAGAAAGAGAATAACAAATACCATATGCTAATGCATATATATGGAATCTAAAAAAATGGCACTGATGAACCTGGGGGCAGGGCAGGAATAAAGACGCAGACGTAGAGAATGGACTTGAGGACACGGGGTGGGGTAAGGGGAAGCTGGGATGAAGTGAGAGAGTAGCGCTGACATATATACACTACCAGATGTAAAACAGATAGCTAGTGGGAAGCAGCCGCATAGCACAGGGAGATCAGCTCGGTGCTTTGTGACCACCTAGAGGGGTGGGATAGGGAGGATGGGAGGGCGATGCAAGAGGGAGGGGATATGGGGATATATGTATACATATGCTGATTCACCTTTTTGTACAGCAGAAACTAACATAACATTGTAAAGCAATTATACTCCAATAAAGATGTAGAAAAAGAAAAAGAACCCATCTGAAAAAAATGGAAACTCACCAATTTTTGGTTTCTGCTATGCTTACTGGGAGACTGAGTTAATCAGTTTATAAAAAACTACTATTCTTGAACTGTAGTTGTTCTACAGAAAGTGGAGATACAGAACCTATTCTAATTACAAAAAAAAAAAGCTATGATAAAAAATTAAAGCAGGGTTTTATTGTCTCTCTTTAAAGTTTATGAACTACTGATTATGTTAAAAATAGAAAATGTCCTCAATTTTCAATTTAAAAACTTATTTTGAAACAGACATTTGGTGTGGTTGTCTTCAAATAAAATGTGAATGGGAAAAAATTGTGTATAGTCAAAAGACTCGCAGGATTTTACTGTTTGAAAGAATCTGAAGTTAGTGCAGGAATTTTCCTAACAACACTGGAACATTGTGGTTACAAATGTGACCTCTGTCCCAGCTCTGCCTCTCATAAACTGTTATTTTCGTGAAGTTGCCAAATTTGGCCAAGTTATTTCAGCTTTTTTTTTAATCTCTTAAATGAGAATTGTCATGTCCAAGTCATTTTGGTTGTTCTATCGATTACAATGAGAGTATATGAAGTTCACAGTGCCTGGCACATAGAAAACACTCAATAAATAAGATCTGTTGCCTTTCGAATTCTTTAGATTCTGCTACACACACACACACACACACACACACACACACACACACACACACACATCCCTATATAACTTCTGTATGATCCTTCAATGCAGCTGGAAACAGAGGCTACAGAAGACCTGTCTGCCCAGGTCTAGGAAAGCTTTGCAGAGAAGGTCACTGTGGTCTCCTGATATAGATCATCAGTCTGGCTGCTCTCCTTTGGACATACCCCTAAAATGTTCTAAATTCTCTTAATTTTTCACTGCATCTTATTTGCATTACCCTTCTTTTTGCTGCAAAACAGCATTATTGACATCCTGTTACTACCAGAAAGTGGAGTCATGAACACAGTACTTGACGACAAACACTTTCTGATTAAAATTAGAATTAAGGAACTATTAAACAATAGATATATTTGTCTAATACACTCTCCATAATTTTATAATGTCTTGCTGGTGTTGTCCTCTGTACTCCAGTCCTTGAGGAGCACAATCAAGGACTGAGAAACAATTCCAATCCTCAAGTTAACAAAAATCTAGCTTTTGCTTCCTTGGGTCACAGCAGTCTTGAGGGCAGCCAAAGGCATGTGTAACAGTGACCGTTGCTCTCTGACAGTCCCGAGGATCCTTCCATCCTTCCCCTGCTCTGATTTTATGTTAATAAAGCTGATAGAGTAGTATTAAAGTATCTAACTGCTGTTCTGTCTTATAAATTCTAATACTTCAAAACACTATAGCACAGTTTAAACTATCTGAACTTGGAATTTGTTCCGAGGTATACCTCTTCAAAGTCTGTGAAAGGTTTGTTGTACAAATTAGAAATAAAAACCAGATTTAAAAGAGGGATATATAAGTGCTTGAGAAAATAAACTTTTCTGTGTCAATTCATGGCAATTTGCTTCTTACATATCTCCTAAAACATTGTTTCCAAAGATTTTTATTTTTATTAGTCTTTCATCTACTGGTTAAAATGGGTAACGGGGACAGAAAAAAAGAGTGTTTGGTGATAAGGTTAAAACAAAATGCTCCCTTTGCTTTTGTTAGTATTCTCATTGTCAAAGCATACACTAATGTGTGCATTTATGGTTTATTATTCTCCGTTTCTTCTCATAAAGGAGAACACTAGCTAAGAAGATGCCTAAATGGGGGGAAGCTATGGCTTGAATAAGCAACACAACTATATTATGCTTTCCCAAATCATTTCCAAGTCTGGCTGAAAGGCTGTTTGTGATGCTTTAACAAAAGGCAGACTTTTTCTGTGGACTGATTGCACGAAAGAATTATTAACAGAAACAACGTTAGTAGGCAATGTTTGGTATAAGGCATGATATTCGGTAACTGAGTATGGGCTCCAGGGTTATACTGTCAGAGTCTGAATCCTCACCTCATCATCCACCATCTGTGATCTGGGGCAAATCTCCTAACCTTGGTATTCCCCAATGAGGATGTAATCATGTCCACTGCATACCCACTCACAGCAGCGGGGCAAGGTTAGAGAAGTAAAAGATGCTTAGAACAGTGCCAGGCATTAGGTAAGAACTTAGTAAATGTAATTATTAATGATGTAGTTGAGGGTGCTGTCCATCATTGTACAAAACTGTTGAAGTTTGCGTGAACTGTCCAAGGAGGCAGGGGTATCGGCTGTGAAAGCCCATCCGGCCACTGAAGTTCCCAGAGGCCTAGAGCACAGCCATCACAATTCATGGTCAGGTCTTCGAGTTTAAGAGCACGGAAATTTTGTTCTCTTATGTTTCAGAGGCAGTTGAACTTTAGTGGGTAAATCCACAGTATTTAAACTCACAAGAGACTATGATTTGGCCTTGGAATCTTAGTGGTTAAGTATCAAGTCAACTGAACATTTATGTTAATGGGTCAACGCCTTCCTGCTAGGTGCATACAGGGAACCAGCATGGTGGGTGTTGAATCAGAGGAACGAGCAATAGTGGAAACTGCTCCCTCACCTGGGCAACCAAACCCAGTTCCCTGGAAGAGTGGGATGTCCCCAGGGTCTTGTTTTTCTGGACTCTTCATCAGCCTCAGAACTCAACCTTTAACTCTGTCATAGACTGCCAAAACTGCCATAGACTTTTTTTCTAGGAATGAAGCCTCTTAGGGACTTTATTTTCCTATCTTTCTCCCTCATCACAGATGTATGTATAAATAACGTACATATACAAAACTTTATGAATAAATATCGGCTTGCTCACCTTGCTCTAAAGATTTGCTATTTTGATTCAGGTTGTAAAGCAAATGAAAGGCCATTTTAGCGGTTTTCATTTTAACCTTTACCCTTTTGCAGATTTTAAGTGCTGTCTAGAGAGTCTGTACTAAAAGTCCATGCTCGAGTGGTGCAGTCTACTTCCTTCTGTTTATCTGTCTCCCTTTTCCTGTGCAATTGGCTTCTCATGATCGGAGACCACTGACTTGGTAAACACATTCCAGCAGAAATCAAAAAAGCCTTTTATTTGCACTTAACGGCAGCATAAAAATCACTCAACTCATGATTCATCTCTTTTCACTGAATTCAGCTTTATAATTGTATGTTCCTTTAGACTGGTGCTGTCTATGTATACAGTAGCCACTGGCCACATGTGGTTATTTACATTTAAAATAACTAAAATTGTATTAATTAAAATCAACAATAAAAAATAAAGGGGAAAATTCCGTTCCTCAGTCTCATCAGTTACACTTCGAGTGCTCAGGAGCCACATGGGGCCTGTGCCCGCCGCACTGGACAATGCAGGGTCGGAACATTTCATCGCAGTTCTGTTGGGCAGCCTTATCCTAATAGTCTTATTTCCTTAACAGAGGTAGAAAAGCATCTCTACAAGTCTATGGCTTCTCTAATTGACTGGGTTTAAAACGCAAAGCTTAGCCAAAACGCTTCCCCTTTCTTTCATTCTCTTTGTAAATAATTTTAGTTCATCGTTTATTCAGTACAGAGCACGAAATTATAATTTCACAACCAGCTTGTTGGTGACTGACTATGAGTTCTTCATGGGAAAGCAGATGGAATCTGTAATTACAGCACAGGATTATATATTTAGTCATGTGGCATTCTGTTATAGCTATCATTTTATTCTCGGCGCCCTTTTTAATAAAAAATTACTATAATGCCGCAGGCTCTGTAGGAGAAACACATGTCATGCCAAGTTTCTCCACTGTCTGCCAAACACTGGTATTTCTCCTCCTTTGACAGCCCTTACAGTGGTAACTCTCACGGTCTCAAAGTTCCTCTTAAGCTTCTTGTACCCCCATCACCTTTTTCTTAAGGATGACCAGAAGATATGGCAAAATACTGAAGCGTTTTCTGAACCACTGAAGGAGCATTAAAAGATATTTAAATGTATTTCCACCTACCCTGCTCCTTTGAGAATTGTAGCCATTCTGTGGAGATCACGAGAAATCTATGCTTCAACATAGTTTTTTCATTCACGTGCTAGTAAAATCAGCTTTAAAAATACTGAAATATCAGACGTCTCTGAAGTGGAAGTTCTAAAATGGAAGGAAAGGTAACCAGCCAGGATGCTAGGGAAACTGACTTAAGTGGAAAAGGTGATCTAAGGCTTTGATTCTCAAGGGTTTGGTGGGGGGTTGGGGGCCTTACAAGGGTAGGATTGGTGACTGTGGACTCTCTCCCTGTAGAATGCACACCAAAAGTTCTGCACATAATTTCAGAGAGACAAGCTGTCCCTGGAGCCCACTGATGGCTCCGTGAACCTCAGATTTGGAATCTTCTTTTCTGGCATCAACAGACAGTACAACAGTTAAGGCACTTCAAGGCCACAAATATAAAAAAAGAAGTTTCCAGAGGCACTTTAATATATTTCTTTATAGACATTTATTGAGGATTTCCATATATTGGGTATTGTTCTAGGTAGTGGAGATAGAGAAATAACAATCTTTTGTCTGAAGAAAGTCATTCATTTACTGGACAAATATTGAGTACATACCATATGCCAAGTATTCCTTTACATCCTGGGCATATAGATCAGGCCTCAAGGCAACTTACATTCTAGTGGCGGAAACAGTCAATTAACAAATAATGTAATTCAGGTAACGATAAGGTCAATGAAATTTTACCTGAGTTTTGTTGAAAAAATCTAGAATTTTAATTCCAAATCATTATTAACTTTTTTCCTTATTATGTCCTCATTACTTCAGAAATCCCTTCTTAAGAATTACACTGTGATTCAGACCATCATTATCATCCAGTTTAAATATCAATTTATCAATTTATTGATCCACCACTACTGTGTTTATATTTTGTCCTCCCCAATCTTGGCTTAAGTATTTGCCAAGTAATTTGTTTACGTGTACAGTTGATATACTTGTTGAGTTTGTGAATGCCTGAACATGTCTTCTTCACGTATGAATGATAACTTAGCAAGGTATAAATTTCTAGAGTCACAATCCTTTCCTCTGAACTCTGTTGATTATCCTCAATAGAGGGCTGGTGAAGGGAAGGTCTAGGTCACTTGCTGAGGCCTCATCTTTCCTTATTTTTCAGTAATATTCTGCTTCCTATTACATATTTTCTATTCAGTCAAACTCCTATTTTATCCACCATAAATGCAGCATTCATTCCCATTTTAAACCTTCCTGGTGTCATTTTTCCCATTTGAATATCCTTCCTCCTTATCTCAGCCTACCCCATTGTATCCATTCTTCAAATCACATCTAAAATTCTACCACTACCGCGGACCTTTCTCCATTTATCCCAGTTCAAATTAA
Source organism: Lagenorhynchus albirostris (assembly GCF_949774975.1). NCBI lineage: Eukaryota > Metazoa > Chordata > Mammalia > Artiodactyla > Delphinidae > Lagenorhynchus > Lagenorhynchus albirostris. Next base: position 180,012,398 of record NC_083095.1, read on the forward strand.
TTCCCCCTTCCGCATCACAACATTTATTGTCTCTGCCATATGTTTTTGTACTTCATAGTATCCTAGAATTTTACATCTAGAAGAGATCTGAGAGATATAATCCAACTCCCTAATTTTTCAGATTAAAAAAGATGCGGTTTGTGAGCTAGTGATGACTCCAAGTGCTCTGGCATTCTGGGGCTACCCTTTAATGCCTATCTAAGATGTTTCTCAAGCCTCAATCACCAGGTACTTTTAATAGTTCTTCCTTAAAATTTCTCTGGATTTCCAGGCCCTTATGCTCTCCTGGTCAGCGTTGCAGACAGCATCCTAGCCATTGCTCTAGGCTCTTCTAGAGGCCGTTTTTTCTCACTGGTTCATGTCACTGGAACCCGTAAGTGCAGCAAGCCTGGTGCATATGGCAGACTTTTACTGATGATTTGTCTCCCAAAGAGTCTAAGAGGCTTGAGACTTTGATAACTCTTTCAGCTTCTAGTACAGAGCTAGACATGCACAAACAACAGCTTCAATTTGGATGTTAGATAATGCTGTCCTAAAATCCAACAGCCATTTTCCCTCCAAGAGGTATTTTTATCCCAGCCACGTCCTTTCGGGTCATTGCTTACTGCCATCTTCTCTATCTTTACTCTTTTAACCTCACACAGTTATATCTCCTTATTCAGAATAATCTATCTCTCCATCCTCTACCCAAAACTGAACATCAATTTTTGCTATGTCTCAAAACACATTAAGATGTCCATTTAGAAAGGGCCAACACAAAGAACCAGGTAAAGCTTTGAAATTCAATTTTCTTTTTCCTTTAACATAAGCAGAACCTCCTCCTCCATGGTCTCTGGAAATGGAAGAAAAATAGTATAATAATTTGTTTTCTCCTTGACCAAACAAAACCCACGGGGGTCATGCATTTGTTATTGTTCATTTCAGCTCCACATGAATTCTCAAGATCTCACAGCAAGATATAGGACTTCTTAGAGTCCTATACTTTTTCTTTATACTATATAACCTTTTCCCCTGTTCCAGATTTTATCCAGTTATACATTTTGTGATATGCTGTTATCTTTTGCTTTTTAGTTATTTCACATATGTAATTCCTGCTTTTCAAGAGAGGGTATAGTGGTTAGAAAGCAAGTACTGATCACTGAGACTGTCAGGGCATCTAATACATACAGGTTCTCAAGGATTCTTGTGTATTGGCTAAGAACTATACTAATATATGTTATTTAATGAGCATCTATTATGTGCCGGACAATGTGCTAAGTGCTTTACATACATGATCTCTAATCCGCTCCTTAATCCTTTGCAATAGGTATTATTATACCCGTTATTCAGAGAAGGAAACTGAAATTCTAACAGCTTAAGTAACTAGTTTGGTTCCCCATGGCTAAAATGAGAGACTACACCTGCCGGATTCCAAAATACTTTGCTCTTCCCTCCATACTCCAGGAATTCCAAAGCCGCCAATGTTGACAACTGTGATACTTTTTAAATAAAAATTTTACAGTGCACTTTGTGGGCAGTGACCACATCCTTTTTGTAAGACTATGCTCTCTTTAAGTTTCAACACACCACTCATGTTTTATGTGCTTTTAAAGCTTGTATGTGGCTCTGATATTTTTCTCTTTGAATTTCAGTTTGATCCCTTAACAATTGAAAGCAAAAAAGCAGCAACCGTGGTGTTAATGCTTAATTCTCCAGAAGAAGAAATTTTGGCTAAAGCATGTGAAGCCATTTATAGATTTGCTTTAAAAGGTTTGGATTTTTTTCAGTTTATCTTTCTATTTCATTAGTTTCTTAAAAATACTTGCTACATAATGGGCACTTTTCTCCCCAGTCTTTAACTTACTTCCTGTCTGATGAATTCTTTCAGACAATCAGTATATCATTTAATGCATCACCTGAAAGTAATATATCTCCCTATGTGCCTAACCCAGTCTTAAGGAGCAATTTAGTCAATGGGTAGAAGAGTCATTTTGAAGGCTTTATTGCAGTTTAAAAAACTGTAAATGTCACAGGAGCTGAAAGAGCTCCTAAGGATCAAGGCTGGAATAATTTGAGCAACAAAATAAACAAAGTATTGGATTTATAGCCCGATAATTTATATTAAAGAAGAAAATAAATATCCATAAGTCTATACAGACAAATAAATGATTGAATAAGTAAACAAATGGGAGAGAAAAGACAAATCTCCAATGCAGAAGGATCCCAATTTATGCAGATACTCTGCCCTTGAGGAGGTGGGATGCAACTTCTATTCTTTAGGGGCTGTGCATAGTGACATTTTTCCAAAGAGTGCAAGATGGACACAGGGGGAAAAGAGTAAGTTTGTAGCAGAGAAACCTGACAAACACTTCCTCTGCCAGGTGATCGAAATCAACATCAACAGAGATAAGTCATTTGATAATAAATGCCCTTGACATGACATAATGAAAATGGCATTTCTATGTTATTTTCCCCAAAACCTATAGCCCCAGTCTAAATATGATTTAAAAAAAAAAATAAAACAAATTCCAATTCAGGGACATCCTCCAATTACCTAACCAGTACTCTCAAAACTGTCATAGCTATCAAAAACAAGGAAAGTCTGAGAAACTCTCACAGCCAACAGGAGCTAAGGACACACAGTGACTAAATGTCATGGGGGATCCTGGATAGGATGCTGGAACAGAAAAAGAAAAACTAACAGTAAGGAAATCTGAATAAACTGGAATTTCATTAGTAATAACATATCATTATTGGTTCATTAACTGCATCAAATGTCCCTATTAATGTAAAATGTAAAATAACAGGGGAAACTGGGTGTGGGACACATGGGAAGTATCTGTATTATCTTTGAAATTTTTCTGTAAAACTAAAACTGTTGTAAAATATAAAGTTTACTAAAATGTTGTAAATGTTACAAATTAGATTTTGTTGAAAGACTTGTTCATAGAGGATTTACAAACATAAGAGATAGTTACATTTTAGTTCATTCCAAGTGGTGATAAAATCAGACTTTTATTATACTGTGTAACATTGAAATTGGAAATATTTGAAGAGTTTAGTGTAGCTTGGTATTTTTAACAAAACCTTTTTAAACTAAAATGGGAGCAATTTGATTTTAAAGAAATGGTACTTCAAAACATTGTTTGGACCGCCTGGAGGGGTGGGATAGGGAGGGTGGGAGGGAGGGAGACGCAAGAGGGAAGAGATATGGGAACATATGTATATGTATAACTGATTCACTTTGTTATAAAGCAGAAACTAACACACCATTGTAAAGCAATTATACCCCAATAAAGATGTTAAAAAAAAACATTGTTTGGGGGACTTATATGAGAGAACAACAAATCATTCAATTAGCAAATGGTAAAATACTCACCTGGCTAGTCATCACCATCACCTCACTCTAGTCATCGTTGGGAATTCTGATAAAAAACAGAGTGGTTCTGGAAGGTATGGTTCATGAGTAGATTGTGTAGAATACTGGGTCAAATTTCAGGGAGATATTGGACCATGCATCTATAGAACAGAGTCATCACATGTCATCTCTTTTTATATTGTAAGTCTGATGTTCAGTACTAGCAGTATTTTCTGAAATATTTTCTTAAGTTAAATGATGGGACTTTGCCTTCTTGCCAAGATGAAGTAAGGGGCCAGATTTAACCTCCTTACCAGAACAAGTAAGAAAACAGAAAAATATATGAAATAAGAGTTGGCAACACACTGAATATCAGGCCATTGAGAAACAGGAAACAAAGGAAATTAGCCCTCTGATTGCCCCAGCCTATTGATTTCAGAGAGTTTCCAGGCCATAGCCCAGGAAGGGGTAACCTGTGCAGAGCCTGGTGGACTCTCTGAGTTGAGACGATAGACCTGAAAATCCAGGAAGATGAAGGCAGCAAGTTTTCAGGACAGAGTAACAGAGAGGAAAGAGTTGCACAGAGAGAGAACTCAGGAGGTCTGTAAAGGCTCCCACTCAAGTGTTCAGCTTGATCCACATGTGTATGTGTGGGGACTACTTGAAGTCAGACAAAGCACCCAACAGGATCAGAGGTAACAGTGCCTAGTGCTCACACAGGGTCAGAAGTAGTGCCTGTTCGCATCAGCCAGACTGCAAAACCTCAAGATTCATGGAGAATTGTGCAAGTACACAGAAGGGTCTTGCCTCAATAGTTAGAAACAATTAGGCCTAGATTGAGCCCTGTTCTAGTACTATCAAATAAATATTTTAAAAGCAAACCTGAAAGGATCAAACTTTCTCCAGATAACTGTGTCCCAGAACAAACTTCAAGGTAACAACAATATCCATTGCCCAACTAGGTAAAATTCACTATGTCTGGCACCCAGTAAAAAATTACCAGGTGTGACAAAAAGCAGGAAAATACAATGCATAATGAGGATATAATTCAATTTGTAAATCAAAACTGACCCAATGTATGTGTAACTTGAGTCTCTGAATAAAGGAGTGAGGAACAGAATAAGTATTTCAGAAAATAATGGTTAAAATTTCCCCCAATTTGATGAAAACTCGAAGCCCCCAGATCCAAGAAGCTTAACGAAACTGAAGCACAATGAATATGAAGAGAACTACAAGGCACGTTATAATCAAATTTCTTGAAAAGACTGATAAAGAGAAAATCTTAAAAGCATCCAGAGGAAAAAAATGTTACATTCAGGGTGACAAAAATAAGGATGACAACATATTTATTATCACAAATGATGCAAGCAAGAAGTCAGTGGAGCAATATCTTTAAACTGAATCACTTTTCTGTGCACCTGAAACTAACACAACATTGTAAATCAACTATATTACAGTAAAAGTTAAAAAAAAAAAAAGTACCGGAAAAAACCCCCAAACTTTCAACCTAGATTTCTACACCCTTCAAAAATATCTTTCAGAAACATAAGTGAAATAAAGTCTTTTTCAAACATTCAAAAACTGAAATAGTTCATTGCAAGCAGACCCGCACTACTAATTATATTAAGTAGGTCCTTCAGGCAGAAAGAAAATGGCACCAGATGGAAATATGGATCTACACAAAAGAATAAATACAGAACACTATAAATGGTAACATATAAGGGTTTTTTTGCTTATTATTTAAATCACTTAAAAAGCAAATTGGTTATTTTAAACAAAACTAATAATCATATATTGTGTAGTCTGAAACATATAAAAGTAAGATATATGACAACAGAACCAAGGTAGAGAGGTGAAAAATGGAAGTATACTATTGTAAGTGTACTATATGTGAAGTAGTATACTACCACTTGAAAGAAGACTGTGCTAAGACATACACTACAGACCCCAATGCAACCACAAAAATAACAAAGCAATGATATCAAATAAGCCAACAAAGGAACAAAATGGAATCATAAAAAATTCAATTCATACAAAGAAGGCAGAAATGAAGAAAAGAAAAACAACAATGACACACATAAGAAATAAGTAACAAGATGGTATATTTAAACCTAACCACATCAATAATCAAATTAAATGTAAATGGTCTGGATACATCAATTAACAGGGAGAGAGTGTTTTATTAGGAAAAAAGCAAGACCAAACTGCATGATGCCTTCAAGAAATGCACTTAGAATATAATGACACAAATAACTTGAAAGTAAAAGGATGAAAAAGGATATCCTATGCTAGCACTAATCAAAAGAAAGCTGAAATAGCCATATTAATATCACAAAAATAGACAAAAAAAGGAGTGGTACCAGAGATAAACATGGCCATCTTATAATAATAATAAAGGGGTCAATTAATCAAGATGCTATGAAAAATCCTAAACAATTAACGTACTTAATATCAGACTTTCAGATTACATGAAGCTAGAAATGCAAGGAGAAATAGACATCTACAATTATAGCTGAGGATTTTGATACTCTTCTCTCAATAAATGAAAGAACCAGTAGACAGTAAATCTGTAAGGATATAGAAGATTTGAACAGCAATATAAATTAATTTAACCTAATTTATATTTATAGAACACTCCAAGAACAGCAGCACTTTTCAAGTGCATACAGGACATTTATCAAAATGGATTATATTCTGGGCCATAAAACAAGCTTTAATAAATTTAAAAGAATTCCAGTCATACAAAATATATGCTATTCCACATAAGAATTAAATTAAAAATCAATAACACAAAGAACTCTAGACAATCACTAAATAGTCGGAAAGCAAATAACACACTTCTAAATAACCTGTGAGTAGGGGCTTCCGTGGTGGTGCAATGGTTGAGAATCCGCCTGCCAATGCAGGGTACATGAGTTCGATCCCTGGTCCGGGAAGATCCCACATGCTGTGGAGCAACTAAGCCTGTGCGCCACAACTACTGAGCCTGTGCTCTAGAGCCCGTGAGCCACAACTACTGAGCCCGCATGCCACAACTACTAAAGCCCGCACGCCTAGAGCCCGTGCTCCACAACGAGAGAAGCCACCGCAATGAGAAGCCTGTGCACTGCAATGAAGAGTAAACCCCGCTCACTGCAACTAGAGAAAGCCCGCGTGCAGCAACGAAGACCCAACACAGCCAAAAATAAATAATTTTTTAAAAAAAATAATAATTAGTAAATAACCTGTGAGTGAAAGTAGAAATCAGAAGGAAAATCCAAATTAAAAATGAAAACACAGCATATAAAAACTTGTAGGATACTACTAAAAGAGTATTTAGAGAGAAATTTATTGCACCAAGTGCCTGTTAGAAAACAAGAACATCTCTCAAGTCAATGACCTGAGCTTCCACTTTAAGAAAATAGAAAAACAAGAGCTAATTAAACCCAGGCATCAGTAATAAGGATATAATATATACCTGAGCAAAAATCAATGAAACAGAAAATAGAAAAACAGTGGACAAAAGCAGTGAAATGAAAATGTCTAGCCAGATTGATAAGTAAAAAGAGAGAAGACAAATTATTGATATGAGGAATAAGAGCATCACTATAGCTCCTATAGATATTAAAAGGATAATCTAAATGTTATGAACAATTTAATGCCAATAAATTCTACAACTTAGATGAATTGGGCAAATTCATTTTAAGACACAAACTCTCAAAGCTCATTAAAGAAAAATAGATAGCCTGAATAGCCCCTTATCTATTACAAAAATGGAAATTTGTAATTTAAAAATCTCACAAAGAATACTTTAGGTCCAGATGTTTTCACTGCTGAACTCTGCCATACACTTATGGAAGAAATAATACCAATTGTACACAAACTCTTTTAGAAAATTGAAAAAGATGGAATATTTCTCTATTGATTCTATGAAGCCACCATTTATTTAAGTATCCTAAAATTTATCCTTAAATTAAAATTTGGGACTTCCCTGGCGGTCCAGTGGTTAAGACTCCGTTCTTCCACTGTAGGGGGCGAGGGTTCCATCCCTGATCAGGGAACTAAGATCCCACATGCTGCGTGGCGCAGCAAAAAAAAAAAAAAAATTTATTTGACAAAATATTTTCATCTAAGAAATTCACTTTTAGAACCCCAATAAAATGCAAACATTATGGAAGGTTTGAGAAGGACGTTTGTAATAGTCAATAATGCATATTTCAGCATATTCTTATCAAGTGACAGATTTAATCATTTAGATACAGGGCAGTTCCACAGGCTATAGGAAGGTACAAGTCTGTGTTCAGAGAACTGAGTTATCAGAATGAACCTATAACTTCAAGTATAAAATATTTTAATTTTAAAAGAAAACTGAGGCAAAAATGTTTAAAAGACTTTATTTTACTCAAATTAATTTTGAAAATGAAATTTGCATTTTCATAGCTGGTGAAATTGAAAAGCTGAAGTTAATCAGGACCTAAATATTATTCCAGACTTTGCAGAATGATATCCCACTTATTGGGGTAGGGATAAACTGCTTTTACAGTTAGGCCAGATGCTGGCCTTCACTGACCTTCTGGTTCTGGGGCTTCTTGCCACAGCTAAGGAATCCCAGTAACCCCGGTGGCTCTGCTTTGTGTGTGTGCCTCCACGCTGGCTGCAGGCAAACCCACTGGGTGAAAAATGAGCACCCTAAACTCGACCACACTTGAATTTGAAGAGGGGACTCTGTGTGTTAATTTTTATAATTAATTATGCAAGTAAGTATTATTGAGTTTCCATTACATGCCTGGCACTGTGTTAGGCACGACGTTATAAGAGAATAGAACAGAAAGGGTATCTGTCTTCATGGAAAGTTAAGTAACAGGGGTGTAAGCGAACAATGCACGGAGATCGTTGAGTGGTATGAAGGAAATAAAGCAGCATAAAGAGATATCAGAAAGACTGGGATGTAGTGATGACATTAGGTAGGGTGATCAGAAGAGACCCCTCGGGAGGTTCAGTGTGAGCTAAGAACCAAATGAGGAAGCCAGCTTTGTAAACATCCAGGGAAGGGAGAGTAGCAAGTCTAGGATACCTGAGCTCTAAGGTTTATTCTGAGAGAAATACGTGTGGAAGCAGAGGAATGTGAAAGACAAATAAGATATTGAAATGACACAAAGAAGAACTTTGATGAGATTGCTATCCATGTCTGATTTTATTTTACCTGTGATGTCAGGTGAAGAAAATAAAGCAACCCTCCTTGAGCTTGGAGCTGTGGAACCGTTAACTAAGCTGCTCAACCACGAAGACAAAATTGTGAGAAGAAACGCTACTATGATATTTGGAATTCTGGCTTCTAATAGTAAGTATCTGCTTTTAAAACTAATCAAATAATCTCACATGATGCATTATACTTTTAAATTTAACCTTAAAGGACTCGTTTTAATTTTATTTAAGCTGACTTTAATGTCAACAAGAAAGTTAAATAAGTGTAATGTGCAACAAATGTATGATTTCATATTTTAAGTGATATTTTTAAATACAAAAATATGTGCACATATATCCATGGAAAAACTCTCAGAGTTGGTGATGTAGTATATTCCAGTCTTATAAGTTAGAACAATCATTGTCTCTTAAAATTAAAATAGTTTTTTTCTTGAGTTAGGATAATGTAATTTGAATGTCTGCCTGTGTAAGTTACACTTCATGTGTATTTCATTGTAACAAGCCCAGAGTAAAAAGTTTTGATACACTTATTTTTTGAAGCTGCAAGCTATATTTTGCCAAACATAAATTTAGATATGTATTTACTCCTTAAATCAGACCTATTACTTGCTTTACTATTTTCACATATTTAATATGGTGGAATAACAGTATTACTTAAAATATGCTGTCACTTCTATTAGAATATCAGTTTGACTAAAACCATGCAATACAGGCAGTCCCTGACTAGTGAACAGGACGTGTTTTCCGTTTGTAAGTCATTTTCATGTTACGGTGGTAGATTTTCGAGTTGGACAACAAAAGCCTTGTTATTTATAATAAAAAATGACTTTCTTGGTGGAGACTGAATTCTGTCATGAAACTTGGGCTCATAGGAATAAACATGTCTCTATCATGGCATGTGGCTAAAATCATCCTACCTTCTCCTTTTTACCATGGTCTCAGCAAACACACAAGCACAGATTCCTCCTTCAGCTTCCTGCAGTGTCCCAGCTCACATACCCTGGACCCTCTGTGATGCAATGGGGGCCCTTCATTCCATGGTGTCCAGCAGGGACTGTGGCCTTGGTGTCTTCAGAGACAGTTATGAGTGGAGGAAGGGGGAAGGGAGGGGAAGGAGAGCCTTCTCTGGCATCTGTGGCATCACAGCCTCAGCTGCGGAGACCACGTGAACAGTACCTGCAGTGTTATGGGGTTGGCGGGGGCACTTTGCAGTTAGTGGAAAGGTTTCTGGTGGAAACTCCAGGGGCCCTAGCAGTGGCTGTGCTACAAGGCGGGGGCTCTGGGAGTATTTCCGGGAAGGACGGCAGGATGAGGACAGTCAGTGGGCAGTGGATATTCCACCAATGTAGATTACAGTAACATTGGTCAACACTTACAAAGTACTTACAATGTGCCAGGCACTGTCGTACATAGTATTTATATATTAAATCGCTTAATGAGGTTGGTGCTATTATTTCCTTTACATATGAGGTGACTGAGGCACAGAGAAGTTAAAATAAAGTAGTAATCATTCGTATTGTGGGGCCTTCATAAATCTGTCTCGGGTTGTCTGTAGACTAATTCTGCCATATTGAATGTGCCATATAGATTTATAACCAAAACAGGGAAAATATTTAAATTTGTTCCGTTTTATTCTGCATGCATACCACAGAGTTTGAAAACCAAAGGTGCTTTGTAACACCCCATGTGCAACTCCTTATTTTATTTTATTTATTTTAATTAATTAATTTATTTTTGGCTGTGTTGGGTCTTCGTTGCTGCACGCAGGCTTTCTCTAGTTGTGGCGAGCGTGGGCTATTCTTTGTTGTGGTGCGCGTGCTTCTCATTGCGGTGGCTTCTCTTGTTGCAGAGCACGGGCTCTAGGCGCACGGGCTTCAGTACTTGTGGCATGTGGGCTCAGTAGTTGTGGCTCGCAGGCTCTGGAGCGCAGGCTCAGTAGTGGTGGCGCACGGGCTTGGTTGCTCTGCGGCATGTGGGATCTTCCCAGACCAGGGCTCGAACCCGTGTCTCCAGCATGGGCAGGTGGATTCTTAACTACTGCACCACCAGGGAAGTCAAACTCCTTTTTTTTTTTTTTTTTTTTTTGCGGTACGCGGGCCTCTCACTGTTGTGGCCTCTCCCATTGCGGAGCACAGGCTCCGGACGCGCAGGCTCAGCGGCCATGGCTCACGGGCCCAGCCGCTCCGCGGCATGTGGGATCTTCCCGGACCGGGGCACGAACCCGTGTCCCCTGCATCGGCAGGCGGACTCTCAACCACTGTGCCACCAGGGAAGCCCCAACTCCTTAAACATCAGAAAGATCCCTCGAAGGATTGGGTTCCTTGCCCAAAGTCATGCAGGTGGCTAGTAGCAGAACTGAGATGAGAGCTAAATTACAACTTTACTCTCTGACTCATAGTTCAGTAGACCTTCTGTTCACTAAAATCTTTTACGATCCTTAACATTAGTGTCCATGCTAAGTCAGATTCTCCTTCTAAATGATTTAGAAAGGAGAGTTATAATTTCCTGTTTACATTTGTATTTTCAATTTAATATCTAGGTCTCTGTGATTTTTTCCCTTTTTATGTCAATTTCTGTTATTCATTTTATTTTGTATTTTCATCTTCTAATATATACAAGTTTATCATCTGTGAAACCCTACAATTTGTTTGCAAATTTTTCTAAGTAGGTTTTTAAGTTGAATTTCATGAGTTTCTAAAGGAGTCTGTGGCCCCCAAATGTAAAGAATACTGTTACATTTGGGTGCTAAATGAGATGGCTCCCTTAGACCCGTCAAACCACAGTCTGTAAGCTGGCTGGCTGGGCTATAAACAGCTCTAGAACCAGTGCAGTCTGCAACTGCAAAGCTTAACCATGGAAAGAGCTTTGCTGTCTTCAACGTCTCCACTGAGTACCTGGGTCTCAAGTATACTGCATGAACTTGTAAGGACCTTCTTTTGATTCTGTGAAGTGGGTGAAAAAAATCAAACCATTATTGGGATTAACTTACCTGATTTTCTCTTTGAACTATCTGATGACATGGATAAAACACATGGCATCCTCAACTGCTTGCAGAGCTCCTTTTTTGGTAAGAGAGCCAATACAATAGCTAGTGCTTCACTTTTCATACATGTCCAAGGAAACTTGGAATAAAAAATAAGCAACAAGTCTTTTGACCTAAATGCAAAGTCATGTTTCCAGACCAGTATGTAAATAAATGCACCTCTGAACCTGCATGGTTAAATCATCATCTTTGGACAGTCTTAAAATAACTGATGCTTCTTCAGAAATTTGTATTTTCGTACGGTTTTCCACCACTATGCTCATAGTGGATGAACCAACAGAATGTTCCAACATTCCAGGTGCTAAAGGATTGCTATGAGAACCATCTTTTCCCTTTTGCAGTTGCAAATAAATTTTTTTTTTCTAGAGTGATTGAGCTATGTGTTTGTGCCATGCTTGGGTCATTCAAGATAGGAATTTAAATTACTTTGTTAAACCTTTTTATCAAACAGGAGCTGCTGGGGCTTCCCTGGTGGCGCAGTGGTTGAGAGTCCGCCTGCTGATGCAGGGGACACGGGTTCGTGCCCCGGTCCGGGAAGATCCCACATGCCGCGGAGCGGCTGGGCCCTCTCAACAGTGAGAGGCCCGTGTACCGCAAAAAAAAAAAACAAAAACGGAAGCTGCTATCTTCTTTCACCTTCCAGTTTGTATTTAGTTCAATGAGGCCATACAACAGAGACTCATTTAATGAAGAGGGTTCAGCTAAAGAGAGAGTTCATTAGGATCCTCGTGAGGAGAAGTAGCCTTGGAAGCCCAGACATTACATTACTTAAGGCAGCAGTCCCCAACCTTTTTGGCCCCAGGGACCGGTTTCGTGGAAGACAGTTTTTCCACAGACCAGGTTGGGGGGCTGGCGGGGAGGTCAGGGGATGGTTTTGGGATGATTCAAGTGCATTACATTTATTGTGTACTTTATTTCTATTATTATTACATTGTAATATATAATGAAATAATTATACAACTCACCATAATGCTGTCAGGAGGCAGAGCTCAGGCGGTAATGTGAACGATGGGGAGCGGCTGTAAATACAGATGAAGCTTCGCTCACCCTCCTCTCACCTCCTGCTGTGCAGCCCAGTTCCTAACAGGCCACGGATCAGTACCGTTCTGTGGCTTAAACGCCTGATTAAGGCAATCTGAAGAGCTTGCCATCTTAGGAAAAGGTTGATGTAAAAGAGTATACAAGATCAAGAGTAAATTAGGTGGTCAATATTATGCAACAAAAAAACTGTAAATAAGAATTAATCCAAGAGCATGGGATATCTTTCCTTTTTTTTTTTTTTGCGGTACACGGGCCTCTCACTGTTGTGGCCTCTCCCATTGCGGAGCACAGGCTCCGGACATGCAGGCCCAGCAGCCATGGCTCACAGGCCCTGCCACTCCGCAGCATGTGGGATCTTCCTGGACCAGGACACGAACCCGCGTCCCCTGCATCGGCAGGTGGACCCTCAACCACTGCGCCACCAGGGAAGCCCCATTTCTTTTTTAAAATTTATTTATTTATTTTGGGGGGTCATCCTTGCTGCACGCAGACTTTCTCTCTAGTTGCGGCAAGCAGGGGCTACTCTTCGTTGTGCGCAGGCTTTTCTCGTTGCAGTGGCTTCTCTTGTTGTGAAGCATGGGCTCTAGGAGCATGGGCATCAGTAGTTGTGGCATGCAGGCTCAATAGTTGTGGCACACGGGCTTAGTTGCTCCACGGCATGTGGGATCTTCCCGGAGCAGGGATCGAACCCGTGTCCCCTGCATTGGCAGGAGGATTCTTAACCACTGAGCGACCAGGGAAGTGTCTCCATTTCGTTGAATCATCTTCAGTTTCTTTTATTAGTGTTTTATAGTTCTCAGCATATAAGTCTTTCACCTCCTTGGTCAAGTTTATTCCTAAGTACTTTATTTTTTGGATGCGATTTTAAAATGGATTTTTTTTTTTACATTCCCTTTCTAATATTTCATTGTTCGTGTAAAGAAATGCAACAATTACTGTATGTTAATCTTGTATCCTGCTACCTTGCTGAATTCACTTATCGCTTAATTCTAGTAGTTTTTTGTGTAGAGTCTTAGAGATTATCATACTAAGGGAAGTAATTCAGAAAGAGAAAGACAAATATCATATGACTCCACTTACATGAGGAATCTAAAATATGACACAAATGAACTTATCTATGAAACAGAAACACACTCCCAGACATAGAGAACAGTCTTGTGGTTGCCAAGGGGGATGGGGGTGGGAGAGGGATGCATTGAGCGTTTGGGATTAGCAGATGCAGACTATTATGTATAGAATGGCTAAACAACAAGGTCCAACTGTATAGCACACGGAACTGTATTCAATATCTTGTAATAAACCATAATGGAAAAAAATACGTATATATTTGTGTAACTGAATCACTTTGCTGTGCAGCAGAAACGAACATAACATTGTAAGTCAACTATACTTCAATAAAATAACCTTTTTAAAAAAGGAATGCACTTAAAACAGATGGCATGGGAACTACAATCCTGAAGCTGTGGAACAAAAACCACATTCACAGAAAGATAGACAAGATGAAAAGGCAGAGGGCTATGTACCAGATGAAGGAACAAGATAAAACCCCAGAAAAACAACTAAATGAAGTGGAGATAGGCAACCTTCCAGAAAAAGAATTCAGAATAATGATAGTGAACATGATCTAGGACCTCAGAAAAAGAATGGAGGCAAAGATCGAGAAGATGCAAGAAATGTTTAACACAGACCTAGAGGAATTAAAGAACAAACAAACAGAGATGAACAATACAATAACTGAAATGAAAACTACACTAGAAGGAATCAATAGCAGAATAACTGAGGCGGAAGAACAGATAAGTGACCCGGAAGACAGAATGGTGGAATTCACTGATGTGGAACACAATAAAGAAAAAAGAATGAAAAGAGATGAAGACAGCCTAAAAGACCTCTGGGACAACATTAAACGCAACAACATTCGCATTGTAGGGGTCCCAGAAGGAGAAGAGAGAGAGAAAGGACCCGAGAAAATATTGGAAGAGATTATAGTCGAAAACTTCCCTAACAGGGAAAGGGAAATAGCCACCCAAGTCCAGGAAGCTCAGCGAGTCCCATACAGGATGAAGCCAAGGAGAAACATGCCGAGACATGAAGCAAATTGGCAAAAATTAAAGACAAAGAAAAATTATTGAAAGCAGCAAGAGAAAAATGACAAATAACATACAAGGGAACTCCCATCAGGTTAACAGCTGATTTCTCAGCAGAAACTCTACAAGCCAGAAGGGAGTGGCATGCTATACTTAAAGTGATGAGAGGGAAGAACCTACAATCAAGATTACTCTACCCGGCAAGGATCTCATTCAGATTCGACGGTGAAATCAAAAGCCTTACAGACAAGCAAAAGCTAAGAGAATTCAGCACCACCAAACCAGCTCTACAACAAATGCTAAAGGAACTTCTCTAAGTGGGAAACACAAGAGAAGAAAAGGACCTACAAAAACAAACCCAAAACGATTAAGAAAATGGTCATAGGAACATACATATCGATAATTACCTTACACGTGAATGGATTAAATGCTCCAACCAAAAGACACAGGGTTGCTGAATGGATACAAAAACAAGACCCATATATACGCTGTCTACAAGAGACCCACTTAAGACCTAGAGACACATACAGACTGAAAGTGAGGGGAAGGAAAAAGATATTCCATGCAAATGGAAATCAAAAGAAAGCTGGAGTAGCAATACTCATATCAGATAAAATAGACTCTAAAATAAAGAATGTTACAAGAGACAAGGAAGGACACTACATAATGATTAAGGGATCAATCCAAGAAGAAGATATAGCAATTATAAATATATATGCACCCAACATAGGAGCACCTCAATACATAAGGCAACTGCTAACAGCTATAAAAGAGGAAATCGACAGTAACACAGTAATAGTGGGGGACTTTAACAACTCACACCAATGGACAGGTCATCCAGACAGAAAATTAATAAGGAAACAGAAGCCTTAAATGACACAATAGACCAGATAGATTTAATTGATATTTATAGGACATTCCATCCAAAAACAGCAGATTACACTTTCTTCTCAAGTGTGCACAGAACATTCTCCAGGATAGATCACATCTTGGGTCACATATCAAGCCTCAGTTAATTTAAGAAAATTGAAATCATATCAAGCATCTTTTCTGACCACAACGCTATGAAAATGAATTACAGGGAAAAAAACATAAAAAACACAAACACATGGAGGCTAAACAATACGTTACTAAATAACCAAGAGATCACTGAAGAAATCAAAGAGGAAATCAAAAAATACCTACAGACAAATGACAATGAAAACATGACGATCCAAAACCTATGGGATGCAGCAAAAGCAGTTCTAAGAAGGAAGTTTATAGCAATACAAGCCAACCTCAAGAAACAAGAAAAATCTCAAATAAACAATCTAAACTTACACCTAAAGGAACTAGAGAAAGAAGAACAAACAAAACCCAATGTTAGCAGAAAGAAAGGAATCATAAAGATCAGAGCAGAAATAAATGAAATAGAAACAAAGAAAACAGTAGCAAAGATCAATAAAACTAAAAGCTGGTTCTTTGAGAAGATAAATAAAATTGATAAACCATTAGCCAGACTCATCAAGAAAAAGAGGGAGAGGACTCAAATCAATAAAATTAGAAATGAAAAACGAGAAGTTACAACAGACACTGCAGAAATACAAAGCATCCTAAGAGACTACTACAGGCAACTCTATTCCAATAAAATGGACAACCTGGAAGAAATGGACAAATTCTTAAAATGTATAACCTTCCAAGACTGAACCAGGAAGAAATAGAAAATATGAACAGACCAATCACAAGTAATGAAATTGAAACTGTGATCAAAAATCTTCCAACAAACAAAAGTCCAGGACCAGCTGGCTTCACAGGTGAATTCTATCAAACATTTAGAGAAGAGCTAGCACCCACCCTTCTCAAACGCTTCCAAAAAATTGCAGAGGAAGGAACACTCCCAAACTCATTCTATGAGGCCACCACCACCCTGATACCAAAACCAGACAAAGATACTACCAAAAAAAAAAAAAATTACAGACAAAAAAATCTTAAAATTTGTATGGGACACCAAAGACCCCGAAGAGCCAAACAAGTCTTGAGGCAAAAGAACGGAGCTGGAGGAACCAGACTCCCTGACTTCAGACTATACTACAAAGCTACAGTGATCAAGTCAATATGGTACTGGCACAAAAAGAGAAATATAGATCAATGGAACAAGATAGAAAGCCCAGAGATAAACCCACGCACCCATGGTCAACTAATCTATGACAAAGGAGGCAAGGATATACAATGGAGAAAAGACAGTCTCTTCAATAAGTGGCGCTGGCAAAACTGGACAGCTACATGTAAAAGAATGAAATTAGAACACTGCCTAACACCATACACAAAAATAAACTCAAAATGGATTGGAGACCTAAATGTAAGACCAGACACTATAAAATTCTTAGAGGAAAACATAGGAAGAACACTCTTTGACATAAATCACAGCAAGATCTTTTTTTTTTTTTTGTGGTACGCGGGCCTCTCACTGTTGTGGCCTCTCCCATTGCAGAGCACAGCCTCTGGACGCACAGGCTCAACGACCATGGCTCACAGGCCCAGCTGCTCTGCGGCATGTGGGATCTTCCCGGACCGGGGCACGAACCCGTTTCCCCTGCATCGGCAGGTGGACTCTCAACCACTGTGCCACCAGGGAAGCCCAGCAATATCTTTTTTGATCCACCTCCTAGAGTCATGGAAATAAAAACAAAAATAAACAAATGGGACCTAATGAAACTTCAAAGCTTTTGCACAGCAAAGGGAACCATAAACAAGACGAAAAGAAAACCCTCAGAATGGGAGAAAATATTTGCAAACAAATCAACGGACAAAGGATTAATCTCAAAAATATATTAACAGCTCATGCAGTTCAATATTAAA
The DNA here is from genome assembly GCF_949774975.1 of Lagenorhynchus albirostris. Lineage (NCBI taxonomy): Eukaryota > Metazoa > Chordata > Mammalia > Artiodactyla > Delphinidae > Lagenorhynchus > Lagenorhynchus albirostris. Next base: position 180,029,925 of record NC_083095.1, read on the forward strand.
AAAACAAACAACCCAATCCAAAAATGGGCAGAAGACCCAAATAGACATTTCTCCAAAGAAGACCTACAGATGGCCAAGAAGCACATGAAAAGCTGCTCAACATCACTAATTATTAGAGAAATGCAAATCAAAACTACATGAGGTATCACCTCACACCAGTTAGAATGGGAATTATCAGAAAATCTACAAACAACAAATGCTGGAGAGGGTGTGGAGAAAAGGGAACCCTCTTGCACTGTTGGTGGGAATGTGAATTGATACAGCCACTATGGAGAACAGTATGGAGGTTCCTTAAAAAACTAAAAATTGAGTTACCATATGATCCAGCAATCCCACTACTGGTCATATACCCAGAGAAAACCATAATCCAAAAAGACACATGCACCCCAATGTTCATTGCAGCACTATTTACAATAGCCAGGTCATGGAAGCAACCTAAATGCCCATCGACACATTAATGGATAAAGAAGATGTGGTACATATATACAATGGAATATTACTCAGCCATAAAAAGGAATGAAATTGGGTCATTTGTTGAGACGTGGATGGCTCTAGATACTGTCATACAGATTGAAGTTAAGTCAGAAAGAGAAAAACAATTATCATATATTAATGCATATATGTGGAACCTAGAAAAATGGTACAGATGAACCGGTTTGCAGGGCAGAAGCTGAGACACAGATGTAGAGAACAAACGTATGGTCACCAAGGGGGGAAAGCGGCGGGTTGGTGGGGATGGTGGTGTGATGAATTGGGCGATTTGGATTGACATGTATACACTGATGTGTATAAAATTGATGACTGAGAAAAAAAAAAAAAAACCCAGATGGCATGAAGGTACTCCGGGAAGGAAGGTGCTGGCAGTTCTGAACCAAGCTAGAATTGTAGGTGTCCCACTGCTTGCCTAGAACGTGTTCATGTGGCCCAACCACAAGTCCAAGTTGCCATATCTGAGAGTGTTCTCTGCTGAGAAAGAAGGGGACAGAGATCAATATTATATTTAAAGTGACAGAAGTAGCAGCTTACCCATTATTTCTGCTGATTTAACCTCAAGAACAGAAGGACTATTTGAACAATCTGGTGTCAGAAAGTTGAATAACAAGTTAATCAGCTATGCCACCAATTTACAAGAGCTGCCATTGAATCTGAATGATCCATTGAGCCTTAAGAAAGTGGTGTAGTGGATAAACCTCCTAGATCTGTTGTTGAACAGACCTGGGCTAAATTCATATGTAGAAAGGAATTTCGTGGCCCAGAGAAGCCTCTGATGAAAACTTTTAACTTGTTTGGGCACAGCAAGGGGGTGGTGGCACATACAGATGCAGCAAGGGGCCCTCTCCCTGTGGGAGCAGATGCTTCCTGCAGGGAAACACAAGGAGCAGAGAGTACACAGGGCCAGAATCTTCCTGACCTCATGGTCAGCGTTGTAGCAGAAACTCTGAAGTAGATGTAAGATTATCTTGTATACTAAGTGGAGAATGTACTTGGAGATCTAAAAGCCCAGAAATGCTTTTCTTCTAGCATGTAAAAATAGGGAACTTTGGTACAACCTTCCAAAAAATCATTGCAAACAACACAGACTGGACTCATAAGAGTGAGAAGAGAATGACAGCATGCTTTTCCAGAGGGGGCACCTCTGCCTAGTTTACCAGGACACTTGGAAGGATCTGACTATTATGCCATGGCTATTATTTCTAGACCTGTGGAGGTAATGCGTTTTTCAGAGGAGTTTCGACTGTAAAATATGAAGTCCTACACTTCCCCAAAACTCAATTATTCTTTTGTGCTGAAAGCCTATCCATGTGCATATATAGCTAGCTGTAAGTTCGCTAGCCCTCTTTGAGCCATTTTGAACAGAACAGAGAGAAAGAAGTTTTGACAGGTTGAGGAACAGCCACATCCCTGAATCACACAGGAAAAGGTGTCCAAGAAAAGGCAAACGTATCCAGCGGTTAATTCCCGAGACCATCTGCTTCAGCTGCTGCAAAGTGAATTTTTCCAAACTTCTGGTAACACTAATTTTGGCTTACAGAAGAGATAATCGACCAAGAAGAGAAATTGCAAAACTGAAGTAGCAGCTATGCCTTATTTCTCAGAAAAAGGGGGTTAAGGATGGCAAGAAAGAAGCAGGGGCATAATTGTCTAGCTTTAATTAGGCTCCTGTAAATAATACAAAAGTGAACTTTAAAAAATTAATATACTTATCTTTAAGCATCTTTGGCATTTCTGATAAGCAAATGGAACATATACAAGATGTATTTATGGGAAAAGGCTGAGGATAATTCTTATTTGCATTTTATACTAGTTTTATTAAAATCTAAATTTAAAAATATCCTCCCAACAAAACAAAAAGAATTACTGTTATATCATAAGCAAGTGTAGGGCACAGTAACTCAACTTTACTGATGGTGTTCTAGGCACTTTCGTGCATTTATGGTTATCTTTTCTAGTGTTTTGGAAGGTCGTACAGCTGAGCAATCAAGCAACATGGGCTATAGTCTGTCTGGGGTCAGACAGACCTGGGTGTGAAACCCGTCCCCACCTCTTACTTGCTGTGTGATTGTGAACCTCAATTTCCTTATCTGTAAAATTAGGTAATAATAGAACCTATCTCATAAGGAACTATTCCACAGACATTGCCATTATTATTATAATTAATAAACATTAATATTCTGTTTCTTCTTTTGTAGATGATGTCAAAAAATTGTTAAGGGAGTTAGATGTCATGAATTCTGTGATTGCTCAGCTGGCCGCAGAAGGTAACTCTGCATCCTCCATCTATCAATATTTCAAAAATGGGGAATGATTTATTTTTCGCATCTGATTAAAGTACCGATTGAAAATAGTTTATGAAACACCAATTCTGTATTGTCATTAAACTCTCTCAAACTAAGATGGGCTCCAAGCAAGGTAAGATCTGTGGAGCTTTGGTTTTCACAGCGTGGTTTAACATAATGGTTGAATACGCCTTTACATACTTGTGTTATTTGTTTTTGATACACAGAGGAAGTAGTTATCCATGAGTTTGCTAGTCTTTGCCTAGCAAACATGTCTGCAGAGTATACCAGCAAAGTGCAAATATTTGAACAAGGTGGATTAGAGCCTCTCATCAGACTGCTAAGCAGCCCAGACCCGGACGTGAAGAAGAATTCTATCGAGTGCATTTACAACTTGGTCCAGGTGAGATTAATTTCTAACAATGAGTTTTGACAAAAGCTGGTTATAGAATTTATTTTCCCATTAAAAAAAGGACAAAGCTTTAAAAAAAGGTCCAGTTTTAATTAAAATCACTCCTTCTCAGTACTATTTAGTAGTTATCATTCAGAGGAAAAATAATGGAAGTTTAGAGTCGATACCTTTCAGTTTTCACGTTTTGTAAGTAATTGTCCCCCATAAAAGGGCATTTTAAAAGAATAGAATGGGCTTGCAAATTAAGGCAGGATTATACTAGGTAAGTACTATTTCTTCCAAAACAGGAAATCTAATATTGGTGTTGAACTAGTTTTGACCTAGGCAGTTAACTGTTGATCTAATCTTGGTGATCCAATTGGTTGGTATCATCTGCCTTACACAATGTACCAAGATTTTGGATTCAGCTTATTTGTTGGTGAAAAGTTGAGTTTTGCTGAACAGAACTCATCATTCACAGTTGCAAGATGCTACCTCACTGTGATGCTTTCCTTCATAATGGAAGAAACACCCTACCCACCCTCCGCCCACAACCTGTCCTGTCCTCTGGCCCCTCCCCTCCAATCCCCAACCCAGCACACACACCCTCACACCCCCAGCAGGTCAGCTTGCTGCCACTTTGGACAGCCTTCTCTGCTTCTTTTCCTGTTCAGGTTCCTGAACAATTCCCACACACGTTTGATAAGCTTTAGATCACCTGGAAGTACAAGACACCATTTTAAATAGCCGTCAAGAGAATGTGAAAGAAGAGATATGGAAGCAAAGGTGAAGGAGGTTTCATTGAGAAGCAAAGTATCTAGACAAAATATATAGAAAAAGAGGACAAAGGCACTCATGCCAAAAGGCACCCAAAGCATGCAACCCTGGCCCTGGCATGTCCTTGCCACGTAGCTGGGCACCCACTGGTGTTACCTTTCCTCTTCCTGAAGAGCAAGTGCAGCCATACCCCTTCTCTGGTGACTTTACTTCATCCTATAGGCCTAAATAATCCTGAAAACGTGTCTGTGTGTTTCATGCCAAGACTCCTCATTAAGTCTATTTCTCTATATTTTTTATCAAGTGGAAATGAAAAGACTTACCTCCACTATTCTTCATAACAGAAGGACTAGCTAATAACAGTGTATTCATTTCCTAAGGCTGCTGTAACAAAGTACAACAAACTGGCTAAAACAACAGGAACCTATTCCCTCACGGTTCTGGAGGCTGGACTTCTGACATCAAGCTGTCATCAGGGCCATGCTCCGTCTGGGACTCTGGGTAGAATCCTCCCTTACCTCTTCCCAGCTTCTGGTGGTGGCTGTGAATCCTTGGTGGTCCCTGGTTTGCAGCCTCATCACTGCAATCTCTCCCTCTGTCAGCTCTCTCGCCTCCTGTTATAAAGACACCAATCTTATACGGACACCAATAATTACCCACCCTACTCCCCCATGACCTTAGCTTAACTAATTACATCTGCAACGATCCCATTTCCAAATAACGTCACATTTTGAGGTACTGAGGAATAGGACTTCAAGATATTTTTGGGGGGGTACAATTCAACCCATAGCAAGCAGCAACCTACAGTTTTTATGTCTGAAGGAAGCTGACTATGAGAGGCCAGTTGAAGGATAGAGGGAAGATAAGCTGGAAGTGGGGTCTTTTCTGTCTTTAATTCTATTTTAAGTTTACCCTGTTTTGATTTAAAATGTCATGATTTAGTAGTCAGAGTTTGGGGGCTTTTCATGACTTTTTTGCTTTGTTTTCTCTGTCGCTCACCCCAACGACCCTCCCTCCACCACTCACCCAGGATTACAGGCACACCATGCAGAGCGACTTGTCTGGACTCTAATGACCCCTTGCTCTTGTAAATGTCTTAAATTAAGGTTATGTGTCAGAACTAAACCTGATGTAAATTTGCATGCACAGGTCCTGCCAACAGCACTGCATGCAGATTAGCATTTTATAAACCATCCATCTGAATGACAATAATAAGGAATGGATACCGTAATTTCATTTTATCGACTACTATTTGAAACAGGGTATAGCGTGTGAAAAGAATTTCATTATGCATAGATTTTATTGTGATGCTGTTTGTAGTAAGAGGAATTTTCTGTATAATAAAAAAACAGTAGCTGCTGAGAAGTCATAGATCATGCCTATTTCCTATTATTGACAAGGTCTGTATAGTTAAAATGAATATTTTGGTGTCAATCCAGGGTTTGCTTATATTTGTTTGTGAGTTATTTTGGAAGCAAATCCAGAATAAAAGATGGGAACATTATAACTTATAATGTTCTTTGTTAGAAAATAGAATCTCTCCATTCTTAAGACTGTATTTTGCTTTAAAAACCACTTATTTGAACATTTATATTTCCTGGCAGGATTTTCAGTGCCGAGCGACACTTCAAGAACTAAATGCAATCCCTCCTATATTAGATCTCTTGAAGTCAGAATATCCAATTATTCAGTTGTTGGCTCTCAAAACCTTAGGTGTTATTACAAATGATAAGGAGTGCCGGGCAATGCTAAGAGACAGTCAAGGAGTGGACCATCTTATTAAGATCCTAGAAACTAAGGTACCTGTAACATTCATTCAACTCTCTATGAGGAGATGTATCTCTCCTAAGTGTTGTTATAAAATACAAATTATAGAATATTTTTAAATGAAATTTTATTATATTTAAGCATGATGCTAAGTAGAACGGACTAATTTGCTTATTGCTACATAGTTTACCAGCACAATTAAATCAGAAAATTGGTAGAGGGCATTCTAAAATAATTTAATTTTTTAAAATCTTCTGATTTAAGATTTTTAAAGTTTTGTTTGTGATCTTATGTTTCTTGAAACACCTGGAATTAGTCTTTTAACCTTTGTCTGCCCCAGTTTTCTTTAGGGTAATGCAAGAAGAGTCATTTACCACACATGATGGAGGGTAACCTGCTTTACTCAGTCTACTGATTTAAATATTAATTTCACCTAAAAAAATGCCTTCACAGAAACATCTAGAATAATGTTTAACTAAATATCTGGATACTGTGGGCTAGTCAAGTTAAAACATAAATATTAACCATCGCTAGTCAATCTGGCATCCGTACACAGCTCCTAAATCATTAATCTCCAAATAAAGACAAAAAAAAGATCATACTTCTACTTAACATGGTCCAGCTGTCCTGTGTACAACAAAACACACACTGTCCCCTTCCCCATAGGAGGATGCAAAGTCCTTGGATGATGTTTCCTCTTCTCCTTGACATCCCATAATAAGATGTAAAATTAACCGTACTTAAATACCATATTGTAAAGGCAGTACATCTCATGTTGCCTGAGGGGATAAGAGAGAGAAGAAAAGGATATTTCATACACACACACACACACACACACACAAACGCACATTCATAACAAAATAAGGAAGCAATACTCATGACAATTATAGTCCTCTTTTCTGTAACTGATCACATGGTTGTAGTTGGTATTTATAACTACCTTCTTCCGATACCCATTCCATATTCCGCTTGCCCTCAGCAAGCACCTCAGCTCATCTTGATTCTTTTTTTTTTTTTTTTTTTGCGGTACGCAGGCCTCTCACTGTTGTGGCCTCTCCCGTTGCGGAGCACAGGCTCCGGACGCGCAGGAGCCCGGCATGTGGGATCTTCCCAGACTGGGGCACGAACCCGTGTCCCCTGCATCGGCAGGCGGACTCTCAACCACTGCGCCACCAGGGAAGCCCCATCTTGATTCTTTACTTGATGTGGTGACCCAAACCTTCATTCCTGAAGAGCCTGGACCATTAGTAGTGGTACCCAGATTGGGTCATTATAGTTTTCCATCAACCTTAATCACAGGGTATGGTATTACTAAGAAATGCCATAAGGGACCCCCTGTATTCCAGGCATAGTCTTCCTCACCTCTGTTGTGGAGTAGCAGTCCAATTTCCCTTGGATAGGTGGGCTCTATCACCCCAAACAGCACAGTAACTCTCTTCTTTGCCTGTTGATTCAGAACCATGAGGCTCCCAAAGAGGCCAGGTGGCAGTCTTAGCTTTTAGTTCTGTGGACTCATGGTTGTGTCTCCTGGTGGAAGTATCCCTCCCTTTGGATCTAAGATTTCTAGATCAGCAGAGCATAAGGTTTACAGGTACAGGAAACAAAATTTTTGCTACTGAATTGCTATGGGTAATAGTGAGTGGTGCCACTCCCATATCCATTCCTTGGTTCCTGGGAGTAACAGCAACATATAGGATGCTGTTCCAGAGAACATATAGCCCTGCAAGTTAGCTAGCCACTTAGCTAGCACTGTCACTGTGTCTTGCATAGGCCATTCTATCAAGCCAGCTGCTTCAGGATGGTAGGGAACATGGGAAGGCCAGTGATTTCTGTGACCATCTGCCCACTGCTGCATTTCTTTTGCTGTGAAGTGAGTTTCTTGATCAGAACCACTGCTGTGTAGAATACCACGGCAGTGGAGCATCTTTACTGTGATTTCTACCTTAAATTTCTAACTGTTCAGAAAAGGCTTCAGTTTTCCACTGCTATGGGGATTCTGGAGATTCCTCAGGCAAGAAAGCCACACACTCACAATACCTCCCTCTACCAACTGGAGATTTTAAGGAATATACTTTCAGCTTCTGTCTGCTTTTTCAAAAAATATTTTCTTTAGATTTTAAACTTGTCGGTGGAAGGCTGTTTGAGCAACATCACTTGGATACCATTGCTGGAAGTTTCCAGCAACTATTTTTTATCTGTAAAACATTTTGGAATAGGGGAAATAAGAGATGGGACTAATGGTCAGGGAGAGAGATGTCACATTAATAAACAGAACTGTTTCCTTGGGCCTCTGTCACAACAAAATTAATTACATTATGTTCTGACTGATCTGAGTCCCTCTTGTAATAAAATTTGGAAAGTGTGGATTGCTTTTATTACAATTTTCTAAAGTTGTGTTTGCTTTTATTATTAGGAATTGAGTGACCTTCATATAGAAGCGCTTTCCGTGTTGGCCAATTGCCTTGAAGATATGGATACCATGGTGATGATTCAGCAGACAGGGGATCTTAAGAAGCTCCTATCATTTGCAGAAAACTCTACAATTCCTGATATTCAAAAGAATGCAGCAAGAGCAATTACTAAAGCCGCTTATGATCGTATGTCTCATTTTGTATAAACTAAGCATACCTATTTCCTCCTGTAGTCTTGATTTCAATTAGTACTAACAAATGCTACAGCATTTGTCTGCTTTTAGATGGTCATTTGAGGATAGTGCTATACTTACTATTCAAGATCAAAATTCATCTCAATGCTAGTAAGTAAAAGTAGAGATTGCTTTGTCCAGGATTTAATAAACTCAATATGATTTAATTATAACCTATTTTTAAACAGTTCATTCCTAAATTAAGTTTTAAGCTTTTATTTCTCCTGATTTTGAAATTTTACAGAATGTATGCACTCTCTGTAATCCCGAAAACATCATTTCAATAAATCCACATTTGGAATGATATCTATACAGTAATTTCGAGTTGCAGCTGGAGTCTAGCTGTTCCATGTTATATAGCTGTGAAAAATAATATGCTCATACTATACACAAAATACAATTTTCATTTCACTGGCAAGCTATGTTGACATAAATCTGTAAAATATGGGAGATTAATTACATCGTGAGCACTGAAGATAAAATTATAATTTCAATATATGTATATGTGGAGTATTTTATTTAATAAAAGATGTGATTTTATTTTCCCCCTTCCACATCACCCCTCTTATAAATGATGACAGCTTTGACTAGTTTAAGTGATTTATATTCTAAACATATATACTCACATCTGTATATATGTCTATATTATGGGAAACATTTCCTTTTCAACCCATACTGGATTTCTTCAAAGTTTTAATGCAGTGTGCCAAATTTCACCTCCCAGTACTAAGTCAATAGAGAGGGGCCTCGTGAGTTACATCATACAGGCCAAATCTAAAGACAGCCTGTAAAATTAATTTTGACAAAATTGCTTAATTCAGAATTCTCCCAAAAGGAACTTAGGCGTTGTCATTACCTGGTCAGTTCTGTTCTCCATCTATCCCAGGCCTTCTTAGTTATTTGAGACCAGATGAGAGGGCAATGGAAAGACATGAGCAATGTCAAACCTAAAATTTTTACGTATCTCAACTTCTCTTTGGGTTTCGGCCCCTCTTGTGATACAAGTTTCGTGAGTTTATTACCCATCACTCGATACAGTAGTGAAAAGAGCACGGGATGGAGAGCTCTTGCACTCTAGTTCTACTACTAATTACGCTATTGGCACTGCAGTGACCTAGGGATGTGTCTGTGAGTGAGCTACAGACTATCTGGACTGTTTATGAATTCATTTATTAATGTTTATTAAGCCCCCAGTTTGTATCAACAAACCCAGGGCAGGCAAGTAAGCAGGCAGTCGCGATGCCGTGTTAAACGTGCCTGATGATGGGGGAACAGGATCCCCCAGGAGGGTCCACCTAACGCAGACTCGGGTCAGACAAGCCTTCCTGGAACAGGTGATTTACAGGCTCAGACCTAGAGGAGATGAGGGAAACTGGCTGGGCAAAGAAGGTCCTGGTGGGTCGTGGGTGCTCAGCAGTGCTCTGAGGAGAAAGGACAGTGTGTAGTGGCCAGAGAGGGACAGAGCGTGGTGAGTTCCAGAGCTGAAAGTTTTCAGAATGGCCAGTCAATAGAGTGCAGCAGAAAACTGAGAGTCCAGGCCGGAGAAGTAGTGAGGCGCCACATGCTAACGGGCATCACGAGCCAAGTTTAAGAGCTTTGGACTTTATTTTCATGGCAACAAAGCACCCCTCAAGTGACTTAGAGAGGGGAGGGAACCCTACAGATTTTCACTTTTTAGAGAAAGAGCACTCTTGCTGCAAAGTGGAGAAGAGATTAGACATGCACAGGACCAGATGCAGGAAGACCGGGAAGGGGACTGCTGCAGTGATCGAGGTGAGAGGAGGGGGGTCCTGAAGCAGAGCCGAGGTGGTCGTGATGGACTCAGAGGCGTCTGCAAGGAGACCCAGCAGCACGGTGCTTGAGGGTCCATATGGGTTTGTTGAATGACTCTGTGGGTTGGGGGAAGAAGAAGGTAATGCCAAGGACAAGGCCTTCTGGCTTGGACAGCTGGACGTAGAATGGTGCCACTCACAGAAATGGGGAACTCAAGAAGAAGGGCAGGTTTTGACTGAAGGAAAGGAGATGAGGTCTGTTCTTTTTTGAAAAATTGTAAAATACACATAATATAAAATTCACCGACTTCACCATTTCTAAGCGTACAGTTCAGTGGTATTAAATACATTCATGTTGTGCTACCATCACCACCATCCAGCTGCAGGCCTCTTCGTCTCACAAGCCTAACCTTCTGTACCCATGAATAAATAACTCCCCCCTTCTCCCTCCCTGCAGTCCTTGGAAACCATTCTTTCTGTCTCTGTGAGTTTGACTACAAGTACTTATATAAGTGGAATCATACAATATTTGCCCTTTTGTGATTGGCTTATTTCACTCAGCATAATGTCCTCAAGGTTCATTCATGTTGTAGCATGTGTCAGGATGTCCTTCCTTTTCAACTCTGAAAAATATGCCATTGTATGATTATATCACATTTGTTGATCCTTTCATCTGCTAATAGACACCTGGATTGCTTCCACCTTTTGGGTACAGTGAATAATGCTGCTATGAACACAGATGTACAAATATCTCTTTGGGCCCCCGCTTCCAATTCTTTAGGGTATATATCCAGAATTGGAATTGCTGAATCATATGGTAATTCTACGTTTACTAATTTGAGGAACTGCCATACTGTTTTCCATAGCAGCTACACCATTTTACATTCCCATCAACAGGGCACAAGGGTTCCAATTTCTCCACATTCTTGCCAACACTTGGTATATTCTGTCTTTTTTTCTATTTTTAATAGTAGCCATCCTAATGGGTGTGAAGTGGTATCTCTTTGTGTTTTGATTTGCATTTCCTTCATGGTTAGTGATGTTGAGCATCTTTTTCATGTGCTAAATGGCCATTTAAAAAATCTTCTTTGGAGAAATGCCTATTCAAATCCTTTGCCCATTTTTAAACTGGGTTTAAAATTTTTTTGTTATTGAATTGTAGGAGTTTTTATATTTTCTAGATATTAACTCTTTATCCGATATATGACTTGCAAATATTTTCTCCCATTCTGTGGGTTGCCTTTTTAACTCTATTGATTGTGTCTTTTGATGCAGAGACATTTTAAACTTTGATGTAGTCCAGTTTATATTTTCTTAACTCCATTCATAAGTAGGTTTTTACAAATGTTGCTCCTTATACTGTTCCATATTCATTTATAACATTCTCTTTTTACTTTCCATCATCATAAAAGTTTTTTGTAGGCTAGGGTTAGGGTTAGCATTGTCACTGCATGTCAAAAACACAGTTGAAACAAAACCACATAATATATACTCTTTAAGTTTTGTTTGCTGAGTAAAGTTTTAATATGCACCCCTAAATTAGTATGCCTTTGACCTGGCACCAGGAGGAGGAAGGTGTTAACTACCATTTTGCCATGAGGTTTATGAACTGCGTTAACATCTCAGCAGGAGCACAGGTGGCCCACTAGCAACTTCTGAGAATGGGTAAAGAAAAGCATCATTACATACAGATTTATTTTCAGATACAAAACCTCATGCTTTTAAATTTAGTGATACTGAACAAATGTTATTTTTAAAGGACATTATTCTATTAGTAGCATAATTACCTTGCCATCTTTACTTTCTGTGTAATTAACACGTAAATACTTCTCAGTGTAGCAATTCAATGAAGGTACTTGGTTAATATGTTAATTCATCTTTTAAATCCATTATAGCCACGCTGCAGTCAGCACTTTTGAGGTCTGGTGAACACAGCTGGATTTTGAGAACACTCCCAGCAGGGTTGAGAAACTAATTGCCCACAGTATTTAAATTAGTTTTTAAAAATTGTTCCAATAATTGTGTATACACTGTTTATTGTAACCATCACATACTCCAAAGTTAGTCTTTTCAAATTAATTCTTTTGGTCGATTTTCTTGATAGAATCCACTCAGAGTGTTCTGTTTAGTGAAGTTGATTGAGCATCATCTCGGAAGTTTTTTTTTTTTTTTTGCGGGACGCAGGCCTCTCACTGTTGTGGCCTCTCCCGTTGCGGAGCACAGGCTCCGGACGCGCAGGCTCAGCGGCCATGGCTCACGGGCCCAGCAGCTCCGCGGCATGTGGGATCTTCCCAGACCGGGGCACGAACCCGTGTCCCCTGCACCGGCAGGCGCACTCTCAACCACTGCGCCACCAGGGAAGCCCATCTTGGAAGTCTTAATTATAAATCTGAGGATTTTAAGTCAGAGATTCTGGAAAAGTTTGAGATCTTGTTTATTCAGGGAAAACTAATAAGGACTACATATATTTTAAAACATTTTAGGGGCCATATACTTGAGATTTAAAGTATTAATCGCAGCTTGTTAATGAAACAGTTATGGCCTGACTGAATTCCAGTTTTAAATGAAAGGAGCAGGGATTAAAATGATAGGATTATAGGACATGGTTCATGATTGCTTTAAGATGAATGAACAGAAGTGTTAGTGACTTAGCTTGTGCCAGTGATGGCCAGATTGCTCCGGCATACATCTGTGTATCAGAGGAACAAAGGCCAAAACAGTATTTGCAAAGGTGGTGACATCTGACCATGATACCGCTTCTGTGAAAAAGGTAATTTTTAAAAATCATTGTTGAAAGAAGACAAAAATCAATAAAAGTGGAAACCTAGTTGCTATAATTTCTGAAGATATCTCTGGGAAAAAAGTTAATTAAAATATGTACAAGTAGTGAATTATTTCCACATGTTGATGTAATCTAAGGTAGTATCAGCATTTTTTGCAGAGATCTTTATTCTAACAAAATATTCTTCTCTTGTATATCAACATCCTAAGAGCACATATCACACATTCTTCCATTTTAATCATTTACATTGACTTTATAAAGGTTAATTAATGAGAACCAAACCTATGACAAAATTTTCTTAGGAACTGTAAATAATTTAGCAAGGAATTATTTGTAAGCTGTTTCTTTTCCAACTTGTCTCTGGTTCTGTTATAGCATTAAAACTGAGTTCGGTTTAATATATATTTTTTCTAGTACATGCTTTTAATAAATAGTAATTTATTTAGAATTAACTGTAGAACACAAAACAAAAATTGTTTAATGTTCTAATTTAATTCAATGCAGTATTTGCTTTTGTATAGTGATGAGATTGTCATTTATTAAAAAATCAAACTAAATAGAGGAACATCGGGAACAAAAAGAACATTAAAAATACTTTGGTTTTGGTTTTAATTTAGTGTTTTATAGTGGGGTTAATATCATGGTATGTACTTAAGAGTCATAACTTTGTTTTCAAACGGAACTGTCCTATGTTTATGTTATTTTATGTTTATGGCAACTTAGCAATTAAGTAATTATTATAGTTTTTGCTATGTCAGCATGTATTGTAACAAGATAAAAGATGATCATAAATTCCTTAAGACTTGGGATCATATCAATACTTTATTACTCATTTTGACTTTCTCCTCCTCTCTGCTCTGCTCTTGAGCATCCAGCTCACAAGTTTGTGCGTCTTAGGCATTCTTCAAATATAGGGCTTTGTATTTAAAATAAACAGGTTTTTGTATTCAGTGAGAAGACAGCGCATGTGAACACAGCACCATGACAGGCACATGACTAATGTTAAATAAGTTCTTGCTAAGTCTGAAGCTTGCCTCTTTCTTATTACAGAATTTTCTCTGCCATAGTACTGATATCATATGAGGGAATATGAAAAAAATGCAATGCCCATAATTCATTTTGCATAATCACTGTGTTCTAAAGGATAAATAGGTATATATTTTAGACTGTGACTAAAGCTAACAAATAGTTTGAATTCCTATCATATTTTGGATGCGGAAGTCTTTACACTTGCACAGTTTTTGCAGCAAAATTCTGATTTTTTTTTCTCCCTTTTGGTTTATGAAAGCTGAAAATAGAAAACTTTTTCACGAACAAGAAGTTGAAAAATGCCTTGTAACCCTTTTGGGTTCTGAAAACGATGGAACTAAAATTGCCGCTTCCCAAGCTATTTCGGCAATGTGTGAGAATTCGGGCAGCAAAGAATTTTTCAATAATCAGGGTAAGCAAACTGGAAAAGGCCACTTTGAACATTTTTAGGTTGCCATATTCTAGTTCACATCGATGTCTGTAAAGTCACATTTTACCTTTCTTTTTCTGTAGGGATCCCACAGTTAATTCAGTTACTAAAAAGTGACAATGAAGAGGTAAGGGAAGCTTCGGCCCTTGCCCTGGCAAATCTGACCACTTGTAATCCCGCTAATGCAAAGTAAGTACAAAAAGACTCATTCAACAGGGACTTGTTTATGGGATATTTAACAGTCCAAGATGTGCTCATCGTAATCTCCTGGCTTTCAAGGCAGTTTACATATTCTTTCAGATGCTTCTATGTTGAGTTATTTATTCCTTAGGAACCCTTATGAAAATAAGAGTCAGCAGATAAGCCTGTTTTCCAAAGACATTACAAAATCTTGAGGGTTTCTGGGCTTGCTGGGAAAATGTGCAGGCCATTTGATGCAGGTAACAGGCTAAATCTTGTAGAAGGTTCCAGAACAGAGAAAACTGGCTAATGTTGGAAATATTAAAGACAGTCTACAAATATTGGTAAATCAAGAAAAAAAATTTAAAGAACCAATTTTAAAAGGACATAAACGTTAGATAAATCGAGAAACATTTTAAAAGTCCATTGAAAACAACATATATGGGTATATACTTATGGAGAAGGGTTGAAAAGGAAGGTCCTCCGTATTCCAAACACTGTGAAATGTAATTTATATTCATTTAAAATTTTAATTGTCTAGATACTCCATCTACTAATGAGGAAACTGAAGCTCTGCAAGTTTCCCTAATTTTCCTGGGTACACATATTCATTCAACTAGATGCGCTAGAAATTAAAGCCAGATCTGTTAGACCCCAAAGCCTTACTATTTCCTCTACAGAAGATACAGTTGCCTTATAAAGCAGTAAGAATTTTTAGAAGGCAACTTTCATAAATAAAATGATTATTGCCATTTGCGATAACATGGATGGGCCCTGAAGATATACTGAGTGAAGTAAGTCAGATGGAGAAAGACAAATATTCTATGATTTCACTCTTATGTGGAATATAAAAAACAAACCAACAAAATAAATGAACAAGCCCAATCAAACAAAAACAAATGTATCGATACAAAGAACAGAGTAGTGATTACCAGAGGGGAAGGGGCGGGGTGGTGGGGCGTGGGAGTGGGAAATGGGTAAAGGGGATCAACTGTATGGTAACGGATGGAAACTAAATTTTTGGTGGTGAGCACACCATAGTGTATACAGAAGTAGAAATATAATGTACATATGAACTTACATAATGTTACAGGCCAATGTAACCTCAATAAAAAGTAAATCTAAATAAATAAAGAAGAGTAAAAAAAAATTTATTTACCTTCCCTAAATATGGTATGAGTATTAGTCAGGGTTCTCTAGAGAAATACAACCAATAGGAGATATATATATATGAGATTTATTATAGGGATTGGCTCATGAGCTTATGAAGGCTGAGAAGTCCCACGATCTGCTGTCTGTGACGTGGAGAACAAGGTTGTAAAGGTCAGTCCCAGTGTGAGAACCAGGGGCACTGATGTCCAAGGAAAGGAGAAGATGGCTGTCCCGTCTCAAGCAGAGAGCAAATTTACCCTTCCTCCTCTGTTCTGTACAGTTCCTCAGTGGATTGGATGATGCCCACCCACGTTGATAAGAGGGATCTTTATTCAGTCTGCGGATTCAAATGCTGACCTCTTCCAGAAACACCCTCACAGACACACTCATAAATAATGTTTCACCATTATTGACTGGGCATCCCTTAGCCCAGTCAAGGTGACACATAAAATTAACCATCTCAGTACGTTAGTTTTTAACACTCATTTATTATTGTTTTGTGGCATTGTGCCTAAAATTACCCATTTCTTACTTGAAATAAATCCTCCTCCATCCCCATCATATAGTTCGTCTGTCTCTTACCCTTTCTTTCTTTTTCCATACTCCCACACAAATATTTTATAAGACCTTAATGGAATGACTAAAAATCTAACAATGTCCAATAAAAACGTAGCTGAAATGCATAAGCATCAAAACAAAATTACGTTCCTTTAATAGCTACAATCTTTGACATGATAATTTCCTAAATTCAGGGCCATCATCATCTGTATGAAAGCACACACATTTCTAGAATATTGGGTCATAGTAAGTAGCAATTTGAAAACAACATATTCAGTGATTTTTACAGTGTAGTCATGCCAGTGCAAAAAAATCTTATGACACAAAACACTTCTATCTCCAGTGCCTTTAGATTTATATATTACCTAACACACACTAAAAGGTCTCCAGTGTACACAGCCCTCTTGATTTGATGTGAGTTTGCCTGGCTTACGTCGTTTTATATAAAATCATAGAAAATTAGGATGGCAAGTAGTTCTAAAAGAAGCTGCCTTCAGATCTTCTCTCTCAATTACCTATTTATGAGATTTTTGTCTTCTGCCAGTATAGTTCCATTTTGTCAACACAGGGAGGCCAATTAGGGCTAAATGTTACCTGACTTTTCCTCTATGACAATCAACCTTATTTTTGTAATTTAATTTTTTATAAATTTTAATTGTTGTTATTTCTTTAACCTATTATGTACCATACATTGTGATTTCTTTTTTCCAACTTACGTTTGGTGAGGGAAATGGGACATGAATAAAAGTGTTTTATGGATTTTTTTTGAGGTCTGTATAGCTTTTACTTTGGACTTTTTTGAGCTAAAAGATACTGAAAATTAATGGTTTTGAGGAGGAAATGGAGTCAGATTTGACCTGTTTGTGCCAAATGCTGAAAACTGGGGTTGAAAAAGATTTTATAGTCAATCAAAAGGAATGAACACAAACAAGCCCCATTGTCGATCTTTCTAGGGTGGTACTTACTGAAGTCAACCACAGCAGAACAGACAACAAAGATGACTGGTTATTTGTAGTAAAAAAATGTTTCCTACTCAGATCATTTTTAAAAGATTATCTTAAACTCGGCATTGGTGAGTGTTTCCAGCATCGATTTTTAGAAGCAGTCCATTTCATCAGCTTTCCTAGCAAAGTGCTAGCTATAGGAGCAAGGCTGAGTCCCTGCCTCTGCTGCTGGGGGGCTGGAGCTGAGGGTTAGAAATAGTTAGAAAGTTGCTTTTCCACCACACCTAAGTAGTAAGAGAAGAAGGCAAAAACCCAGAGCTATTGTCTTCCAGGTGCATTTGGTAGCTGTTTGGATACCTGATAATTGCTAGCCTTTTTTTTTTTTTTTTAATGCAGTTAAGCCCTGAGAATTCTAATTTTGTTTGTTAAAATGTAACCCCTTCCCCTATACTTCTATCTCAAGTGCCTAAAATGGATTTCTAATTCTTACACTCAGGGTACCTTCTGGAGCTGGAGACTCATTTCATGAACTGAGTAGTAACTGGCATGTTATGACAACATATAATGCTGGTATAATTTCCTTTATGTAACTGAGTTTTGCTTGGAAAGTTGTGGGTAAATCAGAATTTTCTGAAGTAAAGAAAATAATCAACCAGAGGAAAGAGGAACATACTTTGCTGTGACTCTCTTTGCAAAACTGGCAAATGCTTTTTTAAGTCAAAGTATTTTTATAATCTAAAAACAGAATTTTATAATATACATAAAATAATTTACAATCTAAAATACCTGGATTCAGATTTGTGCTCTTGCAAGAGAAAACACACCCAAATGTAATAAAATAGGAGAATGATGAGAAATTTGGTAGCAATGATAAATAAATAACCAGGTCATCCATACCCCTTGGTGGAAGATTTTCAACTTGAATTATAAGTATCTCTTTAATTGGTACCAAAAGATCTTGCCTAATTGTTATTTTCTGTGAATGAGGCTTCCTAGATAAAGTCTTCTAGACACTTAAAATTTACTTCTATAATCAACAAAGCTTTTAAAAATTTGTAATGAGTTTGAATCAAAACTTTGGGGGGGTGGGGTATGGTTATCATTTTGAGTAAGTGGCTATCGTACGCTCCACAGTGGTGTCGTCAGGGCCCCTTAGGGAAGGTGGGTGCTTGCCTCCTCTCTGAGTGTAGCCTCTAGGTGGGGTGCCTTTGGGGTTGGTGCATTTTATTGACTCCTACTGGCAGGCTGGCAGTGTTAATATTCACTGCTGTCTGTAGATCTGATTGGCAGGCACAACCCTGCCGAGGTTCTCTTCAGATCCCTTCCTTTCAGTCAGTGAAAAGCTTGGATACCAGGTAACCAAGCTTTATCAAAGTTTACATAAAAGCAGTAAGGGAGGACCTGAGGCTACTGCTCTAAGGGGTGTTTTGGTCTTCACAGGCCATTTCTTTCTTCCTTTCTTTTTTTTCTGATAGTTCTCATGTGTGTTCTGGATACGTGAAGTCTCCAGGTATTGAGTTATGGATAAGTGAAATTGTAGTTAAAAAAATAATTTAACAAACACAAATCCCTTTACTTACAAACAAGCCAATGTCAGAGAGTAAAATGATGAAGCGTAAAATAGATATATTCTGAGAGTACATTCACCTCCCAGAAGTGTTTTGCTTTAGGCCTTTTGTATGATCATCCTCTCTGCGTGGAATGTTCTTCTACTCCAGGATGCCCACCGCTCAGTCCCTCACCCCCTCAGGTCTGCCCAAATGTGGTGACCACAGTGGTTACAACTGTACCACCCACACACATACTCCATCCTCCTTTCCTACTGCCCTTTTCTCATAACTCTTATCATTTTCTTACATACCATACAGCTCACTCATTATGTTCTCTGACCAGCACCCAACACCTTTGTCTGTTTAATTCACTGACACACACCAAGCATCTAGAATTGTGCCCATCGCATAGCAGGCTTTCGGGGGGAAATACAACCAAAAGGAGAAGGACAGTGAAAAACAGAAGGTCTATCTGACAATGCCCATAACTTGAAACAGAAAGTGATCATCTGTATTGTGGTGTCTGTTTGTTTTCACATAATTTGGATCACAAAGTGGAGAGCTACTTAGCTCTAAGAGTCTTCTAGCCATACTTTTCGTTCTTTATTATGTGCAGAAAAAGGTCACTCAAAGTGGACAAAAGGCAATGAATAAGAATAAAAATAACTATTTGAGGGTATAGGAAAAGAGGACAAGAATAGCCAGATTCACTTATTTAAAGTGACTGGGGGAAAACAAGTAATATCATTTTTAAGTGAATAAGTAAAAAGTGAGGTTAAAACAACCCCCATAGAAAGAGATAAAAAAGGAAACCAAGAAGCAATAATGAATTTTAAATAAAAATGTAATCCACTTAGTTAATTTGGACACCATTATCTGTTTTGGTTCACTGTTAATCTTTCTGACAATTCCAATTTATAATACTTTTTGGAAAGGAGAAAGTTGTTCGCTTTTGAAAGAAGTACTATTTCAGCTAAATTTCATGTTATATTTACTTTGTACTCTTTTATCCAAGTAGTCATATCAAAGTTTTATATTATGTATGCAAGTACTGAGAGAATTTATTCTTGGTTCACATTTTCTGAGGGGCAGAGTCTACATATTATAAGAATATTTTACACTATTAATTTATAACATCACTGCCATCTGTTGGATCTGATCAGAATTAGAGTTTTTAAGTTATTCCAAGAATGAAAAGAGTTCAATGCTTCTCATTTCCCAATGTGAACACTAACTAAATGTTGGCTATTGGTAAACAATGAAAAGATTAGAAAATAATACGATTGTTGACTAGATATTTTTCAAAACATACAATTATTTTAAGAAATAAAACAGTGAATAAAATTAAATTATAAAAAGTAATAACTACAATTGATAGGTATACACTACTATATATAAAATAGATAACTAATGAGAACCTACTGTATAGCACAGAGAACTCTACTCAATGCTTTGTGGTGACCTAAATGGGAAGGAAATCCAAAAAACAGTGGATACATGTATACGTATAACTGATTCACTTTGCTGAACAGCAGAAACTAACACAACATTGTAAAGCAACTATACACCAATAAAAATTAATAAAGAAAAAAAGAAGCGGTATATATATATATATATATATATATATATATATATATATATATATATATAATGGAATACTACTCAGCCATAAAAAAGAATGAAATTTTGCCATTTGCAGCAACATGGATGGACTTGGAGGGCAAAACGCTAAGTGAAATAAGTCAGAGAGAAAGACAAATACTGTATGATATCACTCATATGTGGAATCTAAAAAATACAACAGGCTACTGAATAAAACAGAAAAGAAGCAGAGTTAAGCAGATTGAGGGAGGAACCAAGATGGCGGAGTAGAAGGACATGCTCTCACCCCCTCTTGTGAGAACACCAGAATCACAACTAGCTGCTGGACAATCATTGACAGGAAGACACTGGAACTCACCACAAAAGATACCCCACATCCAAAGACAAAGGAGAAGCCACAATGAGATGGTAGGAGGGGCACAATCACAGTAAAATCAACTCCCAAAATTGCTGGATGGTTAACTCACAAACTGGAGAACACTTATACAACAAAAGTCCACCCACTGGAGTGAAGGTTCTGAGCCCCACGTCAGGCTTCCCAACCTGGGGGTCCAGCAACGGGAAGAGAATTACTAGAGAATCAGAGTTTGAAGCCTAGTAGGATTTGACTGCAGGATTTCGACAGGACCTGGGAAAACAGAGACTCCACTCTTGGAGGGCACACACAAAGTAGTATGCGTATCGGGACCCAGAGGAAGGAGCAGTGACCCCAAAGGAGACTGAACCAGACCTACCTGCTAGTGTTGGAGGGACTCCTGCAGAGGCAGGGGGTGCCTGTGGCTCACTGTAGGGACAAGGACACTGGCAGCAAAAGTTCTGGTAAGTACTCCTTGCCCTGAGCCCTCCCAGAGTCTGTCATTAGCCCCACCAAAGTGTCCAGGTAGGCTCCAGTGTTGGGTCACCCCAGGCCAAACAACCAACAGGGAGGGAACCCAGCCCCATCCATCAGGAGACAAGTGGATTATAGTTTTACTGAGCTCTTCCCACCAGAGCAACAGTCAGCTCTACCCACCACCAGTCCCTCCCATCAGGAAACTTACATAAGCCTCTTAGGTAGCCCATCCACCAGAAGGCAGACAGCAGAAGCATGAAGAACTACAATCCTGCAGCCTGTGGAACAAAAACCACATTCACAGAAAGATAGACAAGATGAAAAGGCACAGAGCTATGTACCAGAGGAAGGAAAAAGATAAAACCCCAGAAAAACAACTAAATGAAGTGGAGATAGGCAACCTTCCAGAAAAAGAATTCAGAATAATGATAGTGAAGATGATCCAGGACCTCAGAAAAAGAATGGAGGCAAAGATTGAGAAGATGCAAGAAATGTTTAACAAAGACCTAGAAGAATTAAAGGACAAACAAACAGAGATGAACAATATAATAACTGAAATGAAAACTACACTAGAAGGTATCAATAGCAGAATAACTGAGGCGGAAGAACTGATAAGTGACCTGGAAGACAGAATGGTGGAATTCACTGCTGTGGAACAGAATAAAGAAAAAAGAATGAAAAGAAATGAATACAGCCTAAGAGACCTCTGGGACAACATTAAATGCAACACTATTCGCGTTGTAGGGGTCCCAGAAGGAGAAGAGAGAGAGAAAGGACCTAAGAAAATATTTGAAAAGATTACAGTCAAAAATTTCCCTAACATGGGAAAGGAAATAGCCACCCAAGTCCAGGAGCGCAGCGAGTCCCATACAGGATAAACCCAAGGAGAAACACACCAAGACACATAGTAAACAAATTGGCAAAAATTAAAAACAAAGAAAAATTACTGAAAGCAGCAAGGGAAAAATGACAAATAACATACAAGGGAACTCCCATCAGGTTGACAGCTGATTTCTCAGCAGAAACTCTACAAGCCAGAAGGGAGTGGCATGATATACATAAAGTGATGAAAGGGAAGAACCTACAACCAAGATTACTCTACCTTCAACAATCTCATTCAGATTCCATGGAGAAATCAAAACCTTTACAGACAAGCAAAAGCTAAGAGAATTCAGCACCACCAAACCATCTCTACAACAAATGCTAAAGGAACTTCTCTAAGTGGGAAACACAAGAGAAGAAAAGGACCTACAAAAACAAACCCAAAACGATTAAGAATATGGTCATAGGAACATACATATCTATAATTACCTTAAACGTGAATGGATTAAATGCTCCAACCAAAAGACACAGGCTTGCTGAATGGATACAAAAACAAGACCCGTATATATGCTGTCTACAAGAGACCCACTTCAGACCTAGAGACACATACAGACTGAAAGTGAGAGGATGGAAGAAGATATTCCATGCAAATGGAAATCAAAAGAAAGCTGGAGTAGCAATACTCATATCAGATAAAATAGACTCTAAAATAAAGAATGTTACAAGAGACAAGGAAGGACACTACATAATGATTAAGGGATCAATCCAAGAAGAAGATATAGCAATTATAAATATATATGCACCCAACATAGGAGCACCTCAATACATAAGGCAACTGCTAACAGCTATAAAAGAGGAAATCGACAGTAACACAATAATAATGGGGGACTTCAACACCTCACTTACACCAACAGACAGATCATCCAAAATGAAAAAAATAAGGAAACAGAAGCTTTAAATGACACAACAGACCAGATAGATTTAATTGATATTTATAGGACATTCCATCCAAAAACAGCAGATTACACTTTCTTCTCAAGTGTGCACAGAACATTCTCCAGGATAGATCACATTTTGGGTCACATATCAAGCCTCAGTTAATTTAAGAAAATTGAAATCATATCAAGCATCTTTTCTGACCACAACACTATGAGATTAGAAATGAATTACAGGGAAAAAAACATAAAAAACACAAACACATGGAGGCTAAACAATACGTTACTAAATAACCAAGAGATCACTGAAGAAATCAAAGAGGAAATCAAAAAATACCTAGAGACAAATGACAATGAAAACACAACGATCCAAAACCTATGGGATGCAGCAAAAGCAGTTCTAAGAAGGAAGTTTATAGCTATACAAGCCTACCTCAAGAAACAAGAAAAATCTCAAATGAACAATCTAAACTTACACCTGAAGGACCCAGAGAAAGAAGAACAAACAAAACCCAAAGTTAGCAGAAGGAAAGAAATCATAAAGATCAGAGCAGAAATAAATGAAATAGAAACAAAGAAAACAGTAGCAAAGATCAATAAAACTAAAAGCTGGGTCTTTGAGAAGATAAATAAAATTGATAAACCATTAGCCAGACTCATCAAGAAAAAGAGGGAGAGGACTTAAATCAATAAAATTAGAAAAGAAAAAGGAGAAGTTACAACAGACACCGCAGAAATACAAAGCATCCTAAGAGACTACTACAAGCAACTGTATTCCAATAAAATGGACAACCTGGAAGAAATGGACAAATGCTTAGAAAGGTATAAACTTCCAAGACTGAACCAGGAAGAAATAGAAAATATGAACAGACCAATCACAAGTAATGAAATTCAAACTGTGATTAAAAATCTTCCAACAGGGCTTCCCTGGTGGCATGGTAGTTGAGAGTCCGCCTGCCGATGCAGGGGACACTGGTTCGTGACCCGGTCCAGGAAGATCCCACATGCCGCGGAGCAGCTGGGGGCCCGTGAGCCATGGCTGCTGAGCCTGCGTGTCCGGAGCCTGTGCTCCGCAACGGGAGAGGCCACAACAGCAAGCGGCCCACATACCGCAAAAAAAAAAAAAAAAAGAAAAAAAAAGAAAAAATCTTCCAACAAACAAAAGTCCAGGACCAGATGGTTTCACAGGTGAATTCTATCAAACTTTTACAGAAGAATGAACACCCATCCTTCTCAAAGTCTTCCAAAAAAATTGCAGAGGAAGGAACACTCCCAAACTCATTCTATGAGGCCACCATCACCCTGATACCAAAACCAGACAAAGATACAACAAAAAAAGAAAATTACAGACAAATATCACTGATGAATATAGATGCAAAAATCCTCAACAAAATACTAGCAAACAGAATCCAACAACACATTAAAAGGATCATACACCATGATCAAGTGGGATTTATCCCAGGGATGCAAGGATTCTTCAATTTACGCAAATCAATCAATGTGATACACCATATTAACAAACTGAAGAATAAAAACCATATGATCATCTCAATAAATGCAGAAAAAGCTTTTGACAAAATTCAACACCCATTTATGATAAAAACTCTCCAGAAAGTGGGCATAGGGGGAACCTACCTCAACATGATAAAGGCCATATATGACAAACCCACCTCAAACATTATTCTCAATAGTGAATAAATGAAAGCATTTCCTCTACGATCAGGAACAAGACAAGGATGTCCACTCTCACCGCTATTATTCAACATAGTTTTGGAAGTCCTAGCCGTGGCAATCGGAGAAGAAAAAGAAATAAAAGGAATACAAATTGGAAAAGAAGAAGTAAAACTGTCACTGTTTGCAGATGACATGATACTATACACAGAGAATCCTAAAAATGCCACCAGAAAACTACTAGAGCTAATCAATGAATTTGGTAAAGTTGCAGGATATGAAATTAATGCACAGAAATCTCTTGCATTCCTATATACTAATGATGAAAAATCTGAAAGAGAAATTAAGGAAACACTCCCATTTACCATTGCAACAAAAAGAATAAAATACCTAGGAATAAACCTACCTAAGGAGACAAAAGACCTGTATGCAGAAGACCATAAGACACTGATGAAAGAAGTTAAAGATGATACCAACAGATGGAGAGATATACCATGTTCTTGGATTGGAAGAATCAATATTGTGAAAATGACTATACTACCCAAAGCAATCTACAGATTCAACGCAATCCCTATCACATTACTAATGGCATTTTTTACGGAACTAGAACAAATAATCTTAAAATTTTATGGAGACACAAAAGACCCTGAATAGCAAAAGCAGTCTTGAGGGAAAAAAACAGAGCCGGAGGAATCAGACTCCCTGACTTCAAACTACACTACAAAGCTACAGTAATCAAGACAATATGGTACTGGCATAAAAACAGAAACATAGATCAATGGAACAGGATAGAAAGCCCAGAGATAAACCCACGCACCTATGGTCAACTAATCTATGACAAAGGAGGCAAGAATATACAATGGAGAAAAGACAGTCTCTTCAATATGTGGTGCTGGCAAAACTGGACAGATACGTGTAAAAGAATGAAATTAGAACACTCCCTAACACCATATACAAAAGTAAACTCAAAATGGATTCGAGACCTAAATGTAAGACTGGATACTATAAAACTCTTAGGGGAAAACATAGCAAGAACACCCTTTGACATAAATCACAGCAAGATCTTTTTTGATAAACCTCCTAGAGTAATGGAAATAAAAACAAAAATAAACAAATGGGACCTAATGAAACTTCAAAGCTTTTGCACAGCAAAGGAAACCATAAACAAGACGAAAAGACAACCCTCAGAATGGGAGAAAATATTTGCAAACGAATCAATGGACAAAGGATTAATCTCCAAAATATATAAACAGCTCATGCAGCTCAATATTAAAGAAACAAACAACCCAATCCAAAAATGGGCAGAAGACCTAAATAGACATTTCTCCAAAGAAGACATACAGATGGCCAAGAGGCACATGAAAAGCTGCTCACATCACTAATTATTAGAGGAATGCAAATCAAAACTACAATGAGGTATCACCTCATACCAGTTTGAATGGGCATCATCAGAAAATCTACAAACAACAAATGCTGGAGAGGGTATGGAGAAAAGGGAGCCCTCTTGCACTGTTGGTGGGAATGTAAATTGATACAGCCACTATGGAGAACAGTATGGAGGTTCCTTAAAAAACTAAAAATAGAATTACCATATGATCCAGCAATCCCACTACTGGGCATATACCCAGAGAAAACCATAATTCAGAAAGACACATGCTGGGAGAAAATATTTGCAAATGAAGCAACCGACAAAGGATTAATCTCCAAAATTTACAAGCAGCTCATGCAGCTCAATAACAAGAAAACAAACAACCCAATCCAAAAATGGGCAGAAGACCTAAATAGACATTTCTCCAAAGAAGATATACAGACTGCCAACAAACACATGAAAGAATGCTCAACATCATTAATCATTAGAGAAATGCAAATCAAAACTACAATGAGATATCATCTCACACCAGTCAGAATGGCCATCATCAAAAAATCTAGAAACACTAAATGCTGGAGAGGGTGTGGAGAAAAGGGAACACTCTTGCACTGCTGGTGGGAATGTGAATTGGTTCAGCCACTATGGAGAACAGTATGGAGGTTCCTTAAAAAACTACAAATAGAACTACCATATGACCCAGCAATCCCACTACTGGGCATATACCCTGAGAAAACCAAAATTCAAAAAGAGTCATGTACCAAAATGTTCATTGCAGCTCTATTTACAATAGCCTGGAGATGGAAACAACCTAAGTGCCCATCATCGGATGAATGGATAAAGAAGATGTGGCACATATATACAATGGAATATTACTCAGCCATAAAAAGAAACGAAATTGAGCTATTTGTAATGAGGTGGATAGACCTAGAGTCTGTCATACAGAGTGAAGTAAGTCAGAAAGAAAAAGACAAATACCGTATGCTAACACATATATATGGAATTTAAGAAAAAAAATGTCATGAAGAACCTAGGGGTAAAGCAGGAATAAAGACACAGACCTCCTAGAGAATGGACTTGAGGTTATGGGGAGGGGGAAGGGTGAGCTGTGACAGGGCGAGAGAGAGTCATGGGCATATACACACTAACAAACGTAGTAAGGTAGATAGCTAGTGGGAAGCAGCCGCATGGCACAGGGATATTGGCTCGGTGCTTTGTGACAGCCTGGAGGGGTGGGATAGGGAGGGTGGGAGGGAGGGAGACGCAGGAGGGAAGACATATGGGAACATATGTTTATGTATGACTGATTCACTTTGTTATGGGGCAGAAACTAGCACACCATTGTAAAGCAATTATACCCCAATAAAGATGTTAAAAAAAATAAAAAAATAAAAAAAAAAAAAAGAAAGACACATGCACCCCTAGGTTCATTGCAGCACTATTTACAATAGCCAGGTCATGGAAGCAACCTCAATGCCCATCGACAGACAAATGGATAAAGAAGATGTGGTACATATATACAATGGAATATTAGCCATAAAAAGGAAAGAAAGTGAGTCATTCATTGAGACGTGGATGAATCTAGAGACTGTCATACAGAGTGAAGTAAATCAGAAAAAGAAAAACAAATATCGTATATTAACGCATGTATGTGGAACCTAGAAAAATGGTACAGATGAACCGGTTTGCAGGGCAGAAGGTGAGACACAGATGTAGAGAACAAACGTATGGACACCAAGGGGGGAAAGCCGCGGGGGGTGGGGATGGTGGTGTGCTGAACTGGGCGACTGGGATTGACATGTATCCACTGATGTGTATAAAATTGATGACTAATAAGAACCTGCTGTATAAAAAAATAAATAAAATTTAAAAATTTTTAAAAATACAAAAAATATTAAGAAAAAAAAGCAGACTCACAGATAAAAAGAAAAAACTAGTGGTTACCACTTGTGGGCGTGGGCAATATAGGGGTGGAGAAAAAAGGGTTATCATGGGTTTATATGAAGTCACGTGTGTGAAACTTTGGGAAATTGTAAAGCACTATATAAAATTTTTTAAATCTTTCATTCAATAAATAATTATTTACAATACAATTATTTTAATACCTATAGAGAAGTAAGTCAAAACTGTGATTTTGATATAGAAAGTAATCAGGTCTCTGTTGTCTACACATGGATCATACTAACTAACTCTGATTCTTCATACTTACTTCATGTTCTCTCCATAAAGAACTGGGCGATTTCCTTAAATCTCCTCTTTCTTATTTTTTTAACTCTTTTTTTTTTTTTTTTTTTTTTTTTTGCGGTACGCGGGCCTCTCACTGTTGTGGCCTCTCCCGTTGCGGAGCACAGGCTCTGGACGCACAGGCTCAGCGGCCATGGCTCACAGGCCCAGCCGCTCCGCGGCATGTGGGATCCTCCCGGACCGGGGCACGAACCCGTGTCCCCTGCATCGGCAGGCGGACTCCCAACCACTGCGCCACCAGGGAAGCCCTTACTTTTTGTTTTTAATACCCCTTCTTGACTTCCCACAACAGCAGTGACTCAAGGAAGTTTTAAATGGCAGCACATATAGTGGTTACTTAAAAAAAATTTTTTTTGATTGATTGCTGGGCCACCGCTTGCTTCCACAATACCAGAGACAAAGAACTCTTCCCTGGGGACCATCCTGCCATCATGTAACCTACAGTCAGGACCACAATAAAGGAAATGAGGGAGATGAGTAAGGATTATGCCCCAAGGGGACTCCAGAAAGAGACAGAATGCCCCTAAATTATATGGATGTGCATTTTGAGTGCTTTGGGAACTTTTCAGCGTCCTCATTCTACATGGATGACGTGTCATTTTGTATTATCAGTATTAATATTTCTCTTCACTAACATAGAAATAAAGCATTTACTGAATAATTTTAATACCTAGTAGAATTATTCATGGGGTACTATGCCTAAGAAAGCCATGTAATGTGTAGAGAAAAATTTTGAAAGATATTCCACATACAGAACTTGCAAGAAAAGACAGCACTTCATTTATTCACAGTGACCCAACTCCCTATCCATTCAGTATTGTTAGGGAAGGGCCTGACCTTGAGTGAGTTCTTGGAATGTTAAATCTCTCTAGTGTGCGTACAAAGCACTTTTCAAAGCTTTTTTAAATTCCCACCCCATTAAATAGAGTTAGTGGAAGTTAGTATACATATTTATTTTTACAAATATTTTAATTCCTTTTATTCTGTAGACTTAAGTATAGACTAGTGCTGTTCCTTAAAATTGCCTATATTTTCCTGTGTACTTGAGGCTGTAGTGCAGTGAATGATGATGGTCATTTTGAAGGAGGGAAAAAACCACCTCTCAAAGCTGGCAAAACATCACAAGATTCACTTCTGCATCTCCATTCCTCTACAGGAAGAGATGGGATACATCTCTAGAGATGGCTAGAGATGTGTACCATCACCATTTGAGAATAAACTTTAACATCCGTTCTAGATCATACTTCTTGGCCAATATGCACAGATTCACTTAGAATAAGTGATCTTGTCGCTTACAGTACTTTATTTTTATCAAAGAAACATTGACTATAGAAATAATACACTGTGATTTACAACATTAAAATGCAGTCTCGGGAAAAATGAAAACTCATGTTACAGACGTGGTGTATGGCTTGGACTTGATAATGCTAAAGTTCTGCGGTTATTGTCTTTGTTAGGGTTTTTCACAGGGAAAATGTTTTCAGAGTTCCATATTCCTTCTAACAGTGGAGGAACTGTGTCTTCATACTGACCCCTAGTGGCAGTTTAGGAAGAAGTTGGGGGAGGGGCAAAAAAGGTAATAGAAGGTTTGTTCTGTATTTTAGTGAAAAGGCACATTAATTTAATTTGAAATACTCTTCACTGTGTCTAAAATAATATTTTAAAACATTACTGAAAGATTGTGATTTGGAAAGCATTCCATTGTGGTGCTTTTAAAGAGATAGTATTCTACTGCTAACTGTGTGTTAATAGATGCTTGTCTTCGTCTCTTTTTAAGGTGAAGTCATTTCAGAATATTTTGACACATTAATTGTCCTGATGACTGAATATCGGCTGTGCTATATAACCATATAGGATAAATATAATACACATAACTGACATAAATTAATCTTGTTGTTAGGTACTTACTCTAGAGTTGAATTTTTGCTCTTGACTTTATATAACAGAAAAGATTATTTTGTTTTAAAATTCTGACATATCACTTTGTTGTCAGATGCTACCTCCTTTGAATTAGAATGCTCACAATATGAGAATCCTGCAAGAAAATTTGAGTTAGTTTCCTTTTAGAAAGTTCAGTTTTGTAGTAAGGATGTTTCAAACTTTTGTATTCAGTATGATACCTCAAAGAACTTTATTTAAAGTGTTCTTCATTATTTTAAAAGCCTTCTGAGTTAATAGATAAAATAGATGGGAAGCATCTTCATGGTCAATTTAAGTATTATTCTTGCCTTATTTCCATCCAGGTTTACTGAGTGGATACTTTCCATTTCTACCCCCCTTAAGTGCCTAGATTCTTTCTCTGCTGTGTGTTGATAGATGCCTCTGATTTGAAGGAATATATAGAATGAAAAGCTGGATTTTGCAATAAAAACAAGTTGATTCCATACCCCCATTTTGTGTCAGTTGATGCCTAGTCGACCTTCACAAACAGTATGAATTTTGTCGGCTACAAGTTTTGTGAGGCTAGGTGAATCCCATGAAATGTTCATTTAGAAACTTATCTATGCTGCTTTTATTATCTAGAGAGCAGAGACTAACATTTGCATAAACTTATTTTAAATTTGCTGCTACATCCTTCAGGTTTAATTTCCACTGTTACTGATTTTAAGAGGAAATTATCAAAGTTTGGATACCTTTATATTGTGTGATTTTTCTCTTAAAATTTGAAGCAGTGCTTAAAACGTACATAAATTCCATTTTTACTCGTCTTTGACTTCTCAATATTAATCCTTTTCCTTGATTTTTCTTCCCTCTGAAAATGGCCTTTATTACTCATTTGTTGCCTAAACAAAGAGACTTGGGTGGGATGCTTGAGGAAACTGCTTCTGCTCTAGCCCTGCAGGAGTTGGAGATTTGACCGTCTAGCTGAAAAGTTGTCTAAAAATGAAAATTTCATACACACATGCAAATTTGGATATAGGATCCTATTTTCCCATGATCCAAGAAATGGAGACAGGATATAGGAAAATCTCTGCCCCTGTGGCTCACTGAGTATGCATGGATGACGGTGATGATGATGTTGATAGTGATGGTGAAGGTAATGATGATGATAGTGATGATGATGGTGATGATACCTGGCCTGTGTGGCCAGGCGTTGGGCTAAGTACTCCAAACGGAATGTATCACTAAATCCTTGAAGCAGTCCTGTGAGGTAGGGAATATTATCATCACATCCATTCTGCAGATGAGGAAATATAGGCACCGTCTTTGCTCAAGTTCACAGAGGTGGGATGGACACTTCACACCGAGGTAGTCAGTTATGTACATCCAGAGGGAGCTCGTGACTTTTCTCTCCCTCTGCCTCTTGCTCACTATCTCTGCGACTTTGAGCTTCTCCAAATCTTCCAACCAAATGTTTCCCTTTGCCTTCCTGGTCTTTTTGGATTCTTCCAGACTGCAGGCACCTTTGGAGAATTGAATTTCAATCCCCTCCTTTCCTTCCTTCCTCCTTCCTCCTTTCTTCCAGGTTCCTTTCCCTGTTTTCCCTTCTCTTCCTCCTCTTCCTTATATTCTCTTTATAAGAGAATGTGAAAGAGGAAAAAATGTATCCAATGGTTAGTAAGAATTTCCCACTATGCTATACATCAAAATGGTCTCCCTTATTTCTCATTCCCTGAGGAATGATGAAGTGAACCAAATAGATTCTGGTTCTTTTTTTTTCTAGAAAATACAGTACTTTTTAAAGCTTAAGAGACTGATAATTGTAAAAAAGATAGTCAGATCATCATGGTTTTAATTCTGTGTCTGTTGACTGACTTGCTTCTTGAGCAAGTCTTACTCTCACTAAATATTATCTTTCTTAACTCTAAAAAAAGTGAATCTGGATTATCTATTATATTTTGTGTGTCTAAGCGATTACCCTTGACCCAGGATCACAGGGAGCCTGGAACATACCTTTCACTAGGAACTAGATGGGGTCACTCTTTACCACTTTTGTAATTTTATCCCAGAGGCTAAGGAAGTTATTATCTGTGAATTTTGGTTTCTTTTGTAACTATTTCACAGTTACTTGGGTGTTCTTTATGTGCCAGGTACTGCTCTAGGCTGTAGGGATCATGACAATGGTTCCATGAAACTGCTTTCATGAAGTCTACAGTTTGGACAGGGAGACAGACAACACACGAGTAATTTTAAGGTAATTTCAGAAGTGATAACAGTATAGATGAAATAAAACAGCACGAAGTCATAGAGAGGGGCAGGCATGACACCAGCGTTGTGAAAGAGGTCACAGGAATGACACAGCTCGTCAATGACTGTCTCTCTGACATTAGAGCTGATGAGATGAGGGTAGTCCTGGCAAGGGCCAGGGGGGGTTATGTGCCATCACACTAGAGATTTCAGCGTCCTTATTTTTTTTAGTTAAGAAAATCAACAACGTGATATCTCTAATTACTTTGGGATTGTGGCCCTTGTCATATCCAGTTATGTAAATAGACTGCTTTCCAGGCTAAACAGAAACATTTGGTAACTGCAGAAGCCATTTATTATGAATGTTCTAACACCTTGACCATTATTCCTATTTTATCAGGAGACAAGTCAGCCATGTAAAATGACGACAGTTGTTCTTTCCTGATGGCAGCTAGTTAATTATTGGCAGGCATTCCAGCGTTTTGAAACAGAAGGTGGCATGTATGGAAGTGAAGTATCGTGACTGAACAGATAGGTCAGTAAGGATTCCACGTCACTTGTAAGAAAATTACATTTGATTTCCCTGCACCTTGACTGACTGCCTCGTAATTGGTAACAAAAGCCCGCATGCTCTCTATGGAGGTGCTGGGTTGGCGTGTGCTCATCTCTTTGCAATTAGCAGTTTTCTCTTGAAAAATCATGATGTCACAGCAACTGTAGCATAAAAGCATGTTCTGGAAGTTCCCAAATCATACCTGCTAGGACACATCGATATGATGGAAACAATTTGGTTTCACATACTTTTAAATATTTTTTTTGCATTTTTTTCTTCTTTTGCTATAGGATGCAAAACTTCCCACATCTGTTTCTATGTCTGGGTTTCACTTTAATAATAGTGTTACTTTACACTCTTCATTTTAAGCTTTTTGCCTGCAGCTAATTGTGATTCTCTCCCTTACTATGGATAAGCATCTTTAAATAATACTTTTTTCAAAGGAGACAATACTCTTGGATACTTTTGTCAATCCTGGGGTTCAGCCAGAGTTGGGGGGCACATATATTAGTCTTCTTCAACTGTGGGGCTGCTGCGGGGTGATGGTTCTTTGGGACTCAGAAACTGATCAATTTAACACCCTCGACTTCTCGGGTCATTACCTTTGAAAAACTGGCTGGGATGAGAGTCAGGAATCCTGTTCACAGCATTCCAGATCCGGCTGTGATAACCAGGAGATCTGCTTATCATAACGGCCAGCACCCCACCCCCCTCGCACCTGTATAGACTCGCCGGGAGCCTGCAATTAAACTCGCCAACACTGAGTCACTGCTGCATATGCACCTCTCTTCACCACTTGCAGCGTGTCTGCCACCAATATGTCTTCCTTGGTGTGACAAACCTCACGGAGACATATGAAAAGCCGTGCTGGTGGGAATGGTTGTAATCACTGTTAACAAACAAGGTTCTGATTGCCAATATTACCATCTGTTCCAGCGGGTTCCACATATCCCCCTGTATATGGGCTCTGTTAAACAGATTTTCTATGCGGCCCAAGGTCACCCTTGATTCATGTAACCAGCCTTTGCAGATGAGTTAAATGTGAGTCTCCAAACAGCAGCAAGGATCAAAATCTGAGAGGTACCAAATCGTGTCCTCTGATGACACAACCCAAACAAACTGTGTTTGCAGAGAAAGAATATCCACATCCCTTGATACATGAGAGGGACGGATCCCAAAAACATTGTCTAAAGTGCAAGATTTCATCTATTAAACTTCATATAAAAATGACTTCATGGGGGGACTTCCTTGGTGGTGCAGTGGTTAAGAATCCGCCTGCCAATGCAGGAGACACGGGTTCCAGCCCTGGTCTGGGAAGATCCCACATGCCACGGAGCAACTGAGCCCGTGCACCACAACTACTGAAGCCCGCGCACCTAGAGTCCGTGCTCCGCAACAAGAGAAGCCACCACAATGAGAAACCCACACACCGCAATGAAGAGTAACCCCTGTTCGCTGCAACTAGAGAAATCCCGCGCACAGCAATGAAGACCCAATGCAGCCAAATAAATAAATAAATAAAATAGTTAAAAAGAAAATGACTTCACTATATAATCCGAGAAGCCTAGGCGTGAGGAGGAAATAAACTGCTTTTAAGAACAGCTATAAGTGATACAAGCGGAGATCCCCATATTGTTGGATCCCACCCCTTCTTGCAAACTTCACACTGAGCTAAGTACTTTTCCCTCTCCGCTTCTGGACGCCAGCAGAGGTTTTCATCACTCCCCTTGAGTTGATTCAAGTCAATTAAAATATATCGATCTTCTCGGCACTGGGGATATAAAAAGACTCACATGCTGCCTAAGAAGTAGGCACCAGGCGTAGACATGGCAGAGGAGGGGGTGATTAATAAGGAGGGGCAGTGATGGACGTGGGTAACCTCACCCAGGAAGCGGTGAGTGAGCTGGCCTTGCGGGGTCCTCAGGCAGAAGTTCGGGAGGGATCTGGGGGCAAAGGGAGCACGAGTGCAAAGGCACACAGACATGAAATAGCACTGTACTTTCCGGGAAGCATAATAGTCGCTGTTTGTGCAATTGAGCTTTTCCTTAGTGCTCTTAGTGCCCATGCTGTAACTGTGGGGCTTGGGGACTTAATATGAAAAACTATGTGCTGAATTCCTTTCCGTAACAGGCGCCGTAAAATAATATTTCGAGATTGTGACTCTTCTCTGACTGTGAACACTTGTGCCCAAACCTCATTTTTTAAAACAAAAGGAAATGTATACGTTTAGCAGACGAATGCTCTGAGGACATGTGAAAAAGAGACCTAACCTAGTTTTGGGGGTCAAGAAATGCTTCCTTGAGGAAGAGACATTTGTGCCAAACTTGGCAAGATGAATGGGAATTATCCGGGGGAAGGGACGGCTGGGAGTGAGACCAGAGTGTGGGCACACGCCGAGGTGAGACGGAGCCTGGCGTATGGCAGGTTGCCAGAAAGGCCTAGGACACGACAACAGGAAGAGGTGGCGGGGTGCACGGGCTGGTGAGGGAGGTGGGGTCAGCTCATGCTTGGCCTCAGAGGCCACGTGAGAAATTTGGGGCTTTATCCTGAACAATTGCAAACCGTGGAAGTTTTAAGTAGGGGAGAAAGAAAATTATTTTTAAGAAATCACTTAAGCTGTAAGATGGAGAAGGGATTGGAGGGGATGAGGGGAAACCTGTTAGGAGAGTACTTATATCAATCCACAAGATACAGGATGTTGAATTGGATTCAGTGGGAGAGATGGAGATGGAGAAAAGGAAGCGTTCTGAGAAATATGGAGGAGAGAAATAGTCAGGACTTGGTAACAGATTGGATACACATGACATGTCGAACTTCACTTCTATTTACATATGTCAAATGACATAAACAGATGTTTTTATACATTCCCATATTTGG
Organism: Lagenorhynchus albirostris; assembly: GCF_949774975.1. Classification (NCBI taxonomy): domain Eukaryota; kingdom Metazoa; phylum Chordata; class Mammalia; order Artiodactyla; family Delphinidae; genus Lagenorhynchus; species Lagenorhynchus albirostris. Next base: position 180,065,708 of record NC_083095.1, read on the forward strand.
TTTGTAGTTTGGTTAATTTCTGTTTTAATTTACATTTTAAACTCTTAATTGATTAAACTCCTAATTGATTAAACTCCAGCCGGATGCAGACTAATGATAGTAAATATCAGAAAATAGTTTCAGATTGCTGTGATGATATATGGCCCTGTAATTCTGGATTTTGTAACAAAGCAGTTTGACTTCTGTCCTCCTATTCATTTGGATAATGCTCTACCATCTAGGAGACTAAAATGTGTCTTAAAAATAGGATAGGGAAAAAAAATAGCATAGGCTTCAGCTTGTGTATATGTTAGACTTGGGGAAAAATAAGACAGAATATCTTGGGTTTGAAAGCACAAAATTAATGCAATTCTTTTTTAAAAAAAAAAGTACAAATTCTGCACTCTATTTCTATGACTGAAATTAGTTTTTTTTTAAGTAAGACTAATAGCTTGATTTTTCATATCATAAGTTAATCTCAATTATGCTTTTTGCACTTAGAGCTGCACGTAGCAAATTATGGGCAGATATGCACATACAATATACGTTGCTCTCCCAGCTGTGCCTGTATGATTTGTCTTTCGGTGCTGGCAGTTATGTTCAATTTAGTAAAAGCTATATTCCACTGTGTACTAGAATCTTTGGTTTTTTTAAACAGCTAGGTTTTTATGTACTTCCTTTACTGCCTCCATAAAGAGCAAAGAAAAAGCAGAAGGTAGAGTATAAATGAACCAGGGCCAGACATGCCTTCGTACAGGAGAAAGGGAGAAGCAAAATCCAAGCAGAAAGGCTGAGAGCAGAGACACACTTGATGAAAATCCCTGTGTCTCCATGACCCAGGTTTGTTTGTTCGTTTTTACATAAACTAGAGAAACTAAAACTATGGAGTGTGATCCTGCATACTTACTTAAATTTTCCCTAAACTCCCTGATACACACAAAAGATAAAGCCTTTCAGAATTTACTAGTATGCATTTACCTAAAGCATTTCTGGCTTCTATCATGGATGCCGTTGAAATACCTCCATTGTGTGCTCTTTCTTTACTCTCCAAGATGTGTTAAAAAATGAACATTGTCAAAGATAAAAACCACTAAGTGACAAAGGAATCGTGCATTTTAGCCAAGGTGTGTTTATAATGATTAAAAAACACAGAGTATTTGATTTAAGGAACTGATTGCATCAAGTGCATGAAAAATAATTCAAAGGAAACATTTTTTTGAGAAGGTTTAAGCTTATGTTAATTAATTAGAATATATGCATAATTAAAAATTCTTCCTGGCATTTTTTTTTAATTCAGTGTTGAGTATGAGAAGTTCCTGGTGAACTAATATATTAGAGCCTTCAAATTTTCCCTTATTCATAAAATCAAATGACCACCGTGTCAGTTAATAATAGGAGAGAGATGTAAATGTGAGATTATCTTAAGAGTGTTTATTTTATCCTCTAGGAAAGGAAATTAAATGCTGTTCCTCAGGCTGCCATAGTGAGATGCAGGGTCTTCCTTCCTCTCAATATTTTTCTTGGGCTTCCTCCCAAATTTTGGTCACATGTCATCTAACCAAATTTTAGTTTTAAGGGACACCATCCCAGAGAAAGACTAGGAGATGCCACAGAGGGTTAAACAGACACCAGGAACTGCAGGAGGGGAAACACGGAACTGAGTGCTGACTTTAACTTGGTATCAATCAGTAGGGTGTGTTTTCTGGAATGGATTTATATAAACCGGGGGTAGGAGGTGTGTTCAAGGTCAACACCAAGGAGCCCTTCATTCTCCAGAGATGTTGCCTCTAGTCATTCTGTTCCTGCCCAGTGGCTGCTGTTCAGTCTCCTTCAGAGCTGGTTTGTGCCTGATTCACAGCTTCCTTTCACCTAAAGCTAGCAGTCTCCTTATTGAGGTTGTGTGTGTATTCTGCTCTCTGATGAATAATTGTGATACCTTCTGTTCTTGACACTGTCAGTTCTCCTTCACAACCAGCAAATTCAAGTGACAGAACCAAACTGAACTCATGAGAATACAGAGTGATGGGCTAAACTACATAGCCTCACTTCTTTTTTTCAGTGTTGGTTACTACTGTGATCCTAAATTTTTTTAAAAGTGGCAAATATAAACTAGAAAAAGATGTTCATATTATTGAAGACTCAAGTGTATTTTTATTGTCTTGATTAACTCTTTCTATGATGATTTAGATGGATTTTTAACATAATTTGGGGTTTTCCTTTAAAACCAGGATGCTCTATATATCTTACTGCTTGAAACATCTCTTATTTGAAGCAATTCCAAACATTAAAGAACATAATTAAATCAACTTCCACTCTTTAAAATGATCTTTTTTTAAAATTTTTACTATTTTATGAGCTTTTTGAGTGATTACAAAGCAAGGACTATAGAAAGTACAGTGTTTTTAAAAGGAGGTTTAGGATTTCTAATTGTGGGAAAACGTTTTTATACTAGAAATAGGAAATTTAACAACTGAATATGCCTACATTACTAAAATTATTCTTGTCAATATCATGACTTTTATCTTGATATTTAATTTGTAAAAGCAACATCCACCCCCAAAATGATTTGCTGCCTTCAAACGTGTTAACGTCTGCCTACAGTTAACAGCCTCACTTAAAAAGAGGGAAGATGAGCTGAAAAATTTTTAATTCCCATGCTCACTCATTCCTCCCATTTAAACCTTTGTTTTCTTACTGGTTAGGAATATTTTAATAGACTTTCTTGGAATAGAATTTCCTGGTCTTGTAAGTATCACTGAGTTAAAAGATGAATAGCTGTAGTAGGGTTTCTAAGAAGCAGTCATGCATTTTCCTATAACCCAAAGCTGCAGACACAGGAAAAGGATTATTTATATTCATTCATAACCCCCCAGACTCCATTTAAATCCCCAGAGCCTCAATTCCGGGTTCATCGCCCAGATAAATTAATTTCTTTCTGAAATTGTCTTTAGGCACTCGTTTGTTTTATAAGCTTAGTTGTATGCTCCAAACATCATTTCCTGAACAGGGGTGAACGGCATTCATTTCTCCTTCATTGACCCAGCGCTGCTGCCGAAGGTGATGGTATCGATGCGTTAATCAACGCCCTGTCCAGCAAACGAGATGGAGCCATAGCCAACGCCGCCACGGCGCTGACGAACATGGCCACGCAGGAGTCTCTGCGTCTGAGCATCCAGAGCCATGACGTCATGCACGCCCTGCTCAGCCCGCTGCACTCTGCCAACACTGTCGTGCAGAGCAAAGCCGCTCTCACCGTTGCTGCAACTGCGTGTGATGTCGAGGCCCGGACAGAGGTGAGCATTTGCATCACTTTCCTTTTCTCTTTCTTCTGGTCCGTACCTACTGGTGCAGTAATTTGAAACATTTTCAAGTATTTGAACCTACCCATCATTTAAGTCCCTCAAAACTGGTGCAACACATTGGAAAACAAATTAGCATCACCCAGCAAAGAAGGTGAGCGTACCCTATAATGTGGCAATTCTAGGTATAAAACTAGGTGTATACCTAAGACACTCTCTTGTCTCTGTGCACCAGGAAGCATTGTTTATAACATCTCAACAGCTGGAAACAAACCAACTGTCCAGTTGTTAAGAGAATGGATACATAAATTTGTGGTATATTCATAAAACAGAATCTTGCATCAGTGAAAATGGATGAACTGTAGCTACAGACATCAACAGAGAAGAATCTCAACCAGCATAATGCTGAGCAAAGTCAAGTTCAGAAGAAAACAGATGTGTGAATTCTATTTATATAATGTTCAAAAATATGCAAAGCAAAGCAATATGTTGTTTAGCACATACATATAAAACTATAAAGAAAAGTGAGAGAATTATTGACCCCAAATTTAAGAAATTGGTTGCCTCTTGGGGGATCAAGGGGGTGGATGTGTTTGAAGAGGAGCACATGGGGGTTCAAGGTCATTGAAATGCACCATTTCTTAAGCTGAGTGGGGGACACTCAGGTGTGCCTTTTACTATGATGCTTGAAATTATAAATATGGGTTACTCACACTCTTCCGTTTCTCTTGTATTTCAAAAATTTAAAACATGGAATTGTAGTTTTTACAAGTCCATCATATAAAAGTGCGTTTGGCCCATTTCATAAAGACTTGATATAAACCTACAAACGTACCTTTTTCTCTTGCTTTTTTCCTGTTTGCGTGTCGTGTGGCACTCATTCAAACAGCCTAGGACTCTGTTCCTCTCGCACCAGTAAAAATAACAATATGGAGCACTTATTATGCACAGCCAGTGTGCTAAGCACTTAACATGCATTTAAGCCTCACTTGAAATAGGTATGTTTGTCACTACTTTGAAAAGATACATGCATCTCAATGTACATAGCAGCATTAGTCACAACAGCCAAGACATGGAAGCAACCTAAATGCCCATTGATGGATGAATGGATAAAGAAGATGTGGTGTTTATACACAATGGAATATTACTCAGCCAGAAACAGAATGAAATTCTGCCATTTGCAACAATGTGGTTGAACCTAGAGGTTATTATGCTTAGTGAAATAAGTCAGACACAGAAAGACGAATACTCTGTTATCATTTACATGTGGAATTTTAAAAATAAAACAAACGAATGAATACAACAAAGCAAACAGACTCACAGATATAGAGAACAAACCAGTGGTTACCAGGGAGAGGGAAGAAGGGAGGGGCAAGACAGGGGTAGGGGAGTAAGAGGTATAAACTATTAGGCATAAAACAAACAAGCAACAAGGACATACTGCACAGCACAGGGAAATATAGCCATTGTTTTGTAATAACTTTAAAGGGAGTATAATCTATAAAAATATTGAATCACTATGTTGTACACCTGAAACTAATATAATAAACCAACTATATGTAATCTATGTAGCATGTAAACCAACTATACTTCAATTTTACAAAAAGAAAAGAAATAGGTACATTTGCAATCCCTATTTTATAGAGGAGGAAAATGAGGCTTAAAGAAATAATGTGCTGAAAGCAGAGTTGATGGGTCGGGAAATCAGGGACTGCGAACACACCTTTCTGAGTCCAGAGCCCCCGTCCTCACACTGTGCTGTCTGCTCAGACAACTAACAAATCTCTTCTGTCTCTTAGATATTTTTTCTATCCCCTTCTTTGTTCCCGTTGACTCAGTTCATTTGTATTCATCCATTAAGGTAGTAAGATACTCACCAAATATTTTTTTTACCAGCTACCATGTGCCAGGCGCTGCAGTAGGCAGCGGCAACACAGTGATAAACAACACTGTGTTAGTTGGTCATTCCTCCATGCGGCTCACTGAGCAGTCCATCCGTTTCCTGGAATATTGCAACTGACTCTACGGCCCTCCCTACCCCTGCCACCTCCTATTCCCCAAACTGCCTCCAGACTGATCTTTCAAATTTATGACCCTCATCACATCATTGCAAGTCCCCAGGGGTGTGCCACTGCCCCATGGGAACAGCTAAGCTGCTTAGTGTGCTATGCAAGGGCTCGCAATGATCCACCCCTACCTGCCTAAGCCTGAACTCGCTTCCCAGGTGTAACTCTACACTCCAGAAATACCATACGATTTGAATTCTAAAATTCTCTTATTTACACCTCCTTGATTTCTCTGCTTGGAAAGCTAGTCTCACCTTTGTTCACCTGATAAGTGCCTGTTTCTCCTTCAACACCCAGCTCAGCCATCCTGTCCTCCATGACGGCTTTCTTTAGTCTTCAAACGTGGACTCCAACGTCCTGCTCTGTGCTCACACCACCCCCTATGCATGCTTCCCTTGAACTCTGTTTTGCACTAGTTTTTGTATGAAAGACCATAAGCTCCCTGAGGCTTTAGGGAAGGGAACTGAGGTTTTCCTTCCCTGCATCCATGTCATTGATCTATACCTGGCACACAGTATATGCTTAATAAACAGTTGTTGAATGAATGAGTGAATGCATGAATGAAGGAATGAGTGGTGAAATTAATAAATGAATTAGATATTTGCCGAAAGAACACGTGGAGTCAGATTGCTATCTTATACTCAGATATAAAGATGTTCAGAAATTTGGCTTGCTAAGCATCAGATGCTTCAAGTAAACTTTTCAAAGCTTGCCCAGGTTACGTGTGCTAATGTGTAATCCCTGTTAGAGTCCCTGTGTTTGAGAAGAACATGATTGAAGTGGATCGTATCTCACAAGGGCTCCTGTCTTCAGATACTACACAGAGAGACCTGTAGAATATTCTTTTTAGTCCTCCGGGCTCAGATAATACTGTATTACATTTCAAACAGTGAGACAAGAGCTCTGTTGAATCTTCTTTTTTTTTCCCCTGATTGGAACAATTTTATACATGTGTGACTTCTTTTAAGAGTGTAATTAATGTAGTTCTCCCCGATTCTCTTCTTGTTCTTTTTCTTCTCTTTTTCACTCCTTGAAGCAATATGAGTGATAACAAAATGGATCTCCTTCTGGTGAACTGCTTCAGCATTGCTTCGTCCACACTGCTGACGTCATGGCACTGTCCAGTGACACAGGTGGCACTAGCCTGCATTGGTTACTCCTGCCTAGCTTTGGAGACTGTGTCCGTTTCCTATTGCTGTTGAAACAAATAACCACAACTTAGTGGCTTAAAGCAATAAAAATCTATTATCTCATGGTTTGGGAAGTCAGAAGTCTGAAAATGGGTCTTACGGGTTAAAGTCAGGATATCAACAGAGCTGTGATCCTTCTGGAGACTTGAGGGGGAAATCTGTTTCCGGGCTTTTACCGTCCACCTGCATTCCTTGGCTGTGGCCCCTTCCTCTGTCTTCAAAGCAGATTACTGCAATCTCTGTTTCTACAAGTCTCCTTTCTCTGCTTCTCACACTCTTATCTCCCTCTTGTAAGGACCCCTGTAATTAAGTTGGGCCAACCTGATAATCCAGGACCATCTCCCCATCCCCAGATCCTTAACCACATCTACCAAATCCCTCCCAGGGACAAGGGCATCTCTAGGGGCCCGTGATTCTGTCCCCCACAGGCCAGATGGACACGCAGTGGTGAGCAGCAGAGTGAATGAACATGGGACATCCCGCTTGTAGAGGGAAGAGGACAGGCTCTTTGCCCTGCACCCACCCCATGTAAACTCACAATGACCTCCCTCAGTAACTTACTGCAGCCTCTTCTTAACTTTGAACAGAACACCGCGCTCCTGTCTGTAAGGTTTTTGCAATTGATTCTTTCCCCTGAATTTAATAAATCTAAACATGGACGCATCCTAAAATGTTTTTACATAGTCAAAACCCTTTCAACAATCAAAAAATTAGATTTTTTTTTAAAGCATGAATGTTTATGTTCTGTGCTCTTAATGTGTAAAATTTTGGCTTCCATTCTAGTTGAGAAACTCAGGTGGGCTGGAGCCACTGGTAGAGCTCCTGCATTCCAAGAACGACGAGGTACGACGGCACGCCAGCTGGGCCATAATGGTCTGTGCCAGTGATGAGCCCACGGCCGCTGAGTTGTGCAGGCTTGGGTGAGTGGAGCGGTCTGGAGGGTCTGGCTCAGATGAAGGACACACAGTCTTCAGGCCCGAGGAAGGTCGAGCAGAGTCTCCACGCCCACTCTCAGGCTGCAGGGCGTTCAGAAGCTCTGCGGGTCACAGTCCCTCTGAAGGGACCGCCTGCAGAAGCGGGAGAGATCTCCCCCGCCACCTCCACAAAATCATCTTCAATGTTTCCTTTTCCACTTTTTCATTCTGATAAACGCTTCTTTCACCTTCCTCTGCTTTGCTAAACACAATCTTATTTGTCGCTCAGCTTTCAAGGCTAAATTAAAACGGGCAAGCCATGAGTGCCACCTTTGTTTTCTCCCCCACAAACCGCTCCCCACAATGACGCCTTTAACCAACCTCACCACGTCGGTTCCCTTACCAACAGCCTGTGAGTCAGCTGCCTTTAGCAACTCAGCCAAGAGGGTTTCAAGGTTCCACAGATTTACCCTGTTTGAGCCATTTTTGTTCTTCGTATATGTCACCTGGTTAGCTGAAAAAATTGGAGTCCGATACTAATTTTGCTTTGAATGAAGAACTTTTTCTTCCTAAAGTGTCCTTTTCAACTGTTTGATTATGAGTTTCCACATGGCATGTATGTTCTCAAAAAGGGCTGATTTGTCTTCATAATTCTGGCAGGATTAGTTTACCTAAAAGGGTGGAATGGTTTTAACCTTTCCATCTCAATCCTTCATTCAGGATCTTAGTGAGGTGTATGAATGGGAACTTACTGTTGGATTGCTTATATAAGGCAAATAATGTCTTTTTTGCTTTTATTGACAGGGCTTTAGATATCCTTGAAGAAATTAATCTATCAGTAAGTCGAAAAAATAAATTCAGTGAGGCAGCTCATAACAAATTGCTCAACCACCACCTGTCTCTGAAATACAGCCAGACTGGCTATTTGTCATCAAGTAACATAATTACTGATGGAGTCTATGATTATGGTCGGGTAAGTGGCAGCACTAATTTGTATTTTAGTATGTGTGATCAGTTCTTCTTGCATCGTGATGCCATTACGTTGCAATTTTATAACCGCCTAACATAATTTATATTTTTATAGGCAGAAACTTGGGAATCAGAACTTCATCCTTAAACTTTGTCTGGCTATAAGATTTTGCATCTGTGTACAGTTTTAACTAGAATCTGATGACCTGAACTTACATTAGTTTGCTGCTGCTAGTCTCAAGTTTCAGAGAAGATATAAAGCAATCGGCTTTTATATTACTTCTAGGGCTCAGTGTTAATGATAATGATAATGTCAATAATAGAAGTATAAGTTTTTATTCTATTAATTATCTAATTGAAATTAACCAAATTGTAATACTGAATTTTAAAATGTAATGTAGAAGAATATTATTTTACTTAGCTGCGTTTGTGATTACGATTTTAAAACAATACAGTGTAATTCCATGTTAATGTTAAGAGAAATGGGAAGCTAAACGTTAGAGTCTTGAGGGCTTTTTGACATTACTGTCTATGTCAGCATGTTCTACTTCTGGAAACCAAAAGCAATAAGGAGAATAGGGAAATTTTTAAAAAACCTACAAATCCCATTTTAGGCAGAAGTAGGAAATTGGTATGATCTGCAGACTTCAAAAATATTTAAAAGTCCCTGGGATCAGGCAGAAGTTACACAGGAGGAAGAATGAAAAGGGGAAAAAAAGCACAGAGAGGGACAAGAGTGGTAGCAGATCTCAGAAAGCACCATCAAAAGTCTATGCTTCCCAAGGGGATGGAGAACTCAGACATACAAAAGCTATATGCTTGGTTTGCAAGGGGGTGGGTGGGCAGGACCTCAGGAACCGGGGTGAGCAGGGCTGGTAGCAGAAACCCGCTTGGACAAATTTGGTTCAAAGAAGCAGAGGAGACAGGGCCATAAAAGAATCACAGCTAAGCTGTATTTGCAGGAAACACTGTATCGTGGTAACAGAATTAGAGACATGTTGAATAACCAAAACTGCTAGCCTAAAACTTTTTCTCTTCCTTCTGCTTCTGCCAGCCACTGCCACCACCATACCCTCCATAACAGATACACACAAACCACCGAGAAATTACTGCTCTCGTTCAATGATGAGTAATTTTAAAAGAACAGGTGCCACATTATTAGCATAAAGATGCTTTAAGAAAAATGAGGAAAAGAGCAGAAAAACCACCAAAGAGCACTTACCAGAGCACTTATCTGTTGCCATGGAACAGATAAAACTGTGACAAAATATATTTGTTCATGAGTTTTTTAAAAAAAAAAAGTAATGAGACAATGTCCTTATGAAGGAGAACTCGCTGATTTACTCTAAATATTAAGTTTCTAATATTTCAGGCTTTAAATGTGTCAGTGAACAAAAGAGACAAAGATCTCTACTCCCATGGTACCAGTGAGAGGAAACAGACAATAAACAATAAATCTCACCAATACATTCTATCACGTGATAGAAATGATAAGCGCTGCAGTGGGTGGGGAGGAGGATAAAGGGGCTTAGGACACTGGAGTTGATGTGGTCAGGTAGCCCCACTAAAAGGGTAATATCTGAACAAAAAATTTGAAGGAGGTGAAGGACTTCTTAGCCTTGGGGATAGTGGGGAAGGAGCTTTCTAGATGGAGGAAAGAGCTAGTGCAGAAACCGTGAGTGGTTGGCACACTCAAGGAACAGCAAAGTCGGTGTAGCTAGAACTGAGTCAACTAGGGGTGGAATAACAGACCAAATCAGAGCAGGTAAGAGCAAGCAGCTCATGGAAGTCTTGTAGACCACTGGAAGGATTTGGGCCTTTACTCTGAATGAAGTGGGAAAACACGTCAGGGTTCTGGGCAGAAGAATGACACGCTCTGTCTTACTTTAAAAGAACCATGAAAAGTATCTTGGATGAGAGAAGGATCTATTACTTGATTGGAAAAAGAGCTCACAGGGTGATCTGGTCTAACCCTCTTCACCAGGCTGACAAAATTGCTAGTATAGGGCTTTGTCTAGCTTGTTGTTAGTTATCCTCACAACATTTTTAGTGATCTGTTTAGTAATTAGTTACTCTTACAGATGATAAGCTCTTCCTTATGTATATGGATAGATTTTCAAACTCAAATACTTCCAGGGCCAAGCTGATAATTATGGTATGAAACAGTTGAGTATCAAGTTACAGAGACTGGGGTGGGGGGAGGGGGAATTGGAGGGTGTACCTTGCCCAAAGATATCCACAAGCTTCAGTTTCCTATTTTTAAGTGTATGTGTGTGTGTGTGTGAAATTAGATACCTCAAACAGTTAAGAACCTATTCTATCAGTATTCATTAAAAAAATATATAATGCATGCAGATATTACTTTTCAATTCTTAAATTATCTACAGATAAATCCTGGCACCAAACTTTTGCCTTTGAAGGATCTCTGCTTACAAGAACCAAGTGACCGACGTGCTATACTCTTAGTTAACAGTAAATGTGATGCGTGAGTCTTTGCGGGGAGGAGGAATGAAGGGAAGCAAATAATTTTTTTTGTTTGTCCATCATCATGTGAATACATAAAGGTTCCCAGTATGGTATCTTTTCTTACTTCCTGTATCTAGCAGCACCATGAAAGTAAACACTGGTCCATAAACTCATAGCCTGACATAGTAAAGAACACAGAATAGTCACCACTGTGGTTTTTCCTTTGACTCCATGTTACCAGTCAATTCCATGGGTATTTCTGCAATCAGGGCTTCTTACCCTTCTGGCAACATGAAGTAACTGAAGGAAGTATAAACAGATAGGAGCAAACCAAGATGAATTATGTTTACAAATCTCCAGAACTAAATCCAGGAATACCACTGCTGCCCAATATTTTTTTTTTGCCCAATATTTTTAATAAAATAAGGAGAAAATAGTAGAGCTAAAATGAAAGCTTCAACAGCCATTAAAATGGTCTTGTATTCCTATATATCTATATAATACATTTTATGTGACACATTTTATAAAACTATTTCTAGTTCTAGCTCATGAAAAGGTTTATAATATTCATTTTATCTTATTTTAAACTCTCCTTTTTGCTTTTAAAATAATGTGTCACTGTTAAAAGTAGGACAAAGTCAATATTGACAAATTATTTTAATTTGTACATAATTTCAAATATGTAAAATTTTAGTTCTCCAACTCCATCTATGGAAGATAAGTCATCAGACGTTGGTTATGGACGAAGTATTTCTTCTTCATCTTCTTTAAGAAGAGCAAGTAAAGAAAAGACCAAGTAAGAAAATGATGTTTTGTCTACACTCAAATAATTCTCTCCCTTAATTTGAGAGTAAAAAAGAAATTCAGATTTTAGGTTTTGGCAACTTAAATTTTAGTCTTCTCACAGTCACACAATTTCAGGATGAAAGCCAGGAAACCTGGTTTGACATTCTGTCTTCTGTGAACCCAGAGTGAGATCTTGAGCCCCTGACTCAGTGTCCATGATCAGGCTTAGTGTCCTTATTTGTAGATGGAATAATGCCTGGTGCCCTGCTTCTTCTCGGTGACTGGGATCAAAACATATAATGGAAGTGAAAATGCCTTATAAATTATAAAATGCCTTGCAAATGTAGTGCATTGCTATTTTCTGTATGATTGAAATTGGTTGTGGTGTTTTTCAAATGACAAGAGAAAACAGTTATCATTTTAGTGCTGGATTTGGATCTCCCACCGAAGAGAAATCAGAACCTACTTCGGGACGCAATACTGCTCTTAGCAAAAGCGCCACTAAAGAGAAAGGATCCAGGTAGAAACCTCCTTACTGTATTCTTCTCCTAACTGTAATCCTGTCAAGTTTTAATTACCCACAGAGTTGGTGAAAGGGAGGGGTGGCTTTTAACTAGGAAGCTCTTCTTATGGAATCAGATGTAGCACTAAACAGGACTCATGAAGTATAATTAAAATTACTTTTATTTGTGTCCCTTGTTGTCTCTTTAAAACTTACCCAGAGGGAATTTCTTCTCCTGCCTCTGGGTGAGAACTCAGGGTACTTTGCTCACTGTAAAGTCCTACGGTCACTTTAATGCAGAGACAACGGAAACAGCAGTCTCCAGTCAGCCCTTTAAAAGTCCAACCATGTGTAGGAATCAACTTAAAATGAACTTTTCTGCCCCCCACCCCCACCCCGTGGCTGCCTCGGCAGCTGATGAGCAGCACTGGCTGCACCGTAAGCCTCCCTCGTCCCTGCCTCTTGCTTCCACATCCCCTCCCCGTCTTGCCCATGGAAACCCCTGACCCTTCAGGAAGCAATGAGAAGAGGAAAGGGAAACGGGACCACATTCTGAATTTGGCTGGAACCATTATAATGTGGTTCCACGCTTTTTAGGCCTGGCATATTTTAAAACACTGTCTACATGTTTACATATTTTTAAACATATTCTTTCTCTTGTCAGCGTTTTCCTGGATTCTTCAAAAAACCACTCAGACCTCCTGCCCCGCTCCATGACCTGTCAATTATTGTTGACTTAAGCCCTTGAAAAACACTGGGGTGCTGGAGGCTATTTGGCACACATGTATATAATTGAGCATCTACCTTCTAAACCGAGACTGTCTCCTAAGGTCTCCTAAGGAGTGGTCTGCCCTCCTCCGCAGACCTCGGAGCTGTGTATGTTCTATTTCTGACTTTATTTTCTCCTGTCAGTCTCTGTTGCTCACTGTTCTGATCTCTGCTTCTGATCATCCCTCATCCTCTCTGCCCTCCTGCCCCTCCTCACCTCTTCCCTTCCCTTCCCCTCCTCACTTGGCTTCTCTTGTTCCTCCTCCCCTGGACTGAGAGTACCTTGAGGACAAGAACATGCTCGGACTCGAATGATTTCTCTTTTCATCGCCAGCACTTAGCACGGCGCTTGGCTGGCATACATAAGGCATTTGTGTTTATTCAAGAGAACAGAAATCTCAACTTTTTGCAGGAAAAGGTTATTTTCAACAAGATCCACACTTATAAACTGTGTCTCTTGAGCAAATAGGTTACCTTCTCTTTGGCTGAGTTCACTTATCAGTAAAATGCAAAACAAAACAAAACTGTAGTTTGGGGCTTCCCTGGTGGCGCAGTGGTTGAGAGTCCGCCTGCCGATGTAGAGAACACAGGTTCGTGCCCCGGTCCGGGAAGATCCCACATGCCGCGGAGCGGCTGGGCCCGTGAGCCATGGCCGCTGAGCCTGCGCGTCCGGAGCCTGTGCTCCACAACAGGAGAGGCCGCAACAGTGAGAGGCCCGCGTACCACAAAAAAACAAAAAACCTGTAGTCTGTTCCTCACAGTGTCTTGAGAAGATTAAATAAGTTAATGAATGAAAAGGGCTTAGAGCAGGGCCTGGCCCAGAGTAAACATTCAACAAATGTTAGTACTATTGGATGAAACAGTTGCAGGGAGCCCAAACCCACTCCAGCCTTGCAGGGATGCAGAAGAATCCCCAGAATCCAGCGCACGACAGGAGCTGGGAGTAAAGTAGATAAACGGTTAGTCTGCTTGTCTCTCTCCCTCTCTCTTTTTCTCTCTCCACCTGCACAGTGTCTGTTTACAATTGCTTTGTTACCTTCCTTGACTTTCTTTTGGTTGCCACCTCACCCATAACTGTAGCTTATATGTGACTTTGACTTGCCATGGGACCAAATCTGGGCCCAATTCCAAGGCAGTCTTTCAGTTCTAAAGCCCAACAATAATCAAGTACAATCTGCGTCTCTTGTGTGTATTTGTGGGGGAGACCATCTTATCTTCACATGCTTGACAGGACAAGGCTGGCTCTGAGGCAGGTGTCTCCCTGTGGTCTCCTGAACTCCTCAGCTTCCTGGGGAAGAATCCACCTGGCTTATTTAAGTGATCAGTGTGTCCAGGCTCTTTCCCCTTCTCAGCCCTTGGTCCACTGGGGGATAGATTGGTCATAATCTCGTTGTCCTGTTGTTTATCTTTTGGTCAACCTTTCTTGTCTTGTGACTGTTAAAGACCCCTGGACATAGAGTAAAATATTTTAACTCTACTCATCTGAAAATGTCATGGAGAATGTTTAATGTTGACCAAAAAGATACTGAGCAATACTGACAAAGAATAATGAGACATCTAGAACCACAAAGCAGCTGAATTTCTGAAAGGGAGAGGAGAGATGGGAGACAAGTCAGTCAACTGTGTGTGAGGTACCAGACAAGGAAAGTGAAAGTGCGGACTTCTTTTTCCTGATGAATATTATTACCATATACCATGTAAATTAAAATCATTGAGCAACAGGCTCTCATTAGGTGACCAGCCACCATCTTATTTCTGTTTTCGAAGGTTTTAATTGCACTTTCTTTTATGGCATAGCACTCAAAGGAGAGGTGATTAATTTATATTTTGTTTATCCAGACACCTTCTTGATACTTCCCTAGGCTTCACAGAAACCAACATGTGTAATGCTCTCTAAAGCTTTTCCTTGTAAAGACCATTCTCCTTACAATAAACACTTACTATACCCATTTGTGAAAGGAATTACAAGTTCTATCTATACCATATTTTTTATTGAGACTAGTTTTCATAAATATTTAAGTTGATTGCACATGAGTTTATTATACACACTTAAAAGTGTGTTTTTCTGTCCCCAAATAGGAGGATATGAAATACATATCCTTCCAGTCTGTTCATCTTTGGAGACTTTTAGATCTTTACAACATATACTTTAACATTTCTGCTACTTAGGTCATCTTGATCCCACCACAATGACTTCCTAAAACATTTTTGTTTTTAAAATGATTTTCCTCAGAAAACTGGACAGCCACATGCATAAGAATGAAAGTAGACCACTATCTTATACCATAAACAAAAATTAACTCAAAATGTGAGACCTGAAGCCATAAAACTCCTAGAAGAAAACTTAGATGATAAGCTGTTTACTTCAGTCTTGGCAATCGATTTTTGGATCTGACTCCAAAAGCAAAGACAACAAAAGCAAAAAATAAATAACTGGGACTACATCAAACTAAAAAGCTTCTGCACAGCAAAGGAAACCACCAACAAAATGAAAAGACAACCTACTGAATGCGAGAAAATATTTGCAAATCATATATCCAATAAAAGGTTAATATCCAAAATATAAGAATTCATAAAACTCAGTAGCAAAACAAAGCAATCTGATTTTTAAAGGGCAGAGGATCTGAATAGACATTTTTTCAAAAAAAGACATGCAGATGGCTAACAGGCACAAAAAAAGATGCTCAACATCACTAATCATCAGGGAAATGCAAATCAATACCACAATGAGATATCACCTCACACCTGGTAGATCGGCTATCAGGAAGACAAGAGATAGCAAGTTTCGGCCAGCATGTGGAGAAAAGAGAACCCTCGTGCACTGTCGATGGGAATGTAAATTGGTGCAGGCTTTATGGAAAACAGTATGGAGGTTCCTCAAAACATTAAAACTTAAAATGATCCAGCAATTCCCCCTCTGGGTATTTATCTGATGAAAATGAAAGCACTAATTTGAAAATTTTCTACACCCCCACATTCATTGCAGCATTATTTAACACAGCCAAGATATGGAAACAACCTAAGTGTCCATCAATGGATGACTGGACAAAGAAGAAGTGGTATATGTATACGATAGAATACCACCAGCCATAAAAAAGAATGAAATCTTGCCATCTGAGACAACATGGATGGACCTTGAAGGAATTATGCTAAGCAAAGTATCAGACAGAGAAAGACAAATATTGTACAATTTCACTTATATGTGGAATCTAAAAAACAAAACAAATGAACAAACAAAGCAAAATCATAGATAAAGAGAATAGAATGGTGGTTGCCAGAGGGAAGGGGGGTTGAGTGGGCGAAATGGGTGAAGGGGGTCAAGAGGTCAAATTTCCAGTTATAAAATAAAGTCATGGGAATGTAATGTACAGCATGGTGACTACAGTCAATAATATAGAGCATATTTAAATGTTGCCAAGAGAGTGAATCCTAAAAGTTCACTTTGTATGGTGACGGATGGTAACTAGACTTACTCTGGCGGTCCTTTCACAATGTATAGAAATATCGAATCATTGTGTTGTACACCTGAAACCAATATAATGTTACATGTTAATTATACCTCAATTTAAAAATTTAACTAAAATTTAAAAAATAAAAGAATTTCTCTCAAACCCTCTTTTTACCCATACCTTACCTTTTTTTTTTTTCCCTTCTCTTAAATCTTGACTTCAAAAGTCTTCCAAAAACACATATTGTCTCTTGGTAATATTTAAATACCTTCTGACCTTCTTTTCTTGAATTTATTCATTCATTCAACAAATATTTACTGAGCACTTAGATGCCAGGAATTATTCTAGTATTAGAAGTATAGCACTGAACAAATACCTCTGCCCTAATAGAACTTACATCCTAGTGGAACAAACAAAATAAACTACACACACACACATCACACATCTCACACACACACACACACACACACACACACACACACACACACGATGTACCTTCCTAAGACCAGAATAAATCATATCTCCACTTTGTACAGTACTCCCTTCTCATCCTTTTGGAATAGATTGGGTAGAACAGGACACCTAACTGGAATAGATTTTGTTCAGTGTTGAACTGCTTGAGTTTCTAATTTTTATTCCTTGTGGAATGTATTGAATGCTACATGGTATTGTGATTATTTTTCACATACCAAAATCTTCTCACCTAAATTGAAACCACAAGTGGGCCGGATTCATGACTTACATCTCTCCCACCAGCTCTGCCCTATAATTGATACATTCAAATAGTTGGCACTTCCCTGGTGGTGCAGTGGTTAAGAATCTGCCTGCCAATGCAGGGGACATGGGTTTGAGCCCTGGTCCAGGAAGATCCCACATGCCGTGAAGCAACTAAGCCCATGCGCCACAACTACTGAGCCTTCACTCCAGAGCCTGTGAGCCACAACTACTGAAGCCCACGGGCCTAGAGCCCACGCTCCACAACAAAGAGAAGCCACCACAATGAGAAGCCCGCGCACTGCAAGGAAGAGTAGCCCCCACTCACCACAACTAGAGAAAGCCCATGCACAGCAACAAACAACCAATGCAGCCATAAATAAATAAATAAATTTACTTAAAAAAATAGTTGATGGGATCAAGAAGGAGCAAGTGGTTAAACTTTGATAATGTCAATACACAATTTTGAGCCAATTATCTCTCTCTACTTGCCTATCTACCTACTCATCCACCTGTGAACATAGAAAATATCCTTATTGTTTTGGGTTCTCACAGTAAATCTCTGTTCTCTGAGGTAGTTTTGCTAAAGTTTCTGCAAGAAAGCTAGAATTTGTTATATCTTTAATCATAAATTGATGTTCTTTCTGGAGATTAATTTTACAGGAGTTAATTTTGTAATTTCCAAGCTCTTGTTTCCATGTTTATCTAGAAATGAAATTCATTTAAGTACTGAAGCCCTTATTTACACCACTTGGCAGCCTTCATGGGAAAGAAGTCCAAGTGAAATACTTCTATTTATAGCAGCAGGAAATTACAATTCAGGGGTTCCCATAAATTATCTCTTTTTAATCACTCAGTCAGTTTCCCTCTGATGCGCTTAGCCCAGGGTACTGGACGTCATCTTCTCACACCAAATGATTCTTCTCACTTCAGGCAGCATGCTCAGGGAGAACTACACCTGCTTTGTTTCATAGGTGGCTCTGAGTAATCACAGGGTCGAGATCTCCAATCTTACAAAGCTACCCTGTAATTTTAGAAAACAGGTAAACCTATTTATGCTTTCTTGCCATTCTAATTGACCTTCCCAGGATTAGTTCCTAATTTACTAACATCTGACTATGCACTGTAAGGTGTTCAGTTTATTTATCTTACAAAAAAGGAAAAGGGTTAAGATGATATAGCTGGAAAGTAGTCATTTTTGCTTGGAGATTTTATCACAATATATCGTTAGTGCATTTAATGCATGATTAGACTCTTTCCTCGGCTGTAGTAAATAGAATATTGGATTAGAAAATATAAAACTTTTTTTTTTTTAGTATTTGTTATGATTATAGAGTTTTGTGTGATTCTCCAATAGCAGCTGATTGGATTATTTTTGTATTTTTTTCTCTAAATTAAAGGGAAAACTCAAATGGACTTCAGTTGATCCTCCTCCCACACCATACTTCAAATAATACTTAAAGATAATTCCCACCCCTAATTTACTGCTAGTGGAACAGAATGCTCCATACTTGTAAATACATAATTTAGGAGATTTACCTGCCTACACCAGCCTAGTCCCATTTTGGGGCTTTCAAATATATAATCGCAGCTAAGATTTATTATAGCAAAAGATACAATGCAAGATCAGCAGGCAAAAGATACACATAAGAAAAGGCTGAAAGAAGTCACACACAGGCTTCCTAGTCCTCCCTCTGTCTCTGCTAGCATAGCAGAGATTGCTCCACCCAAGAAAGCCCACCTGAGTCATGGGATCCAGACTTCATAAAGGTGTAAATTCCAATTACCTATAGGGAAACACCAATTTGAATGATAGTAGATTTCTCCCAGACCAGAAGGAAATGGCACAGCATTTTTCAAGTGCTAAAAGAATCAACCATGTGTTCTCTATCTGATGAATCTATCCTTCAGCAATAAAGAGGGAGAAATAAAGACATTCCCAGATGGGGGAAAACAATTTACTGCTAGCTGGCCTACCCTTACAGACTGGCTAGCTAAAGGAAGTTCTTCCAACGAAAAGAAAATAATGAAAGAATCTGGAAGGATCAGGAAGAAAGAAGGAAGAGCTGAAATATGGGTATATACAATAGACTATTTCCTCATGAGCTTTATACATCATATTTGATGATTGAAACAAAAATTATAAAAACATCTGATACTCAAGACGATGGTATTTAAAACTGGAGACAGTAAAGAGACCTCCATGGGTGTGAGGTTTCCATATTTCCCTCAAAGTGGTAAAACATGGATACCAGCAGACTGTGATAACCAATATATGTATATTATAATACCTACAGTAACCACTACAAACCAATACAAAGAACTACACTCAAAAGCAATGTAAATAAATCAAGATGGATAAATAAAAATGTTCAAGTAACCCACAGGAAGGCAAGAAAAGAAAAACAAAGGAAAAGAGCCAATCAAAAAGGCAGAGATTGGCAGAGTGGATTAAAAAGTTATGATTCAACTATATGCTGTTTAAAGAAACTCAAATGTATCGATATAGGTGGGTTGAAAATGAAAGGATGGAAGAAGATACCATGTAAACATTAATTTTTTAAAAAACAGGAATGTTTTTTTAAATATGTATTAAGGCAGACTTCAGAGCAAAGAAAAATTCTAGAGAGAAAGAGGGACATTACATATGATAAAATGAATCAATCCATGAAGAAGATATAATGATCCAATGTATATGCACCAAACAACAGAGCCTCAAAATACATGAGGCAAAAACTGATAGAGCAGAAAGGAGAAATAGAAAAATCCAAAATTATAGCTGGGGACTTCGACATGCCCCTCTGAGCAACTGATAGAACTACTTGACCTAAAATCAGCAAGGATATAAACGAGTTGAACAACACCAGAAATAAATAGGATTTAATTGACATATTATGGAACATTCCATCACCAGCAACAGAATACACATTTTTTCAGCTGCACTTGGAACATTTACAATACCCTGGGTCATAAAACAAGGCTCAGCAAATTTAAAATAATTGAAATCATACAGATTATATTCTCTGACCATAATAGAATCAAACTAGAAATTAATGACAGAAAGACAAGAAGAAAATCTTTAAGCATATGGAAATTGAATAATACACTTCTAAATAATCTCTGGGACAAAAGGAAGCCTCAAAGGACTTAAAATATACAAAGAACTGAATGAAAATGAAAATACAACTCTCAAAATTTGTGGGATGCAGCCAAAGCAATGCTGAGAGGGAGATTTATTTTACTAAAATGTATTAGATAGAGAGGTCATAAATCAATAATCTAACCTCAAGAATCTAGAAAAATAAACTTAATAAAATTAGAAGGAAGAAAATAATAAAAACAGAAATCAATGAAATTTAAAACAGAAAAACAGCAGAGAAAGTCAATGAAATCAAAAGCTAGTTCTTTAAAAATGTCAATAACTGTGTCAACAGTACTATGAGAACTTTAATTCAGCACCTTAAATGAAATGGACCAATTCATCAAAAACTGCAAACTATCAAAACTCACCAAAGATGGAACAGATGCCAAAATCATCATTTAACTATTAAAGAAGTTGATTTCATAAAACCCTTCCAAAAGAGAAATCTCCTGACCCAGATGATTTCATTAGTGAATTCTGCCAAATATTTCTAGAATTAACACCAACTCTAAACAATCTTTTCAAGAAAATAGAAAAGAGAATGTTTCCCAACTCATGTTATGATACCAGCATTATCCTAATGTCAATACCAGAAAAGGACATTATAAGAAAATTACAGCTCAAAATCCATCATGAAAAAAAAAAATCCATCATGAACATAGATGAAAAAAAACCTTTCTGAAATATTAGCACATCAAAGCAATATATAAAGAGAATAAATAATTCATCTCAGAGTTTATCCCAGGAATGCAAGGCTGGTTCAATATTTGAAAATCAATCAATGTAATCCATATTAACAGTATAAAGAAGAAAAAGCACATAATCATATTAATTGATGCAGAAAATCAGTTGACAAAATTCAACATCTATTCATGATAAAAACTAAAACTGTCAGCAAAATAGGAAGAATATAAGGGAACTTCCTCAGCCTGATAAAAGGCATCCACAAAAATTACCATACTTAATGGTGAAAGACTGGATGCTTTCCTGCAAAGATCATGAACAAGACAAGTGAGGAGAGAAAAACTGTTCCTATTTGCAGACAACATGATTGTCTAAACAGAAAATCCTTAAGGAATCCACTTAAAAACAAACAAAACTCTTAGAACTAATAGGTGAGTTTAGCAACATGTCAGGATATAAGTTCAACACAGAAAAATCAATTATATTTTTATATACCAGCTATGAAAAATTGAAAACCAAAAACTTTTAATACCATTTTAATAGGGCTGAAAAATGAAATATGAAATTAAAGTGAAAGAGAAAATGAAACAAAACATGTATAGAACTTATATACTGAGAACTGTAAAACACAAAGGAAATCAAAGAATCACTAAATATGTGAAGGGATATACCATGTTCACGTGTTGGAAAACTCAACATAGTGAAAATGTCAGTTTTCCCTGAGTCGATCTAGATTTGATACAATTCTATCAAAATTCCAGCAGCATTTTTGGTAGACAGAGATATGCTAATTCTAAAACTTTTATGGAAAGGTAAATAAATTATAATAGTGAAAAATCATTTTGAAAAAGAATAAAATTGAATCATTCTACCTGATTTTATGACTTACTGTAAAGCTACAGTAACCACAATAGTTTGGTATTGATGAAGGGATAGACCGGGACATGAATGAACAGAATAGAGTCCAATAATAGATGACAGAAGCATGGTCAATGGATTTTTTAATTGAAAATATTATGATATAATTGTAAATTCACATGTTATTTTAAGAAATAACATAGAGTGAGCCCATATACCCCTAACCCAGTTTCCCCCAATGATAACATTTTCAAAACTATAGTACAATATCACAACCAGGATAATGACGAATACAATCCAATGGTTTTATTCAGGTTCCCCCAGTTTTACTCCTACGTGTGTGTGTCTGTGTGTATATTAACTTCTATACAATTTTCTCACATGGGTAGGTTCATGTTAAGATAATCAATAGTTCTATCACCACAAGGATCATTCATGTCTAACTGCTCAGCACCATTTGTTGAAAAGTCTATACTTCTCCCATTGAATTGCTTTTGCACCTTTGTTAAAAATAACTGAGCATATTTGTGTGGGTCTGGGTCTTCTGTTACATTAATCTGTGTGTCTGTCCCTCCACCAGTATCATTCCATCTGGATTACTGTAGCTACCCAGTAAGATCTGATATCAAGCAAAGTGATTCTTCCCACTTTATCCTTCTTTGTCAAGTTTGATTTAGCTATTCTAGCACCTGTGCCTTTCCATATAAATCTTAGAATAAGATATTCTATTCTACAAAAAAACTTTGCTTGGATTTTGATAGGAATTACATTAAACCTAGAGATCATTTGGGGAGAATTACATCTTTAATATGTTGCATCTTTAAATCTATGGACACAGGATGTCTCATCATGTATTTATGCCTTCTTTGATTGCTTTTGACAGCACTTTTTAATATTCAGCACACAAATCCTACACGTTTTTTAGAAGTTTATACCTAAGGATTTAATTTTCTTGGCATAATTGTAAGTGCTCCAAATTTTTTTTTGGTTTTTAATTTTGGTTTCCACCTGTTCATTGTAACTATATAGAAACATAATTGATTTTGTATGTTGTTCTTATATCTTCAGATCTTGATGAACTCAATTCTTAGTTCTGGGAGTTTTTTCAGTAGATTCTTTGGGATTTTCTACATAGGCAATCACGTCATCTGCTTTGTCTTTAGTTTTCAATAATTTGATTTCAACGTGTCTGGAGTGGATTTCTTTGAGTGTACCTTATTGACATTCACTGAAATTCTTTTTCTTTTTTTAAATAAATATTTATTTATTTATTTATTTTTGGCTGTGTTGGGTCTTCATTGCTGCACGTTGGCTTTCTCTAGTTGCAGTAAGCGGGGGCTAGTCTTCTTTGCAGTGCATGGGCTTCTCCTTGCGGTGGCTTCTGTTGTTGCGGAGCATGGGCTCTAGGCATGCAGGCTTCAGTAGTTGTGGCACACGGGCTCAGTAGTTGCGGCTCAAGGGCTCTAGAGCACAGGCTCAGTAGTTGTGGTGTATGGGCTTAGTTGCTCCGCAGCATGTGGGATCTTCCCAGACCAGGGCTCGAATCTGTGTCCCCTGCATTAGCAGGCAGATTCTTTTTATTTTTTTTGGTGCATGGGCCGGGAAACGAACCTGCAGGCAGATTCTTAACCACTGTGCCACCAGGGAAGTCCCTGAAATTCTAGACTATGTAGATTTATGTCTTTAACCAAATTGAGGAAACCATTTCAGCCTTAATTTATTCAATTTTTTTTTCTGTGCTTCATTCTTTCTCCTCTTCTTCTGAGTCTACGATGACACCAATATTAGCTCTTATTTATTGCACCACAAGTCCCTGAGACTCTGTCAGCTGCTTTTTCAATCTTTTGTTGTCCAGATTGGATCATTTTTATTGATTTATCTTCAAGTTCATAGACTGTTTCTTCTGTTATCTCCATTCTGCTATTAAACCTATTCAGGGAATTGTGTTTTTTAAGTTTTGGTTATTGTATTTTTCAGCTGCAAATTCTATTTTTTTATCTTCTATTTCTTTCTAAGACTTTCTAACTCCCTGGTCATTTCAAGAGTGTTTGACCCACTTGTTGGAACAGTTTACAGCTGAGTCATCTCAGCACTGATGTGTTTTGATTGTCTTTTCCCATACGAGGTGAGATTTTCCTGGTTCTTCATATGTTGAGTAATTATATAGATTGTGATATTATGTTATGAGTCCTTCAGTTCTTATTTATGGGTCTTACACTTATGCTAAGAAGAATGTTTCTTTTGTGTGTGTGTTTTAGCAATCAATTGGCCCAGATGCTCTCAGTCTTCAAATTTCAACCAGTGTTTTGTGGGTTGTCATTCCACCATTAGTCCCATTTTCAAAGGCTTTGTGGTGCTATTTGGATCAGCCCTGCACGTGTACCAAATAGTGTCCAGTATGGGACTTGGGCGGTAGTTTATACCATAGTTCCATCTTCAAAATCTACGTATGTGCCGTTTAGGATCAGAACTATGCACACACAGCTTGGAAGTAAGCCTAGGAATATATAAACAATTTTATAGGGTTGCTTTCCTGAGCTCCTCCCTCTCCATGATCTCCCTTGTCTTTTTTGGTTCCTTGGAGCTTCCCTTTTGGTCCTCAAGCCAAAAAACCCTTTATTTACCCTGCGCTGCTACGCTCTTGCCATGACTGCATCCATGTCCACAGCCAAACAGCAGGAGGACTGAGCAAGTATAAGGCAGTTTTAGACTCTTAGGGACCTTAATGTCACCGCTGCCACCACCGTCACAAGCTTCCTTAGAAGATGGGGTACAAGATAATGGATAAAAATAAGAAAAAAAATCAAAAAAAGGGTTTTCCTCCACTGTCCCTCTTTCCTGCTTCTCAATCGGGCTTCTCCTTGGGCTCTCTCTGTGCTGATGCCCACTTCCAGACCTGGGACTATGTTTAGTTCAGCTTGGAGAATAGTGGAGGAAAATTAAAATATAAGCTCACCGTCAGTTCCATAGTCATTCAAATGTCAGTCTTCTCTGATCTTCCTGCTGTGAATTATTTTTCAGAGTTTTCAAATAGCTATTGCATGCACCCTGTCCAGGTTTTATGACTGTATTCAGTAGGAGACACAGGGTGAAGTGTGCTTACTCCCTGTTACCTGGAATGAGAACCCCTGTCATTGTTTTGTTCCACTCATGAGAGAATTAGTAAGATATTAATACTGGTTCAAAGATCATTTGAGAATATATGCATTTCTATCCAATTTAATTAAGGAATGTTAGAAAAAGATTTTAACCTTTGGGAGTATCTTTTCCATTGAAGAGAAATAATTTACATCTCTACTAAACAAAAATCTATATGTTAACTAGTAACTTCTCTAAGTCTGGAACTTTTCATTAAGAGTATCTTTTAATTAAACAGTATCTTTACTGTTTACTAAGTACATTCTATTTACCCTAAGTACAGAACTAAATACGTTTCCCTAGATAAACTTTGCATGAATCTTTGCCCCTGCATGACATGAAAATTCCATGCCATCCTTATTTTGTTTTTGTCTTTTTCCATGTTTTGGATAATTGTTCTTAAAAGTGGGATCCAAATTCTTCTTGCAGAAGGTCTCAACTGAAGCAAGAGATGATATAAGACTGGCATAGACTCTCTGAGGAGGCAACCTATTTTTTCCCAATTCCATAAATATTTATTACATACCTACAATGTACCAAATATCTTGATAAGCAATGGTACAGAAAAGCAATGATTTTCATAATATGTATCAGTCGTGTAGTAATCTCTTGAAAAATAATTTCTCCGGCAAAATATAGAGACTATAAAGCTCTTTGTCGTGGAAAATTTGAAAACTCTGTATGGTATTGTTGTTGAGGTATATATAAAATACTATATTTCTGCAATGCTCTTCAGATCAACTCAGAGCACAGTTAGTGCTTATTCACTCTGTGATATTGATTGCTATTGTTTACTCTCTAAGGAAAGGCAGAGTAAAAAAAGAAGAGGAAAAAGTGAAGGAGGAGGAAGAGGTTGCAGTAGCACCAAAACTGACTGGAGAAGGAAGTCCTGATAAAGAATGGCTCCCTCCCTCTGATCCTGACTTCTGTGTTTATGTGTATGAAGTGACCAGATCCATACTTCCCATCACCAGTATAAAGGAACAGGTTGAGGTTCTTGCAAAGTAAGTGTCTATATATACATACACATTTTCAATTTCTGAAAAATGTTTTTGATGTTACTGATTTGCACTTTTTAGCCAATTTTCAAACAACTACACCATAATAAAACCAAACTTGTATAGCACCCTGCCTCTGACTCTGAAGCAGAAACACAATGAATTGGATATAAATCCTCCATTTCTATTTTAGATCATATTTCTGCCAAGAATCAGAGCTAGGAGCTGGAAATTACTTAAAGAAAAATGCCTAGGTCATTTTCTCCAGCTAAACCAGGAAAAGCATCTTTCAGGGTGATCCTAAAGAAGTTATGAATGAAGGAATCCTATTTTGAATTATTTGTAAACTCACAAGTTGTTTTCTAATACAAATAGCCATCCCTTATTTTTATGTTATATGTCTGATATTTTGTGTTTCATGTTGCTCCAAAGTGGGATTGTGGGTATTCTAAGAGATGGTTCGGCATGCTGTATAAGCTAAGTGAGGTCGCCTCCTAAACAAGAGCAGTTAATCTGATTCCTCTAAGAGAAGGCTGAGAACCTGACTTTATGACTGACAGGAAACCTCTAGAAATGGAGGCTTGCCTTCATGACTGACACCAGCCAGTTGTGAGCTCCTGGCTTGTGCAACAGCTGCAATCTCCGTGGGAGCTTGTACCTTCTCCAAATAGAAGTGAATTGCAGGCACCAAACCTGGATGTGACAACTGCAAGAAACACAGCCGCCAGATCACTGACTTCTTGTCAGGCGACTCTGGAAGAGAGCGTTTTTGGCTACCGAAGTTTTCCTTGGTGTCCTTGAGAAATGATGACTCAAGCAGAAATCTGACTTAGCTCATTTCAACACTTGTCAAATTTCCTCATGCTTTGTTCCTATCAGAAATAGTTTTCATCATTCCCAAATAATTGTTTTCTTAACCTGAACCCACACCAAGAGAGCAATACAGAGATGTGTCCCCATGCCTTTGGCTCCTAGAGGCTGTTACAGGACATCTGGCTGGCACTGAGGGTCAGTTTTCTGCCTAATCCTTTCTCTTGGTTTTCACCACTGTTCTTCTTCACTTGGTTCCACGTACAGCAGGAGGAAGTTCTTTCTTTACAATGGGCAATCCTGCCTTTAGTCCATGATGTAGCAGCCTCAGCTGACAGAGGATTTTTGCAGGTGTGCTTACTGACATCTTCAGTGAGAGCCTAATCTTAGGAGAAACTCACAGGCAAAGTACACCCCCGCACCTCACCTCCTCACCTAACTGTTAGTAATTTTTCCCTTTTTGCCTCTTCCTGTCTCCTCTAACCTCAGTGTTACATAAATGCCATGTCTTTCTCTAAATTAAAAAAAAATGATAAAATTTAAAAGAAAAGGATGATAAAACTTGAAAAGATTTGTGAACCTCAGGGTTCACAATGGTCCTATATGTTTGTCTTTGTCTCTGAGTTTAAATTCCTTAAAAGAAGGACCACATGTCAAGACAATGCCTTGGATTTCAGATTCAAACATTTGAAAATACTTTCCAAGATTAAGATAACATTTAAAAACTGTGTTGATACAAATGTAGTGTGATATTGATTTGTATCTGGCTATACATATTGGGAAAATTAGCATTCATTTCCTTCTTCCTGCTGAATGAAATGTTAGAATTTCAGTTTATGTAAGATAGTTTAAATATAGTAAGCATAATGTTAACTTATAGTAAATACATTTTTTAAAGCAAACAAAAATCAGACGGAAAGTATCTTTTACAAGTATAATTACACAGATATTTATACTCAAAGCATCCAAAGTGAGATATTAAACTTGACTGATTAAATCTCACTGTAATTGACACAGGTACGTGGCAGAAAAAATGGGCGGTAAAATTCCAAAAGAAAAACTACATGATTTCAGCTGGGAACTTCATATAAGTGAACTAAAGTTTCAACTTAAATCCAATGTTGTACCAATTGGACTGATCAAAAAAGGAATCTTCTACCATCGAGCTTTGCTTTTCAAGGTATTTAAGATGTTTTGCTCATTTCCCACTAGGTAAAAATGTTTTGTCTGTATCATTGTGGAGTAAGCCAGTTGCTAACAATTAACTGGATGATATTAATCCTATCATTTAGATGTACTTATATTTGGCATGTATATGTATGTGTATATATACATACACACACGTATATTCACCAGACTATTGGAAACATATTCATTCAATATTTATCATACACCTACTCTAGGCCAGGGCCTCTTCCAAGGTCTGGGAATATACAGATACTAAAGTGACAGTCTCGGGACTTCCCTGGTGGTGCAGTGGTTAAGAATCTGCCTGCCAATGCAGGGGACACAAGTTCGAGCCCTGGTCCGGGAAGATCCCACATGCCCCAGAGCAACTAAGCCTGTGTGCCACAACTACCGAGCCTGCGCTCTAGAGCCCACGAGCCACAACTACTGAGCCCAAGTGCCACAACTATTGAAGCCCACGCACCACAGCTACTGAAGCCCACGCACCCACAGCCCCTGCTCTGCAACAAGAGAAGCCACCGCAGTGAGAAGCCCACGCACCACTATGAAGACCCAAGGCAGCCAAAAATAAATAAATAAATAATTTTTTATAAATAAATAAATAAATAAATAAAGTGACAGTCTCTGCATTCAAGGGGGACCTAAGCCAGACTTGCGGGTTCTCAGGTGACGTCAGGGAAAGTTTCAAGGGAGGAAGTGATATGTGGCCTCAGAATTAGAGGCTACATAGGATTTCAGCAGGTAAAGAAGGAAGACAAGGGTGTTCTAAACAATACAAATATTTATTTAAAATAACATGTATGAGAGTCAGTGGTCCATTTGAGGGATGTAGAGTAGTTGGTCTGGATCCAGAAAAGCGGGGAGGGGTTGGATAAGGCTAAAGCACCAGACAGTAAAGCACCATGTGAGTTTGTACTTGACCTTAAAATCTGTGAGTAACCACCGAAAGTTAAGGGGAAAGTGATTTTGAAAGACCACTCAGGCAACAGAATGTGGAATGAACTAGAACAGGGGAAAGACTGGAGATGGGAAGACCAACTGGAAGGTCACTGAAGCAAGAAGTACAGGTGCCTGATACTAAAGCCATGGTGGAGGCTGTGAACGAGAGGTGAGTTTGGCAGGAGATATAGAAGATAAAACTGAAAGGAGCTGTTGACTGCCTAGCAGTGGTGTGAGAGACTGCATGAGAAGAAGAAAATGATTTCCAGGATTTGGGCAGGGTAACTGGAAATGATGGCATCATTCACAGAGATGTGGACACTGGGGCAGGATTAGGTTTAAGGGAGGGGGTGATCTTCTTTTTTCCTCCATTGTGTCCAGTGTCTGGAGTATAATAGGAGCTGAAAAAATTGTTTCAGAGCCATAGACTTAAATGTATAAACTTCCTACCCTCTCCTGAATACCTATAAACCTCATTGCATCTTACCTCCAGTTCCAAGCCAATTCTGTTTATAATCCAAATGCCAGTCTTTCCTATTTCCTTGGATTTCTTGCTCTATCAATTCCTCTCTCCCATCTTAAATCTCTTTCTCTCTACTAGCTGTTTTACCTTTAAAATCTAAACTTAAGTCCAAAACATTTAAAGAGAAAACATAAATCTTTTCTCATTATATCTACAACTACTCCTATAAGCGCCTATCACCATGACCACCATCATTTTGAACTTATGTGCCAGGCACTTAATAAATATAATTGTGAAGAGTCTCAGATATGCCAAACGTTGAAATTACTACCTTTGTTTTAAAGATAAGAAAATTGATACTTAGAGAAGGAATTTACCCAAGGACAACCAGAGATACAGCTGGAATTTGAACCCATGCCTATCTGAGCCAAAACCTACCATACTGCTTCTATCTGAAGATAATTCTCATTCCCAGCCAAAATTCTGAGTCTTCTCAACTCCTAGTCACTCCTTGACCTCAGTTTCATCCTCAACTCCCTGCAGTCTGGCCCTTGTTCCCTCCCAAGAAGGATCACAGTGATCTGTTTTCTGTCTTGCTTGATACATCAAAGAATTTGTCACTGATCCTTCTCTTTCTTTAACACCACTTTCTTTAGTAACTTCTGTCCTCTCTTGCCATTTCATCTCAGTCTCCTTTGGAGACCTCTTTTCCTCCACCCTTGTCTTAAATGTTGGGGTCCTGACCCAGAACTCAAGGTTCTGTCCCAGGCTCTTCTCTTTTCTCCCTTTACATACTTCGTTTGGTGAGGTCATCCTCCTACATCACCTTAAATACGACTTACATGTCTCAGGTTTCTAGATCATTTCCTCTCTCCCACAAGCCGCTCCTGATTCCAGGTCTATCTGTCTGTCTACCCTGTAGCTAGCTGCCCTTGTGTGTCTTGTAGGAACTGCATTAGTCTTCTCAGGCCACTATAACCAAGTACCACAGATGGGGTGGCTTAAACAATAAACAGTTATTTCTCACTGTTCTGGAGGCTGAGAAGTCCAAGATCAAGGTGTCAGGAGATTCAGTGTCTGGTGAGAGCCCACTTCTTGGTCGGCGGTTGCTGCTTTCGTACCGTATCCTTATATTTCAGAGTGGGGGGAGGGCCCTTCCTCCTCTTATAAGGGCACAATTCCCATCGTGGGGGCTTCACCCTCATGACTGCCTCTTAAGGGACCCACCTTCAGAAAGAAAACAGGAATCTCAAGGGGAAACATTTCAGTTCACAACGTTACAGCAGACTGAATTCATTACCCTCACACCTCACCTGAGTCACGCAGTTAATCACCCAGGTCTTGCCTACCACTGAATCCTGAACACCAACACTCACTGGTAAAACGTGTTATCCTTCTATTCCTCCCAAAAGCGTTTACTCCCCCTACATAAACTCTTCATCTCCCCGTTTTCTTCCGGCTCCTTTCCTCCATGGAAGCCTAGATAAATCGTCCACAGACCGTGTAACCTGCTCACTGATTTCCTTCGTCTTCGTGCCCCCATCCTTCTGCCCCTCCACCTTGCCTGCCCACACTGGACCAATCCGACTGCCTGCCCTTCCCACAATGACACTTGGGCTGCAGAACGTGACAGTGGGATGTGCCACAGCCAATTCAGGATCCAAGGTGGTGGATGTACGTGCTGCCTGGCCATCTTTTCCAGCTCCTGGCTACAGGCTTTTCCTGTTTTCCTCAGCAGCTGTGCCCCACATCTGCCTTCTTTCCTAAGCCTTTTCATCTTCACCTCTTCCTATATGCAGATGACCTTGTTTCCCACTTCACAAAGAAAATAGATACTTCCAGATTCAACTCAGCTGAGGTTAAGAACTCAGACTCTGGGAACTCCCTGGTGGTCCAGTGGTTAGGACTTGGCGTGCTCACTGCTGGAGCCCTGGGTTCAATCCCTGGTCGGGGAACTGAGATCCCACAAGCCAGCTCTCTTATCCACTATGATGTGGCTAGGAAGTTTCCAGATTATTTAAAAAGTGCTTTTAAAATCAGGACAAATTGAAGAGACAGCTTCCGAGGAACATACGCAACCCCTGAGGACAGGGCATCAGGCAGCCCAAGAAGGACCAACCGCTCACAGTTCTGCCCCCCCCCCCGGCTCAAAAACACCTGTCTACACCACACAGAACAAATGGGCTAGAAACAGGTCCCTGCCATTCCAGTCCTGCCATTCAATCCCACTGCATATCACACCCAAGGAGCAGCCCAGGAGCATGGAAAGATTGATAGATGCACTAGAGCTGAAAGCCTGTGGAACAGCTTTTCTCCAATTACGTTATCAATCTTGTGCTGATACAATGCAGCGCAACTGCCTGAAAAATGTCCCTTCCCAGCAGGACCTACACAGAGATTTTGAGTCCACAGAATCTTGAGCAACAGGGGAACTTATCACATTTTACCAACTCCTATCACAACACTCCACCTTTTTTCCAGCCTCCTTTCTGAGCACTTTGTTGTTGTTCTGCAAGAGTGTATATTTCACCTTCGAGCAAGGTGGGTCTTTCAACCAAGGCTTTTTCTCCGCCCCTCCCCCTCCTCCCTCCTGGTTGATCTCGCGTTTTCTCCCCACAGGCTCTGGCTGACAGAATTGGCATCGGCTGCTCTCTGGTTCGCGGGGAGTACGGCAGAGCCTGGAATGAAGTCAAGCTGATGAATGAATCCCGAAAGGGGGTGATTGGGGCTCTTCCTCCCCCGGAAACTTACATAGTTGACCTCATGTTCCATCCAGGGGCACTGATAAAGTTAAGAAGCCGAGAGGCAGATCTTTACAGATTTCTCTAAACTTCCAAATGAACACAAAAGGTGTTGAAACAAGAAATCCATTATATACCCTTTCTATGAAGTTCACTGGTAGATTTTATCAGTATTTCTTTAAATAAAAATATTAGAAATGCTCTCCTTGTGTAGAAACGAGGTCACTAGGATTGGACTTGGTCGTGCTTCTGAGTTCAGGCTTTTGGCAAGCATTCAGTCTGATGAGATCAGATTACACTTGTGTAAAGCTTATTATTCTCGAAATTAATCCACCCCGCTGTTTCCTAAGGAGCATCTCTGCCCTTTGGGAATCACGTGTAAAAGCACCCAGCTACTGTTCCCAGCACAGTGCTCTATGACTGTCATTCTTCATGTTCCGGATGCTCCAGGAAGACTTGGTTAAATCAAGTCCATGGTTTGTTGTGTCTTCAGTCGCCTTGTCTCACTCCCATAAAGTAAGATTATTGATATTTTGAATATTTGTAGATCTATTTTAGTATCACAAATTCCTTTCTAAAATTTTTTGTTATATTTTCCCAAATTTATCATTAAGAACACTGTTTAGTATACTTCACTGAACTAAAAATATTTCTAAAAACTATTTCCATACACTGCACTTGTCTATATTGACTTGGAAACATACCTTCATTTAAAAACAATTCTGATTTGCTCTTTGCACATTTGAATGCTGGGTCACAAAAATGTGACTTCAAATTTACATGACTTAAAAGTTCTTTTCTGGAAAATTCTGAAATCTAAGTATAAAGTAAATCTTTGCTGAGGAATTGTGTTTTCAGTATTGAGCACAAAATGGGGAGCAAGCACCCATTTCAAATGGCAAGAGGAAATGAATCTCATGAAGTATACATTTTCTTAGCCAGACTTTAAGTCTAAAGTTGACCCATCTAATCATTTTGCTAGAAGGTTTTCAAAAGTGAGTTTGATTTTAGAAATTAAGGTGAAGATTATTCTGTATGAACCAATGTGTAATTTCAAAGAATGTGTAATTATTTCAATATAAAGTTCCTTACATCAAATGGTGTGGTAATTATATTTATCACCCAGTTTCATGAAGAGAGCACAGATTATAGGATACATATCCGTCTAAGCATTTCCAAGTCTCTCTCGATCCAGAAAGCGTTCAAAGTGGATTAAAAAGATATATAAGATGTAAAAGATAAAAATAAATGAAAATCAGGCATAAGTGTAGGAAAGAAAGTTTGACAAGGCCAGGAACAAGCTTAGAATTCAAAACGCAGTCCATGAAAATCCTGCGTATTTGTTAGAGGTAAGTGAAAATTTGACTCAAAACTTTCTAGCAGCCAGTGCAGAGGGGAATGCTATCAGTTACATGATTGGTAATAGGGTCCACTAGATAAAAGCACAAAACGGCTTCCCAAGAGGAACAAAGACCAGGGGAATTCTTCTTTGGGAGCTTCATACAGACGACAAATGCAATACAGAAAATAACATCTTTGAGAAACAACCTCCTGGCAAGTTCTGGAAATAGTTTTCACAGGCCAATGGCCAAAACATCAAAATGGAATGAGGGAAAAGTTCCATGCAGAGCCACTAAGATGTTGTTCAGGTAGACACCACATTTTTTAGTCTGGTGCAGACCAAAGAGGCTTTTTTTTTTTTCATCTTAGAGATGATTTTTTGTATAGTGTCTCTCTCGCTTAGGTTCTAGGTAATAATTGCCCTCCACTTTTAGCAAGTACACATCAGATTGCACATGTATTATTTCCTTCTCAAAGAATCAGCATTGTCAGTCATGGAAAATAGAAGCTCAAAATACTATGTCAAATTAAATGGATATTGACTTTTCCTTTTTATTGACATGAAGTTCTTTAAATAGTCACATTTCTCAGCAAGATTTCCCCATACTATCCCTCCACCAAAGGCAATAATCTGGAGATAAGAGATAGGGGGTTTCAGGAGACAGTACATTTTCCCTTAGAACCATTCCCAGAAAGGCTATAAACCAATTACTGGTGTTTTGTTTTTTTGTTTTTGTTTTTGTTTGTTTGTTTTTTAGCTCAGTTGAAAAATAAGGGTAAGATAAACTGACAATATGAAAAATATATAGAACATATCACCAGTTTGGGTATATTTTTAGAGCAATACAATAGTATCAAATCACTTATCTAGAGTTTAGTATTTAAAAGTACTATTCTTAATTTAAAATTACCTTATTATTATATAGATCACTAGCAAAACCTTTGCCTAGGCATATGCTTTTAAAGCCAGAAACATCATTATTTTAATAATAAAAGTAGACTTGACTTCAAAGGACAACTCTCGAGTGTCAGGCATGAATATATTAATATAGTGAATTCAAGTAAGACCCTTGTGGAACTCACACAGTACAAAAGACCTGTAGGATATGCCAATAAGCCACAAATCACAATTTGAAAAATAGGAAGCATTGTTGGAAAAGGTAAAGAAATTTTATTATGGTGATTTTCCTTATAAATTTAATAAGCCTTTATTATTGACAAGCAATACAATGATAGTGGCAAAAAGCCCAGATTTGTGAGTCAGAGCTGAGATTAAGTTCTGCATCTACCTTTTTCTACTTATGTGATTTTGAGAAAATTACTCAACCTCTCTGTCCCTCAATTTACTCACCTGGAAAATGGAGATAAATGATAACAAATAGTTACATGTTGTTTACTATGTGTCAGAGGCTATATTCTACACCTTCGTTTAATCCTTCCAGTAACCCTATGATGTATAGGTGATATTACCCATGTTTAGCAAGTGAGGCACAGAGAAGTTAAGTAACTTACCCCAAAGTCACTCAGCTAGTAATTGGCAAATCTTTAAATTTAAACCTAGTTTTTCTGTAGAGGTGATGCTCCTAATCTATATGCCTAATAAAGGTGCTGCAAGGATGAAGTAAGACCACGCATGTAAATGACAGGTGCGGGTGTACATGGAGGGGCGGGGTTGTACATGCCTATATGTGAGTACATGTGTGTGTTTATAGCTTTCTTTTCTTTTCTCAGATAATGTTCTGTTCATACCTTGGCCTCTAGCATGTTTTGAGGGAATTCTTTATTCTTCAAGTATCTGTCTCTTCTTTTAGATCAGAGGTTAGCAAATATTTTCCTTAAAGAGTCAGATAGTAGGGGCTTCCTTGGTGGGCCAGACTCCACGCTCCTAATGCAAGGGGCCCGGGTTCGATCCCTGGTCAGGGAACTAGATCCTGCATGCCACAACTGAGAGCCCACATGCCGCCAACTAAGACCTGGCGCAGCCAAATAAATAGATAAATAAATAAAAAATATATATTTTTTTAAATACTCTAAAAATAGAGTCAGATAGTAAATAGTTTAGGCTTTGCAAGCCATACAGTCTCTACTGTGACCACTCAACTCCGCTATTGCAGCACAGAAGCAGCAGTAGATGCTGCTAGACAATAAACTTTAATAAAACAGGTGTAGGCCAGATTTGGCTCACGGGCCAGTTTGCCAATCCTTGTTTTAGATGAGGATCACTCTGAGGGTATGGCCATGGAGAGGCTGTGCTGAGCCTAGTCCCTGGGCACCCTGACTAAGCGTCGAAGGGAGACTCTCACAAGAGCATTCTGTCTTCCTTGGTTTCTCTGGGTTCTAAGATCAATCTACTTGATATTAATCCAATGGATGCCAAAGGAGATGCATTATTTTTCAGTAAGGATGAGGACAAATTTGACCTCTCTAAAAAAGAAAATTTTCCTATCTTCTGAAGCGTGAAGGGTCTGAGATTTCACCCCAGTTGCAAGCTAACTGCCACTGTTTCATGGTTGCTGGCATAAGACACAAGATACCTGGGTCAGAGATAAAGGACTTTACTCCTCACTGCACAGCAAGCAGCATGAGACAGCATATTGTGTCAGGTCCCCTTGCTCCCAAGTCTCATGGGGGCAATGTGGACAGACCCAGATGGATGCCTGCAAGCATGGTGTGTTGTGCTCCAGGAGAGGAACACTGAGCTCAGAGAACCTAGCTTTTACAATACACAGGCAGGAAGCATCTGCCCTTTTCACTATATCTTCCTGGGCTGTTCACTAACATCCTTGAAGAGATAGTCTAGAGCAAAGGGCAGTCAGTGTTTATAAAACATGCAGAAAAGAGGGAGATCCATGGAGAATTATCTCCCAATAGCTTCATCAATTCTTACAGTATATGAGGCTTTATGGAATTTCTCATCTAAGTAGAGATGATTGATATATTTTGATACAAAATTTATAAAATGTTAAAAATATATATATAATTATATATATAATATATATAATATATATATAATTATATATATAAAATTATATAATTATATATATAATTATATATATAATTATATTATATAATTATATATAATTATAATTATATATATATAATTAATTATAATTATATAAGAAAGGTGACAGTAGATCAACTCAGTGATTCATGAGACCAATTTTCGTTCTCTGGCAGCACCAAAGGAGCTTTAGTGATAAAGTATGGTAGTTATCCTCAATATCATCCTACTAATATTTGGTCTACAAGTTCAAATCCAAATTCAGGTTAAGCCTTACCTTCCCTGAGCTTCCTCAGTATGCGTTTTGCTCTTCTGGTGACCTTCCATGACACTGCCTTGGACACTCATCTCAACATTTTCCCACGTGCTTACTGCCTGGCACTGCCCCTTTCCTCATGAACATGGACACCATGTAGTAGTGCAGACCATGCATGGTCCTTGGGGTCAGAGAGACTTGGGTGTGAGAATCCTGCTTCTGCTATTCTTAACAGTGAGATGTTGAGCAAACAGCTTGGTGTCCTTGTCTCTAAAATGGGCATTTAGCTATAATAATGACCTCATAAGGCTGCTCTGAGGAACAAATAAGATAGTGGTTGTACACGCTCAGTACAGTGCTAAAATAGTAAGCATGTGACAACTGTTGGCAATTATGCTCTGATCTCTCCCAGTGAGACGGAAAGCTATTTCAGGTCTGGCATCCACCTTACCGGCAGAGTGACCAGCACAGGGAAAGCCTGAACAATATTTGTTGACTGTCTTTGTGCCATAAATGAACTGACCTTAAAGACTACAATGGGATTCTCATTTTCATGTGGATCCTTTTGAAAGTAGCTGTATGGTAAAGAAAATCATTCCCATCTCTGACTTCCTTTTGCCTTTCAGTGTAGAGGGTACAATGATGGCACAGCTACTTTTGAACTTGCTCTACGGGAAGTGAAAACACAGAAATGCTCAATGTCTTTGAAGCTCATAGTTGAAATCATTCCCCATTTTGCTTCTCTTTTCTTTTGATTCCATAGTCTTTGAGAAGAACTTTGAAAAACCCAGATGAATCCATTTATATCTGTACTATCAAGTCATTTATCTGCTAAATCATGATCCTGCATACACAATTTTCTAATTGTGAAGTCATGCCCCCATCACCAACACCTTGCCTACACCCAGGATGTGACCTGTGTGTGGTCGCTTCATTGGGAAAGGACATAGTATTACTTCCATGGTTTGATGATTTCTTATTGCTGCTTGATCCAGCTTGTCTGTGATTTTGAAA
The DNA here is from genome assembly GCF_949774975.1 of Lagenorhynchus albirostris. Lineage (NCBI taxonomy): Eukaryota > Metazoa > Chordata > Mammalia > Artiodactyla > Delphinidae > Lagenorhynchus > Lagenorhynchus albirostris. The sequence goes on from NC_083095.1 coordinate 180,103,383, forward strand.
GACTCATCTTGTATATTTACCTTTGAAGGTACTATCAATTCATATGGTTAAGACTACTTAGGTTCTTTTTAACTTGCTAACCACGCAATAAGGCTCCCGATTGGCTCAGACCTTTCCACCAAGCAGAACCTGCACGTGGGGCAGGCCCTTGATTTACAAGCCCCCAGTAACAAGCATCTGTTTAGGAATATATTTCAGTCACACGAGTCTGGGTCTGATCTCATCAGGATCAGCTAAGAGCCATCCATTTCCTTTTCTAACTCGCAGGTATCAGCTCTCAAACCCTGCAGACAGTCCCGCTCTGATCATCTTGAGAAAAGTCCCAGTTTGTTTTACACAAGAACAGCTGGCACACAAATGGGATCAAGCACTTTAAAGTAGTCATTAATCATACTGATGAGAACAGCTGAAACAAACATTGTTCTCTCAGTACTTACATATCTGACATACAAATCAAGTGATAGCCCAATTAGTTTATTTATAGGTTCCTTTCTTTGAAAAGTCTGAGTTAGTGCCTTTCTTTTCTTGCCATGGTCTTTACTTTTAGAAAAACTTTGAAAACACAGATGAATGTATTTGTATCTCTATTATCAAGTCATGTATCTGCCAAATCATTGATAGTCATTATCCTGCATACAGAATTGTCTAGCTGTGTGATTTCATTTATTTGGCTTTCTAGAAAAAATTTTTTAATATCTTTTTATTAATACAAATCAAAGAGGTACAGACAGAAAGAAAGATAAATATGCTGGTCCCTTAGACTCACAGAATAGAAAGCTTGGCTTGTATCCTTTGTATGCAATTATTTACTTCTTTGAGAATTAGGATGAAAGGGAAAAAATGAACTGCTGCATGAGATGGGGAGATTTTCCTTGTGCAGTTTTTATTTTCCCTAGCTAATAGGAGAATTAAAAAATAAATAAAAAGGAAGATAAGAATTGCTAGAAATGGACTTTAGTCCCCCACTCAGAAGTAATAATATTATTACTTTAAGGAATGGCACAAAATTTCACAACAGGAAAACCATCTCCATGCCCAGGATCCATGATTGTTGCATAAACGTTATTCGTGAGTTAAAAACATTTACAGGATAACTCAAATGCTCCCTTCTGATGCATGTTCTTCATGAAATGAGTGCCCTGAGACTCAGGATTGCTGAGTCTAACACTGCTACACCGTCACATTCAGAGGATATGCTCACAAATATGAAATCCCACAGAAAGGAAATGAAATGAGGAAGGTCATGGAAAATCTCTTAATACAGACCATCTGCTTCCTTTTAGGCTTAGTTTCAGGCTCACCATTGAGTTACTGGCACAGTCCCGAAGGCCTGGGCTGGGCAGGGGGATGGCGTCTGTCTGGGAACCTAGTCCAGAGCCTTAATGTAAGTCACTCCAGGAGAGAAGCCAAATCTCGCTTCAGCCTGCCACTGGCTGAACTTCAGAGCCCTTGGAGTCAGAGGTCTTGAAAAGTGGCTCCTCCAAGGACATGTCCTGTTATCATTTTTCATGTACAGTTGGCATCATTGTCAAAGACACCGTGTAGGAAGGATGCAAAAGCACACAGAGTTCAACTATGAACCAGAAACTTCCACAGAGAAGGTCAGAGTCAATCTTTGGTGAGTACTCCAAAGTGTTCCTTCAGCTCACATTTTCACATTCATGGTTAAGTGTGGTTATTAAGACCTTAATCCAAGCAGAGATTTGCAAATAACTGTTCTTCAAAATTAAAGAAAAAAAAATTGGAACCAAACTTTTGTCTTAATGTGTGTTCATGTCTATAAAAAGCCAATTAAAAAATACATGAAATAAACTGTCTAGGAAATTTGAGACCCATGTTGTATTGAACGTCTTGGTTGCGAATGCCTTCAGCTTTACAAAGTTTTCTTATTTCACCTTCATTGTTTCCTGATGGCAGGGCTGAGAACACACTACTCCAAAATATGGCAACTTGGAAAACTGAATATTTTTTGCTGAAGGAATTTGAGAAACGGCAGGTGCAGGCAGGTCTCCCTGAACCGGGTTGAGAGACCCCCATGTGAGAGGCAACCTCCTTATACCGGGAGGAAAGGAACGTCCTTATCTCCGAAGACCAAGGGGCTCTGAGGGGCATCTGAACAAACAGGCCTTGCTAACTTCTCCTCAATTTACTACAATTAACACATATCCTTTTGCCCCATCACGTTTTTTCCCACAACCTTCCACTCTTCATCAAACCTAATATAAAGACCCTCAGGTTTTACCGGCCTTGGTGGGATATTCATTTCCTTACGAAGGCTCCTGTGTCATGTAAATCTTATATTAAATAAACATGTAGGAAAGATTAAAAACTAACTATGCCACAAGTTCCATACTTTAGGCCAGGGGTTGACAACATTCATCTCAAATTTGAGAAAACAGGAACCCAAATATTAATTGGGGAGTGTCTCTTAGGTTTCCCAAGGCGTTAAAAGCTGAAAAAAATTCCTTACAATTTTTCAATTTTGTATTAACTGCTCTTTCATGTTGTTAGAAAGGTCTTGTAGACTATGGACGATTGTTTGCTGGCTTAATTGAAAATCTCCCACTTTTGGTAAAATATCACTTACAGTAGTTTCCTCATACGTTTTTTTAAAACATTCATAAGTAAAATAATAATTCATTTTATTATCTATCAAAAAATGGTCCTGTATATGTGTGTGTAAGAATCTAAGTCATTTCATAGCTGGCCAAAATTACAAGCTCAGATTCTGTTAAAAATCTTTAAAATTGTTATTGATCGATGTTTAATTCCAATATCAGGTGACTTATTTAGTCGATTATTTTTTTGAATTTTATTTTATTTATATTTTTATACAGCAGGTTCTTATTAGTTATCCATTTTATACATACTAGTGTATATACGTCAATCCCAATCTCCCGATTCATCACACCACCACCTTCCCCACCACTTTCTCCCCTTGGTGTCCATACGTTTGTTCTCTACATCTGCGTCTCTATTTCTGCCCTGAAAACTGGTTCATCTGTACCATTTTTCTAGGTTCCACATACATGTGTTAATATACGATATTTGTCTTTTGCTTTCTGACTTACTTCACTCTGTATGACAGTCTCTAGATCCATCCACGTCTCTACAAATGACCTAGTTTCATTCCTCTTTATGGCTGAGTAATATTTCATTGCATGTATGTACCACTTCTTTATCCATTAATCTGTCGATGGGCATTTAGGTTGCTTCCATGACCTGGCTATTGTAAATAGTGCTGCAATGAACATTGGGGTGCATGTGTCTTTTTGGATTATGGTTTTCTCTGGGTATATGCCCAGTAGTGGGATTGCTGGATCATATGGTAATTCAATTTTTAGTTTTTTAAGGCACCTCCGTACTGTTCTCCATAGTGGCTGTATCAATTTACATTCCCACCAACAGTGCAAGATGGTTCACTTTTCTCCATAACCTCTCCAGCATTTGTTGTTTGTAGATTTTCTGATGATGCCCATTCTAATTGGTGTGAGGTGATACCTCATTGTAGTTTTGATTTGCATTTCTCTAATAATAATTTCTCTAATAATGTTGAGCAGCTTTTCATGTGCTTCTTGGCCATCTGTATGTCTTCTTTGGAAAAATGTCTATTTAGGTCTTCTGCCCATTTTTGGATTGGGTTGTTTTTTTAATATTGAGCTGCATGAGCTGTTTATATATTTTGGAGATTAATCCTTTGTCCGTTGATTCAATTGCAAATATTTTCTCCCATTCTGAGGGTTGTCTTTTCGTCTTGTTTGTAGTTTCCTTTGCTGTGCAAAAGCTTTTAAGTTTCATTAGGTCCCTTTTTGTTTGTTTGTTTTTATTTCCATTACTCTAGGAGGTGGATCAAAAAAGATCCTGCTGTGATTTATGTCAAAGAGTGTTCTGCCTATGTTTTCCTCTAAGAGTTTTATAACGTCCAGTCTTACATTTAGGTCTCTAATCCTTTTTGAATTTATTTTTGTGTATGGTGTTAGGGAGTGTTCTAATTTCATTCTTTTATATGTAGCTGTCCAGTTTTCCCAGCACCACTTATTGAAGAGACTGTCTTGTCTCCATTGTATATCTTTGCCTCCTTCATCATAGATTAGTCGACCATGGGTGCATGGGTTTGCCATAGATTAGTCGACCATAGGGGCGTGGGTTTACCTCTGGGCTTTCTATCCTGTTCCACTGATCTATGTTTCTGTTTTTCTGCCAGTACCATATTGTCTTGATTATTGTAGCTTTGTAGTATAGTCTGAAGTCAGGGAGTCTGATTCCTCCAGCTCCGTTTTTTTCCCTTAAGACCACTTTCGCTATTCGGAGTCTTTTGTGTCTCCATACAAATTTTAAGATTATTTGTTCTAGTTCTGTAAAAAATGCCATTGGTAATTTCATAGGTATTGCATTGAATCTGTAGATTGCTTTGGGTAGTAGAGTCATTTTCACAATATTGATTCTTCCAATCCAAGAACATGGTATATCTCTCCATCTGTTGGTATCATCTTTAACTTCTTTCATCAGTGTCTTATAGTTTCCTGCATACAGGTCTTTTGTCTCCCTAGGTAGGTTTATTCCTAGGTATTTTATTCTTTTTGTTGCAATGGTAAATGGGAGTGTTTCCTTAATTTCGCTTTCAGATTTTTCATCATCAGTGTATAGGAATGCAAGAGATTTCTGTGCATTAATTTTGTATCCTGCAACTTTACCAAATTCATTGATTAGCTCTAGTAGTTTTCTGGTGGCATTTTTAGGATTCTCTATGTATAGTATCATGTCATCTGCAAACACTGAAAGTTTTACTTCTTCTTTTCCGATTTGGGTTCCTTTTATTTCTTTTTCTTCTCTGACTGCCATGGCTAGGACTTCCAAAACTATGTTGAATAACAGTGGTGAGAGTTTACATCCTTGTCTTGCTCCTGATCTTAGAGGAAATGCTTTCAGTTTTCACCACTGAGAATGATGTTTGCTGTGGGTTTGTCATATATGGTCTTTATCATGTTGAGGTAGGTTCCCCCTATGCCCAATTTCTGGAGAGTTTTTATCATAAATGGGTGTTGAATTTTGTCAAAAGCTTTTTCTGCATCTATTGACATCATCATATGGTTTTTATTCTTCAATTTGTTAATATGGTGTATCACATTGATTAATTTCCATATATTGAAAAATCCTTGCATCCCTGGGATAAATCCCACTTGATCATGGTGCACGATGTTTTTAATGTGTTGTTGGATTCCGTTTGCTAGATTTAGTTGAGGATTTTTGCATCTATATTCATCAGTGAAATTGGTGTGTAATTTTCTTTTTTTGTAGTATCTTTGTCTGGTTTTGGTATCAGGGTGATGGTGGCCTCATAGAATGAGTTTGGGAGTGTTCCTTCTTCTGCAATTTTTTGGAAGAGTTTGAGACGGATGGGTGTAGCTCTTCTCTAAACGTTTGATAGAATTCACCTGTGAAGCCATCTGGTCCTGGACTTTTGTTTGTTGGAAGATTTTTAATCACAGTTTCAGTTTCATTATTTGTGATTGGTCTGTTCATATTTTCTATTTCTTCCTGGTTCAGTATGGAAGGTTATACCTTTCTAAGAATTTGTCCATTTCTTCCAGGTTGTCCATTTTATTGGAATACAGTTGCTTGTAGTAGTCTCTTAGGATGCTTTGTATTTCTGTGGTGTCTGTTGTAACTTCTCCTTTTTCATTTCTAATTTTATTGATTTGAGTCCTCTCCTTCATTTTCTTGATGAGTCTGGCTAATGGTTTATCAATTTCATTTGTCTTCTCAAAGAACCAGCTTTTAGTTTTATTGATCTTTGCTATTGTTTTCTTTGTTTCTATTTTATTTATTTCTGCTCTGATCTTTATGATTTCTTTCCTTCGACTAACTTTGGGTTTTGTTTGTTCTTCCTTCTCAAGTTCCTTTAGGTGTAAGGTTAGATTGTTTATTTGAGATTTTTCTTGTTTCTTGAGGTAGCCTTGTATAGCTATAAACTTCCCTCTTAGAACTGCTTTTGCTGCATCCCATAGGTTTTGGATCATCGTGTTTTCATTGTCATTTGTCTCTAGGTATTTTTTGATTTCCTCTTTGATTTCTTCAGTGATCTCTTAGTTATATAGTAACGTATTGTTTAGCCTCCATGTGTTTGTGTTTTTTATGTTATTTTCCCTGTAACTGATTTCTAATCTCACAGCATTGTGGTCAGAAAAGATGCTTGATATGATTTCAATTTTCTTAAATTTACTGAGGCTTGATTTGTGACCCAAAATGTGATCTATCCTGGAGAATGTTCCATGCGCACTTGAGAAGAAAGTGTAATCTGCTGTTTTGGGATTGAATGTCCTATAAATACCAATTAAATCTACCTGGACTATTGTGTCATTTAAAGCTTCTCTTTTCTTATTATTTGGATGATCTGTCCATTGGTGTGAGGTGTTAAAGTCCCCCACTATTACTGTGTTACTGTCAATTTCCTCTTTTGTAGCTGTTAGCTGTTGCCTTATGTGCTCCTATGCTGGGTGCATATATATTTATAATTGTTATAAATTTTTCTTAGGTTGATCCCTTGATCATTATATAGTCCTTCCTTGTCTCTTGTAACATTCTTTATTTTCAAGTCTATTTTATCTGATATGAGTATTGCTACTCCAGCTTTCTTTTGATTTCCATTTGCATGGAATATCTTTTTCCATTCCCTCACTTTCAGTCTGTATGTGTCCCTAGGTCTGAAGTGGGTCTCTTGTAGACAGCATATATACGGGTCTTGTTTGTGTATCCATTCGGCGAGCCTGTGTCTTTTGGTTGGCGCATTCAATCCATTCACGTTTAAGGTAATTATAGATATGTATGTTCCTATGACCATATTCTTAATTGTTACGGGTTTGCTTTTGTAGGTCTTTTTCTTCTCTTGTGTTTACCACTTAGAGTAGTTCCCTTAGCATTGTTGTAGAGCTGGTTTGGTGGAGCTGAATTCTCTTAGCTTTTGCTTGTCTGTAAAGCTTTTGATTTCTCCGTCGAATCTGAATGAGATCCTTGACAGGTAGAATAATCTTGGTTGTAGGTTCTTCCCTTTCATCACTTTAAATATACCATGCCACTCCCTTCTGGCTTGTAGAGGTTCTGCTGAGAAATCAGCTGTTACCCTATGGGAATTCCCTTGTATGTTATTTGTCGTTTTTCCCTTGCTGCTTTCAATAATTTTTCTTTGTCTTTAATTTTTGCCATTTTGATTACTATGTGTCTTGGCATGTTTCTCCTTGGCTTCATCCTGTATGGGACTCTCTGCACTTCCTGGACTTGGGTGGCTATTTCCTCTCCCATGTTAGGGAAGTTTTTGACTATAATCTCTTCAAATATTTTCTCAGCTCCTTTTTGTCTCTCTTCTCCTTCTGAGGCCCCTATAATGTGAATGTTGTTGTGTTTAATGTTGTCCCAGAGGTCTCTTAGGCTGTATTCATTTCTTTTCATTCTTTTTTCTTTATTCTGTTCCACAGCAGTGAATTCCACCATTCTGTCTTCCGGGTCACTTATCCATTCTTCTGCCTCAGTTATTCTGCTACTGATTCCTTCTAGTGTAGTTTTCATTTCTGTTATTGTATTGTTCATCTCTGTTTGTTTGTCCTTTAATTCTTCTAGGTCTTTGTTAAACATTTCTTGCATCTTCTCGATCTTTGCCTCCATTCTTTTTCCGAGGGCCTGGATCATCTTCACTATCATTATTTTGAATTCTTTTTCTGGAAGGCTGCCTATCTCCACTTCATCTACTTGTTTTTCTGGGGTTTTATCTTGTTCCTTTTTCTGGTACATAGCCCTCTGCCTTTTCATCTTGTCTATATTTCTGTGAATGTGGTTTTTTGTTCCACAGTCTGTAGGATTGTAGTTCTTGCTTCTGCTGTCTGCCTTCTGGTGGATGAGGCTATCTAAGAGGCTTGTGCAAGTTTCCTGATGGGAGGGACTGGTGATGGGTAAAGCTGATTGTTGCTCTGGTGGGCAGAGTTCAGTAAAACTTTAATCTGCTTGTCTGCTGATGGGTGGGGCTGGGTTCCCTCCCTGTTGGTTGTTTGGCCTGAGGTGACCCAACACTGGAGCCTACCCATGCTCTTTGGTGGGGCTAATGATGGACTCTGGGAAGACTCACGCCAAGGAGTACTTCGCAGAACTTCTGCTGCCAGTGTCATGGTGAGACACAGCCACCCCCCACCTCTGCAGGAGACCCTCCAACACTAGCAGGTAGGTCTGGTTCAGTCTCCTATGGGTCACTGCTCCTTCCCCTGGGTACCGATACGCACACTACTTTGTGTGCGCCCTCCAAGAGTGGAGTCTCTGTTTCCCCCGGTCCTGTCGAAGTCCTGCAATCAAATCCTGCTAGACTTCAAAGTCTGATTCTCTAGGAATTTCTCCTCCTGTTGCTGGACCCCCAGGTTGGGAAGCCTGATGTGGGGCTCAGAACCTTCACTCCAGTGGGTGGACTTCTGTGGTATAAGTGTTCTCCAGTTTGTGAGTCACCCACCCAGCAGTTATGGTATTTGATTTTATTGTGATTGCACCCCTCCTACCATCTCACTGTGGCTTCTCCTTTGTCTTTGGATGTGGGGACGCTTTTTTGGTGTGTTCCAGTGTCTTTCTTTTGATGATCGTTCAGCAGTTAGTTGTGATTCCAGTGCTGTCACAAGACGGAGTGAGAGCACGTCCTTCTACTCTGCCATCTGGAACCAATCTCCTAGTCGATTATTTTTTGACTGTTGAGAAGGAACTTCTTATCAAATTCATCATATTTGCTATAAATGTCTCTAATGTTTGTGTTTTTTTTTTTTAACAAAACAGAAATCTTCTCTGTTTTATTCTGTGGTAAATTGCAATTGTCATTCACAGTAAAGTTTAAAATATTTTTCTTCCAGTCTCTTCTTTTCTATTCTGATCATAGTATTAGTTTTGCCATCTCCACTCAATTCTGCATCAGTAATCTGCTTTTGTTTTAAATTTTAAAAATTTGTCCATACTTATTTTTGTACTAAAATATAATTTCATTGTATTAGAATTAAAATATTAGCAAGTATTTCAATGTAATTATCAATTAAGATTTACATAGTTGTCACAGTAACTGGAGGTGTCAGAATAAAGTATTCCAAGAAACACAAAAATAAATAAATAAATAAAAAACAAAATAAATAAGTAAATAAATAAATGTGTATGTCTTTCCTTTGTTAATCTGAATTTTGTCAGTCCAATTTATAGGGTCCCAGCCAGAAAACCTAGGAAGGTAGTGAAAAACACTTTTTCCTCCCTTGCGCTGAATTGGGCTGACTTAAGTGGGTTTGCCCACTTTCTTGTCTTTATAGATTCATGCCACTGGGATATTTAATCACTAAAATCCTTAGACGTTGAAAATATTTAGATGACGGGCTTCCATTGGGCACCAGTATTCATTGGTATGCTATTTTTATTCTTGCAATTTGGGAATATAGTTTCCACAGGGAGTCATATTTGTACCTTACCTTCTCAAGCAACAGAATCCCTCACTCCCCAGTCTCCTAATTACAGATGTAAATTGTTAGCACATTATAATTAGCATAGTGCCTGGAAAGGTATTCCATTATAATTATTTTTTAAGACTTCTACACACAGATGTAAGCAAAATTTGAAATGACCACCTGCAGACACCATGGTGGGAGACATTGTATGTCGTGGTCATAACTGAAGGCCATCAGCGAACACCCAGGTTTGTATCCTGGCCCTGCTACCCACTGACTGAGTGGTCTCAGGCAAGTGACTTCCTGGCCCCCAGTTTCTTTGCCTGGAAAATGGCAATGACAATGGCTCCCTTCTCACTGGGTTGCAGAGAGAATTAAATGGATGAATAAATGTAAAGCAGTTAAAAGAGTGCCTGGCACAGAGGAAGCACCAGATAAACGTTAACCCTCCTCGGCTCATTTGTGCCATGCCCTGGGACCCAGATTTTCAGACATAAACAACATAAAGGGGAATGTGTGGACAGAAACAATTCACAGCCTCCTTTCATTCAGTGAGGGCTGCCCTGGATATAACGAGAACAGTCCATCAAACCACCTCCCAGACCAACCGGAAATCCTCCTTCCTCTCCTCAAGGAGGTTTGTAAAGGTGAGCTGGGGTGAGGACAGGTATGCCCTCTTGCTTTTGCATCTAAAAATGAGACTAGCAAAACCTGCTCAGATGGTTTCTGACAGCCTCAAGAGTATGACAAAAGGTGTCTTTTTTCTTAAAAGAAAAATCACTTTTAATCAGGGTCAGGAGCTGGGACTCTCTGTTGTCAAACACCTGGAGACTCTGGCTTCCTTTTTTCCCCCCCTGCAGAGTAAGGACAGGAGAGGGTGAGAACCTTGACAGAACCCTTGAAGCTCGAGGGCAAGGGGGGTTGGCCAGAAAGTCCAGTGTTTCCTGATCTCTAGGGCTCCAGACAACAGCCGGGCTTCCCAGGAATTCAGCCCTGCAAAAGGGGGCGCGTCCTCACATTTGTACTTAAGATTCCCAGGTGCACCCCTGGCAAACCCTGTGGTGGGCAAAGCTGGTTTCCTTCCACTCTTTTCTCCTAGCCCCCCACCCCTCACCCCTCAACAGAGCTTGCCCATCAATCCCAAAGCCTTCTTTCTAGAAGAATGAACTCCTCAGCCAGGCTGTAAAAGACGTCTTCTAGAGAATCTGCATTTTAAAAGCAGAAAAAACTTGAAGCTAAATGAATGACTCTTTAATTGTGGAATTTCAAGTATCGGTGAATACTTACAAAATGTATCATTTTGTTTTTAAGAGATATGCGCTCGGGGCTTCCCTGGTGGCACAGTGGTTAAGAATCTGCCTGTCAATGCAGGGGACATGGGTTTGAGGCCTGGTCCAGGAAGATCCCACATGCCGCGGGGCAACTAAGCCCGTGTACCACAACCACTGAGCCTGCACCCTAGAGCCGACTAGCCACAACTACTGAGCCTGCGCACCACAACTACTGAAGCCCACTCACCTAGAGCCCATGCTCTACAACAAGAGAAGCCACCACAATGAGAAGCCCGCACACCGCAACGAAGAGTAGACCCTGCTCACCGCAACTAGAGAAAGCCCGCACGCAGCAAGGAAGACCCAACACAGCCAAAAATCAATAAATAAATTTTTTAAGTGATATGCGCTCATTCTAGACAGTATGGAAACTATTGCAAAGAAGAAAGCTTTTTTTTTAATCAACCAGAGTATTTGTGCTTTGATATCTTTCTTTCCAGTCTATGCAGATTTTGTTCCTACTCCCCCAACACAGAACACACTTATTTAGGAAGGATATTGGGGAGCAGGGCGGGGACAAGAGAGATCCTCCCAGCAGCCGGCAGTGTGGCATCCAGAAGTCCCGCTAGGATCTGCAGCTCCCTGCCCAGGATGCAGCCGCTGTCCCTCCCCCTGTTCAAGGGAGCGCTGAGCAGGAAGAAGCAAAGTGGGGAGAAAAGAACTTGAAAGTGTTACATTTCCTAAGTCCTCTTCCTGTGCTTTGAGTCACTGGCCCCTCCTCAAAGGCCTTGGCTTTATGGAATAGCAGCCACAACCTGTGACAAGCTGGGTGATAAATAGGATATTGATGGGCAATTACCTGACACCAAATAGCTCTATAAATCAATGTGCTAGAAGCTGGTACCCCAGTCAAGGGCAGCTCTCAGAAAAGGAGGGCCCCGCAGCCCTGTGAGGTGAGGCTGGGGAGCAGAGGTGGCCTTCTGACCACCTTGCAGAGGATGGGAGATTTGCTTGGTGGGGAGCAGACAGCCCCATCCCTGGATGCTGCAGTGTCAGTGTGTGGGGAGTCAAGGGCAGGGTCCAGCCCAAACGGGGCTGCACTCCTGCCTTGGTGCCTTCCTGCAATTACCAGCTCCATCATACCTCCTGACCTCCTCCAGGATGGGGAGCTTTAAAAATAATTACTGTTTTAGGATTCTGAGAGTAATACCTTCTCATTGTAGAGAACTTTTAAAATGTGGACAAATATATAAAGAAGCAACTGTCAGCCACAGTCCCACAACCAGAGGTAACTAATCACTCTTAGCAGGTTGTCCCCTTATAGGCTTTTTAAAAAATGATGTACCTGTCATCCTGGATGCTAAGAAGTGGTACATTTTCATCCTCTTCCCCCCCACCCCCGCCAAGGATACCCACTCAAGGACAAAGCCTTTTCCCCGACCTGGAGCCAATGCAGCTTTCCCTTGCTCCAAAGGCAGGGAGCTCAATTTCAGGCAGCCACTTTCTTGCTGAAAGAGGGCCCAGAAGCTTCTAGCTTCTACCTTGATGCCTAAGAGGCTAAATCCTCCCTATTCAGTCTTATTCAGGTACGACAGGATGTGTCATCCCAGCCACAGAATATCCCCCCGACAGGAAATATATCTTCCCACAAACAAAAACCAAACAGCTTGGAAATCTGGTCTTAAAGATATACATTTTAGAAGCTCCAAGCAGAACTGTTTACAGAAGAGAATGTTGCCAGAGAAAACCTAGACAGACCTGTCTCCAGTGAACCTCCTTCCAGGTACGAAAAGAAGACAGAACAAAGGCCTGATTCCCTCGCTCCCATGGGAACCATATTTAGAAATAATAAATGAAGTAAGATTGTATGATTTAATAAAGTCCCCTAGTACAGTTATTTTGCAGATAATCACTGAAGGTTTTTTAAAATTCCTTTACAACAATATTTTAAACACATGAAAAGCAGGAATTGCCCCAGACGAACATTCCTTGAGAAGCCCACATCTTCCAGCCAGTCTATGTTAGACCAATACAGAGCACAGATATTTTGACTTGCTGTGGGGCAAGAGCTCATTTCTCATAAGGTTCCCTCCCAATTACAGCTGAGATGGAATTTACCCCTTGCGTTGATAGTCACGCATGTCTTAATGAAAAACACACCTTCTCGGGCCCTCTAACAAAATCAGTCCCTCAGTAGGAGAGTGAGAGCTTGTCTCCAATCCTGCATGGAAATGCACATTTGCATGCTAATTATCCAAAAAGCTCCTCCAATTCACTGAGGTGTTATAGAAATGCTAGGTCAGAATTCTAGAAGTCCCCACTTTACCATCCACGTCCACGGAGAGGAACAGGAACTGAGGATGGTTTAGGTGGAAGCAACTGGGACACAGTTTATTTTTAGCCATTTAAAAAATCCACATTAGCTGAATTAATCATGTCCACATTAAGCAGAGAACCCTCTCTTGGAGTTACTCTGATTGTGGGTCGGAGCAATCAGCTTATTTTTCTCCCATCATTTACAGCTTAAGGAGGCCCTTTCACTCTGAGCCCAAATACAAGAAAATACAATTGTCAAAACTGGCAGACCGCTCCACTTGATCACGGCTCCAAAAGCTCTGTTCAATGGCTAAAAATACGTTGTTTTCAAATAGGGTTATAACTGAAAAGAATTATTTTTCGATGGAATAAAATGAAGCTCATCTCTGCAGCAAAGTCAATCTGTGAATACAATTTGGAAACGGCCTTCTTTCGAGGAAAACAAGGAAAAGGTGGGAGACCTACTTTTACTCACACATATAAATGAGAAGTAAAAGGCTCTCTGGTCTTCTTTTCTTCATCCTCTATATTTGCAGGTGTTGGGCAACATTTTTTCCTTTTCAGAAAGATGCTGTTTCTTTTGTTCTGCCATTTTTCTGTTTTGCTTCCAGAAGGCTTTGCAACCCTGAGAATGCCGAAGGGAAATGGACATTTTTCATAATGTTTCTTAGACTTTGACCATTGGTGATTTGTGTTCTGACTTCTTTCCATTTGTGCCAACCTTTCTTCTGTTCTAAATGCTCTTTCACCCACTTGTGAGCCCCATGATTCGGTGCCTCTCAGAGCAGTGTTCCCATATTAAACAGAAATTCCTGGAAGGCAGAGCCAGTGTGCCTGCCTTCTCATCCTTATTGAATCCCAAACCAGCCCGACCCAAGCCCCTGGAGCCAGAGGCCTGGATGGAGGGCACAGGAAATAACAGATATCTGCTTTACTGACCCCTAAGCTCAAAATCTTTCTCACGAAATTGTCTGCATTTTCAAATCTTGAATTAAAGTAGTGGGGCTTCCCTGATGACTCAGTGGTTGAGAGTCCGCCTGCCGGTGCAGGGGACGCAGGTTCGTGCCCCGGTCTGGGAGGATCCCACATGCCGCAGAGCAGTTGGGCCCGTGAGCCATGGCCGCTGAGCCTGCGCGTCCAGAGCCTATGCTCCGCAATGGGAGAGGCCACAATAGTGAGAGGCCCGTGTACCACAAAAAATAATAATAATAATAAAATAAAATAAAAGAGTGGATTAAAGTCCAAGAAAACATGTTCCCCTTTTTGAACTGTTTCATAGGCAGTTATCACTGAACTCCCCAAACCTAAGTATACACGGGGATGGAGCAATGATGAAGAGAGCAGGGTTTAGAAGCATGCAGTGTAGACAGTGTGATATGTGTCTACACTGTGATGTTCACTTAGCACTTTCTGAACACCAGTCAACATTTCACAGGGTTATTCAAACTTTTTTCCCCTACAAAATGGTGGAATCGTGAGCAAAACAATAAATATCCTGGCAGTTGTCTTTACATAGTAAACACTATGTAATGGCAGCTACTTTTCATAGAAGTGTAGGGTTTGGCCTGGTCTAGGGGGTTGATTCAGATGTAGTTTCACCCCAAGTCATGTAATCCAAGATTCCAAGCCACCTGCAAATATGAGTGCTCATCAAACTGGTGATCTGAGGATTGTGTCTCATTAACCAAAGAGGAACCTATCCTTCCACTAAACCCTCGTCCCCTCCTCCATCATTTAATTTATTTGTAAAACAACTATGGAGAACTTATTATTCGATAATTATATGAAAAATTCACCTAAAAAAAGATAATGCTGTCCTAGAAATTAGATTATTTCTTCCCACTGACAAAGATTCTTTCCTTGTCCAAACTTGAGCCTAGTCTAGTTGTAGCAAAAGTCCTAAGTAAGTTTAGCAAAAACCCCCCACCCTTGATTCATGTCCTCTCAAGTGATCCATTGACCCACTCAATCTGCTACTTAACTGTAACTCCCCAGCAGTCTTTACTGTATTGGGAGTTAAGCCCAATCTTTCTCCTCTATTGCAATAGTCCTGAATAAAGTCTTCCTTACCCCTTTAACAGCTGTCAAAATAATTTTTTCCTAGCACCTCCCAAATACTCTTAGAGCACATCTTTATGAATTATCCATTGATATTTCAGTGTTTTTACTTTTTCAGAAAGAATTTTTACGTATTATCTTCCTCATTGCACATAAACCACCATTAAAGATGGAAATGACATCCATAATATGCTTAGAGCAATCAAAGGGTCCCAGAGCAAATGTGTGTTTCAGATCTACAGTTACTAAATCAAAGACTGTTGCCCTAATTAAGTTCAGTAAGATTATAACAATAGAGTTTTAAAGTTTGAAGAATTCCTAGAGACCACCTTGTTCAAACTTCTCATTTGACAGCAGAGAATAACTGAGGACCAGGGAAGCAAAGTGATTTGCCCTAAGTTTTTAATAAGTTCCTGGCAATGTTGATTTTGAATACAGGTCTCAGTAACGCTGTAATCATAAACAGCGTCTTCTTTCTGGTGGCCTCCACCAGAGCCTGTTCCCCTACACACGAAGCCCCCTCCCCCAGGAGTCAGCACCATTCTGGGTGCCGTGAGGGTGTCTGCTACACCCTGAGTGAGCTGGTGAGACCTGGGACCAAGTGCAAGAGCGAGGCTCCCGCCTGAGCACTGCAGGGGACTGCCTGCCTCACCGATGCGATCGAAGCGCCGGCACACGCGCCTGCAAGTGCTTTCTGGTTTACCAAGCCCTGTCGCCTTGGGATTCACGGGATGCCTACAGAGACCTGGGGGGCAGGGCAGATGCTGCTCATCCCCATACACACCTAAGAGAAGCGGGGCTCAGCGAGTTTGTCGCCCGCCCTGTTTTCCATAACCACTGGGTGCCAGGAGCACAACAGCCCTTGACTCCAAACCATTTGTTCTTTCCTTTCTCCCATGTGGATACCACTCCAGGTGATTTCCAAGGTCTTCTGGTGCTAGAGACAGAAGATAGAGGAGGACGAGGGGTAGGGGGAAGACGAGGAAAGAAAAGGGGATCGAATCTACGGCTTTGTGTGCGCACGTAACTTTCTACATCTCCTTACTAAGATGATTTACGAGAAACCCTCCTTATGTCATCACTGGCACAGTTGAAAGAAAATAACTTACAGTGATCCTAGTTAGACTCACGGCACTATGTCTACATAATATATTTCCCCAAGGAGTTCAAATAATCCGGAAATCACGGCAGACGACTGGCCTTGAGCAGTAACCACAGTGGCTGGCCTCCTCTACTGAGCAGAATATCATGGGGCGTGTCCTGGGGCCCAGCTCCTCTTCCTTGGTACCTTCATAGAAATTCTCCCACAGTCCAGCCAAATCAGAAACTGGCTGGTGTGAGGGAACTCTCTTAAGCCAGGGAGAGCACAATTTCTCTCTGCCTGGAGTGTGTAAAACATGAACAACATAGCATACAGCAGCTCTTAAATCACTTATATTTCCCCTTTTTATGATGCCACTGCAAATTAGCTATTCCTTGCGCTTGTAATTAGAGGCTAGAACAGATGGGGAGGCTGCAGTTCAGGGAGAAAAATCTGCAGGCGCGCAATGGCTGTGCAGGACCTCCTCCCTGCAATTCACCCAGTGCTGCCTCCGGAGAATCCCTTGCAGCCCCACCCCTCCCAGTCGGGGAGAGTCCTGCCTGCCAATGAGAGCACCTTCCCAGTTGCCCAGGGGGAGCCTCCAAAGCAGAAGCTGCATTTCTCACAAAGCCCTCCCCCTCTCAACTTGATTTGGAGCAAGTCCCAAGAACTCTATCCATCACATGTAAACCCAAAACTAAGCATTTTCGAACAAGAGCTGATCATAAGTCAAGAAGCACTGGGGAAGGAAGCAGGGATCACTGCTGTTGTCTCCAACGTCTGGTTTTGCCTGGAAAACAAATTCCAAGGAAATAATGCAAACAGCTCCTGAGTGTCTTGTGTGGCTTGGTGTCTGCCACACAAGGGCGTCCTTAATAAACACTCGTGAAAGGGTGCTTGGCTGGGGAGATAAAATATATAGGAGCTGAAAGGTCCTTTTGTTGTGCAAGGCTCTTCCTGGAGAATCCAATCAGCCCAGGAATTCCTCCCCCGTCTTGGGCTGAGACCTGGGCCCCGTGACCTACCCCAGAGCTGGGAGCCAGGCAGGGGCACACTATCCCGGGAAGGCTCCCACTCCCACTGCCCCCAGCTGGACTGGCCACCCCTTTTCTTTCCCAGGCTATCTCCTCTGCCCTGAGAGCTCATCCAGCTGCGACCAAGAAATTGGAAAGCCTCAGAAAATGAAAGGTAAACTTTCCAAAAGCCTCAGCCCCTTTTTCAACCCCGCAGGAAGCGGTTTACGTCTGGGATATTGGATAGCACTTTGGGCCCAGTTAACACATCTCTCCCACCACAAATCACCCGGCCGCATTCTCAGATGACACTGGCCAAATAAACTCTGGGATCATAAGGCGCTGCTGCCTTTTGTTGAAATGTAAAACAAGGGAGGGGAAACTGGATATAGGACATTGGCTTGAGAATCAGGAACTGATTCGAAATCCACTTGGAATCCCTTTCCTGTTCTCTCTGCCGTGAAAATGCAATTTTGGTTACACAGCATGTGGGTGATACCACTCAGCCCTCCATTACAATCGGTCCTGTCCAACTTAAACCAGCCTGCAAAGAGTTGCTGACAGCCAACAGCTGAAGGAAGACGTTTTAACTGGTAGCGGTGAGCAAATGTTTGCATGCTGAAGTCTTGGATGGGTTATGGCATTTTAGGCTTGCTTTGCAAACTAAAACCCTCCATGTGTTACCATTTGGAGAAAACAGTATTACAAAGAAGGGAGTTCTAAGGAAGAATAAACTACGCTCAGGAATTGGTTTAAACTTCTTTTTTTCTTTTCATTTTTAAACTGAAATATAGTTGACGTATGGCTTAAACTTTTTTTTTTTTTTTTTTTTTTTTTTTTTTTGGCCGCCCTCACGCCTTGTGGAATCTCAGTTCCCCGACCAGGGATCGAACTTGAGCCCTCAGCAGTGAAAGCACGGACCCTAACCACTGGATGACAGGGAATTTCCTGACTTAAAGTTCTTAAGAGCACTCTCCACAATACCCAGAGTAGCAAGGAGAAAACTTAAGCTTTGCCACTGTGGTTTGATATTCCTTTGAGGGTGATCCAGCATCTTTAGGATCATCTTTTGGAATCTTTCAGGCTCAAGGTGGCAAATTTCTCCCCTGCATTGCCTCCCACCCCATTTCTCCCCAAGATGGCATCTGAGTGGTCACAGGTCTGCAGAGCCACTGGGCCCTCTGAGGGGACCACCGGGGGAGGGGGAGCTGCTGGCATCTAGCTTTATTTTAAGGAGGGAGGGAATACTAGCACCACGGTCCCAGCTATTTGACTCTGGTCACAAATTCCACATGTTCTCTGGTTTCTCTGTTCTAACCTGTCTTCCATCAGCCCACTGACCTCTTCAGCCCCTTGCTGGGGCATGCAGTTAAGTTCCAGATTCCTGTCAAACACTTACGAAGACTGGGAGAGCCAGGAGCACCACGTGCCGTGGCCACTGGCCCAGACACCTCCCTCTGCCAAAGCTGGATGATGGCTCCCTGGTGTCCTGTATGACAGACTCCCTCATGCTATACCCAGGAAAATTGGCCGCTGAGTCCTGATGTTCTCAGGTTTTCCAAAACCCACAGGATGTTCCTTGCCTTTCCAAACCCTGATACTCAAGAACAAGGAGAAAATAAGAAGCTTGACATTGACCTCCCCATCTTACTTCCCTGACTCCCCACATTTAACCAATGGAGGGAACAGGCTTTTCTCTTACTATCATACCTGCCTGCTTCCTTACTCCAGCCTCATGATGGGTGAGTGTATCAGTTAGCTATTGCTACGTAACAAACAACTGTGTATCTTAGGGGCATCTAACTTGTGAGCATTTATTTAGCTCACATGTTTGTGGGCATGCTGGATGTTGGCTGATCTATGTGTCTCTCACTCTCCTTCTCAGACCAGAGGGCCTGCCTGAGCCATGTTCTCATGGAAATGGTCGAATCACAAGAGAGCAAGTGAAAACACCCAAGTCTTCTTAAGACCTAGGTACAGAACTTGCACCCTTTTACTTGCACCTTATTCTTTTGCCCAAGGCAAGTCATGTGGCTAAACACAAGGTCATAGGTTTGGGAAATACACTCTGCCCCTTTGGTGGGAGAAACTGCAAAGCCACAGGGCAAAAGGAGTGAACAGAGAGAGGAGAAAAGTTCTGGGGGCAATGAAAGACTCTACCACGGTGCAGTAAGGGGGAGAAACTGGTTTGCTAACAATGGAATATAATTTGGGAATTCTTTCAAAATTATTAGATCCATTACATTCATCTGTACACACTGGTGCCAAAAATACATGGTTACTTGACCTACTAGGTAGATTAATTTATCCTTGGGAAACATTTTTGCTTTTTCCTCATCTTGCTGGCAGGTTACAAGTGGGAATCTTCACCAGCCTGTCAAGGCGTACAATTGTTTATGAAAAGTGGTCCACTCCCCCAGCATTGTCCATTACAAAGAGAAGACTGCTTCTCCACAGTGGTGTCCTCCTGGCCTCTGCCTCTTGTTGCCCACCCTTAGAGGATTTCCAGCCTCCAGACCGTGAAGGAGGCTGCTCGTAAAGCTAGACTGTGCACCATTAACTTGTCCATTTAATGGACATGGAGTAATAAGTACCCACCCCTTCCTCACACAGAGATCATGTATTCTAACCTCACCTCTATATAACAGATTACTTACAGGAGAAACACAGATCTTTTTCTGCCTAACCTGGGGATCCACAACATCTATGTCTTTATCAGAGACTCTGGTACGGAAAGAAAACTGCAAATGATAATACTTAGAATAGACATCATGATCTTCTGGAATTACATATTATACCAGGATGCGTATTATCTCTGTCTCCAGAATTGCCTTATTATTTAAGATTAAACATACCAACATACAATAAATATTAAAGCCAAAATGAGCATATGATTTAATAGGGAATATATAGGGTGCCAGGAATCATTTAACATGGTGATAATACTAACATTTTGAATACTTACATTCCAGATACTATTCTAGGCATTTGTATACATTCCTCATTTAATCATCACTATAATTCTTTGAAGGTACTATTATTATCTCCCCTGTAGAAATGAAACCTGAGGCTGGAAATTTAGGTAACCTGCCCAATTCCAGGGTCACTTGGATAGTCAATGGTGGGGCTATGATTCCAACCTGTATATACAGAAATATGAGGTCAAAAGTCACTCACTTTCCCCTCTAGGTCTTAGCTCAGCCTTGAGATATCCTACTCTGATTTTGTATAAATTCTTTAACTGTTGTGATTTAAGTTTACTATTTTTAGTGTCCGGAAGACACAATGTCTGGAATTCATAGTCTTTCCAGGAGGCTAGAACAACATACAAAAAATATTCAGAGTGGTTCTCTTTTAGGTGGTGGGATTTCAAGGGATTTTTGGTTTTTTCTTTTCTCTGTGCTTTTCTGTATTAAGTTTTCTATATCAAATAATATTACGTTTACATTGAGTAGAAAATTGAAATTTTCTTCTCACGATTTTTTTAATATAAATATAACTGGCATGAAACTTTATATTAGTTTTAGGTGTACAACATAATGACCTGAGATATCTATATATATCAAAATGGTCACCACGATAAGTTTAGTTAACATCCATCACCTCACATAGTTACAAATTTTTTATTATTTAAAATTATTTCTAATTTTTAAATTACTTTGGAAACTAGTTATTTTTGGTAAAAATGTGTTATTTATACACATGAATGGGTTTATTACTGTTATTTTTTAATGAACCAATAAATAATTGAATTTCTGTTGTAATTTCTAGTACAGTAAATGGTGATTAATATAACCTACAGAAACAATTACTCTTTAAAATCTTCAGTAATTAGAGTGTAAAGGGGTTCTGAAGCCAAAACATTTGAGGAATGGTGATGGATACAGTACAACAGGATTTGAAGATGAAGGTTCTAAATTCAAATTCCAGTTCCATCACTGAACTGACTTTGATTTTCAATAAGTTACTTAAGGGTAGGCTCCAAAGTCAGACTGTCTGGGGTCATAATTTTGGCTCCACTGCCTGCTGGTAGTGTGACTCTGAGTGAGTCACTTTACCTTTGTAAATAGGAATGACTATAATACTCCTTCATCTGGATGCTGCGAGGATTAAATGGCATTATCCTTCTTAAATGCTAACAACTATTCCTACCACAGAGTAAGAGCAATTATTATGAGTCTCAAACATTTTCAAATAGAAAAAATTTCCTTCTTTTTTCTTCAGCTTGTGGCTCAAAATTGTCCATCATAACTACGTGTGATTCTCAAGGGCTGGAAGCTATAAAAAGAGTGACCTTCTCCATCTTCAGCTCCGTTGGGCAGGTACGGAAGTCAAAACGGGTCATTGTTATTTTCCAGAAGGAGGACGTGAGCAAGGCAAGTTGTGACTCTAAAGCAACAGAAAAATGATGGAGGTTGCAGGTTGACACAGGAGCTTGGAAGGACCCTGGGGAGACCCAGACAGCCAGGCCCCCAGGATGTCTGAGACCTCCTGTACCTGGAACATCCTGGTCCCCTAATTCAGCCCAAAGCTGGTTCTTTCCCTGTTCCCCCGCCACACCATATGGTCCACAAAAACACCATATCCCAATGTCTCTGGAGCTCCCCAGTCCTACAAAAAGCATCCTTCCCACCCCTCCTCCCTTCCCTTCTCCCTGACCCCCCTCCACACCCTCCCACCTGGAAGCTGGCAGCCCTCTTCTCTGTCAAATCCTTTAATAGACAGATGAAGGCCTTCCCAGAACAGTTCCAGAGCCTCTGGAGTTAGAAGCCTCCCAGCACCAGGGCCGGCAGCCCGCCTTCTCTTTGCACAGAGGTGAACTATTCTGAGGCTCTCAGCGCCCCCTAGCGGGCCCTTCCTTTTACCAAATCCCACAGACACAGCAACCTCTTTATCCACAGGGGAGGATGCCTTTCGTTAGGAGCAAGAAGGTTACAAAATAATGATTCTATTCTAATAATACAACAAAACCCTAGAAACCTTCTCTGCTCCCTCACTCTCCAAATTATTCTTCTAAGAAGGTAGACAGAGGAGAAAGAAAGTTGTTAAGCCAAGGGACACCTCACTCTACAACAATGTTCAATTTGTCTAGAAGTCCTAGTAAGATTCCCTAACACAAAAACAGAGTAAAACAGACTATGGAGTAAACAGGGATGCAGAGACGGGACCGGAAAAAATAAAGGCAGGAAAGATGTGGATTCAGCAACAGCTGAGGCTTGACCCAGCTCTGATACTTTGAGCTGCTGGTTTATATTTGAATGTAAGTTCGTGTCTGTAAGTTCAAGACCAATGAATGGAAGTTCAAGAGCATTAAGAATGCCCTTTGGGGAGACTCACAAGCAGGACGGTCAGTGTCTGCTTTTCTGCAGTTGCCCTACCCAGGCAGTAAAGCTATGAACCCCAGATTAGGAGAGAAAATTTCTCTGAGTATAACACCCTGTCTCTGAAAAGCCACACTTTTCCAGGCTACAGCTGCCTCAGGAGGCCCCGAAGGAGTCCCAGCCAGAGAGTCTGACCCCCTCCACTGTCAGAGACCCCACCCTCTTTAAATGGAAGATTGTTCCAATGGAAAACCTCTTCTGTACATTCAGCTCAGGATGAGAGCAGATTGCTTTCACTTGTAACTTTCAAGGTCAGGTTGTTATAATCTAGAACTCTGGGAAACAGTGTCATGAAATCGTAAGAGCTGTGTTTAGCCAAAGTGGTATGTTCTTATATCAATCATTCACGCAACCCTGTACAAATGCAATTTTAACAGATGTTAGTACGTACATGAGCTGGGAGAGCATCTCCATTAATAACTGTCTGCTTGTTCTGGGAGACTGGGGAGACCTTTTCTCAGCTACAGGCTCAAGTTCGGGGTAGGCTGGGAATAGTATCTCCATTTAGACATTTTTAAAGTAACATTAGTAGAGGCTTGAAAGTCCCTGACAAATGGCAGGACATAAATATGTGACCAGTGTGACTGTTTTTTAACCCGTTCATGCAGGGAGTAATTACTCCTTGGTCTTATTTGATGCGTGCTAATTGCTACCTTTTTCAAATTGATTTGATTTGAGGTCCCTGGTCTCTTAGTGACAATAGGGAAATTAAGAGGAAAGGTGACATTTCCTGAGAAAGAACAGCAATTCCCACATGAAGAGGCTGCCATTGGGGCCAGGTGGTGGCAGCTGTGCCCCCAGCACAGGGAGAGACCAAGGGCAGGTGGGCAGGGGCTGAATATCCTGGAGCCAACCTTTTCCTTGGCAATTGCCCATCTCACTAATAAAAGAAAGCTCATGAAGGGGGAAAGACTCTTTTCTGGTCAGGCTGGGTATAAACACTCTTCTGACTCTTCCTAAAGTGAAGGCCCAGGAAGATCTGTTAAGTAGCTGACGCCAGCACTTATCTTTTTGATGCAAAGTTCTTGTCATAATGTTATAGGACCCACCGTAAAATGCCAGCATGGACATATGTTTAAAGCTAGAGCCAGGGAGACTGTGTCAGAAAAATATAGAAAGGACAGAGATTGGTTGATTCAAGAGCTAAACTACTTCTAGCTGCAGTATCGAGTTTACTGCAGTTCAAGAAATAATTTGTGGGACTTCCCTGGTGGCAGAGCAGTTAAGAATCCGCCAGCCAATGCAAAGGACACGGGTTCGAGCCCTGGTCCAGGAAGATCCCACGTGCTGCAGAGCAACTAAGTCCGTGCGCCACAACTACTGAGCCTGCACTCTAGAGCCCGTGAGCCACAACTACTGAGCTCGTGTGCCACAACTACTGAAGCCCACGCGCCTAGAGCCCATGCTCCGCAACAGGAGAAACCACCGCAATGAGAAGCCTGCATTCAGCAACGAAGAGTAGCCCCTGCTCGCCGCAACTAGAGAAAGCCCGTGCGCATCAATGAAGACCGAACACAGCCATAAATAAATAAATAAATAAATAATTTGCAAGAAAAAAATGTATTATTAAACTTAAAAAAAAGAGGGACTTCCCTGGTGGCACAGTGGTTAAGACTCTGCGTTCCCAATGCTGGGGGCCTGGGTTCAATCCCTGGTCCGGGAACTAGACCCCACATGCGTGCTGCAACTAAGAGTTCGCATGCCATAACTAAGGAGCTGGCAAGCTGCAACTAAGGAGGCCATGTGCCGCAACTAAGGAGCTGGCAAGCCACAACTAAGACCTGATGCAACCAAATAAATAAATAAATATTTTTTTAAAAAAAAGAAAGAAGTAATTTGCCCAACAAGATCTGGTTGTTTGTCACCTGTCAGAATGGCTATCATCAAAAAGAACAGAAATAACACGTGTTGGTGAGGAGGTGGAGAAAAGGGAACCCTCGCACACTGTTAGTGGGAATGTAAATTGGTGCAACTACTGTGGAAAACAGTATGGAGGTTTCTCAAAAACCTAAGACTAGAACTATGATATGACTCAGCAATTCCACTTCTGAAAAAAACAAAAACACTATTTCGAAAAGATACATGCACCCCAGTGTTGTAGCAGCATTATTTACAGTAGCCAAGGTATGGAAGCAACCTAAGTGTCCATCAACAGAACACATGAATGGATAAAAAAAGATGTGAGATATATATATATAGATAGATAGATAGATAGATAGATAAGATAGATACACACAATAGAATACTACTCAGTCATAAAAAAATGAAATGTTGCCATTTGCAGCAACATGGATGGACGTGGAGGGCATTATGCTAAGTGAAATAAGTCGGACAGAGAAAGACAAATACTGTATGGTATCACTTATATGTGGAATCTAAAAAATACAACAAAGTAGTGAATATAACAAAAAAGAAGCAGACTCACAGATATAAAGAACAAACTAGTGGTCACCAGTGGAGAGAGGGGAGTGGGGAGGGGCAATATAGGGGTAGGGGATTAGGAGGCACAAACTATTATGTATAAAATAAGCTACAAATAAAATAAGGATATATTGTACAACACAGGGAATATAGCCAATATTTTATAATGACTATAAATGGAGTATAACCTCTAAAAATTGCGAACCACTATATAGTACACCTGTAACTTACAAAATATTGTACAGCAACCATACTTCAATTAAAAAAAAAAAGATTTTGTTCTTTATCGCTGATGTGCCCTTGGTCATGCTCGGGGAATTAGCTGTGGGATGTGCCCACATTTAGGCATCTCTCCAGAATACTGGCTACTAACCAGTCAATTTGTTGACATCATTGTCTAAC
Organism: Lagenorhynchus albirostris; assembly: GCF_949774975.1. Taxonomy (NCBI): domain Eukaryota; kingdom Metazoa; phylum Chordata; class Mammalia; order Artiodactyla; family Delphinidae; genus Lagenorhynchus; species Lagenorhynchus albirostris. The sequence continues at coordinate 180,128,775 of NC_083095.1, forward strand.
TGTAAACAGTTAAGCGATTACTGACACCATTAACTTAGGCCAAGGAGTTGTGCCCTCCCAAAACCACAAACCACTTTAAAAGAAAAGTAATCCTTTATGTTCCATTCATTAACTACTACTACTTTGCATTGGCCAAACCTGGACATACTCCAGTACAAGAAGGGAAAGTGCGTTCACTGCTCTCATAGCAGGATTCGATTACAAGCACTTGTTCTCACTCTAGACTCAGAGCAGTGGTCTCAAACTTCAGTGGCATCAGAATCACCTGTGATCTGGCGATTACTGGGCCTCACTCTCAAAGTTCCTCATTCAGTAGTTTTTGGGTAAAACGTGAGCATCTGCATTTGCAACAGGCTCCAGGTTGTACTGATTCTGCTGGTCTGGGGCCACCCTTTGGAAACCACTGACCTAGAACCAGAAGAAATCTCGCACTTAGGCTAGGCTGACTCTCTCCCAATATATGGAAACACAGCAGATGCTACTCACTTCTGAAAAGTTAACTACCATTTTGACTTATAAATGAAGGAGACAGGCAGTTTTGAGAATTTCTAAATTAAAGTCTTTTCGTTAATAACCCATGGGGATTTCAATTTTAATCTTCTTCATGCCCTGGAAAGATTGTCATTAGAAACAAGGAAAACACTACATTCAGAAATGGGCCACAGCTGCCACCACACTGAGGGCATCTGAGCCAAATAAAGGTACACAACTACTATTTGCCCTGTTCTTCACATCAAATATATCCGAAGAATACTGATATATTCTATATCAGTAGAATCTCTAAGATGTCTAGGACTAAGAAGGAAAAGTAAAGAGTTAAGATCTAAATGCAACAATTCAAGAGCAAGGAAAGAGATTCAGAAGCACCCAACAGCTTTATCATTTTTTAAACTGCCCATTTTAGCACAGGATTTTTAAATTGGAAAAGAGATAGCAAATTCTACCTATAACTGCATCACAATGACACTTCATTCACTCCTTGGCCCTCAGCTTTGCAGATTTGTAGATTGATGATACAAATGGGCTATTGTTTAATTATATGCATAACTAATGAGTAACTATATGCTCAGGGTGCAGCTTTAGCTGAGTCCTTTGTATCAGGAAGATGCGTTCAACCATGAACTCTGCAGTCAGGGTTCTGAAGGTTTGGCAACCTCAGCAAAGAGCTTAGCCCCAGTCCATGTTCATTCATTGATAATTTCCATTGGCATAGTTAATGATGGTGACAATATACCAAAGACCACCTCTATAACTGCCTAGATGGGACTCGGTGATTGGATTGTTTAAAAAAAATGACAGAATGAACACATCCAAATTCAGCTGGAGGCGTAAGTTCCAGTGTGTTAAAAATTCTGTCAAACTATTCAATACTTCACAGTGAAACGTTATATTGTTTCACATACTTAATTACATCGTTGCTATATTCACATGGTGAGACTGGGTTTTTAGGGAGGAATGGCCATGTTTGCCTTTGAGTTTCAAGACTGTATGTCATGGGCTAGTGAGATTATGAAGTCTGGGGTCCTGCTCTTCAGAACTGAGAGGAGGAAGAGGAAAGAAGAAATCGTAAGAGCATGGCGCTCCGAGCTGGGCGTTTTCACGGGTGCAGGCAGGAACTGGGAGCAGAAGATGGAAGGACATGGAAATCCACAGATGAAACAACTCTGGGTGTTCCTTCCCCACGTAAGGTGGTTATTTGGAAAGGCCAGACTTACACCTCTTCCCAGCAGGAATTTTCTCAGTATTGAAGGGAACGATGCTTCCTGTCTGAACCCAAGGTACATGAGCCCATCTCTAGGCACCCCCAGCAGTTTATACAGCACTCAATAAAAAGCAGTTGTTATAATGAAACTTTTGCCAGGAACTGATGCTCCAGTGCTTTGCAACATAGCTGAATATAGCTGGATATTCATCCAAGTTCAATAGATGGGGTAGATGTTGTTTTCCAGGACTCAGAATGATGGCGCTGGGGCTTCCCTGGTGGCGCAGTGGTTAAGAATCCGCCTGCCAATGCAGGGGACACGGGTTCGAGCCCTGGTCCAGGAAGATCCCACATGCCACAGAGCAACTAAGCCTGTGTGCCACAACTACTGGGCCTGTGCTCTAGAGCCTGTGAGCCACAACTACTGAGCCCATGTGCCACAACTACTGAGCCCGCACTCTAGAACCCATGCTCCACAACAAGAGAAGCCACCACAATGAGAAGCCTGCGCATCGCAACGAAGAGTAGCCCCCGCTCGCCACAACTAGAGAAAGCCTGTGCACAGCAACGAAGACCCAATGCAGCCAAAAATAAATTAATCAAAAAAAAAAAAGAACGATGGCTCTGCCTCCAGAAACCTAAAGCTGTCAAATGCCACAAATTTGCTTTTTGTTGTTGTTGATATATTTATATCCTACCTTGTTCCACAAATAATTTGAAGAGGCATATGCATGCCACCTTAAAATACGAAAGTGTGAATAAAAAAGGTGAGGAATAATATAGATAGAATGGAAAGACACGATCAGAAGGCCTCATGCAATCTCCAAAATTGAAGACTAGGCCAGAAATTGGGCTCTGAGCTTTTCAGCAGCCAAAATAATTATAATAATAATAGAAATGCAAAATTCATATTGTCTATCAAAAGGAAACGTAACAATTCATCCAAAGAAAGGCTTTTTCCCAATTCTTGGGTTGAAAGTACATTCCTATGGGAGATGGCCTGGTCATGGTGCATTAACCTCACCCTTCCAGTCAAGCCCATCAGGGAAAGGACACTGGAATTGATGTCAGAAAACCTGCGTCTGAGTGGCTGTTCCAGTTGATCTTGGGTTAGTCACTTGCCTCTTATAAAGCAGCAAAACATACTCCACAGCTGGCATGAGAATTAAGATCTTGAGATAAACAAAAATCACAAAGTGCTGTTCAAGGAGAAAACATTTTAAAATCATGTTTTCTTTATTACTCTTTTAGTTTCCCTTGCCATACGGTCAGGCATACCCCACACACATCCTCCTGGGTCTCTGAGGTCCACAGGTGCATCTCTGGATTCAAAACCAGCCTACATCCTGGAGAGCTGATTTACTTCGGGGGCTTGCTCTCCATAATCAGTAACTGTGAACAGTCCCTGATTTATTACAGCCCTTCTCAAGTTCAATCTCTTGACCAGCAAGTCAGAGATTAATCTGAAAAAACTGTTCTGTGTTCATTTGTCACAATTTCTACTTTTTGCCCAGCTCACTCCATCGTCCTTTCTCACCATTCTTTCTTCACGGTGAAGAACTAACACACATCCCAGGAAGCCTCTGCACTTACATAAAATCTAAAGCAGAACATCGGCAATGACTACAATTTTATTTTGTATATTCATTTCTTTAAAAGTCATTATGCTTTGTTCCTAAAGTCACAAAAGAGATGACATCAATTGCTTAATTTGAAAGGTTCAATATAATGAAAGATTGTCTTTAATCCCAAATTCTCAAATACCAAAGATAAAATACAAACTATAGAAAAAGTGTTACAAAGCCAAGATGAAAATTTTACCAAATGACCATTAAAACAGAGGCTCAGACTTGTAACTAGTATGCTAACATTATGGGAATTTGTCTATTTTTACTTTGGTATTGGTGGTAGTGACTGGACCTCTTAAGATGATAAAATCTCTTTACTCAAAGCAAAGGAACTCATACAAAAGGAGAACGGTTATCCATTTCTTGTTATGTAATTTTTTAACACTTCTGCTTCCTCTTTCTCATGACATATGGGGATAGGTTCTCCAGGTGAGAGAGATTCAATGGCTCAAATTTGTAAGATGCATGAGTGCATTTTATCAATGAGGTCACCATGTGGAAAACTGCTGTTTCAAGGCACTAATCACAGGTGAATGAATAAAAGTGGTACTTTCTTCATACTTAAAGAGATAAGATGTCTTCTAATTAAGGAATTTATTTCATTTATGACAATATCCATCCCAGAGTCCAGTAATTTCCCTGTATTTTATTTTCTAAGACAAGGGATGAAATAAGAAGTATATTAATACTTTATCCGAAAAAAATGTTGGTAACTCCTAAATTAATTTTCTAGATAGAGTAACCTTGCTTCTTTAAAATCCCAAACTTAGAAAAAAATCTGCCACCGTGGATGGCAATCTTTCTAAAATGAATTATATATGTAAATGATTTACTAAGGAATTTCAATTCTTTGAGAATGTAAAGGCAGCACCTTCCCCTCAGTCCCGACTTTCAGTGGTGCTATGTCAAATGAGTTTTTCCATTCTCCTAATGATGTCTTAGGCAGAATCTATAATTTCTGGTTACTTTCAGTTATTAGAACCTAGCTAAATTCAAAGCTCCCTCTGTACCTGACACAGGCTAGGTTTGGGGGCCAAGAGCCAGGAGTGGGGTCTGGGCCATGGTTTGCTTATTCATTCTTTCTCCCACCCTAGCATGTTGATTTGGTAGATGATGGAGAGGATGCTGGCCCCACTGCTGGGTCCAGCTGCTCTCCGGTGGGAAGGTAGAGGAAGGACAAGGGAAGTACCACTGAAACACTGTGCTCACAGCACTTAATAAGCAGCAGTTGTTATGATAATAAAATGTTTTTCAGGAACTGATGTTTGAATGTATATAGCTGGATATTTATCCAAGTGCAAGTGAACAGATGGGTTTGACATGCTGTTTTATAGAACTCAGAACGGCGGCCCTCTGGCTTGCCTTTGGTTTGGTCTAATAGTTGGTGACTTAGACTGATGGGGTAGACTTCTCATAGGTGGCTTCTCCCCCTTTAGTTGGGTGGTGTTCAGCTCCATCTCAGCCCCCTCTGTCACTGAAGACCACTCAGAGCAATAGTCTAAGCTCCCTCTCTGCCTCTCTAGTAGTCCACACGTCCAACCCTTTCTCAGGATGGACCACACCATCACTTGACTTGGGGGTCTCCTGGGAAGCCCCACAGCCCTTACCCTTTCTCTGGGTTCCATACTCCTTCATGTGGAGCCATGGGTATGACTAGGATACTTTTCCCTTCTCTCAGGGGGCAGAGAGAGTTTGGTTGGGGTGGAGCTGTATCCTACTTCTTCCAGGCCACTACCACGGTTCAAGACTTGCTGGTACAGAGTACTCCACTGGGCACTCCTGAACAAAAACTGACGACAGCTCCCTTGTGCTTGTATGCCCCCAATTGCAGAGAATTCACATCAAGTACTCTTAAGAATTCTCTCACCACCCTCTGCTCTAACTTGTTAAGCCTCCAGCCAGGGGATCAGAAGCAAGTCTCTTGCAAGTACTGCAATTTCTGTAAGTAATTATCCTGGGGAAAAGGAGAGAATTAAGTTAAAGAAAAGAAAAAGGAGTCAGAGTTTGCTTAAGTCCTCTTCTGGAATACATTTGACTGGATCAAGAAGTGGAATAGAACCACAGTCCTCAGGGAAAGAACTAGAATGTTGTTTCACTTCTCTTAGAAAGAGTAACTCCTAAAAAGTTCACTATACAGAAGAAAAAGAGACACTTGTGATCTTCAGATTTCCACTATTTATCATAAGGTACGTGCTGTGGTTTTCTCTTTCATTGTCTCTTAGCCCTAGAGAAGAAAAGTTCTTTATGCATCATGTCGTATGACACAGGAAAATATTGCCTCACGGCCCAAAGAGAACCTTCAACTACCTTGACTTGTCAGGCGTTAGTATGTCAGGATTGATGGAGTGTTCCTCAGGGGGAAATTAATGAATATGCATTCGTGACTAAAGCTTTTCATTAGTGCCCTCTCTCTCTCTCTCTCTCTCTCTCTCTCTCTCTCTCTCTCTCTCTCTGTGTGTGTGTGTGGGTGTGTGTGTGTGTGTGTGTGGTGATGGTTTAAAAACTCTGACTTATACAGTTTGGTCAATGACTCAAGTCAAGTTAGAAAGTAAATAACAGAACTTTCCATTGAAGAGATGGCCCAACAAACCAAAGTTAATGCAAGCATTTTATATCAACTACTAAATATATATACCTCTCTCAGTATAGGGTGGCACCCCAAAAATGTTGCTGACATTATTAGTCCACATGGATACTCTTATCTTATACTTTCTTAAAGAAAAAGGCTTTTTACTCTTGTATGTATGTACTAGGAAAATTTTACTTCCATGAGTAAATATCCACAACTTTGGTGGATTAAAGTATTAACCAATGTATTGCCTTTTGGAGATTAATTAAATACTGGTTAGTATGTTGATATTATTTGCTGGCAATCTCATTAACCTCAGATATCCCATCTGAAAGCTTAATGTTCTTTGTTTATATGTAATGTGACACATCTGCAGAATACAGGTAGAAATTCAGATGTGATCACATCTCAGGTTTTATTCTTTATCGTAACAGAGTAGAATTCTGTAGAACTCTGCTGAAGCCAAACTTTGGCTGCAAAGGACTTCTGACCACCTAATCAGAAGATATGATTTCCAACACATATTAACCTAGATGTAAATTTGTACAGTAAACTAGAAATTTAATGCCAGCAAAAGGATTTTTCGTGCAGCAGGTCCAACCAATGGTTTTTCTTTTTTATCGAAGTACAGGTGATTTACAATATTATAATAGTTTCAGGTGTACAACACAGTAATTCAATATTTTTACAACTAGTGGGGTTTGATGAGGGTTTTCCTTCATGCCTGTAATGCTCATTACTCCTTCAACTTGACTTCTTCAAGACCTGTTTCAAGTCTCACCTCTTCTACGAAATGGAAATTATAAATTCAAAATTGGAAGCTGTAATAATCATGGTTATGATAAAACTTTATCCACAACTAAACAGTAATCTTAAAATAATGCAGGGCAGAGGGCAGAGCTAAGTCTGGAAACTGGAGTGAAGGTGAATTTAAGGCACTTCCCGTTGAGTGGAAACTGAAATATACTATTAAATGGGTGTAAATCTTCGCAACCTTCTGGTTTGCAAGGCAGGTGAAAGCATACAGGGTTAGTGTTATTTGCAAAATCCTAAATCAAAATCAGTCCCACAGTCTCACACAGTTAATAAGAATAGATACTTGGCTGCTATTATATCCAATCCCCCTTGTGGAAGCAGTATGAGAGCACAATGGTTAAGAAGAGCACAGGAAGTAGAGCCAGGCATTCAGACCATCAAATTCCCACACCCCTCCCCCCCTCCACTGGCTGTGGAGCCTGCAGCACATCACTTCTATCTGTGAACTTCAATTTCTTCATCTATGAAAGAGGGGCAGGAATGATATCCATCTCCTACAGAAGTCAGTTAACGACTAATGCCTCATCCTTGGGGAAGTTAAACGAGATAGCATGTACAGGGACGGGTAGAGTGCTTGGTTCTGTGTCTGTTTGCTGTGGTACTCTTGCTTTGAATGTTTTCCTTCCAGCTTCCAAATTCTCTCTCCATACCTACTTCAATCTCACTGCTATAAAACTATCCCTGACTTTCCCAGCTTCTCCACAAGGATGTTTCCATTCATGTGGGTTGGCTGACTGCCCAATTTGGTTAGAGGCATCATGAAGACAGAAATACTATCAAGTCCTTTATTTTATGACTTTTCACAAGCACTTACTAAAGACTTGTTGACTTAAGTCCTTAAACGAGGTAGCAGTTATAGTATTGAGTGTCTACACACGATGCCTCTTAAATCATAACGTGAACACATAAAGTTCTAGAAAATTATAAATGCTAAGGAATCAAGAAGTAAACGATTTTTATTCAAGGGAAGATTATTTATTTACAAAGGCATAAAAATAGATGACATCCTGTGTGGATAATTATGAGATTTGTGTGAACTTGGCTTTCAGAGAAATGGCGTGTGATGTTCTGCTTTTTAATTTGCAATTCAGTTATCCGAAAGCCCAGACAGATCTGGGTAAGCAGAGAGAAGCAAGATAAAATGTAGTGAAAATAGCCTGCAATGGCCTGCTTATTCAGCTGTGAAGATATGCAGTAAAATGGATACTTTAAATAAAATGTATGCATTCATTATAACAAAAATGAGTATGTTCAATTAAAACATGGGCCTTTAAAACACTACACCAAGAATTAAGAAGGTTAAAAAGCATCAAGATAGTCAAGACAAAATAGATATGATCATCTGAGTCATTTCTATTTCATCATGGCTGTCTACAGAGTTCTCCAGTGAATAGAACTTATTGAAAATCAGATCTACCTCTGATAAGACAAGGGAACCAGAATAGGTCAATCTTTCATTTGCATAGTGAAACATAAGAGTCTACACTATAAGTAAGAAAACACAATCTGTCAGTGTGCTTTTGATCCCACAGAAGAAGAGGAAAGAAGGAGACTGAGGCAGAAAAAAACATTAGAAGACATAATGGCTGAAAAATGTGGAAAATTTTCAACCCAATGGTTCAAGAATCTCAACAAACATCAAGTAGAATAAACATAGCGATAACTACATCTAGGCACATCACTGTCAAAATGCTGAACGCCAAACCTTAACATCAGCTGGTGGGGATGGCAGGAGGATTACATTAGAGGTAGGAGAATAAAAATTACCGCTGACTTCTCATAAGACCCAATGAAGCCAGAAGTAAACAGGATGACATTTTTACTGTGCTGGTGTTTAGTGAGGGGGGCTGGAGGGACTGTCAACCTAAAATTCTATAACTAGCAGAAATATCTTTCAAAAATGAAGGCGGGGAGGGATAAATTAGGAGTCTGGGATTAGCAGATACAATTACTATATATAAAATATTTAGATAAACAACAAGGTCCTCCTGTATAGCATAGGGAACTATATTCAATATCTTGTAATAAACTATAACGGAAAAGAATATGAAAATATATATACGTATAACCAGATCACTTTGCTTTACACTAGAAACTAACACAACATTGTAAATTATACTTCAATTTTTTTAAATTCTTAAAAAAAAAAAGAAATCTAATTCTTCAAAAAAAATGAAGGTGAAAAAAGATTTAAAAAAGAAAAAGTGATTTTGTTGCCAGCAGGTCTGTACTACAATAAATATTAAAGAATGTTCTTCAGGCTGAGGGAACTAATATCAGTTGGAAACTCAAATCTACACAAAGGAATGAAGAACACCAGAAATGATACATTTAGAAACTTTTTTTGGTTGTTTTTAAAATTTTTACTTACAGGTTAATTGACCATTTAGAGCAAAAATAAAACAATGTGCTGTGGAGTTTATAGTTTATGCTGAAGATGTATAACAACAATAGCACAAAGTGAGAGGGTAGTAAGTGGATGTGTATGGTTTAAGATTTTATCTGGGAGGGACTTCCCTGGTGGTGCAGTGATTAAGAATCCACCTGCCAATGCAGGGGACATGGGTTCAAGCCCTGGTCTGGGAAGATCCCACATACCGCGGAGCAACTAAGCCTGTGCACCACAACTACTGAGCCTGCGCTCTAGAGTCCGCGAGCCACAGCAACAAAGACCCAACGCAGCCAAAAATAAATAAATTTATTTTTTTTAAAAAAGATTTTATCTGGGAATTGGTATAATGGGCTGTGATAAGTTAAGGATGTATATGGTAATCCCTAGGGCAACCATTAAAAAAATAAATAAAACAAAGAGGTATAACTTAAAAAGCCAACAGAAAGGGGAAAATGGAATACGAAAAAACTCAATCCAAAAAAATTCACGGACAAAAACAGATGGAGCAATTAGAAAACAAAAGCAAATAATGCCCCAGGCCAAGTGTAATGGTTCTTGGGGGTAGCTCAGTTCCTGTGGGAAAAGACCTTACAAATCTGTTATATTCACTAAATCACATAAGCATAGCTGCACACAAAATCAATCGTGATATCTATGATTACTTATACATATTAAATTAGTATGAATGGGTCCTTAATAATTCCCACTGACTATATTGCACTCAAGAGAAATTTTTAGGACCTTGTTTCCTAGCAGTTTCAACAAGAAGCTTGGAAATCTGCCTTGTGTCAGATAATACATCTTAGAACTAAGAACAATTTCCCCAATCATCGAGGTATTTCTGATTCTATGACTGGGAGTTCCAGTGGTTGCTTGAGACAAAAGGCTTTGGGTATCACCTTTTATTTAAGCTGCCAGGCTTAGCGATTCTGATGTTCCAGCCTCCTGAAGGGAGCAGAGGACGATATTAAACTTGGGAGCCAAACAGACCTGCGGCTAGGGTGTTGAACAGTCGCCTGCATGAACTCAGGTCACCCAGCAGTGGGGCTGGAAAGACAGACAATGGGCCAGGTGCAAATGTCCTCAGTGAATGTGGGAGAGTGACCTGAAGGTTGACAGATGGCAGGACTGAGGACCAGGTCACGGGTGTTGTAGACATAAGTAACGTGAGCCTCACAGCAGGGGCTTGTTTATGGTAGAAAGAGTTCCAGAGGGCACATTGGAAGAGCTTATGTGGAAGGGGAGCCAGGGGAGGGTGGGGGAGTCTGGGTACAGTGAAATCAGATTGTGGGAGACGATGGGTGAATGGAGGAAGCATTCTGTTCCAATGAGGGAACAGAATTCTCTGTTCCTTCTGATTTTCCTTCTGCATTTCTCACATTCTTTAGAAACTGCCCTTCTGCCTGAGCTGTACTAAGGGGAGCCCAACACGTTCTTTTGTTGTTGTTTACAGCAGAGCAAGACAAAGCGGGCAGGCCACATCCAACGGGACAAAACTGAGACCCATGTGTGGGCTCACTCCAGGTTGGGAGATATCATTTCTACAGCTCTTCTCTGTCAAAACACTTAGAGGGCTTCTGGTTTCATATAACGAGGCAAATTCTTCCGTTACAGATAATGTCTTGGATTTAATCCCGTCACTGCTATCGTAATGTGAACACGAACAACTTAACATCCACATGCTTTGTAATCTCCGTCTATAAACCGTGGAATAGGAGAATGACAATGTTCCCAACTGGTGGGGAGTCTCATGACACAAAGTCATTACAAACACTTTTGTGTCATGTGTGATAAAACAGAATTAGAAATCCATTTCTCCAGCTTTTAAAAACAATGTGTAATGAAGTCAATGCACCATTTTACAATGACTAATAAAATCTAATTTAAATACACATTTTAGTAATTTATAAAATTGAGAGAAATGCCAAGGACTTACTAAGCTTTTTTTTACTTTAGTCCAAACACACGAACACTGTTTTCTTGTTCTCTCATGACCTGTTGATAGTCATAAAAGCCAAGCTATTACCTACATCAAAAATGCTGTACGTTTCTTATAGTGTCCGGAGGTGATTTTTTACTCCATCATCTTGGTAGTGTATCTAAAGAGGCATTAAATACAAGGATTATCCTCTCCTTCATCTGCTTTGTAACTCTGAATTCCTTGTTTTTCCGGTGGAATTTAGGAAGCTTCACTTTTTTAACCTCGCAATAGCCATCAGATTAAAGAAAAGCATATATTCAACACCTAATTTTTTTTGAGTAGAACTTTCTTTTTGGTACTGGAGTATAACTTGGACTTTTATGATTTGTTGAAGGTGCTCTCGGTTTCCATTGCAGAGCTGTCCCTATGACAAGCTCTGGAAACATCTTGTTTCAGATTGCCCCAGACCAGAAGCCAATCAAGCAGGAAAAGGCGAGCCCAGCTATGTGATTACTTCCCATATCCAATATTTTGATGCTTTCGTTTTGCTTTAAGTGTGGCCAATTCCAAATGCCTCTGGACTCATGAGCAAAATCAAAATAAATACACACACTGACGCAGAACAGTGGGCAACCTCTCTCACACTCAGATATAACACAACTCAATCATACTCAGCTGTCTTCATGGCAAAGGTCCTCAAAGAAGGGCTCTGCACAAAGCTTTTGAGGTTGAGAAACCCAGAGCTATGTGGAATAATTTGCTCTTACTTTTTTTTCCATGGTTCTGATTTTTAAGTGTAGGGGATTATCCACTGCCTGTAGCTCATTAATCATGGTAGCTTTTTTTTTTTTTTTTTTTTTTTTTTTGGCTGTGTTGGGTCTTCGTTGCTGTGCGCGGGCTTTCTCTAGTTGTGGTGAGCGGGGGCTACTCTTCGTTGCAGTGTGTGGGCTTTTCATTGCGGTGGCTTCTCTTGTTGCAGAGCACGGGCTCTAGGCTCGCAGGCTTCAGTAGTTGTGGCATGCAGGCTCAGTAGTTGTGGCTCAAGGGCTTCGTTGCTCCGTGGCATGTGGGATCTCCCTGGACCAGGGCTCGAACCCATGTACCCTGCATTGGCAGGCGGATTCTTAACCACTGTGCCACCAGGGAAGCCCCGCATGGTACCTATTTGATTATGAAAAGTGCAATCCAAAAGATAGTACTCTGAGGACTTGGCAGAGAAGTTCTATGCCCATCCCTGAAATATGTCAGAACACCCTGCACTCTGCCAACTGTGATTACACTTGGCATTAATTGAAGATGCTGAGAGCTATAAGCCTTCCTGAGTTTAGCCACCTGGAGCAGATTAAAACCTGGGTCCTGCTGGTGAGGAGCTTTGAGGGATTGGGAATACAAGGCTGTTTTAATCTTTTCCAAGTCAGGCTGTTTAGAAATATCCATACATCAAATGTTCATGGATCTCATATAATTTCCTTCTTGCAGGAGAATTCAATCACCAGTAACACTAAGTGGGATTAACTTGTGGTGGAGAGCCATCTGGAGAGAGAATTCACCTTCCCCTGTAATTATGTTCAGAGATTTACCACCATGGTTTTGAAAAAGCTGCTGAAGGTGCTCAAAGCTACAAATGATGTTTCCTCTGAAAGCCTTGTTCAGTTGACCCAGTGAAATTAAAACGCAACTGAAGGAAAATCTAGTCCTTCCTTTGTGCTTTAATATTCCTCCTCCGCAGGAGGGTGATACCAGGATTGCAAGGACTGGCTTGAGGTCTTGCAAAGATATGACGAAAAGCCAGTGGAAACTGTCCTGAAACTGTATTGCCTAGATAAAGAGAAAGGCTCATGAAAAGGATAGTGAGCAGAGGGAGGGACTAACAGGGAAATTACTATGAGTCAGAAGTCAGCTCTCTGGATCACGCTAGAGATAAGGCCTGCTCCCTTGAAGAACCCAGAAACAAATATAGATTAGTCTTAGAAAGTAGAGGACCCAGAGAAGCACAGAAGGCAGAGAAAGCCTTTATATTTTAATGGGAGAAAATGAATTAGCATAGTCTGAGGATAGAGAGAAGATGGCCCAGGAGGTCGAAGGCCAACCTCAAGTTCCCTGGGCCAACCCAGGTCATCTGAAATGATGCCAGTCTTCAGAGCCATAAGAATGTCAGTTCTCTGGAAGAGGAGCTGAACCTCAGTGAAAAAAGTAAGTGCCAGCCATACCAATCTGACCTCAAAACCTCTGTGATATGGGGGCAAAATCAGACCAGGAAAATAACAGATTATTTAAAAATTGGTTTTATTAAATACTTATTATCTTCACTATTAAAATTACTGACAAACTAGATACATAGTATCTTCTTCAATTTGTAAGTCTATTATGATACAAACAATAGTGAAGCCATTAAAATTATGATACACTGATTGATTTTGAACAATATCCACAAGCCTCTAGACTCATTTGGTGAGGCTAGCATAAGTTTCATATTTAAACCAGGCAATGGCACCATGAGAAAGGAAAATTATAAAGTCAACTCAGTTTTGAATATAAATGTGAAAATCATAAATTAAATATTGGCAAACTGTCTAAAAATGTGTAAAAAAAATACATAATGACTAAGTTGGGTTGATCTCAAGATTTCAGTGATGGCTTAACATTAGTAGAAAGTCTATTATGTAATGCTCTACATTAACATAGTAAAAGAGAAAGGACATACGGTCATCTCACTAGATACTGGAAAGCCAACAAATAAATTTCAACACTCATTCATGACAAAAACTCTTAGTAAACTAGGAATAGGAGGGAACATCTACATCCTAGTAAAGATTACCAAAAATCTACAATAAATATCATGCATACTGGAGAAATGTTAGAAGCATATCCTTTAGAGTCAGGAACAAAAAAAGGATGCCTGCTTTCACTACATCTATTCGAAGTTTATTGGAAGTCCAAGTCAGCACAATAAGAAATAAAAGATATAAGGACTGGAAAGAAAGAAAGATGATCTAATGATAAGATTTTTTTCATAAAAAATTCAAGAAACTCTTCAAGAAAAGCTGTGGAATATAAGAGGAGAATTTGTCAAGATTACTGGATAAAGTATCAATGTACTAAAATAGCATTCAAATAGACAAGCAACAAATAATTAGAAATTAGAACATGAAACACACACAATAGCAACAAAAGTGACAAGTTTTCTACCAATAAATCTAACAAAAGATGGGCAACTCCTTTCTCAATAATAACATAAAACTGAAGAAAAATATAAAATAAAACCTAAATAAATGAAAAGCTACATTACTTTAATAAATATTATCAAAAATAGAAATTGCTCTTTAACTTGTAAATTCAATAATTCAACGCAATTTCAACCAACACTTCAATAGAGGCTTGGTTTTTTCTTCTCCTTTTTTGGCCGCGCTGCATGGCATGGGGGACCTTAGTTCCCTGACCAGGGATTGAACCCATGCCCCCTGCAGTGGAAGCACGGAGTCTCAACCACTGGACTGCCAGGGAAGTCCCATCAATAGAGTTGTTTTTATGCAACTAAATTTCACATGTAAGGTGAAATTTATTTCATTTAGATGAATGAAGAGCCAAGAAAAGCCAATACATTATTGAAGAAGGGAGAATTATATTTGCCAGATAGTAAAGTTTAATATAAAATTATAGTATTAAAACAGTGTGGTTTTGGTACAGGGATAGACAAAGAGGCTAATGGAACAGAGCAGACTTTTAAATAAATAGTTTAATATATGAACATTTAATAAATGGTTCTGACAACTGTCTCTCCATGTAGAAAAAGACAAAATTAGACCCTTACCTCAAACTATACACAAAAATTAATTTCAGGTGGACTAAAAACTTAAAAGTGAAAATAAAAACTGTAAGCTTTAGAAGATAACACAAGAGAATATCATTATTATGTAAAATCCATTAAAAGAAATAAGATAGATTTAAAAAATCCATACAGGTAAAATGTTAAAACAGGGCTTCCCTGGTGGAACAGTGGTTAAGAATCCACCTGCCATGGGCTTCCCTGGTGGCGCAGTGGTTGAGAGTCCGCCTGCCAATGCAGGGGACACGGGTTCGTGCCCCGGTCCGGGAAGATCCCACATGCCGCGGAGCGGCTGGGCCCGTGAGCCATGGCCGCTGAGCCTGCGCGTCCGGAGCCTGTGCTCCGCGACGGGAGAGGCCGCAACAGTGAGAGGCCCGCATACCGCAAAAAAAAAAAAAAAAAAAAAAAAAAAAAAAGAATCCACCTGCCAGTGCAGGGGACAGGGGTTCGAGCCCTGGTCCGGTAAGATCCCACATGCTGCGGAGCAACTAAGCCCGTGCACCACAACTACTGAGCCTGCACTCTAGAGCCCATGAGCCACAACCACTGAAGTTCGTGAGCCTAGAGCCCATGCTCCGCAACAAGAGAAGCCACTGCAATGAGAAGCCCGTGCACCGCAACGAAGAGTAGCTCCCACTCACCACAGCTAGAAAAACCCTGCACACAGCGACGAAGACAGAACACAGCCAAAAATAAATAAAAACCAAAAAATTTTTAAATGAATAAAATCTATCTTTAAAAAATTAAGTGGGGCTTCCCTGGTGGTGCAGTGGTTGAGAGTCCGCCTGCCGATGCAGGGGACACGGGTTCGTGCCCCAGTCCGGGAAGATCCCACATGCCACGGAGCGGCTGGGGCCGTGAGCCATGGTCGCTGAGCCTGCGCGTCCGGAGCCTGTGCTCCGCAACGGAAGAGGCCACAACAGTGAGAGGCCTGCGTACCACAAAAAAAAATAATAATAATAAATGAAATAAAATAAAATGTTAAAACAAAATATTGAGTAAGAAAAGCAAGTTGGAAAGAATGCATACATTTTGATGATAATAGTATGTACTGTTTGTACAAAATTATAAACACACATATATGGGAACAAACACAGTAAAAGAACATAAGCAAACTGTAAAGGTAGATAAATCTGATTACTTAAAAATTAAAACTTCTGTACAAAAGATATCATGAGCAAAGTAAAAATCAAATTCACATAATGGGAGAAAATAATGAAAACCCATACAATCATCAAATAATTGGTATGCATAATAATAAAGAATTCCAACACAGCTGTAACAAAAAGAGAAACAATCTAAAAGAAAAAGAGACAAGAATGCATACAATTCACAAAAATTGTGAATTGGTGGCTATTAAGCATCTGAAAAGATTCTCAACCCCATTAACAATCAGGGAAATGAAAATTAGAAATCAATGAAACCTTATTTTGCATCCATCATATTGGCAAGAATTAGTAAATCTCATAACATCAAATATTGGTGAAGATGTGGGGAAATGGACTCATGCACATTGTAGGTACCACCACTTTGAAGAGCAACTGATGAAGTCCTAGGAAAGCTGAAGATGCATTATTCTTTGATCCAGTAGTTCCACTTCTACATGTCTATTCTAAAGTAAACTTGGGTGAACAAGGAGGTTTGTACAAAGTCGTTCATTTGTAGCATGGTAACATGGTTTGTAACAGCTGAAGAATGAAAACATCCTACTGTCTCTAAGTAGAATAATGGATATCCTCAGGTTTGTCAACACAATGCATTCCACACAGCAGTTAACATGAATGAAGTAGATCTAAACCTGTCTATCTATCTACAGCAATAAATCTTTAAAAACCAAAATACTGAATAATAAAATCAAGTTGTAAAAACATACTGACAGATTTTAAAACACACTAAACAACACCTAAACTGTTTTAGGATACAGTCATCTGTATCCTATCAGTGATTCCCCCCAGGTGACATTTGGCAATGTCACAACTGGAGGAGGATGCTACTGGCATCTAGTGGGTAGAAGCCAGAAATGCTGCTAAACATCCTGCAAAGCATTACCTAACCATCCCCCAACCCTCAATACATATAAAGAATTATTTGACTCCAAATGTCTAAAGGACTGAGTTTGAGAAATCTTGCTCTAGAGCCATCCTATCCAAATTATATAAATGAGAATGCGGGATTGAGGCAGGAGTGTATTCTTCAAAAAAAAAGAAAGAGTATAGTTCAGGGAAAGGGGAAGTAATTAAAACATATCAACTACAGTATGTGTGAAAAAGATTGAAAGAATACACATCAAAATATTCTCAGTAATGATTTCTGAGATAGTGTTCAAGAATTGTGTTGTGGGGCTTCCCTGGTGGCACAGTGATTGAGAGTCCGCCTGCTGATGCAGGGGACACGGGTTCGTGCCCCAGTCGGGGAGGATCCCACATGCTGTGGAGCGGCTGGGCCTGTGAGCCATGGCCGCTAAGCCTGCGCGTCCCGAGCCTGTGCTCCGCAATGGGAGAGGCCACAACAGTGAGAGGCCCGCGTACAGAAAAAAAAAAAAAAAAAAGAATTGTGTTGTGTATACTTCTATTTTCTAATATATCTAAAAGGAATACGAAGCATGGGTGAAATTAAAAATCATTTGAAGAGAAAAATACAAAAAAACATCTTTCATCAAAAAAGTTTTCTTCCAAAATTTTATGCTTCAGATCAGTTTCACAGCGCATATTTTTACGTTATTTTTCTTAAGTATTAACTATTTTGTGTTCTACTTTTTCCCATTGGCATTATTTCATATAGATCATTCCATAAATCCAGATAATCTTTATATTTGAAGTTTTAATGGCTATATGATGTTTCATTGTATTACTTTGTCAAGAGTTACTTAGCCATTTCCTAGCTGCTAATGATTTTGGATCCTTCTATTATTATGAAAAGCATAAACATCTTTGCAAAAATCGAGTGTTTCTCTTTATTGAATTCTTTCCCTGGGATTTGCTCCCGGGAGCAGATTTGCCACATGGAAGGATATAATGAATTCTGTGATGCTTGGTACATGTTGTCAGATTTCTTTCCAGAAAAATTATTCCACTATTTCTACAAGCAATGCATGAGTATACTTGAGTCTCCAAAGCACTGTTAACTTCGGTTTAAAAAAAAAAAACCTATTATTAATTTAACATGTAGGAGGTAGTATACTGGACTCTTTTAATTTGCAATTCTTTAATTATTAGGGAAGCTAAATATTTTCCCAAGTGATTGTACACTATTTGTAGTTTCCCTTGTGCAAACCATCTCCTCATATCCTTTAACCATCTGTCCAGTCAGACTTGAGTATTGTCCAAATAGATAATATTAATTTTCCTTAAATTCATAATAGTAAATGTTTGTAGGTTATTACAGTGTTCCCCCTGTTGTTTTCCTATTTATTTATCCAATTTGGGACTGTGATGGTTAATTTTACAGGTCAACTTGACTGGGCCACCAGATACTCAGATAACTGGTTAAACGTTATTTGGATGTATCTGTGAGGGTGTTTCTGCAAGAGAGGAGCATTGGTGGATTCTGTAAAGCTGGTGGTCCTCCCCAGAATGGAAGGGGAAACAACCACTTTGGAAAACATTTTGGTAGTTTTAAAAAGTTACACTTAACCTTATGACCTAGCCATTCCATTTCCAGTTATTTACCCAAGAGAAAGAAATCACATGTCCATATAAATGAGGCAGGCTGGGACCTGGGACCCTTTGCTGTAGTGCTTGCACCTGGACAAACTTTCTCCTCCAGAAACAAAATACAAAGAAACTATAAGGGAGTAAAATTAACTGTGAGTTGGGGCAAATTATGAACAACACATACAAAAAGACCAAAAATACAACTGCCACTTCTGAGGAGCTGGAAGCAAAACCAGGGTCCTGCACAGGCATCCTGCGCACAGCACCACCAAAGGGGTGGCCAGACCACCCAAGCCACCCCTCCAGCCCCTGGACCCGCCACCTACCCTCACCCCATGTAAGGAAATAGCTCGCCCTGCCTCAGGAAGCGAGCAAGGGAACCTGTTACTTGTTTTCGCTCCCTCATGTTGCAGTATGAGTGCCAATAAAGCCTTGCCTGAATTTCTTGTCTGGCCTCTCATCAATTTCTATTGACTAAGGAGTCCAAGAACTCTGGTCGGTAACACACAGATTTGCACAGAAATATTCCCAGCAGGTTTACTTCTAATAAGGAAAAATTGGGAATGATAATGTCTATCAACAGGTGACTAGGTAAACACATTGTTGTATATCTATAAATGGAATAGTACTCAGCACCAACAAGGAATGAACAGTTGTTACATACAAGAACAGGAAGGGCTGTCAAAATAGTTATTCTGAGTGAAAGAAGCCAAACAAAATAAAAAATGGTTCCACTTATGTGCAACTCAAGAAAAAGCAAACTAATCTATAGTTCCATTTAGAAACAATTCTAGAAAATGCAAACAAACTAAAACAGATCAGTGGGGTGGGGGGAGAGCGCGTGGGGAGTAGAGTGGGAATGGGTGCTGTGGGGTGGGACCAGGGGAAGAGCCTGCAAGGGGAGAGGCAGGTTTGGGGGAGCAGCGCAGGGAGGTAAGCGGTACATGGGCCGAGAGGGCCAAAGAAGGCCAAGGGGAGACGGTAGGGGCAGGAGCAAGAAGCGGTTGGGAGAAGGAAAGCGGAAAGGGCAATAGTGGGGTACGGAGCACAGCGCGGTGCGATGCTTGGAGACCGGACAGGATGGGAGGTGGGAGGAGGCGGGGCGGAGCGGAGCATCGAAGACGTGGGCGGGTCCTGCGGGCGTGGGCGGGTCCTGTGGGCGTGGGCGGGCCCTGCGGACGTGGGCGGGTCCTGCGGCCTGGGCCCCAAAGGATCGTGTACAGCGTCATGGCGCGCTTCCTCTGCGCGCTTAGGAGCCTTCCCTTCCGAGAAGTGCCCGGGTGGGCGGTCCGGGGCCGAGCGGACCGGGTCGGCCTCGGCGCGAGTACCGGACCTGAGGACGCAGGTAGGACGCGGGCCTTGCAGGCCCCGCCGCCACTTCCCAGCTTTCGGTTTCCCTTCACTTGCCAGGACTTGGGAGCCCGACAGCTGGTTCTGGACCTGGCGCTTACTTTCTCGGAAAGCTCCTTCGGGACGCCCCTGCCCGCCCACCTCCTTACTTCTGCGACAGCTGGTTGTATATTATTAGGGGCGGGGGGGGGGTCCTGAACCCTATGAGGATTTGTGTAAAGCTACAGATCCTCTCTCCAAACGTGCACACACTTTTTTTTTTTTTGCATAAAATGTTACGCTCTAGAGCCGGGCCTCAAGGTGTTGGGTCAGCAGCCCACCCCGCGCGCTCTCTGCTGCAGTGGCCCCTGCTCTGTTACACTGTCCACCTTCTCCAGTTATGTATGCTGCTTTTCGCGTCTGAGAAGCAGGCGGTTCAGACTTTGCATGCCTGTGGATCTGCTCCCTGACCTGCTCTATTTCTGTGTTTCCAGGACCCAGGGAAACGTGTGGACTAGTACCATACCTCCTTTAACCTGATAACCATCGTTAGTCAATGGCTGTGATACAAACTAGGGAAAAGTGTGTCTATTTTCTACAAAACGCCTTTGGCTGCTCTGTGGGACTGGGGCACGTTTACATTTCATCCTTTAGTACGGAATCACTTGTGGAGACATGCGTTAGCTGGCACTGTATTTCAGGCCTATTTCAGGGGAATCTAGTGCCTCGTGTACATTGGCTTTATGGGCAGATGCCTAGCCATCCAGTCTCTGAATCCATTTGTTATGTGTCCACTGAAGACATTTAAAGCTACATATCTGTGCTGAAAATGTACCCAGTCACTTGGAATGCTTTTTATCCCTTGAAGTTTTCAAAATGCTGTGTTAAATAAATAAAAGCCCTGGCAGTGTGCAGTGGGAGCTGATCCAACATGACTTGGGGCCATGGCCTTCAGAACCTCTTGGTGTCTCTAGTCAGCCAATCTGATTATTTGTTCTGTGCCTACTGTGTGCCAAGCATTGGTTTCCTGAGAACCACAGGTGATGGAAACATCACAGCTGTGGGCTGGAGCTCTTCTCATTCCCGTTTATAGGGTGGTGGTTTCAGCAGAAATTTGTCCCATGTTTGTACTTGGTGCTGTCAAAAACAGCCTAATGAATTGCCCTGTTATCTGAGGTTCTTCAGCAACGTTAAAATTTGGCCAGGGCTTCCCTGGTGGCACAGTGGTTGAGAGTCCGCCTGCCGATGCAGGGGACATGGGTTCGTGCCCTGGTCCGGGAAGATCCCACATGCCGCGGAGCAGCTGGGCCCGTGAGCCATGGCCGCTGAGCCTGCGCGTCCGGAGCCTGTACTCCGCAACGGGAGAGGCCACAACAGTGAGAGGCCCACGTACCGCAAAAAAAAAAAAAAAAAAAATTTGGCCAGACACCAATACAGGAACTGCTAACTTATCAGACACCCCCTCCTGGGAATTCCTTCTAAGGAAATAATTCTAAAGAAGAACAAAGTTATATGTGCACAGATGTCTTTAACAGAACTACTCTTAAGAACTAGAAACTGGCTCTAACCCAAACATCCATCAGTTAAGGAATGCTTAAGTAAACCATGAAAGTTCAATTCAACAACTAGTAGGCAACCACTGAGAATGATGGGCAGGTAATAGTTCTGTGGTTAAGGGGGTTTCAGAGTCGACAGTGTCAATCACTGACCCTGTGTCTTTGGGCACGTCTTGAACTTGGTACGCTGAAGCCTGTTTTTTTCTTCTGTAAGGATAGTGATAATGGTAGGGTTGTTTTACAGAATAAATGAAAAACAAACCTAAAAATGTTTTATCACAGTATTGGTGCTTAGTAGGCATACAGTAAGCATTAGTTATAATTACATAAAAAATGGAAAGGTTGAAAGTGCAGCTGCATTCAACCCTGTGTTGTGGACTTGGGGCCTTGTTTATATATTGGCCTAGTTATCCACGTTGTGGGGAGGACTAGTGAGACATAAGTACAGAGGTTTGCTGATGGGGAAACATTTTATAGGCTATACATTTTATCACTTATAGCCAATTATCACACAAGCATTGTACATGTGCTTTTAGCAGTAAACTTAAAGCCAGCAGTGACACACCTCATAAGTCATTATACTCTGTGATAACTAGGCAATTTTTTCCATCCCAAGCACTGGGGTCAAAAATGTGGTTGGTTGGGCTTCCCTGGTGGCGCAGTGGTTGAGAGTCCGCCTGCTGATGCAGGGGACATGGGTTCGTGCCCCGGTCTGGGAAGATCCCATATGCCGTGGAGCGGCTAGGCCCGTGAGCCGTGGCCGCTGAACCTGCCCGTCTGGAGCCTGTGCTCCGCAACGGGAGAGGCCACAACAGTGAGAGGCCCGCATACCGCAAAAAAAAAAAAAAAAAAAAAAAAAAATGTGGTTGAAAGCAAAACAGTAGCTTTCCACTAGAATTCTTCAAATTTCTTACCCAGTTCAGCAGTATGATCTGAAAGTTATCGTATGTTTTCCATATAATTTAACATACTAAATAATTCTAGTTACTTTAATATTTCTTCTGAGATGTCTAGGGGCCCTTTGGAATACTCGAAGTTAGCTTGAGAAAGAAACTTACTGTTATCAAAAGCACCTCAATATTCCTGAAAAATTTTGTTCTCTTAACAGGGAGAAAGAAAACCTAATTCCAGTTTTGTACCAGCTTACTATTAATAACAAAGTTCATTTACCTAATTAAATCCAATCTAATCTTTTTTTTTTGGCTGCATTGGGTCTTTGTTGCCGTGCATGGGCCTTCTCTAGTTTCATAGAGCGGGGGCTACTCTTTGCTGCGGTGCACGACCTTCTCATTGCAGTGGCTTCTTTTGTTGCAGACCAGGGGCTCTAGGCGCACAGGCTTCAGTAGTTGTGGCACACAGGCTCCAGAGCGCACGCTCAGTAGTTGTGGTGCACAGGCTTAGCTGCTCCGCGGCATGTGGGATCTTCCCGGACCAGGGCTTGAACCGTGTCCCCTGCATTGGCAGATGGATTCTTAACCACTACGCTACCAGGGAAGCCTGCAATCTAATTTTTTTTTTTTTTTTTTTTTTGTGGTACGTGGGCCTCTCACTGTTGTGGCCTCTCCCGTTGCGGAGCACAGGCTCCGGACGTGCAGGCTCAGCAGCCATGGCTCACGGACCTAGCGGCTCCGCAGCATGTGGGATCTTCCCGGACCGGGGCATGAACCCGTGTCCCCTGCATCGGCAAGCGGACTCTCAACCACTGCGCCACCAGGGAAGCCCCCGCAATCTAATCTTAATCACTCCTTCAATGTACAAAATTCTTTTCTCAAAATTCCCTTTTTTCACAAACCTTTTATCACTTTTTGTATCCATATGATTTGTCCCTTTTCTTTGCCCATCCAAAAACAACCAACTGTAGGACAAATTATTATCCTCATTTTTCCTCAACAAATATATCTCCATTCTTTATACTTTCTCTCGCCGACAACACATATCCTACTTGCTTTCCACACTGAAATGCTTCCCTTATCATTTTTAGTAGCTTTAATTACATATTACAATTTTTAACCCTTAAAAGCCTTAACAAAACCAAGAAACAAGTAATTGAACTGTTGTCAATGGCTGTGATACAAACTAGGGAAAAGTGTGTCATTTACTGATTGGCAAACTTAAGAACATACTCCATAACCTCTAAAAACTTACATTTTTCTCATAGCATAATTTCTCTTTAATGTGGTACAAGATGTGTGTTTAATAAACCCAAACATCCTTTGAAGTTTTACTATTTAACCCAAGGCTGAAGTCTCAGGCAAAGTGGGCTGTGTTTGTATTTCAAGGACATGATAAGAGTTAACATCAAGCTTTCTCCTATGCATATTTTGGTTCTCTCAGGGTCAGAATTCTGAAAACAGTATTTTATCAAGCCAGCTTTCTCTAACTGCATATGCAAAAAGAATCGGTTTTGGAATTTCAAAAGAGTTTCATCTTATCCATTCTTTTCCAAAGTATAAAGAATACTGTTGTCATATATTGTTTAAAAAATTATCTTCCAAAAAAAAATTATCTTCCTTTTTCTTTAGTCGTAATCTCATAGCTAAAATTTTTCTAATGAATTGAACCTGACCTTACCATTTTACAAAAGACAGCAAAGATACCAATCACACAAATGAAATACACACTGACATACCAGAAGACACAACTGTCACAATCCTCTAAGACAGTGACCCATGTGGAGTCCCAAACACTTCCCCAACACAAAGGGTCCTCGACAGTAGACACACGTCAGAACCAACTGGCAAAATGCCCAAATGACACACTCAGTGCTCACAAACAGCCCTCAATGTCAGACACGTCAGAACCAATTGGCAAAATACGCAGATAGCACTTCGTGCTCAAAAGAGAAGTTTGCCCGGCTGCACACCCGTGGACTTACTCGGTCATGGAGCTCGTCAGTTTGTCCAGCATGTTTCCGTTCCACCAAGGAAAATCGTACGCTGACAGCCAGTGCCGAGCAGGGGAGAAACAGGGAGGAACCCCCAAACACACGGTTTCGGCAGCTGCTAGGAGCGTCCCCCCAAACCCCCTTCGAGGGCCAGCGAGCCTCGAGCAGCGGCTCCTCACAGCCATCCCGGCGCGTCATCATGGCGGCTCAGCAGGGGAAAACCCCGGGAGCAGATATCGCGAGAGTGCAGCAGCCCTAGGTTGGGAGCCAGAAACTGTAACCGAAAATAGGGTTGGGCTCGCCGCTCTAAAGCCAATAAAGAGGCCAGGTTGGTGGGAAGGAAAGTTTGCTTTATTTCAGAGGCCGGCAGCCTGGCGGGGGAGGGGGCAGAGGCCTGTCCAAAGGCCGACTCCCCCCACTGACAATCAGTGGGCAAGAGCTTTTATACATGCTGGGAGCGGGCGCAGTCAGCTCTGACAGTCATCTTGACGTTGATCATCGGTGGTCTGATCAGCGTCATCTTGATTGTTTTAAGTGCAGTTAATGTTCAGTTCCAGGGTCAATTTGTTCCATTTCTTTAAGGCCAGCTCTCAGAATTGTGACTGCTTATGTCGTGGCTATAGCCTGGTCATCATGTAACTTCTTCCACCTTGCGGGGTTTCAGTATCTGTAAGACAACTCACAGGGTATGGCTCAGAATATTACCTATAGCCCTTGAGGAGGAACTAAAAGTCCTTGACTTTGCTTAATGACTAACCTATTATTATTTGGTCTTGTTGGACTGTTTTCCTTTGTTTCTGCATTTTCTCACTTCTCTGATTAAACTTATTCTTTGGCTAAAGTTTTTCCACAGACAAAAGGCAGCCTGAGGACATGGGGGGCAAGCACCATAGGGTCCTGCTCCGTTTCACTAGGACACTGCATTCTTGTGGTTTCCTTCCCACCTCTCTGCTTGTCCCCATTTCTTCAACGTGTATATTGCGGAGAGCCTCAGAGTCCAGCCCTCAGGCCTCTCTCTCTGTTCTGTCTACACTCACTGACTTGGGGATCTTCCAGTCCAAGATAAATAACATCTAAAGGCTGAGGAGTCACAAAGTTATATTTTCATCCTAGACCTCTCTTGGAACTCTAAATCCATATAGCCAACTGCCTAGTTGACATCTCCACTTGAATATCTGATTGGCATTTTTAAAGTTAACAAATTCAAAACCAAGTTCCCAAACCTACTCCTTCTGTAGTCTTCCCCCATCTTTCAGAGCCCAGAAGCTGTGGAGTATGACCCTTGGCCCTTTGCTTTCTCTTACCTCCACATCTGACCCATCAGCAGATCCCCCGGCTCTACCATCAGACTGTGTCCAGCGTCTCGCTACTTAGCCACTCTCCTGCTGCCACCCTGATCCAGGTTTCCACCTCTCAGCCAGATTAAAGTAGCCTCTGTAATGGTTCCCCTGCTTCAGACTTCACCCTGCTTCAAATATTTTTTTAGTATATCTACCACTGATCCTTTTAAAATATGGTAGATCATGTCATGCCTCAGCTAACCTTCCAATGACTTCCAGACTCACTCAGAACATAAGCCAGTGTCCTTACAATAGCCTTCAGGGCCCTAAATGATCTGGCCCCCATCATCTGTCTGCTGCCACTTCTACTAACCTTCCCTGCTGACTCCACCTCCGTTGCTCTGGCCTCCTTGCTGTTCATCAGATGCGCCAGCCACACCCAGCCTGGTGCTTCTCTTGCCTGCAGTGCGCTTCTTCTAGGTATTCATGTTGTGTGTTTGTTCATTTCTTTCAACTCTTTGCTGAAATGTCGCCTTCTTAATAAGGCCTTCCCTCATTATTTTAAATTGTGTGTGTGCATGCGCACACATAAATACGTACACAAGCATCCTCACACTCTCTAATATCCTTTGTGATTTTTGAAAAAATCATCTAAAGTTTTACATTCTTAGTTACTTTACCTCAACTCCATAAGGGCAGTGACTCTTGTCTGTTTTCTTTACGTCTGTATCCCCAGCATCTAGAATAGTGTCTGGCATATAGTAGGTGCTCTATAAATATGACCAAATGAATGAAGAAATGAATATCAAATGCCAAGGCACTGATAAATAGGGGTACACTGAACAAAGACACAGTTTTTTCAGACTTTCAGCTTCTAGTTGAATGAGACATCCAGACAAATTAACCTGCGATTGTCGTGTCTATCATGGAAGCACTGAGGGCCGTGAGAACCCAGAGGAGGAGCTTGCAACCCAGACTTAGGGGGTCAGGGAATATTTCTTGGAGAAAATAACATGTAAACTGAGACCAGAGATTGGAGACTTCGGTTTCTGTCCTGGCACGTAAGGATCTTAGAAGTCTTCACTCCATCTTAACAACAAGTAAAAAGCTAAACAAACTATGATGTCTTCTGGGGGAACTCAGAGGACCACAGTTGAGAGGGCCTGGAGCATAGTAGAAGGGAGAAGTTGGAAGTGGTAAGCAGGGCCAAACATGAAGAGCCTTGGAAGTCACATCAAGGAGTTTGGAATTTATCTTGAGGGTATTATGTCACGTTGAACAGTTTTGGGCAGTGAGGAAAAAGAAGTGGTTGGAATAGGGGAGAGCATACAAATTAGAAAAAAATCTGTAATATTCTGTGCTGGAGGTAATGGTGGCCTGATCCAAGGCAGTTGCAGAGGGGTGAGAATGAGCAGATCCTAGAGTTATTTAGGAAGTAGAACCAACAGGCTTGGCGCAAGGGCAAGGGAAGAGTCATGGATGGTGGCCTGGCTTTCTGGTTTGCAACATGGAGTTGATGAGCTGGAGCACATGAGAGGAGGACCAGATGTGGGTTGGGGTGGAGGAGATACATGAAATTCTTTTGTTTGGGATGGGCTTAGTGGAGATATCCAGGTGTGGATTGTGTATGGATCCAGTACTCAGCAGAGAGATCTAGGATGGAGGGAAAAAACAGGTTGGGAGTCTCATCATGTAGATGGTACTTTAAGGATAAAATCTCCCAGGGTGGGGGAGGGGGTGTGGAGGAATGATAGAAGAAAGCCTAAGACAGACAGACTCCTCTACAGAACACCAGTATTCAAGGATGGCTAGAGGAAGGGGAGCTGAGAAAGGTTGCTGAGAGGGAGGAACTGGAGAGACGGGAGGATTTGGTGTCATGCAAGCTGAGGGAGTAGACTATACCAGCAAGAGAGAATGTCTAGTGTCACTTCTATGGAGAAGTAGATGGGATGAGGATGAAGTGTTCCTGGGTGTCCCTAAGAAGTCCTGGTGAGCTCTCTGAGAGCAGACTCAGTGCAGCGCGTCCCACCCAGAGGCACATGATGTCAGCTGGCCCCACTGTCAGTGATGCTAACCTTGCTTACTTGGTTGAGGTGGTGATTTCTAGACTTTTCCATTGTAAAGGTACATTTTCTTACTTGTAAAATTGATAATTTGAGGGATCATATTTTGAAAATGTGTAACTATTCCATTCTTCAACAGTCTTTTCACCCAAGGGTTTTAGAATTCCCTGATGATTCTTGCTTGAATCCGTCTATTATTTTAGTGATTGCAAAAATGGTGATTTTAAAAATTTCATCATTCCTTCTCCCTTTGTTACTTGGCATTCTGCATAATAACTCTGAAAGTCACTAAGCAGTAATAATGATCACATGAATACATTTTGCTTTGCTCCCCAGGAGCTGAGTTCCTGAAAAATTTGTGTGTAACTGAGCAATATTTCCATAGGAGTATTTCAGAGGTATATTTCCATTGGAAAAAAGAAATCCCCATGGCCTTATAAAAAGTATTTAAGAAAGGACACCTTCTAATATATTTAACAGATAAAAACCCTTAAATAAAATGTAGACAACCATAGCAGTCAATAATATATAATACTGAAAATACCATATTGTGCAGTGTTACGAACTCGTGATGAAGATACAAGTCTTCTCTTGCTGAAAGATTATTTACGACTTTCTTTTTTGTAACCAAAAATGAAATTCAGCTACGATTTTCTGACATGTTTGTTATGTGGGTGGTGACATCACAGGTAGTTAACATTCCATCTTCAGTGCTGTGGTCAAGTTACTAACCCTTTGGGCCTTATTTTCTCCTTTGTAAGTTGAGGTGTAAGCAGATGATAAGGTCCTCTCATATTCTTAACGTTGGATGATTAAAACGTTTGGATGATTAAAACGTTTATTTATTATAATATACATTAGGCTTCCTACTTCTCTTTGGCTAAAGTTATTATGTTTACACTCACTGGAAAAAAAAGTTGTAAAAAAGAAGCTGAAGGGAGCAGAAGAAAGGAAGACAAAAGTGGAAAAAAACCATGAAGCATGATAATAGATTATGGTAGGTCTCAGTTTCCCGTTCAGGAGTATGTGCTATAGGAGTCTCTTATTTTTTCCACACAAAAGAATTTTTAATAAGACCTCCCTTGACAAACAAAATCAGAGATATCTTTATAAACCAGCAAGGAGGAGGGGTTTAATAACCCACTGGCTCCACGATGTTTTCTCTCCAATCACTCAGCTACTCCCAGCTGTATCCTGACAGGAAACACTCCTTTGAACGTAGTAATAGAAGAAAGATGAATTTCTACCCTTAGTAACCCAAGGAGAATTTATTCTAACTTATTTCGTATTTCAGGTGCCTCTTATCTTCTGTGCCCCAGCAGGACTGGAAAACTGGCTCTCTACTTATTACTCATTTCTTATTAAACTAATGAGTCAATTACAGTATTTTGTACCTGAGATTTCTGGTCTCTGTGAAGAACGAAGGGGTGGAAGGGATGAGGGGAAGGGATGAGGGGAAGGGATGGCGTGTTTTGCTGGGAGATGGTGCACTTTAGTAGAGAGGCTAGGGAAAAGGTCATTGTGCCTTACTGGTTTTTTTCCAAGCAAAATATATTTTAATAATATAGAAAATATAAAAGTCCTTAACTTGATCACAGACATCATTTGAAAGTCAGTAGCACCCATCTTATAATTTGCAATTTGTCGACCATTGCTATTAAAGTAAATAAATTCTTATACAGTAGTTATTTTGAGATCCCGAACAATGCAATGAAATACGAAAAACAATTAAAAATATAAATATTTGTAGTAAAGGCATGACTCTAATTCTTTGGGTAAATAACTAAATTTTCTTAGACAAATCCAAGGAAGTCAACCTCAGCATTCTGGGCCTTGCTGTTTTAATTTTTTTTAATCCCTATTTAACGACACAGGGTCCCTTACAAAGTGGAAGCCAGTTCTCTCCAAGAGTGAGTGGCAGAAGAAGCTGAGTCCAGAGCAGTTCCATGTCACGAGAGAAAAAGGGACGGAACCGGTAAGCTACACGGACTGACAGTTTCTGAGTAGATGTGTTGGGGGCAGGGCAGGACAGGTTGGAATCTATCTTGCTACAAAACCTAACTCATCATCTGCTCTGCAAATCTGGTGCCTTTCATTGCTCTCCTTCTTCGGCCATGAATATCTATCCAGTTGTGCAAACCAGAATCCTTCCTCTGGACACACTGCCCTCCGTCGTCGCCTCGCCCACCCATTCTGCCTCCTAAAGAACCTTCCCATCCTCGGCTTCCCTCCGCTGCTCTCACCTGCAGGCTGGTCCAGGCTCCCCGCAGCCCTGGCTTGCGTGCATTTGCCTCCAGCTGCTCTCCTCACAGCTGCCCTCCTCACAGCTGCCATTCTCTTTTGGAAACAGATCTGACCACATCACCCCTGCTCGAAATTCTTCAGTGGCTTCCCACTGCTTTCAAAGTAAAGAGAAAAGTTGAAAAGTGGCTAATGTGGCCCTAAAGGCTCTGGCCCCTACCTCCACCCCCTGTCCTCAGATCTGGCCACATTTCCCCCTGGTCGCTGCACTCCGGCCACACTATCCTCTTTCAGCTCTCAGACCCTGGGCTTCCCCTCCATTCGGGCCTTTACACCCTGTGTCCTCCCCCACCACCAACACCCGGACCCATTCACACGTACCTTTCAGCTCTCAGCCCCACTCTCACTGCCACAGGGAAGCCTTTCCTCAGCCCCGATGGGTTTGCTTTTACCAGTACTTTCTCTTCTTAGCACTTGCCATCCTTGGTATATACCCCAGCACATAGCGTGGTGCCTGCAGATAACAGGCGCTCAAAAAATAAACCGTGGTGACTGTCACATGACTGCAGGCCATGAGAAGGACACATTATTGAAGCCGCCTTCAGTAATCTCAGCTTTCTTTCATTTCCTGAGAGAACAGCCCTCAGTGGTTCCTCATTATAGTAGGTACCGTGTTTACTGTGCTGCATTTCCCAACAAGTAGTCTGTCTTAGTCCCAAATATGACCACTGGAATATAGTTATTGAACCAGGTTATTAGATATTTTCATTGGTGAAGCAGACCCCACGGAGTGGACCACAGTGCAGCGGTTTCAAAAGCTGTAGAATATTTATATCTTTGAATTTAGCAGTCCCTGCAAAATTCAGGTAAGCTGTCCGTCCATGTGCTATGACCGTGTAACCGTGGTCTCACCCTCAACTTCGCCACCGATGCTAAAGCCGTTAGACAGGCCAGCAGATCCCAATAGATTCTGGTGAAATACTGGTATTTTTGAAAACTTCCTGTGGGTGGGATTTTAATAAAGGCTTCACTGGGAAAGAGACTACATTAGCCATAGTGCAGATAGCACAGGGGAGCCACACGTGAGTCCCTGTGCAGTTGTGTGCATTCCCATAGCATTGTAAGCCGGCCCTATTCTGAGGGACAGAGCCACGCAGGGTGTGGAGCTGGAGACGGCAGCCTGGAGATGAGCTGCCAGATGTTTAGGAGAATAAATATGTGGGATTTTCAAACGAATGGTATAATATACTCTGTGCATTTGGCCGTTTGACAAAATGAGCATCATCTGTTATTTTAAGTAATGTTATAAATCCCTTTCAGTTGATCCATTTCCACAGTTAACTTTTTAGAACGCTGCAGAACTATAAGCCTTAGTTAGCTCCATGAGGGTAAGGAAAGAGAAGTAAAACACCTCAGCTTTCTATTTGGTGACTCAAAATTAAAATTCAGTTGCACATGCTTTTTATTGGACAGCAGTAATTTGCTAGCACTCTGCTAGGTACGACGAAGGGGTTTACAGACTTTGCATGGTTTGAAAACCCAGGGGAAGGTGTATCTTGAAAGTGTATCTTGAAAGTAAATGGTTTGAAAACCCAGGGGAAGGTGTATCTTGAAAGTCATTACGTCTCTGACTCTGACAGTCACGCATTTCAGTTCTCTCTTCTAAATAATTCTTGAATCTATTCTAGTCTTTTTATTTCCACTGCTCCTGCCACAGTTAAATCTAGGCTTGAACTGGTGGCCGTTTGACTGTCCTTTGCCTCCAGTGTCTTCCTGCCCCAATTCCAATCCATTCTTCATGTGCATGTCAAGTACTCCTTCTGTTGCTAAAAAACAGCTCTGATCGTGTGCACACCCACTTTAAAAGTTTCCAACGGCTTTCCATTTTCAGTGGGATGGCACGAAAACTCTTTAGCGTGGTCTGACAGAGCCACTATGATCTGGCCCTCCCCACCTTTGCAGCAACCTCTTCTCCCTTCTCCACCTTGCCCTGTTCTGTCACGTGGGCCCAGCCCAGGCTGCTTGTCTGTCTGAAATACTCTTCCATTTCTTCATCTGATTAACTCTTACTCATCCTTCCGAACTCAGTTTAGTGTCTTGGCATTTCCTGTAATAAACACCAATCAGCCATGCAATGAAAAATAATGATGATAGAAGATTAAAGAAAAAGAAAACCCTGATCTCAGACATCTCAGACGTTACCTGGTGCAGAAAGCCTTGGTGAAAACTCCCCTAGTAGTAAAGGGCCTAGTGCTATCCTCACTCCCTACTAACCTCTCCATCAGAGCTCCTGTCATGTGGTGTGACAGCTGCCAGCTCACGTGTCTCTTCCCAATTTGGTAGCAGATTCCAAGTGCAGGAACTGTGGGTTGGTTTGGTTTCATTTTGTTTTTCCATCTCTGCAGCCTTAGTACCCAGTCCAGCACTGGATACATACTAGGTTTTCAAGTAAATACTGGAATGAACAAGCGAGAAGCCCTAAATAAGTGATAGGCCTTGTATAAAACTGGGGAGGAAGGGTGAGAGGGCAGACAGAGGAAATCAGGTAAGGAGGCGGAGGAGAGATGTCATTTCATAAAATACATCAGCTAAGGATTCTTTTATGTTTGATTTTTTTTCTTTAACTTACTGTGCTATCAGTTCCCTGTCACTTCCTCTGCCCAACTGTCCCTGCAATGACAGAATTATATTTTGAATATTATCAGGCTGTCCCGATCGCATGAGTAGGCTTCTCTAGATCACCTTCAGGTCTGGGTAGCCCTTTGGCATGTGTGCCTCATCAGCCCAGGTGGGGGGGATGCGAAACTTCCTTTTCATTCCAGATGCCCATTCATGCCAGCGTTGGGTACAGGCCTTCGAGGGGACGGGCCAGAAAAAGACCAGCTCACCACCGTTCGGATGTCTGCAGCCAAGTTCAGGGTTTTTAAAGAGGGAAAACATCCAAGTGTGCTGAGATGGTGGGCTCAGTAGGTTAATTTGAAATTGTCCATTATGCAGCTGCCTGAAAATGTGCTGTTAATCCTACCACGAGGAGTGTGAATGTTTGACCTGTGGACTTGTCGAGGTAGGACGTCTCGAGAGGACCAAGGGGGCTGCTCGTTTCCTGAGTCAGCGCTGGGACTCAGTGACCCACCCTGTGCCTCAGCTTCTCTCCATAAAATGGGACAGTGCCTGCCACTAGCCACTGCTTGTAGATTTTCACACTAGGCTTGTTCAAGAGTTTCTTTTTTTTTTTTTCTTTTGCGGTACGTGGGCCTCTCACTGTTGTGGCCTCTCCCATTACGGAGCACAGGCTCCGGACGCGCGGGCTCAGCGGCCATGGCTCACGGGCCCAGCCGCTCTGCGGCATGTGGGAATCTTCCCGGACCAGGGCACGAACCCCTGTCCCCTGCATCGGCAGGCGGACTCTCAACCACTGCGCCACCACGGAAGCCCAAGAGTTTCTTTTTTTTAACATTCCTTTGACAGGAGATGACGAAAGGAACTGGGCAAAAATAGTCTTTTTTTTTTTTTTTCAAACAATGAGATCAGTTTACAAAATAACATTAAAAAAAATTAGTCTTGGCTCATTCATTGCCTCAAGTCTCCTTGTGTTCCTCTCGGAACCTGCAAACTCCTAAGCCACAATTAACGTGGTAATTTCATCTAAGTAGTAACTTAGGCCCTGGGAGAATCTAGCTCATTATTTAGCATTTATTAAGTATGCAGTGTCCTAAACACCACGTGAAGCATATTAAAGGCACAAGCTAATCTCACTGAGCTTTGCTTTTTATATACCTATATCCTGTCTTTAATTGGAGATTTCAAAGTGTTTTAGACAGTGGACTAGATTCCTGTTGTATTAATAACTCTTTTGAAATGGTGACCAAGATCTTACACAATCCAGAGGTGCGGTTCTCTTGCTTTTTCACAGGCTTTGATGTTCTTGGGTGAAACATGCTATGTAAATACAAAGCATTATTAATGTCATAATTTGAATATTTGGCACAATAAAGCCCGGTCGTAAACAAGCCTGTAGGCTTCTTCACTGGGCGTGTTGTAATTTTCTCTCCAGTGATATTTGCACTTTGTAAGATTAGTACAAAAATTCCTTTATTGGGAGACTTAATCTTGGATTTGGATTTGCTGTATTGTGTCCTGCTGGCGTTATGAGAAACCTGAAGGTGATGTATCTCATTTACTTTCAGCCTTTCAGTGGGATCTACCTGAACAACAAGGAATCAGGAATGTATCACTGTGTGTGCTGTGACAGCCCGCTTTTCAGGTGAGATAAAGATCAAAAGGTACCGAAGGAGAGTAAGCCTCTAAATTCATACAGCTCTGCCTTCTGGGGCCATGATGTTTTTAATTGCCCTTCTCATTTGGCCTGGTTGCTATAAGGAGGGCTGTTCATTTAAGATTCTTGCCTATCTTGATTATTTCTAGTGTTTAGAGCATTAACTTCTTAGCCTATATTCTTTCTTTCTGTATCCCCAAGAAAGAGCTAAAAACAAAACAAACTTGGTGGGCACCTTACGATAAAGCTATTAGAGTTTTTTTCCTGGGAAAGTATTTAAATAAATCTAAACCATAATGGTATTTGCTTGGCCATGTGATTAAAACTGTATCTCTCCCAGGGAGAAATGGGTTTATAATTTAATTTAGGAAATGTAGAATTTTATGAGGATAGATTCCCCACAGTGCTTGACGGTAGTGAATACCATGCTCTCTTCTATGTAGCTAAAAGTAAATTTAATTGTCCCTTGATTTCAAAGCCTCTTTTAAGTCGATCAGGATCTGAAATCTCTCAACAAAGGCTTTTTTGTTTAGACATGCAGGAAACAGTCTAAAAAAAGTAGATTCGATGAAGAAGAAAGGAACACATCTTTGAAGTCCTGTTTTTCAGAACTTCAAAGATGTTTTCCTTTCTTTTGCATCAACCCTAAATTGGTTTAGACTAAAATATAAATCAAGCCAGCTCTGTGAATCTTCCATTAGGCAGTGCTTCATTATGTGCCTTGGGCTTTGAGCAGACCTGGGCTTTCCTAGGCTGCTAATGTGGGCTGAATTTGGAAAGCCAGACCCCGCCTGCAAGGATGAGGAACAATTAGG
Source organism: Lagenorhynchus albirostris (assembly GCF_949774975.1). NCBI lineage: Eukaryota > Metazoa > Chordata > Mammalia > Artiodactyla > Delphinidae > Lagenorhynchus > Lagenorhynchus albirostris. Next base: position 180,163,726 of record NC_083095.1, read on the forward strand.
ATCGATTTTCCTTCACACTTACGGAAGGGCAGACCTTTGTCCGGATTCATTCACTCTGTCGGTGGCTGGTGAGGAGATAGAGATGGCAGTCAGGGGAATTCCCTGGCAGTCCAGTGGTTAGGACTCCTTGCTCTCACTGCCAAGGGCCCGGGTTCAATCCCTGGTCGGGGAGCTAAGATCCCACAAGCCTTGCGGCACGGCAAATAAATAAATAAATAAATAATAAAATAAATCTTTAAAAAAAAAAGAAAGATGGCAGTCAGGCTGAGATGGCCTGGGGGAAGCTAGGAACAGTAAAATGGATGCATATTTCTGAACCATTAGTTATTCTTTGACCTTTGGTTCTATTAAAAGGGAGAAGTGGGACCTTGAGATGGCCACTCTGCTTTTAGCCAAAGAACCGTGTTGTAAAAGTATAAAGCACGGCCTTGTGACTATGTAGTAAACAGCCAGATGTTCTGTTTCCATCTTTTGACTGTGAAGGCAAAAGATGTGAGGTCATCTTTCAAGAGCATGTTCCTTCCTACATCTGAGTCTTTGTTTTCAACTTCATTCATTCAACTTCACAGGCTCCGGACGCACAGACTCAGCAGCCATGGCTCACGGGCCCAGCCGCTCCGCGGCATGTGGGATCTTCCCAGACCGGGGCACGAACCCGCGTCCCCTGCATCGGCAGGCGGACTCTCAACCACTGCGCCACCAGGGAAGCCCTCCATTTTCATTTCTTTAAGGACTTTTGAGTTTGTTCCATTTTTTTCCTCCCACTGCTGCTGCTGCTGCAGCTGAGACTGAGAAAAATAAGAATATATTCATAAGAATCTTTTATGTTCCAGAACGTACTCTTCTTAAAGATGCATTTATTTATAGGAGAGACAGTGTAGTACAGTGGTTAAGTCTGTAGATGTACATCCTGGCTTCACTGCTGTGTGACCTCAGGCAAGTTTCTTAACCTCTCTGTGCCTCAGTTTCCCCACCTGTAACATGAGCATGCTAGTAGTACTGAATTCATAAAGTTGTTGGGAGGATTAACTGAGTTATGAGTTAATACATGTGAAAGCACCAGAGCAATGCCTCACACATGCCAAGCACTGGATACATGTTAGCAATGAGACATTCTTAGAGACAGATCCTTCTTAGGGCCATATACATGAATGTGTCTCTGATAATGAGGAACTCTTGAGAATTTTTTCTAATTAATGAGAATCTATAAATGAAGACTATATTCCTGACAGCGCTTCCCATTCAGGAGGGTGGATAGCTGTAGGGATTCTTGTTTGACCTCTCATTTTCCCTCTCTCTCTGTCCCCAGTCTCCAGCCTCAGTAATAGACAGCAGGAGTAGAAAAGAAAGAAACATTCCTTCAAATGCTTGTACAGAGTCAAAACCAGGTGAAAAGTCAACCAAAACTAAACAGTTAAGGAATCAAGTGGATGAGGGATCACTGTCTCCTGGCTGCTGGGCTCCTTGCTGCCTGCACACTTCCCTTCAGGCCAAACCAGTATAGTGCACATTCTGGGGGAGATAACTCAGAGACATTTAGTCCAGGGTTTCCAAGTCAAGAGCGCTCTAGGGATTTTATCACTCCCCTGGGGACTCCAGGCTGTTGCTTCCTTAACCTTGGAATTTTGTGACTTTGCCCCTCCCCTGCTTCCTCTATTCCCCTCCGTTCTCCTCCCCCTGCCCCCCCCAACACTGATTCTGAAAGTGTTTATTAAAATCTACTGTGAGATCACATGTTTCATGGTCATAAATCTCAGAATAGAAGGAAACTGAGAGCCTGATGTTAGTTCCCTTTTTACAGAATATCCTGACATCCTAGGTGTTAATAGGAACTTAGTAACATTGTTAACCTTTTGTGATCTCCCATTCCTTCAAAGGAATGGAAATTCTCCTACCAGGAGGGTTGTCAGTTATCACCAAGTGCCTCTGCTGCTGTTTGGGGGGCTGTGGAATTTCCAGAAACTAAGATAAAAACAAAGCAAATAAACATATAACAAAACTAAACAAAAGAAGCACCTCTAAGAGTACATGACTAAAGATGGTCCAGAATGGTTTTAGCTTCTCAAGGCAGGGCCTTACAATCTGCTAATCATTTAAATATGTATGTTGGAATTTCTAATTCACCTTAATATTTAAGTTTTCACTCTTAAATGATACATGATGGGCCTCTCATATTACCTGGTAAAATCTCCCGATTCTGTTAATTGCATCAATAAAACTTTTATTGTTTCCCATCAAATGTTTTAAATGACTTTTTATTAGTCTTAGATTCATTCATTAAAAGAAGTATTATATTCATAATTCTCCATCAAAATTCCTTTAATGATCACTAGTTTATATATAATGTTCAGTGTGGAAAAGCTATGATTAAAAGATACTTAAAGTGTTTTTCCCTGGACCAAAGTAGCTCGGATGAATATTTTTGAACCCTTGGAAAACAAAAAGGGTTGCAGAGAACCCAATCTGAATGTGCAGACACTTCTCATTGGACCCACAGCTGCTCAAATTTCATGGATACCTGTTACTACTACTAATAATGGTATTTAAAAAATAATAGCTACTGACTTAAGTACCACGTGTCTGACACTATGCTAAAAACAGTAAAGTAGAAAGCATCTCAGTTAATCCTCTCAGTAACCCCATGAAATAACAATGCCATTATGATTCTGAAGATCAGGACACAGGCTTTACAAGATTAAATAACTTGCCAAGGTTGCATGGACATAACAGACAGAGCCTGGCTTCACACCCGAGTCTCTCAGAAGTCAACCTCAGAGCTATACCTGAGTTCCTGGGATCTCTTCAGGGCTCTTCTAGGTGCTCCCTTTTGCAACTGCGTATCCGCGAGACCACATCCTCTTCCTACACTTCAGTCGAAACAGCACTGCAGCAGACTGAATGCACGAGCACATATAGTCAATTGTCATTTTTTTTAAGCTAGACATTAAAGAGATTTACAAAGTTATAAAACAGTGCAACTCTTCCCACTAAATGTTTGTTTCAGTTTCGAAAATAGAATTATTGTTGTAAAAATAGGTTATGTTAGCATGTAATGAATTTATTATTTTTAAAAATAATTTAATGCATATATTTTTTTTAATTCTCACTTACAATTTCTAATTTGTTAAGTATCGATAGACAAAACTCATGTAAACAAAAGTTCTCAGAGATCCTCAGTAATTTTGTAGTACAGAGGGGTCCCAAGACCAGAACGTTTGAGTCTCTGTCTTGCACTAGACTCTTTCTGCTGGGGTTCGTGCTCTAAACTGAGCTTCCTTCTGTGCTCCTAGTCTAGGGATTTGATTATTTGCCACTTTTCCCCCCTCTTTACTCAGTTTTTGGTGTTTTGAGGGTTTTTTTGAAGAATTTACAATTCATTTCTTGTCTCTCCTCCTCAGATAGAGAGAGCCATTTCCCTGCCCTTTAAAATGTTTTCCTAGTGTGATTTAAGGAGTCGTCTTTCAAAGCACTTAGAGTGAGTCTCTGATGAGTAGATTTGCCTGTTGCCCTCCTCCTCTTGCCGGCTCCTCTGCCACCACCATCACCCGCCCCCAGCATCATTCGTCCCTGTGGCGCTTCCCCGGGAAGGTCACTGCACTGCGGTGATGACTCTGGGTGCCCAGGCTTATCTATCACCACTTGCCCCACAGCACAGCTCCTTAAACCCTCAGAGCATCTCTATAACATAGATACGATTATCCGCATGTTTCAGATGAGAAAACTGAGGCTTGGAGAGAATAAGCAGCCTGTCCAATTTCACCGGCTAAGAAGTGACAGAGGCAGCTCCTGAACCCCTGAAGGCAGTCAGGCTTTGAATTTCGATAACCCGAAGTTCCGGTGGCTGAAGACGGCTGTTTCATCAGTTCTCACGCTTCTCTGATACACTAAACTCACAATGCCCTCCTGTGACCACTATTATTTCATTCCGATTTCCCCCTTTCCTACGTTTAGAACACAGGGATTTGATCTGTTTCCTAACGTGCAGCAGTTCACAAAGCTCCTCATGTTTTTAGTCCTTGAGAGGGATGCCTTCGACATCAAAGGAACAAGAAATCTTTGACCTGATGAGACGGCGTCCTTAATAGTGGAGATGCAGTGGGCAGATTCCTGTGGAACCAGTGGTTCACAGAACTGGCCTTGGGGTCTGGCAGAGGAGAAGGGAATCGAATCGTGCTTGGAAGAAAAATGATTCGGGGCATAAAATGCTCTTTGTATGGTAATAGCAGCCTTCACAGCTGTAATGTCATAATGTCTAACACAGCTCTGAGAAAAAGTACTGCTCGGGCACTGGATGGCCTTCGTTTTCTGAGGCTCACGGGACGTCTGGCTCTGATGAGAGTAACACAGGGATCCTGCGACGTGTGGACACCTCGTTGGGACCAGCTCGCACAGAGGTCATCTGCAAGCAGGTGGGTGTCTTTGTTTTCTCTGATTGGCTTTCCCCAATGCCGCCCCAAATGCCACAGAGAGCTCGCTTGTCCTTGCATATCTGGTGTTATGGCCGGGAGCACTTTTGTCACGGAAGCACCTTGGGTTTCTCCCGTGCTGCTGGTCCCTATCTCCCATCACTCTGGGCACTGCAGACCCTAGAAGGAGCCTTTCCTGGTTCAAGCCTTGCAGAGATGGGAGCAGAGCAAGGATCTGAAAGAGAGAGCTGGCCCTTTACATTCTGTTGCACAGAGACAATCAGCAGGAAGGCCAAGCATAGCTGGCGTCCCTATGCCCCCTCTCACTCTGCAGCGTGTCAGCAACTGGCGGAGCAGCGCTGCAGGTGACACCAGCGCGTTATTTCTCCTGTGAGCTTGGTAGGAGACAGTGGCTTAAATCCAGACAGCATATTCACTTTGATATCCTTGGGTGCTCAAATGTTCTGGTTTTGTAAGCAGATAAATGTAGCTTAGTCTTGTCTTCAATAAAAAACAATAATAATACACTGGCTACAAGATTACCGAGTACTCACCCAGGAACTGTTAGTGCTTTAAATGTTTCGTATCAATGAATCATCACAACATCTCTATTACGTAGGTATAATTATCATCCCCATTTTATAGATGAGTAAATCAAGGCCAAAGTTAAATCACTTGCTCACATTCTCACTGATAAAGGAGAGAGATATTCACCACTACTGTGCTCTGCATCCTTTCATTTCTTAATCAAATTCTGGTATAATCGACTCTTTCCCCACACCAGTGTCAAAAACTCGAGTGGGGCAGCCATGTGGGATTCATGTGTCTGGTTTTACATAAAAAGCCTTGTCCCAGTTGAGGAATGACAGAGGCTTCTCTCCTTGCAGTGCGAAGCTCACCTTGGCCATGTGTTTCCTGATGGACCTGGGCCTACTGGTCAGAGGTTTTGCATCAACAGTGTGGCACTCAAGTTCAAACCAAGCAAGCACTGACTACCTCCAAGAGTCCCCTTCCCTCGCCACTCCCTCATTTCCAAACTCAATTTTCATAATTTATGTGAGTAGCTAGTTTTATTACCTACTAAACCAGGCTAAGTTTGCTGCTATCACCAAGCAAGTCACACCTTCTCTAACTTACTACCTGGAGTCAGCCAACCCTGGCTCTGGCTTTGATTGGAATTTCACAAAATGACAGAGGGGCAACCATTTCCATTAAATCGACTTCGGTGGGCTTTGCTTGGACCAGAGGGCATGACTCTTTGGGGACATTTGGAGGCTGATGGACAAACCAAAGAATTCCTACAAAACCACCCTGAACGTTCCATTGCAGTTAAGTTCTTCATGGACATATATAGGTGAGAGATCAAGTGAAAAGAGGAAAGAAAATATGGGGTTAGACTAATTCACAGTCCCAGCATGGAAGGAAGCAACGAGGAGGAGGGTTGTGGATGAGCTGTGCTTTGGGGGATCCACGGGACGCACGGTATTTTTTTCAAAACTTTAGACTGTCTTGAACTTTCCAGTTCCAGCTTCTCTACGGGCAACTTAAGTTTCGATGGGAGTTTGCTAGATTTCAGTGATGATGAATACAAGTGGCTACAAAATTAAACTTTAATTTAGTTCAAATAAAATATTTACTAAAATCTGTTTGCTTTTTGTCTAAGTCTGTGAATTTGCTCTTTTATAAAAATGACTAAATCAAATGCCAAAAAATAATTAGGTCATGGGGTAGTAGGTGTTTGGTTACACCAATGCTGATAGCAACTCAAGTGTTTTTTTTACACGTTGAGAGTCTTGAATAATTTGTTACTGAAAGTGTTTAAATCATTTTCTTTGAAACTTTATGGACAGAAAGGAGACTTAAGTATTCTATTTTTATTACTGAGTTATGCATTATGAACTCTTCTTCTAGTGCTTACCCTGGAAATCACAACATCCATCCTTAATTTATTACAGTCATACTAAAATTATTAATTTTTTCTACTTTTCCAAGAATGTTAACCTTAGAACACTTTAACTTCATTAACATTCTCCCATATTTTGTGTTACTATTGTCATGTATTTAATTTAATTTTATACACATATAAACCCCACAAATCATTGTTAGTGTATATGTTGATATTCATTTATCTTTACCTACATATTTGCTGTTTCTTTTGCTCTTTATTTCTTCCTGAAATCCCATGTTTCCTTGTGGGATTTTTTTTTCTTCTGCTTGAAGAACTCTTTTGCTTTTAGTGCATGATTTCTCATGGTGAATCTTCTCAGTTTCTATTGGTAAGAAAATGTATTTATTCGCCTTTCATTTTTTTTACGCTTTACTGAGGTACAATTGATATATTTAAAAATTGCACATATTTAATGTATACCTTTGGGTCTCCTTTTATTTTTGAAGAATCCTTTTCCCTGGACGTAGAATTCTAATTTGGAGAAATTTTATTTGGACATTTTACAGTTTCATTCAATTGTCTTATGGCTTCTATAGTTTCTCCTGAGAAATCAGCTGTCAGTGCAATTGTTGCTCCTCTGAAGGTAATGTGTTCCCCTCCCCCACAACTGTTTTTATGATTTTCTCTTTTTATTTGATTTTCAGCAGTTTGTAATGTGCCCTGGTGTGGTTGTCTTTGTATTTATTGTGCTTGGGGTTCACAGAGCTCTTTGAATCTTAGGTTGATACTTTCATCAGTTTTGTTATTATCTCTTTCTTTTTCACCCTAGACTCTCTCCTTTTGAATTACACAAATTTTAGACCATTAATTGCATCCCACATATCTCTAAGGCTCTTTTCTGTATCTTCCCGTTCTTTTAAATATCTGTATTTCTATGTGGATATTTTCTGTCAACCTCTTCTCTAATTTACTAGCCTTATCCTTTTGCTTGTTTAGTCTGCTGTTAAACACATCTTATGCATTCTTAATTTTAAGTGTTGTACTTTTGTAGTCCTAAAATAACCATTTGATTCTTTTGTATGGATTCCAGTTCTCTGTTAAAGTTCTCCGTCTTCAACAGGCAAAAAGAAAATTCTATGAGGCCTTTCCTCCTGAAACAGTTTGAACTTTTAATCTCTGCTCACAAAACTGATGAAAAACAGTGCTCTGCATTTCAGAGGCTTTCCACTTAGGGTTTTAGCACCCTGACCTACACAGATCCCATATTCATCTAATGTGCTAAGATGAAAACTAGCCATTTACTTAGGGTCCCCAAGTCTCTGTTATAAATGCTCTGCTCATTTCTGTGTCCCCTGGTAGATTCCCTTTGTGGGTACAAAGCCTAAATTCTCAGGCTCTTGGCAGAGTTTAGAATTGGCAAATGATCCCAGGATAAAAGGAGCTCTGTGGGGTTCTTCCCTCTCTGGAGTTGTGGCAGACAGAATAATGGCTCCCCAGAGATGTCCATATCGTAATCCCCAGACCTGTAAATGCATTACTTTCATGGTAAAAGGGTCTTTGCAGATGTGAATGAATTAAAGACCTTGATACAGGGAGATAGATTATCCTGGATTCTCCGGATGGGTCCATCCTAATCACATGAGTCTTTAGAAGTAAACCTTTCCTGGCTGGGGTCAGGGAGAGATGTGATGATGGAAGAAGGGTCGGAGAGATGCCACATTGCTGGCTTTGAAGATGGAAGTAGGTAGGACCATGAGCCCGAGAATGTGAATAGCTTCTAGGAGCTGGAAAAGGCAAGAAAATGGATTCTCCCCTAGAGCCTCAGAAAGGAACACAGCCCTGCCGACATCTTCTTTATCCCAGCGAGACTCTTTTCAGACTTCCGTGTAACCGCAAGGTAATAATGTGTTGTCTTAAGCCACCCAGTTTGTGGTTGGTTGTTCACAGCAGCAATAGAAAACTAGTACAGGAACCTTAGCCCCTTTATTTCTTGTTATCTCAGAACCTTTCTGTTGTCTACAGAGATAAGAATTGGTAATTACTTAATAATTTATAAATTAATAAATTTAACACATATTTATAAATTAATAAATAATTTCTGTATTTTGCCTAGCTCTCATTGTCCCGGATGGGAGTGCTGGTATGCTGCTAGCTATCCATTGCTCCTGGATAATAGCTCACGGTTTTAGTATCCGAAGGCTTTTAACTTTGCCCTCACAAATGTCCCTGTGAGGAAGACAAAGACAGTATGTTTTTTTGCTATTTTGTATTTGGAGTGGAAGCTCAGGAAGGTTGAGTGAATTATTCCAAATCGGATAATGCTTAAGAAGCCAAGTCAAGCCTACGACACAGGTGTCTAGACAACACGGCCAGTCCTCCTTTCATTATTATAATGTCTGTGACCCACAATCAGAATCAAGAACTCCTATATTTTAAATTATTTACATACAGTTACTTTAAGTGAAAAATTTGCTGAATGTTAATAATTTCAAACAATCATGTAACCTCTACCACAATCAAGATACAGAACAATTCCCTTACCCTAAAATGAATTAATCCCTCCCCCACCCTGACCCCAGCCAACTACTGGTATTTCTGTCACTAGAGCATTGCCTTGTCTAGCCTTCTATATAAATGGAAATATATAGCATGCAGCCCTTTGTATTTGAAGCGTTTCACTTGGCCTAACAGTTTTAAGATTCATCCATGTTATACTGTGATTTGTTCCTTTTTGTTGCTGAGCAGTATACCATAGTCTATCCATGGGTAAACAATTTATCTATTCACCAACTAACAGACATTTGGGTTGCTTCCACTTTTGGCTGTTACAAATAGTGCTGCTATGAACATTTACATACACACTGTTGTGTAAGACTTACGTTTTGATTTCTCTGGGAGTGAAATATATATTTAACTTCATAAGGTACTGTGTATGTTTTCCAAAGTGGCTGTTCTATTTTGTATTCCCAACAGCAACAAACGAACATCCAGTTGCTCCACATCCTTGTCAACACTTCCTCTTTTTTCCCCTACAGATGGCCAGTTGCCCCAGCACCATTTGTTGAAGACTTTCTTGAACGTCCTTGACATTTTTACAAAAATTAATTTACCATATAAGTGTGGGTCTATTTCTGGACCCTCTGTTCCATTGATATGTCTATCCTTATGGCATTATGTTGATTAATAATTGCTTTATAGCAAGTCGTAAAATCAGATCAATATGGGTTTCCAGCTTTGTTCTTCAAAATTGTTTTGGCTGTGCTGGTTCTTTTGCATTTCCATATAAATTTTTAAATTATCTTGAATTATATTAGATCAGTTAGGGGAGATTGACATCATAATAATGTTTGGTCCCCCAATCCATGAGCCTGGTATATCCCTCCATTTATTTAAGTCTTCTTTAATTTTTCTTTAAATATTTTTTAGCTTTAAGTGTGTGATTCTTATTTTGTTAAATTTATCCCAAAGTATTTTAATTTTCTTAATGCTATTATAAATTGAGTTGTTTAAATTGTTTCTTGGTGTTATATAGAAATACAATTAGCTTTTGTGTTTTGACCTTGTATACTGCAACCTTGCTAAATTGACTTTCTTAGCTTTTCTCTGAATTCCCTAGAGTTTTCTGCATTCACAATCATATTGTCAACAAACAAGACAGTTTTACTTCTTCCTTTCCAATCTGCCTTTTATTTCTTTTTCCGGCTTTATTCACTACCTGGGCCTTACAGTACAAAGTTAAATCAACATAGTGAGAGTGGGTATCTTTGCTTTGCCTTGTTTCTAATTTTAGATAGAAAACATGAAATCCTTCACCATTGAATATAATGTTAGCTGTAGATTCTTCATAGATGACATTAATCAGATGAGGAAGTCTCCTATTCCTAGTTGCTGAGAGATTTTATCATGAGTATTGATTTTTATCAGATTTTTTTCTGCATCTATTGAAATAATTATGTGGTTCTCCTATATTTTATTAATGTGGTGAATTACATTGGTTGATTTTCTAATGTTAAACCAACCTTGCGTTCTGAGGTGAACCTTACTTGAACATGATGTATAGTAGTATCCTTTTTGAATCCTGTTGGGTTTTATTTTCTAATATCTTGTTGAGAATTTTTGCATCTCTGTTCATGAGTGATATTGCTCCGCATTTCCCTTGTGATGTCTTTGATTTTGTAATCAAGGTAATGTTAGCATCATAAAATGAGCTGGGAAATGCTCCCTCTTCTATTTTCTGAAAAAGTCATTTTCAGACTGGTATTATTTCTTCCTTAAATGTTTGATGGAATTTACCAGTGAAGCCATCTGGATCTGAAGTTTTCTATGTGGGGAGGTTCTTAATTGTGGATTCAAGTTCCTTAATTTATATAGGTCTGTCAAGTTTTCTTAAGCCAGTTTTGGTAAATTGTTTCTTTTAAGGAATGTGTTTATTTCATTTAGATTGTCACACTTGTAGGCATTAGATTGTTCATAATAGTCTCTTATTATCCTTTTAGTGTCTGAAGGGCATGTGGTGAGGCTCCTTCTTTCATTCCTAATACTGGGAATTTGTGTCTTCCGTTTTCTTGATCACTCTAGCTAGAAGTTTTTTAATTTTCTTGGATTTATTTCAAAGGGTAGGTTTTGGGTTTACTGATTTTCTCTGTTATTTTCTGTTTTCAGTTTTATTGATTTCTACTCTTTATTCTTCCTTTTGTTTGCTTTGGGTATAATTTATTCTTTTTGTAGTTTCTTAAAGTAGAAGCTTAGATCATTGAGTTTTACACCTTTTTTTCTTTTCCCACATAGGCATTTAAAATTCTAAATTTTCCTGTATACTCTATTTTGCCTACATCTCACAAATTTTGATATGTGTATTTTCATTATCACATTTATACTATATACTATCAACATATTTTCTAGTATTGCCATGACACCGCCCACCCCGACCCTGCCACCACCCCGACCCTGCCACCGCCCCTGAGTGCACCGCAGGCTTCTCTTAGCCCCAGGCTAAACTCTGGGCAGATGAGACCAGCTGCTGTGGCTCCCTTGTGCCTTCTTCAAGCAGAGCTTGCATTCTTCACTGGAGGTCATTTGCTTCTTTTTACTCTCCAGTACTTTCAGGTAGTTGCTGTGTGTATTATGTTCAGTTTTCTGGTTGTTTTCTGCAGAAGCACAGTCATCCGTGCTTTGTATTTGAAGCATTTCACATTTCAGATGTATATATTGGTCTTATAGAACATAGAAATATGTAACAGGTGGTCTTTAACAGAGGAATTTATATTGTGATTTCCTTGATACCTAATAGCCTTTTTTAATTTTTTTCTCATAAATTCCTAGGGAATAGGTTCCAGCAGCTAGACGCCTTTCTGCTGGTTCTCATAAAGTGGGCTTCTCTGGGTGGAGCAGGCTGGGCTTCAGTTGAAGGCAGGTGCCTTTGTCTTTATCTTCCTTCTTTTTCTGGTCATTCTCCTTCACGTGTTTCGGAAAGCTATCTCAGGTCTGGGAGTGCTTAACGTGCTCAGAATGTACATTGATTCTCCTGGCAAAAATCTTGCCCTTGTTGGTTTTCAACGACACCAAAGGCATGCCGATGGGAGCAGTGGTGGGCCGTGCGTTTTTAACCGTGCCCTTCCGTCGACATCTGCAGTATCACCTTTCTGGCAAATTGGCATGTATGTGGCCAAAGTAACAACTCCAGGCTTTCTAAAGGCCTAGAGAACATATAACAGGTTCCTCTTCTCTTTCTCTTGTGCCTATAATTTTGGTGAATTACTGGAAGAAGGAGGTTCCAGCCAAAGGCCTTTTAACTCCTCTTGTGGTATGTGATGAATCAAGGTATTTTGTGCTGGATACTGGCTATGAATACAACTTATGGGCTGTATTCTGGCTCCTAAACTTTTGTGGGTTTTAAAATATATTCATTATATTACAGCCAGGTGAGATCATGTTGCAAAAATGTAAATCACCATTAACAGCTGGTTATTATCATATTATAAAAAATATAAATCATTATTAAGGACCACAGATTCCACTTGCTGGATGTTACGGTGTGGGTTAAAAAATGAATCCCTGGTGCCAGTTTCATTAGCCTGTCAGTTGGGTTCTAATATTTTACTTTTTAATCCCTGTATAACAGTTTGAGGAATTGTATTTATTCTAGAAAAGAAAGAATTCCAGGAAGAATAGTTGTATATTTATATGGTGGCCATTTTTCCTTGATATTAGATGTTGATTTCCATTTTTGTTTTTCTATTTCAGAGGGCCCACTCTGCTTGTCTCTGCTCCTTTTCTTTTTCTTTGCACCCCTCACAGCTTAAAGAAATTGAAGTTGCTCTAATTGTCAGCGACTATGATTCAGGCTCCTGGGTTCTCATAGCATCTCAGATATAATCTCCCAGACTAAGAGGGTGGGAAAGACCCATTCAGAAAATAATGACTAATCAGACAGGATTCTTCACCCCATTCATTGCCTACCTTTGGAGCACTCTTTCTCAAGGTGATTTGCCTAATTTCAGGTGTGTTTGCCACATCTGTTACATTTCTACTCTGACCGTATTTTCTTTTAAGAAAGACCTTTCCTAAAAAACAGAAGCATCGATTGCTGCACTAGTCTACCCTGCTTTCTGGAGGCCTCTGCCACTCACTCCAACCAAGTACCGTGTGAGCGTTCTCACACTGAAGCACCGAGTAATGCATGCCGAGGAATAATAGCCATTTAATAGAAAATGGTTTTCATCTGCTCTCCAGGCATGTCCTTCTTTGGCCACAGGAGAGAACCTCAATCATTTTTTATTGAATTAACAACCTTATAGATTAACCTCATATCCAGGAACCTCATGCCTACCATCAAATCAGCACACATACACACAGTGTGAAAAATAAAGGAGATATAGTCAGAAAGAAGTTGAAACCGTGACTTGTTTGAATAACTACAGAGAGTTATGACTGATGAAGTGATCACTGGATTATGTATGGGTGGATTGGAGCACCTCTGCTTCTCTTTGTTCACAACAACAGCAAGCAAAAAACAAAACACCCCATAATTGTTTTGAATTATATCTTAAGATCTAGAAGGAATTTCAAATGACTATAGTAAAGAGATTGAATTATATACTTGTGTTAAAAAATAAAATATTAAATAACATATAGACTGCAGTGCAGTTCTGACACAAACCATCCAGAGTTGCACCCTCTCCACAGGTTTGGGGCACGATCCCCAGCAAGACTGCCCTCGTGTCAGATGCCAGGCACATTTTGAGGGTCCCTAGGCCACCTCTGACCAACTGGCTACAATCCAGGGGCGCTCTTACGACCCCCTCAGCTTCAGGAATTCACTAGAATGACTCACAGAACTCAGGAAAGTGCTATGCTTATTATTACAGTTTTACTCTAAACGATACAAATCAAGACCAGTCAGTGAAGAGACACATAGGGTGAGGTCCCAACACAGAGCTTTGGCGCCCTCTCCTTGTGGAGCCAGGATGCACCACCGTCCCGGCACAGCCACCAGGAGGCTCACCCAAGCCTCAGCATTCAGGGTTTTTATTGGGGTTTCACTACCTAGCATGATTGATTGCATTGCTCACGTGATTGAACTCAATCTCTATTCCCCCTTCCCTACCTGGAGGTCAGGAGGTTGGGCTGGCTGATACCTCGTGGCTCAAAGCTGAAATCCTCTAGTCACATGGTTGGTCTTTCCAGCAAGAGCAGCTCCCACCTGAGTCACCTCCTCAGTATAAACTCAGGTATAGTCCAGTCTATGAATAACAAAGACTCAGACCTCCCTCGGGAATTTCCAATGGTTTAGAGGCTCCATCCCAGGAACCCAGGACAAAGAGCAGGCAAGTTCTTTATCATATGACTTTTAGGAAGTAACACTACATATAAAAAATTATAGGGTGTTTTTAATACTATATTCATAGCCTTAAATGCTTTTTTTATTTATAAGAGAAAATAAAGGAAGTTAATGATTCATTTAAAGAAGTTAGACAAAAAGAATAAGGTGATCTTAAGGAAAATAGAATAAAGAAATGACAAATTAAAAGGAGACATTAATGAATTAGGAGAGAAATATAGTAAGAGTCAAACATCAAAGAAATGGGTCTCTGAAAAACAACAGTATAAAACAAACTTCTAGTAGTTAATCTAGAAGAAAAGAAGATCTGAACTAAACTTAGATATGAAATGCAGGGTATAAAAACAGATACAGGAAATTTAAAAATTGTTAACACATGCCCTTATAGAGCTCAACTGAAAAAGATGGGAGAAGTGTATGATTTTTGCAGAAAATATTAAGTGATCAAAATTACTATAGTAAAATCTGTAATACCCAAATAGACTAATGTGCATAGAAGACAAGAAATTATTCATAGTTACCTGCAAAAATGACTCTGGGCCTGGAGAGTTTCATGAGCGAGTTTTTTCAAACCTCCAGTAATTCCTGTGCCATGACATAGTTCCTGGGTTGGTGGGATGAGGGAAGGGGGAGAGAAAGTCAATTTAATAGTTGGTAAAATAACGTAACAATGAACATCAAATCCCATCCAAGGTAGAGGATAACACAAAAGAAGGAGATCTATAAACCAGTTTCACCCAAGAAAATAGATGTGAAAACATTAAGCAAATTTCTAACAAAATAATTTCATTGGGATATTAAAAGAATCATTCGGGGCTTCCCTGGTGGCGCAGTGGTTGGGAGTCCGCCTGCCGATGCAGGGGACACGGGTTCGTGCCCCGGTCCAGGAAGATCCCACATGCCGCGGAGCGGCTGGGCCCGTGAGCCATGGCCGCTGGGCCTGTGCGTCCGGAGCCTGTGCTCCGCGACGGGAGAGGCCACAGCAGTGAGAGGCCCGCGTACCGCAAAAAAAAAAAAAAAAAAAAAAAAAAAAAGAATCATTCAGCTTTTACTCTGGTCAGTATGAAAAATTAAGATTCTTTGGAGGTCACTCCAGTTCAAGACAAAACAAAAATAGAACCTGCATGAAACACTCCTGTTTCCAATTACATTGCTTGGCCTGCAGGACCTAAGAGAAATGGTCAAGGCATGTTGTGGGCAGTGGAGGTGGGACTCTAATAGAAAGTGAGACAGGAAGCATTCAGAAAAGGCTGGGTCGCCTGGGGGTGGAGGGGGGTTAAGCCAACATCACTCATCCATTCAGTCATTTATTTAACAAATATTTAAGGGGTACCTGCCCTATGCTGGGCTCTTTCCTAGGTACCAGAGACCCAGCCGTCAACGGCACGATATCTCAGCCCTGTCCTCGTGTGGAGTATCCATTCTAGTAGGGGAGACTGGCAACAGAATCAATTAATAAATACAATAAAATTTCAGGTGGTGCTAAGTGCTATGGAGAAAAATTAAGCCTGGAAAGAGGATAGGACACGTTGGGTGGGTTACAGTTTTAGATAGGGTGATCAGGGATGCCTCACTAAGAAGGTACCATGGAAAGAACTGGAGATGAGGGAAGCTATTCCAGACAGCAGGAAATGCACACTGTAAAGGTTACGTGGAGGGGTGTTCTTTAGAAACTGAGGAGACCTGTGTGGCGGAAGAGGAACCAAAGAAGAATGACATAGGGTCTGAATATACAGTGGCTGTCTGTTCTTTCCAATATGGTGTGTTAAGTGGAGCTGAACTGGGGACGCCACCCCGTATCCTTTAAGTCTTTAAGGTGGTACTAATTCCCCTAATCTTTCCCCAAAGGGACACAGAGCCCTGTGCTGTAGTCACTGTACACTGGAGAGAAGAAAACCTCGAACTTTGAGGTCTGTTGGATAGGGGATCTGAGCTGTCACTGATTCCAGGGACCCCAAAAGCACCGTGGTCACAGTGGGGATACACAGAGCACGTGGGCCTGGCCCAGATTCATTCACCAGGGGATCACTGAGCCCATAGGTCAGTTAGCCGGCCCCCAGGGACTTAGGACGCATATACCTCCCAGCCAGCAGGACCCCATCTGTGGAGCAAGGACAATCGTGATACAAAGGTTCAAGCAGAAGCCTCAAACTGTGCCCCCCAGCGCACCCCAACCAAGACAGTGAACCAGAAGCACGACTCCATCCCAGGGAAAATGGCAGAGGTTAGTTACATTTGGAAACAAGTAATTAGAATAAAAAAAACAGCAGCGAAGCGGAGGATGCAGGGCTGCTTTTTGTAGCTCCTTCTTGCTGCTCTCTAACTTTCTTCTTGGTTGGTGTATGTTCCTCTGAACCATGGTTTTCTTTGGAGCGATGGAAGGATCTTAATAGTTCCGTTGGCTAGAATTGGAGTTAGGAAAGGGTGGAGCAGACAGGTCACATTGCCACCTGTGTACACATCTTGTTCTGAATCATGAAGTTAGGCTTGGCTAAAAAACTGAGTTTAAAATGTGACCCATAGGGCTTCCCTGGTGGCGCAGTGGTTGAGAATCTGCCTGCCAATGCAGAGGACATGGGTTCGAGCCCTGTTCTGGGAAGATCCCACATTCCACGGAGCAACTGGGCCCGTGAGCCACAACTACTGAGCCTGCGTGTCTGCAGCCTGTGCTCCGCAACAAGAGAGGCCACGACAGTGAGAGGCCCGCCCACCGCAATGAAGAGTAGCCCCCGCTCGCCGCAACTAGAGAGAGCCCTCGCACAGAAACGAAGACCCAACACAGCCAAAAATATAAATAAATAAGTAAAATTGAACTATCAATTCAAAAAACATGTGACCCATAGGCACTCATGCCTTAAAAAGGTATAGACCTCAGTCTAAAGGCTGGTTGATGACTCTGGAGGGCTTCTTCCTGTATGTTGGAGCTCACCGTTGCTCTGAGGGGTTTAAGAAAGCCTGTCCTTAGGAACAGCCCAAGGATGTTTCTCAAGGGTTATCATGGCTTGATTCTGCCCTGGCATAGGCCGTAAAGAGCATTATCCATCCCCCATGATGCAAGGACAATGTGAACACATTATATCACCAGTGACCTTGAGTTTCCCAGGTCTGTCAACCCACTGACATTGTAAGGTGCCCCGTGAGACATCACTGGAGCCTCAGGACTCCAGGAAAAGGCCATTTTCTCAATACACCAGCAAGAGAGGAATTCATCAAAGAACCAGTATTCTGCAGGCTTGCCGTCCACATTGGTCCAATTTCCTGTCCTCATACTTGCTGACCTTTCTCCCATATTAAAACTCACTATAGAGGGGCCCCCGAGTCTAGTTCTGGGGAACAGGGACGGGAGACAAAGAGACTTCTGCTCATTTCATCTGAACAGGGGGCATCCTGCAAGGCTGCCTCCCTGCCTGGGTCAGGGAGGGACGTTTGTCTCAATGAAGGTACCCAAGCCTGGGTCCTGGGGTCTCCCCTGAGAGTCATGAACAAAAGAGTAATTCCTGTTGCATTTAGATGCTGATTATGGGGGAGGGGTGGTAAGATGAGGGTGGAGCGTGATATTCTTAGTAATCCGAGTATTTGATTGGTAGCTGTTTACAGCTTGTTTCTTTCTAGCGCGTACCCCTTGAAATCATTTTCTTTGTAAATGTTAAAAGCCGGATGAAAAAAACAAAACTAACCTTGATTACCCTTCTTTGTACTTCAATCAGCAACGTGTCATCCTGTGAATAAACTGTAATTCCTTCACTGTGCCTGTGAGGAGAACATTTAGGCCACATTAAAAAAAAAAAAGAAAAACCTTGGTAGGCGTCTCAAGAACAATTAGCAATTAAAAGCATCTATATTCTACACATCACTCCATAAGCACCGCTGCTAGACTGATTTCAGCCTTGGGCACTGCTTCGCTGGGGATCACCGTCTTCACCGATTGCCAGCTCTTGGAGTCGCTGGAGGCATCTCAAGTGTTGAGGAAGCTCTTGGCGTTCCTGAATCTCTTAGTGCGTCGTTGACTTGAGAACTGGACTTGATGCCTATACCTGGCGTGCTTCTGGGGGTCACCAGCACTCCCCTCCAATCTCCATTGCCGGGGACTAATGATAAGAAACCAACTGCCGGGGCGAGTGCTGGCGGAGAGCCTGGGACACCTGTGCTCTCCCTGGACGCCGGCCACAGCCTTCAATGAGCTTTGCCTACAGATAACATCCTATTATCAGGACTGACTGTTCCCAGAGTAACAGACTCCAAACACCATAAAATGCCACAGAGAGAAGAGAATGAAAAGGCGCTGGGTCCAACCCCTGTGCATTTTACCGTTAAACAGACTGAATCCCAGAGAGACTGAAGTAGCTCGTGCCAATAGCGACACCCGAGGTTCCTGAGTCCTCACGCCAGCCTCTTCCCTAGGCGGTCTTCACAGGTGGAAATTGGGTTAGGTGGCTTCTCTACGATGTTAAATTTGGACAACAGTTCAGGTACAATCCTGATTTCAGGCAGAGGAATGGACTTGAGGACTTTTCAAGGCCACAGTCAGGACCAGGAGTCTCTGAGAGCTGCAAAAACTGTGCTCCGTCTTCAGCAGCGTTCCACGTTAAGTGGGTGGCCATCCTGCATCGCCTCAGACCCACCCATCTCCCCGGAGCCCGAACACTGAGGATTGGGGCCGAGACCTGCAGCACGGCCAAGGCTGTACGAGGTGGGAGAGGGCCCACACTAGCCAGGAGACACTCACCCGCAGACCCCAAGAGGCAGCCGATGCTGAAATTTCACATCTAGGTGCCTCTCTGGCCTCATCCTTGTCCCTATGGGTGCCCCAAACGATGTAAGAAGAGGGGGACGAAAACGGCAAGGGGCAGGGTGACCTGCACAGGGGGTAGGCACTGAGGAGAGTCACCAAGATGAGGTGCAATGGAGAAGAAACATCCTCAGCGGGAGTGGAGCCTACCTCACCTGGGCCCGGGGTCTGAGCCAGGAGTGGAAGGATGAGCCCCTTTGAGAGGCCCTGGGATGACCATTTCCACTGAGCCTAAGACACGTGTCATCCCCAGATCCTACGCTAAAGCGAGGTTCCAGGAGGGGAATGACTGCAGGGGCAGAGCTGCTCCCTGGGGTGTCCTTCCCGGGCCAGAGACCCTCGGGCAATCCACAAGCAGGTGGGATGGGCAAGGGCAGCCTGAGGGGCCCCTGTCACCATGACGCGTGATGACATGGTAACCAAACCACCTCCAAAATGACTTCAGTGGATTCAGTGAAACCTAGACCATGGTTCAGTCTCAGTTCAGCGATGCTTCCAGAATGTCTGCACAAAAAGTCACATTGTTTTGCCATAGACAGGAAGCCACCAGGAACCCAGGGACCCCCTCAGTGGTCTGCACTTAACAAAAGTGGCTCTGACCTAAAACCAAATACATGGTAGCTTAGGACGCCGAATAACCAATTGTAGAAGATGGAGCAGTAAAAATAGTAAAAGAAAAAAAACCAGCAGATTTCTCCAAGGACGTCGTTGTTGAGCTGTCAAGGAGAAGAACTACCATGGCTTCCAGTTCTTTGACAAAACCTCAGATGCGTGGCCTTCTGGCCAAGCGTCTGCGATTTCATATTGTTGGAGCATTCGTTGTCTCCTTGGGAGTTGCAGCTTTCTATAAGTTTGCCGTGGCTGAACCAGGAAAGAAGACATATGCAGATTTCTACAGAAATTATGATTCCGTAAAAGATTTTGAGGAGATGAGGAAGGCTGGTATCTTTCAGAGCGCAAAGTGATTTTGGAATATAAAGAATTTCTTTGGGTTGAGTTCCATGTAAGTTTGTCACTTACCTGTGTTCCTGAACTATGAACTACTAATATCTGGACTAAGGAATAGCTTCTCATGATAAATAAACGATTAACAACAACAACAACAAAAAAGCAGTAAATAGTAAATGCAAACAAAAAAATTCTAGCAACCCTTTATGAGCCTTTAAGCATTTTTTTCACTTACCGTGATTTGTTTCTGAAAAATGTAGGAGTGTTTGGTTGAGATTCATAATGTTTACGAGTCCTGTGAATTTCATGTATTTTTTAAGAAAATTGTTTCCCAAGTGCGGCATGTTTTTCCTAATTCTGCTTGCTTAACAGTGTTTTCCATGAATTTAAAATTTCCTCTCTGGTTCTAAGTAAATCTCCGAAAGAATATTGATCAAAATGAAACTTTTGAATTGCTAGTATTCTTTTTTTTTCGGTACGCGGGCCTCTCACTGTTGTGGCCTCTCCCGCTGCGGAGCACAGGCTCTGGACGCGCAGGCTCAGCGGCCATGGCTCACAGGCCCAGCCACTCCGCGGCACGTGGGATCCTCGCGGACCGGGGCACGAACCCGTGTCCCCTGCATCGGCAGGCGGACTCTCAACCACTGCACCACCAGGAAGCCCTGAATCACTAGTATTCGTAATTGTTAATGTTGGTGCACTTCAGAGTGATCTGTATTTAAATGTACTTTCCAGTAATTTTGTCCACTTTGTCAGTTGTTTTGCCTTTTAAACTGATGTAAGTTGGTTTTCAATCAGTAATTCCTGCCTTCCTGTTATAAGCCAGAGCCAGCTACTTGTGTATTCTGCCATGTGCTCGTGAGATGCGTGGAGGTGCCTGTGGGACAGGACGTTTGGGGCTGACCAGATGCTGTGAATGGAGATGATGCCCTAACCCATGTTTCCGTATCTGCTTGCGTCATCCATATGCACGTATGCGTTTGCGTTATAGAGTAGAGGAAGTCCTCTTGGATGGGGTTTGAACCATCCAAGGAAGGATCCCTTTTCGTGAAAATCTCTATAAGATTCTGGACAAGAATCAGCGGCCAAAAGCAGACTGAGGTCTTCCGGAGATACTTTAGGAGAATAGTAGAAATTAGGGGAGGAGTCAGGAGATAGTCCAGCACAGTGTTGGGGGCAGCCCTTCCACCAGCCTCTTCCGGTGTCCTAGCACTGTCTCGTGGTCAGGCGGGGGTGGGGGAGGGGAAGTGGTCAGCGCTGGTGTCCTCACAGCAGCCACCACTGATGCATCATCGCACCCCAGGACCCTGCACCGGCAGGAGCTGCATAGCAGGGGAGGGAGCAGGCCAGCAGCCAGCTTGGTGACTGCAGCAAAGAGGCTGGTTGGTGGCTGCCTTCAAGGTCCCCTTTGGAGACTCCCCAGAACAACTGGGAGACATAAGGATAGCTATGTCCCTTTTAAGCTATATTTAGGGAACCTCAAATTATTGTAATTTGGGCATTAAAAGTTAATGAGACTTAATATTGTAGCCACAGGCTAGTGAAGCCTGGATGTAGCCCTCGTACCTGTGATGACTATAATGCTAAACTAAAGAGAATATTATCTAGACGAAACATTTCTTACCTCTTTATTCTAATTTCAGTGGTAAAAAAAAAATGACATTAGCAAATTAGCAACTTCACTGAGATAGTATTTCTCACCTCTGAGATTGGCAAAGTCCAAAAATGCAGTAACATACTCTGTCGGTGAGACTGTGGAGAAACAGTTGGGGAATACAAAACAGCACAACCCCATACGGGGCAATTTGGTGATATCTACCAGAAAACGTACGTTTATCCTTTGACCCAGCAATCTGACTTCTAGGAATTGACCCTAAGGCTGTATTGGCAAAAATAAGAAAAAGAGAATGTATAAGGATTTTCACTGCAGCGCCGTTTGTAAAAGCAAAAGCCTGGAAACAATCTAAGTGCACATCAGTCAGGTGACGGTTGAATGAGCTATGAGGCAGCCACACCACGAGTACTGTCCAATTAAAAACAGGAATGAAGACTGTCTCCACCGCCAGCATGAAATGACCTCCAGGCTATGTAACAGTGGGGAGGGCTGTGTATAGTACGTTACTTTCATCTACCAAAGAGGGCAACTTCTCCAAATAAACTTTCCTTTGTAGATTTGTGTCAGAAACCATGAAAATTTTTCCATAACTATGAAACAAAATTAAATTTAAAAAATCAGTCCCCAAATAAGAATAAAGTGAAACAATGAACCTAAATCTCTATCATGTTAGTGGCATTGCCATAGGGAGAGGAACAATTGTAAGTAACTTTAAAACATGGTAATCTGACTGTCTCTCCATAATGGGCTATTACCTAGGACAAAAA